>NC_092401.1:11758983-13093983 GCF_030028105.1 Mobula birostris
AACAGTGGCAAAATCATCAACCCTCCCCCCACACCCCCTTGCTTCAGCAAAACCATCAGCCCCCCATCACCCACCATGCAAGCAATCGCAAAGCCCCAGAAACCGCGAACTAGAGTTAATCAAAAACGGCTGTCCATCCCAACACTTCGACATCCCAACAGGCCCTCTCTCTCACTAACCAGGGAGAGAGAGATTTTGCTCCTGCCACAACGAGAGGGGGAGGCTAACAGCTTGCTGTTTTGATGTTATAATCCACGGCGTCGTTTATTCGTGTTCCCTCAACTCGGAGCCAAAAGACTCTCACCCACCATTAAAAGAGAGAGATATCGTTCGAGTGCAGAGGCCTCCAAGAGTTGTGCCTGTTGCCTCAATGTTTCGATCTCGCTCACATCTTCCAACTAGCTCCTGGAGATCATGAGAATCAGACCACTTGGCAGGTTCCAAACAGTGAGAACTCACAGCCTCTGAAGAACGTAGTTTGGGTGCAGCTGCAGATCACAGACTCCAACAGAATCTCAGCCACCTTGAAAAGGAAAAGGGAGACATGAGAACACGTACACACGGGGAAATCTGCAGATGCTGGAAATCTAAAGTAACGCACCCAGAATGCTGGAGGAACCATGGAAGCATCCATGGAAAAGAGCAAACAGTCAGTTTTTCAGGCCAAGGACCTTCTTCAGGACTGGAAAGGAACGGGAAAGGAGTCACAGTAAGATGGTGGGGGGAGGGGAGGGAGTACAAGGAAGAGGCAGAGCTTAGGATGTTGGTGCTAAACCATAATAGCATAACATATAGGAGCAGAAGTAGGCCATTCGGCCCTTCGAGTCTGCTCCGCCATTCAATCATGGGCTGATCCAATTCTTCCAGTCATCCCCACTCCCCTGCCTTCTCCCCATACCCGTTGATGCCCTGGCTAATCAAGAACCTATCTATCTCTGCCTTAAATACACCCAATGAATTGGCCTCCACAGCCACTCGTGGCAACAAATTCCACAGATTTCCCACCCCCTGACTAAAGAAATTTCTCTGCATCTCTGTTCTAAATGGACGTCCTTCAATCCCAAAGTTGTGCCCTCTTGTCCTAGAATCTCCTACCATGGGAAATAACTTTGCCATATCTAATCTGTTCAGGCCTTTTAACATTCAGAATGTTTCCATGAGATCTCCTTTTATTCCTTTAAACTCCAGGGAATACAGCCCAAGAGCTGCCAGATGTTCCTCATACAGTAACCCTTTCATTCCTGGAACCATTCTTGTGAATCTTCTCTGAACCCTCTCCAATATCAGTATATCCTTTCTAAAATAAGGAGCCTAAAACTGCACACAATACTCCAAGTGTGGTCTCAAGAGTGCCTTATTGAGCCTCAACATCACATCCCTGCTTTTATATTCTATACCTCTAAAAATGAATGCCAACATTGCATTCGCCTTCTTCACCACCGACTCAACCTGGAGGTTAACCTTCAGGGTATCTTGCACAAGGACTCCCAAGTCCCTTTGCATCTCTGCATTTTGAATTCTCTCCCCATCTAAATAATAGTCTGCCCATTTATTTCTTCCATCAAAGTGCATGACCATACACTTTCCAACATTGTTGGCGACTCCTTTGCTCGCATCTTCGGAAACAGCTTTATTTCTATCTTTGATATCTCTTTTTTTCCCTTTCAATGTTCTTTTGCAGCCGCTGATCTGGAGTTACACTCTGACTTTGGTTCTTTGCGGGAATGGGACCCGCTGTCAGGCCTCACGACTGGCCACTTTTCTATATGCCAGGACACGGCCTAGAAGGCTAGCGCACCTTCAGGGTGTTGGATTTTTGTGGCCCTGGAGGCAAGCTGATTCAAGGCTGGTGCTGCCGCCGCCTACTAATGTGTCACAGGAGAACAAGGATAATTGGAAGCACTGGGCCAATCTGTTGGCTATGTGCCCAGAGGCATAGAGCTCAGAAATAACAACACAACAGACTTTTAACATCATAAATCAGTGAGTTGTCTGTTATGTCTCCCCTCTCCCTGTGAAACAGGGACATTTCTTTTTCCCTTATTAGGGAGAGAGAGAGCCTCTGGTAGGTCGAATACTGGGTGAATGAATAGTCTTTGGGGTACTGCAAGTCTGTGTCTTTATTGATGCTTTACTGTATACTTAAGTGCTTGGTGGGGGAAGGGGATTTATTGTCTTGCTGCTGCTTTTGCGTTGGGGGGGAGCTGAGGGGGCTTTCGGTTTCTACCATTTATCTGTCACTCATTCTTTTGGGTACTCCTCTGTTTTCGTGGATGTTTGTGAAGAAAAAGAATTTCAGAATGTATAATGTATACGTTTCTCTGACATTAAATGTACCTTTGAAACAAGGTGGCAGATGATAGGTGAAATTGGGAGAGGGGGAGGGGATGAAGTAAAGAACTGGGAAGTTAATTGGTGACAGAGATAAAGGGCTGGAGGAGGGTGAATCTGATAGGAGAAGTCAGAAGACCATGGAAGCTGGGGAAGGAGGAGGAGAACCAGAGGAAGGTGGTAGCAGTAAGGAGATAAGGTAAGAGAGGGAGACGGGAATGGGGAATGGAGAAGGGCAGGAAATTACCAGAAGTTCGAGAAATCAATGCTCATGCCAAAGAGGAGAGAGGTACCAGAAATGGGCCAAGTAAATTTGAGGGCAGGGTGGGAGTTAGAGGTAAAATTGATTAAATTGACGAGCTTAGCATGGCTGAAGGAAGCAGAACAAATGCAATTGTCAATGTAGAGTAGGAAGAGTTGGGGAGTGATGCCAGTGTAGGCTTAGAACACGGATTGGGTCCCATGTGAGTGCCCATGGCTACACCCTTGGTTTGAAGGAAGTGGGAGGAGTTGAAGGAGAAATTGTTAAGGGTGAGGATTGGTTCTGCCAGATGGAGGAGAGTGTTGTTGGAGGCTGACTGATTCGATCTGTTGTCCAGGAAGAAGTGGTGAGCTTTAAGGCCCTCCTGATGGAGGATAAAAGTGTATAGGGACTAGACATCCACTGTGAAAATGAGGCAACTGGGCCAGGGAACTTAACTGTTCATTTCCCTGCACTGATTCTGCCTGACCCATTGAGTTTCTCCAGCATTGCTTGTTGTTTCAGATTCCAGCATCCAGGAAAGTGTTAAGTGATGAACTTTGGAAGATCGAGCAAAGGCAGAGTACACGTCTAACAGCAAAACTCTCAGCAGTGTGTAGAAGCAGAAGTATTTTGAGATCAACGTGCATTGACCCATCAAATATGTCACACAAGTTGACTGGATGGTTAAGAAGCTATCTCGTGTGCTGGCCTTTATTAGTTGAAGACTGTGTTCGAGAACAGTGAGGAAATGTTACAGCTCTATAAAACTCTGGCTGGACCACACTTGGAGCATTGCATTTAATTCTAGCCCCCTCATTATAAAATGGATGTGAAAGCTTGAGAAAGAATGCAGATGAGATTTACCAGGATGTTGCCTGGATTAAAGAACATGCCCTATAAAGAAGGCATGAGCAATCTTCAGTTTTACTCTTTGGAGCAACTTCATAGAGGTCCATAAGATTATGAGAGGCATAGACAGACTGGACAGCCAGCACCCTTTCCCAGAATGGCAATGACTAGTATTGGAGGACTTCCATTTAAGATGTGTGGAGGAAAGTTTAGGGGTGATGTCAAAGGTAGCTCAGAATCAGAATCAGGTTTGTTATCACCAGCATGTGTCGTGAAATTTGTTAAGATAATGTTTCACACAGACAGTATTAGGTATCTAGAATGCATTGTCGAGGGTGATTGTAGAGGCTAGTAAACAGGAGCATTTGAAAGACTCTTAGATAGGCAAAAAACTGGAGAGCTATGTGCTGTGTAGGAGAGAAAAGGTTAAATTGACTATTGAGTAGGTTTATATAAGTCAGCACAGCATCATGGATCGAAGGGCCGATACTTTGCTGAACTGTTCTATGCTCTATCTGCAATTTCTTGTGCCCTACGTTTTGGGATGTTGTAGGTTCTTCAGAACTGATCAAGATCTGAGCCCAGTCAGAGGTAGGGCACCACGTGAGCCAACTGTTTCCCGTAGCATTCGATCTTCGACAGAAACTCGAAGGCGGAACAACCTTGGCACAGTAGACAAATAGATTTCTTTCTTAAAATAGGACTGAGCATAAGGCTGTAGTTTGACCAATTATTGACAAAATTGAGAAAAGGAATGAGTGCCTACAATGGGATACCGGGGCTAGTTGTGGGAGGAGGCAGTTCAGTGGAGTTTGAGGTCTTTAGACAAACACAGGAATATGAAGGGGTTAAGAGACGCATGAATGATAATACAACAATTTTACTAAAGGAGCAGAATTAGGACACTTGACCTATTGAGATTCAATCTCCTGCCTTCTCCCTGTATCCTTTCATGCCCTGACCAATCAAGAACCTATCAACCTCTGCCTTAAATATACCCAATGATGAGGCCTCCACAGCCTCCTGTCACAACAAATTGCACAGATTCACCACCCTCTGGCCAAAGAAATTCCTCCTCATCTCCGTTCTAAAAGGACGCCTCTCTATTCTAAGGCTGTGTCCTCATCATTGAAAATATCCTCTCCACATCCACTCTATTGAAGCCTTTCAATATTCAATAGGTTTCAACGGGGTCACCCCTCATTTTTCTGAATTCTGGTGAATAAAGGCCCAGGGTCTTCAAACGCTACTCATATGACAAGCCTTTAAATCCTGGAATTATTTTCATAAGCCTCCTTTGAACCCTCTCCAAAGTCAGCATATCCTTTCTTAGATAAAGGGCCCAAAACTGCCCACAATATTTCAAGAGAGGCCTCACCAGTGCTTTGTAAAGCTTCTACATTAAATCTTTGCTTTTATACTCTAGACCTCTCGAAATGAATACTAACATCGCATTGGCCTTCCTCACCACTGATTCAACTTGCAAATTAACCTTTAGGGAACCCTGAACAAGGACTCCCAAGTCCCTTGCACCTCTGATATCTTGAACTTTCTCTCCATTTATAAAATAGTCTACACTTTCATTTCTCCTACTAAAGCGCATGACCATACACTTCCCGACACTGTATTCCATTTGCCACTCCTTTGCCCATTCTCCTTATCTGTCTAACCCCTTCTGTAACCTCTCTACATCCTCAAAACTACCTGATCCTCCACGTATCTTTGTATCATCTGCAAACTTGCCCACAAAGGTATCAATACAGAGAAAGACACAGGATAAATCAGCATCAATACTGGCACAACATGATGAGCTAAATAGCCTATCCTGTGATGAAGTACTCTATGCTCAATGTAAACCTTGGTGGAGATGTTCAGGGCTGGTGGGAGTAGAGGTTCATCCCTCTTCTCTATCCCTTACGGAGCACAGAGGACAAAGAGCTAATGGCAAGAAGAATTCATTCAATAAAAATATCTCAGAATATAATTTTTTTTACTGCGGCTTTCTTCCCCAGAGGCGGACATCTCCTGAAATTCTGCACTATGCAACGTTGCAACAGATAGCCACATGACTCAGTCCCTGAAGTAATAGCGGGCAATTATGCAGTACAATCCTTAAAGAGTTATAGCTTAAGAAAGGCATTAATTATTGCAATTGATACATTGGCTTCACACAGTTTCAGAGAACCAGTTATGTGGGGATGATTGATAGACAGCTGATGTAGAGATGAACTAAAAGTGAAGCAAAGCAACAGATTGGATTTTTTTTTTTGCCTCTGCTGAGATCTGTCATTCTGTTCTGACAGGAAAATGCCTATGGTGACCAGAATGTAACAGAAGGACAGGAGTCCAGCCTGTTTGCATACAGTGAGTTTCTGTTTACAGACTGCTCTCACTCCACAGGATTGACGTTCAATTGTTGACCAACCAAGCGTTAGTGTATCAGGGTGGACATCCGATGAACACAGTGGAGAAGGAAATGAAACATCATTCCTAGCCACAGTCCAGCTGTACCTGGCTCTGTAAGTAGCTCTTTCTCCCCTGGGCTGGAAGATTCAGGGTGCTAATTCCCCCTCTGCAGGCTTTAATCCAAAGTAGGATGGTGATCCCAATCTGGTCAGAATGTCACCTTCTATTCAGTCCTGAGACTTCGTGCTCTCTCTACTACATTGAATAAATGTTGAGGATCTCTCCCACGAAAAGTCCTGTATGACGTCAAGAAGCTTGACACCATACAGGAAATGCTTCAAGACTTCTGGTCAAGATGGCGCCAGCAAACGATTCCTTGGGTGACGTTCTTCAGATAGTCCACAAAACTGTTTATTTCACTTATTTCACTTCTTGCATGTCTTCGTTTTATCTTAAATGTGTTTCTAGAACTATCGGAGCTTGCGATTTACAATTTGAAGATTAATTGAGTGATCTGGCATTCTGCTGTCTATGGGAGCATTCCAGGAGGTGAGCGGCTTTGAGGTGAAGAAACTTAGAGACAGTCCATGAGCCGATGATCAACTCCATTTCACCGATTAAGGCATCAATTCAAATATTGAGGAAGATTGAAACATCAAAGTGAATACTGGAGATGAAGGAAAGTTCAAAGCCGACTACCTGCCTCCTGCTGCTGCTGGATAAGGTGCTGCCAGATAAAATATCCGTGGGTGACAGCCTATCTCCCTCGCTGCTCTGCCTCTGCGTCTGAATGGTCCTCCTCTCCCTCGAGGCTGTCAGAGGATGCTACTGAAGTTTTGCGATTTATGGACTGGATTGGACTCTTTTCAGTTTTACGTCTTTTATATTCTGTGTCTTTGCCTGTTCTTTCTTGTTGCCATCTGAGTGATTTAATGCTGCGCGATTTGTAGGTTTTTTTGTGTGGCTGGGGGCAGGGAGGGTAGGGGTTTGATGTTCTTGCAGGAGCCTTGATTTGTTTTTCTGCTTTGGGGATGTGTGAGGGGTTGGTGCTCTTGTTGCCATTGCACAATGTAATTTAGGGTTATTTTTAAGTGTTTTTTGTGAGGGGGGGTTGATGTTTTTTTGAATGACTCCATAGTTTTCTTTGTTTTGTGACTATCTGGTGAAGACAAATGTCAGAGGTGTATACTGCATACATACTTTGATAATAAATGAACCTTTGGACTAGTCCATTTCACAGGCACCCAATCCACGGCCATTCACCACATAGGAGGCACGGCAACCACTCACCAAGACTACTTGGTCAGTCCGTTCAAAACCTATTCATAATTAGGAGGGCAAAGGTTAGTTGGTTTAATATTGTCACAAGTACAGAGGTGGAAGCCAAAGGTAAATCTTCTCTTCAACCAAAAAACTTATTTTTTCATAAAATTCAAGCAGATCATTACACCACATCATTCATTGAGGTAGTACAATCAGAATCAGGTTGAATATCACTGAACTGACATACAGTATGTCATGAAATTTATTGTTTTGTGGCAGCAGTCCAGTGAAATACATTTTTTAAAAAAAAGAAATCACAGTGAGAAATATACTTAAAGATTAAATTAACTTAGCATAAAAAATAAATTAATTAAATAGAGCAAAATAGTGAGGTAACATTAGTGGGTTGGTTCATTGTCTGATTAGAAATCTGATGGTTAAGGGGAACTGCCAAGAAGGCCCATCAGCACTTTTACTTCCTGAGAAAACTAAAGAAATAAGGCCTGTCCCCTAAAACTCTCGCTAATTTTTATAGATGCACTGTAAAAGCATTCTTCTAGGGTGCATCACAACCTGGTATGGATGTTGTCCTGTCCAAGACCGGAAGAAGCTGCAGAAGATCGTGAACACGGCCCAGCACATCACACAAACCGATCTTCCGTCCTTGGACTCACTTTACACCGCACGCTGTCGAAGCAGTGCTGCCAGGATAATCAAGGACACGACCCACCCAGCCAACACACTTTTCATCTCTCTTCCCTCTGGGAGAAGGCTCAGGAGCTTGAAGACTCGTACGGCCAGATTTGGGAACAGCTTCTTTCCAACTGTGATAAGACTGCTGACTGGATCCTGACCCAGATCTGGGTCGTACCCTCCAAATATCCAGACCTGTCTCTCGGTTTTTCCGCACTACCTTGATTTCCATTTTTCTATTTTTTATTTATGATTTATAATTTAAATTTTTAATATTTACTGTTGATTTGTAATCCAGGGAGCGGGAAGTGCAGAATCAAATATCGCTGTGATGATTGTACATTCTAGTATCAATTGTTTGGCGACAATGAAGTATAAAGTAAGTAAGAAGCTGTTCCTAAAATGTTGAGTGTCTGTCTTCAGGCTCTTGTACCTCCACTCTGATAGTAATAATGAGAGCATGTCCTGGGTGATGGGGATCTTTAATGTTGGATTCTGATTTTTTGAGGCACTGCCTTTCGAAGGTACCCTCAATGCTGGTGAGGCTAGTGCCCATGATGGAGCTGGCTAAGACTGCACCCCTTGCAGCTTTTTTTCTGACCCTGTACAGCAGTCCCTCCATACCAGGCGGTGATGCAACCAGTTAGAATGCTCTCTGTGGTACACATGTAGAAATTTACTAGCATTTGGTGATGTACTCCTAATAAAACTCATTGTGAAGTATAGCTGCTGACATGCCTTCTTTGTAATTGCATCAATATATTGGGCCCGGGTTAGATCTTTGGAGATGTTGACACCCAGGAACTCCAAACTACTCACTCTTTCCATTGTTGATCCCTCGATGAGGACTGCAGTGTGTTCCCTCGACTTCCCCTGCCTAAAGCCCACAATCAGTTCCTTGATCTAACTGATGCCAAGAGCGAGGCTGTTGTTACGACACCACTCAACCAGCCAATCGATCTCACTCCTCTTCATCTCCTTGTCATGATCTAAGAGTCTGCCAACAACAGTTGTGTCATCGGCATATTTATAGCTGGCATTTGAGCTCTACTACAGTTACAGAGAAAGTGCCTAGAGTCATAGAATTCAGATTTAAATACAATACAAAGGATTACAATAGAAGCAATGAGAAGATCTGTCAGAGCAGTGAGCAATGAGTCACCACACGCTGATATCATCTTGCAATTCTGAAGGGCACTGAAAGTGAGGGGAAACCGTCATCACCTACCTCCTGACTGGGAAGTACATTACTGTTCCTTCACTAACATCAGGTCAAGATCCAGGATTACCTTCCTCAACAGCATTGTGTAGTCACCTACACCTGAAGGACCATACCTCTTCTGGAAGGTGGTTTGCGCCACCTTCTCCAGAACAATTAGGAACAGGTAATGCTGTTCCCTTGAGTGAATAAAAGAAATCCCGGACAATGCACATTGTTCCTGATGCAGGAACATCAACAAGGAGGGAGGAGAAGATGGCGGCGCGACGCAGCGTGCGTGGCCTCTCCGGTGAAATGATATTGTATTTGTTAAATAAGGGGCCATGCACAATCCTGATTTGATGGAGATGGACGTGAGAAGCACAGAGGAGCATCTGGAGAAATTTTCTGAAATGCCTGGTTCACTGCCGTTGCTACTGTGCGATCGAGAATCTCCGGGGGGAAGGCCCCAAATCCTCGGCTTAGCCTGTTGCTGGTGGCCAGGGCCGGGGTCGAAGCGCTCGGTAGAGGTGATGCTCGGTGCTTCGTGTCGGAGGGCTGGTCGGAGGCTCGAAGTTTTCGGACTGACTGAGAGTCGGACTGTGGTCGGGTGATTCCAGGATGCTGTATGGGCAAGTTTGCGGCGCCAGAAGCTCATGGCAGGGAGAGTTTTCTTCCTTCTACCTTCTGCGTGAGATGATGGGACTTTCGAGAGACTTTGAGACTATTTTTTACCGTGCCCATGGTCTGTTCTTCTATCAAATTACGGTATTGCTTTGCACTGTTGTAACTATATAATTATGTGGTTTTTGTCAGTTTTTCAGTCTTGGTCTGTCTTGTGTTTCTGTGATATCACACTGGAGGAACATTGTATCATTTCTTAATGCATGCATTACTAAATGACAGTAAAAGAGGACTGCGTGTCCTCATAATCTAATCTAATCTAACCTTTGCCTCCAGAGATGTTGCTCAACCCGAGTTTATTTTAGCTTCAGACATATCCTTCTGCTAGCATTTACAGAAGCATATCTGATTATTTACCCTCCTGTCTTACCCCTTTCTGTGCAAGTAGCCATACCTCAAGAACAAAGGAGTGAGAGCAAGCTTCTATGTCCCGCAAGCCCATTCCAACATTTCAACAAGACCATGGGTTGTATGGAAGCAGATTCGTGGTTTTGGTAAGTGAAATAGCAGATACTGATTGTGGGTATGTACAGCAACTGTTTATCCATAAGCAAGCAATAAAACACTTCACTTACATTTAAGTCGAACAAGCTCTTATCCAAGTCATCCAAACTATAGAAACTACAACACTAATTCAATAGACTTGTTATATCTGTCCAAGTTACACAACAAGATCAATCAAGTGATAAACAACTACCTAACCATGTGTGCATTACAAACCTCAAGCCCCTCCCCCAACTATCATCACACACCTTCCAAATGGTTTCTCCAGCGCTGCCCACAGCTCACAGCCTGGAGTGGTTCGGGGTCAAGAGAGCGACTAGTACATGTGTTCTCACCTTTGCACACCTGAACAGCAGAAACTAGTCACAGGTATTGCATTATGTGGCCTGGGACCAGAAACTGGTGCCGTAGGGCAGGGGAGCTAACCAATGGGAAGGCGGTTATGTACCTCGAGCAGACTCATCATTGACCAGCCCAGTGGAAGCAACTTTCGGAACAATGCACGATCAGCAAATTAGTTGAACTTCTACATTACAGAATGGCAGGGGGTGCCACAGGCATCAACTCCTCCTCTGTGCACGTTACCAAAACGATACAAGTTATGATGTTACTCAACACGTCTGATAACACTTGTGTAGAGATAACAGAGTTAATGATTTATTAATTAATGCTAATGATTTTTTTTAAAAAGCCACAACGAAAGGTCATTGATCAGAAACGTTTAGTCTTTCTTTCCCCTCAGATGCTGCCTGACCTGCTGAAGATTACCAGCATTTGATGCTATGAGTTTCATATTCCCAGCATTTGCCATGTTTTGGCTCCTGCTTAATAGATGTATTAAATTTCAAAATTCTTTCATAGTTATACCTCTTAATTCCTGAGACGTCTAAAGGTGATTTATAAATCAGAGCAATTTTATTATTAATTTTAAATGCAAGATAATCTTTAAGGAAAGGATACAGAACCCCAAAACCCATGAGTAGTTATTAACAGGCTGTTCCATAGTTACAAATGTCTAACTTATGGGCATCCTATTTATATGTATGAGCTCCCATGGCCACTTTATTAGGTACACCTGTACACCTGCTTGTTAATCAGCCAATCATGTGGCAGCAATTCAATGCATAAAAGCATACGGACATGGTCAAGAGGTTCAGTTGTTGTGTAGACCAAACATCAGTGTAAGGAAGAAATGTGATCTAGTTGACTTTGAACCATAGAATGATTGTTGGTGCCAGACGGGGTGGTTTGAGTATCCCAGAAACTGCTGATCTCCTGGGATTTTTACACACAGCGGACTCTAGAGTTTACAGAGAAGAGTGCAAAAAAATTAAACCATCTAGTAAGTGGTAGTTCTGTGGGCGACAATGCCTTGTTAATGAGAGAGGTCACAGGGGACTGGCTCGAGCTGTCGTGAAAGTGACAGTAACTCAAATAACCACGCATTCCAACAGTGGTGTGCAGAAGAGCATCTCTGACCACACAGCAAGTTGAACCCTGAAGTGGATGGGCTACAGCAGCAGAAGACCACAAACATACACTCACTAGCTATTTTAATTGACACAGGATGTACATTGTAAAGTGGCCACTGAGTGTATGTTCTTAAATTCAAATGAAAACCAATCACAGAGTCATTAAAATCATAGAATTAGAAGTGGCCCTTCAGCCCAACTTGTCCAGCCAAACTATCTTTCTAAGCTAGTTCCATTTACTTCCATTTGTCCCTAATCCCTTTCTTATCCATGTACCCATCAAAATGCCTTTTAGGCATTGTAATTATGCCTTCCTGCATCACTTTCTCTGACGCATACATCCATCACCCTCTGTGTGAAACCTTCATCCTCAAATCTCTTTTAAATCTTTCTCCTTATACACGTCTTAAACCCAAGCCCTCTAGTTTAGATACTCCTAGGCCGGGCAACAGACTGTGATCACCCATCTTGCCTACACCCTTCATGATTTTATATATGAGATCACCTGCCAGCCTCCTACGGTCCGGCCGAAAACCATCCCAGCCGAGTGAGCCTCGCTTTAGGCCTTCAGTTCTGGTAGCCTCCTTGTGAATCATTTCTGCATCCTTTGTGAATCTTGATAAAATCCACGTAATCGTCCTGTCATAATCAGACATCACTGAGTTTGAAGAACACGGGCAGCCAGTTGCGTCATGGGAAGCCACAGGAGATTTCCTGTGCAGATTGGCAAGCAATCACTTCCGTTGATGCTTGTGCTATGATACTCAATTGAACAACGTAACATCCACTGACGCTTCAAGCCTATCGAAACCAGCATTGGATATGGGAAGACAACCAATGCTCATTTCAGTTATTCTTCAACAACATCATTCATTACAATACTCTGGAGGTATGACTACCGTATCAGGTGATTTTCTAAACTATGGACACAATCCCAGATTCCCACCGCTGCCTTTAAGGAGCTTGCACATTCTCCTCGTGACCACATCTGTTTCCTCCAGTTGCTGAGGTTTCCTCCCACAATCTAAGAGACATACCAGTTGCTTGGTTAATTAATCATTGTAAGTTGTCCTGTGATTGGGCTAGGATTAAACTGGGGGGATTGCTGGGTGGTGTGGTTCAAAAGCCCAGAAGGTCCTGTTCCGTGCTGTATCTCAATCAATGTTTTAAAAATCAGCTTCCGGACGCCTGTAAAAATGGAACCCGTCTCTTACCTCGGATCTCACTCTACCTGAGTGACCATGTGAATTCTCTCAATCACGAGGATCCCATCTGTTCGCAGCAGTATCTACTGTGATTAGTTCCAGGACTTAAATGAATTACTGTTCCCTCCGCTATGCCCCCTCCTCAGCGTGATAATCTCATTGCCGACGGGCTGAGCGCGCATCCTTGAGGTGTGCTGGTGTTGACAGTCAGCGAGGAGGGGATGTTATTAATGATCCACCCTGACCGTGGTCTCCCAGTGAGGAAGTTGAGGACCCAGTTGCAGAAGACCAGGTTTTGAAGCTCGGTTATTAATGCTGTTGAACTTATGTCATTGAATGCCGAGCTGTAATCGATGAACAACAGCCTGACTTATGTATTGCGGCTCTCTGGGTGCTCCACGGCAGAAGAGGAGAGTAGCTCTATAACTAGTTATCTGGAAGAGAGGCAGAAAGTGTGATGAAGGGGAATGTGAAGCCTTGGACATTGGATCACCAAGCATTAACCTGACCTGATGGCACTTTATCTTAATGTCTAACTGTGACCAGTAAGCAATCTACCTCCATTGATATTATCTCATAGATCATGATTTATCCTCCGTGCAATGTCCATAATGCATCTCTGCTGACGAGATTTTCTTTGTTTGGCCATGAAGTGGATTTTACAGATGAAGGGGAATTGTGGTGGTGCAGGGAAATCGTTGCTGCATTTGGTTAAGCAATAAGTAACACTCCCTGAAAGCTGTTGAGCAAATAACCTCAATTCAGGAGTTAAAAGCAAAATAATATCCTGGGTACACTGACCCCTGTGAGCGTACCACAGGTGAGGTGCAGAGTACAGCTCCCTCCACACCGTCCCACTCACTCCCAGGGCAAGGAAGACATGGACTGGATCCAGAGTAAAGCTCTCTTGACTTTGTCCTATTATACATACTCAGGGCAAATAAGTACAGAGTAAATTCCTGGCCCAGAAAACCTAATGAACATCACTACATCTTCTGTTTGAGAACATTATAGATTTCTGAACTCGATTCTGAAATCTTATAAATTCAGGTGACTCATGTTGTCTGCCTGCGTCAGAACAAGTCACTTCTGCTGAAAGCCATTTGTCTGTGATGTTAGCTCAGTTTCTCTCCATCCAGTACCACATTCTTGTATGCTGGGAGAGTTCTACTGCTCCACGTCCCTTCTATCAGCTTCTATCCCACTGTTAGGTGTAGTACGGGTTGCCACAGCAGTGCTTGGGTTTCCTCCGTGTGCTCTGGTTTCCTCCCACAGTCCAACGGCGTACCAGTTAGTAGGTGAATTGGTCATTGTCCTGTGATTGGGCTAGGATTACGTAGGTGGGTTGCTGGGTAGTGCACCGCGATGGGCTGAAAAAGGCCTGTTTCTGCACTGCATCTGTAAACCAAATAAAATAAAACCTTTCAATGGTCCTCCAGAAGGGTTGCATGGTAGCGTAGCAGTTAGCACATTGCTTTACAGTACCAGCGACCCAGGTTCGATTCCTGCCACTGTCTGTAGGAGATTGTTCCTTCTCCCTGTGACCGTGCGGGTTTCCTCCAGGTGCCCTGGTTTCCTCCCACAGTCCAAAGACGTGCCATTCGGTAGGTTAATTGGTCATTGTAAATAGTCCGGTGATTAGAGAGGTTGCTAGGCAGTGTGACTGGAAGGGTCTACAAAGCACTGTGTCTCAATAAATACAAACAAACAAATAAATAAAATGATAAGATGAAGTCTTGACTTCATACTCTACCTCACCACAGCCTTGCTCCATATTGCCTGACTGCTCTGCACTTTCACTGTGACACTCTCTCTTTATTCTGTTTTTGTTTTCCCTTGTACAACCTCAATGATCTGTTTAAAGAAATGATCTGTCTGGAAGGCATGCAATACAACATTTTTCATTGAACCTCAATACATGTGACAGTAATAAACCAATTTACCAATTAACCTTTGCTTGTTCTCTTGCTCTGTAAATGCCCTCAACAACCTATCAACCAGATGGTTTCATTTAGAGCTTATCCCCAAGACAATGCTCTCTCTGCCCCATTGGACATAGTCCATTTGTTTTACCCACTCTGCAGCTTCATGTGACTAATTTTGTTTTCTCTCCTGTACACAGCTCTGATGATGGGCCTTCAACCCTGACACTTCAAGTCTGTCTCTCTCTCCAGAGATGCCACCTGACCTGCTGAGTGTTTCTAGCATCTGTTGCTATTACAGAGTTAAACTCCATCAACACCCTCCCAAGGAATGCATTCAGAACCGTATGGTTTGGATACTAGAAACATAGAAACATAGAAAACCTTCAGCACAATACAGACCCTTCGGCCCACAATGCTGTGCCGAACATGTACTTACTTTAGAAATTACCTAGGGTTACCCATAGCCCTCTATTTTACTAAGCTCCATGTACCTATCAAGGAGTCTCTTAAAAGACCTTATCGTATCCACCTCCACCATCGCCAGCAGCCCATCCCACGCACTCACCACTCTCTGCGTGAAAAAAACTTACCCCTGCCATCTCCTCTGTACTTACTTCCAAGCACCTTAAAACTGTGCCCTCTCAGAGATTAACTCCCAATATACTGTCCCACTAAGCACTGCTGAAGCAGATATAGTATGGGTTAGACACAAATAAGAAGTTTCTTCTGTGCTGTCTTATCAAACACTTGCAGGGTAAGACATCTTTGGTTAGATACAGAGTAATGATCCTTTGTTACCGTAATGATTAAATACAGGTAACAAAGTTCCAAGTAAATTTTATTATCAAAGTACATATATGTCACCATATACAACCCTGAGATTAATCTTCTTGTGGGCACACTCAGCAAATCTATAGAATAGTAACTATAACAGGATCAATGAAAGATCAACCAGAGTGCAGAAGACAACAAAATGTACAAATGCAAATATCAATAGATAGCAATAAATAATGAGAACATGAGATAACGAGACAAAGAGCCCCTAAAGTGAGACTATCAGTTGTGGGAACACCAGAAATAGAATGAGTGTATTTAACGCCTTTTGTTCAAGAGCCTGACGGCTGAGAGGTAGTGACTGTTCTTGAACCTGGTGGTGCGAGTGCTGAGGCTCTTGTACCTTCTACCTGACAGCAGCAGTGAGAGGAGAGCATGATGTGGGTGGTGGGGATCTCTGATGGTGGATGCTGCTTTTCTATGACCGTGTTCCAAGGGTTAAATACAGAGTAAGTTTGACACCATCTCGAGCTCTCACCATGCCTGCTACAGGAGTGTGATCAACGTAAAAGACAGAGTGTAAGCCAATAGATGTGCAGAGTGATAATGCCCCTGGTTCAGAGTGGCAGATACCCGGGCTCAACCCTGACCTTGGCTGATGTCCATGCAGAGTTTGCATGTTCTCCCTGTGACCGTGTGGGTTTCCTTTCTGGTACACTAGTTTCCACAGACATGCCATGCTCCTGTTACGCAAATGAGGAGAGCGAGTAAGGTATTCAACTGGGGCAGCATGGCAGCACAACGGTTTACAGTGCCAGCTCCCTGGGTTCAATTCCCACCTCTGCCTGTAAGGAGTTTGTACGTTCTCCCCGTGACCACGTGGGTTTCCTCCGGGTGCTCCAGTTTCCAACCACAGTCCAAAGACAGTTGGTCATTGTAAATTGTCCCGTGATTAGGCTAGGATTAAATTGGGAAATTGCTGGGTAGAGCAGCTCAAAGGCTGGAAGGGCCTATTCGCACTGCATCTCAGTTAAAAAAATAAATAAACTGTGCCAGGTCAATAGCAGTAAAATTAGGGTCCTCCAAGAGGACCAAAGGCTTGAGGTCCTCAATGACCTGGAGAGCTACGTTGGCTGGAGTCAGGGTTTAATGCATTGTCTGTTGGTAAGGTCACCTAAACTAAACTGATCAAAGAATAGAGGCCAGAGTAAGAGTGGTCCACTGTCCCTCCAGGTTTGGGGTTCAGCTCAGGACTAATAACCCTGACTAAAACAAAACTGTTATGGAGACAGCAATGAAGAATCCTTCTACATCTGAATACATCCTGAGTCTCCACCCAGAATGACTGATGGTAGTGAAAACTGAAAAGAGGCTGTTGACATGGTAAAGGAAGACCTGAGCTCTGCCAGAGATGGAGGTCCTTCACTGCTGCCCTAAATGACTTTATGGGCAGTAGTGACATGACTATCGAGAAAAAAATTATGTGGGAACGGGAGTGAATATTGAGTCCACAGAGAAGAGCAGCACGCCAGCACAGCTGGTGGCGCTGCTGCCTCGCCACTCCAGTGACCCGGGTTTAATCCTGACCTTGGGTGCTATCTCTGTGCAGAGTTTACAGGGACCAGCTGAGTTTTCTCCCCCGTCTCTCACAGACGTACAAATTGGTAAGTTAATTGATCACTGTAAACTCCCCCTCCCCCCACTGTACATAGGTGAATGTTGTGACCTGGAGGGAGCTGATGAATTCTCCCCATTCAGAAGGCTCTTCGCATGGAAAAGCTGCTTTCCTTACCCAACCCAGCCCTCCCAGTGCTGGCTCACCTGCCGGAGTTTGCTGTTACCATCAGGCAGTTTAAGATCCCGGGTATCGTCATGGGAGCTCCGGTGGGTTCGAAAGTCGAGGCTAAGGCCGCCTGGCGTGCCGCGTTGGCGGCAAACCTGGCCGTTTGATATCTGCACCAGGTCGAGGTGACTTGGGAGTCCAGACAATGGATTGAGTCGCCTGATCGTGTTTTTCCAAGGCTGTTCATCCGGGGCATCCAGTTAAGGGCCAACACCCTGGGAACAAAGATCGGTTGCAGCCATGGCCGCCCAGGTGTGCTTGACATCAAGTGCCGAGGACTATGCGGTGCACCCGAGTGGACAGATCATGTGCTGCTGGCGTGTACAGTGACTCACGATGCGCGCTGTGCTGGACACAATCGTGTTGCCAGATTCATCGCCAAACGTTTGCAGCAAAGTGGACATGAGGTACTTGAGGAGCCCAGGATCACGGAGAGAATTTGATGGAATGAGTCTAACCATGACAGCGACAGGCACTATTCATTCGAGTATGATTAATGTAAATAGGCAGTTAGTGCTCAGCATGGACTTGATGGGCTGAATGGCCTGTTTCTCTGCTGACAAAGCAGGATAAACATTTACCAGCACTTTAGTATATTTCCAAATCTAGCACGGAACACCTTACGTTTCTATGTGGGGGTAGAGTTGAGGTTATTAGCTTATCCCGTGAAAGTTCGACGTCCCCAAGGCCATGACTGGAAAATCAACCTGTAGCTACTGCATAAACAGAATAGGGCAGGAAGGTGTGAAAGAAACATATGTATGTGAATGGCAATGTTCTCAACAAAATGAATCATTACAGGGTGGGATGATGAATGTTCTTCTGGCTGTATTCTCTATGTACTCCTGCCTTAGCCTATACTCTGGATTACTGTTGTAACACACACATTTGAATCGATGTAAACATCCATAATGAATTTAGTTTAATTAACTCAGTAGGGCATTGATGGCAACTGCGGCTGATCATTTGACTCCCCTGCACGATTTTAGAATCTATTGAACTAACTTGCGTCAGGAGCCCCATATGGAGCCATGATGCAATACAGTAGATGCTCTTTCAGAGAGGAGCGGGCCGCGGAGTTTGGAACTCGATCCAGTTCCGCAGCCCTCCCTTGGCGTGGAGGTCTCCCATCCATAGTTTCTAAGGTCTGTCCTCAGAGCAGGGCACACGTGCAAGGATTCTTCTTTTCAACACCGAAAGAGCAACATGCCTTTATAAATGATCTATGAGGCTGTGAGATTTTGAGCACAGTTATTCCATCTGATTGTGCACTGCAGTCAGGGTCTGCTGCCCAGGTTCCAGTTTGTTGAGGCTCAAGCCTAGAACGGGAGCCTTTCCGCCACCCGCCCATCACAGGGATAGAGGATGATTTTAGATTTGTGGATTCCAAGGTGAAGATGAGGAACTGCTGACGAGTGTCTGACGGGATGGACAGGAGGGCAACTTAACGTACAGTGTGGCGCGTACATTGAGCTCCGTGACTCATGGCATGGGGATTCTCCGCTCCGTCCTGAATTCTTCCTTCCCCACCTTGAGCTGTCGTGCGCCAGGGAGCCTCAGTGATCAGTGCGGAATGGTATGTTTCTTCCATCACACCTTCCACGGGGGAGGAGGCTTTGAGAACGTTGTTGTATCTTTTCCTCCGTCCATTGAGAGCTCCCCTCCTGTGACAGAGATGGATTAGAGCCCTGATTGGGGGGGGGGGTGTCTTTTACCTGAAACAACAGTGGTTTCTTTCCTGCCACAAATGCTGCTCAACCCACTGATTTTCTTCCACAGATTGTTGTTTGGACCGGGGTATCTGGAGTGCTACAGCCACTAATTTTTATAACGTTCACATAACTGTGGAACGTAATGACATTGTCATGTTGTATACTGTATATGTTAGTTGTTTCTAGTTTTACAAAATCCATGCACCATTGCTTAGAAACTGCTGGAGCTGTGTGAAATAATTGTGGTTACCAACATTCCCAGCATCATCCACTGCTTATAGACAGCAAAACAACCAATGGAATATTCTAGGATGGGTATCAAAAACAGCTTATTTAGTGCCACCGTACCTACGATTAGGCTGGATTTGTTTCCCACAGGAACTGATCATGAACAAGTCACGGCAATTTACTTGGAGGAGACGTCATCAATGCACTATTAATTGTGGGGTGTGCTCCGAATGCTTGCTCTTTCTATGTGCTTATCAGTCAGCTGGCCATCATTTCAACTTCACGTCGCATGCCGGTGATAAGAAGCCCGTTTCTGATTCTGATTTCGGAAACTTAATTATGGCGTGGGGAGGAAATCTCGTCGCTGGTTGGCTGTGTACCTAATTTTGTGCGCTGTGGTCTGGAATTTTGCCAGCACAAGTGGTGTATGTGAACTTCATTTCAATGTTTAAGAGAAGAGAAGTTTGGATAGGTATATGTATACTAGGAGCATGGGGGGCTATGGACTCGGTAAGTAGGCAGTTTAAATGGTTTTGGCATGGACTAGATGGGCCAAAGGGCCTGTTTCTGAGCTGTACTTATCTATGACTCTTCGAAGCTCTTTTCCCTTTCCCACAATGTCAACAACTCTATTTGAGTGAATGGGTTTCTTATCCTTCAGTCTTAAGATGCAGCCCAAAGCCAGATGGATTTGGAGCATCTTCTCATTAAATTACTGCTCAATCAGTGGTGGGTCTGCCACTTGCCAACTGTACTGGTGCCTAACATTGAGGACAACTTGTGTTTTTGTCTCCAAAAGAAGTTAGTATGTTCCTTCCTGTGTGTTCGTTGGCTTTCTCTGGGTGCTCCAGTTTCTCCTGCAGTATAAAGACGTCCCAGTTAGTAGGTTAATTGGTTATTGTAAGTTGTCCCATGATTAGACTAGGGTCAAATTGTTGAGTTGCATTAGGGTTAGGATTGGAGGTCCGGAAGGGACAATTCCGCGCTGAATCTTGAAATGCAAATAAAGATAAACCTGCGAGCCACTTTGGTAGACCAGAAGGATGGCAAGCTGGTATTTTGCAGCGATGGGTCATTGCGGAGCTGCTGTGGAAATGTGAGTTAAGTGGATTATTCACATAGGCAGGGACAACATCTGCATTTTTGGGCAATTCAAGGATAATGCCTTCACCACACACAGCCGGAGATGGGCAGCAGGCTGCTATCATCAGACACACTCAACACGATACATATTATTTCTTAAAAGGTCATTAAAAACACATTAAAGCACTTTAGGAATATTAAAGATATTCAGTTAAAATCAATTAATTACTTCTCTAATGCGGCAAGTCAAAATCAAAACTTGGAGATGATTTCCCCAGCACTTTTCAGGGAAATTCCAGCAAAAGCCAAGTAAGTCTAAGCTCAGAACCCAGCCTATGATGGGACAGCTGGTAGACCTGCTCCTTCAGAGTGCCACAGAGGTAAATTCAATCCTGACCTCCAACACTGTCTGTGAGCTCCAGTTCTCCAGCGGATCTCCAATTCTCTCTATGACTGTGTGCATTTCCCTTGAGTGCAGTAAATTACTCTCGTCATGAACCTGGGGGGGGGGGGGTTGATGGGCATGTAGGGAGAATGAAAAGGGATTGCCGTAACTGAATGCTGAAGGTCAGTACAGAGGCAGTGGGTTGAAGTTCCTTGCGTGTGACTTCATTCTTAATTGAGTTTGTGACCGTCAATGAAAGCTGTTGAATTTAAATTTTAAAAAAACTAAATATACCTAATTTGTGGAAAAAAAAAGTGTCAGTGATTATAAAATCTTTTCTGGTTTATGTCTGTCCTTCACATGAGGAAACTTACTGTCCATATCCATTCCAGCCTAAAGGTGACTCCAGACCCACCAGTGTAGTTCAATCTTAACTGTCTCCTTCAGGGACAAACAGAGAACACAAAACAGTACAGCATAGGCAGGCTTTTCAGCCCACCATGTGTCTGACAATCAAAATGCTGGATTAAACGTGATCTCTTCTGCCTGCACATGATCTCTGTGCCTCCATCAGCCTCTTAAACACCACTATCGCTCCTGCTTCTACCACCAGCCCTGGCAGCCCGTTTCAGACACCCACCATTCTCCCAGTAAACAACTTGCTCCTCACACCTCCCTTCATATTTCTCCTTTCACCTTAAATGCTTGTCCTCTAGTATTTGACATTTTGATCTGGAGAAAAAGATTCAGACCCTCTATCTATGCCTCTCATAATTTTATAAAATTCTTTTAGCAGCATACGTTTTCCTCGAGCTTACAGCCTACTACAGGTATTGATTTTAACCGACGTTTTGATGACCAACTCTGCCATTTTCATCAGGGATGATGCCTGGACATTCTCGCTCTCTCTCCATCTTGTTTTACGGCGGTTGGCACCCAGCTTAATAGTGCATTACTGCCACCTTCTGCTCTGGAGTGTGCAATACTTTATACTTTATACTTTATAAATAGACTTACATTCTAAATCCCTTCACCCAATCTTTCTCTCTTGCGCGCGCGCGCGCGCACACACACACACACACACACACACACACACACACACACACACACACACACACATATACCGTAACCTACAATTTATCCTCCCATCTTTGGCCATCCTAGTGTCCTATTCCTGCTTATCCGCCATACTCTATAAAAAAAATCCTGGACACATGTGCTCCAGTGGTATTTATAGCCCTGTAGTCCGTCCCCCCTGATTGGTTAGTCCTCATCCAATCAGGTTTTTGCTCTCCCACCTTGTTTACAATCGAATTCCAGTTCTTACGTAGAGCGAGACCTTTGTCTTTGTTAAAATTATGAGTAAAATTATTTGTTTGTCCTAAGTAAGAACTGTCCACAGTCTTTTTCCCAGGGTAGGGGAATGTAGAAGTGGTCCATTTGCCCTTGAACTCCAGATGGTATTACCTGTCCTAGTTACCCACCTGAGCACAACTGTTGACCTGGTTTATCCAGGTAGCAGAGCTGAGAGTCCTTTTCATGTTCAGGAAACTAGAGAGGAACTCAAGTGAATTAAATAGCATTTTGTGATGTTTCTGGACACAGAGATTGCTGGTTCAGGCAACAACAGAGGGGAGAAACTGCTAATATCCCATGGAAGGTTTAATTAGAATTGGCAGCGGTTATAGGTAAAACAAGAAGGGTCAGATCTGTGACAGAGCAGGAGGTTTGGGAACATTAAATGGGAAAAATAAAGCAAAGTGTGAGAGGTTGTAATGAAGGAGGTGTAGACGAGGGAAGGAGATGTATATTTACTGATTATCTGACTCTCAGCAGGGTATAATGGTCAGAAAATGCACTGTGGCCAATTCAGATGATGTGCTGTTCCCTGAGCTTACGGCAGGCTTCACTGGAATAGCACAGGAGAATGTGGGACGAAGAGGTCAGGTTGGAATGGGACAGAGAATCCACGTGGAATGGGTCAAAATGGGACGTTCGCTGAGGAAAGAGGAGTGACCAGTTTTGTTACATACTTGAAGTAGGATGGACAAGAGGTCAGATGAACAAGGGTGAGGCAAACTCATTCACTCAGTCTGCCCACTACACCCTTTAATCAACTGGTTTTATTCACGTCAGGAAGTTTCTCCGCGCCCCTCAAGTATGAGGTTATAAATTGGACGTGAGCCTAATTTACCGAGTTTCTATTGTAAGACGGACATCCCTGAGGTGCTTACAGGCAATTAGATACTCTTCAGATGCAACCTCTGTGGTTCCATTTGGAAACAGGGTACCAATTTGTGCACAGCTATCCCCCAGAAACCCCACTGTAATAAGTGACCAGACCATCTGTTTCCCATGATGTTGGCGGAGGAGTGTTTTGACCAGAACAGCGGGCGGTGATCCCCGACTCTGCAGGAATTATTTATAACCTTCACACTTCCTGCAGCAGATCTTAGAGGGGAGCTCGTGGAGGCAAATCTACTTTGATGGGCGGACGGTTACTGCTCAAAGATTACCCGTACTGAACCTCGACGTACACAGGAGAATTATAGGATCAGATTTGGGCCCAGCAGGCTACGTTGAAGATTACTTTAAGTTTGAACCTTTGGATAAACACTTGCAATTGACCGGAACCTCTTACTCCCAGTCTGCTGTGCAGCAGAAATAATTTTTTTTTAAATTTAGAGATTCCACATAGTAGCAGGCCCTTCCAACCGAACGAACCAGTGCCTTCCAGTTACACCCAATTAATCTACCATCCTATACACCTTTGGAATGCGGAAGAAAATCGGAGCACTCGGAGGAAACCCGCGCAGTCGCGGGGTGAACGTACAAGCTCCTTATTTACAACGGCAGAACTGAACCTGCGTCACTGGCACTGTAATTACGTTAGGTAACCGCTGCGCTATCATGCCACCCTTAGCCTTTGTGTTCCTCCTTGTACCCATCAGTTAACTGGCTCCTACAACGGTCTCAGTTCTTTACATCTTTGTTCGCTCCACTTCTCCCCCGTCTCTGTAACTTAACACTTAGTTGATTCCTAACTTTTCTTGGTTTGGTGCAAAGGTCACTGATCTGTAATGTTAGCACCGTTTCGCTCTGCACAGACGCCTCCTGGCCTGCTGAGTGTTTTTATTTCCCTGCACAGTAGGCTCAGGGTGGTGACCTCACTGTACATGCTGGGTTCCTATTTGTTATAGGAGGATAAATATCTGGTTCACAGGTAGTAACCTAAGTTACTGGCTGTCTTCATCTGATAAATAACGTCCATTACTTTTCCTGCTCTTCAACTTGTTGTTTAATGTCGCTGACCCTCTGTTTAAGCTCCTTCAATGTAAGATACTATTGAGAATTCCAGTGTTGTTATAGTGTATAAAATCATGAGTGCATGCAGTCTTCTCTCAGAGATAGGGATCTAAAAACTAGAGGGCATAGGTTAAAGGTGAGAGGCGAAAGATTTAAAGGGGCAACACCTTCATGTAGAGGGTAATGCGGACCCATACCTTCTCCATCTATCCATCACCCTCATCTTTTTCCATTGGGCCCTATCCTCAGTTTATTCAATGCTCCACCATTGTTTCTTGTCAACTTCCACCATCTTCAGCCTTTTATCATTTCCACCTACCACCTCCCAGCGTCTGGCATCACTTCCACTATCTCCCCCTATCCCTTATCGGCCAACCACTCCCCTCACCTGGATCCACCCATCACCTGCCAGCTCTTGCTCTACCCCACTTCATTCTACCTTTTTTCCTGGCTACGTCCCTTCTTCTTTTAGTCCCGACGAAGGGTCTCAACCGAGGCATCAACTGTCCATTTACTTCCCCAGATGCTGTGTGACCTGTTGGGCTCTTCCAGCAGTTTATTTGTTGCCTCAGGTTCCGGCATCTGCAGTTGCTTGTGTTTGCCAGAGAAAGTAGCTGAGACTGGTACAATAACAGCATTTAAAGGTATTTGGATTAGTACATATCTAGCAGAGGGTTAGAAAGTATGGGCCAAATGATAGAGAATAGGAATAGCTTGGTGGGATTATGGTTAGCATGGATGAGTTGGGCTGAAGGGCCTTTTCCCATGCTGTATATTCTGAGGTTTTGAGGTATATGTGATAAATGAAGCTAATCTTTATCTAATTCCTGCTCTGCACAAATAAATGATCACATTTGATTTCCCAGTAAGTGTATTGATTTAACCTGATGGAAGTGGGTTTTTAATTGTGTAGTAATTGCTAGAGGAAAATAAGAATATATCTGCAAAATCTTGAACTAAGAGAGAAGCATATAACTTTGGCGGAAGTAGGAGATTTCTCGTATGTTTCATGTGCACCTAACTTTCACGTGCTCCATGATTGTGGGCTTCAGAAAGGGCAAAATGATGGAATGCACACCAGTCCTCATAGAGTGATCAGAAATAGAAGAAGTGAGCAACTTCAAGTTCCTGTGTGTCAATATCTCTGAGGATTTATTCTGAGCCCAACATATCGATGCAGCGACAAAGAAGGCATGACAGGAACTATTTTTCATTAGAAGCTTGGGATTTGGTCTATCACCAAAAACACTCGCAATTCTCTACAGATGTACAGTGGCTGCATCAGCATCTCATTTGTGGGGGAGTGGGGAGGAGGGGGGGCTCTGCTCAGGATCGAAATAAGCTGCAAAGAGTTGTAAAATTAGCCAGCTGCATCATGGACACTAGATCCTATAGTATCCGGGACATCTTCAAGGAGCAATGCCTCAAAAAGCTAGCATCCATCATTAGGGATCCCCATCACCCAGGACATGCCTTATTCTCATTGCTACCATCAGGGAGGAGGTACAGAAGCCTGAAGATGCACACTCAGCAATTCAGGAATAGCTTCTTCCCCTCTGCCATCTGATTTCTGAATGGACTTTAAACCCATCAACTCTACCTCACAACTTTTTTATTTTTGTTTTTGCACTAATTTAATTTAACAATTTAATATATATACTTACTGTAATTCACATTTTTTCTCTATTATTATGTACTGCATCGTACCGCTGCCACAAGGACAACAAATTTCATGACATAAGTCCGTGATATCAAACCTGACTTTGAGTCCCAAATTCACTTAATTGTCAGAGACGCTTGCACAGTCTTGATGATTTTTCTCTCAAGCTTGCAATTTATGTTAATTTATGTTTTTTCTAACTTATGTTTGTCATGCATTGTGCTACAAATTTCCATGGCATTTATGTCTGTGAATGTATGCCTGACAGTAAACTGGAACTTGCGAGGTTCAGTTTTAGAGACAGGATTGGAGCTTTAACCTCTTGATCAGGTTGTTTCCTACAGGGCTGAAGGGCCTCTACTGTGCTGTAATGTTCTTTGTTCTTCTGTGAAGCCTGTTCTCGATCTCATCCGACTGTAAGTAACAGAAGCAGAAGTCGGCCATTCAGCCCCTCTTCCATGTTCTGCCATTCAATAAGATCATTGCTAATCATCCTGCACTGCCCTCATTACCCCTGGTTTCCTTTAAGATCAATAATTCTATTGATCTCAGTCCTGACTATACTGAGCCTCCACAGCACTTTTAAAGGGAGAATTCTAAAGATTTGCCACCCTTTGGGTGAAGAAGCTACTTAATCTCTTCTTTGAGGATGTGCCAAAGGATCAATCCTGCAAATCTTCTTTGCACTCTCTATTGCAAGCAAGTAAAGCTAGGTTGAAGGAGGAACACGAGGGAAAACTTCTTCACTCAGAGGGAGAGGGTCGTGAGAGTGTGGAATGAGCTGCCAGCACAAGTGGTGCGTGCGAGCTCGATTTCGATGTTTAAGAGAAGTTTGGATAGGTAAATGGAGAGCAGGAGCATGGAGGGCTGTGGTCCCGGCACAGGTCAACAGGAGTAGGCAGTTAAATGGTTCTGTTGAACTACATGGGCCAAAGGGTCTGTTTCTGTGCTGTAGTCTTCTTGACTGTATGATTCTAAAGTTGAGGGATTTATTTATAGAGGGAGACCAGGCCTGTGTAGATGTGTAGCTGAAGACAATATTGTCTGGAAATTTACAAGGTTCCAATTGTACCGAGTTCTGTTGTGGTCTATCCAAGACGCTGTACAATTGGATGTCTTTATTCTTACATTCATATCCTCGTGCAATGGAGGCCAAAGTGTTGTTGCCTTCTGGTTCTCAGCTATGCTTGAATATTTGCTTTCAATATTTCACATTCCAAAATTCTGTTGCCCAGGTCCCTCTGAACAGTAACTCCATCCATTCCCTCACCTGTTATAACATCTTTTTAAAACACAGCCAAGTACAGGGTGAACTGAGATTACTATTGCATCTAAAGTATCTGTGAATTACAAATCGACTGGCTGATGTGAAGAACAAAGCCCTTGAGACAAGCGTTTATATCATTCATATGCTTAGGAGAAATGACGTTCTCAGTTCTGCTCCTGATAAAA
Source organism: Mobula birostris (assembly GCF_030028105.1). NCBI lineage: Eukaryota > Metazoa > Chordata > Chondrichthyes > Myliobatiformes > Myliobatidae > Mobula > Mobula birostris. The sequence goes on from NC_092401.1 coordinate 11,786,201, forward strand.
CAGAAGTAAGGCTGTCTGGCAAACTTTTTATTAAACTATAACACAGTCAAGTTTTAGTACTGGAAATAATGAAAGAGCTTGAGAGAAATATTTGAGTTAGTTTGCAAGACTACATCAAACAGTGATAAGCAGTAGTTGAAATGGCTGCACATCTTTCACTATTCTTCCCTTTCTTTGCATTTTAGCAATATTTGTAGACATAGACATAGACATAGAATAGTACAGCACAGTACAGGCCCTTTGGCCCACAATGTTGTGCCGACCCTCAAACCCTGCCTCCCATATAAGCCCCCACCTTAAATTCCTCCATATACCTGTCTTAAACTCTTAAACTTCACTAGTGTATCTGCCTCCACCACTGACTCAGGCAGTGCATTCCACACACCAACCACTCTCTGAGTAAAAAACCTTCCTCTAATATCCCCCTTGAACTTCCCACCCCTTACCTTAAAGCCATGTCTTCTTGTATTGAGCAGTGGTGCCCTGGGGAAGAGGCGCTGACTATCCACTCTATCTATTCCTCTTATTATCTTGTACACCTCTATCATGTCTCCTCTCATCCTCCTTCTCTCCAAAGAGTAAAGCCCTAGCTCCCTTAATCTCTGATCATAATGCATACTCTCTAAACCAGGTAGCATCCTGGTAAATCTCCTCTGTACCCTTTCCAATCCTTCCACATCCTTCCTATAGTGAGGCGACCAGAACTGGACACAGTACTCCATGTGTGGCCTAACCAGAGTTTTATAGAGCTGCATCATTACCTCGCGACTCTTAAACTCTATCCCTTGACTGTAACTGAATCAGACATCCTCAACACGGCACCAGTTGCTTAGAAGGCTGGACAAGTGTTTGCCTTCACCTACAGACAAATATTTACCTACTTCAAGTCTAATTATTGGAACTACTCTTTTACACCTATCCTGGTTTAAATGGGACATGGACCATATCACTCAGTTTGCAGGAAGCCTCTAAATAGGGTTCATATAAATGGGGGCTTGATGGTCAGTATGGACTTGGTGGGCCAAAGCCTTAAGCTATTGGAAGGCTGACCAAGTGTTCTAATCTTACATTCAAGACAGGCACAAACAACATTTAATTAAGATATCAAGCAACGTAACCCTCCCATTGCCAGTGTCAATGTTGAGACTAAATCTAACCCCATCATTTTTCTGCAGCTCCTATGATTTGTTTTTACTGAGCTCCTTTCAGTGGCTCCCTGTAAGGAGTCCAATCTCAAGGTTGTATAATGTATGCATACTTTGATAATAAATGTACTTTGAGGTTTGAACTTTGGCATCCACTTTGTTCTTATAACACTCATTTATATTTCTTTATTTTCTCCATTTGATAAACAACTGCGTGTTTAACTATCCATTAAAGCAGCAAACAAGTCAGTGCATTGGCAATGTCTAAAGTTGTCTCCCTCATCCTTAACTATGAAACAAGTGTGTGGGACTGCTGAGGTATAAGGCACACAAATACAGAACTAGTTCTTCATTGAAAATCAAACAGACTGGATGTTTCACATCTGTCTAAGCACATTTGCATATCTACACCTTCTGCCTGTCTCTTGCATGCACACACACACACACGCACACACACACTCACACACACTCACATACACACACACTCACACACACACACTCACACACACTCACACACACACACTCTCACACACACACTCACACACACACACTCTCACACACACACACTCACACCCACACACTTACACCCACACATACACTCACACATGCACATACACTCTCACACACACTCACACAGACACATACACTCACACACACAGTCAAATATACACATACACTCACACACATGCACACACAAACACACACATTCACACACTCACACACACACTCACATACACACACACTCACACACACTCACACACACACACTCACACACACACTCACACACACACTCTCACACACACACACTCACACCCACACACTTACACCCACACATACACTCACACATGCACATACACTCTCACACACACTCACACAGACACATACACTCACACACACAGTCAAATATACACATACACTCACACACATGCACACACAAACACACACATTCACACACACATACACACACACATACACTCACACACACACGCATATACCCACACACACACACACACACTCACACACACACATATACCCACACACACACCCACACACACACCCACACACACACACTCACACACGCACATACACTCAGACACACACTCACACACACATGCACTCATGCACACACAAACACACTTTCACACACACACACACACACACTCAGACACACTCACACACACACATACACACACACATACACTCACACACACACTCACACATACACATACACGCACACACTCACACACACACATATACCCACACACACACACTCACACACACATACACTCACACATACATCACACACACAGTCAGATATACACATACACTCAGACACACACTCACACACACATGCACTCATGCACACACAAGCACACATTCACACACACACACACACTCACACACACACATACACACACATACACTCACACACACACTCACACATACACATACACACACACTCACACACACACATATACCCACACACACACTCACATACACATACACTCACACACACACTCACACACATACATCACACACACAGTCAAATATACACATACACTCACACACACATTCACACACACATGCACTCATGCACACACACACACACACACATTCACACACACACACACACACACTCACACACACACACTCACGCACGTATAGCAGAAGATAAAAATGAATCTGAATCAGGTTTAATATCACTGGCAGATGTCATGAAATTTGTTGTTTGTGGCAGCAGCACAATGCAGTAATAATAGAGAAAAACTGCAAATTACAGTATATATATAGCAAGAGAGAGAATTTAAATAAGTAGTGCAATAAAAATAGGGAATAAAAAAATAGTGAGATAGTGTTCATTGGTTCAATGTTCATTCAGAGATCTGAATGCAGAGGGGAGGAAGCTGTTTCTGAATCACCGAGTGTGTGCCTTCAGGCTCCCGTACTTTTTCCTGATGGTAGCAATGAGAAGAGGGGTGACCTGGGTGGTGGGGGTCCTTCATGATGGACACCTAAAACATCATACCACCAGGCTGAAGGACAGTTTCTATCGCAGTGTTATAAGACCTTTGAAAAGATCTCTTGCATGCTAGGTTGGATTTGATTTTGCAGTCTACCTCCTTACGGCCTTTACACCTCATTGTCTACCTGCACTGCACTTTTCGCTGTAACTGTAACATTTCATCCTGCATTCTGCTAATGCTTTTCCCTTGTACCACCTCAATGTAAGGATGTGGTGAAATGACCGGTACGAATAGCATGTAAAACAAAGTTTTTCACTGTGCCTTCGTACCTGTGACAACAATATAGTCATCAACCAACTGCCAATTTTATGCACACATAAACACCTTCTTTCTTCTGCTGTAGTTCAATGGTTTCTGAGGTGGCTGATTGGGCCAGTTTAAGATTCACAGATTCTTCCCCTGATGATGTAGGAGGTCAGTGAGCAGAGGAGTATTTGCGGACGTGATCCACTACTTCTGCCATTTATGTAGGGCTCTGTCTGTAAATGGACTAGAGGTCCTCAATACGATCTTGAATATTGCTTTAAATAGCCTTGGACAAGGAATACCCCAGTGTTAGTGGAGTTAAGTCATATTTTTCATAGAGATTTTGAGAATATTCTCGAACATTTTTCTCTGTACACCTGCTTACTCGTCCTGAGGCTCAGTTCAGAATAGAATATCTGATTTGGGAGTCTAGTGTTGGGCACTATTGATTCATTTACAGAATCACGTTAACATAACGCTTTACCATACCGGTGACGTGGGTTCAATTCCTGCCACTGCCTGTAAGGAGCTTGCTCGTTCTCCCTGTGACCACGTGGGTTTCCTCTGCATGCCCTGGTTTCCTCCCACAGTCCAAAGACATACTGGTTAGTCATCGTAAATTGTCCTGTGATTAGGCTAGGGTTAAGTTGGGGGATTGCTGGGTAGCATGGCTCGAAGGGCCGAAAGGGCCTTGTCTGTGTTTTATCTCAATAAATAAATAAAACAATGGGCCTCACTCTAAATACTCACAATATCTGAATTCCTCTACCAGATTCCCCCTACATACAACATTGATAACAAAGGTCCATGGTGCCACTGTGAAAAGCATGGATGACTTCCCATTCTCTGTTAGCATCAATGATGAAGGTCAGCCCTGCGTTCCATAGAACAACAGAGTCCTTGGCTGAATGAGGAAAAAGCTGTTTATGGAACTGGTGAACAAACTCAGCACAGAGTCAATGGTCTGTGAGGTAACTGTGACTTTCTGGCCTTTCTTCTGAAACATGGACTCTGAGGACACTGGAGATGTACCACCCTCACTACAGTAAACGTTACTTTGGCCACACTGGGAGAAAATGATCCACAAGGACCCACGAACATCAACTGGCTATAAAGCAGCTTCCCCAACTCTCCCTGGTCTCTGCCCATGAAGATTGAGGGGGGCACAAGTTCAAGAGGGCATCACTGAAGGCCATGACACAAGCAGATACGCGGCGTGCAAGAGAATTCCTAGAAGCATGGTTTTCCACAAACAATTCTGTAAACAGATAAGTAGACCTTGATCCTACATCTGAGCCAATGTGGCAAAACTCCAGACCACAACACACAAATTTTGCCACGCAACCCATCAGCGACGAGATTCCCTCCTACAACACAACTTGCTTTCTGAAATGATGGTCAATGAGCTGATTGACAGGCCAAGCATTCGGAGGACACGCCACAATAAACAGCGCACCGATGATGTCTCCTCGCACGGTAGTGAAACATTTGCGAAGACCGGCGAACAACTCAACCCGACCACCGACACTGTCTCTGTAGAACACTCCAACCTCATTGCCAGGTCAAGAGAATGAAATTTAGCTTACTCTCAACACAACGTTCTCCACATCAAAGTTGTAATTACATTCCCAAGGGCAGGCCACCAGCTCCTCCAGTCTACTACATCTCATTGTTCCTATTGTTTCAGGTATGGAATAGTGTTAACTTATTATTCTGTATAGGTAAGAACTCAGATATCTCCAGGAGAAAGCTATCAATTACCTGTTCTTAATTACACTTTACCTACTTTCTCGAGAATATACATTAATAGCAGATTGATATCTTTCTTGGAATAGTTCCCAAATGATTTATTTCAATTCACCTAAGAAAATGATTTTGGCAAAAATCCCATTTGATGGTGCAATTTTCTTGTTCTTATCTTATTTCCTGAATTACTTCCCCTCGTTCAATTTTACCCAGTAATTACCATTTAATCGCATTCATGAGTCCTGGAAAAACTTCAGTGATAATACAATATTCTCATAATATCTTATAAAAGACAGAGTTCAAACATTCCCAGGTGGTCCAATATGTGGACCCATTTTGTTTAGAAATACTTTTATTTTTTAAAATAACCCAAGGTATTGTGAGATTGTGCATTTCTTCAATACAGAATGATCTCATATCCAAACTATGCATTGTTAGCTAGAAATTTTTCCTTCATGTTCCATGTAACTTTTCAAAAAAACTTTTGTACTTGTCATATGTATTTTAGCAAGGCATCTGACAAGGCTGACTGACTATAAAAGGGAATTTCTGTGGGGATCCAAGGCAGGGTGTCAAGTTGTTCAGAAATGCTAGGAGTCCAAGGGCGAGAAGATGCTGAAAACCTTGAGTAACAGATGGAAAATGCTGGAAGAACTCAGAAGGTAAGGCAACACCTCTGGAGGGAAATGAGCAGTCAGCGTTTCAGGCTGAGACCCCTCATCAGGATTGAAAAGGAAGGGGGCAAAAGGGGGAGGGAAGAGGGTAATGGGTGATGTGGGTTTTAGTGACCATGTAGGGCAATGTAATTAGTGGAAACGTACAGAATTCATGACCACTGATTTTGAGTTGGGGTTCACTTTAAGAGGTGGGTCTGATGTGATGAGGTAATTATGTAAAGGACTTACACACTCTTCGTGTTCAGTTTTTGGTGTTCTATGGCTTTTCTGAAACAGCTCCACTGTTTTATTTGTGAAAACCTACAACTGGAGCACTGCGGATAAAGTCTTAGTTCTATGTTTCTTCCCGTCTGTGTTACATATACCATTCAGCAGTTCAGACTTGCATGTCTGAACCTTGATTGAGAAGATTGCAGGAGTGGCAAAAGTTGGAAAGTTGATTGATTATATTGGAGGGACGTGTTGGCTGCATGAAGATGCATCGAGGAGTGGCAAGAATTGGATTCAGAGGTTTGTGGTGAAGTGCATTTAAGAAGGGCAAGCAATGGAAAGATCAGCAAGTGGCAGTATACCAAAGAGTAAAGGGAAACAGGGTGATATAGATTGGTTATCCACAGTGACCGAAGGGAGCAGACAGACTAATACAGTGGCTTTGAAGGCTCATGGGCTACTTGTCTTCACTTGCCAAGGTGCAAGGAATGACCTCCGATTGCAGGAACTATTTAAGATGCAGGCAAAATATACAATGCAATGCATCATTTGCACGGACAACCAATACACCCTAAGACTGTGTTGGGGGCAGCCCACAGGTGTTGCCACACATTCCAGCACCAAAACAGCGTGCCCACAAGTTTCAGCAGAGCAACTTAAGCAACAATGCAACAACAGCAACAAAATAAACCAACAACAGAACAAGCCCCCTGTCCTCCTCCCACCCACGTGCACATAGACAGATGGGCAGACAGGCCTCCAGCCTCTATCAGACTTGCAGACTCACAGACATCAGGCCTTTGACTTCCAGACCCCTCGACTTCTGACCCACTGGCTTGAGTTTTGGATCTTCTGTCTTTGATCTTCAGTATCGACTCCAGGGCTCATCACAGGACTTTGACCTCTGGACTCATGGGTTTCTGACCCTGACTCTCACTGACCTGACGGGTTATTTCTGGCATGGATATCTAGACACAGACATCAGCCCTCCAGCCTCCGGACATATCTCCATCCTCCCATCTCCTTAATGCTGAACATTCTTTTTTCCTAACTTTTGCTAGTTCTGACAAAAGCTTATCAGCCTAAGTTTTTGACTCTGTTTCTTTCTCTACAGATGCTGCCCTGCCTGCTAAGTACCTTGAACACACTTCTGCTACAACTTCAGATTTACAACAGCTATGGATATTATTTCTGCTTTCACAGCAGGGGTAGTGTACAGACTACACATTATCGCACTAGAGAAGGTATTAGAGGAGATTCATAAGGATGTTGGCCGGGTCATTGAAGATCACCTGTGCTGGGTTGAAACAGAGAAGGATGTGCTTTTGATAATTAAGGTGCACAAAGTATGAGAGGACCAGACAGGATTTTTTCAAAGCCAATAGGCATGGATTTAATGTGCCAGAAGGAAGGAAAGTTAGCTTTCACCCAAAGAGTTTTGGATACTTGGAACATTCTTCAGGGGCTCAGAGTGGCTGTAGAAACACACATCACTGTTAGAACAGAGAAGATCTCTTCATGAGTAGCTGCTGGCCATCGGGTTTTCGAGTAGACAAAGCTACAAAGCTACAAAGCTGCAGGAACAACAAAGGTCTGGCAAACTCCCCCTTCTGACTCTGGTGAGGGTTCCTGCTTCACCTTGCATGTGTGAGGTTCTGGAGTTAGCCGACCACTGAAGACAAGAGTTGCCGATCGAAACAGTGTGGCAAAATTCAGTGACATCAGCCTCAACTCCTGCCATTGCTCCTGCTTGGAAAATAATGGGCCCTGCTCCCACCCCCATCAACCGACCATTGACTCAGCTTCCAAAGCAATGCTGAGTTGCCCATCTGGCTCCATGGTCCGGTGGAATCTCATGGGTGTAGGGAGATGGTGTTACGGGGAAGCAGGTTCAGGAGCTCGGTGAGTGAGACAGAAGACATTGACACTGAATAAGCACATTAATCATTTATTTACAGAAAAACAGGAAAACATTTGACCAAACATCTAAGCCACCCTAAGTTACACAAACTACGATACCAAGTATTCAGTAACACTTTCAACTCAACAGGTACTTCACCAAGTCTCCCCAAGTTACCCAACTGCAAAACTGGACATTCAACAGATACTTAGCTAAGAGTGCACGTGGGCCCTCATGTATCTGCAGCATACTTTCCCAATGGTTCTTCAGCACTGGTCACAACCACAGTGTGAAGATGAGTCCCTGTAGGTGAAGGAAAGCCCCCAGGGTACCTTAAATCGGACACCAGTAATGTGGCACACAAGGCAACCAATGGGAAAGAGCTGCTGCACCCTTCCAACGGGCCAATCAATGACTGGCATGGTAGAAGCAGCATTCAACCAACAAGTAAACTAATTCTTACTAATCATTACAGATAGGCAGCCATACAGACCCCACTATTAGAGAGACTAAGGCAACACCAATGTGACTACTGGAACGTGGGAGGCAGATGGTTTTCATTAACTTACCAAACCACAGATTTATACCTTCAAATCAATTCCACTCAATTATGTTTTATGGTGCTGATTATAATTGAAAATAGCTTATACTCCATAAGATCTATCTATCTAAAAAAAAAACCCAATTTCCCTCAGGATCAATAAAGTATGTCTATCTATCTACCTATCTAAGATCATAAGATATAGGAGCAGAATTAGGTCATTTGGCCCATCAAGTCTGTTACGCCATTTCTTCATGGTTGATCCATTTTTCCTTTTAGCCCCCATCTCCTGCCTCCTCCATATATCCCTTCATGCCCTGACCAATCAAAAGTCTTTCAACCACTGCTTACTCTACTAAGAAATTTCAGGTCATACGTCCCACTGGAGGAAGCCTTAGCGATGAGTAGATTCCTTGTTATTTCCAGAAGCCCATAGCAATCCTGCATGCATACCAAGTGAGCCAAGAGCTTACATTGCTCTTGCCAACATGCCAACAGCAAAGCGTGCATAATAATCCTACTCTTCTTCTTAAGCGGTCTCTTGTGATCAAGGATGACGTGCCTCTGCTCAGTGTCTGTGGGTTCTCAGGCAGCAGATGAGGCCAATTACCACCCACCCATTCTGACCAAGGTGGGACAGGTGGGTGCACCCCTTCCACCAGTAATGGAGAGTCCACACCAGCCATCAACCAACCATTTACATTAATCCTGCATTATTCCCAGCTTTTGCTGTTCCCTATTCTACCACTCACCCACCCCCAACCAGAAAAGCTTTTACTAGCACCCCTAAAGTTTCTGTGTGCTCTTGATGGGTTCTGATTTTCACTGACTCCCTGAATGCTCTGACATGGACTAGAATTTCCCAGGCATCAATGGGAATGCTGCATTTTCCCAAAGAGGCGTTGAGCACATCCTTTGATTGTCTCATAATCTCTTGCTGTGACGAAGCTTGGACACCGAGTCTGCTGTTGGCCATCGGGCGACGTGAAAATGGAGCCACAATACCATTGGACTGGCTGAGCACACAGGTGCTGGCTCACTTCTCCTTCCAGTGGATTTGTAGGATCTTGTGCAGATAGTGTCAGTATCTCTCCGGTGCCTTGAGGAGCCCACTATTGATATACCAAGTCTTCATAGAGCATAGGAGAACCACACTTGATGGGCCAAATAATCTAATTCTCCTCCTATGACTTTTGGGTTTATGGTCTTAGTGCAGAAGACCAGGAATCATGGTTCCTGGTGGAACAGAAGTTTTGTACTGAATGTAAGGTCTTGATCTTCGAATACCTTTTTTCAATGACAGTGACTTGGTTTCCCCACAGTGAGTTAGTGAGTATGTCTTTGGACATGCTCCCAGTTTATTCTTCCCTCATTCCAATCACTGCCCTTTAATTCTACCATCCACCTACACATAAGGGGCAACCTACAGTGACTGATTAACCCACCAACCCACAGGACTTTGGGATGTAGGAGGAAGCTGAAACACCCAGTGGAATCCCACGTGGTCACAGGAAGGATGTTTAGACTCTACACAGGCAGCAGCGTAGGTCAGGATTGAACCCGTGTGTCTGGCACCATAAGGCAGCAGACCCTACCAGCTATGGCATTGTGCCACCCTTGTGTGAGGCAGTTTACAGGTTGTCAAGAAGGTATCCCAGCCTCTCACCCTGTGGAAGTTTCCTCCCTGGGCTGTGCCGAAAGGTTGGAGTTTGGGAGGATATGCCACAGGAGATCGCTTGGGCCTGATGAATCACCCTCGCCTGGTGCCATGTTGTTGCTAGGGAGAGGTGAGTAAGGTTGCTGAAATGTTCCTGAGTCCTGGTTTGAATCCCAGCTCTCCGCAGAGTTTACTTTCACCTTAAGGCCCCTGCTGTTGTTCAGATGCTTCAAGCATTTTTGTGCCTTTTCAGCCATTTCTTGAAATAGCTCTATAGAGGGCGGAAAAGTGATGTAGCTGGTAGAGGTTCTGCCTCAGAATACTGGGGATCGGTGTTCAACCCTGACCCTGGGTGGAGTTTGCATGTTCTCCATGTTTGAATTGGTTTCCTTCAGGTGCGTTGGTTTCTTCTCATATCCTGAAGATGTGCGGGTGGGTTGGTTTAACCCTCTCTTTATGAGGGGAGGGAGGCAAAGGCCGGGAAATTATAGGCCAGGTGGCCAATCTTCAGTGCTTGGTAAGATGTTGGAATCCATTATTAAGGATGAAGTTTCAGAGTACTTGGAGGCACATGATCAAATAGGCCAAGGTCACCATGGTTTCTTTAAGAGGAAATCTTGACCAACATATCTTTGAGGAAATAACAGGCAGGATAGACAAAGAAGAGTCAATTAATGTTGTTTACCTGTGGGGGAGTCTGGGACCAGAGAGCACAGCCTCAGATTAGAAGGATGTCACTCTAGAACAGTGATGAGGAGGAATTTATTTAGCCAGAAGGGGATGAGTCTGTCAAATTCATTGCCACAGACGGTTGTGGAGGCCAGGTCATTGGGAATGTTTAAAGTGAATGTTGGGAGGTTCTTGATTAGCCTGTGTGTCAAAAGTTATGGGGAGAAAGCCAGAAAATGTGGTTGAGAAGGATAGTAAATCAGCCATGATGGAGCAGACTTTATGGGCTGAATGGCCGAGTTCCACTCCTATGTCTTATGTCTTATTGTTAATTGGACGCTGTAATTTTTCTGCATTATGTGTAGGTGAGTGGTGGAATCTGAAGCAGCTGATAGGAATGTGGGGACAAGAAGATGGGAAGTATAAGAAGAGGGTTAGTATAAATGGGCGGTTGATGTTCTGTACGGTCTCCTTGGGCCAAAGAGCCCATTTAGCAGAATGAGAATCCAATTCATTTTCAATGACATATGATGCAAAATTTCACCTACCACCCCACTAGCCTTAGCGTCCAGCACATAATTCTCCGTATCTTCCATTATCCTCCAACGGGATCCCCTCACCGAGCACATCTTTCTTTCCCCCTCCATTTCCTCTTTCCACAGGGATTGCTCCCGATGCAATTCCTTGTCCATTCGTCTCTCCCCATTGATCTCCCTCCTGGCACTTACCACTGCAATCGAAACAAGTGTCACGCCTGCCCCTACACCTCTTCCCTCACTACCATTCATGGTTCCAAACAGTCCTTACAGGTGAGGCAACACTTCACCTGTGAGTCTGTTGGGGTCATCTACTGTATCCGTTGCTCCCGGTGTGGCCTCCTGTTAAACTCAACATTGATTGGGAGACCGCTTTGCTGAGCACTTATGCTCCATCTGCCAGGAAAAGTGGGATCTCCCGGTGGCCACCCATTTCAATTCAACTTTCTATTCCCATTCCAACATATCAGTCCATGGCCTCCTCTACTGCCACAATAAGGCCACACTCAGATTGGAGGAGCAACATCTTATATTCGTCTTGGTAGCCTCCTGGCTGATGGCATGAATATCAATTTCTCAAACTTCCGGTAATAAACCTCCAAACTTCACCATTTCCCCAATCCCATTTCCCTGTCTTATCTTATCTCCTTACCTGCTCATCACCTCTGTCTGGTATTCCTCCCCCTTCCTTTTCTTTCGTGGTCTTCTGTCTAATCAAATTCCCCCTTTGCCAGTCCATTATCTCTTTCACCAATCACCTTCCTTGCTCTTTACTTCATCACTCCCCTCTTCCAGCTTCATCTATCACCTACCACCTTGTTGTTCTTCCTTCCCTCCCCCCACCTTCCTGCACTGACTATTCATCTTTATTTTCAGTCCTGATGAAGGGTCTCAGCCTAAAATGTTGGCCTGGCTGTTTACCCGTTTCCATAGATGCTGCCTGGCCTGCTGAGCTCCTCCAGCATTTTGTTTGTATTGCCTTGGATTTCCAACGTCTGCATATCTTCTTGCGTTGATACAAAACCTGTTGCTTCTTGCCGGCAGTGTAGTGCAAGACACAAAAATGGACATGCTACAACGACAATAAATAAATTGTAGTGCACTTGAGGAATAGCAAGGACATGGACCATACAGAAATCTTACATATGAGGGGAAAGAAAAACGGTTTCCTTAAACACCGAGTGTGAATCTTCAGGCTCTTGTACCTTTTCTGTGATGGTGGTAGTGAGATAGGGAGATTCTCATGGGTGGTGAGGATCCATAAATGATGAATGCTGTCTCCTTCAGGTACCACCTTTTGAAGACGTCCGTGGTGATGAAGAGGTGTGGACTTGTGATAGACCTGGCTAAGGCTACAATCTCCTGAAGACTTTTGAAATCCTGTGAACTGGAGCCTCCATACCTCAAGCTGATGCAGCCAGTCAGAATGCTCTACTTCATACATCGGTAGAAATAAGCTAATCTTTGTTAACATACCAAGTCTCTTTAAGCTCCTGTCATGTACCATCCAGCTGGGTCTTCTAATACACAGAAAGAAACTGCAACAAATTCAGAGTGGATCACATTATTAATGCATTTATTACTTTACTTGCAAAGGGAGGTATACTTCCAGCCAAGTTTTGTCTGGAAAAATAGTTCCAATCTTATGTTTCAACCAAAGCACTTTTATGTTTTTTTTAACAAGAGAACAGTAATTACTGTAGGTTGCTCCATTACATTCCACCATTATCTTTATCGTATCTTGTTCTGACATATGATCTTTTGAAACTCCATCCTGTTTCCTCCTGTTGTCAAAACATCTCCTTCTGGCCATAAAACAAATCGCATGTCATTAAAAAAAACAACTTCCTCCTATAAAACACATAGAATTGTATAAGTTTTCCCATGCAAATCAGCAAAGTACCTTGGAATTTCTTAGACTCCATTTTGACACATTACATGGTATAAAAGTTACAAATTCATAAAGGCTTCAGGATTACAGATATATTTCCACAATCCGAATGAAGTATAGCCACTGGCGTGCCTTCTTCGCGATTGCATCAATGTATTGAGTCCAAGATAGAACCTGTAAGGATCCAGAATAGAAACTGTGTGTTGAATCTCTCCATAGATCTATGGCTGACCCTCCACAGCCCACTATAATGGACTGTTCTAAACATTCATCACCCTCTAAGCAAAGAAATTTCCCTCGGTTCATTCCTGAGTGAGCTATCCTTTATTCTGAGATGGTAATCTGCATTCCCAACTCTTCAATCTGTGAAAACATCCTCCCACACCTACACTGCAAAAAATTTGTAAGGTTCAATGAGGTGACCTCTCATTTGTCTGGTCACTGTTCCCCTGAGGGTTGGCACAGTACCCTCAGTACTGCAGCAGTGACACCCTGGAGTAACTCTATAGGTTTTGGAGGACGGTGAATAAAGACCCAGCTTACCGACAATTCACCACCCACTCACACTAGGTAGAGACAAATGACTCTGTCCCCTTTCTTGCGTACTGAACACGTCTGCCTAGTGATGAACTTTAAGAGTAAGACTGCATCCAGGTTGTCGTGGGCAGTGATACGTCTCCATTCTCTGGCAGTTCTCTTGTGTACACTGACATTACATCAGTGTGATGGGTTGAGTTAATTCAGTGCACAGTCCAGATCATTGGCTTGCTTATTGGATGTCCAAGCTGTCTGCTTTGGTTGCAACTTGCTTGTGTTTCGCTTGACTATTTGGTTTTGTACCAGTCGATCTCCCGTTGCATCAGAAAGCAATGGAATAAATTTGGAACAAGGATTAAAACAGGTACAGATCCCCATTTTATGTGATCAAAATGATCCAACGGGAGTCAAGCTGGGGTTATTTCATTTCTCACGCATCCGTAGCCTCTGATGGTCTTCAGACGTTCCTGATGCAACATCGAACATGTGCACAGCAATTTGTCATAGTACAATGACCAGACCATCAGCGGTATAGATATGTATTCACCGCTTGGTAGAGGGCTCAAAGACAGGGGAGACAGGACATTTGGGTTTTGAGGGGAATATAAAGATTCCCCTTACTGTGAGAAGTTTTGTGCCCCTTATCTAAGAAAGGATGTGTTGACATAGGAGAGGGTTCAAAGGAGATTCATGAAAATGGTTCCTGGATTGAAAGGCTTGTCACATGATGAGTGTTTGATGGCTCAGGGCCTCCACTCACTGGGATTCAGAAGAATAAGAGGTGACCTCATTGAAACCTATTGAATGTTGAGAGGCCTAGATAGATGTGGATGTGGAGGAACCTAAAAACAAAGAATACAGCCTCAAAATAGAGGGGCATCTTTTCAGAACAAGATGAGGAGGAATTTCTTTAGCCAGAGAATTGTGAAACTGTGGAACTCAATGCCACAGGCAGCTCTGGAGGCTAAGTGATTGGGTCTATATCATGGCAGAGGTTGATAAATTCTTGATTAGTCAGGGCATGAAAGAAGACGAGGAGGAGGCAGGAGATTGTGGGTGGGAGGGAAAATTGATCAGCCGTGATGAGAAGGTGAAGCAGACTTCATGGCCAAATGGTCTAATTCTGCTCCTACATCTTATAGTGTTATGGTCTTATTTATGTGATTGAATCGGTATCACATCAAGTCCATACTGGGCATAAGTAGAGCCATCAGATCAGCCACTGGAATCTATTGCACCGGTGAGTATTGCCAGTGATTATTCAACTCAGGGAGCATTGAGTCATGGAGTACTACAACATAGAACCAAGCCCTTCAGCCCATCTAGTCCATGCCGACCTGACCATCTGCCTAGTCCCACTCACCTGCACCCAGACCTTATCCTTCCAACTCCCTCCCAACCAGGTGCCTACCAGACTGCTCTTAAATGTTACAATTGGACTCTGCATTTGAAACTTCTCCTGCACACTCTTCCCTCTAATTGTTGGGTTGTATTTCCAATAGGCTCTGGTAGTTTTGGATTGAGGCCTGGCTCCCACGGAGCACATACCTCACTTCAGCCCTGCTGCAGAGATAGATCCTGTCGTCGGAGATGATGTTCCCCAGAGGACCACTGAGGGTGTCCAGCACTGCCGAGGGTGATGTCCTGCAGGTAACACACTGCAAAGTCCCTTTCCTCTTCTTATGGACACGAGCAACCCTTTGATCCTATGTTGAAGAAAGGAGGACAATTTTCTCCCTCTACAGCCTTCAGGGTTCTAAATGCTGTGAATAACTTCATTCACCACTACACCGGACTGATTCTATTGATGGTTTTTTTTGAATAAAACATGTGAGAATTGTTTTGTGTGCTTAAAAAAAAGTCACAGCCCTTTACTTCCATTGTGCCCAAACCAGAAACAGTCGCCTTATGCTGACATCATGATGTCAGACACCATCTCTTGGCGGGAGGAGAAGATAACGGCGCGACGCAGCTCGCAGCGGCCACTCTGGTGGTGATGTCTGTTATTTGTCAAGTAGGGTGCCGTGCACGATCCTGATTTGATGGAGACGAACGTGAGAAGCACGGAGGAACATCTGGTGAAACTTCTGAAATGCCCGCTTCGCTGCCGCTGCTACTGTGTGATCCAGAATCTCTGGAGGGGAAGGCCCCGAGTCCTCGGCTTTGCTTGTTGCTGGGCGGCCATGGTGGGGTCGAAGCACTCGGCAGAGGATGGTGCTCGGAGAGGCTGTGTCGGAGGGGCTGGTCGGAGGCTCGAAGTTTTCGGACAGACTCAGAGTCCGCTGCGGTCGGGTGCTTCCAATGGTGCTGCATCGGCTAGTTGGCGGCGCTTGGAGATTCATGGCAGGGAGAGTTTCTCCCTTCTGCCGCCTGCGTGAGATGATGAGGCTATTAGGACTTTGAGACTTTTTTTTAACCGTGCCCATGCTCTGCTCTTCATCAAATTATGGTATTGCTTTGCACTGTTGTAACTATATTATATAATTTTATTATATGTTATGATTTTGTCAGTTTTAGTCTTGGTTTGTCATGTGTTTTCTTGTGATATTATTTTTTACACAAGAGGAAAATGGAGGAACGTTGTATCATTTTTTAATGCATGCATTTCTAAATGAGTGTTCTCATAATCTAATCTAATCTCTCAAAGTGAACACAACACCTTAATACAGGTATTTGCGAATTATGTGGAACAGTTTCTATTATGAACAATATGGGTCACCTGTCACCCATGACACTCCCCTACATCAGGACCGACAGGCACACTTTCAAAGACTCCTGAAAGCTCATATTCTTGGTGTTGCTTTATTTACAAAGTTTGTCTACTTTTGCACATTGGTTGCTAGCCAGAGTTTGTTTATATATAGTTTTTTCATAAAATTCTATGCTATTTCTTTCTTCCTGTAAATTTTCACAAGAAAATTAAACTCAAGGTGGTATACAGTAATGCATACAGTGCCTATAAAAATGTATTCATCCCCACCTCCTTGGAATTTTTTTTACTGTTTTATTGTTTTACAACATTGAATCACTGTGGATTTAATTTGGGTATTTTAACGCTGATCAACAGAAAAAGATTTTCATGTGAAAGTGGAAACAGTTCTCTACAAAGTGATCCAAATTAATTACAAAGATAAAACACAAAATAATTGACAGCATAAGTATTCAGCAACCCCCCCTCCCTTCAATATGACACACCAATTGGTTTTAGAAGACACATAATTGGTTAAGTGGAGATGTGTTTTTGGAGACCTGTGTGCAGTGAAGGCATTTCAATTCATTGTAGTGAATATACACCTGTATCTGAAAGGTTCAACCGCTGGTGAGTCAGTATCCTGGCAAAAACTACACCATGAAGATAAAAGAACACTCCAAGCAACTCCGCAAAAGGTTATTGAAAAGCCCAAGTCAAGGGCTGGATACAAGAAAATTTCCAAGTCACTGAATATCCCTTGGAGTACAGTTAAGTCAATCTTCAAGAAATGCAAGAACATGGCACAGCTGTAAATCTGCCAAGAGCAGGCCGTCCTCAACAATGAGTGACCATGCAAGAAGTGGACTAGTAAGGAAGGCCACAAAGGGACCAGAAAGATACCTATGACAACTCTGGAACGCATGTGGGAGACTCTGATGTCAGCTGGAAGAAGGTTCTATAGTCTGAGGAAACCAAAATTGTTTTTTTTTGGCCATCAGACTAAATGCTATATTTGGTGTAAGCCAAATACCGCACATCATCAAAAATACACTGTACCTACCGTGAAGCATGGTGTTGTTGCATCATGCTGTAGGGATGCTTCACTGCAGCAGACCTTGGAAGGCTTATGAAGGTAGAGGGTAAAATGAATGCAGCAAAGTACAGGGAAATCCTGGAGGAAAACCTGATACAGTCTGCAAGAGAACTGTAACCTGGGAGAAGATTTAGACAATAGACAATAGGTGCAGGAGTAGACCATTCTGCCCTTCAAGCCAGCACCACCATTCACTGTGATCATGGCTGATCATCCACAATCAGTACCCTTTTCCTTCCTTCTCCCCATATCCCTTCACTCCTCTATCTTTAAGAGCTCTATCTAACTCTTTCTTGAAAGAATCCAGAGAATTGGCCTCCTCTGCCTTCTGAGGCAGAGCATTCCACAGAACCACAACCCTCTGTGTGAAAAAATTTTTCCTCAACTCCATTCTAAATTGTCTACCCCTTATTCTTAAACTGCGGCCTCTGGTTCTGGACTCGCCCAACATTAAGAACATGTCTCCTGCCTCTAGCGTGTCCAATCCCTTAATAATTTTATATGTTTCAATCAGATCCCCTCTCATCCTAAATTCCAGTGAATACAACCCCAGTCGCTCCAATCTTTCAACATATGACAGTCCCGCCATCCCTGGAATTAACCTCGTGAACCTACGCTCTCCCTCAATAATGAGAATGTCCTTCCTCAAATTTGGAGACCAAAACTGTACACTATATTCCAGGTGTGGTCTCACCAGGGCAGAAGGACCTCTTTGCTCCTATACTCAATTCCCCTTGTTATGAAGGCCAGCATGCCATTAGCTTTCTTCACTGCCTGCTGTACCTGCATGCTTACTTTCAGTGACTGATGAACAAGGACACCTAGATCTCGTTGTACTTCCCCTTTTCCTAACTTGACACCATTCAGATAGTAATCTGCCTTCCTGTTCTTGCCACCAAAATGGATAACCTCACATTTATCCACATTAAACTGCATCTGCCATGCATCTGCCCACTCACCCAACCTGTCCAAGTCACCCTGCATTCTCATAACATCCTCCTCACATTTCACACTGCCACCCAGCTTTGTGTCATCTGCAAATTTGCTAATGTTACTTTTAATCCCTTCATCTAAATCATTAATGTGTATTGTAAATAGCTGCGGTCCCAGCACCAAGCCTTGCGGTACCCCACTGGTCAATGCCCGCCATTCTGAAAAGGACCCATTAATCCCTACTCTTTGTTTCCTGTCTGCCAACCAATTTTCTATCCATGTCAGTACCTTACCCCCAATACCATTGCTGTAATTTTGCACACTAACCTCCTATGTGGGACCTTATCAAAGGACCTTATCATAAATAATCTTCCAGAAATAGTAGGGGACAGAGGGTCCAGTGAGATGGAGGAACTGAGCGAAATACTTGTTAGTAGGGAAGTGGTGTTAGGTAAATTGAAGGGATTGAAGGCAGATAAATCCCCAGGGCCAGATGGTCTGCATCCTAGAGTGCTTAAGGAAGTAGCCCAAGAAATAGTGGATGCATTAGTGATAATTTTTCAAAACTCGTTAGATTCTGGACTAGTTCCTGAGGATTGGAGAGTGGCTAATGTAACCCCACTTTTTAAAAAAAGTGGGAGAGAGAAACCGGGGAATTGTAGACCGGTTAGCCTAACGTTGGTGGTGGGGAAACTGCTGGAGTCAGTTATCAAAGATGTGATAACAGCACATTTGGAAAGCGGTGAAATCATCGGACAAAGTCAGCATGGATTTGTGAAGGGAAAATCATGTCTGACGAATCTCATAGAATTTTTTGAGGATGTAACTAGTAGAGTGGATAGGGGAGAACCAGTGGATGTGGTATATTTGGATTTTTAAAAGGCTTTTGACAAGGTCCCACACAGGAGATTAGTGTGCAAACTTAAAGCACATGGTATTGGGGATAAGGCATTGATGTGGATGGAGAATTGGTTAGCAGACAGGAAGCAAAGAGTGGGAATAAACGGGACCTTTTCAGAATGGCAGGCGGTGACTAGTGGGGTACCGCAAGGCTCAGTGCTGGGACCCCAGTTGTTTACAATATATAGTAATGACTTGGATGAGGGAATTAAATGCAGCATCTCCAAGTTTGCGGATGACACGAAGCTGGGTGGCAGTGTCAGCTGTGAGGAGGATGCTAAGAGGATGCAGAGTGACTTGGATAGGTTGGGTGAGTGGGCAAATTCATGGCAGATGCAATTTAATGTGGATAAATGTGAAGTTATCCACTTTGGTGGCAAAAATAGGAAAACAGACTATTATCTGCATGGTGGCCGATTAGGAAAAGAGGAGGTGCAACGAGACCTGGGTGTCATTATACACCAGTCATTGAAAGTGGGCATGCAGGTACAGCAGGCGGTGAAAAAGGCGAATGGTATGCTGGCATTTATAGCAAGAGGATTTGAGTACAGGAGCAGGGAGGTACTACTGCAGTTGCACAAGGCCTTGGTGAGACCACACCTGGAGTATTGTGTGCAGTTTTGGTCCCCTAATCTGAGGAAAGACATCCTTGCCATAGAGGGAGTACAAAGAAGGTTCACCAGATTAATTCCTGGGATGGCAGGACTTTCATATGAAGAAAGACTGGATGAACTGGGCTTGTACTTGTTGGAATTTAGAAGATTGAGGGGGGATCTGATTGAAACATATAAAATCCTAAAGAGATTGGACAGGCTAGATGCAGGAAGATTGTTCCCGATGTTGGGGAAGTCCAAAACAAGGGGTCACAGTTTGAGGATAAAGGGGAAGCCTTTTAGGACCGAGATTAGGAAAAACTTCTTCACTCAGAGAGTGGTGAATCTGTGGAATTCTCTGCCACAGGAAGCAATTGAGGCCAGTACATTGGCTATATTTAAGAGGGAGTTAGATATGGCCCTTGTGGCTACGGGGATCAGGGGGTATGGAGGGAAGGTTGGGGCGGGGTTCTGAGTTGGATGATCAGCCATGATCATAATAAATGGCGGTGCAGGCTCGAAGGGCCAAATGGCCTACTCCTGCACCTATTTTCTATGTTTCTATATTTCTATACTTTCTGAAAGTGTTTGTTCTCCAGCAAGACAATGACCCCAACCATAAAGCCAAGGATACACAGGAATGGCTTAAAAACAGCAAAGTTAATGTTCTGGAGTTGCCAAGTCAGAGTTCAGATATCAATCCAATTGAGAATTTGTGGCTGGACCTGAAAAGGGCTGTTCACTCACAATCCCCATGCAATCTGCAGTTTTACAAAGAAGAATGGGGAAAAATTGCAGTCTCTAGATGTGCAGAGCTGGTGGAGACCTATTCACACAGACTCAAAGTTGTAATTGCTGCCAAAGATGCATTTACTAAATACGTACTGACTTGAAGAGGGTGAATACTTGTGCAATCAATTAATTATATTTATAATTAATTTAGATCACTTTGTAGAGATTTGTTTTGATTTTGACATGAAAGAGTCTTTTACTATTGATCAGTGTCAAAAAGCCAAATTAAATCCATTGTGATTCAATGCTGTAAAACAATAAAACATGAAAACTTTCGGGGGGGGGGTGGGATTAAATACTTTTGATAGGCACTGTAAATGCTTTGATAATAGGTTTGCTGTGACTTCTAATTTTGGTCATCTCAAACCAAAAAACCAACAGATGCTGAAAACCTGACTTATTGCCCAGTTCGCCACTGGCGTCTAGGGCAACAATGAAGGTCCTCCATCTCTGGTGGTGTCCAGGACTTCTTTCATCATGTCAGTAGCTTCCTCTGCATTTTCACTATGTTAGTCATGCAAGTCCTGGATGGAAACTCAGGAATACTGAACACACACAGACAAAAAAGGACTATTCATTGCTGCTTCCTCGACAATTGTTTTGACCAGTCAGGGTTGTCAATCCTCAGCGGAATCCCCAAACCTGGAGGAATGGTGGGCCGCTCTTAATCTATCCTCTACCCTTTGACCTGTTTGGCATGGGTGACTCTACCAAGAGCCAAAGCACAAAGCTCTAACTCCAGCTAACATAGTTCTCCGCATCATTGAGGCATACAAGCCTCCAACTCAACGACAAGGGTGTGGTCCTCTTAGGGATGAAAACCTGACATTAAACAATAAACGCTGAAGACCTCAGGTTAAGCAAGATGATAGAGTATCAGTCTGAAAAATTAACCTTGCTTTCTCAGAAGAATGCTGCCTGACTTGCTGGATGTTTCTAGCATTTTCTGTTTTCGTTCAATTCACTCTGATGGCTTGAACATTAAATATCCAGAACAACAAAATTTATGCAGCTGACTTGTTAAAAGAATGCATCGAGTTAGACTCACGACCTACAACTTATAGCAATGGCTACACAAACAGACAGGTCCTGATCTACGAGGGGTGATTGATAAGTTCATAGCCTAATGTAGAAGGAGCCAGTTTTAGAAAACCTAGCAGATTAATTTTTCAGCATAGTCCCCTCCCACATTTACACTCTTTGTCCAGTGGTTGTGGAGCATACGGATCCCTTCTTTGTAGAAGTCGGCATCTTGGACCTCCAGAAAGTGGTCCACAGTAGGGTTGATTGATAAGTCTGTGGCCTAAGGTAGAAGGAGATGAGTTATTAACTTCAAACTTTCTGCATAATCACTGAAAGAGTTGAACTGCACGTGCATGTAACAAGAGCTGTATGACTCATCTCCTTCTACCTTAGACCATGAACTTATCAATCACCCCTCCTATGCCCTGATGGAGGGTCTGGGCCTGAAATATTGACTATTCATTTCCCTCCATCAATGCTGCCTGATCTGTAAAGTTCCTCCAACAGTTTGTGAGTGTTGATCAAGATTTCCAGCATCTGCAGAATGTCTTGAGCGAGTGGCTACATTTCATTGCTACAAGATGTTTGGGACTTCCTCAGGCTGTGGAACACAAACAAAAACAAATATCTTTCTTTAAAAAGGTTCAAAGGTTCATTATCATATCAGAGAATGTATGCAGTATACAACCTGAAATTCTTACTCTTCACAGACATCCCCAAAACAAGAACTCCATAGAATGAATAATAGAAACATCAAAACTCCAAGACCCCTCCTCTCTCCCTTTGCACAAGCAGCAGTAAAAGCATCAAACCCACTCCCCCATCGCGCCAGCAGAAGTACCACTCCCCAGCTCCCTCCTCCTACCATGCAAGCAATGACAAAAGCCCTCCAAAGATACCCCAATTTAGAGTCCATCAAAACTACAGTACACAAACCAGCAGTTCGGTATCTCAGAGAAGCTCCCTCTTTTCATTGAGGAAGAGAGACATAGCTCCTACAACAACGAAAGCAGGAAACAGCAGTTCGTTATTCCGATGTTAAAATCTTCCACTTAGCTTCTCTGTCCCGAGGACCGAAAGGCCCTCACTCTCCATCAAAAGAGAGGGAGGGAAAGGGGCCGCTCGAGCACAGGGACTCCTTTCTGGCTGCGGCCAGCGATTAGCATGCACACCACCTGTTGTCTCAATGCTTCTGTCTCCCACAACGCTTCAGTGACCAGTTAGGAACCAGGTTGGCCCCGGGACCGCTCCCGGATGGCGCACCTCTTCTAGGCCATTCCTGGAGACAGCGAAGCGCTAAGCCACGTAGCCGGTCAGAAAACCCACACTTGCGAAGGACCACCGTTTGAACTGTAGATCATGGTCCCAGCCACCTTGAAAAGACAAGAAAGACATGAGAGAAGAAGAACAAGCTGTTTTGTGGACAAACTGCAAGAAGTTGCCTGGGTCTGCAAAAACCACTGACACCATCTTTAATCTCTTATTGTACATTCTGGAGTCCTGTCTTTGATAGTTCCTGCATAGTTCTACCATTCTCTCCTTAGCCCTCTCTCCAATGTTAACCAATTTGCTGAATTAGATGTATTTTCCCTTTGTTTTGTACGCATCCCAGACTGAGCACTGTGCTAAGACTTTGCATGAATGAAGAGAGTCGTTTATTAACGGCTCATTGTGCCTGTAGTTTGATGTACCAGCGAGGGACACAGCTGACAGTGTACATCACTATATCCATCGGGGCAATTGAAATATCAGCCACTGCTGGGAACATGGCCAGTGACCACAGAAGTGTGAACGAGACTTTATTAACCAATATTGCTGGCACTCTGTGGAGTGTGAACCATCTTCGCACTGAAATAAATAGTGGCTGCACAAGTGGTCTGTTTATTGCTTGAATACTTTCTGTTCCCCTGGAAGCTGTGAGTCTACATTAAATCGATAAGCAGCCCAGAACATCCATCAGCTGTCTGAGACCACTGATTGTCAAGTAATGCTTTTGAATTTTTACTCAGTCACTTTTGACCCCGGACATAAGCTGGCCAGTACTGTAAGATTGGAAGCTCAACAAACATCCCCCTATCTCAACCACGATTACCAGCCAGTGGGACTTAATTACTATTCTCATGCAGCCTGTATCTCTATCTTTCTCCTCTCATCCATTGAGTAATGTCTCTAACAGACACACTTCCCTAACCCTGTAAATATTTCCAGTTTTAAAATTTCAGAAGATCTCTGTGTCCTCGGTAAGAAAAACAAAATCTCAAAGCTGAAAAATTCCCTTCCAAAACTTTTACACTTCTTTATCTAACTTTCATCTTAAAAGTACGGCCATCAAAATGTATTTCTTTGTTCAGTCTTTCCGATATCCGCAGCAACATTGGCTAGCACAGGTCTTATTTGTTAATTGTGGGCTGTGAACATTTTATTGTCTTGGAGAAGTTACTTATTGAAGCATCCTGTTCTATGCTTGTATTAGTACAGCTTTTCAGTGCGACCTCCCTCCCCGTCAAAACTACCCACCCTGTGTTACTGGGGATATTTGCATTCATAAATGCAAATTGACATGCCTTACTCAATTTGCCACATTAGGCTTATAATCTTTCTTGCCCTTGTAGAGTGGTGATAGGATATTGCCTCATTTTCTTTGCTCTGAAGGTTGAAGTCCAGATAAAGTGATGAAACATTTAGTTAAGACGATTCAATGAGATGATAAAATAAAATCCCTCTCATGCAGCTTATGAGAGGCAGAGCCATCACCTGTCGCATTATAATCACGCAAGGCCTCCTCAGGCAGATCCAAGGGTGTTGTTTTGACTACAGTAGCCTCAAGGAGACTGGATACAATAACATCAAAATATTAGAAAAGGAAGCAGCCCCTCATACCTGCTCTGCCAATTTTTACCTCTGAGTTACTTTGCTGCACTTAAACCCATATCCTTAACATCTAACGATCTGGCAATCCCTGCCATAAATAACGAAGACACTCGGGCAGAGAACTTCATGACCGTATTCCACTCATGACCACAAGAAAATGCTGACAGCTGAGAACACAGCTCAGCACATCACAGGAACCAACCTCCCCTCTTGAGCAACCTGTATATTCAAAGACCCTGCCCACCATAGACCTTCTGCCTTCTCCCATCGGACAGAAGATACGAAAGTCTGAAAGCGCATGCCACCCGTCTCAAGGGTAGCTCCCATCCTACTGTTATCAGTCTGTTGAATGGGCCTCTTGCATTTGGGGACAGCACAGTAGCATAATGGTTAGCACGATGCTTTACAGTACCAGCGACCCAGGTTCAATGCTCACTGCTGCTTGTAAGGAGTTTGTACGTTCTCCCCGTGACCACTTGGGTTTCCTCTGGGTGCTTTGGTTTCCTCCCACAGCCAAAGATGTACTGGTTGGTAGGTTAATTGGTCATTGTAAGTTGTCCCATGTTAAGACTGGGGTTAAATTGTGGGATTGCTGGGCAGCGTGGCTCAAAGATCCAGAAGGCCTTATTCTGCGCTGCACGTTAATAAATAAATAAACATGATAAGTTGGACTCTGACCTCACGATCTACCTGATTATGATCTTGCACTTCATTACTTACCTGCACTGCGCTTTCTCTGTAGCTTTTACATTGTTATTGTTTTCCCTTGTCCCACCTCAATGCACTGTGTAATGATTTGAGCTGTACTGTTACATACCTCGTGGGTATCTTGTGACTGTCTTATGACCATGATGTAATTGAGTAACTTATGACCGTGATGGAATTGAGTATCTTGTGATGGTGGGGTGATGTAATCTTCCCGCCAGTGTGAGGTCACATGATGTAATTTTCCCACCGGTGAGAGGTCACGTGATGGCATGTTCCAACAGGTATATAAGGGGAAACCCCTGTTGTCATGCAGTTAGTTTTGCTGCATATTCATCTCATGATGCAGTTTCATTTTAAAGTGGAGTTTTACTTTCTATTTTAAGGTGCAAAGGCTGTTGCCGGCAGCTTCGCCAATCGCTGTCAGTTTTTCTTTGTTGTACCTTTGTCTTACCTTTACAGTCTGGTATTGGAGAGTGAAGACCTTACCAAAGTACGGGAACCCGAAGGATTGAGTAAAGTTGATGTCATTTGGCGGTTTTATAAAGGATCGACCTTATTGAATCTTCATTCAGGAATAGTGGCCTGCATCTGAGATAACCCCTGCAAGATCAGGAAAGTTTATGCAGTGTTCACCCTCCAGGAAAAGGTCAGTTCCTTTAAACCGTTTTATTTCTTTCGTCCTGATTCCTTTGGACAAGGCATCTCTCGGCTGGGATCAGCAGTAACATCACATCTTCGAAGAAATCAGTTTTCAGGGAAGTCTCTCCTTACTGACTGCATATATCACTTGGACTTTTGAATTTACCATTTTAAGACTGTGTTTGAATTTACCACTTTAAGAACTATTTCAGAGTTTGGCTGTTCGTTAAATTGCCGTACAGCAGTTAACTTCCGGTTAAGTTAGTCGTTTGTTTTCTTTTCACTATTGAGCAGAGTTTAATAAATGTTTATGTTTGTTTATAAAACCTGACTCAATTCTATATTCATTGTTGCCGACCATGTAACAGTATGAACAGTATGCAAGACTAACTTTTCATTGTATCTTGGTACATGTGACAATAATAAACCAATATCCTCTGGCTGAAGAAACTTCTTCTCATCTGTGTTCCGAATAGCCGACCCTTTGTTCTGAGACTGACTCCTGGTTCTAGAACCTAGCTAGCTAAAGCATCTCCCTACCTTGCTTTGCTAGAGGTTTCCAATGGTCACTATAGGGCAGTGGGGTGGAGATGCATCTCTAGGAAAGGAGATGTAAGGCATTCCTTCCCTCTACTAGCCTGGCCAAGGTGTAGCACCTGCTTAGCCCCCGACCAGGGTCATGTGAAGCCATGGGGAGCAGGTGGTGGATGGTCGTATGAGCAGCTGGTCCCTGTTATGTGAACATGGAAGCCAGGCAGGCAACCTCTGAAGAGTATTGATAATTTAAGGTCACCCATCTTTGTAAACTAAAAGAAGGCAATGTCAAAATTTGCCAAGAACAATCATGACTAGATAGACCGTGATTGCCAAAATGATACAACATGGCATATAACAAACAAACTATACTTCAGGGTCAGTGCTTACATTTGTTTAATTAAATCCTCCTATTGCAAAGCAATTATATTGACTGATTACAGTTATTCCTCTTTCTGTTGATAAACCTTTGCCTCTAAACTGGAGTTCACCTTTGATTACTGGTGCTGCAAGTTGCGAAAAGGATCCGATCATTTAGGATACGTATAATTTGTGATTGCAGGAAAACAGATTAATAAAACCACAAGTGTGACTATCACTTTGACTCTTGCACAAAGCGTTTAATTGCATTGTTTTCGATAACCAATGTCAAACGTGAGAAGGCAGAAAAGGGCCAAAAGAACCAGGCTCACTGGTGGCCACAGGACAGCTTCAACAAAGTCCGCAGTGGGGGTGAGGATGAGGGAGAATGAGTTGAGTCAGCTCCCTACCCCTGTCTCATGATTCAGTCTTTTGTCATGTGACCTCCATGCCAGGATCTCCCTGCTGGTGGCCGACGCTGGATTGACCTTTGCAGTGCATTGCTGAGAAAAGCTACCACACGTAATGGGAGCAGCTGCAATGCTGCCCGAAACAGGCTGAGTGATTGAGAAATGGAGGATGGCTAATGCAGGCAGTAAGAGAATCTGCGGATGCTGGAAATCCTAAGCAATGCACAAAATTCTGGAGGAAGTCAGCTGGTCGAAAGACCATTCTTCAAGATTGAGAGGAAAGGGCGGAGGTTCCTGAATGAAATGGTGGCGGGAGGGGAAAGAGGCTAGCTGGAAGGTGATAGGTGAAGCCAGGTGGGTGTGAAAGGTCAAGGGCTGGAGAAGAAAGAATATGATAGGAGAGGAAAGTGGACTATAGGAGAAAAGGAAATCCTGAGACCAATTTCCCAAGATTGCTAATCCCTTTGGAAATGAAGTCTAGTACTATGGTGAAGTGCCCAAAAAGGCTTCCATGCCCAGTTTATACATGATAGATGGTTGAAAGTTGATCCACTTTCCAAAACACATTTGTTTCTCTCCTTATCATTTTCCAATATATTCCAAACACAAGCAATTTGTACCAATTACATACCTACAATCCATTTTAGTAAGTTAGCGCATACCACAAAACCTCTTATTTTTCTTGCAAGCATAGTTAATGAGCTAATGTTTCCTTTGCCTCAGGCCTGGTTCTCTATAGCCACTGGAAATCGAACAGTGTTCTGAGGTATTTATATCACAGAAAATTAGAATTTCTCTTTCTACCTGGTTACACACATGACTGGTGTGTCAGGCTCAGACTTACTGACTATATCTCAACTGATGCTAATATAGCTCTCTCACATTGTCAACCCTCCCTTTTCTAAATGCTTCTAATATTATCTCCAATCATTGGTGCTGGATTCTCACACTCTCCAGCTTGTTGGTTCTACATAACCAGTTTCTCAAAAGATCTTGTCTGACTAACCATTTAAACCTTCTTGATTCACCCTATTCGTGGGGCTGCATTAAGTCAGATCTTATCTCTGAGGCGGATAAAAACAAGTCTCCAGCAAGTGTTGGATTGTGTACAATCTCTATTGCTTGTTGGTCTCATTAGAAATGGCTTTGATCAAAGGGCTGAGACTTCAAAGTTCAAAGTTCAAAGTAAATTTATTATCGAAGTACACATACGTCTCCATATATACCCTGAGATTCATTTTCTTGTAGGTAGACTCAATAAATCTAATAACCATAATAGAATCAATGAAGGACCATACTAACAGGATGGAAAACAACCTGTCAAAGACACAAACTGTGCAAATCCAAAAAGAAAGGAAAAAAGTGATAATAATAATAAGAAATAAGCAATAAGTATCAAGAACATGAGATAAAGAGTCCTTGAAAGTGAGTCCATAGGTTGTGGAAACAGGTCAGTGATGGGGCAAGTAAGGTTCGGTGAAGTTATTACTGTTTCTGAACCTGGTGGTGTGAGTTTTGAGAGTCCTGTACCTTCTTCCTGATGGCAGCAGCAATCGAAGAGCATGATCCCAGTGGTGTGGGTCCCTCATGATGGATGCTGCTTTCCTGAGATAACGCTCCATGTAGATTTGCTCATTGGTGGGGAGGGCTTTACCCATGATGGACTGGGCCGTATGCATTACCTTTTGTAGGACTTTCTGTTCAAAGCCTACAGGTTGCATCACAGCCTGGTATGTTTCCATATCAGGCTGTGATGCAACCTGTTAATAGACTCACCACCAAACATCCATAGAACTTAGTCAAAGAAATATGTGTCATGCCAAATCTTCAGAAACTCCTAAAGAAATCAAGACACTGCTGTGCTTTCCTCATAATTGTACTTACATGCTGGGTCTGGGACAGGTCCTCTGAAAGGGTAATACTGAGGAATATAAAGTTGCTGATCCCCTCCACCTCCGATCCTCTGATGAGGACTGGCTCATAGACCCCTGGTTTTCTCCTCCTGAGGTCAGTAGTCAGCTCCTTGGTCTTGCTGACATTGAGTGAGAGGTTGTTGTTGTGGAACCACTCAGCCAGATTTTCAATCTCCCTCCTGTATGCTAACTTGTCACCACCTTTGATTCAGCCTGTGACAGTAGCATTGTAGCAAACTTACATATGATTTTGGAGCTGTGCTTAGCTACGCAGTCATAAGTGTAAAGCGATTGGAGCAGAGAGTTAAGCACACAGACTTGTTCTGATGGAGATTGTGGAGGAAATGACTGACTGGAGTCTGCAAGTGAGGACATTGAGGATCCAAATGCCCAAGGAGGTATTGAGGCAAAGGTCTTAAAGCTTATTGATTAGTCTTGAGGGGGTGATAGCCCTCCACCTGCTTTTCAAATCCACTCACCTGGATCCACCTATGACCTGCCAGCTCCTGACACAATTTCCAACACCCCCTTCCCCACTTGCTCTTCACATCCACTCACCTAGATCCACCTATCAACTGCCAGCTCTTATCTCACCCCATCCCTCCATCTTTCTACACAGATTGTCTGGCCCCTTTCTGTCAGTCTATATAAAGGATCATAACCTGAAACATTGACTTTTCATTTCCCTCCACAAACGTTGAGCTCCTTCAGCAGTTTGTTGCTCCAGATTCCAACATTTGCTCTCGCTTGGGTCTCCAAGTACAGTATTGTTCTCTCTCAGGCACATACATATACTGTAGCTAGGGTGTCTAAGACTTTTGCAGAGTAATTTGTCAACATCAAGTGGAGAGCGTGTTTGTAAATCTAGCGGGAGCAGAGGATGTTGGGAATGGTGAGGGTGAAGCATCACAGGAGGGGTGTGCGACAGGTGACAGAGAATGAGTGTCGGGGTGGGGGGTGGCACAGGTGCAGACACACCCAGCCCCAAGACACGAGTCAAGATCATTTGATTCCGAACAATTGGTTTACTGATCATTACAGAATGTCTCTCCAGTGCTTCCCGTTCATTCCCCTCTCTCTTTCCCTGTTCCCAACCATGATTCCCCTCTCCCTGCTCCCTTTCCATTCTCCCTGCACAATAGAGACTGAATCAGAATCAGAATCAGGTTTATCATCACTCACATATGTCATAAAATTTGTTTTTTTTTATGCCAGCAGTACAGTGCATTACATAAAATTACTTCAGTACTGTGCAAAGTCTTAGGCACCCTAGCTATATATATGTGCTTAAGACTATGGCACAGTACTGTAAAATGTGCTGACCAGCTTTCTCTGTTAGGAGGCAGCACAGACTTAGAGGACTGAATGGTCACCTTATGTGCCTTAATAATGCTACATTTCTATAGAACAATAAGAATGGCCTTACATAAATTGGGGACCACGTCACTGAGAACGATCGCAACACCTCTCACAAGCCGGATTTCCTGGAGGGCAAACGTTTCAATTCCAGTTCCCATTCTCATTGCTACATGTCAATCCATGGCTTCCTCCTGTGCCACGAGGAAGCCACCCACAGTGTGGAGGAGCAACACCTTGTATTCCATCTGGGTGCCCTCCAACCTACTGGCATGAATATTGATTTCTCCTTCCGGTGAGCAAATCTTCCCTTCCCCTATTTCCCATTCTGACCTTTCACTTCACCTCAATGCCTAATACTTCCCCCAGGTCTTCTCTTCCTTCCTTTTCTCCTATTGTCCACTGTCCTCCTCAGATTCTTTCTTCTCCAGCCCTTGACCATTCTCACCAATTGGCTTCACCCATCACCTTCCAGCACGCCTCTTTCCAATCACCCCACCTTTTAATTCAGGCACCTTCCCCCTTTCTTCTCGGTCTTGAAGGAGGGTCTTGGCCTGAAACGTCGACTGGGTAGCCTTTTCCATAGCTGCTGTGTACCTCCTGCATTTTAGGAGCTTTGCTTCAGATTTCCAGGCATTTGCAGACTTCCTCGTGTTTGAGAAGTAGATGTACCTGGGGATGTTCCAGTCTGTTGTGTGAGACGCTTCACGCAAAAGACAAGACAGATCAAAACACATTTCAGCTGTTACTGTCTGTGCTAGTCCTGGTCTATTAACCAAATTCAAAAACAGCAAGGGTGACAGAGCATTTGAGCTCGGGGTGGAGTGAGAACCACTTAAATTATGCAAGTTGCCTCAGACACTTTGAGTAGTTTGTCATTTTAATTATTCCAGCTGATCCCACTGACTCAGTCAAACTCTTGTCTGCTGAAAACACGATCTGAGGGGAGCTGCAAATGGCACCTGCACTGGAGGCAGACAAGTGTGAAGCAGCTCAAAATCCCACTCCCACTGTCACCTGCCATCCCAGGAGAGGAGGTCAGACTGAGAAAGGAGGTGTGGAATGCCATCCCTGATCCTGCAACAAAAAAAGATAAAGAGGTTAAAAATAATGTTCTGTACTGTGGCCTAACGTGCTTCATGCAACTCCAGAAAACTCAACATTGATGGGTTCAAGCCATGACAGAAAAGCAGCTCTGAGATCTTCACGGATGTAAATTAACCAAACCGAAGTTGTCTAATGTCACTGCAGGTATGCCAGAGTGTTATTTGAGAACTTTGAAAACAGGTTGTGAGCTGAAGGAGGTGCTGCAGGAGACATCGCCTCTGAGACACAATCGGGGTGGGCTTTACACTCAGCAGGCCCGCATTATGAGATTAATCAGAATCAGGTTTAATATCTCCAGCATACGTCGTGAAATGTGTTGTTATGTGGCAAAAGTACATTGCAATGTATAATGATAGAGAAAAAAAACAGAGCAAGCAACATTGCAGTCCAGAATAATAAAAGCTGAAATGTATATATATATGTGTGTGTGTGTGTGTGTGTGTGTGTTAAATTAAATAATTAGTGCAAAACTAGTGAGGTAGTGTCCAGGGGTTCAATGTCCATTCAGAAATCTGATGGCAGAGGTAACGAAGCTGTTCCTGGATCATTCAGTTTATGCCTTCAGGCTCCTGTACCTTCTCCCTGATGGTAGCAATGAGAAGGGGGCATGTCTTGGGTGGTGGGGGTCCTTAATGATGGACACCGTCTTTTTGAGGCATCGCTCCTCGAAGGTGCCCTGGATGTTGGAGAAGCTAGTGGGCATGATGGAGCTGACGGGTTTCTTTCTCTGAAGTTCTCTGGTGTAGCTGTACACAACTCCAACCTTGCCTCCATCAGCTCTGGACCTTCTCCAAAAATCTTCTGAAAATGTAAACATTCAGATCATAGCAATTCTAAAAACCGTCTGCCACGCTTTCAAAATTCTGCTAAATGCAGAACCTTTTCTCCTTGTGTGAAAACAGTTAAACATAAAACAGAATGAGATTTCTTCAATTGGTGGTTTGGCAAATTGGTTTATTATTGCGAAATGCACCAGAGCACTGTGAAAATTTGCATGCCATCCACACAGACCATTTCATTACAACAGTGCTTTGAGGTCGTACAAGGGAAAACAATAACAGTGCAGAATAAAGTATTACTGTTACGCAGAAAGTGGAGTGAAGGCAGGCAAAATGTTGCAAGAACATAACAAGGTAGACGGTGAGGTCAGGAATCCATCTTATCAGGTAAGATGTCTGTTTAGTAGTCATAAGTGCCCTTCAACTTGGAGGTACTTGTTTTCAAGATCTTGTGTCTTCTGCCCAATGGGAGAAGAGAAGAGAAAATGATGAGGGTTGGTGGGGTCTTTGACTATGCTGGTGACGTTACCGAGGCAGCAGGAAGTGTAGAGTCCGTGGAGGGGAAAGGTGGTTCCACTGCAGAGGATTATGTTCACAACTCTTTGCAATTTCATGCAATCTTGGATAGAGCAGCTGCCACACCAATCTGTGATGCAACCAGATAGGAAACTTTGAGTGGTGCATTGAGAAACATGGCTGCTTAACCAAATTAACCAGTTCATAGACAAAAATCAAACTGTGGGACAACTGTGCCATGAGGTGCCACAATAGCATCGCAGCTAGCACAGCACTATTACAGATTGGGCCGTTGGCGCTCAGAGTTCAGTTCTGGCACTGTCTGTAAGGAGCTTGTACGTTCTCCCTGTAGCCGCATGGGTTTCTTCCAGGTGCTCCAGTTTCCTCCCACAGTCCAAAAACATCCCAGTTAGTGGGTTAATTGGTCATTGTAGATTGTCCAGTGATTAGGCTAGGGTTAAGTCGGTGGGTTGCTGGTGGGGTGGTGGCCCACAAGAACCTGTTCTCTAAATAAGCACATACAGACATACCACAACAGGGACTGGGGGTGGGGGGTGATAAGAAACAAAATTGGTCAAAGTGAAGATAATACAAAGAGAAGAGAGCAGGGCTTGCTCTGAATTATTGCGTACTCAAGACCATGCGGTCTGAAGAGCTGTGAGTGAACAGACCTGATTTGCGGCCTGTGAACATGGGCCCAGCGAGTGAGGCTGCAGAGCACAAGGAAGCATGGAACCAGTGGAAAACTCCAAAAATGTCACACAACAGTTAGGAAGGGGAGCTCACTCAGTCAGACCTGCATGACCTCAATCGGTTGAACTCCAGGATAGGCATGTGTAAATAAACTGAAGCTTGTAACTTAGTGAGAGGAAATGGCAGAGATTGTACTGCAGTGACAGCATTGCATTAAGTTATTGTGATCTTTCAACTCCAGTCACACAAGAAGAAATGCTGGTCAGTCATCCTTCATTACATTCCTGTAGAACCAGCGGATATTCAATCCCTGCCCGTTGTAAATGTGGGTCCATTAATAGTGGCCCTTTCATGAACAGTCTTTGTGGTTTATTAGACCTATTCCCCAGGCCCAACACAGAACAAAGTCAACAACATAAGTCCCAAAAAGTGGAGAAATCCATTTACAAACTAGCCAAGGAATGAATTAGAAAAAAAACTGGATAGGAGGTTGAAATGAGTTCTACTGCCAAGAAGGGGTAATCTATACAAACACAAAATGTGGGATGAAATGGTTTTATAGAGTGTCAGGAGCATAGCACATTACGGGCAGCATAACTTTCGACAAAGACTCTTTTCCACAAGTGTGTCCCCATCTTCTGTCCAGGAAGGAAACTCGTTGAAGGCGATGGGTGAAGCCAGTTGATGGAAAAGGTCAAGGACTGGAGAAGAAAGAATCTGATTGGAAAGGAGAGCGGACAGTAGGAGAAAGGGAAGGAAGAGAGAACCAAGGGTAAAGAAACTCATTGAGGATTTGATGTTATCTATTATTTCCAGAGACTTAGGGTGTTCTCACAGCTCCACAAGGTTTGCACACTCGTCTAGATACAGTTGCAAATCCTGATGGCATGGCAACAGCGACAAGACCTTGATGGAAGCAATCCAGATATAAGTGGAGAGTCTTTACAGCAGCTTACTGTAGAGTCAGGAAATCTGTGAGTAACAGATGTTAATTGACTGGCAACAAGGGTTAATGTTTTGAAAGGGAAGCCATTAGCGGAATGCCACATACTTGGTCCAATTGCGTTATTTTATGTTGAAGGACCACGTACACTTATGTAAGAGCTGATAAGAGGCAAACACTCAAGTTGAAGAGGTCCTCATATTCAGCACCCATTTTCTTTCACAACAGACCGAGGAAAGATGTGTTCACATTGGTGGGGATATCAGTGACTACAGGATTAAAGCAACTGGCAATATGGAGGAGTGCGTTTGAAGAGGTGACTGTTCTAATGAAGAGATCTAGGCTGCCTGAAAGAAAGGCAAAGCTAGATTATAAAGGGAACGTTTGAAAGAAAATTTGGACAACTTAGGCAGTTCCACGCAGCAGCTGGTAGAGCCCGTGCCTTACAATACCGGAGACACGTGTTCGGTCTTGACCTTGGGTGCTGTCTGCATGGAATTTGCAATGTTCTCCCTGTGACTGCATGGGTTTTCCCCAGAGGGAGGGGGAAACTCCAGTTTCCTCCAACCTCCTAAGGACATGCAGTTTGGTGGGGAGAAGATTTCTAGGCATGGGAGAATCCGAAAAGGAAAAATTGGAACTAATATCTTTTTATTTCTTTAGCAATTTTGGACAGAATGGGCCCTTCTGGCCCTTTGAGCCACGCTGACCCAACAAACCCAATTAACCATAACCTAATTACAGGCCAATTTACAATGACCAACTAATCTACCTGGGACACCTTTGGACTGAGCACCCAGGCAAACCCCACGGGGAGGACAAGGAGGACGCACAGACACGTTACAGACAGCGCTGGACCTGAACTCTGGACTCTGAAACGCGCTGAGCGTAAAGGCACCGCGCTAACCATGGCGCCTACATATAGGATTAGTGTGAGTGGCTGCTTGATGGTCGGTTTGGACTCAGTGGACCAAAGTGCCTACTTGCGTGCTGTATAACTCCAGGGCCCTGCGGAAGAATTCCTGATGAGGAACAGCTTAGAGCAAGACACAGAAGGAAGGAATGAAACTAATCCGAGGGGTCTTTCAAAGAGCAGGCAAAGGCGTGATAGGCCAAACAACCTTCTTTTCCTTTGCTGTGAGATTCACAGACAGAGAGCAAATTTTAGACAGCTTTCTAAAACATGCATGAGGATCATGAAGAACAATTAACCCAAGCTTGTTTGACAGTACAGGACACGCATAATAATCATCCTCAGGATAATGATTGTCCCTTCCAGCTAGTAGAACCACAATGTTTATTAAATTAGAGACATCAGTGGGAAGCAGTTCAACTCAGAAACATAAGAAATGGGAGCTGAAGGAGGCCTTCCGACGTGATCTGTCGTTCATCAGGATCTGGGCTGGTGCCATTTCTGGACATGATCCCATATCCCTTGATTCCCTTGGTTTCCCAAAAAGATTGTCAGTATTTAAATAAATTAAGTGCAGAATCTCCACAAACCTCCAGGGTAAAGATCCACCCCTCTCTGAATGAAGAGATTTCTCTTCTCCTGAGGCCTAAGTGGTATATCATGTTTATTATGAGATGGTGCCTCCAATCTTTAACAGGGAAACATGCTCATTATGTCTTGCCTGTCCAAGTCCTTTCAGAACTTATACTGCACAGAAACAGGACCAACTTGTTCAGGCCGAAAAGTTGCCAGTCTGAGCTAGTGTCTTTTGCCTTCATTTGGTCCACATCCCTCTTAACCTTTCCTACCAAGAACCTGTCCACTTTTTAAAAAATGCTTTTTAATTCTACCGGCCTCTACCGCCTTCCTCTGTGTTGAAGAACTTGACTCTCAGATCCCACCTAGATCTTTTTCCTCTCTTCTTAAACCTCCAGTTATAGTTCCCCTACCTGGAGAAAAATAATTTGCCTTTCTAACCTATCTATGGCCTCTTGATTTTGTAAAGCTCTATAAGGTCACCACTCAGCACCTTTTACTCTAGGAGAAAACAAAATCAGCCAATCCATTTGTTCCTTGTACCACAAACTCTCCATCCCTGATAACAATTACAATGAATCTTTCCTGTGCAAAGTCTGGATCTCCATGCATTCTTCAGAAGATGACAACAAACAGTTCCAGCCTATTTAGTCTAGTCTTAGTCTACTAGCTGAGGTGCCCATTGTCCGCCACTCTGGCTGGGAGACTCTGCAAGTGTCTAGCAGCAAACCATTCTGGATATGCATGAGAGAGACCATCTTGATCTCCAGATGTATGTTTGACTGCGGAGAGAGAGTACGAGGGCTCCTCTGATTTCAGGTCCCCAGGAGCTTTCCTGTACCACCCTTACTGGGAAGCACAGTCAGTGGCGCTGCTGCCTACCAGCTGCAGTCAGTCCGGTTCAATCCTGACCTTGGAGGCTGTCGGTGTGGAGGTTGCAAGTAAGCCCTGTCACAATGTGTACTTCCCCTGGCTCTTCTCCAGTTTCTACTCACGTCCCAATGCCTCTCTTGTAGATTGCATACTACAGTGTAATTGAAAGGGAGAATCTTGGGGGGAACTGATGAGCAGAGTAAAATGCAATTCATGTAGGATTGGTGTAGATGGGGAACTGGTGGTTGGCACTGTCCATGCGGCAAAGACCCTGTTTCCATGACTCAACCATACATCTCCTCTGCAGAGGACAGTTGGATGAATTTGGTAGATTACTTACTAACTTACTGCCTATTATGCTACTAACAACAATGAAGGTCCTCTATCTCTGTCTGTCCTTGGTCATCTTCTCTAATATGCTCCAGGTGTGGTTCATGATCCTCATTTCTGCCTCTACAGTAGGACACCAAGTTGTCTTTGGTCTTCCACAGTTCCTCCACCCTTCAGGGGTCCAACAAAGTGCTGTCTTGATGATGGAGTTGGCTTCTCTCCTCATCACGTGCCCAATCCATCTCCAACATCTCCTCATGATGATTGTGGCCATGTCCTCAGTGAAATTGGAGGAGTAGGATGTGGTTGGAAATCTTTTTGGCCAGAAAATATGAAGGATCTTCCAGAGGCTTGTTGTGTGGTACAACGACAGCTTGGCAAGGTCGCTCTTGTCATGCACCATCATTCTGACCTGTACAAGAGTCTGGACACTGTATGGCAGATTTGCAGGCCTCAAAACCATCTGTCAGCTCTATAGTCTGAAAGAGAGAAATTTCCTTTCTTGAAACAATTATCACTTCATCAGAGAAGTTTACAAACAAAGCTTGAAGAGGTTAACATAAGAATCTCTCAGTGGCCCTTCTTCCTGTTGTGCTTAATGTCTTGAGCCTTACTTCCAGATGAGTTTTATCCATTGAGGCCTGAACTCCCATTGAGTTCAATTGCTCAACATACCCCTTTGTTTTCCATTTAATTTCTCAGGGCCTTTCTTCATCCTGCACCTTGTCTCTAGGAACCTCTGTTTTTGCTCTCCATAAACTGTTGGATTCTCTGTTCTAACTATCACAAAGGGTAAACTCAGTGAATTGTGAACATGGAGATCAACTGAATATCCTTCCTTGGACAGAGTAAAGAGTGAGTGGAATTGACCAAGACGGTGGAAAGTTAGGGCAGAGGATTATAGTGGAGGGTGGGATTGGTGATACTAGGAGAGCAATGTGAGGAACTGAGAAGATAGATGATCGGGAATTGGTCTATTATTGCCAGTGAAATACTGAAAAGATTTATCTGCATGCCATCTAGTTAGTTCATTCTGTATCATTGCGGTACAAAGGAAAATCGATAGTGGAACGTAGAATGTAGTGATACAGTTACAGAGTTAGACAAATATCATGCACATGGCCAAATATCATGTGAAAGCCATGGAATGTAAATTGATAGATCATTAGTTCATTCTAATCACTTATGAGGTCAAAGGAGTTTGTTGAGCAGCTGAGCAGCTAAGCAGGTGGAATTGGGGAATAAGCCAAGATGTTGGATACGTGGGGTGTGGATATAGAAGGAAATCTAATAGATAGTGTTGAGGTGGTGAGAGTAAAGTATATGAAAGTTGAGTGACCTTTATCAACCTTTCTCGGCCTATTACCCATTGTAAAGCTGTGATTCTGGCACATTCTAATAAAGCCCTAGTTCACTACAATCGCAGAATCTCCCACAATCTCCTGGCCTACCACAATCTCAGAACCAACATAGGAAGCTTTCCCATTCACCTGCAGCCATATTTGGCCACCGTACCCATACACCAGAGCCACTTAAGGAACTTTTGTTCCCTCTGTTGATGGCGCAATGAAATTACTGATGTGAGAAGATTAAATCTTACGAGATTTAGTTATTACATTTCTGCAAAAAGGCAATTAAATCCCATAATATTATCCCTCTAGGAGATAAGGCTCCAATTATTTCCAGTTAAGATGTTTTTGCTATATTTAGCACTATAAAACAAAATAGTTAGATGTATTTGTGAAGTACAAAGAAATTATACTTTACCCAGTTTTAATATCAAATTTAAAGAAAATAATGCGTTTGGCAGTTAATTTTTGTACATTTGTGATATATAGACTTTGTCTTCCCTAATAGACGTCAGATTGTCATTTTGTCTGAGCAAATATTATGCAAAATGCAGACTGAGCTGATTTAAGTGTGTTTTGAAAGAAAAGAAAGCTCTATTCTTACAATTTTAGGTATTGCTTCACAATGGCAAGATTTGGCACAGGAATGACATAGAAAGCAGAAATTATGTTAAACATTAATAAATCATTGTAAAATTGAGTTCAAATCTGATCAAAATGCTTTCCAGAGCATGCCAAGCCCTTGGAGAAGGTGCAGAGGAGATTTATTAGAATGGTATGAGGAATGATAGCCTTCAGGAGGAGGAAAGCAAGAGGATGTGTGGGCAGCAGAAAAAGTTCAAAGAGAGATTTAATAGAGGCTTTCACATTGATCATTGACGTGAGGGAGATTTTGGATAACAGACCAAAAGTATCAGAAGAAATTATGAGTTTCTGTATAAGTCAGCTGAGTGGTCACCCAACACAGAAGTTTGCCCTTTGTACTACCCAATTGCGGAATGTTGAAGGTATGATGGAGATGGATTGAAAATTCAGAGAAAAAACATCCAACCCCACCGTGCGCAAAAAATCATGCAAGAAAAAAATGAGCAAAAAAAAAAGCAGAATATAAAGGACAAAATCAAAAGAGTCCAGGCATATTCAGTTCAGCTCAGTGTTCGTTATCTGCAGGCCACCCTGATTCAAATTCTCCCAAAGTAGCAATAAAGAAAAGGAGCAACGAGAAACCAGAAAGACATCATAATGCCAAATGCAGAGCCCAAGCTACAAATCGCGTCGATTAATTAAATCTTGACCGAAACCCAAAACTCCAGCACCATCCCCCGACAGCATCGAGTGAGGGAGTGAGAGCATTTGGATCCCGGGACCTTCTATCGGGACCAGTGAGTGCAAGGGTCAGACAGACCATCACACAGAGACAGCTCCCTCCGGCAGCGGCAAGTGAGAGGCTGGTCGATGGCGTTGAGCACCTCCTTCCACACTCGCCTCGATGATTTCCATCTTCATTGGCACTTCAATCGGCGAGATCGGTGAGAAACGGAGTCGATCATGGGCACCTCATCTCCAGGCTTCTTGGCCTCGAGGCTGCACGCTTCACTTGAAGCGCCCCCATAGTCAGCAAAGCACCAGATCACTCAATCGGACCGAAACACATACCACCAAAATGTCGATCACAGGCTCCAGCACTAGCAGAACCGCATTTGAAAGAAAAAAAGACGAGAAAAAAAGTGGAAGTAACTTTGTGCACCATGTGGAGGGTGTCGCCCTTGGTTGCGTTGTTTGTTGGCAACAAAAGGTATAGAAAAAGGTGGATAAAAACCTTTAAAGGGAATTAGTTGGATAACAATGCTTCTAAAGTAATGAGGAAGGAGGAGGGGGAAGAGCTGAATGGCTGAATAAATCTCATGGACATTGAAGCTGCAACATTAATTAGCATAAGACCATGAATAGGAAGACTATTATTGGCTATAAGACCCTTCTCAATTCGAGCAAAACTGTCCATTGGTTGTATAGCTGGATGCTACATATGAGGCTAACACTCAAAGAACACCAAGGAAACTCTCAACAAGTGAATGATAACACGAGGAAATCTGCAGCTGCTGGAATTTCAAGCAACACACATAAAAGTTGCTGGTGAACGCAGCAGACCAGGCAGCATCTCTAGGAAGAGGTACAGTCGACGTTTTGGGCCCAGACCCTTCGTCAGGACTAACTGAAAGAAGAGCTAGTAAGAGATTTGAAAGTTGAGGGGGGGAGGTGAATGATCGCAGGCAACGAGTAGGAGTTAGTTTATAGAAAGTGCGAGTGGAGAAGCATTTAACTTGCCTTCTGGACTCAAATGGCCCGTGAGGCAATGATCGTGGAGTGTTAGACAAGCACTGTAGATTCATCAAATCCTGAATTTGCTTCAGGGAGCCCTTTTGGCCCATCAGTCTGTGCTGGTCCCTTGTGGAGCATCAACACCATTACCTGTACTGTTAACTAGCCCTGCAAGTTCTCTGCTGCTGATCCAATTATCCAGGTTGACTCTATGTTCACCACCCACAGAAACTTCCAGGTCATCACCAGTTTTTATTTTATTTTATTGACATTCCTCCTTTCTGATTTGCCCATTGCTTTTGATTTTCTATTTCCCTAGTCCTTGAGTATATCCTCTATGATATGGTCGATGTAGGCGCCAAATGTCGTCATTTTCACCTGAAGATGCTGCCTCATATCCTGCATTCAAAATGCTACATTTTTTAAAATAAATCCACGCAATTTGCATTTGAATGAATCTCTACTAACTGCATCCACCTTCTGTAACCCGAATCTTGGAGACTCCACTTGCTTCTTGAAACACGTTTCTGCAGATTAGTTTTGAATTTCTCCCACCGTGAACCACCATGTCATCTGGCACCACAAGGTGAAGTTGTTTGTCCTGGTTACTTTATCTATTCCCTTCAGAATTCCAAAAGCAGCAAGCGTTCCACCTTGCA
Source organism: Mobula birostris (assembly GCF_030028105.1). Classification (NCBI taxonomy): domain Eukaryota; kingdom Metazoa; phylum Chordata; class Chondrichthyes; order Myliobatiformes; family Myliobatidae; genus Mobula; species Mobula birostris. Next base: position 11,827,854 of record NC_092401.1, read on the forward strand.
ACCTTGTCTTCCTCAGTAGGAATTTGCCCAATTTACATAATCACTCCTCATAAACCAGTCCCTCTATAACCCCAAACATTCAAATTGTTCCCTTCTATGTCTCTTTGGTAACGGCAAAATATTTTATACTCTAATAATCAGAAAACTAGCCCATTATGCAGTAATATTGGTTGGGAAAGAGAGCTGGGAATGGGCAGAGGAGACACATCAGAAACTCTTTTTTATTGCTCCTGATCAAGTGGAAATTTAAAAAAACTGCAAATGCAGGAAATCAGAAATTAAAAACAACAAAAAAATACTTAGCAGATTCAGACAGTATTTGTGGAAAGGGAAGTGTTTAATATTTGAAGTCTGAGGTTTTTCATTAGAATTGAAAAAGAGAGAAAATAAGCTATTTTTTCAGTAGTAGAGAGCATGGGTAAAACAAGGGAATGTGTCTGAAAGGACAAGAGCAAATGGGCAAATATTGCAGACGTCCTTGTGCTTATTTGTCTGTCCATACTGGCCTGTACTGGAACAGCATACTCTGCATTACCCTTCCTTTCTATCACCCCGATGTACCTGGAAAACAATGTTTTCCCACTGTTTCTTGGAATATGTGAGAATAACAAGCCAATTACCAATAGTCATATGGAAGCGTGCTTCCTTGTCTGTGTTAATGTGTTGTTATGAGCAGGCCAGATATACTATTCTGTGGGAAAAACTCTGGTACAATATCGAGCAGGACAACAGACAGAAAGGGCATTTCTGTGATTCTGACAGAAAGAAAGAGTGATTTCGAGTCAGGCGGGCTGCGACATATCCAGCTGCACACTCAGTGGCCACTTTATTAGACAGCACCTGTACATAATAAAGTGCCCACTGAGTATATGCTTGTGGTCTTCTGATGCTGTAGCCCACCCACTTCAAAGTTTGACATGCTGTATGCTCAACGATGCTTCTCTGCACATCACTGTTGAAATGTGTGGATACCTGGGTTACTGTTCCCTTCCGGTCAGCTTGGCCATTCTCCCCTGACCTTAGAAACCATAGAAACTACAGCACAGAAACAGGCCCTTTGGCCCTTCTTGGCTGTGCCGAACTATTTTCTGCCTAGTCCCACTGACCTGCACACGGACTATATCCCTCCATACACCTCCCATCCATGTATCTGTCCAATTTATTCTTAAATGTTAAAAAAGAATCCGCATTTAGCACCTCGTCTGGCAGCTCATTCCATACTCCCACCACTCTCTGTGTGAAGAAGCCCCCCCAAATGTTCCCTTTAAACTTTTCCCCCCTCACCTTTAACCCATGTCCTCTGGTTTTTTTCTCCCCTTGCCTCAGTGGAAAAAGCCTGCTTGCATTCACTCTATCTATACCCATCATAATTTTATATACCTCTATCAAATCTCCCCTCATTCTTCTACGCTCCAGGGAATAAAGCCCTAACCTATTCAACCTCTCTCATTAACAAGGCGCTTTTGCCCACAGAACTACTGTGCACTGGGTGTTTGTTGTTTCTCTCAGAACTTTCTGTAGGCTCCAGACACTGTTGTGCATAAAAACCTCAGGAGATCAGAAGTTTCTCAGACACTCAAACCACGCGATCTGGCACCAGCAATCATTCCACAGTCAAATGCACTTACATTACTTTTCTTCCCTATTCTGATGTTTGGTTGGGACAACACCTGAACCTCATGGCCAATGGCTGCATGCTTTTACATATTGCATTGCTGCAACATGATTGGCTGATTAGATATTTGCATTAACGAGCAGGTGTACCTAATAAAATATCCACTGAGTGTCGATAAAACACTCTTCCGCAAGTATGCGGAGCAGAGTCAATGAGCCAGATGGACTAATTCTGCTTCTATAACTTGTGGTCTATGGCAGGGGTCCCCAACCTATTTTGCACAGCAGACCGGTTTCTTATTGACAATATTCCGGGGGGGGTGGGTTAGGATTGCCAACGGACAAGAGTAGCAGTCAAATACGTTGTGTTTACCCCAAGAAAGACTACCATGACCATGAAGCCTTGTGCAGGCACCAGAGCGCATGCATATATGTGCCGATTTTTTTCTACAAATCGTTTTTGGCGATTCTGTATGGGGGGGCGGATGTTAATCACGACCGGATATATAGGTGATAAGTGGCTAATACACTCAATTTTGTTTCTAAAAGGGTTTATCTAACGAATTTAATATTAAATACACAGCGCATATTTTCCTCGCATGAATATAGTGATAAGTCAATTTTAAGTCACTTATCAGTCAATAGCATCATAACTTTTTAAGTAATATTTGGATATTAAACATACAGCACATATTTTCCCCGTATGAACATATAAAATCATTGCAACACACCAATATCGCTGAATCAGCGGGAGCCCTGGGCTTGTTTTCCTGCAACAAGACGGTCCTATCAAGGGGTGACGGGAGACAGCGATACTCGAAGGGGGTTCCTTATGTCCAGTCTATTCCGCAATTTAGTTTTTGTTGCATTCATTGCAGAGATATGTTGGAAATGGAAGCAATGTTTTCAGTGCTTTTGTAGCTATCTCAGGATACTTAGCCTTGACTTTGATTCAGAATGCAGGCAGAGATGTTATGTCAAACATATTTTTCAGCCCGTCGTCATTTGCAAGCTTGAGGGGTTGATCTTCTTCCTGCGCTGACATGGATGGAGCGGGGGTAATGACCTCGTGTGCGTTCAAGCTCAACAGTGGGTGTGACAGGGAATGAGGAAAGGTGCTGCTGACTCATATCGCCAAATCATATTGTTTCCTCGCGGTCCGGTAGCGCATGCTTTGCGGCCTGGTGGCTGGGGACGGCTGGTCTATGGCATGCATTGTGCCTTATTGCAACTGTGATAATGTGACAGATCAGGTCAGCCACAAATAATTTCTTCCTCTCGCCCCCTAACGCTCATTATTCCTCTCTGAGTGTGCTGACGTTATGCTTATTGGGTGCACGAGTTAGGCTAATGCATGTGCACCCAGCAATGGACATGTTTGTACGTACTTGCAGCCTCCAGGACAGTGGCATTCGTTGATACGTGCTGTCCGTTGCTGCTTCCAATTTCAGGGAGGGGTCCCGACTGATGGGTGGGGTTGCCTGAGAGGAGGGGCCTGTTGTGGTGGCACATCCTCAGTGCCGGATCGACGGAAGACCTCATTTTTGGGGGGATGTGGAAGAGCGCTAGCTCCTGGAATGCGTTAGTCATTGACTGATTTTGATTGCGCACTGACATTGTGATCTTGTTGTGATGAAAGCATTTGTGGACATTTGCCATTGTGAAAGAGGATGCGGATTCCTGTGTTTTGTTTTTGTGTAGTTGTTCAGGCATGGTAACAACTCCCTGCCCCCCACCCCACCACATTCCAAAGAATCGGCAACACAAATCAAAGTTGCTGGTGAATGCAGCGGGCCAGGCAGCATCTGTAGGAAGGGGTGCAGTCGACGTTTCAGGCCGAGACCCTTCGTCAGGACTAACTGAAGGAAGAGTGAGTAAGAGATTTGAAAGTGGGAGGGGGAGGGAGATCCGAAATAATAGGAGAAGACAGGAGGGGGAGGGATGGAGCCAAGAGCTGGACAGTAGATTGGCAAAAGGGATATGAGAGGATCATGGGACAGGAGGCCCAGGGAGGAAGAAAAGGGGGAGGGGGAGAGAAACCTAGAGGATGGGCAAGGGGTATAGTCAGAGGGACAGAGGGAGCAGAAGGAGAGAGAGAGAGAAAGAATGTGTGTATATAAATAAATAATGGATGGGGTACGAGGCAGAGGTAGGGCATTAGTGGAAGTTTGAGAAGTCAATGTTCATGCCATCAGGTTGGAGGCTACTCAGACGGAATATAAGGTGTTGTTCCTCCAACCTGAGTGTGGCTCCATCTTGACAGTAGAGGAGGCCTTGTATCGACATATCAGAATGGGAATGGGACGTGGAATTAAAATGTGTGGCCACTGGGAGATCCTGCTTTCTCTGGCGGACAGAGCGTAGGTGTTCAGCGAAACGATCTCCCAGTCTGCGTCGGGTCTGGCCAATATATAGAAGGCCACATTGGGAGCACCGGACGCAGTATATCACCCCAGCCGACTCACAGGTGAAGTGTCGCCTCACCTGGAAGGACTGTTTGGGGCCCTGAATGGTGGTAAGGGAGGAAGTGTAAGGGCATGTGTAGCACTTGTTCCACTTACACGGATAAGTGCCAGGAGGGAGATTGGTGGGGAGGGATGGGGGGAACGAACGGACAAGGGAGTCGCGTAGGGAGCAATCCCTGCAGCAAGCGGGGGTGGGGGAGGGGGGGGGAAATATGAGCTTAGTGGTGGGATCCCAGGAGTAAGGAGATCCTTAATAAAGGTTCATTTTGGTGTGGCAAAGTGAGGTGTATTCCTTCAGACTGATGTTTTGGAACTGTAGTCCTAAAGGCCTGATAGTATATAACTGTATTTTCCCCTTTGTCGTTTTTGTTGTTTTGCCATTTTTTGCACTGTAAATATTTTTGCACTCCTTCTATTTTTTTTAACTTCTGACACACAATAAACACCCTTGCACTGAGTGTGCTATTGTGGCCTGGCACCTGATCTTTTAAAGTCCATACCTTCAGAAGGGCATGCGACCCTCACCAAAACCCAGTGGTGCGACAGCTATTCAGTGACATTGAGAAGGTGAAATGGTTGTCATGAGACTGAGAAAAGATGCCATGTTGGATTGAAACTCTGACAGAGATAGAGAAGAAGGTTCAAAAATTCACACACCTTTGCAACACATCCTTTATTTCAAATTGATGCCCATTCTTCCCGAGTACAGCCAGGTCCTGTAATTTTCTTTTTCTGGCTTTAAAACCTTCAGTCAAAGGTGTCTTTTCAATCTAATAGTCCTCAAACGTTTCAATTGGAGCCAGAAGCTCTCATAAGCACTTAGATACCGCAGCCACGCATCCACACTCCATCTGCACAAGTGTGAGTGTGTTAAAACATCGTTGTTGCAGAGTCTGCCTCATTGTTCAGAGTGCCTGGACATGTCACTTACGTCTGATGATTTGCAGTGCATTGTCATTGAAGTGATTTCTGTGACACGATGCTTGCGTTTCAGCTCCAACTGTGAGAAGTCCCTTTTTATAAAGACAGCCCATTTCTTTTGTGAGAGTGCTGGAGATGGAATCAAGTCTCGCTGACAATTCATTAATAACACAATGCCTCCGCTTTGCTCTGAAGCTGGTTGTAAGTAATGAATATTGATGTGAACCTTCTTTTCTCTTGCTAGGTTCGGCTTTGAAGCAGTTAAAATCAACTCTGGACAAATGCTTCTCAGTTCCCTTTGGACGGCCACTGTTAAGAGTGAGTAGCAGAGCACTGGGGTCCTGACAGCATGCTGTTAGGAGCACTGTACTGCTGATGCTTACAGCAGGTGTATTATGAGTCCCAGCTGAATGCGATAACATCTTCAAATTTCCCACTTACACAGCTGATTAGGTCATATTTATTGTCTGTTTCTTATTGCCCTGAGTTACTCAGTCCCTCTAGTTTATTGGTTTACTATTGTCAAATATACCAATACAGTGAAAATTCCATCTTGGATACTGTTCATACAGGTCAAATCATTATATAATATTCTGAGGTGGAACATGGTAAACAAAAACAATGCAGAATAGAGTGTAATAGCTACTGAAAAGGTGCAGTGGAGGTATAAGTAAATTGCAAGATTATAATGAGGTAGACTGTGAGGTCAAGAATTAATTTTATGACACAAGAGAATTGTTCTGATGTTACGGAGTCTGATAACAGTGGGGTAGAAGCTGTTCTTGAGCCTGGTGGTATGTTCTTGCAGGCTTTTGTGTCTTCTGCACCGTGGAAGAGGGGAGAAGAGAGAGTGCTCGGGGTGGGTGGGTGAGCTGAGCACTTCTACGTGGGGTGTTGGCACAGGAAAGCAGCATCCATCATCAGGGACCCCCCGCACCACCCAGGGCACGCTGTCCTCTCGCCGCTGCCATCGGGGAGAAGGTACAGGAACCTCAGGACCCGCACCGGCAGGTTCAGGAACAGTGACCGCCCCTCAGCCATCGGGCTCGTCATCCAATGAGGATAACTTCACTTGCACCATCACTGAACTGCTCCCATCATCTAAGCACTCAATTTCAAGGACTCTGCCTCTCACATTCTCAATAATTATTGCTCGTCCATTTATTTATTTTTTTGTTTATTTATTTATTTCCTTTCTTTATGTTTTTGCGCATTTTTTTTGTTTTTTTGCACATCGGTTGTCCACACCGTTGGGTGTGGTCTTTCGTTAATTCTATTACGGTTATCAGATTTATTGAGTATGCCCACAAGGAAATGAATCTCGAGGTTGTGTGTCTCAGGGTGACATACAGTAGATGTACTTCAATAATACATTCAGTCTGAACCTTGATTGCACTGGCTGCCTTACCGAAGCAGAATCAGAATCAGGTTCAGGTTTCATATCAACGGCAAATGCGGTGAAGTTTGCTGTTTTGATGTTTTACGGAATGCGAGTCCGGAGAAAGGAGACTGGTTCCTGTGGTGTGATGATCTAAGTCCACAACTCTGCAGTCTCTTTCAGTCACTTGCAGGGTAGGTGCATTCAAGGTTCTTAAGGTTTATGCATCGACTAAAGGATGGCAGCTCTAAAAAATAAATAAACAAAATGGACTATTGGACTTTGTGCCAAAGGATTTGGAGTTTTGAAATAGGTGAGTATTGTTACAGTTGTACGGGATACTGTTATTCAAACCTGGAGGACTGTGTTCAGTTTCGATCTCTGTATTTAAAGGACAAACGAGCATGGAAGGCATTCCTATGCAATTCACTGTGCTACTGTTTGAGATGGGACAGTTGTCACATCAGTAGTAGCTAAAGACATTAATGTATATTCTTTGGCATTTAAAGAATGAGGGGAGACCTGGTAGAGATATATGTCACACGCTGAGGGGGTATGATAGAGTAGATGTTGAGATGTTTCCACTAGTAGGAGAGTCAAGGACACAAGGGTGTACTGTACATACAAGATTACAGGTCTGCCATTTAAAACTGAGATGTGCAGGAATTTCTTATCTCAATGGGTAGTGAATCCCTGGACTTGTCTACTCCAGAAAGCAGCAGAGGAAGGATCACTGAATGTGTTTAGAGAGGAAGGAAATAAATTATTTAAATATTAGGCAATTGAAAACTATGAGGAACTGACACAGGAGAGGAGCTGAGGCCATCATTTTTCAGCTATAATAACATTGAATAGTGGGCCAGTATTGAAGGGCTGAATGGCCTACTCATGTTTCTATTTTCCTGATTTCCTGTGTTCTATCCCCAAATCTCCTGGATCCTGGAAAATTGGCGGGAGGAGAAGATGGCGGTGCGCCTGCGTGTGCGCAGCCCTCCGGTGAAAAATGATATCGTAACTGTTAAATATGGGCGGTGGACAATTCTGATTTGATGGAAAATGGACGTGAAAGCACAGAGGAACATCTGGAGAAATTTCTGAAACGCTCGTTCGCTGCTGTCGTTACTGTGTGGTCGGGAATCTTTCAGAGGGTAGGCCTCAAAATCCACGGCCTTGCCTGCTTTTGGTGACCGAGAAGGTGGTCGAATCATTCGGACAGAGATGGCGCTCAGTACTCGGTGTCGGAGAGCTGATCAGAGCTCGAAGTTTTCAGATGACTCAGAGTTGGATTGTGGTCGGCATGGCAGGGAGAGTTTTTCTTCCTTCTCTCGTCTGTGTGAGATGTGGGACATTTGAGAAACTTTGAACTTTACTGTGCTCATGGACTTCTTCATCAAGTTATGGTATTGTGCACTGTTGTAACTAAATGTTATAATTGTGTGGTTTTGTCAGTTTTTTCAGTCTTGGTCTGTCCTGTGTTTTGTGATATCACACCGGAGGAAATAATGTATCATTTATTAATGCATGCATTACTAAATGACAATCAAAGAGGACTACGTGTCTTCATAATCTTAAAAAAAATTCCTTTCTTCCACAGGGACAATTGAAACAAGCCTGCGAGAGCTCATGAAAGAAGTGACCTTCGTTCTCTGTGAATGCAGTCTCGGTCTGATATAGTGACAAGTTCTGCTCTATTACTGATTGATATATCAGATGGTGTTTCGTAACAATCTACCAACTCCTTATGGCTCAATTAATTTATTTTTAAGGATGTGTTGCAAAGGTCTGTAGTATTGTGAGTGGCTTCAGTATTACTGGGTATTGTAGCTGCTTACCAAGCAACCTCTGTATATTGTCGAAAATGTCTCAATACAGAAGTGGGTCGTACTGACCTACGTGTGTGGGAGTAGGCCGCGGCAAGGATGTTGTAAGCTGTCTTTCTGATGTTATTTGGAATTACCAACTATTTTTCGATAGATAGAGTCATACTGAGACAGCAGAAATGGATTAAGGTTCAAAACCAAGAACTTGCTCCCTATTACAAACGTAATCATCACAGGCTGGTACTCAAGTGAATGACCTGTTATGGCCATGTTGAAATGGCTGTTTTCAGTTCCCTCTATAGAGATCAGTTTTATTTTTTCATAATAAACGGAATTAGCAGTGTTATTGCCATGGAGAGTGTGAATCAGGAGCGTCTGTCAGAGAAACTGCTCCTGATTTAACTGGTGTAAGCACATTCATTCTAGATCCCTCACAAAGAGGCTGACTTCATAACATAAAGCAGCTGCTAGAGCCCCTGCCCAACAGCTCCTGGGTTCAATCCCGACATCCACTGCTGTGTGGAGTTTGCATGTTCTCCTGAGGTGATACACCCATTGTTGGCAGAATTTCAGACAGTGACGAGAGGACGTACAGGAGTGAGATATATGAGGGGTGATTGATAAGTTCATGGCCTAAGGTTGAAGGAGTCAATTTTACAAAACCTTGCACACTTATTTTTCAACATAGTCCCCTCCGACATTTACACACTTAGTCCAGAGGTCGTGGAGCATACGGATCTTGGACCTCCAGAAAGTGTCTGCAGCAGGGGTGATTGATAAGTTTGTGGCCTAAGGTAGAAGGAGATGAGTTATACATCTCTCGTTACATGCACATGCAGTTCAACTCTTTGAGTGATTATGCAGAAAGTTTGAAGTTAATAACTCATCAGGGGTGATTGATAAGTACGTGGCCTAAGATAGAAGGGGATGAGTTATTAACATCAAACTTTCTGCATCAAAGAGTTGAACTGCATGTGCATGTAACGAGAGCTGTATAACTCACCTCCTTCTACCTTAGGCCACAAACTTATCAATCACCCCTGCTGCGGACACTTTCTGGAGGTCCAAGATCCGTATGCTCCATGACTGCTGAACTGTGTGTAAATGTCGGAGGAGACTATGTCGAAAAGTAAATGTGCTAGGTTTTCTAAAATTGCCTCCTTCTACCTCAGGCCACGAACTTATCAATCACCCCTCGTGTCAGCTACTTGAGTGGTGTTGTAGCAACAATCTTGCACTCAACGTCAGTAAGACTTAAGAACTGACTGTAGGCTTCAGAAAGGGTAAGATGAGGGAACACACACCACTCCTCATGGAGGGATCAGAAGTAGAGAGAGTGAGGAACATCAAATTCCTGGGTGTCAATACTGTATCTCTGCAGGTCTAACCTGGACCCAACATATCGATGCAGCGAAAAGAAGGCACAACAGTGGCTGTACTTCATTAGGAGTTTGGAGAGATTCTATATGTCTCAAAAACACTCAAATCTTTCTGCAGATGTACCGTGGAGAGCATTCTAACTGGCAGAATCACTGTAATGTTTGGGGGGTGCTGGAGGATGGCTACTGCACAGGATCAAAGTAAGCTGCTGAGAGTTAAAAACTTTGTCAGCTCTATCATGAGCACTAGTCTCCATAATATCTAGGGCACCTTCAAGGAGTGATGCCTCAAAAAGGTGGTGTCCATCATTAAGGACACCCCCCATCACCCAGGACATGCCTTGTTCTCATTGCTGCCATCAGGGAGGTGGTACAAAAGTATGAAGAGACACACTCAATGATGCAGGAACAGATTTATACCCCTGCCGTCTGATCTCTGAATGGATATTGAACCCATGAACACTACCTCACTACTTTTTTAAACTTCTATTTTAGCACTACTTATTTAATTTAATTTTTTCTTTTTAAATCTTCTTATTAATTTTTCAAAATTATAAACTCAATGACAAAGTTGGTACAAAGAGATTGGAAAAATGTTCATCGGCATATTTAAAATGAATTTTAAGTAACATAGATATAAAAGACTTCCAAACTCATAATAAGATTAAACATTAAAAAAGAAATAAAAAGAAAAAAAACACATAAACAAAAAAAATCCCAAAAGAAAAAGAGGAAAAAAAAACCTCAAGGAAAAAAAACAAAACAGGGCTAGACCAACAGCTTGCACCGGACACGTCCAATAATGTCATTAACTCCGCTCCTCTCATCATATAATTTAAGTTTAGAAAAAAGATTCAGAAAGGTCAGATTACATCATATGAAAATGTTGCATAAAAGGTTTCCAAGTTTCTTCAAATTTAAATTTAACTTTTTATATACATACTTACTGTAATTCAGTTTTTATCCTCTATTATTATGTATTTCATTGTGTTGCTGCTGCAAAGTCGATAAATTTCACGATGTACGCCGATGATATTAAAGCTGATTCTGATTCTGACCATGTGGGCTTCCTTCCCCTCCCCTCCAAATTCCCCTTCCTCCACTTTCCTCCCTCATTGCAGGGACATTTGGGTTGCTAGGTCACTGCAAGTTAGCCCTAGTGTGGCTGATTAGTAGAATCTAGGGAGAGCAGAGGCAAATACAACAGAACTAGTGAGTAGCGTAGAATTAATAGTAATGCATAGTTGATGGTCAGTGAAGACTCGATGGACCAAATGGCTGGTTTTCCTGAGGCATTTCTCGTAACTGTCTCTTGATGTCAAGAGTATTGAATGTCTGGCAGGGAGAATATTCAGCACCCACTCAGTTCTAACCCAAGACTTATTTCTTATTATTAAATAACTTAGGCTGTGTCTCCTCTATCAGGAGTCTAAAGTCTGACCACAGTGTCTGAGGACACTGAGCTTCCCACAGTTTAGAGTCTTACAATTCCCTGCTGCCTCACTTCCTGATCAATTCACTGTTCAGCTGGAGCAGACTGCTCATTTAATTAACCACCCAGTGCTTTGAAGCACTGTATCCAACACAAAAGTGTTTCTATTCTAGACTTCTTCTGCTGTTGTGTTGTCATTTTCTTCAGAGGAATGAAGTATATTACATTTCAAGTGATGATTGCCTGAAGAACAAATTTTGACATCGAATGAGGTTTCTTCTAATCAGCTCCAACACTTTCCTTCAGTCACAGGTTCAATGGTTTAATTTAATATCAGAGAATGTTTACAATATACAACCTGAAATTCTTACTCTCCTTATACATCCACAAAACGGAAGAAATACGCCAAAGAATGAATGACGGGACAATATTGGAACCCCAGAGCCCTTCCAACCCCTCCAGGCACAAGCAGCAACAAAGCATCAACCATCCCCCACCCCTTTCCCCTCCCCTTCCCCCCACCCCTTCCCCCCCACCCCTTCCTCCCTCCCCTTCCCCACACTTATTCCAGCTGAAAGTATCAGCACCGCCACCACCCACCATGCAAGCAACATCAAATTCCCGAAAGACAGACCATGATCTACAGCCCGTCAAAACCCACTGTTCACCAAACAGTTCAACATGCCTGTCTCTGTCTCTCTCTCTCTGTCTCACACGCACCGGAGAAAGAGATATCACTTGTTCTACTGTGAGAGGTAGAAAAAGTTAACAGTTAAAAAGTTAAACAGTTCGCTGTTTCAATGTTACAGTCTGCAGTGATGCTTTTATTTTGAGATTCCCCCAACTCGAGAATTGGCAGCAAACTCTCACTTGGGGGGGGCGGGGAGGGGGAGAGAGAGAGAGAGAGAGAGAGAGAGACAATAGACAATAGGTGCAGGAGTAGGCCATTCAGCCCTGCGAGCCAGCACCACCATTCACTGTGATCATGGCTGATCATCCACAATCTGTACCCTTTTCCTACTTTCTCCCCATATACCTTCACTCCGCTATCTTTAAGAGCTCTATCTAACTCTTTTTTGAAAGAATCCAGAGAATTGGCCTCCACTGCCTTCTGAGGCAGAGCATTCCACAGAACCACAACCCTCTGTGTGAAAAAGTTTTCCTTCAACTCCGTTCTAAATGGTCCACCCCTTATTCTTAAACTGTGGCCTCTGGTTCTGGACTCCCCCAACATCGGGAACATGTTTCCTGCCTCCAGCGTGTCCAATCCCTTAATAATCTTATGTTTCAATCAGATCCCCTTTCATCCTTCTAAATTGCAGTGTATACAAGCCCAGTCACTCCAATCTTTCAACATATGATATTCTTGCCATCCCTGGAATTAACCCAGTGAACCTACGCTGCACTCCCTCCATAGCAAAAATGTTCATCCTCAAATTTGGAAGACCAAAACTGCACACAATGCTCCATATGAATAAATAATATAAAAAAGAGGGCAAAGTAGATAGCTATCTGGATGGACTGATAGATGGATAGTGTGTCTGTGAATAACTACATATATATTAAATAAAAGCATGCATGCAGGAGATGGCTTTAACTGGTGTATTCACATTGCAGCAAGAGTGAAAGAGAAAGCAATGCACATGTACAGACAATAACACATGCACAGACAACAGATCACTACGTTGTGCTAAGGGGGGGGGTTTATCGTTTTAAAAGAAATAGATCCATTCACCTCCTCCCCCCTTAGATTAATGCAACATAAAACTGTATATGTAGAAAACATTCAATTTCCCTTTCATAAACCCATATTCCAAATAAACACACCTTCACAATAACAGTCCATAATTAACTTCACAGCTCTAAAGATTTAGTCTTTTGGGTGGCGCCCTGTTTCTTTCAGGATAGCGTTGCTGGACCTATGGAATGGCATCAGGTTTGGCAGGTGTCTGGTCAATGATAACCTTCTCATCGCGCCTCTAGACCTGCAGAGTGATTTCGGCTCTGGTAGGTGTCTTATCTAAGTCAACATTCTCGGCTTCCTTTGTCATATTGCTGTCAATGACATGATCATTATCACGAGTTAAGTCTGGTGATGTGTTCGTCTTGTTGTTCGACGCAGGTGTGTTCTTGGTTGAGTATCCTGTAGCTGGTCCACATGACATCGCGATGCCTGTTCTCCAACATCCACCGTGTACATCAGCGTTCCAGTTCTTGTAGTTATCCTACCGGGTGTCCACTTGTCTTCCTGGTGATCCTGCTCAGTCTCAAAGCTCCTTGCTGCTTCACTTGGCAGCTGGTTGAACTCTTCATTCTGCACTTGCCTCCATAGGTCTGGTTTCAGGAGGTCTATGCAAGATCTCAGATTCCTGCTCACGAACAGCATTGCAGGTGTTTGATCTGTCATCACATGAACAGAGTTCCAATACACAAAAAGGAAGTTGTCTCCCTTGTGCTGTAGAGAAATGTCCTCCTTGTCCATCACTTTAATGGTCTCCTTGAAAGTTTGGATCAACCCTTCAGCTAACCCATTCACTGCTGGGTGGTGAGGACCTGCCTTGAACTGTCTGATGCCATTTTTCTTCATGAACAGTCGGAATTCTTCTTATGTGTATTGTGGTCCGTTGTCACTCACAATTTGTTCTGGTAAGCAATTTCTGGCAAAGATAGTCCTCAGAGCAGAGACAGTCATTGCTCAGGTGGTTGACTTCATTGGTATAATCTGCAGCCACTTTGAATGAGCATCCACAGCAATGAGAAGCCTGATTTCTGAACTGCCCAGGAAAGTCAATATGTACTCTTGCCATGGTGAAGACAGCCACTCCCATAGGTGTAACGGTCCCGGTAGGAATGCGTTTTGAAACTTTTGGCATTCCGAACAGCTATTGGCCATGTGTTCAATCTGTCTATCTACTCCTGGCCATCACACCTAGATGTGAGCAAGATTCTTCATCTTGACTGTACCCAGGTGTCCTCCATGCAGATTCTCTAACACTCTGGTGGGCAGGTTAGAGGGAACCACAACACGAGATCCACACATCAGCATTCTTTGACATATAGATAGTTGGTCTTGTCTCGCTAAGAACTCTGGAAACATAGGGTTACTATGAGCTGGCCGTCCTTGCATGGTGATGTCATAGACTTTTGATGATGTTAGATCATTCTCTGTTTCCCTTTGAATTTCAGAGATTCTTGATTACCTGACTGGCAGACCACAGTACGTGTGCTTGCAACACTGTGTGTCCAACAGAGTGATCAGCAGCACTGGGGCTCCACAGGGTACTGTCTTTTCTCCCTTTCTCTTCACCATTTACACCTCGGACTTCAACTACTGCACAGAGTCTTGTCATCTTCAGAAGTTTTCGGATGACTCTGCCATAGTTGGATACATCAGCAAAGGAGATGAGGCTGAGTACAGGGCTACGGTAGGAAACTTTGTCATATGTTGTGAGCAGAATTATCTGCAGCTTAATGTGAAAAAGACTAAGGAGCTGGTGGTAGACCTGAAGAGAGCTAAGGTACCGGTGACCCCTGTTTCCATCCAGGGGGTCAGTGTGGACATGGTGGAGGATTACAAATACCTGGGGATACGAATTGACAATGAACTGGACTGGTCAAAGAACACTGAGGCTGTCTACAAGAGGGGTCAGAACCGTCTCTATTTCCTGAGAAGCCTGAGGTCCTTTAACATCTGCCAGACGATGTTCTACGAGTCTGTGGTGGCCAGTGCTATCATGTTTGCTGTTGTGTGCTGGGGCAGCAGGCTGAGGGTAGCAGACACCAACAGAATCAACAAAGTCATCCGTAAGGCCAGTGATGTTGTGGGGATGGAACTAGACTCTCTCACGGTGGTGTCTGAAAAGAGGATGCTGTCTAAGTTGCAAGCCATCTTGGTCAATGTTTCCCATCCACTACATAATGTACTGGGTGGGCACAGGAGTACATTCAGCCAGAGACTCATTCCACCGAGATGCAGCACAGAGCGTCATAGGAAGTCATTCCTGCCTGTGGCCATCAAACTTTACAACTCCTCCCTTGGAGGGTCAGACACCCTGAGCCAATAGGCTGGTCCTGGACTTATTTCATAATTTCCTGGCATAATTTACATATTACTATTTAACTATTTATGGTTCTATTACTATTTATTATTTATGGTGCAACTGTAATGAAAACCAATTTCCCCCGGGATCAATAAAGTATGACTATGACTATGACTGTGTAGTGGTGGAACTTCTTTATTCCCCATACTAGACTAAGGGCCTCTAGGTCGATCTGTGCGTAGTTGCATTCTGCGCTCATCAGTGATCTTGAAACAAATGCAATTAGGCGTTCAGATCCATCTTTCATAATGTGTGACAAAAGGGATATATTGCATGCCAGTCTGATGGGCAGGGATGGGTCATAATGGGCGAGCAGTTCATCTGATGTTATTAGTCTCTGTTTCTTTGAATGCTCTTTCACAACTTCTTACATAGAACATAGAACATAGAATAGTACAGCACAGTACAGGCCCTTCCGCCCACAATGTTGTGCCGACCCTCAAACCCTGCCTCCCATATAAGCCCCCACCTTAGATTCCTCCATATACCTGTCTAGTAGTCTCTTAAATTTCATTAGTGTATCTGCCTCCACCACTGACTCAGGCAGTGCATTCCACGCACCAACCACTCTCTGAGTAAAAAACCTTCCTCTAATATCCCCCTTGAACTTCCCACCCCTTACCTTAAAGCCATGTCTTCTTGTATTGAGCAATGGTGCCCTGGGGAAGAGGCGCTGGCTATCCACTCTATCTATTCCTCTTATTATCTTGTACACCTCTATCATGTCTCCTCTCATCCTCCTTCTCTCCAAAGAGTAAAGCCCTAGCTCCCTTAATCTCTGATCATAATGCATACTTTCTAAACCAGGCAGCATCTTGGTAAATCTCCTCTGTACCCTTTCCAATGCTTCCACATCCTTCCTATGGTGAGGTGACCAGAACTGGACACAATACTCCAAGTGTGGCCTAACCAGAGTTTTATAGAGCTGCATCATTACATCACGACTCTTAAACTCTATCCCTCGACTTATGAAAGCTAGCACCCCATATGCCTTCTTAACTACCCTATAAACCTGTGAGGCAACTTTCAGGGATCTGTGGACATGTACCCCGAGATCCCTCTGCTCCTCCACACTACCAAGTATCCTGCCATTTACTTTGTACTCTGCCTTGGAGTTTGTCCTTCCAAAGTGTACCACCTCACACTTCTCCGGGTTGAACTCCATCTGCCACTTCTGAGCCCACTTCTGCATCCTATCAATGTCTCTCTGCAACCTTCAACAATCCTCTACACTATCTACAACACCACCAACCTTTGTGTCGTCTGCAAACTTGCCAACCCACCCTTCTACCCCCACATCCAGGTCGTTAATAAAAATCACGAAAAGTAGAGGTCCCAGAACAGATCCTTGTGGGATACCACTAGTCACAATCCTCCAATCTGAATGTACTCCCTCCACCACCACCCTCTGCCTTCTGCAGGCAAGCCAATTCTGAATCCACCTGGCCAAACTTCCCTGGATCCCATGCCTTCTAACTTTCTGAATAAGCCTACCGTGTGGAACCTTGTCAAATGCACCATTCCACTTTGCTCCTGTCTGTAACAGTGCATTCAATGGATGCAGCAGGGTAGCAGTGTTTGGAAGACACTGGTAGTAGTAGCTTACGTGGCCTAAGTATGACCTGAGTTGTGACACGTTTTCTGGTTTGTGTGCCTGTAGCACTGCTTCAATCTTCACTTCAGAATCAGAATCAGGTTTATTATCACCGGCATGCGATGTGAAATTTGTTAACTTAGCAGCAGCAGTTCAATCCAATGCATAATCTAGCAGAGAGAGAAAAAAAACATAACAGTAAATAAACAAGTAAATCAATTACGTATATTGAATAGATTTTTAAAAATATGCAAAAACAGAAATACTGTATATTGAAAAAAGTGAGGTAGTGTCCAAAGCTTCAATGTCCATTTGGGAATCAGATGGCAGAGGGGAAGAAGCTGTTCCTGAATCGCTGAGTGTGTGCCTTCTGGCTTCTGTATCTCCTACCTGATGGTAACAGTGTGAAAAAGGCATGCCCTGGGTACTGGAGGAGCTTAATAATGGACATTGCCTTTCTGAGACACTGGTCCCTGAAGATGTCCTGGGTACTTTGTAGGCTAGTGCCCAAGATACAGCTGACTAGGTTTACAACCTTCTGCAGCTTCTTTCGGTCCTGTGCAGTAGCCCCTCCATACCAGACAGTGATGCAGCCTGTCAGAATGCTCTCCACGGTGCAATTATAGAAGTTTTTGAGTGTATTTGTTGACATGCCAAATCTCTTCAAACTCTTAATAAAGTATACCCGCTGTCTTGCCTTCTTTATGACTACATCAATATGTTGGGACCAGATTAGATCCTCAGAGATCTTGACACCCAGGAACTTGAAGCTGCTCACTCTCTCCACTTCTGATCCCTCTATGAGGATTGGTATGTGTTCCTTCATCTTACCCTTCCTGAAGTCCACAATCAGCTCTTTCGTCTTACTGACGTTGAGTGCCAGGTTGTTGCTGAAATACCATTCCACTAGTTGGCATATCTCACTCCTGTACGCCCTCTCATCACCACCTGAGATTCTACCAACAATGGCTGTATCGTCAGCGAATTTGTAGATGGTATTTCAGCTATGCCTAGCCACACAGTCATGTGTATACAGACAGTAGAGCAGTGGGCTAAGCGCACACCCCTGAGGTGTGCCAGTGTTGGTGACTTATGTAACCCCTGCTTGTCAAAGACATGGCAATACTATGAGATTTCATTCTTGAAAAACTCACTTTGGGCACAGACCATACTCACTCAGCCTGGTAAACACTTTACCAAGGTTCTGGAGGTGGCCTACATAATTTTTTCCAGTCACAATGATTCTATTGTGTCCCTGGGATATCCTGGACCATCGCTCTTTGCCAAATTGCTGGAGCTGATGCGACGCCAAAGATGAGACTATTTTACTGGAACAGTCCCTTGTGAGTGTTGATTGTGAGGAACTTCCTGCTTGACTCCTCAGTCTCCATTTGCAGATTGGCTTGTGACAAGTCAAACATTGAAAACCTCTCCCCACCTGCCAAAGATGCAAAAATGTCTCCTATTCATAGCCAGGGATACTGCACAGTACACAGCACCGGGTCGATGCTCACCTTGAATTCCCTACCTATGGGAACACGAACAGCCCCGGCCATCCTTTCTTGACCACCAGGACAATGGGGGTAGCCCAATCACTCCACCTTGGAAAGAATTCCAGATGCCCTCCAAGCTCTGCAGTTCAGTCTCCACTTTAAAAAGTAGTGCATAAGGCTCTGGACATGCTTTACGGAATCTTAGTTTTGCTATTTCAGTTCTGGCCTTCAGGCCTTTGAATTTACTAATACCCTTCTCAAACACCTTCTCATTAGCATTAAGCAGCTGTGCCAGTCTCTGGTTAGTGCTACCGTTTTGGCTGCTGGTGTCTGTTGATGCCACATTGAGAGCTTTGATAAAATGCCAGTTTAGTTGGATCTCTCTCAACCATTCACATCCAAAAAGTGCTGGCCCTCCACTTTTCAATACATGAAGCTTGAACCACTGTGCCTGGCCTCCATACATCACCTTCACATTCAGTTTGGTCTGGGGGACCCTTTTTCACCCGTGTAGGTCTTTAGCATCATTGAGGTCTTCTTTAATGGCATCTTAGAGAACAGTCTGTTCCAGTCAGCCTCTAGAATTATAGACAAATCTGACCCTGTATCCAGCTCCATTTTCAGTTCTACACAGCCACATCTATTGTGATCTGCTTCAGTAATATTATGCAGTTCTAGGCATGACGGTTCACCTTTGTCAGGCCTAATGTTGTCTGATTCTGTTTTACATTAGTTAATTTTATGCATTTGCATAGTTTTGTGTTTGAGACTTTCCACTCGGTTGTGCTTTTTGTCCGCCTTGCAACTGTCTCTATATGGCCTTGTCTGTGACACATTCTGCACCAACAGTCATTTGCATCACGGGAGGATTTGCCACATCAATAACATTTTTGGCTTTTCGCACCATTCAGGGACACTTTGTGCATTTCACATTTTAACGAACTTTTCTGTTGTTTTGCTGCAAACTTTGCTGCAGTCGCTAACTATATTGCAATGGTCAATGCCCGTTCTAAGGTTAGGTCTCTTTCATACAACAGCCTCTTTTGAGTGCTTTGACTATGCATGCCACATACAAGCCTGTCCCTTAATGCATCAGGAAGTCCATCTCTAAAGTCACAGTTCTAGGAAGGTTTGCACAGTCTGTAGTGTATTCAGAAATGCTTTTATCTTTTGACTGGTTCTTTTAATAAAATCTAAATCTCTCAGCTATTACCAGCAGTTTAGAGCTTAAGTGATTTCGGAAAATTGTAGCGATTTCATCGAACTTCTTGCTTGCTGGCTTTTCAGGGGTTACAAGGTTGTGTAAGAGACAGTACGTCCTTTCACCCATTAAGCTAAAAAGTGCAGGGGCTTTCCTTTGCTCCTCCACATTGTCCGTGTTACAATGCAGTTCGAACCTCTCAGCATATGACACCCAGCCTTCATTAGCTCTATCAAGTTTGTAAACTTTCCTGACTGAAGGCATCGCCACATTATTTTCACTTTAAATTCAGCACGCCTTTCACTGTTCCTATGCACTGTATTCAAGCGTTTGTTAGCATCTGTAACGGCCTTCTTGTGCTGTTTAACTCCCGTTGTTTCGTCCCGTAACTGTTGGTGCAGTTGGTGATATTCTCTGACATATAGGTCCATACTCATTGCCAATTTGTTGTGTCTGTGCACGACTAATGTATCAATTTTAAAAAAGCATTGCACGTGGGAGATGGCTTGAACTGGTGTATTCACATTGCAGCGAGAGAGAGGGAGGGAGAGAACTATATGCATGTGTGGACAACAGATCAATACGTAATACTGGGGGGGGGGTTGGTCATTGCTCTAAAAGAGGTAGATCCATACAACACAAGTCGTTAGGTTGATAGATGGACAGACAGGTAGATAGATAGATAGACAGATAGATAAATAGTTCAAAAAGAAAGTAAAATAGTGAGGTAATGTTCTTGAACTGTTTGGAGCCCTGATGACAGAGGGGAAGAAACTGCTCCTACATTGTTGAATGTGCGACTTCAGTTTCCTCTGTCGACAGGAGTTCTGTATTCAGCGAGTGTCACCCTCTTCGGTATGGCCCAAGTGTGGAGTGAAGGGCTTTGTGAAGGGCAGATCATGTTTAACAAGCCTGATAGAGTTCTTTGAGGAAGTGACCAGGCATATAGATGAGGGTAGTGCAGTGGATGTGATCTATATGGATTTTAGTAAGGCATTTGACAAGGTTCCACACGGTAGGCTTATTCAGAAATTTAGAAGGCATGGGATCCAGGGAAGTTTGGCCAGGTGGATTCAGAATAGGCTTGCCTGCAGAAGGCAGAGGGTGGTGGTGGAGAGAGTACATTCAGATTGGAGCATTGTGACTAGTGGTGTCCCACAAGGATCTGTTCTGGGACCTCTACTTTTCGTGATTTTTATTAACGACCTGGATGTGGGGGTAGAAGGGTGGGTTGGCAAGTTTGCAGACGACACAAAGGTTAGTGGTTTTGTAGATAGTGTAGAGGATTGTCAAAGATTGCAGAGAGACATTGATAGGATGCAGGAGTGGGCTGAGAAGTGGCAGATGGAGTTCAACCCGGAGAAGTGTGAGGTGGTACACTTTGGAAGGACAAACTCCAAGGCAGAGTACAAAGTAAATGGCAGGATACTTGGTAGTGTGGAGGAGCAGAGGGATCCCGGGGTACATGTCCACAGATCCCTGAAAGTTGCCTCACAGGTGTATAGGGTAGTTAAGAAAGCTTACGGGGTGTTAGATTTCATAAGTCGAAGGATAGAGTTTAAGAGTCGCGATGTAATGATGCAGCTCTATAAAACACTGGTTAGGCCACACTTGGAGTACTGTGTCCAGTTCTGGTTGCCTCACTATAGGAAGGATGTGGAAGCATTGGAAAGGGTACAGAGGAGATTTACCAGGATGCTGCCTGGTTTAGAAAGTATGCATTATGATCAGAGATTAAGGGAGCTAGGGCTTTACTCTTTGGAGAGAAGGAGGATGAGAAGAGACATGATAGAAGTGTACAAGATAATAAGAGGAATAGATAGAGTGGATAGCTAGCGCCTCTTCCCCAGGGCGCCACTGCTCAATACAAGAAGACATGGCTTTAAAGTAAGGGGTGGGAAGTTCAAGGGGGATATTAGAGGAAGGTTTTTTACTCAGAGAGTGGTTGGTGCGTGGAATGCACTGCCTGAGTCAGTGGTGGAGGCAGATACACTAGTGAAGTTTAAGAGACTACTAGACAGGTATATGGAGGAATCTAAGTTAGGGACTTATATGGGAGGCAGGGTTTGAGGGTCGGCACAACATTGTGGGCCGAAGGGCCTGTACTGTGCTGTGCTGTGCTATTCTATGTTCTATGTTCTATGAGAGACACTGAGGTGTGTCGATAGTTCACTGACGCTTGTCCTCAGAGCTAGTTGACTCGACAGTCCAATTTCTCAGGCAAGGCGGAATGCAGGCAGCGAAGCGTTGCTGTGTCCAAGTCTCGACAAGCACTACGACGACAAGTATGGAGTAAAATACTATCACAATGAAATAATAATTAGCTGACACGTGCATATTCACAAGTGCAATTGCCGTATCTACTGCGCTGCCGAATGCGTGGTTGTGACAGCGAGATTTGTGAGGTGAATGTGGAGGGAATAAGAAATGGGATTCATGTTGGATTGGTGGTCTGTGGGGACTCAGTGGGCTGAAGGTCCATGAATGCCAGGGCAAGTGCCGTTTGTTTGGTGGAAATCCTGGCAACTGGGTAGAAAGACTAATAGATAGTAACTAAACAGGTCCTTCAACACGACCAACCTTTGTGTTCTATGTTCTATGTTCAGTCCACTTGGTCTATGCTGAACAAGACGCCACCCAGTTTTGTTTTCCCTCATCCCTCTGCCCCATTATCACTTTCTCTTTCTCCTCTTGTATCTCACAACCTTCCTAGCACCAACATCTTCCTCCATCTCCTTGCCTTTATTTCATGGTCTGCTGTCCACTCCTGTCAGTTTCCATCTTGTTCAGCTCTTGTCCCCGTCCACCTATCACCTCCCAACTTCTCACGTCATTCCCATTTCCTCCCCTCCACTATCCATCGAACTTTTCTGTCACACTTGGATTCACCTACTACCTGACATCTCATGCTCTTTCCCCTCACCCAGCCTTTCATATTCTCTCTTTCCAGTCTTGATGAAAGGTGTCAGCCTTGAAACGTTGACTCTTCATTTCCCTCCATACCTGCCGAGTTCCTCCAGCACTTGGTGTCGTGTTGCCCCAGATTTCCAGCACTCCACAATCTCTTGTTGGAAATAACTTAGAAAACGTGCAGCTCAGGTGGTTGAAGGTGGGGCTGAGTTGTTCTTGGATGTTGGCAATCCATTTGCAAATGTTTCATCTCCATACAAGGAGACATCATCAATGCGCTGTTAGTTTGTGGTGCGTCCTCCGAGTGGTTGGCCTTTGTATGCTTATCAATCAGCTGATTGGGGTCATCATTACAGAAACCCCATTCTGATGTAGGGAGGGGGCTCTCATCGCTGGTGTGTGCTATTCTCAGTTAGTCCCATCTGTTGTATATACATCTAACCCTTTATCCTTGGGGCTATCCACGAGCCTTTTCAAATGTTGTCATTGTGTCTGATTCAAGCACTTCCTCTGGCAGTTCAATCCATACATCTGGGTGACAAATTTGCCCCTGAAGTTTCTAATAAATCTCTCTCCTCCCAATGTAACCCTAGTGTATACCACTTAGTTCTTGATTCCCCAAACCTGCGGAAAAAAGACTGTTTGCACTCACTCTATTTGTACTCTGACATGATATAACACCCCCCTCATTTCTCAATGGTCCAAGGAATAAAGTTGCTAAAATCACTCCACTAAAATTGTCTCTTGAGCCTTAGCAACAGCCTGGCACCTTTTCCACGAAGCTGATTTGACTGTGTAATATATTTCCTACTTGATTTAGTGTTTAGGTAGAAGTCCCACATCTTCCACTGCGACCCAATTGTAAACTTACCTTATAAGTCTCTTCCCATGAGATTCCCTAGATTAACAAGGCTCTCCATATGCTGCACCACATTGTCTCTTGCCACTTGGCGTCAGCTCGAAGCCGCACTTCTGCACTGTCAATATGTGTGCTTCGCTCTATCACTGACATCAATCGCTTAATCCTCAAGCTATGTACAATGCTGCTAAAGTGCTCCAGCTTTGCCTTCCTGTTCATTCTCTGTCTGGTATAAAGTCTTTCACCATTTACTGAAGCTGACAGTGGGAAGGAAATAAGCAAATATCAGTGGGAATGCTCCAGTTTCCTTTATGTCTCATCCCTTGTTCAATCGGGCTCACTAGACCTTTCCAACTTACAGTCTGTAAATAATTAAAATGCATATAAAAAGCCACATCAGAACTAATTTCCTGTAACTGATGGGGAAAGGGGAAGCTGATGGGGAGGCAATGAGTTAAATGTGCTTATTACTTCAATCCACATTCCCAGCTTCAAATAATATTTCTATCATCTATCATGGCACAGCACAGTAGGCCAAAGCACAACAAAGGAACAATTGTCAGGCAGGATAAGGCATCAAAATACCATCGAGAATGAGGCAAGTTAGGCCAACTGATTTTCATGCAGATTAGAGTTCGAGTCCAACATCAAAGTCAGAGTTGAGTTTGATATCATATGAACAAATACATACAGGCCCAGGTGCAATGATAAACTTTTCTATGGCAGCAACACTAGCTCAGAGTATCATAGAAGCAGCATTTACGAGAAAGGCAAAAAGTAAACATATGTTATAAAAAGTGAACACACTTTTCGTCCCTCTTCCCTCCGGGAGAAGGCTCAGGAGCTTGAAGACTCATATGGCCAGATTTGGGAACAGCTTCTTTCCAACTGTGATAAGACTTCTGAACAGATCCTGACCCGGATCTGGGCCGTACCCTCCAAATATCCGGACCTGCATCTCGGTTTTTTTTTTGCACTACCTTACTTTCCATTTTTCTATTTTCTATTTATGATTTATAATTGAAATTTTTAATATTTATTATCGATTTGTACTCCAGGGAGCGTGAAGCGCAGAATCAAATATCGCTGTGATGATTGTACGTTCTAGTATCAATTGTTTGGCGACAATAAAGTATAAAATGTAGAAGAAGGAACACAATTAGAATAAATTGCAGTGCAAAGTGTTCAAAGTGGTCAGCCTGTTGCTATAATGAAGTTGAGCAGCACACACAAAATGCTGGATTTCCTCAGCAGGTCAGGCCGCATCTACGGGAGAGAGTGAACAGTTGACATTTGAGCCTGAGACCCTTCTTCAGGACTGTTCATTGTAAACATCGCCAGTTTACTCCTTTTCATAGATGCTGCCTGACCTGACCTGTGTTAGTGGGTCCAAGAACCAAACAGTTAAATAGAAGCACCTGTTGATGTGGGACTTCAGGCCTCTGTACCTCCTGTTTCGTGGTAGCTGTGAGAAGATGGGATGGTATTATTGATAATAGATTTTGCCTTGTTGAGGCAGCACCTGCTGTGGAAATTATCAATGGTGAAGAAGCTTGTGCCCATATCTATTGGACTTCTTATGTTGCCACATTGTGATTCAGATTCAGATTCTTGGTTTATCACATGTAGATCATGTAGATGGCGGGACTGTCATATGTTGAAAGATTGGAGCGACTGGGCTTGTATACACTGGAATTTAGAAGGATGAGAGGGGATCTGATTGAAACATATAAGATTATAAGAAACATATAACATTGGACACGCTAGAGGCAGGAAACATGTTCCCGATGTTGGGGGAGTCGAGAACAAGAGGTCACAGTTTAAGAATAAGGGGTAGATCATTTAGAACGGAGTTGAGGAAAAACTTTTTCACACAGAGGGTTGTGGTTCTGTGGAATGCTCTGCCTCGGAAGGCAGTGGAGGCCAATTCTCTGGATTCTTTCAAGAAAGAGTTAGATAGAGCTCTTAAAGATAGCGGAGTGGAGGGATATGGGGAGAAGGCAGGAACAGGGTACTGATTGTGGATGATCAGCCATGATCACAGTGGATAGCCGTGCTGGCTCGAAGGGCCAAGTGGCCTACTCCTGCACTTATTGTCTATTGTCTAAAACATACAGTGAAATTGCAATAATAACCAACACTATTTAAGGACAGGCTGGGGGCAGTCTGCAAGTGTCAGCACCCATTTCAGCATGAACATGGCATGGCCACAATGCTCAGACAAACAACACAAGCAGAAAAATAAACAATGTTCAAAGTTCAAAGTGAATTTATTATTAAAGAAAATATATGTCACCATGTACAACCCTGAGATTCATTTTCTTGTGGGCATATTCAATAAATCCATAATCACAAACTTGGGCAGTCAACCAGTGTGCACAAGGCAACAAACTGTGCAAATACAAAAAGAAAAAAAAAGAATAATAATAAATGTGTTTGTCCATCATCGACGTTGATGAGGACCTCGACACCAGTTGAATTGCGCGGCGTCAGCCTCACTCTCTCTTCCCAATTCCCATCTGGATCCAGTAGCAAGACAGAGTCGAGACAGCTGGAGATGGGACTAGGCGCAGTGGATGACCAGGACATCTTCTGTGTCTTGTCCTGCTCTACACGTTCCACGACGCTTGCAGAGACTGCCTTCTTGACCGTTGGACCTTCCATTGGTCTCGTCCGCTCAATCCGCCGGAGTCTGTCTTCACATGCTGGGATAGACAACTCCCTATCACACTGAGGGTTTGAGACCCGTCGGCCACCCTCACCTGGTTTAGCCGGCTTGCTGAAGCCGTTGCCCGGGGTGTGGCCGCTGTCGCATGCAAACAGCTACGGGGAGCCACAGGTGAGAGCTGAGTGCCAGGTAGGGACCAAAGGTGGACTAACCACCTTGAAAAGGACACAATATGTTCCCCCACCAGAGGTGCTACCCTTCCCTGACACCCCATACACCTGTGTCCTTGAAATGCAGAATCCTTGCAAGTGAGTCCATACGATATGGGAACATTTAAATGATGGGGCAAGTGAAGTTGGGTGAAGTTATCCCCTCTGGTTCAAGAGCCTGATTGTTGATGGGTAATAACTGTTCCTGAACCTGGTGGTGTGAATCCTGAGGCTGCTCTACCTTCTTCTTGATGACAGCAGTGAGAAGAGAGCATGAACTGGGGCCAATAACCAACTGTTAAACAGGATAGAATAGGACGACTAATGACAGTTCAATCCAGAGCGCTGTAGGATAACTCACTGGAGAGGAGCAGCGTGTGTTGGGTATTTAGCTAACCCAGGATAGAGTGAGTATAATGCTTTAAATGGGGCATGGTCTCAACCATGAGAGGGCAACCTTTAAGATAATGACAAGGAAAACCAACGTTCCCCCAGGGTGTAAAGTTGGTATTGTTGATGAACACAGGCAAAAAGAAGGGAACCTGGACTAGATGTAGATGCTAAAGTTGGTATTGTTGATGAAGTCAGGCAAACGGAAAGGAACCTGAGCTAGTTGTAACTGCACAACAGTTGACAAGACCCCTCTTCAAATTTTACAGCTACAGATATGAAGAATGAGTTACTGATGCTGATTGGTCAACTTACCTCCAAAGGGGAAAAAAAGTTTAATTTCTATAGCAACAAGTCATGAACTCCAGATTGCAACAACATCACTCTCTAAGATTCTGGAAGATCACTTGAATGTTAGACTAACCAAATGTTTTCAACAAAGCAATGTACACAGAAGAAAGGGGATGGGGGTGAGGGGGATGGGGAAGAGAACATTTCTATCTGCTCACCACCAGGCATTCCAACTGGTTCCATCCCATTCAACCAGAGCAATATAACAATGCTGAGCCACATAGTCACGTTCTTAAAGGGCTACACAAACACATCACAACTGCTGATTTTGTTAGAGAAATATTCTTCGATGCTTTTATGTTACTTCTGAAGAGTAGTTATTGTTGTGATCCTTGTTGGGTTTGGGGGTGACAACAGTTCTGTGGTGACTAATGGGACCAAGATGGGAACAGACGGAGCAAGAGGTGCGTGGTCAGATAGTCTGTAAACTGGTTCCCTCTTTCTCTGTGCCTCTGATTCATGGATTCAATGTTCTTGGTAGCAGACTGAATGTAACTTCTGCACTTTGTGAGCCAGCGATTATCGGGAATCACACGGTCTGCTGCACCTCCTCAGGGAGACTTTGACCATATCCTTGAGGTGTTTCTTTGGCTCACCTGGTATTCTCTTCCTGTGATAAACTTGGAACAGAACATGGAGCATACATAGGCCATTGGTAATGGTATTGGTTAATTTTTGCCACGTACCAAGATACAGTGAAAATCTTGTCTTACATCTTGTTTATACAGATCAAATCATTACACACTGCATTGTGCTTAAATAAGATAGAACAATAACAATGCAGAGTAAAGTATAAAAGTTACTGAAAAACATGCAGCGCAGGGAAACAATGAAGAGCAATATCATAATGATGTAGATTATAACACAGAACATAGAAAATGGAACATAGTGCACAGGAGCTTCCTCCAGTGCCTGTGCATCCTTTCTTAAATAGAATGAAACTCCAGGTGTGGCCTCACCAACATCCTGTATAATTGTAAAAATTCTTCAATCCTCTTCTAAAAGACAAGTCAATATGCCAGTTATCTTCCTAGTGACTTGCTGAACCTGCATGCCAACTTTTTTTATAAATTCAGTCAGCTTTGGTGAGGTATTTAATGTTCTCAAAGCATACAGGACTGTGGAGCTGGTTGTTGTGTGGTTGACTATGAACTTGGTGCCAGATTTTTGGTTTTCAAACACTTTTTTCTTCAGTGGGCCAAAAGTAATGCTGAAGAAGTCAATAATGACCTGGGACATGCCTCCAACTGTCACCTGTGCACTTTACGTCAATGCCCACGGTTGGATTGGTCTTGATTCTGGGCTGAAGCTGAAATTTGGAGAGTTTTCCGGTCAGCCTGTGGATTAAAGACCTGTGCAGATCTCTCCCAGTCCCAGTGTGCCTGCTTCCCACAGATGCTCACACATCCCATAGATGTGCTGATACGTTAATTAGCTACAGTAAATTACCCCTCATGCAGGTAAGTGGTAAAACAATGAAGACATAGGAGAGTATAAGTTTCAAAGGTAAAGGTGAATCAGGTGAAGAGGAACTGGACTGCTGTGCTTGCTCTGCATGGAGTTGTCATGGATTTGATGGGATGGATGGCCACACTCTGTTTTAATAAGTATGATTCCCACCTTGGCATACAGGAATTCTGCTCAGATCTTTATCTATGTTATGTCAGCTGCACCTGTGTTATTGTGTAATCCAAAGGACGACAGCCCTGCAATTAAGTTACGCTCTGTGTGATAAAGTACACCAGTTTCAGTACTTACTACCCTCCTGTGACTGCACTTTCTATATCCCATTCACTGGATGTAAACCCACGAATTAACCAATTTGCTACATATGCGCTTAGCATTGCCAGGGATCTCTCCCATCCATCCCACAATCTCTTTGATCCTCTACCTTCAGGAAGGACATACCTTAGCACCAGGACAAGGAATGTTAGGATGGGAAATAGCTTCCTCGCCCAGGCTACTAGACTACTGAACTCCCTGTCACCATCCAGGTCTCACCATGTATGAAGAACCAGTAGCACTATAGTGTTTATTTTTTAATGTGAGTTGTAAATGCACCTTATGGTAAATGTCAATCATTTGAAATATATTTTATTGCTTGTAAATTTATTAGTGGTAGTAATATTTTATGAGCTGTGTGAGTTATATATGTGGTGCTGCAAATGTTGTTCCCCTGTTTACGAAAGGAAATAGAGATAACCCAGAAAATTATGAAAATTATAAACCAGTGAGCCTTACTTCAGTGGAAGGCAATCTATTGGAGAAGATCCTGAGAGGCAGGATTTATGACTATTTGGAGAAATGTAATATGATCCGGGATAGTCAACATGGCTTTGTCAAGGGCAGGTCAGGCCTTAACAGCCTGACTGAATTCTTTGAGAATGTAACAAAACACATTGATGAAGATAGAGCAGTGGATGTAGTGTATCTGGATTTCAGTAAGGCATTTGTTAAGGTTCCCCATGGCAGGCTCCTTCAGAAAGTGAGGAGGCATTGGGATCCAAGGAGACCTTGCTTTGTGGATCCAGAATTGGCATGCCTACAGAAGGCGAAAAGTGGTTGTAGATGGTTCGTATTCTGCATGGAGGTCAGTGACCAGTGGTGTTCAGCAGGGATCTATTCTGGGACTTCTCCTTTTTGTGATTTTTATAAATGACCTGGAGGAGGAAGTGGAAGGGTGTGTTAGTAAGTTTGCTGATGACACAAAAGTTAGGGGTGTTGTGAGTAGGCTGGACTGTTGTCAGAGTTTACAGTGCGACATCGATAGGATGTAAAACTGGGCTGAGAAGTGGCAGATGGAGTTCAACACAAATAAGTGTGAAGTGGGTCATTTTGGTAGGTCAAGTTTGAAGACTCTTGTTAGTGTGGAAGATCAGAGAGATCTTGGAGTCCATTTCTCAAAGAGAGTGGTGAGTGCGTGGAATGCACTGCCAGCGATGGTGGTGGAGGCAGATACAATAGGGTCTTTTAAGACACTCTCAGATAGCTACATGGAGCTGAGAGAATAGAGGGCTATGCGGTAGGGAAATTCTAGGCAGTTTCTAGAGTAGGTTACATGGTCAGCACAACATTGTGGGCCAAAGGTCCTGTAATGTGCTGTAGATTTCTATGTTCTTTGGTCCAGAGGAACATTATTTCATTTGTCGGTATACATGTATACAGTTGAATGAGAATAACTTGAACTTGATAAGAAATATCATAGAAACATAGAAAACCTACAGTACAATACAGGCCCTTCAGCCCACAAAGCTGTGCTGAACATTTACTTAGCTTAGAAATTACCTAGGGTTATCTATAGCCCTCTATTTTTCTGAGCTCCATGTACCTGTCCAGGAGTCTCTTACAAGACCCTATTGTATCCGCCTCCACCACCGTGGCCGGCAGCCCATTCCACGCACTCACCACTCTCTGTGTAAAAAACTTACCCCTAACATCTCCTCTGTACCTGCTTCCAAGCACCTTAAAACTGTGCCCTCTCATGCTAGCCATTTCAGCCCTGGGAAAAAGCCTCTGACTATCCACATGATCAATGCCTCTCATCATCTTATACACCTCTATCAGGTCACCTTTCGTCCTCCGTCGCTCCAAGGAAAAAAGGCTAAGTTCACTCAACCCATTCTCATAAGGTATGCTCCCCAATCCAGGTAACATCCTTGTAAATCTCCTCTGCACCATTTTTATGGTTTCTACATCCCTCCTATAGTGAGGCGACCAGAACTGAGCACAATACTCCAGGTGGGGTCTGACCAGGGTTCTATATAGCTGCAACATTACCTCTTGGCTCCTAAACTCCATCTCACAATTGATGAAGGCCAATGCACCGTATGCTTTATTAACCACAGAGTCAACCTGCGCAGCAGCTTTGAGTGTCTTATGGACTCTTCCTCCAAGATCCCTCTGATTCTCCACACTGCCAAGAGTCTTACCATGGTACTATATTCAGTCATCATATTTGACCTACCAAAATGAACCACCTCACACTTATCTGGGTTGAGCTCCATCTGCTATTTCTCAGCCCAGTTTTGTATCCTATCAATCTCCTGCTGTAACCTCTGACAGCTCTCCACACTATCCACAACACGCCCAACCTTTGTGTCATTGGCAAATTTACTAACCCCTCCCTCCACTTCCTCATCCAGGTCATTTATAAAACTCATGAAGAGAAGAGGTCCCAGAACAGATCCCTGAGGCACACCACTGGTCACCAACCTCCATGCAGAATGTGACCCATCTACAACCACTCTTTGCCTTCTGTGGGCAAGCCAGTTCTGGATCCACAAAGCAATACGCCCTTGGATCCCATGCCTCCTTACTTTCTCAAAAAGCCTTGCATGGGGTACCTTATCAAATGCCTTGCTGAAATCCACATACACTACATCTACTACCCTTCCTTCATCGATGTGTTTAGTCACATCCTCAACATATTCAATCAGGCTCGTAAGGCACGACCTGCCTTTCACAAGCCACGCTGACTATTTCTAATCATATTATGCCTCTCCAAATGTTATTAAATCCTGCCTCTCAGGATCTCCTCCATCAACTTACCAACCAATATCTTTCTATTTGACGTACAGCTACAAAGACAGTAGAATTGTTTTAGTGGAGCAGCCTGAAGAAATCAATGCTCTGAAAGACTGGTACTGCAGTTAACATTTTAATGTTTCCTTCCTGCCCGTTATGCCACTGACGTTTAGGGCAACAATGAAGGTCCTCCATCTCTGGTGGCGTTCAGGGCTCCCTTCATCATGTCAGTAGCTTCCTCCTGGTTTTCACTGCTGTCAGTCATGCATGTCCCAGGTGGAGACAGAGGAATACCATCACACTCAGATGTAGAAGGATTCTTTATTGCTGCTTCCATAACAATTTTGTTTTACCAGTCAGGGTTGCTAGCCCTGAGCTAAACCCTCAAAATGAGAGGACCAGTGGACTAGTACAAGTCCGGCCTCTACCCTTTGGTCTGTTTGGCATGGGTGACCCTACAAAGAGCCAGGGCATAAAGCCCTAAATCCGGCCAACGTAACTCTCTGGGTGCTGGAGGCACAAAACCCTACGATGAAGTTGCGGCTGTCTTGTAGGATTTTAATGTTTACCACATTCAAGTGGAGTCGAAGATATTTCCTGAAATCTTGGAACAATTGCTGCTCCTTATGTGTTGACTAGTAAACGTTGTTGCCTGCCAACCAGAGAAGCAAACATATAGTTAAATTTCATCAAGCACGCGCCATTTCCTTTAACATTTTCCCTGGCTCATGACCTGCTTTCGCTGTTTGTTATAAAGTTCATTCATTCCTCACAGCATGCCGGGATATTAAGTGTGGTCAATTTATGTGGCCACTATAGAGGCTTTAAATACAGCTGCCCAACTTTGTTAATGCTACCATGTTTAAATACGGTCTTGCTGGAGGTTTGGCTGGAGTGTTGATGCTTTAATCAGCCCCTTTAGCTGCCGTACAGTTTTTAATATTAAACAGTGCACTTGGGAATCTTATCTTTTCCTGTTTGCTAAACACTGACAAATGATTTTGTGTGCACTTTGCATGGTCTTCTTGTCAGTGGATAAACACACCAGCTGCTCTGGTACTGAGGCCAAGAAAGTAGCAGTCTGTGATGATTGAGCTGGCCTAGGCAAGGCCAGGAACAGGGATGTGACAACTGAGTGAGCGAGTGGAAGATCCAGCCTCTGGTCCTATTCCAGATGCTGGTCCACAAATTCACGGGGGGCCCTGGTTATCCAGAGACGGGGGTTCAGCTGCGATCCTATTTACGGCTGGATGATTCAGGTCAGGAATGAAAGGCCACCTGTCATATAAACATCCAATCAATGGGAATGGGATCCATATCATTTCTATAATAAATCTGTCACTCAGCAACAGCTGTCATCCTGGCTGGTAATTTGTCTTAACCTTCAAAACGCCCAGATACTGCCAAAATCTGTGGAATAACACCCCAGCTGGAGGCACCCCCTTCCAGGAGAGGAAAAAGAAACGTTTCCCCTCAACTTGGATCATGAACTGAATCAGTCTCAGCTGCAGCTCAGCGGGTAGATCTCCTGCCTTTGAACCAGCAGGTTGTGGGTTCGATTCCCACTGATGATACATGAAGGCAGGCGCACAAAGGCAAGAGAGTATACAATGGACAGCCAGAAAGGACCTTGACTGTCTGTCCACCACTGCTCAAAGGTGGCAAGACATGTCAGAAAAGTGGATGAAAGACATGCTAGCGAGATGTAGGATATAAAAGCAGAAAGATTATACAACTGTACAGTTAGATTAATTGAGAAAAGCCACCAGTTCTGGTCACTATGTTGCAGGCAGTACATAATTACATAGGGTTAGGTGCAAACAAGATATATGGAGATGGTGCCAGGAATTAGGGAAGATAGGGGATAGGCTGGAGTTGTTTTCCTTTGAACAGAAGACGAAATTCATTTGAAGTGTTTCAAACATCAAATAGGGTTAGATTTCTCTTTTGTCTGAGGACTTGTAAGGAGGCTATCTGTGCTGCATACGCAGGGCCCTTGGCATTATTAAGGATCCCCCCCATCCATCCAGCCTCCTCCTTGACTTTTTACCATCTGGCAGGAGACTCTGATACATAAAAACAAGAACGGTCAGGATGGGAAGCAGTTTCTTAGCTCAGACTATCAGGCTTCCGAACTTCCTGCCACATTGCATTCTAAGTCTCTGCTGGTTCTCTGAGCAATTTCAGTTTTCACACTTACTTCCCCGTTACCCATTTTCTTTTGCATTCACATCAACTTCCCCTGATTTTCCTACCACTCACCTACACACCTGGGGCAACTTACAGTGTCCTATTAACCTACAATCTGCACATCTCTTGGATGTCTGGGGCGTTTGTGGGGGGGGGGGGGGGCTGGAAAGAAGCCCCAGGAGAAACCCATCTGATCACGGGAGAACGTACCCACAGAGAGTAGAACCTGGGTCTCAGGGGGCGTGAGGCTATCTGCTGTGCCTTATTATTGCACAAAGAAGCAAATAAATAAGTAAGAAAAAAAATTGAGGAAACGAGATGAAGAGTCCTTGATAATGAGTCTATAGGTTATGGGAACATTTCAATAATGGGGCAAGTGAAGCTGTGAGCGAAGTTATCCCCACATGTCGAACATCCTGATGGTTGAGGGGTAATAACTGTTCCTGAACCTGGTGGTGGGAGACCTGGGACTCTTGTACCTCCTTTCTGATGGCAGCAGTGAGAAGACAGCACTCCCTGGGTGATGGCCATCCATGATGATGGATGCTGCTTTCCTGAGATAATGCTCACTGCGTAGATGAGCTCAATGGTGGGGAGGGCTTTACCCGCGATGGTCTGGGCTGTATCCACTACTTTTTGTGGGATTTTCTGTTCAAGGCTTCCTAGACAGTGTTTATTATGTCATAGAACAATAGAGCTTTGAAAAGGCCCTTCTGTCCATTATCTCCATAACATCTAATGATCACCCATTTACATTATGTGTTGTATCATATGACATGGGCAATCACAGTCTATCCATGACCATGATTGTTCTTGGCAATATTTTCTACAGAAGTGATTTGTCATTGCCTTGTTCTGGGCAGTGTCTTTACAAGACAGGTGATTCCAGCCATTATCAATACTCTTCAGAGATTATCTGTCTGGTGTCAGTGGTCTTGTGATATAACCATATAACATTTACAGCACAGAAACAGGCCATCTCGGCCCTTCTAGTCCATGCTGAACTCTTACCCTATCCTAGTCCCACTGACCTGCACTCAGCCCATAACCCTCCATTCCTTTGCTGTCCATATATCTATCCAATTTAACTTTAAATGACAACATAGAACCTGCCTCAACCACTTCTGCTGGAAGCTCATTCCACACAGCTACCACTCTCTGTATGCACTGGCTGCTCATACGACCGTCCACCACTTGCTCCCATGGCTTCATGTATTCCTGATTCGGGGCGAGGGGGAGGGGTTGAAATGGGTGGCCACACCTTGCCCAAAGGTGACACACAAGCTAGCGGAGGGAAGGAGTGCCTTAAACCTCCTTTGGTAGAGGTGTATCGCCAACCCCACCACCCAAGAATGGTGACCAGTTGAAATCTCTAAGTTTCTTAGGGTTCAACAATGCAGAGGCAGGGAGGTGTTTTGGCCAGCTAGGTTTCTAGAACCAAGAGTCAATCTCAGAAAGAAAAAGGGAACGAACACCTTACAACTCTTTGGTAGAGAGGTATCTCCATATCACTACATGTTTCCACTAAACAATTATATTAGTGCACATGCCCATAAACACCTCTGAAACCCACCACTCACCACACCCTAGGGAAAATTGACAAGAGCCAATTGACCTACCAGGCTATGCACCTTTGAGGTGTAGGAGGAAACTGGAGCAGGCACAGGAAGTTTATGTAGTCACAGGGAGAGCCTCACCTAGAGTTTCTTTGCTTGTGGTTGGGTTCAAAACAAGATGGTTGTAGTTGAGCAACCCTGCACCATGAGCCACTAGTGGGACTTCCTAGTGGGCAAACATTTTAATTCCGGTTCCCATTTCGATGTGTCGATCCATTCCCATCATCTTGTGCCAGGATGAGGCCACCCTCAAGGTGGAGCAGCAACAGCTTATGTTCCATCTGGCTGCCCTCCAACCTGATGGTATGGACATAGATTTCTAATTCCGGTGAACAAAATTTCCCTACCGCCCCTTCCTCTCTTCCACACTCTGACCTTTTCCTTCTTCTCACCTATTACTTCCCCTAAGTCCCCTCCTCTTTCCCTTTCTCCTATTGACCACCTTCCTCTCCTATCAGATTCCTTCTTCAGTCTTTGACCATTCCCATCCCTGGCTCCACCTATCACCTCCCAACTAACAACTTTCCCCTGCCCCCACCTCTTTATTCAGGCATCTTCTCCTTTCCTTCTCTGTCCTGAAGAAGGGTCTCAGCCCAAAGTGTCGACTGTTTACTCTTTTCCATAGACGCTGCGTGATTTGCTGGGTTCCTTCAGCATTGTGTGTGTTGACTTGTAGGTGTAGATTGTTCCCTTCACTAGATTGCGCTGTTGGAAGTGCATGCCATTTATATGACTACATGAATCCCTTTGTATATTTTTTGGGGTTAGATGAAATACGTGAGCAAGGAGTCTGGAAGGATTGTCAGTATGTTGGATTGTAACCATGACACAGATGTCACGAAGAACCTGCTCTGGAGTTGGCAGCCAAGCCCCATATTGTAAGATACTTACAAAATCAGAAAGTCATCCAAAGACCTGCAAAATTGGAAGTTATCCTTCTGTGTCTACACTTGCTATTTAAAGAGAGGATGCAGATCAGGAACGGGAGTTTAGGATTCATAATCACAGAATTGTGGAGGTCATACGGAGACAGTTTTGCCTCTTTCACTTTGAAAGAGCTAGCCCCACATTGCTTTCCTTTTCAAGACTTCGCTAACTAAACTGCTTTCATCAGCATCCAATCCCACCTCCTTCCCACAATCCAAGCGGCCAATTCCAGATCAGAATAACTTGGTTTAAAAAAAATCTTCTTTTTGCCATCTGTGTTTCTATTCACTGCCAATTATTTTAAAATACTTCTTCTGAGTATCAGTTTCTCTATAATTACCTGAAGAATCATTCGACACAAAAATAGGCCCTTAGCTCCACTGTTTCTGTACTGAGTGTCAGGCAACTATTCTTACACTCATACAATATTTATTCTCCTCACATTCCCATAAAATAACCCCCTAGATTCTACCACTCACCTACTAAGAGTAATTTACAGAGATCAAGTAATTTACCAATCCGTGTGTCTTTGAGATGTGGAAGAAACTGCAGTACCAAGTAGAAATCCATATGGTCACAAGGACAATGTGAATATTCCAATAGACAGTACTAGGGGTTAGCTTTGAATCAGGGTATCCAGGGTTCTGAGGCAGCTCCTCTACCAAATACGACACTATGGACCTGTGATCCTCAAGAAACGTTCGAACTGTTGAAACCGTCCTTTGAAACTCCTGTTGTTTCCTTTTGGAGACAGAAGAATATAGATCAGTTAAAACATTGGCGGGGAACCGGCAGAAGGAGCTTATTCTGGATGAAGGTCAGGTGGAGAGTTTTGAGAAGAAAGTATACAGTAAATGGCAGGCCCCTTAGGAACATTGATGTACAGAGGGATCTTGGGGTGCAAGTCTGTACCTCTCTGCATGTGGCAACTCAAGTGGACAGGCCAGTAGTGAAGACTTATGGTATACTTGCTTTCATCAGTCAAGGCATCGAGCATAAATATTGGGAAGTTATGTTGCTACTGTATGAAGCTTTGGTTTGGCCACATTTTGAGTATTGTGTGCAGTTCTGGTCACTGTTTTACACAAAGGATGTGGACATTTTGTAGAGGATGCAGAGGAGATTCACCAGGATGTTGCCAGGATTAAAGAAGAGATTGGATAAATGTGGATTGTTTCCTCTGGAGCTTCGGAAGCTGATGGGAGACCTGATAAATGTTTATAAATTTATGAGATGCATCGATAAGATAGATTGTCATAGTCTCTTTGCCAGGATAGAAATGCCAAATATAGGAGGGCATTGGGTTAAGGTGAGAGGAGGATAATCCAAAGGATGTTATTGAATATTTTTTATATACACATAATATGTTGAGCATCCGGTACACTCTGCCAGTGGAGGTAGAGGAAGCAGTGTTGAAGAGACACTTGGACAGAATCGGAATCAGGCTTATTATCATTGACATATGTCATGAAATTTGTTGTTTTGTGGCAGCATTACAGTTCAAAACATAAAAATTACCGTAAGTTACAAATAAATAGTGCGAAAGTGGAAGACTGGGGTCGAGTTCATGGACCGTTTGGAAAGCTGACTGCGGCTGAGAAGAGGCTGTTCCAGAAATAGTGACTGTGGGTCCTCGGTCTGCTGTATCTCCTCCCTGATGGTAGTAATGAGAAGAGGGCATGCCCTGAAGGTTCCTTCGTGATGGATGTAACTTTCTCGAGGCATCCCTCTGTGAATATGTCATTGATGACAGAACAAGATACTGTATATGAGCATTCAGTAAACTGACTGATATTGACCACGTGTAGGCAGATAGCTTTAGGTTAATTTGGCATCATGAGCCAATTGCCTTCTTCCCACATTCTACTGTTCTATGTTCTACGTCCTATATTCCCCGAAATAACGAGAACTAGCCCTGCCTCTGTTGCTTCAACAAAACAACTCACATCCTCCATTCCCCTTTTGAGAATAGAATAAAAACAAGATACATTTCCACCATTTTGAGGGACTGGCAGATAACAATAATTCTCCTTTTAACTTCAGCACAATACAGAGATTCAAACATGTGTCACGAGCTGCTGGGAGTGCACATTATAATTCCGCGCAATGCATTTGTGCCCGAGGCTAGAATCCACGAAAGGGAGAAAAGACATCATGTTCTACAATCAAAATAGATATTGTAACATTCTCAGTGAGATACAGATTGATAAAGAAAGATTTGCATTTATATAGCATCTTCTCGCAATCTCAGAACGTGCCAATGTGCTTTACAATTGACTAAATACCTCTGATATGTATTCACTTCTGTGAAGCTGAAGACGCAATGGAGCCTCTGCACACAGCAATGAGCTTTAATCAGCAAACTAATATTAACTAGGTTGACCTTCCGGGCATATCTTGCTGCTCTGCATTTCACAGTTCCCACATTTCTATGGTTAAGCTTTCGTGTCTGTATTCTCACACTCTATCTGTTCCTAATGACTCATTGACCAGATAACCTTGTTTACAGCTTATGCCGATAGTCACTGCAGTTCTGCTCTTTCAGAGCCATCCCATCTTCCCTTACTCTCCCTACAGTTTAACAAGCTCCTTCTCTCCTTCCCAATTCTGTTGAAGGGTCTCTGACCTGAAACATTAACTCCGTTTATCTTCATTAAAGATGCAGTACATCCTGACCTATTAAGAATTTTCAGCATTTTATGCTTTTAGTTAGATTTCCAGCAGCTACTTTTTTTACTTCACTGTTAACAGTCATGGACTATGCTTTTTAGCTAATCAGTTATCTGACAAATATTGGCCAGGAGAAAGCTTTGATCTGGTTTGAAATAGTTCCTTAGGATCTTTCACTTCCACTCCTCAGAGGGCGAGCCATGCTGTGTCTGAGCATCTGAAGAAGGGTCTCAGCCCAAAATGTCGACTGTTTATTCTTTTCCATAGATGCTGCCTGAACTGCTGAGTTCCTCCAGCATTTAGAGTGTGCATCTCTCTCTAAAGTGTTTCTCCAACAGTGTACCCATTTTGCGTTAAAGAACCAGATCTCAGCAGTGGGTCTTGAACCATTAGCCATTAGATTATAAGACATAGAAGGAGAATTAGGTCATTCAGCCCGTAAAGGATCCTCTGCCATTTAATCATGGCTGATTTATTTTTCCCTCTCACCCCATTCTTTGTCTTCTCCTTATAACCTTTGACATGCTTACAAATCAAGAATTTATCAACCTCCCCTTTAAGTATACCCAGTTACTTGGCCTCCACAGCCACCTGTGGCAATACCTTCCACAGAATCACCACGCTCTGGCTAAATAATTTCCTCCTCATGTCTGTTTTAAAGGGAGTCCTTGTATTCTAAGGTTCCGCCCTCTGATTCTAAACTTTCTACTTTTGAACACGTCCTTTCTACATCCACACTACCTAGGCCTTTCAACATCTAGGTACAGTGAGGGCTCACGCAGGTTGGAGGAACAACACTTTACATTCTGTCCGGTAGCCTTCAACTTGATGGCATGAGCATCGATTTCTCGAACTTCTGGTAATTGCCCCCCCCCCCACCACCAGCTTCACCATTCCCCATCCAATTCCCTCTCTCATTTTACCTGATTATCACCTCCCTCTGGTGTGCCTCCCCCTTCCCTTTCCTCCATGGTCTTCTGTCCTCTCCTATCAGATTCCCCCCTCCAGTACTTTATCTCTTTCACCAATCGACTTCCCAGCTCTTTAGTTCACCCCTCCATCTCTCCCAATTTCACCTATCACCAACCTCTTTGAACTTCTTTCCCCCTTCTCACCACCTTCTTACTCAGACCTCATCTTTTTCTCTAGTCCTGATGAAGGGCTTCGGCCCAAAACGTCAACTGTTTACTCTTTTCCATAGATGCTGAGTTCCTCCAGCATTTTGAGAGTGTTCCTTTCAATATTTGATAGGTTTCAATGACTTCACCCCTCATTCTTCTAAACTCCAATGAGTTGAAGCCCAGAGCAATTACACCCTCCTTGTACATTAACCCTTTCTTTCCCAGGATAATTCTAGTAAACCTC
The DNA here is from genome assembly GCF_030028105.1 of Mobula birostris. Taxonomy (NCBI): domain Eukaryota; kingdom Metazoa; phylum Chordata; class Chondrichthyes; order Myliobatiformes; family Myliobatidae; genus Mobula; species Mobula birostris. The sequence continues at coordinate 11,867,930 of NC_092401.1, forward strand.
CTCTGCAGCCCCTCTAATGCCAGGACATACTTTCTTAGATATGAGGCCCAAAACTGCTCGCAATAGTCCAAGTATAGACTAACAAATGTCTTATAAAGGCTCAACATTACACCTTTGCTTTCATATTCTAGTCCTCCTGAAATTTGGAGGCAAAGGCACCAATGCTGGCAACTGACAGAGCCAATAGTGATAAGATGAAGGAGAGAAAGCAGGGTAGATAGAAACCAGTATTCAGTAACTGGCCAAAGGCCCAGAAAGCCAATTACCCTCCTTTTGTGGCATTTCAGCTCTATTTAACGTCCCTGACATCCGATTGAACTTCGAGGGGATTATTCCAATGATGGCACTCAAAGCAACAATGTAGAGCATTTTCCCTACCATCCAAGAAGTAATTTTGTCCAAAGGTGACCATTACAAATGCACATATGAAATGTCAAACTGGAGACTTGCCTTAACAAAACTTCCGCATGGTCTTTTCTACTGGACCCCACCTCTTCTTCACTGCCAATTTGTTCACTAAATGAACCAAACCTCCTGATTTAATAATTCAAGGACATAACATTCACAGCTGTAGTTTTAAGTCCTGGCCCGCCTCCGCTGCCTAATGTGGGAATTTGTTGATTGATTTGCCCGGGATCAGGCATTGTCAAAGCTTCCTGTTCTTAACTTCAACCAATTTATTTGGTGGGCTTTGACTTGGCAGTGTAAGTGGGAGCAGATGTTTTAATAAGGGCCTTGTTATTAGAATTGCTTTATGTTTATTCATGAGGTTCTCTTTGCCAGCTTCAAAGAGTTGCCCAAACAAGCCATGTGAATAGAATTATCTTGAAATGATAGAGCAGTGTACGAGGTCATTCTCTCCATCGTACTCCTGCTATCCAATTATCCACATGCTCTTTCCCCACGGCCCGACAGGTATTTCCTTTTCGAGTATACATCCAGTTATCCTTTGGAAAGTTACTCTTGAATCTGTTTCAAGTAGATGAGCCGGCCAGAACAGATCATCTCACTACAGAAATGAATTTGCTTATTGTGTTGCGACTTTGAAGCATTATGTTTGCATGGACTAAATCACGAAAGTCAACAATTAAAAAATGGTAGTGTCAAATAATTATTTCAAATAATTAAGCCACAGTGTTCATCCTATACCTAATAAATTGGTCAGTGAGAGTATGCTCATGGTATTCTGCTTCTGCAGCCCAACCACATCAAGGTCCAATGTGTTGTTCATTCAGAGTTTTACACACCACTGTAATAATGTAAGAAAATAATGTTGTAACTTTATAAGGCACTGGTGAGGCCTACTTGGAGAATTGTGAGCAGTTTTGGGCCCCTTATCTAAGAAGGGATGTGCTGACATTGGAGAGGGTTCAAAGGAGGTTCACAAAAATGATTCTGGGATTGAAAGGCTTACCTGATGAGGGAGTTTGATGACCCTGGGACGGTACTCACCGGAATTCAGAAGAACGGGGGCGGGAATCTTAATGAAACCTATTAAATATCGAAAGGCCTCAATAGAGTGGCTGTGGAGAGGATGTCTCCTATGGTGGGAGAGCCTAAGACTAGAGGACACAACCTCAGAATAGAGGGGTATCATTTTAGAATGAAGATGAGGAGGAATGTCTATAGCCAGAAAGTGGTGAACCTGTGGAATTTGTTTCCACAGGCAGCCGTAAAGGCCAAGTTATTGGGTATATTTAAGGCAGTGATTGATAGATTCTTGATTAGTCCGGGCATGCAGGAATACAGGGAGAAGGCAGGAGGTTGGGGCTGAGAGGGAAAATGGATCAACCATGATGAAATGGCAGAACAGACTTGATGGGCCAAATGGCCTAATTCTGCTCCTATATCTTATGGCCTAAAACAAGGCTATTTGAGTTAGTGTTGCTTTCCTGTCAGTTTGAAGCAGTCTGACCATTCTCCTCTGACCTCCTTCATTAATAAGAAATTTTCCCTACACAACTGCCATTATTTTTTTCATACCATTCTAGAGACTGTTGTGCATGATAATTCCAGGAGATCAGCAGTTTCTGAGGCACTCAAACCACCCTGTCTGGCACCAACAAATATACTATGATCAAACTCTCTTAGTTCACACTTCCTCCACATTTGAATGTTCAGTCTGAACAACAACTGCTCGTCTGCATGCTTTTATGCATTCAGTCGCTGACAGATGATTGGCTGATTAGATATTTGCAATAATGAGCAGGTGTGTACGCATACCTAATAAAGTGGTCACAGAGTGGATCTGTATGTACGGGTTGAATGAACACACATTTGCAGCAACATCACAGCCACTTAATCATACACTAAGCAAATTCACCAGAAAGATAAATTAAACATAAATTATACTTAGGTTTTACAAGAATAAAACACCATTAGAATTGTAAAAATGTCCATTTTAGTGCAAAGTTTTCATCGTGTTGCGATACTGTAGTGATTCGGGCTGTGCTGATGGTTGAAGGGAATTAACTGTTCTTGAACCAGATGGTCTGAGACTTCAGGGTTCTGTACCTCTGGCCCTGTTTAAGATATAAATGTACACTCACTGGCCATTTTATTAGGTAGCACCTGTACCTATTAAAGTGGTCATTAAATGTACATTTGTGATCTTCTGCTGCTGTAGGTTGTCCACTTTAAGGTTCGACAGGTTGTGCATTCAGAGATGCTCTTCTGCACACCACCATTGTAGCATGTTTTTATTTGAGTTATTGTTGCCTTCCTAGCTGTCACAACCACGGATTCCACAGCGCATCAGATTCAGCAATTGCGCTCGTTAATATGCACATGTCAGCTAATTATTACTTCATTGTGATGGTATTTAACTCCACTCATTCCGTTGTAGTACTTGTCGAGACTTGGACATAGCTACACCTTGTTATCTGTATTCCGCCTTGCCTGAGAAATTGGACTGTCGTGTCAACTGACTCTGAAGAGTAGCGGTATTCATTTTATTCTTTGTTGTTTTTCTCAGCCGCAGTGTAGGCTTCGTTTTCCATTTGAGAGTTTTAGTCAACGGCCCTGTTTGGCCTAGCGTTTATAGTTTTCTTTTCCCTTTAACATTGTTGGCATTAAAGTCTGTGAAATATCGATCCACTTCAGTATCTCTCACTCCGCATTTGGGGCCAGTATCCGCACCGGGTGACGCTATCAGTTTGAACCAGTCTGACCTCTCACATTAACAAGGCATTTTCACCCACCGAACTGCAGCTCACTTGACTTTCATACCATTTTCTACAATCTCAAGAGATCGCTGTGCAAGAAAATCCTAGGAAATCAGTATTTTCTGAGATACTCAAACCACCCTGTCTGGCACCATCATTCTACAGTCAAAGTCACTTAGATCACATTTCCTCCCCATTTGAGATGTTCGGTCTGAAGAACTGAACCTCATGACCATGCCTTCATGCTTTTATGCATTGAGTAGCTGCCACATGATTGGTTGATTAGATGTTTGCATTAATTGACAAGCAGGTGTGTAGGTATGTATAATAAAGTGGTGATTGAGTGTATATCAAAAAGACTGGTAAATTTAACACCTCGATTTACCTCACTGTAGACCGAAATATATCCCTTTACGACTGACTCTCCACTTCCTGTCATTTTGCCAGTAAAACACTCAAGCCGTCATTTTCTCCTTAATCCTATGGACTTTAATTTTGCTGAGGTTAATTATGTGATGTTTTCCAAATGCATTTGAAAATTCATTTATTGCCAATTTCCTCTTGCCCTTGAGACAAGTGAGCCAATTTCGGAAAGTGCTGCAGCGCGTCTGGTGAAGGTGATCCATTGTGCTGCTTGGGAGGGAATTTCGGGATTTCATCCCAGTGACGGTGAATGTGCGGTGTTATATGTGTATATAGACGACAGCGAGCCGAGCGACCCTGAGGCTGGCCAGGGGGGCTACATATGTGTCCAACTCAAGATGGTGCATCTCTTCAAGTGCCGTTTCTTTGCATCTGGGAAAAAGTAGGCACCAAATTTCTGGGAGCGCTGTTGAACAAGCCTCAGTGAGTTGCTACAGGCAGTCCAAACTGCAAAAGATTCAAAGATCAAAAGTACGTTTATTATCAAAGTATGTAAGCAGTGTACAACCCAGCAATTTGTCTTCCCCACAGTCAGATACAAAAGAAAGAGAAACCATGTAGCCCGTTCAAAGAAAAGCATCAAACCGCCAATGCGCAAACACAAAAGAACAAGTAGTGCAGATGGCAAATTAAAGAATGAAAAACACAGAACTACAAGCCAGAAGGGAATTGAAACCGTCCGGGAATGTTCAGTTCTGTGCAGTCTAGCATGGTGTCATTCACTGACTACAGGCCGCAGAACCAGTTTGCCCCGATCAAAACTGCAACAGAAAGGGACCGGCAAGAAACCAGAAACACGTGAATTACACAGTCCAGTCCGCAAACGATGTCAATTTAACCTTGTCTAAGACCAAAACCTCCAGCGCCTTTCTCCAGCAGCAACAAACAAGAGGGCAAGAGACCGATTAAATGCCAACACCTTCCTGCGGGTGCAGTGAGCAGGAGGAAGAGGGAGACCAGTCAAAAGCAGGAAGTTGGTGCTGAGCACCTGTTGGCCTCTGCTCTTGTCCTCATTGAATTCAATCCTCAAAGCCTTCACGAAACAGACTCAATCATGGGGTCACGCCATGATCGCAACCAAGGTATGTCCAGGTTTAGGGGCTGAACATTTAATACTGTGAACTAGATGTTAGTTGGGTGTGTTACATTGCCTAGATATTGTCTTATCCCCTTTTGCTTTATTTACAGGATTTAGAATTGGCTGACTATAACAGCAGGTATTGTCCATCCATAATCAGGGATTAATCTCCAAAGTTGCCCCTGAGTTTTAGAATCATAGAATCATTACAGCACAGTCACAGGCCCTTTGGCCCATCTACTAGATGGGAGATACCGTCAGCAGAACTATTCCTTACATTTATTAAGCTCATTCTATTCCTTTCAATCTCAATTCTAAGACTTATGAATTACTAACAATGTTTTTTTTTTAAATCCACTTACAGGTCTGGTGATCTTTCAAATAAAGACGAAATCTAGGACACCTGATCTCCCATTATACCTGGTTTTCACTAAAGTAGATTTTCTTTGTTCTAACCATACAATTGTTCTAATTCTTGTAAAACACCTTTAATTTATGTTCTGAATGGGGGTGTGGTGCAGGTCTATTGCAAAGGATGAAAATAAGCTGCAGAGAGTTGTAACCTTAGTCAGCTCCACCAAGGGCACCAGCCTCCGTGGTATCTAGAACATCTTCAAGGAGTGATGCCTCAGAGAAGTGGAATCCATCATTAAGGACCCCCATCAAACAGGTCATGCCTTGTTCTCATTCTTTACATCAGGAAGGAGGCACAGAAGCTTGAAAACACACACACAATGATTCAGGAACAGTTTCTTCCGCTCTGCCATCTGATTTCTGAATGGACATTGAACCCACGAACATTACCTCACTACCTATTAATTTCCATTTCTGCACTACTAATTTAATTTAACTATCTTATATATATACTTACTGTAATTCACAGCTTTTTATTTCTATTATTATGTATTGCATTGTGCTACTGCTGCAAAGTTAACAAATTTCACGACACGGGCCAGTGATATTAAATCTGATTCCGATTCTAATTATTTTTCTTGTGAGTACTGCTTGTATGATGCTACGTTTCTGGGATGATGCTGCAAGTAAATTTTTCATTGTATCTGTACATAGGTGTACTTATGAGCATGACAATAGCTTTGACTTTGACTTTGATTTGCCTACCTGATCTACACTTTATCTGTAACTGCAGCACAATATTCTGCAAGCTGTTTCCTTTTCACTACCTTGACCTAATTATGTATGGCGTGATTTATTTATTTATTTTATTGAGATACTGTGCGGAACAAGCCCTTCCAACCCTTCAAACGGCACCACCCAACTTAACCCTAGCCTAATCAGGGGATAATTGACAATGACCAACCGGTACGTCTTTGGGCTGTGGGACGAAGCCAGAGCACCCGGAGGAAACCCACATGGTCACGGGGAAAATGTACAAACTCCTTACAGACAGTGGTGGGATTTGATGCCAGGTTCACTGCTACGGAAAAGGATTGTGCTAACCACTACACTACTGTGTTGCAAGACAAATACTTTTCACTGTATCCTTGTACATGTAACAATAATAAAGTAATGCTAATACAGCAATAGAGTAAGGATCAGGCAGAATTCCCTCCTTTTTCTTATTAATCTTTTATTGATTTAAAAGGAACATAAATACAAACAAGAGGAGAATTATCTCAAATATATATATCAATAACAATACAAACAGAGATTGAAATAAACACTATCAAAATCACACATAGTGTTAAGCTATTATATAATATATAATGAAAAAGAAAACAGCAATTCTCCTCTTATCAGTTCATGAAGAGAGAAGAAAAAGCTTTGAGTTTTAACAGAATTCCTTCCTGATGAATATTAATACACACTGTTCCTGCCCAGTATTGTCTTTGATGGGACAGTTTAGAAGCAGTTCAAAGTTCATTTATTATCAAAGTATGCATAAATTATACACCCTTCAGATTCATTTGCTTACAGGCAGCCACAAAACAAGAAACCCTAAAGAACCCAATTTTAAAAGAAAACCAACACCCGATGCATAGAGAGAAAAAAAACAAATCACGCAAACAATAAAGCAAGCAACAGCATTCGGAACGGAACTGAGTCCATAAACCCGAGGCCCAGAGCAGCCAGACTCGGCCCATCGTCTCCGTCTCAGTTCATCGTACAGAGTCAAATTGTCGTCAAGTTGGCAGACATTAAGCCTGGGGCAGCCGGAGCACGCCGTAGCCTCAGCCTCAGTGCCAAGCAGAGCGGAGTAGAACACTGCGGAGCAGAACTGGCCTGACACTCACCTCCGGCCACGACACCCCGCCTTTTCAGTCCATCTGGCCCAGTGTTTAAGTTGTCCAAGCATCAGGTCGACCTCCACACTCAGACGCGGGCCCTGCTGCAGTGATACGCTCTGGGTCCCGCATTCCGGCCCATACTTGACCCAAATCAGCCTTGCTCCCAGTTTAGGAATCTAAATTTTGCCAGCTGGGAATTTGAATGGAGAAATGACAAATAGAATTTAATCCTGTCAAATGCAAGGTGATTGATGTCAGAGCAGGTTGAAAGGTCAACACAACATAATGGGCCGAAGGGCCTGTCCTGTGCTGATATTTTCTGATATCATATCTCTGATATGAAATTGGCCAGTAGACCACTTTCTTTGACCTGCTTTTGGTGACTGAAATATCGAGTACTGTGGAAGGATCATGCACTCAGAACTTTAACCAGATTGATCACCAAGTGTAGGATCATCACAAATGAAGATATTTCATTCACCCCATCTTATTTTGACAATACCAAGTGGTCCTAATTAACCCCAGCTTCATTGAATCCCGGGATCTCACCAGTCCGTTCATTTGACCTCCCAGTGTAAAGAGTCACAGTGCAGAGAGTTCCAAGGGTAGCAGAGATTGTCAGGTACACCTGAGCCTGTGATGCTGCTGCTAATATTATTTTCAGACATCGTGAATAATGAGGGAGCGTGTGGAAGCGAGGTTGAGTCGAGGGTCAAAGCGTGTGGGTGCAAGATGGAGTTGGAATCAGAGAGGGGTCGAGGCAGGTTGGAGCAGGAGTCGGAGCAAGGTGGAGGCATCTTCATGATGGAGCAGGAGTGAGGTTGAGGCATGTTCAAGATGGAGTTGGTGCGTGCAAAGTGGAGAAAATTCGGAGTGGAGGAAACCGGGAGCAAGGTTTGATCTAAACACCGGGCCATTTTCGAAAGGTCAGGTATGGGCCAAAATGTGGTGGTAGGGTCCAGGCCCAGAGTGTACTGAAGCAATAGAGCCCAGGTCAGAGTGAGGAACAACTCAATGTCTGGATGATTTGAACACCAGGCCAGACGCATTGAAGGGAAGGGTGTCAGGACCAGAGGCGAGTGTCAAGCCAGTTCTGCTCACTGCTCTGCGACATTTACTCCGCTCTTTGTTGCACTGAGACTGAGGCTGTAGGCCTTCTCCGGCTGCTCTGGACTCTGTGCCCGTGGTCTCTGCGACGTTTACTCATCTCTGCTCTGAACTGAGACTGAGGTTGTGGGCCTTCCCCGGCTCTGTGTCTGAAGAAACCACTTTTGTTCTGGATGCTATCTGCTTACTTTTATAATTTGCACTATTTGTTTTTTTCACTCTCTCTCTCTCTCTGCACATTAGGTGTTAGTTTGTTATTTTTTATGAGTTCTTTTGTGTTTTGTTTTTGTAGCCGCCTCTAAGGAGACAAATCTGAAGGTTGTATAATGTATACATACTCAGATAATAACTTTTCATTGTACCTGTGTATTCATGTACTTGTGCATATGACAATAAACTTGACTTGTGTTTACTGAGTTCTTCCCACTCCATCACCTCTTCCCATTTTACCTTCTTCATACATGCCAGAGGTCATGGAGTAAGTCTCTTTAAGTGCAGACAGTATCATATTCAAAGGGACAAATAGACTAGCCATTAGGCAAAAATCCTGGCCTGTTGTTCCCGTACACGTGTAAGGTCCCTTGGCACTGTTTGAAGAGCTGTCTGGCTAACAACAATCTGTCAATCCAATTTGCTTTCACTAATGATTGTGTTACCTTGATCAATAGGCTGCACATTGACCAAGGTAACAAAACATGGGGTCAGAGAGACTTTGAGTAATACAGTGTGGAGAAAGTCTCTTCAGGAACAGCTTCTTCCCCTCCGCCATCCAATTTCCGAATGGACGTTGAACCCAGGAACAATACCTCTCTACTTGTTTATTGCTTTTTTATTGCACTATTTATTTAATTTAACTATTTTACTATATATACTGACTGTAATTCACAGATTTTTTTCTCTACTAACATGTATTGCATTGTACTGCTACCACAAGTTAACAAATTTCACGGCTCGTGCAGGTGATTTTAAACCTGATTCTGAGTTCTTGGGCCCGCTGAGACCTTTGTGACTAGTACTAATCCCATATCGATTCCCATCAGCTTCCCCCAGATTCTACCACTTACACCAGGGGCAATCGACAGCGGCCAATGAATTTACCGATTCACAGGTCTTTGGGACGTGGGAGGACACTGGCGCACCCAGGAGAAACCCATGCAGTCTCAGGGAAAGCTTGCAAGCTCCACAGAAAGAGCCCCTGAGATCAGGATCGAAGCCAGGTCACGAGGGCTGAGAGGTAGATTCTACTCATTACCCAACTGTGCTGACCCATTGTGCAGCTGCTCCCTCCACAGTACGTGGAGATGCGTCCTCCCCCCGATCATATAAAGAGCAATGTAAGTGGCAGGTGTTTACCAAGGCTCATAGTTTTCCAGTTACCCACACCTGAATGACTCTGTAAAGGCATTTTAGATGCTGACAATTGTGACAGATTCGTGTAGTAATACCTGGTCCTGGCACTGATCACTTTGAGCAGAGCCAAAGTGCATTCTTCAGAGAGCAAAGCTAAACTGTCTGTCCCTAATAGTACATTATTGCTTGTCATTTTCCCTGCTGCTCACTTTGCAAGGCATCCTGGACCCTCTCCCGCGGAGAGGTTATTTTCTTGGAGTGCCTTCTGAGGACGCAGGGCGCTGAGTGATGCTAATGGAGACAGGGGCTCCAGTGGGGTAAATAAGAGGCTGAAATAGTTTGAAGTGTCAAAGATAATGACGGAGGGAGAAGGATCTGCGAGCTCAGGCTGAACATTACTCTGTCAAGAGCCCTTCTTTGAGCAGAGGTAAGTGCCAAGCAACACAGCGATTACTGACACTGTTCAGAACCAGATACAACAATGCATAAGTCGAAAAACACGAGCTGAAACATTTTTACCCCAGCTGACAATGATTTCATCAGTACAATTAATGGCAGATGGAGAGGAATTAAAGAAATAGGACCTTTTCCTCCCTTCAAGGGCTTGATGCATTTTGCCCCATTAGTCACGATGCGGCTCAGCCAGACTGCTCAGTCTGTGATTCTCCCTGTCACGTTCCTAATTGTTTCCTCACTGGGTCTTGGACTATTCGTGGTGAGCAGATGGGTCTGTTTCCTCACGTTTTAAGTGAGAAAGCCTGGTACTCGGTGCTTAGCTGTGAAGCGACAATTATCTTGAGAGAGGCCGGTTCCCCAACAGTACACCAAGCCGGAACAGATCCTTAATCAAGAAAACCAAAGTGGATCCGACACACCTGTCACCCTGGGATGGGGGGGGTGGTGGTGAACTGATGCAGTGGCCAGTGCTGTGACCTCACAGCAACTGCATCCGGGTTCGATCCTGCCCTCCGGTGCTGCCTGTGTGGAGTGTGGAGTGAGACTGTGTGGGATTCGCCCAAGGCGTCCTGGTTTTCTCCCGCATCCTAGAGGTGTACTGGTGATTTAATCCGTTGTTGTGACCTGGTGCAGCGAAGAGAATCAAAGAAAAGCCAACAGTCACGTGAGAGAGAGAAAGTATTATTTATTTGTTTGCTTATTGAGATACAGCATGGAATAGGCCTTGTCGGCCTTTCGAGCTACGTCGCCTAGCAACCCCAACACCAGCCTAATCACAGGACAACTTACAATGATCAATTAACCTGTCAATTGATTTGTCTTTTGACTGTGGGAGGAAACTGGAGCACCCAGAGGAAACCCACGCAGCCATGGGGAGAACATACAAACTTCTTATAGACAGCCGTGGGAATTGAACCCAGGCCGTCTGCGCTGTGAAGCGCTGTGTTAAATACAGGGAAATGAAACAGATAGAATGAGCTTGTTCTGCTGGGGCCAGAATGGGCGATGGGCTGAACGGCTTCTTTCCGTGCTACAACGGTAAGTATCATTGTGGCCTTCTGCTGGTTGAGGTCGACCACGGGAGTTGCATCCTAGCTATCTAGGTTGTTGGTGCAGTGCCGTTTGTGGCTGATGAGATTAATGAAACAGTGGCAGTCTCTATTGGCAAGCTCACATCCATAAGTGGTCTCATCTCTGCCAGAGATGCATCCTTCACTTCTATCGGCCTGTACCTCTTCTGCCACTTTCTGGAATTTTTCCAAACCTGACTTAAGCTTTTGTTTCAGGGTGTTTCTCCACACGGCGCGGCCACTACAAGTTCCTCCCAGGGCTCAATGTTGATGCCCAGCTCCCTCGTGTCCCACGTGCAGATGTCCTTGTTGCACAGTTGAGGGCGGCCCGTGATTCTCTCGCCTGAAGGCCAGCTCACTGTAAAGGGTATCTTCTGGGCAGACGTGGCCCAGCCAGTGCAGCCTACGCTGCCTGAGCAGAACTCAGAATCAGAATCCGGTTTATTATCACCAGCATGTGACGTGAAATTTGTTAACTTAGCAGCCGCAGTTCAATGCAATACATAATCTAGCAGAGAAAAAAAAGAAGAAGAAATTAAATAAAAATAATAATAATAAATTGATTATGTATATTGAATAGATTTTAAAAAACGTGCAAAAATAGAAATACTGTATATTAAAAAGAAGTGAGGTAGTGTCCAAGGAATCAATATCGGATACCAGAGGGGAAGAAGCTGTTCCTGAATCACTGAGTGTGTGCCTTCAGGCCTCTGTACCTCCTACCTGATGGTAACAGTGAGAAAAGGGCATGCCCTGGGTACTGGGTGTCCTTAATAATGGACACTGCCTTTCTGAGACACAGCTCCCTGAAGATGTCCTGGGTACTTTGTAGACTAGTACCCAAGTTGGAGCTGACTAAATTTACAACCTTCTGCAGCTTCTTTTGGGTGAATATGCTAGAGAGGAAGGCACGAAAGACTTGAGTCATCATAGATTCATACAATCAAACAAAAAAAAAATCTTCCCCTTCAACCCAACTGACTCTTCAACCCATGGTGTCCAAGATTCCCATCTAAGCTGGTCTCACTTTCCTGTATTTGGTGCTCATCCCTCTAAGTCAAGGGATCCCAACCTTTATAAAGCTATGAACACCTACCATTAACCAAGGGGTGCCTGGAACCTCTGCTCTAAACCTTTCCTATCATGTACATGTCCAAGTGCATCTTAAATGTTGCTAATGTATCTCGTTCCATAAACTGACCACTCTCAGATCACTTGGTTTGGTTTATTTGGTGTCTACGCCGGGAGGAGGATTTAATAACAAAACATCACTGGTGACTATCCTGCTTACTTTTTGCTACTGGAGATCTCAGATGCAATGGTTGCATTTGAGTGCCATTGCAATTTGGAATTTAATGGGTTTTTTTGGATAAGTGACTAAACGTAGACCTGTGATTTGTACCGTGCCTCAATGCGTAAATTTCTGACCTCTGAACCAAATGGTCATGGTTTAAAGTTCCACGCCAGAGACGTGGGAGCAACCCCCTGGCTGATACTTCAGTGCAGTCTTGTATAAGATGTATATGATATGTCAGTGCAGTGTTGTATAAGATATTTAAGTGCAGTGTTGTACAGATGTATAAGATATTTCAGTGCAGTCTTGTATAAGATGTATATGATATGTCAGTGCAGCATTGTATAAGATATTTCAGTGCAGTGTTGGATAAGATGTATAAGATATTTCAATGCAGTGTTGTATATGATATTTCAGTGCAGTGTTGTATAAGATGTATAAGATATTCAGTGCAGTGTTGTATAAGATGTATAAGATATTTCAGTGCAGTGTTGTATAAGATGTGCTGCCTTACGGATAAGATGATAGGCAAAAGGTGCTCCAGGATTTTAAACCAAGGTCCTTTTTCCTCTTCCAAATGGATGAAAAAGATCCCATTGGATTTTTGTAAAAATGAAGCTGGGAATTTTCCATGGTGTTCTGATTATTAAGTACACCCCATGAAAGATCACCACAACAGTTCACCAGTTTGCTGTTTGCAGGATCTGATGCCGGATTTGATGCCCTGTGTTTTCAGGGGAAAAAATCTTTAAAATATATATTAGTGCAATAAGAACACAAAGAAAAGCTGGAAGTATTCAGTCTGTGCAGAGCATAAGACAGGATTTTAATAACCCTTGAATAGTAAGGTCATCAAACTGAGGGGTTAATGCTCTTTGTAGCTACTGTCTGGGCTGCTCTGGATTGCCAACGTTTTTTTTCTGTTAGATTTTCAGCATTTCCAGTTATTTTGCTTCAGTTATACACATTGAAATTCTGCCACCTATGAATTTATCTCTAAATTCAAAGGGATTTAAATTTCTCCAGAAATTACACTGAACATCAAAGTAGAATTTTCATCTTAACAATGAAAACACTGACTAATTGCTGATGTTTAACCTGATTTCAGTGGGGTGTTCTTTTATACTAATACCAGATCTGAAAAGGCACCTGTCTTTTCCATGGAATGCCAGGGAGAAGGAAGTTCAGATCCCAAAGGGACAAGGTGACATGACAGGTAGTTTCACCTTGTCCACAGCGGTAGGGTAGGAGCATGCTGTCCTTGCTTGAGGGAAAACAAATTTAAAACCAACCTGCAGAAAAACATCTCAGTGGCCAGGTGTCCTATCGGCTGAACAGGCGCCTTCATGTAAATTAAATTTCTTTTGGGGAATATAATTTTGGGATGAGGTATACATGTGATTTAGGACATGAAACATCGCAAATTCAATTACGAGGTTCAATTGAGGTGCGCGATTGAATTAAACTGTGAAGCCTATCGGGAGATTTGATTGACACTTCCAGTGCATTGTGCACGGGACGAAAACTTTTGACTGCATGATTCGGTGCAGGGGACTTGCTTGCACATGGACGCTGATGAGATCGGCCTGCAGGCTTACCCAGCTGCTGACTTCCCTGTGAAAGGGTACGCAGCCTTCACCACAGCACAAAAACCAAGAGCAGAAGGCACTGGCACTATGTGAAGCTACTTGCTGAATGTTGGAGTTTGACGTGAGTTTCACTGTATTCAGTGGGGCTAGCCCGGGTGTTCTGCTTTGTATGCTGCGCACTACAGGAACGTTAATAGTGACTCTCCAGCCATCAACGACCTTTACACATGGTGTTCAAGAAAGAAGGCAGCATCTGTCATCGAAAATCCTCGCCATCCAGGCCATACACTCTCCTTACCGTTAGCTCCAGGCAGGAGGTACCAAACCACTGGTTCAGTATTTTCCTACAAGCACAGGCTCCACTCTTAATGCTGCCCTCCTCCATTTCCCAAATATCCGTGCTCACCCCATCTTCTAGCCACATTGACAGTGATAAAGTTCTTCTTGTCCTTACCGACTTCCCCATCAGCCTCCGTGTACAACGCATTATCCTCCGCAACTTTCACCATCTCCAAAGGAGTCCGATCACTAAACATATCTTTACCTCCCACCCACCCTGTTCCCTCCCCCAACTTTCCACAGGGCTCACCCCCTCTGCGATTCCCTTGCCTTTTCAGCCTTCCCCACTAATCTCCACTAATTTCTCTCCCAACACTTACCCCAGCAGACGGCCAAAGTGTTACACCTGCCCACCTCCCTCACCTCCATTTAGGGCCCCAAACAGTCCTACTGGGTGAGGCAACACCTCATCTGTGAATCTGCCTACTGTGCCCGGTGCTCCCAATGTGGCCTCGTCTACACTGGTGAGACCTGTCGTAAATTGGGAGGCCGCTTCATTGACCCCCTTCACACCATCCGCCACAAGCGGGACTTCCCAGAGGGCAAACATTTTCATTCCCATTCCCATTCCCATTCCAGCATGTCGGTCCATGGCCTCCTCTTGTGCCAAGATGAGGACATCCTTAGGCTGGAGGAGCAACATTTGGGTAGCTTCTGACCTGATGTCATGAATATTGATCTCTTTTTCCGGTAAAATAACATCCCTCCCCCTTTTAGAACATAGAACATAGAATAGTACAGCACAGTACACGCCCGTCGGCCCACAATGTTGTGCCAACCCTCAACCCCTGCCTCCTATATAACCCCCCACCTTAGATTCCTCCATATACCTGTCTAGTAGTCTCTTAAACTTCACTAGTGTATCTGCCTCCACCACTGACTCAGGCAGTGCATTCCACGCACCAACCACTCTCTGAGTAAAAAACCTTCCTCTAATATCCCCCTTGAACTTCCCACCCCTTATCTTAAAGCCATGTCCCCTTGTATTGAGCAGTGGTGCCCTGGGGAAGAGGCACTGGCTATCCACTCTATCTATTCCTCTTATTATCTTGTACACCTCTATCATGTCTCCTCTCATCCTCCTTCTCTCCAAAGAGTAAAGCCCTAGCTCCCTTAATCTCTGATCATAATGCATACTTTCTAAACCAGGCAGCATCCTGGTAAATCTCCTCTGTACCCTTTCCAATGCTTCCGCATCCTTCCTATAGTGAGGCGACCAGAACTGGACACAGTACTCCAAGTGTGGCCTAACCAGAGTTTTATAGAGCTGCATCATTACATTGCGACTCTTAAACTCTATCCCTCGACTTATGAAAGCTCATAAGCTTTCACCCCATAAGCTTTCTTAACTACCCTATCTACCTGTGAGGTAACTTACAGGGATCTGTGGACATGTACCCCCCAGATCCCTCTTCTCCTCCACACTACCAAATATCCTGCCATCTATTACTTCCCCGCGGATCCCCTTCTCTTTGTCTGACTCTCTCCAAACCAGTGGATGATGTTCCAAGTTAGCCAGCACAACACAGCTTGGTACATGGGCCTGTGTCCTGACCCATTCTGCCCTGCCTCTCCACTTCACATTGTCACCAACCCCATCGACAATGCTGGCAGCAGCTCCAGACTGTAAATGTTACTCAGGGAGATTAATGATATGAGCGGGAGGTCACGTTAAAGACATGTTGTCTTGATGAGGTGCCTTCCCCATCCTGCCCATTCCCTCACTCCCACTGACACAGCTGCAGTAAAAATGATAACGGTTAAGGCTTTATAAGGCCTTAGTCAGGTTACACTTGGAGTATTGTGAACAGCTTTAGGCCCGTTACCTTAGAAAGGATGTGCTAGCATTGGAGAACGTTCAGAGGAGATTAATGAGAATGATTTCAGGAATGAAGGGGTTAATGTATGAGGCACATTTGACAGCTCTGGGCTGTACTGGTTGGAGTTTAGAAGAATGAAGGGGGGAATCTCACTGAACAGTATCAAATATTAAAATACCTACATAGAGTGGACGTGGAGAGGATGTTTCCTATAATGGGAGAGTCTAGGACCAGAGGGCAAAGCCTCAGAATGAAAGCATGTCCTTTGAGAATAGGGATGAAGAGGAATTTCTTTAACTGGAGGGTGGGAAATCTGTGGAATTCAGTGCCACTGACAGCTGTGGAAGCCAAGTCATTGGATATATCGGAAGTGGAGGCTGATAGGTTTTTGATTAATAAAGGTGTCAAAGGTTGTGGGGAGAAAGCAGGAGAAAGGGGTTGAGAGGGTTAATAAATCAGCATGGTAGAATTGTAGAGCAGATTTGATGAGCTGAGTTGCTTAATTCTGCTCCTATGTCTTGTGATCTTATGATCTTCTGGTTCCGACACCACAAGCAGTATAGTAAGTCAGGATGGCAGCTCCTCGCCACCTTCTATGGCAAGTTTGGGAAATAATTGCCAACTACTCCTCCCCGCACAAGTCTAATTAAAGATAAAGTCCCCAACCCCCTTGTGACACAGTTTCCATATTCCACTCTCACTATGACTGATCGATGAATTGTTGAAGCCAGAACAAAATAATTCAACATATTTCCTCTTAGGACACGTTTTACCTCTTCTCACCTACCTATCAAGTCCCTCGAGTCCCCTCCTCCTTCCCTTCCTCCCATAGTCCATTTTCCTCTCCAGTCATATTCCATCTTCTCCGGTTCTTGTTCTTTCCCACCCACCTGCCCTCGCCTATCACCTTCCAGTTAGTCTCCTTTCCCTCCCACTCCTTTTTATTCTGTCATCCTCCCCCTTCCTTCTCAGTCCTGAAGAAGGGTTTCGGCCCAAAAGGTCAACTGTTTATTCGTTTCCATAGATGTTGCCCGACCTCCAATGTTCCTTCAACATTTTGTGTGTGTGTGTTCCACAGGACATTTGGCCCATTGAATCTGTGCTAACATTCAGAACAATCCCATCTTCTCCAACACCCCATTTATTTCCCTGAAATCTATTCTCTTTTATATTCCCATTGATGCTTCCCCTAAATCTCCTGCCACCCGCACCACTAGTAATCGACAACTAATCTACAGCTACATGAGCTTGGGATGTTGAGGAAAATCTGGAGGGCCCTCAGGAATGCACACATGTCACAGAGAGCAGCTATACACCACACTAACTACAGCACCTCTGTGTCACCTGAATGGTACAAGCAAAGCAAGGATACAGCCATACAGTCACTGTCTAATAACCAGAAAACAAAGTGAGTCAAAGAAAAATGCAGATACTGGAAATCTGAAATAAAAGCAGAAAATGCTGGAAAGCACAAGTGATAGGTGCTTTTCAACGTTTAATAGAAGTTTGGATAGGTACATGGATGGTAGGGCTATGGAGGGCTATGGTCCCAGTGCAGATCAATGGGAACAGGCAGTTTACCTGGTTTAGGCACAGACTAGATGGGCCGAAGAGCCTGTTTCTATGACTCTATGACTCGGAAGGTCAGGCAAAGTCTATGGAGAGAGAAGCAGAGATAGAAACTCAATTATCATTTTTCTACAAATACCGCTTAACCTTCAGAGTATTTCTAATATTTCTTTTATTTTTCAGATTTCCAGCAGCTTCGGATTCCTGTGCTTCATAGTTCCAGCAGCTCCTTTTCCCCCTCACCTGTTCTCAATCACCTCCCCTCTAGTTTCACTCCACCAGGCAGATCAACTGGGATAAACGTCATCACCCCACTCAGCCAGCACCACCGCCACGCCTTATGTCAGTCAAAGCCACCACAGATCACCCCTTTGCTCTCTGCACCCCTCCTTCTTCTCTGAAGTCAAGCTTGTTGACCTGAAAGGTTAACTTTGTTTCTCATTCTACACATCACATGCTGCCCTGCCTGAAGTTTCTGACTTAATCGTTGACTGATCACCCTTGTGTATCCACTTGGTCACCTCTCCCACATCCTCCACCAACCTAGCCTGGGTTCCCAACTGATTTAACTATCGCTCTTCCCTCCCCACGTGTCTCTGTCTCTGTGGAATGACAGCATGTCTGATTGTGTGTGTGTGTGTGTGTGTGTGTGTGTGTGTGTGTGTATTTATGTATTTGTGTGTTTTTGTGTGTGCGTGTGAGTGTGTGTATTTGTGTGGATATGTGTGTGGTGTGTGCGTATTTGTGTGTGTGTGTGTGTGCATTTGTGTGTGTGTATGGTGTGTGTGTGTGTTTGTGTGTATTTGTGTGTGTGTGTGTGTGTGTGTGTGCATATGTGTGTGTGTGGTGTATGTGCGTGTGTTTGTGTGCATGTGTGTGTGTGAGTGTGTGTATTTGTGTGTGTGTGTGTGATGAGAGGAAACATGTATGAGTAGTGTCTGTGTGCACTAGACTGACGAGCAGAGAGAGGAGGAATTTTGCCCTCCAAAGTTGAACAGTCTGCTGACCGTCACCATCTTAGCCTCAGCCAAGAGAACCAGCACCGTCTGAGGCAGCAAGTTATCAGTGCCATCTGAGCAAGGATGGGGAGAGCGGGCAGAAAGGTCTGAAGGAAAGTAGGCAATCTGTCGTAGTGTTTTACCAGCACCCACTGTTGCGTTTCCTACATATTGGAACAAAGTGCTATAGTGAATGGCATGTGGGCCCGAGAAGTCCGAAAGGTGCGAATAATTCACAGATGCAAATTTTGTTTTATTGTGGCAGACTGAATAATTCATAAACACCCTCACATCATCAAGGTCTCCATGTTGACAAGGCTGATAACAGTGATGTCAGAAATTATAAAAATGGGACAATTCACTTGTCTGTCCTGTAACAGAAGACCGAGATAAACCTGGTTGTTAAAAAAAAACAATTATAAACTCTGACTAAGGAAACAGCAGCAAGGAAAGACATATGGGTTTTTATCTGAAATAGAGTTAAACGTCCTTTCAGTTCCCCAGGATTATCAGAACTTCCTAATGCTGCCAGCTCCTCATTCTGTGGCAGAGCCTGTCACCTGAACACACATTGCGAATCAGGCCCAGAACTCACCGGCGCACAGATAAGGTAATGGAAAGAGGTCCTGCCCCCTCTAAATCATGCAGCATTTAAAACAACCAAGGGCACTGACACCTGTACAGACCTTACAAAGCACAAGAAAGTGCTCGAGTTCGTCCCTTCACGCCTGCTCCCACACTCAGCAAGATTTTTAATTTTTTTTTTAATTTAGCGGTGCACCTGGGTAACAGACCCTGCAGGGCCAGTGACCCGTGCCCCATCTCATCAACTACCCTACTTACCCATACGTCTTTGGAAAATAGAAGGAAATCAGAGCCTCTGAAGAAAACTCACACAGTCAAGGGGAGAACGTACAAACAACGGCAGGAATTGAACCCGGGTCAATGCATTAGAGTAACCACTCCACCACTGTACTGCCCCTGACTGGTCAGTTCCTTCGCCACCACTTCCCCTCACTAACTCCATGTCCCTCGCTTTGCTTAATGTCCCGAGACCTCTCAGTCTGCGTCCTGAAGATACCCAGTGATGGAGGCTCCACAGATTTTTAGGGGCAGGGTGGGAGGGAGGAACGGGGCTTGTGTTCTTGCTTGTTGTGTTCTACTTGATTTCTGGGGCAGGAAATTCCAAATGCTCGCTAACCTGCGATGAAGAAATTCATCGCATTCCTTTTGAGACTGTGGTGCTACTCAAATTAAAGATCTGAAAATGGCACATGTTGTCAATGAGTGAAGTCCATGCACAACTTGGGAGAAGCCTTTTTTCCCAATACAGCTTGTGTCCTGAGCCATTCCTCTAATAACAGGGGTTATACCATGCCTGGAGTCAAATGATCACATGATCAAAGCCCTGCCTCCTTTGCTTCTGGAGAGTCAGAGTCAAAAATTATGAAGCTGGTTTCAGCCCACCCAGTCTACAATGGGCATCACTTACACCATTCCATATACCAAAACTCGAAACATGATGGTCGATCAGAAGACTGGGAGTTGAAGCCGGATAGCCAAAGCCTGGAGACTAGGGGCCCAGAGGCCTGCCCTGGATTTGATTTGGAGGACATATCCATGTGCGTAGTTAGGTTTCTGGTAGGGTGGGAGAAGGAAAGGTGTTTGTGTCACAACCACAGAATCGGCAGCACAGCAGATTCGGCAATTGCGCTCGTGAATATGCACGTGTCAGCTAATTATTGTGATAACATTTAACTCCATTCATTCCATCGTAGTGTTTGTCAAGACTTGGACATGGAACACAGCAACGACTCGCTGCCTGTTTGCATTCGGCCTTGCCTGGGAAATAGGACTGTCCGATCAACTGGCTCTGAAGACTAGCGGTATTCGTTTAATGTTTAGTTATTCCTTTCAGCCACAGCGTCGGCTTTGTTTTCCATTTGAGAGTTTTAGTTAACGGCCCTGTCTGGCCTAGCGTTTATTGATTTATTCTCCCTTTAACACTGTTCACATTAAAGTCTGTGAACTATCGACCCACGTCAGTGTCTCTCACTCCGCACTTGGGCCAGATCTGAAACCGGTGACAGCTTGTTTTGCTGTTGTCTTGTTGCTTGTTGTGTTCTGCGTTGTGGGCAAGCTATGTTGGCGCTGGAATGTGTGGTGACACTTGCAGCTACCCGCAGCACATGCTTAAGTGTGTCAGTTGTTAATGCCGTTGACACAATGCAAGTTTCGATGTACATATGATAAATAAACAAATCTGAATCTGATTCACAATCATTCCGACATGAAGCCCATTTTATTGTCTTCACACTCCCATCAACATTTTCCCAATTCGGACACTCACCTGCACACCAGGGACAACTTACAGTGACCAGGTAACCCACCACCGAGGAGATGACTTCAGCGTGCAGGGTAGTGCACATGATCCTGTTTAATGTCAACAGTGCTGAGGTGGAGACTATTGAGTTTTAAATTCCTAGGTGTAAACGTCATTGATGGCTTGACCTGGTTCAACCACAGACACCATGTGACTAAGAAAGTGCACCAGCCTTCCTTAGAGGGCTTAAAGAAATTCAGCATGTCTCTGTTGACATTCACCAATTTTTGTTGATACACCTTTGAAATCAACTGATGACGCTTCAAGGTTGGTATGGCAACTGCTCTGCCTGAGTCCACAAGAAACTGAAGAGAGATGTGGACGCAGCTAAACTCATCAGAAGAACCAGCCTTCCCTCCATGGACTGACTACACTTCCTACTGCCTCAGTAAAGCAGACAACGTAAGCAAAGACTGCTCCCATCCTGGATATCCTCTCTTCTCTCCCTT
The DNA here is from genome assembly GCF_030028105.1 of Mobula birostris. Classification (NCBI taxonomy): domain Eukaryota; kingdom Metazoa; phylum Chordata; class Chondrichthyes; order Myliobatiformes; family Myliobatidae; genus Mobula; species Mobula birostris. The sequence goes on from NC_092401.1 coordinate 11,889,265, forward strand.
GCATGCTTGAAGAAGATGGCACCAGCGAACAACACAATCAAGTGCAACTTCTTTTAGACGGTTCACAAAACTCTCTTCTTTTTCTGTCCAATGTAGTTCTGCTACTATTGGAGCCTGTGCATTTTGGTGGTGTGTTTGAGGGCTGAATGAGCAGTCTGGCACTTTGCTACCTCCAAGGGTTCTCTATGAGGCTTCGCGGAAAGTGTGCGGCCATGAGCCCATGTTCGACCCCATTTCTTGCCGATCTCACCGATTAAAGCATGAGGAAGATTGAGATCATTGAGGCCAGTATGGAAGTTGAGAAATTATTCAGTACCAGCTACCGACCTCTCAGTCATTGCTGCTGAAGGAAAGTATCTGTGTGTGATAGTCTCTCTCTCCCACGCACTAACCACCCGCAAAGAAAGGTCACTGCATTCAAATGGTCCCTCTCTCTCCCTCAATACTGTCGGAGGATGATGCTAGAGACTTGGGTCTTGGGCAAGCTTTAATCGACATGGTTCACATTATGATGTGTTTCTGGTTTCTGGTCATTCCTGGTTTGTTGCTACTTCAGGCAATTTTGAATCGGGGCAGCCTGTAGATAACCAACACTGGACTGAATTTACCTTGACTCTTTCAATTTTGTATTTTATATTCTGTGTGTTTCACTTTTTTTTGTTGATGTTTATGTAATTTGAAAGGAGGTACAGAAGCTTGAAGACACACACTCAGTAATTCAGGAACAGCTTCTTCCCCTCTGCCATCCGATTCCTGAAAGGATATTGAACCCATGAACGCTCCCTCACTACTTTTTATTTCTGTTTTTACACTACTTACTTAATTTAACTATTTAATATACATACATATAATACATTTTTTTCTACTTTTACGATATATTGCATTGCTCTGCTGATGCAAAGTTGGCAAATTTTACAACACACGTCGGCGATACTAAACCTGATTCTGATTCTGATTTGCTTTTTATTTGCGCATGGAGGTGGGGGTTGGTTTTGATGTTTTTCTTTGAATGCGTTCCATGGTTCTCTTTGTTTAGTGGCTGACTACATTGAAGACAAATCTGAAGATTGTATACCGCATACATAAGAACATAAGGAATTGGAGCAGGAGTAGACCATCCGGCCCATCGAGGCTGCCCTGCCATTCAATAAGATTATGGCTGATCTGTCTGTAAACTCAGCTCCATCTACCTGCTTTTTCCCCTTAACCCTTAATTCCCCTACTATGTAAAAATCTATCTAACTGTATCTTAAATGTATTTAATGAAGAAGCCTCAACTGCTTCCCTGGGCAGAGAATTCCACAGATTCACCACTTTCTGGGAAAAACAATTTCTCCTCATCTCTGTCCTAAATCTTCTCCCCTGAATCTTGAGCCAATGTCCCCTAGCTCTAGTCTCACCTACCAATGGAAACAACTTTCCTACTTCTATCTTATCTACCTCTTTCAAAATTTTGTATGTTTCTATAAGATCCCCTCTCATTCTTCTGAATTCCAGAGAGTACAGTTCCAGATGACTCAATCACTCCTCATAGGTTAACCCTTTCATCTCTGGAATCAACCCGGTGAACCTCCTCCAAAGCCAGTATATCCTTCCTCAAGTATGGAGACCAGAACTTCACACAGTACTCCAGGTGCTGCCTCACCTGTACACTACATATTTTGATAATAAATGTACTTTGAATCTTGAAATCAATTAGACAGAAGATACAAAAGCTTGAAGGCACATTGCACTGAGCTGAAGGGTACCTACAGTCCTACTGTTATAAGACTATTGACTATTGCTGTTATCAGACTTTCATGTGGAAGGATGGAGGCTTGACCTTACCATGGCCTTACACCTTGTTGTCTACCTGCACTGCACTTTCTCTGTAACCATAACACTATATTCTGCATTTTGATTCAGGTAGTATACTGTATACTAAATTGAACTATTGATAATGTTTTTCCCTTGCACTAATTGAATGTAGCTATATACGGGACGATCTGTATAGATGGCCAGCAAAATGAAATTTTTCACTGCGCCTCGGTACATTTACAAACCCATGTGGTCACAGAGAGAACACTTAGCCAGGATTGAGCCTGGGGCTTCAGGTGCTGTAAAACAGTAACTCCAGTCGCTGCACCATGATGGGAACGCTGGAGTAACCCATCCGTTGGTTGTTTGTACCAAACAGGCAGCTGTTGCAATGTTCAATTCCACTGACACAGCAGCAACAGGACGAGGAGTTTCGCCAGCCAATTTCAGCAGTCACAATCACAGATGAATTTCTACCTCGCAGACCCCTCCCTCTCCATTCTGCCCAGTCTCCCCCCTCAGCAGCGTCAATCTCCACTCACATCCATTGTGAAAGTCCTTCAATCAAATGCTACCGGCTCAGGTAGACAACTTGGTTGGCATGGGTGAATTAAATAGACGAGCCTGGTTCCTTGCTATGTAACTGTAACTCTGTAAATGAGTGGAAATCTGAGAAACAGTTTATTCACACAAAAGGTCAACAACAAGAAAATACATTAAAGCAATGAAGTCAACATGTCAATATGTACAATGAGAAATTAAATTATCAAGTAACCGATTAACAAAGCTCAACAATAGATCAATAATAAGAAGAAAAAAATAAAATGTTAAAACTATTTTTTTGGAAAAAAGAAAGAAGGGATCTTCAATAATTACTAATAAAAAAGATTTAAAAATGAAAATTAAACAAAAGGTGCCAGAAGAAATGGCTGGGGCAGGTACAAAAGCAACAGTTAAAAGCTATTTGGACAGGATTGGCAAAGCTTAGAAGATATGGGGTCAAATAGGGTTCGCCTAGATGGGTATCTTGGTTAGGGTGGAGCGGTTGGGCTGAAGGACCTGTATGACTCTGATTATTTGACTATATGACCCTAAACCTTTGATAAAAGTGTTAAAGCCATTGCTGATGACTCTTAACCTCTTAATTCATTGTGGACAGGCTGGATGTCAAAGACCTTGCTGAAGGCTTCAGAGTTTTCCAGCCTTCATCCAATGTCAATCAAACTATTGATGGTCTTACTGTTCATATCATTGGCGGGACTATTCCTGTGCATAAATTATCTGAAGCACATCCTCTATTGTAACAAGGTGGATGAATTGAAAGTGCAGATTGTTATTAACGATTATGATATAGTTGGGATCACAGAGACATGGCTCCAGGGTGACCAAGGATGGGAGCTCAATGTTCAGGGATATTCAATATTCAGGAGGGATAGACATGAAAGAAAAGGAGGTGGGGTGGTGTTGCTGGTTAAAGAGGAGATTAACGCAATAGAAAGGAAGGACATAAGCCGGGAAGATGTGGAATCGATATGGATAGAGCTGCGTAACACTAAGGGGCAGAAAACGCTGGTGGGAGTTGTGTATAGGCCACCTAACAGTAGTAGTGAGGTCAGAGATGGTATTAAACAGGAAATTAGAAATGTGTGCAATAATGGAACAGCAGTTATAATGGGTGACTTCAATCTACATGTAGATTGGGTGAACCAAATTGGTAAAGGTGCTGAGGAAGAGGATTTCTTGGAATGTATGCGGGATGGTTTTTTGAACCAACATGTCGAGGAACCAACTAGAGAGCAGGCTATTTTGGACTGGGTTTTGAGCAATGAGGAAGGGTTAATTAGCAATCTTGTCGTGAGAGGCCTCTTGGGTAAGAGTGACCATAATATGGTGGAATTCTTCATTAAGATGGAGAGTGACATAGTTAATTCAGAAGCAAAGGTTCTGAACTTAAAGAGGGGTAACTTTGAAGGTATGAGACGTGAATTAGCTAAGATAGACTGGCAAATGACACTTAAAGGATTGACAGTGGATATGCAATGGCAAGCATTTAAAGATTGCATGGATGAACTACAACAATTGTTCATCCCAGTTTGGCAAAAGAATAAATCAAGGAAGGTAATGCACCCGTGGCTGACAAGAGAAATTAGGGATAGTATCAATTCCAAAGAAGAAGCATACAAATTAGCCAGAAAAAGTGGCTCACCTGAGGACTGGGAGAAATTCAGAGTTCAGCAGAGGAGGACAAAGGGCTTAATTAGGAAGGGGAAAAAAGATTATGAGAGAAAACTAGCAGGGAACATAAAAACTGACTGTAAAAGCTTTTATAGATATGTAAAAAGGAAAAGACTGGTAAAGACAAATGTAGGTCCCCTACAGACAAAAACAGGTGAATTGATTATAGGGAGCAAGGACATGGCAGACCAATTGAATAATTACCTTGGTTCTGTCTTCACTAAGGAGGACATAAATAATCTTCCAGAAATAGTAGGGGACAGAGGGTCCAGTGAGATGGAGGAACTGAGCGAAATACATGTTAGTAGGGAAGTGGTGTTAGGTAAATTGAAGGGATTAAAGGCAGATAAATCCCCAGGGCCAGATGGTCTGCATCCCAGAGTGCTTAAGGAAGTAGCCCAAGAAATAGTGGATGCATTAGTGATAATTTTTCAAAACTCGTTAGATTCTGGACTAGTTCCTGAGGATTGGAGGGTGGCTAATGTAACCCCACTTTTTAAAAAAGGAGGGAGAGAGAAACCGGGGAATTATAGACCGGTTAGCCTAACGCCGGTGGTGGGGAAACTGCTGGAGTCAGTTATCAAAGATGTGATAACAGCACATTTGGAAAGCGGTGAAATCATCGGACAAAGTCAGCATGGATTTGTGAAAGGAAAATCATGTCTGACGAATCTCATAGAATTTTTTGAGGATGTAACTAGTAGAGTGGATAGGGGAGAACCAGTGGATGTGATATATTTGGATTTTCAAAAGGCTTTTGACAAGGTCCCACACAGGAGATTAGTGTGCAAACTTAAAGCACACAGTATTGGGGGTAAGGTATTGATGTGGATATAGAATTGGTTAGCAGACAGGAAGCAAAGAGTGGGAATAAATGGGACCTTTTCAGAATGGCAGGCGGTGACTAGTGGGGTACCGCAAGGCTCAGTGCTGAGACCCCAGTTGTTTACAATATATATTAATGACTTGGATGAGGGAACTAAATGCAGCATCTCCAAGTTTGCAGATGACACGAAGCTGGGTGGCAGTGTTAGCTGTGAGGAGGATGCTAAGAGGATGCAGAGTGACTTGGATAGGTTGGGTGAGTGGGCAAATTCATGGCAGATGCAATTTAATGTGGATAAATGTGAAGTTATCCACTTTGGTGGCAAAAATAGGAAAACAGATTATTATCTGAATGGTGGCCGATTAGGAAAAGAGGAGGTGCTACGAGTCCTGGTTGTCATTATACACCAGTCATTGAAAGTGGGCATGCAGGTACAGCAGGTGGTGAAAAAGGCGAATGGTATGCTGGCATTTATAGCGAGAGGATTCGAGTACAGGAGCAGGGAGGTACTACTGCAGTTGTACAAGGCCTTGGTGAGACCACACCTGGAGTATTGTGTGCAGTTTTGGTCCCCTAATCTGAGGAAAGACATCCTTGCCATAGAGGGGGTACAAAGAAGGTTCACCAGATTGATTCTTGGGATGGCAGGACTTTCATATGATGAAAGACTGGATTGACTAGGCTTATACTCATTGGAATTTAGAAGATTGAGGGGGGATCTTATTGAAACATATAAAATCCTAAAGGGATTGGACAGGCTAGATGCAGGAAGATTGTTCCCGATGTTGGGGAAGTCCAGAACGAGGGGTCACAGTTTGAGGATAGAGGGGAAGCCTTTTAGGACTGAGATTAAGAAAAACTTCTTCACACAGAGAGTGGTGAATCTGTGGAATTCTCTGCCACAGGAAACAGTTGAGGCCAGTTCATTGGCTATATTTAAGAGGGAGTTAGATATGGCCCTTGTGGCTACGGGGATCAGGGGATATGGAGAGAAGGCTGGTACAGGGTTCTGAGTTGGATGATCAGCCATGATCATAATAAATGGTGGTGCAGGCTCGAAGGGCCGAATGGCCTACTCCTGCACCTATTTTCTATGTTTCTATGTTTCTATGTAACAGCGATCAGCCTTCAAAATCACCTCATCAGCTGCGAAGAAGTTTGGGGATCTCCAGAAGAGTCTTTATGCCCCTTCCTTGGCTGGCTGTGGGTTGAGATAAGGGAAAGGTAAAAGATGGAGTGATTGGCAATAATTGTCAAGCATTGACCTTCGCGCACTTGGCTGCTTCAGCAAATGAAGAAGTGACTTTCCACCAAGGATTGCTGTAAATGGGATTTCTCACCTGACAGTCTGTCAGAGGATGAGACCTGACCCACTCAGCCTGAAATCCCACCAGAGCCCACTTCCACCCCAGGGACTGAGAGCGATGTTTGAAAGTGCTAAATGAGAAGCGAGGCAAAACAAACCCCATAATAAAAGCAGCTTAATGAGCATATTCTGTACTGCTTAAGGACCTATGAAAAGCTTGCATTACAAGGGTATCTTATCCTTGAGGATTTGCTGTAAGAATAATTCAAGTTCAAAGTGTCTTGTAGCTTACCAAAGCTTAAAGCTTTCTCCGGTTCGCAGCTTCTAATGTCTGGCCTGAACTGGAAAGTATTAGCGCTGTGGCTCTTCCAGGCTCTGACCATAACTGGATGGAGTGACTCCATTCAGGAACACAGCACGGACAATTACTGTTAGTCAGCTGACAGCAGTACCCATCTCATCAGCTGCATGCAGTAAACTCTTTCATTCACCTGGCTAACCATGCTCTCACATTCAGCTACTTCTCCTTCAACTGCACCTCCCATCAGTAGGTCAAAGATTTACTTATTGGGAAACGACATGAAATAGTTCCTTCCGGCCCCTTGAGCCACCCACTGCCCGGCAATCCCCTAATTTAATCCTAGCCTAATCACAGGACGATTTACAATGACCAATTAATCTACCAACCGCTACGTCTTTGGGCTGTGGGAGGAAACCGGAGAATCCAGAGGAAGCCCATGCAGTCACAGGGAGAACATGCAAACACCTGACAGGCAGAGGCAGGAATTGAACCCAGGTCACCTGCACTGTAAAGCATTGTGCTAACTACTGTGCCACCATGCCGTCCTGCATGTAGCGATGTGAATGTGCCCGGTCCCAAGCTAAATTCAAATTTAATGTCTTAATTGACCAGAAAACTCTGGAAAAGGCTGGAAAACTCAGAAGACTTTGGCATGGTTTTTGACATCCAGCTTGTTGGCAATGAGTTTAACACTTCAATTAAGAGATTAGACTTAGATTTAGCAACTTCCAATGTCTGGTCTGAACCTGGGAGTGTTCGCACTGTGGGGCTTCCACGCTCTGATCATGGTTGGGTGGAAAGACTTCATTCAGGTCCCAACCTGCTAAATATTTCCAGAATTTTCTGTTATTTTTATTTCTTTATAACGCTAGTCTATCCTGTCTTCCTCTCACATTTGGACAAAACTACAAATGCCTCTCAAAAATTCCTGGTGAGGATGATTTCTTTCTTGATCCAGTCTCCTGTCACAATCCAACCTCAGACCTACCTTCTCTCATCTTCCTTTGTGCTGTTTACTCTTCCGCATGGTCCTTCTGAAATAGCTCCCTCCTTGAGGATTGTGAACTTTGCACAATTGGGAAACACAGCGATGCAGCTGCTAGAGCCTTTGCTTCACAGTTCCAGAGTTCTGGGTTCGATCCTGACCCCAATCGTCAATCCCTCCTTAAACCAAAGCTTATTTCCATTCATTTCCTTGCCCTGACCTCCAAACCCACACCCACAAGCACTAAACCACAGAATCATAAAGCTCTCGAATACTACAGCCCTTCAGCCCATCTAGTTCATGTCAAACTTATTCTGCCTAGTCTCATCAACCTGCTCTCTCCATACCTCTGACATCCATTTACTCATCCAAATCCCTCTTAAATGTTGACATCAAACTCACATCCGCCACTTCCTCTGGCAGCTCGTTCCACTCTGGCACCACTCTCTGAGCGAAGAAACTCTCCCTCTTGCTCCCAATAAATATTTCACATTTCACCCTTAACCTCCAGTTCCAGCTTCACCGAACTTCGGTGGAAATAAAGCCTGCTTGCAGTAATCCTAACTATGCCCCTCATAATTTTGTACACCTCTATCAAATCTCCCCTCATCCTTCTACACTCCAGGGAAGGAAGTCCCAACCTGTCCATCCTTTGCCTTTATCTCAGGTCTCAAGAGCTGGCAACATCCTTGTAAGTGCATTAACACGACACGATTACAGCTTGGAGCATCAGAGTTCAATTCTGGCATCCTCTGTAAGAAGTCTGTGCACACTCCCTGTGGAATGTATGGGTTTTCCCCAGGTGCTCTGGTTTTCTCCCACAGTCGTACGTACCAGGCAGGTTCATTGGTCATTGTGAATTGTCCTGTGATTAGGTTAGGGTCCAATCAGAGTTGTTGGAGGCTGATGGGGTGACACCCCATCGGGTCGGAAGGGCCCACTCTGCACTGTATCGGTAAGTAAATGAATAAATATCTCAATGCACTGATGTGATGAAATGATCCACATGGATGGCTTGCAAAACAAAGTTTTTCACTGTACTTCCGAAAATGTGACAATAATGAGCCAAGTTAGCAGTTTTACTAATTCCAACCTCATCACCTCCCAAAGCCAATGAAGTGTTTCAGGAACTTTGCTCTGTGTGGGGGCCACTAGAGGGATCCAACAAATCAGAACGGTTATATGAGCAGAACACTGGGTTTGGCTTGGGAGTTACTCTAATTGATGGGCCAAAGGGCCTGTATAGTGCTGTACTATTCTATTCTATGTTCTATGGCTAGCTCCATTGACCATTTGGAATTGTGGCCAGTGAAGTGGTGTGGAGGGTGTAATGGTGATACATTATATTATTTAATTTATTTAGAGATACTGCATGTAATAGGCCTTTTCTTCAGGCCACCACTGATTTAACACTAGCTTAATCACAGGCCAATTTACAATGACCAATTAACCTACTAACCAGTACGTCTTTGGACTGTGGAAGGAAACCCACACATTCCACTCGGAGGACGCACAGATTTATAACAGATGACTCTGCAGCATCGGTGAGCAAGCAAGAGATTCTGATGGGACAAAATAAGATGCAGGCAGATAACTGAGATAAATTGGATAGGTTGCTATGTTCTGATGGGCTGATTGGCCTTCTCTGCCAGAGATACAGCCTCTAATACATCTCCAATCTGAACAAGCGTGCTATAAACATCTCAGCATTCTTTCAGTACTGCACTTTAGCTTTAATTGATTTATAAACCATCACCTTGGTGTCACAACTTTTTGGAGGCTGGGTGCTGTCGCAGGTGGGCAGCTGAGAGAAGACACCAATCATGCATGTGAGAATGCAAACATTCCAGCCAATTAGGATTTCTTTGTAATTGTATTTAATTTCCACCCCCCCCCCTTGGTGGATGGGTCCCTCGTCTATTCTCTATGGTGTCCTTCGGCATCTTGCCGGGGGTGGGGCGGTGTCCAGTACCTCACTGAACGGAAGGGGTATGGCCCAGCAGAACATTCCTCCATTGCAACTCAACACATCCTGAAAATCCCTCATCTGGGATATCCAGCGGGCACAGACCTCTTACACCTCAGGAACTGTACCCTGTCACAGGCTTGGCACTGCCACGGAGCCTGGGCACTCCAGCAGGCAGGCAGTTGAAAGAAGATAACAGTCATGCAGGTGAGAACGCACACATTCCAGCCAATTAGGGGGTTTTCTTGTAATTCTATTTAGCTCCTTTCCTTTTGTTTCAGTCTTGTTAAGCCTTGATGGAAGCACAGTGATGACAATGCTTCCTGCTTACCTTAGTGCACGTTCCAGGAAAAAAGATCAGTGATTTAGATAGATGCTGTTAAAGGAGCAGTATTAACTTAGTTCTTGGTTACTGCTTTTAAGTTGCAGTGATGACATTGTTTTTTTGTCTGTGGCCCTGTTTGTTATTTTTCTTTGTTCTGTATGCTCGGCTTAGGAACAGGCCATTCGGCCCACAGTGTTGTGCCAAACCAGCCAAAAAGTAAATCAAAACCACCCAAACACTAATCCCCCCTACCTACACAACGTCCATATCCCTCCATCTTCCTCACATCCATGTGCCTATCTTAACATCTCTTTAATGTATTAGCCTCTACCACCATACCAGACAGCACATTGCAGCCATCTGCCACTCTCTGAGTAAAAAACTTACCCCTCACATCCCCCTTGAACCTACCCCCTCTCACCTTCAGTGGAATGCCCTCTGGTATTAGACGTTTCTACCCTGGGAAAAAGATACACCCAGTCTACTCTTTCTATGCCTCTCATAGTCTTAGAAACCTCTATTAGATCTTCCTTCATCCTCGGCTGCTTCAGAGAAAACAACCCCAATTTGTCCAGCATCTCTAAGCCAGGCAAACTTCTTCTCCAGCCTCTCCAAAGCCTCAGTGCCCTTCCTATAGCGGGGCGACACTCCAAAACCCTGCCCTAACCAGAGTTTTATAAAGTTGCAACATAATCTCTTGACTTTTGAACTCAGTGCCTCAACTAGTAAAAGCAAGTGTAGTAAAAACGAAGGGGATAAGTTATGTATTCACGCTTATTTCTTGACAGTTTGTAGCTTGGGACCATGGAGGTCATATCTTTGTTGACCGCTGAGATAACACTCAATAATGCTTAATTGCATGTTTGCTAATTGCTAATAAAGGATCGAAATAGGGAATTTGACTCTTTGGAGCAATCACTGAAGCTGCGGACGTGTCGCACATGTAGAACAACTCTGTGGGGCTGCAGGCTGGCGGCAATTGTTTTGTTTTGATTTTGGATCAATTTTTTTTTGCCACCACATTTTTTATCAATTCTTATTTAAACTCAGTGAACTGTTCAGCCCGTATCTGTGTCTCCTCCTCTGCACCTGGGCTATCACCCAACTCCTATCACTCAGGGTGCATTTGGAGGATACACCATTGTCCCTCCATTGTCCCACCGCCCAGCTAAACTGGGGGTCACTTACAGCTGCCAACTAGCTTAGCAACTCGCTAAGTTCTGGGATGTGGAAGGACAGCCAAGCGGCCAGGAGAAACCCACATGTTCACGGGGAGAATAGGTAAACTCCACGCAGACAGCGCCAGAGGTCAGGATGGAACCCGGGTCACTGGGGCTGCGAGGAAACAGCACTGCCTGCTGCGTGCACTCTTCCGTGTGGGCGAGATACCTCTGTCTCACTTCAACACCTTCCCCCTGCACCCCCCCCTCCTGATTCCATCGGCCCCATCATCTCCCTCCTCGCTCACCCCTGCCTCACTCCTCCTTCCATAGCTGTACACCGGCTCTCTGCCCTCTACACGCCCAGTCCTGAAGCCAGTCCTTGACCTGAAAGATAGATTATCCCTCTAACTGCACAGATGCTGCCTGACCCACAGGGTTCCTCTGGAGAAGCTTGTTTCCCACTCCAGGTTACATCAGCTGCTGAATTCTGTGTTACTGTAAGGATGTTACTCAGTAAACCTCCACTGGAGAAGGGTAGCGAGGCGAGATACAGAAATTTCTACCAGAGCATGCAAAATGAGTTTTACACATTCATTTATATTCTTTGGAGAGGGTCAAGCTCCTGTTAACCCCAGCATCTAGTTTCTCTGAGTGGGCATCTTTACCGTCTCTCTGACTTCCTGCTTAACCCCTTCCTATCACCTGGTTAGCTTTTGCTGCCACAGTTACAAGACTGCAACAATTTCAAAAGTACTTTATTGACTCTAAAACATTTTGCAAAGTGCTAAAAGGGATATGGCATATATTATACTAATGCAAGGCTTTGGGAGAGAGAAGCTGTCAGCCTATTTTTGGCACTGAATTTAAGGAAAGATGTGTCCTGGACAAGCAGGCATCAGCCGCTCCTACCCCATTTCCGACTGATAATTAATATAAACTTCTTCAGCTGCATTTTGCAAAAGGGCTTCTCCACCTCTGTTGCCATGGTGCCAGCTAACGAATTCTAATTTATTCATTAATGTTCCCTCATCCACTAAACAGTCCACTACCCACAGGAAAGTGCTCCAGTGCACCAAAAGGGATGCATCTGCATTTATTTGTTCTGTCGATTTAATTAACTGTGTCTGCACAAAAGTGAACGCAGGAAGTTTATCCGAAACACATCTTGGAATTGCCGACGGCTCCGAATATGTTTCTTCAGTCGCCCAGAATTAAAATATGTTGTTGCGAGTCAAGATTTTGAGCCCACCCCTGAATGGGATATATGAGCACCTTATCCATATTTGATTGCAGTATTAAGGAAATTCCTGGTGGGTGATGGCTGCTGAGTTCCATACTTCACTTTTATGTTCCCATTGGGTCCCCCTATAAGAGCCATTCTTATTTTCTTTGCATAGCTTAGAATTTTTCAGTGGACACATGGAGCAAATGGTGTCCTAACTGGAGGAGGTCATTTGTAAGCAAGGGGAAAGTGCGTATTTGGCTGACTGTGCGGTGAATCGACTGGGCCTCCTATGGGCAGGGGGTACTCTCTTTCTGGTATGGCTTTTTGCGTGTGCATGCACTAGCCTGTAGTACCCAGATCGTCTTCAAGGAGTGGTGCTTCAGAAAGACAGCGCCCATCATTAAGGACCCCCACCACCCAAGACATGCCTTCTTTTCGTTGCTACCATCAGGGAGCAGGCACATATGCCTACACTCAGCGATTCAGGAACAGCTTCTTCTCCTCTGACATCGGATTTCTGAATCAGAGTTAGAATCAGATTTATGATCACTGGCATGTGTCGTGAAATTTGTTAACTTAGCACCAGCAGTCCAATGCAATACATAATATAGCAGAGAGAGAGAAAAAAATAATAAATAAAATAAAACATTATAATAAACAGGTAAATAACTACATATATTGAATAGATTTTAAAAAATGTGCAAAAACAGAAATACTGTATATTAAAAAAAAGTGAGGTAGTGTCCAGAGTTCCAATGTCCATTTAGGAATTGGATGGCAGAGGGGAAGAAGCTGTTCCTGAATCGCTGAGTGGGTGCCTTCAGGCTTCTGTACCTCCTTCCCGATGGTAACAGTGAGAAAAGGGCATGCCCTGGGTGCTGGAGGTCTTTAATAATGGACGCTGCCTTTTTGAGATGGATATTGCACCCATGAACACTACCTCACTACATTTTTACTTCCTACTTTTTGCACTATTACTTAATTTAACTTTTTAATATATATATATATATTTACAGTAATTCACAGTTTTTTTCTTTTTTTTCTCTCTGTTATCGTGTATCACATTGTACTGCTGCCGCAAAATCCACAAATTTCGCGACACAGGCTGGTGGTATTAAACCTGATTCTGATTTGATCTCAGCGAGCTCGATTCGTTGCTCCGGCACTGTAAGTTGCCCAGCATGTATGGTTACTAACATGATTCATTAAAAACATTTATTCATACTACCGCTCCATTGTCATTATTGCTCCGTGCATACATAACAATGTCGTGGACCATATGACAGAGAAACAGGCCCTTTGTTCCTCCTGCTCTGTGCTGACCATCAAACACTGATCCACATTCATCCCATTTTATCCTCCACATGTTCCCCACTAATGCTAGCCCTCACCTATAGATCGGGGGCAGTTTACAGCGGCTAGCTAGCCTACCAACCCCCTTGTGTCTGGGATGTGGAAGGGAACTGGAGCACCCGGGGGGAAGACAACACGGTTGCAGGGGAAATGTGCAAACTTTGCAGAGACAATGCCCGAAGCTAGGACTGAACTCAGGTCTTTGTGATCTCATCTAGCTGTACTAATGTGCCACCTATTTTTGCATAAGAATGTTCCTTACTACCCTGCTCTCTACCCAGAATTCGTTGAGTAGAGAGCAGAATAGCTTTTGAGAATATGCAATTTTCCAACAAATCACAATTCCAGTTTGGAAGTTACTGCTAAATCTGGTCTCATCTGCCTTTCAGGAAGTGGGTGCCTGAGCAGTAAGATTTCTTTAGTAATCTTGACTTCATAATCTCTGACTTCCAATCACTCTGAGAGAAAAAAGTCTTCCCTGTTCTGTTTCCCCAACCCTTCAAAAGCTTGACCCCCTTGAGCTCTCGCCTTGGTCTCGAAGGATGGGTTGTATTTTACAGATCTTGAATTGGTAGCACCTGAGTCGATCCCATATTTTCGAACTGACAGGTGGGGCCAGAGGAGGGAGTGGACAAAGAAGCTATCACATTATTTAAGAAGCATTTGGGCTGAGAGAGGAGTGAATCTCTGGAATTCTCTGCCCCTGAGGTAGGTAGGGGCCAGATCATTAGACCATAAGAGCATAAGATATAGGAGCAGAATTAGGCCATTTGGCCCATCGAGTCTGCTCCACCATTTCATCATTGCTGATCCATTTTCCTTCTCAGCCCCAGTCTCCTGCCTTCTCCCCATATCCCTTCTTGCCCTGACCAATCAAGAATCTATCAACCTCTGCCTTAAATATATATAAAGACTTGGCCTCCACAGCTGCCTGTGGCAACAAATTCCACAGATTCACCACTCTCTGGCTAAAGAAATCCCTCCTCATCTTTGTTCTAAAAGGACACCCCTCTGTTCTGAGGCTGTGTCCTCTGGTCTTAGACTCTCCCATCATAGGAAACATCTGCTCCGCATATATTAAATATACCTAAGGAGATCAAGATTTGGAAGATCAAGGATCTGAAGCTTCTGGGGAATTTGCATAGAGGAGGAGCTGAAGCCCCTGCAGATTCAAGTTCCTGGGTGTCAGTGTCTCTGAAGACAAATCCCGAGCCCAACATTTCAATGTATTTATGAAGGAGGCACTCCACAAGCATTGTGTTTGAGGAGATTTGGTACGTCACCAAAGACTCTCGCGGTTTCCAACAGATGTCTTACAGAGAGTATTCTAACTGATTGCAATCACTGTCTGGCGTGCAGGCATTAATACACAGGATTGGGAAAAGCTAAGGAGGGTTGTAAACTCAGCCAGCTCCATCATGGCTACTAGCTTTCCCTCGTCAAGGACATCTTCAATAGGCAAAGCCTCAAGAAGATGGCATCAATCATGAAGGGAAGGGCACTCACCATCCAGAACTTGCCATCCTCTCATTGCTATCATCAGAAGGAGGTAGAGGAACCTGAAGACACACACTCAATGTTTTAGGAACAACTTCTTCCCTTCACAATCATATTCTGACATAGTAATTTTTATGCATTGCACAGTACTTCTGTCACAAAACAACAAATTTCCTGCTCCGTTTTTGTTTTGTGTTCTTGTGGGCAGCATGGTAGTGTAGTGGTTAGCACAAACACTTTACTGTAGCAGTGACCCTGGTTCAATGCCCGCTGCTGCCTGTAAGTAGTTTGTATGTTCTCCCCGTGACGGCATGGGTTTCCTCTGGGTGCTCTGGTTTCCTCCCACAGTCCAAAAGCATACCGATCAGTAGGTTAATTGGTCATTGTAAATTTTCTGTTGGGTGGGCCGAGATTAAATCGGGGGACAGCTGGACAGTGAGGCTGGAAGGGCCGGAAAGTTCTATTCCACTCTGTATCCCAATAAATAAATAAATCATTTCTGAAGCCTACTTATTGTGATACTGAGGGAGGGCAAATTACAACATCACAATCACAAGGTGTTTTTAACACAACCATTGTTTTGGTGTACCGAGAATGAAGCAACTCAAAGCTATATGGTCCCTATAGTAAAGCAAGGAGATTAATTAGATCATAACACATAAGAGAAGAATTAAGCCACTTGGCCCATTGAGTCTGCTCTGACATTTGGTCATGGATGATCTATTATCCCCTCTGATCCCCATTCTCCTGCCTTCTCCACGTAACCAGTGAGATGCCGGAGAATTGGGGGATAGCTAATACTGTTTCATTGTTTAAGTAAGGCTCCAATAATAAGATGCGAAATTATAGGCTGGTGAGCCAGATGTCAGTAGTGGGTAATTTATTGAAAGGTATACTTAGGGACTTGTGTGGCGCGTGGCGAAGTAGTTATGGCATTGGGCTCACAATCTGAGTTTGAGTCTCGGCCAAGGCAGCGTGTTGTGTCTTTGAGCAAGGCACTTAACCACACACTGCTCCAGTCCACCCAGCTGAAAATGGGTACCGGCAAATGCTGGGGGTTAACCTCGTGATAGACTGGCGTCCTATCAGTTGGGGGTGGGGGGGTGGGCAGTCTCGTACTCTCATTCGCTTCACGCCACAGAAACTGGCATAAGCACCGGCCTGATGGGCCACAAGGCTCGGGACAGACTTTAACTAAATACTTAGGGACTGGTTGTATAAATATTCAGATGGACAGGCACAGAGCACAGATAATCAAGAAAGCTCTGTGTGCGGTAGGAAGGAATTCCCTGAAAATTTCAACTATTCAACTATTTCAGCACCTCTGTGACCTGCAACTTTGCCGAGATGCAGGCAATTTCTGGAACACTGGGGCTAACTTCTCTATTCTTTTGTCTTGGCATCTTCTATATTGTCAAAGGTGGCAGATGGGACATCTGTTTTGCTTCGCAGCCAAAAGGCAGAACGTGCGGCGTCAGCTTCACATCTACACTCCAATCTCTGGAGCACAGCTTGTACCTCTTCTACCCGAATCTCTGAAGCAGAGGTTGAACACACAAACTCCTGACTCCCAACTCTCGCACTCAGCTACACTTTGAAGTTTATTGTCATGGGCACAAAAACATCAGCATTATGCAGCAGCAGCACAACAAGTTATCATAAACTTAAATTAACATAAATTATACACCATAGTTTACCTTGTAAGCTGATAAATAAATGTGTTGCTCTTCCCCATTGGATCTGCTTATTTTCATTATTATTTGGTGGCGTGAGTCCAGATGGTGCCTTGGTCACAGCAGTGAAGTCGGTCTGGGGGCAACGGTTTGTTGGTTTCTGGTCTCAAGCTACATCCGAATGTGCCTTTCTTGGTGTATAATTCGCATCATTAAATCCACTGCATCGCAAATGTCATCATTAGTAAACACAATGTAACCAATTTTACAATATTGCAATCCAAACAGTAAATCAGAAATAGCAATGGGGATTACAGACTGCTTGAGTGACTGAAAAATGCAAAATGATGAATTTTGGAAGAAAGAATGAGAAGACGTATACATTAAATAGTGCAATTTTATAAAAGGGCGTGGGATCACAGGAACGTAGGCATAAATATACACCCACCTCAACTGAGACCAGAGCAAGCGGAAAAGGTTGTGCAAAGCATATGGGTTCTTTGGCTTTAGAAATGTATTAAACAAGCAGCACAGAAGCAAAGGAGTTTCAGTTAACCTTTATATATTTCAGGATACCACTTTTTAAAAGGAAGTTCCCTAGGCTCAATAGAGAGAGTCTGGATCGACCACCGCCTGGACTGCTCTATGATCTCCATCAACCTGGCTGCAAGTCGTCACGATCTCCAGAAGCGCTGCCACTGGGAGCTCAACATCAAAGCTGAGACATGAGAGACTCTGCAGATGCCGGAACCCTTGAGCAAAATACAGAGAACGCTGGAGGAGCTCGTCGCGGTCGGACAACATCTGCGGAAGGAAGTGAACAGTCGACGTTTCGGGCCTCGACCCTATATTGGGACTGGAAAGGAAGGAGGCAGAAACCAGAATAGAAGTGGAGGGAGAGGAGCACAAACTGGCTGGTGTAGATGAGTCCAGGTGAGAGGAAGTAAGCTTGTGCTCCTCATAGTCATAGTCATACTTTATTGATCCTGGGGGAAACTGGTTTTTGTTACAGTTGCACCATAAATAATAAATAGTAATAAAACAATAAATAGTTAAATAGTAACATGTAAATTATTTGTACAGGAATTAAGTCCAGGACCAGCCTATTGGCTCAGGGTGTCTGACCCTCCAAGGGAGGAGTTGTAAAGTTTGATGGCCACAGACAGGAATGACTTCCTGTGACGCTCTGTGTTGCATCTCGGTGGAATGAGTCTCTGGCTGAATGTACTCCTGTGCCCAGCCAGTCCATTATGTAGTGGATGGGAGACATTGTCCAAGATGGCATGCAACTTGGACAGCATCCTCTTTTCAGACACCACCGTCAGAGAGTCCAGTTCCATCCCCACAACATCACTGGCCTTACGAATGAGTTTGTTGATTCTGTTGGTGTCTGCTACCCTCAGCCTGCTTCCCCGGCACACAACAGCAAACATGATAGCTCCTATACAACTCCCTCCCTTTTCTTTCTGGCTTCTTGCCCCTTTCAATTGCAATGTCAATGAAGGGACTCAGCCAGAGAAGTCGACTGTTTATTTTCCTCCATAGATACTGCCTGCTCTGTTGAGTTCCTCTTGCACTCCGAGGGTGTTGCTCAGCATCAAAGCTCTCAGGGTCTCCACAGAAGCCAATGTTCTCAGACAGTGTCCTACAGGAAACCTCCTAGGTACACAGAATGTAAGGGGTGCCCTAACAAGTAGGTAATGAGCTTCCAGGGAAATGGTGGAGGTGGGCACAATTGTTAGATTTACAAGCGTTTGGATGGGTACATGGAGGGGAGGGGCTTGAGGGTTATGGGTTAAGCACGTCCAGCTGGGTCTAGCAGGGAGTATGCTATGGTCAGTATAAGGCGTCTGGGCTGAAGGGCCAGTTTGCATGTTGCATTGCACTATGACTCTAAGAACCAGAAATGACAGAGGGCTGCTCACCATTCCAGGCCCAGAGCCTGCATCAGAACCAACCTTCTTGGCTGGTTCATTGAGAATGACCAAGATCAACGAGAGACCTATTACCTGCCAGTCATAAGGCATTGCTGGTTTGGGACTTCCACCTCTCCTCAAAGGGAAAGAACCAGCTCCACAGGTACCTGACAGCCAGAAGTCCAGCAGGAAACCTGGCCGTCATGGATGAGTTGGACTAAAGGACCTATGTCTGCGCTGTCTAACTCAATGATCGAAAGAATGTTTGGCGAATGGACAGAGCACACAAGGGTCAGGAACCTGCTAACCGGTGATGGAAAAGGTGGGTCACTCACTGCTGTATAAGACTGAAGACCCATTCTCAAATACTTGGTATTGGTATTGGATATGGCTTATTATAGACACATGTACCAATACACAGTGAAACACCTGTCTTGTTTACAGTTCATATAGATCATTACACAGTGCATTGAGGTAGAACGAGATAAAACAATAACAATGCAGAATAAAGTGTGAAAACTACAGAGAAAGTGCAGCTTTGGTAAACAACAAAGTGCAAGATCATAATGAGGTAGATTGTGAGGTAAAGAGTCCATTTTATCATACAGGAGATTTGTTGAAGAGTCAGAAAACAACTTCAGCTCCTCCACCAACAGATTTCTTGATGGCCAATTAATCCAGAAACACTAATTTGATATTCCCTTTATTGCAAAATACAGTGGATTCTGGTTAATTGGGCCATCGGTTAATCAGGGCATCCCCTTATTTGGGACAACATTTAAAGAACAAAAATCTAAATTGAGAAAATAACCAGCATTTTCTTTGTTTATGTGGGACACCATGCCACTTAACTGGGACAGGCGACTGTTGCCGAAGTTCCTAATTAGTGTCAGTCATGTGTCCTTGTATGGCCGATACACAGAACACTGTGCTCAGAACAATCAGTTTTTAAATGGTGTCGTTTGCGTGTGTTTGTGTTCCAAAAGCCATGATACTTGTCACTGATATTTGGTGAGAAATAAGCAGTAAGACAATTCAGAACTGTCTTTTGCTCGCTGCAGTTTCAAGCATTTAGGCTTGGAGATGCTAGAAATGACCAGGAGTGAAAATGAAACGATTTCACTACTTCATCAAGTTAGGAATTTAAAAGTATTGACATTCATCTTGAAAGTTCCAACAAAAATGAAGGTTTGGAGGACACAACCATCTAATGCACTGTATGAATGCAGTCCATTATCTGCACTAGTTGTGTGTACTGAATTTTTTCATTTACAGTCAATCAAGATAACATGGCAGATGAATTCCTCTGTCGATAACTACTAAGAACTAATACAGTTTTATAGTTCTGTGCGGGTATGGTATTTTTTTATGTCTTGCTCTGTACTCTGCTATAAAACAACAGATTTCATATCACATATGATAGTGCTAATAAATCTGATTCAGAATCTGATTCTGATCGACATCTGAAGCATCTCAGATCCTACCCCACTGAGAACAAAGAACAGGGTGAAATTGTTAGAGGCAAAGAGCTTTCAAATATGCAGAAAATGGGCAAATACCTCCTCCTCTGGATTCTCAAGCACATGGTGATTGATTGTGAGAGATTGTGAGGTGTGGCCACCACTTCTGTACTTGCATAGTTTACGATGAGAAGTCCTACTGTGGTCCAGGACCCCTGGGAAGGATACCTTGTGTGTGATGAGTCAGGCAACACTGACTGCTGAAGAGGTTCCTTGGCTTTGAGTGCAAGAGGCAGCCTGACAGAGAGGAAGAAGTCACACGTGGATGAAAATTACAGGGTATCTTCATACATGAATGAGGGAGAAGAGAACCACTTCTTCTCTTATAATGTCCCATTTTTGCAAGTAGGATCTTCCTCTTGATGTGGTGTGATGCCTCCTTTGACAGCATCAACGGAGTTCTTAGGATAAGGGTTTAGTCCCGTAGAAGAGAGGGAGTTTAGAAGAATGAGGGGGGGCCTTATAGAAACATTTCGAATGTTGAAAGGCATGGACAGAGTGGATGTGGCAAAGTCGTTTCCCATGGTGGGGGAGTCTAGTACGAGAGAGCATGAATTAAGGATTGAAGGGCGCCCATTCAGAACAGAAACGCGAAGAAATTTTTTTAGTCAGAGGGTGGTGAATCTGTGGAGTTTGTTGCCACGGGCGGCAGTGGAGGCCAAGTCATTGGGTGTATTTAAGGCAGAGATTGATAGGTATCTGAGTAGCCAGGGCATCAAAGGTTATGGTGAGAAGGCAGGGGAGTGAGACTAAATGAGAGAAGGGATCAGCTCATGATAAAATGGCAGAGCAGACTCGGTGGGCCGAATGGCCGACCTCTGCTCCTTTGTCTTATGGTCTTATGGACATTTTAGAATTCTCTACCCAAGCTGACTGTGGATGGCCAGTTACTAAATATATTCAAAGCAATGCTGATCAGATAAGGGGAACCATGCAAAAAGGGGTCAGTGCAGGACAGCAGCACTGAGAGTAAACTCAGGTGGCTGAACGCATACACCTCCTTCTTAGTTTTTTTTGTGTGAGTGAGAGGCATATAAAACTTGGCGCAGCCACCACAAGGGCCCGAAGGGGAAGGACGATGGTTTAGGATCCTTCTCCTGTGGGAGTGGGAGGGGCTGAGTGGTGGGGACTGCACCCCTCAACAATGATTGTACAATGTGAACCATAAGAGTGGCTGAAATTGTTGAACTGTACAGAATGTAATGGTAATATCTGTAAAGTGTTCAGAGTTATTGAATGGTTTATTGTAAATAATCTATTGTGAATAAAGTATATTTTGTTTAAAAAAAGCTCCAATCCTCACCTGGGATGTCCAGTTACGACAGGCGCAATGGCAAAGGGGATGATGGCCTCCACTGCCAGTGGTTGCCAGTGGTTGAGAAAGTTGCAACAGAAATGGAACTCCGTTCGTTGTTCTCCTTCATAGCCCTGCATGAAATTAGTGTTGGTTGTTCGTTTATTATTGTTACGTGTGCTGAGATACTGTGAAAAGCTTGTCTTGCATTCGATTCATACACATCAATTCATTACACAGTACATTGAGCTAGAGCAAGGTGAAACAATAACAATGCAGAATGAACTATTACCGCTGTAAAGAGAGCGCAACACAGGTGAAGAATTGTCAGAGCATTTGGAAATGGCCCTAATGCAAAGAGAGAGAGAGACACTGAAGCAGGTCGAAGGTACTCGCTCCTTAACGCAAACTTTGCAGAATCTTACGGAAAAGGTAAACAATAAACACAAGGCCAAACAGCCGTTAGCTAAAATTCTCAAACTGAAAATTAATTGGCAACACCACAGCTGAAAGCACTATTTATACTAAACAAATACTGCTTCTTTCCAGTATGAGTTGAAACGATAGTCCTCTTTCTCAGACAAGGGTGAAGGTAAGCAGGGGGCGCAACATCGCTGTGCGTTGCCCAAGCTTACAACAAACAGAAGGGAGTTAAATGCCACCGCAATGAAACTGAAACGTGCATTCTCGTGAGTGCAGTTGGCAAAGTTGCTGCACAGCCTGCCTGTGGGGCCGTGCAGACCCCACAATAGTCTGCGGTTGTGGCAAGAATACGGTGCATAATCAGAGCAAGGTAGATTGTGAGGTCAAGAGCCCATCTTATCAGAAGCAGGGTTAATAGCACTGGCATATGCTCCCGATGTGGCCTTCTATATATTGGCCAGACCCGACGCAGACTGGGAGACTGCTTTGCTGGACACCTATGCTCTGTCCGCCAGAGAAAGCAGGATCTCCCAGTGGCCACACGTTTTAAGTCCACATCCCATTCCCATTCTGGCATGTCTATCCACGGCCTCCTCTACTATAAAGATGAAGCTTCACTCAGGTTGGAGGAACAACACCTTATATTCCGTCTGGGTAGCCTCCAACCTAATGGCATGAACATCAACTTCTCTAACTTCCGCTAATGCCCCACCTCCCCCGCGTACCCCATCCGTTATTTATTTTTATACACACATTCTTTCTCTCACTCTCCTTCTTCTTCCTCTGTCCCTCTGACTATACTCCTTGCCCATCCTCTGGGTTTCCCCTCGCCCCTGTCTTTCTCCCCGGACCTCCTGTCCCATGATCCTCTCATATCCCCTTTGCCAATCACCTGTCCAGCTCTTGGCTCCATCCCTCCCCCTCCTGTCTTCTCCTATCATTTTGTATCTCCCCTCCCCCTCCCACTTTCAAATCTCTTACTAGCTCTTCCTTCAGTTAGTCCTGACGAAGGGTCTCGGCCTGAAACGTCGACTGTACCTCTTCCTAGAGATGCTGCCTGGCCTGCTGCGTTCACCAGCAACTTTGATGTGCGTTGCTGGCAATGCTGTCAGGTTTGTTGTCTTTGCAGCAGCAGTACAGCACATTACATATCACTTGACACCTTGTACTCCTACCTCCCATTCCCCCCCACCACCTCCTTACTTTGACATCTCCCCTTCCTTTCCGGCCCTGATGAAGGGTCTCAGCCCGAAGCCTCAGCTGTCCATTCTTTTCCATCGACGTTGCCTGGCCTGCTGAGTTCCTCCAGCATTTAGATTAGATTAGATTCAACTTTATTATCATTGTGCCAAGTACAGATACAAAGCCAATGAAATGCACTTAGCATCTGACCAGAAATGCAAAGAATAGTGTTATTTACAAAATAACTGCGAATAAAAAAGTGCTACAGCACACAAATATAAAAGTACTGAGACGGTACAATACTGATGCAATACTGCTTAGCCCTGTGATGTGAGGTTCAGCAGTGTCACAGCCTCAGGGAAGAAGCTCTTCCTGTGCCTGCTGGTGCGGGAGCGGAGGCTCCTGTAGCGCCTACCAGATGGGAGGAGAGTAAAAAGCCCATGGTTAGGGTGAGATGCATCCCTGATAATGCTTGCAACACACATCAAAGTTGCTTGAATTTCCAGCATCTGCAGAATTCCTCGTGTTTACCTGATAATGCTTTTCACCCTGCCCAGGCAGCGTTTATGGTAGATGTTCTCAATGGTGGGCAATTGGGTGCTGATAATCCGCTGGGCAGTTTTCTCCACATGCTGGAGTGCTTTGTGGTCCAATACCGGACAATTGCCATACCACACTGAGATGCAGTTGGTGAGTATGTTCTCAAGGGTACAGCAGTAAAAGTCCGTCAGTATCCTGGGACAGAGGTGAGCTTTCTTCATGCTCCGCAGGAAATAAAGGCGCTATTGCGCCTTTTTGCTCAGGATGGACCAGGATTGATCAGGATTTTGTGCATGCTGCCTCTAAACACTTCTCTGCTTCCTGCTCTGAAAGACTGAGAGCAGCATTTTGGGCCTCCATATCAATTTACATCTACATCCACTCTGGTGCCCCCCGCCCCCCTCAGTCTTCTCAGCACAGCAGAGAAGCTGAATCTGGGCCCTCACAGCCCTCAGTGGAACTGCAGCCATTGTTTCCTTTGCAGCGTTGAATAATTCAGCAGTAGAGCTGCTGCCTTCGCTATAGGCAATGCTGATAACAGCAATGTTTGGAGCTTAGCAAGCAGTGACAATCTCCCTATCTGTCCTGTAAAGGGTGCAGAGATAAACCGCCCTTTCAGAAAACAATTACTGGCTTGCAACTTGGAAAGTCTGTCGCAAAGAGACATTCCAGCTTTATCTGAAATTAAGTTATTCAGCCCTTCGAACAAGAATACCCTTTTATCTCGCTCTCTTTTTTTTGTTAATATTTTCAACAACTCGATTCAATGGAAAAGCTTCACTTGCAAAAAAAGTACAGTTGAGTGGATTGTATTTGCATTTCAGTCATTTTTTTTCGATTGTGCTGTCATATTTGTGCACCTGTTGTCAGGATCTTTAGTGAGGTGGCTCACATACTCTCAGTGGCCATTGTTATGTGACCACAACAAGGAGTTGCCAGTTTGTTGGTCGACTTGTGTATGAGTAACCTCGTTCCATGGTTCTTAGGACTATCAGTTCTAAGTCTAGCATCGTTCCTGAATTCTCTACTAAAACCAAGACTTCGGCTAAGGACTCTCTCTGGACACCAATTCCACGCTCGCTACGAGCATAACACCTCCTGACTCGGCCTCCGCGCCTGTGTTCAGCACTTGGATTTGTACCAGCGCCACGTCCTTGCAACAGCTCCATTGTCCTGCACAAAGGGCCTCTCTCTCTCACCTTAACGCCTCAGTCGTACAAGGTATCTTCATTTTCATATGCATGGTGACTAAGCCACTCAGTTCTTCCACCAACCACCATCCATCTGTTGTCCGCCAACCTGACCGATGCTCCTGGTCCTCAGATCCAGAGGGATTGACCTTCTTATGTTGATGACACCTTGAATCCTTTCAGGACTGAGCTGCCCTCTCTCTGTCTCGAGACAGGTCAAGTACCCCATAATGCCATGTGATTGTCATCTATTGACACAGACACGAATACAGCCACAGGCCCTTCAGCATACGATGACCATCAGCACGATTTATACTAATCCTGCAGTAATGCCATTTCATTCTCGTCCAGTTCCTCCCAATTCTCACCACTCACCTACACACTGGAGGCAACCTGCTGAATAACCAAGCAACCTACCCGTCTTTGGGATTTGGGAGGAAACAGGAGGAAACCCACAACTCACAGGGAGAACGTGCAAACTCCACAGAGTCAGAGGTCAGATCTGAACCCAGGTTTGTGACGCTGTCTGGCAATGGCTCTGCCCGCTGTACGAATGTATCACATTAGTGGAGTAGTAATTCACAGTTGAAAGGATTATTGACTGATAATAATTCAAACTTTAATATGATAAAGACTATAGATAACGGAAGGACTTGGATCAGGAGAAAGCTATGTGCCACAACAAGTCTCCCCTTCCATATGCTGTTCTATCTCCTGTGCTGAGCAACCCCTTCCCGATCCTCCTGCCCCCAGCCATGCTCGGGGAGCTTTGCAGAAGCCAAGGAAAATGTTCTTGGGATGCAGGAGGAAGCCGGAGCACCTGGAGGAAACCCTTACAGTTACTGGAGTAACCTGCGAACTCCACACAGACAGCACCCGTGGTCTAGTTCGAATCAGGGTCACTGGAGCCCTGAGGGAACAGCACCGACTGTGCTGCTTCTGACTGTCAAACAAATAGCCTTTCTTGCCTCTTGCTGATCTTTTTATATGCATATATTAAAAAACCCAAAATGCTCAAAGAAACTAAAGTATTTCTTAACATTCAGAAGGGTATTATGTGAGTCTTGTGTTGGTCTGTTTGGAATCCCTGGGCACTATGGTACAAGCCCCCGGGACTGGCAGTGCCACAGATGACACTGATCACCTGGCTCTCCCCTATATTGTCTGTTGCTCCACTTCACTCCTGGTACGTATCAAAGAAGGGGAAAGGCTACAATTATGGAAGACACGTTACAACGCCTCCCCTCTGCGAAGACCTTGTATAAAAGGCAGCACTCACTCAGGTGACGTTCTTGCACTATGGGTTTGTTCTCAAGAGGGGCTCCTAATTCCACTACACTCAGCTGCGTAGCTGCCTGGCACTGTCTGATCACTGCGAGTTTTATTAAGGACAATCTGCTACATTACTCTTGGTTGACTATTAAAACTCACTTATGTTAATATGATTCCACAATAAAAAGCCAGTTGTTGACTTTACTTCCATAGGCACTGGAATAAAACAGATCCCCATGGAGTAAATATTGAATTACACCATTCTAAACTTGATGGATTTCATTATCCTGACACTTTCATGAGGTGATTTCATTACATTTAATTATGTAATAATTGCCAAACGTTTCCCCTTACGGCCGTGTTAAGGATCATATTTTTGCTTGGCGGAATGGCTGCTCTCCTGCTCTGTTCTGTTGACCTTTGGGAAGCTGGTGCGGGATGTAGGAAATTGATCCCAGTCTCGGCATCCTGGGTACCTTGAGTTGCTTCTGCCACGTCACTAATTGCTGATTCGAATGTAACCCCAGGAGCTGTGAGGTTCTGAATTGTGGGCAACAGAAACAGCTGGCAATGTTTATCTGAACATTTTCATAAAGAATTAAAAGAGTTTTTATCTTAAAGATTAAAGCTTGGGGAGTATAAATCCCTGGAGATTTATCCACCCTAATTCGCCTCAAGACAACAAATACCTCCACCTCTGTAATCTGTACAGAATCCATGAAGACGATGCCATTTCACCTTACTTCAATGGACTCTGTGTCTGTCTCCTGAGTAAATACTGATTTTTATTAAAGATTAGAGCAGAAAAGAAGTACATTCTCCATGAGGTTTTGACAAGACCTTGGCTGCGAGTTCTAAACAATCTGTTGGAGGAAATCAGCATGTGCGGGGGGAAAGGAAGCGTTGGCAATGCGATCGAAACCTTACATCGGGACGGAAAGTGGAAGGGTGGGAAGGCTGTGAGGTGCTGCTGGATTGGAGGACCCAGTAAAATTCCTCACTTGAAATGGGATGCTACCCTGCTCAGGGGCATTGCTCTGAACTCTCCCATCAGACAATCCCAGGACATAGTGTTGTATATTTAATATTTCAATAATATTTAAGTAATCCTGTGCATACATTAGTTTATTAAACATTCTTGTTCATTTAAGTAATTAATACAGGTTATATGTAAAAGTATGTTAACAGCATATGTCATCACGCTATCACATGATACATGTGCGCCTCACTTAAAGTAATATACTAAACCAGACCTGCATTCCCAGACTCCTGTGTTTTCTTTGAGTTAATTTAATGTCCTGAAGTTACAAAACATAACACACAGGTAGCATAGGTTAGAAGCCATTGACAGCTCAAGGTAGCAGGAGTCTCTGGAAATGGAGCATGAGGTGCTCACTATCTCACTGGAGATCAACTGTGACTGTGGGGCTGGAGTCCATCTTGGCTACATGATCAATGTTAAGTTTTGATAATGTTTTAGTCAAGTTGTTTTACAATAAATCCTCCTCCCATTCAAAGGCGGCACATACAGAGAGTTGATCCCTCTACACCATTCCATCAAACACTCCAGAATCTCACACTAAGAAGCACAAACTTTGTTCTGTCCTGATGGACCCTGAATTAGTCCTTGGTTCCATTTTTAAAAAAGCATTTTATGGAGGACACTGCAGTAGGTAAGCTTAGGGAAGGAAATCCAGAGCTCAAGTCCAGGTATCTGAAAACACAATAGTCAAGTTGGAGCAGCAGAAAGCAGAAACATTGCTGAGGGAAGACTTAGAGGAGACAAAAGGTCGTGGGCTTGGATGACGTTACAATCAAAATCTATAAAAATGCACACGAGAATAGAAGCAGAGGTAGGCCATTCAGCCCCTCAAGCTTGCTCTGTCATTCATGGCCTCAACTCCTGTGCCTGTTTCCCATAACCCTCAATCCCCCCATCTTTCTAACTTACCTAACTTCACTTTAAATATTTCTAATTATCCAGCCTTTACATCCTCACATCGTCAGTTTTAAATAACTAATCCCTTATCTTAACAATTTGTCATTTTTTACAAGTCTCCCACTTGTAAAAGTTCCTCAACTTCTACCCTGTAAAGCCCACATGTTTAACTAATACCACTCCCCATTCTCCTAAACTCTAAGGAATACAGACACAACCTGTTTAAGCCCTCTTGAATAGGAAGTCCAGCTCAATGCAGGAGCTTCTCATTCAGAACATGACTAATGTTATTTTACCCTGTCTTTGGTAAGGAAGCAAAAACAGTGCAGGTAAGGGAACTTCTGAATGTAACATGTATATGACCACTATATATGTTCTCAAGGAGTTCCTGGGGTGAGGATAAAGGGTGAATAAACTATCATCTGAAAAGGGCTAAACTCATATACTGTTGCTGGAAAAAGTGTCTTGCAGCTGAGATAAGGAGGGGATAATAGGATGGAAGGGATCTCAGACTGAAAGAATCTCAAATGAGTATACAGTAGATTGAGCTGAGGGGGCTTGGGAAAATTGGGATCTAGGATGAAAGGGACCTGGGATGAAGGGGTCTAGGAGGAGATAACAGGGGAAAAAGGAAACAGCTGGCAAGAAGAGGGTGAAAGAAAAAAAGAAAGAGAGGGAAAGAAAGACTAGACACACATAAGGAAACCTTTAGAAAAATGTTTGCACATTTAGAAGAAGTTTGAATGTGGTGTTCTCTACCTAGACAAAGCAAAAGGATGATAGAAAGAAGAAGGGAGGCTACTTTTGGAGAGTACTCTTCCCAGTTGGTGAATAAGGTTCTTGGCATGCTGGCCTTCATCAGATAACACATTGGGTATATAAATTGGAATATTATCGTACAGTTGTACAAGTGTTGCTAAGACCACACATGTTGTATTGTGTTCAGTTTTGGTTACCCTGCTTTTGGAAAGACGCCCATTAAATTGGAAAGAGTGTTGAGGATATTTATGAGGATGTTGCTGGGATTCACAGAATTAAGTTAAGTTATAGAAAGAGGTTGAGCAAGTTGGGAATTTACTCACTGGAATGGAGGAAAATGAGGGGATATCTTACAGAAGCGCAGGAGATCATGAGCGGCAGAGGTAGGCTGAATGTGTAGTCTGTCCCCCAGTGTTGAAGAATCAAGAACCAGAGCGCATAGGCTGAGAGTGAGGGTGGAGAGATTTAATAGAAACCTGAGAGGCAACTGTTACACCCAGAAAGTAGTCTATAGGGTTTCCATTCCCCTCATGCCCACTTGAGAAGCCAGTTGGTACACTGCGGAGAGGTTACATCAGACAGATGACTCCTCTGTCGCTGTGAGAATCCTACCAGGCTGCACTAGGACTGATGGCTTGGTGCTGTACTCATGTCTGGATTGGGCTACAAAACCCCCAGTAGTAGGTACAAGTACAACTTCCTATCAAGGGCTGATGCAACAAGTAGGAGGGAGAGTGGCCCAATTGGTTCTTCGTGGCTCCTCCGTCATTCAGTGAAATGTGGCTGAATCTGTCCATTCTCCTGCCCAGTCCTATGTCCTTATTCACCACTCCCACCCAAGCCCTTGCAGAAAAATGTTTTCATCATCACCTGGAATTTATTCAACAATTATCCCGCCACAATGCTCTAAGACAGAGCATTCCGAAAGTCCCGTTCCTCTTAGAGACGAAGTTCCTTCTTACTTTCATCTTCCATGAACAACCCATTCTTCTGTGACTGTGGCCTCTAGTTCCACATTCCTCCACTCTCCACCAACCTGTCAGATCCCTTCAGGATCTCACTCTTCCAAACTGTCCTGAGAGCAGGTTGATTGACTAGGGTGCTGTCTGGGATGGAGTGTCTTAGTGAGTATTTTAGCTTAATGGGAAAGAGACGTAGAGGGGATCTGAGGGCGACCTTCTTCACCCAGGGAGTTGTGAGTCTGTGGAATACACTGCATGAAAGAGTGGTCAATGCTGGGTTACCGACAGTATTTAAGAAATGTTCAGATGAACACTTGACTACCTTATGCAGCTTACGCACAGAGGGTTATGGCAGATGGGATTAATATAGAAGGATATATACTCGTCAGCGTGGTTGTGGGCCAAAAGGTTTGCATTGATGCCATAAATTTCCTGCATTAGAATATTGCTTGAAATTCTCTACCCTTGGGAACTGAGGAGGTGAGATATTGAATGTATTCAAGTCAGACATGGCAGACAGTTAATCTATGAGGGGCGTCAAGGAAAATGTAGAGGTAGCAGGAAAGTGGTGTTGAGGCCAAGGTGGGATTGGCAATGATCCTACTGAATGATGAAGCAAGCTCAAGATGCTGCTTGGTCTATTTCCTGCCCCTGTTTATTAAGCTCTTACAGCTAATAAATCTGAATCCTTTGTTCTGAAATACTCAATGTGGAGCTTCTAGCCAGAACCAAAGACATCTGGATCTTCCAGACCTTGTGCCTATTCCAATTTGTCTTGATGCCTAATCAAACATTGTACCTGGCATTCCCTGCAAAGTGTTAATGATAAGCTGCTTGGAAAGGGACCACGAGTTACCATCCGAGACTCTGGTCAGAGCAGGTGTGGACTGAAGCTGGTCAAAGCCAGTTCTAAGTAGACATGTCTATTACTGTGATGTACACTTCAGCGAGAAGGCAAGTCGAGCCAGGATTTGTGCTTGCCCGTTGCTCCTCAACGTAGGAGCAGGCAGCATGAACGGAAAGAAATAGAGACTTATCCCTACCATTGAGCTATGAACAATCAGATAAATCATGGGCAGATGGCAAATGGGGAATAGTTGCCAAAAGGACTTCGCCATCCTTGGTGAACACGTCTGTTTCAAGTACTTGGATGATGCAGCCTTTAAATCTTGGCTGTGGGAGATTTTCTTTTCTATTCAGAATCTAAGGCACCACTGCTACAGCTTGTCTCCTGGTCCTGTCTGGGCACCCAATTACAACTGTTCAATGCCTTGACCAATAAGAAATGTTGAGTCTTAATTAGATAGTCAATGGTGTGAATGCAGTGAGGAGGCTCATATTATCCTAAAGGCCTGGGGTCATACAGTCAAGCAGCACAAACACAGGCCTTTCTTCCCATCATGTCCGTGTTGGCCATTGAGCACCTTTACCACCACTTGAAAAGTGATGCTCTATGGCTTGGAGGTTCAAGTGCTGATCCAGTTAATTTCTTAAATATTGTAAGGGCTTCTGCCCCCATCATCCTGTCAAGATGCGGTTATCATTTACTTATTGAATATGGACAAAAGCAGATCACTCAGACATTCAGCAGCCTGAGATTTGAGGGAATGGTCTGGAAGTCATCCCAATCCCTGGTATTTGAGCTGGCATGTATTAAACAAAAAATCTTTTTTTGTGTGTGTGTGTGATCTCCAAGGCTACTTTCCAGCAGAGGACAATACTATTTTTGGCATTGTTGCACAGTGAGTAGTGTCACTTCCTACTGAGTTTGCGTTCATCCAACTAGGAGGTTGAACAACCCAGTGTTTTAACTGGCGCTCCTTTACAACATAAAGCGATTGCTGACCCATTTTATTGAAAGCCGCACCTACCCTCTCAGGCCAGAACACAAAATCGCACTGCACTGTGCAGGATGTCGGGACCAGAGGTGAGGGTCAGGCCAGTTCTGCTTGCTGCTTCACGACGTTTACTCCTCTATGTGCTGATGCTGTGGTCTGCTCAGGCTACTTTGAGCTTCGTGCCTGAGTACTCACTTTCGTTCTAAGTGCTATTTGCTTACTTTTACTGTTTGCACGATTTGTTTTTTTTCCTCACTCTGCACATTGGGTACTTGTCTCAAACACAAGGAAAGCTGCAGATGCTGGAATTCCAAAGCAACATGCACAAAGTGCTGGAGGAACTCAGCAGGTGAGGAAGCAACTATAGAAAAGAGTAAACAGTTGACCTTTCGGGCCCTTTTTTGTGTGACCTTTTGGGTTTCCTGTTTTTGTGGTTGCCTGTAAGGCGACAAATCTAAAGGTTGCATAATGTATACGTACTCTGTTAATAAATATACTTTGAACCCCTGCCAAACATGGCATAGCTGCTCATCCTGGTGACTCCAGCGACACATCCCAAACTCGTGACCACTACCTCCAATGGCACTGAGTACATTGGAATACCACAATTCCCCTCCAGTCATGCAACATCCTGACTTGGAAATATGTTACCAGTCCTTCATTTTTCTCTGGGTTTAAACCTGAGGACTCTTTCCCCAGTTATTGGTTCATTATCGTTTCGTGGCCCGAGGTACAGTGCAAGAATTTTGTTTTGCATGTCATCCAGATTGAGGTAGCCAAAGGAAAACAGGATGCAGTGTATAGTGTCAAAGTTACAGAGGAAGTGTCGTGAAGACAGATGAATGCAGTGCAAGGGTCATGGTGCATTAGATTAGGAGATCCACAGGCCATCTTTTTGTGTATGTGCTGTTCATTCAAGAATCCAATAACAGTGAGATAGAAGGTGTCCTTGAGCCTTGCGGTTCGTCCTCCCAGGATTTCGAAATTTCTGTCCAATGAGGGAGGTGAGAAACGAGAATGGTCAGAGTAGGAGCAGTCTTTGGTTACATTGGCTGTTGTCCTGTGGTGACGGAAAGTGTAGACAACAGATCGTTTTCTGTGATGAATTGAGCCACATTCATAACTCTGCATCTTCTGGTGTTGTGGGCAGAGCAGTGTGGGATCTCCTTCGCCAGAGGAAATACAGCCCTTCAAGAAGACGGCTGGCCACCACCTTTCCAAGGATAAGTAGGAAAGGGCGATAAGCTCTGGCTTTGCTTCCCTTAGAGCTAGCATGGATATGATGGTCTGAGTGGCCTCCTTGAGTGTCATTATAAGATACACTAAGACTTCAGCTCACAATTCTAAACTCATCAATCAGAAGAAATACAAACTCTGTCAAGAAGTTTTTTATTGTTCAAATTATATCACAGCTCATCTTTATAAACTTCATAGAACATAATCCGCTCCTTTAACCTCTCCTCTTGGGAGGGCCTTTTCATTCCTGGAATCATTTATACCCCTCGAAGGCAGGAATGCTCCTCTGAAGGTCAATATTTATTGGTCTTTCACAGCTTTAAAGAATGTATTCTGTTCTCATTTTGCTCCTTCCAAAATGAATCATTTCACATTTGCCCCTAATACTTTGTATGCACTGCCCAGTCACTTAACCCATCAATATCCCTCTGCATCTACCCATCAATATCCTTCCACATCTATCTTGTCCTGCCCTTTGCACTTCATTCTCAGTTAGCTTCCTGCCTTGGAAAGTTCATTCAGAACCTTATCCATGTCAGAGTAGCTGAGGTACAAGCATGGATTATTTTTAAGCACTTAATCAATCTTTCTGTCCTCTTCATCCATGTTGGCTGAGATTCCCATCCAAGTTCATCCTATTTGCCCACCTTTGGCCCATAGCCCTCTAAATCAGTGGGTTCCAACACTTTCTTTAATGCCAGGGACCAATACCATTAAGGAAGGGATCCATGGACCCCAGTTTGGAAACCCCTGCTCTAAACCTTTCCTATCTATGTAGCTGTCCAATTGTTCAAATGTCAAAGTTGAAATTTCAAAGTAAAATTTATTATCAGAGTGAATAAGCGAGCATACTTAACAAATCTATAGAACAGTAATTGTAAACAGGATCAATGAACACCAGACTGTGCAAATGCAAATATAAAAATCAGCAATGAATAATGAGAACATGAAATAACAAGACAAGGAATCCTTAAAGTGAGACCATTGATTTTGGGAACACCAGAAATACAATAAGTGTAGTTATCCCCTGTTGTTGAGGTGTGGTAACTGTTCTTTAACCTGGTGGAGTGAATCCTGAGGCTCTTGTATCTTCTACCTGATGGCAGCAGTGAGAAAAGAGCATGGCCTGGGTGGTGAGGAATTTTGATGATGGATGCTGCTTTTCTATGGCAATATTTCATGTAGATGTGCTGAATGGTTGGGAGGATCATGTAGATGTGCTGAATGGTTGGGAGGATTTTACCCGTGATATATTGGGCCTAATCCATTACCTTCTGCAGGATTTTCCACTCAAAAGTATTGACGTTTCTGTATCAGGCCGTAATGCAGACAGTCAACACACTTTCCACCACACATCTATGGAAGTTTCCAAGGTTTTTGATGACATGCCGAACCTCCACAGATTCCTGAGGAAGTAGAGGTGCTGTCATGATTTCTCTGAAATTATATTTATATGATGGGTCTAGGACAGGTCCTCTGAGATAGTGACACCCAGGAATTTAAAGTTCCTGACCATCTCCACCTCTGATCCTCCGATGATTACTAGCTCATGGACCTCTGGTTTCCCTGTCCTGAAGTCTACAATCATCTCCTTGGTCTTATTGACATTGAGTGAGAGGCTGTGGTAATTCAACCATTCAGTCAAGTTTTCAATTTCCTGCCCCTTTCAGTGGTGTTGTCAGCAAACTTGTATGTGGTGTTCGAGCTGTACTTAGCCACACAGTCATAGGTGCAAAGCGAGTCGAAAAGGGGGCTAAGTACGCATCCCTGCAGTGCCCCTGTGTTGATGGAGATTGTGGAGAGACGGATTTGCCAATTTGAGCAAATTGGGATCTGCTGGTGAGGAAATCCAGGATCCATTTGCACTAGGGGGTATTGAGGCCCAGGTCTTGGAGTCTACTGATTAGTTTTGAGGGGATGATGGTGTTAAATGCTGAACTGTAGTCGATAAAGAACATCCTGATCTATGTATCTTTACTCTCCAGATATTCCAGGGTTGTGTGAAGAGCCACTGAGATGGCATCTGCTGCAGATCTGTTGTCTCGGTCGACAAATTGGAGCAGATCCAAGTTACTACTCAGACAGGAGCTGATGTGCTTCAACACAAACCTTGCAAAACACTTCGTCACTGTTGATGCAAGTGCCACTGGGCAATAGCCATTGAAGCATGTTACCACGCTCTTCTCGGGCACCGGCATGATTGAAGCCTACGTGAAGCAGCTGGGTACCATACACTGCCAGAGCGAGCGGTCGAAGATCTCCGTGAACGCACCAGCCAGTTGGTCAGCACAGGTCTTTAGTATTCGGCCAGGTACTCCATCTGGACCAGATGCTTTCCTTAGATTCACTCTCTTGAAGGCAGTCTGCACGTCATCTTCAGGTACTGAGAACAAAGGATCATTGGGAGACATGGGGGTGTACAGTGGATCCTCCCTGTTCTGGTGGTCTAAACAATTGTCTTCTAAATGTTGTTATTGCATTGTCCTTTACATCTTCTCTGCCAGTTCAGTCCATATATGCACTACCCTCTGTGTGAAGAAATTGCTCCTCAGGTCTTTTGAAATATTTCTCCTTTTACTTTAAACTTATGTCTTTAGTTCTTATTCCCTTTCCCTCAGTATTCACTCCATCTATTCACACTCCTAATGACCTTATACACCTCTAGAATATTCCCCTCAGTCTCTTAGACTCCAAAAATATGCCCTAGTCTATCCAACCAGTTCCTATAACTCGGGCCGTCTAGTCCTCAATCATCATCATTACGTTCCATGCCATATGACGTGGGCGATCATTGTCTTGCCATGACCATGATTGTTCTTGGCAAATTTCTCTACAGCAGTGGTTTTCCATTGCCTTTTTCTGCGCAGTGTTTTTACAAGATGCATGGCCCCAGCCATTATCAATACTCTTCAGAGATGGTCTGCCTGATGCCAGTGGTCGCATAACCAGGACCTGTGATATGCATCAGGTGCTCGTATGAGCGCTTACCACCTGCTTCCATGGCTTCATGTGACCCTGATCGGGGGTGCGGGGTCTAAGCAGGGGGTACACCTTGCCCAAGGGTGACCTGCAGGCTGGCGGAGGGAAGGAGTGCTCTATAACTCTTTGGTAGAAACGTATCTCCACACTGCCACCTCTAGTCCTAGAAACATCCCAATAAATCTTCTTTGCGCTCTTTTTAGCTTAATGGTATCTTTCCAATAATGGGGGAAACAAAGTGCACAATGCTCCAAATCCAACCTCAGCAACATCTTGCACAACACTATGTCCCAATTCCTATACTCAATGCTTTGACAGATGACGCCAGCGTGCCAAATGGCTCCTTCACCTCCTGCCTACCTGTGATACTGTTCTGAGTGAACAGGCTACTTGCACTCTGTTCTACAACGCTCCAAAGGCTCAACTATTCGATGTGAAAGTCCTACTCTTGTTCGATCTCTTGAAAGGCAAAACCTCACACTTACCTGTTGAACACCATTTAGCCTTCCTTGGCCTACCTTCCTAGCTGATTGCTTCATGCTTCTAGGTACCCTATACCATAGAGTTATAGAGGATACAGTATGGGAAAAGGTTCTTTGGCCCATCGAGTTCGCACCAAACATCAACCAGCCAGTTTTGTACCAATCCGACTCCAATCTCATTTTTTATTCTCCCCTTAACTCCCTCCCCCCTTAGAATCTAACACTTACCTGCACATTAGAGGCAATTAACAATGTCCAGTTGACCCTCCAATCTACAAGTCCTTGGGATGTGGGAGGACACCAGATCACAGAGAGGAAACCCATGAAGTTACAGGGAGAACCACGCAAATTCTTCCCAGACAGTGGCGGAGATCAGGATGGAACCTAGATCTTTGCTGCTGTGAAGTCATGATCTGTTCTGTCCTGTTGTCAGAGATCAAAGGTCATAATCACTCCACTAACAATATTGACACTGTTCTTTCCCAGAGGCACCGGAGATGGCAGACGCACAGATCTGGATCAACTTCCAAATTGCTGGAAGAAATCAGTGGGTCAGGCAGCAGCCACTGAGGGAAATGGACAGTCAATGAGTCCAGTTAAAATGTCTCGACCCAAAATGTTGACCATCTGTTTTCCTCAATAGAAACAGCCTGAACCCACTGAGTTCCTCCAGCAAGTTGTGTATCATTCTTCTAAAGGCTGGTATTGGGTTATTGTTGTCACATGTATCACATTACAGTGTAAAGTCGGGTTAAATCTAGTCAAGTTTATTGTCATTTTACTATACGTATATATGTATACCATCAACCAAGACATTGTTTCTTTGGACCAGGCTGTAAAGCACAGAGATACACATAACACACAATAACTTAGGAAAGTAGGAATAAAATCTACAAATGAATTATGCACAAGTAAACAAAATAAAGTAGATAAATTAAATATTGTAGGGTACAGAACAGATTAGCCAGCTTTAGTATGAAGCAGCAGGGAGTTCAGAAGCCTAATGACCTGAGGGAAGAGACTGTTCCTCATCCTGACCATTCTTGTTTTTATGCAACTGATGGTAGAAAGTCAAAGAGGTTGCTGGATGGATGGGTGGGTCCTTAATAACACTAAGGGCCCCGCATCTCGATAAATACTAGGGAGACCCCTATGATCCTCTCGGCCATCCTCACAGTTCTTTGTCGGGACATCCAGACTGAAGCTCGGCTGCTCCCATACCAGATGGAGATGCAGCTTGTCAGGATGCTCTCTACCGTGCTCCTGCAAAGTTCAGTTAAGATTGGGTTGGGGGGTGGGGGCAGCAGGAGAGCCCCAGACACACTTGGCATGCAAAAATGTGTTTGCAAACTATCCTTACATATCCTTACAGACATTAATTATGGCAAGGTATAAAATGAAAACAGAAGATAGTGTTGTAGTTAGAGAGAACTTGCAGAGAGAAAGAGTTAGAGAGAAGGTAGACATATACTGTGCAAAGGTCACGATGAGGTAGATTTGGACAAGAATACAAAGTTCAAAGTTCAAAGTAAACTTATTATCGAAGTACGTATATGACACCACATACTACCTTGAGATTCATTTCCTTGCAGGCATTCACAGTAGAAAAGAGGAATGCAATAGCATCAATGAAAAACAGCAGACTGACAGCTGATGTGCAATAGACAATCTGTTCAAATACGAAAGTGAATAAATAATCCTGAGAAGGGACGGAGCTAAGGATGATGGTGCCTAACAGTAACTCCTTTGCTTGCATTCTGAAACAGCTCTGTTCCTATCTTTGATATCTCTTTTTTTTCCCTTTCAAGGTTTTTTTGAAGACCCTGACCTAGAGCTACAGGCTGAGTTTGGTTCTTTGCGGAAATGGGATCCACTTTCAGGGCCTCACGACCGGCTGCTTTTCGATTTGCCAAGGACGTGGACTGGAAAACTAGCATGCCTTCAGGGTACACACATAAACGTTGCTTGAGATTCCAGCATCTGCAGATTTCCTGGTGTATGCCTTCAGAGTGCTGGATTTTTGTGGCTCTGGAGACGGGCTGATCCAAGGCCAGTGCTGCCGCCTGATATGTCATGGGAGAACACAGAAGATTGGAAACAGTGAACTTGCTGCTGGCTGTGTACCCAGAGACCCGAGTTCTTTGGGCACAGAGCTCAGAAAAAGCGACGCGACAGACTTTTGACACCATAAATCAACGGGCTGTTTTGTTATGTCTCCCCTCTCACTGTAAAACTGGGACACCTCTTTTTCCCTTATTAGGGAGAGATAGAGAACCTGTGGTATGTTGAATTACCAGATAAATGAGTAGTCTTTGGGGTACTACAAGTCTGTGTCTTTATTGATGTTTTGCTGCATGCTTGAGTGCTCAATGGGGGACACTGACGTTTTTTGCAGGTGGGGGAAGGGGGGCATTGCTTTACTACTGCTTATGCGTGGGGGGGGGGAGTTGAGGTTCTAACATTTAACTGTCATTCATCCTTTGGGGCACTCCTCTGTTTTTCATGGATGTTTGCAAAGAAAAAGAATTTCAGGATGTATACTGTATACATTTCTCTGACATTACCTGTACCTATTGAACCTATTGACAGTGTGTTGTAGAGTCCTTGAAAGGGACTCCATAGTTGTGCCTGAACCTGGTGGCGTAGGACCTTCTCAAGCCGACACAGACAAGCACGTCCCAGTCTCCACCCAGCTCACAGGAATCACCTGTCATGCACTTCCAATTCATCACCTGCAGCCTATTAAAACCCAGCTCTCATCCACTGTCTTTGCTCATTCATAAAACTAGCCAGGCTCAACCAGTTGCTCCTAGCCTTCAGCTACAGTGTTATTTGTGAGTTTAGTATCTGTTCTCTCCTGTTCTGGGGTCCCTCGTGGCTTGTTATGTTGCAGTTGACTATTAAAGTTACCGTTCATTGGCTAAATCATCTCCAGTACTCTGCTTTTGGGTCAAGCATCCTCTACATTTCCTGACAAGTCATTGCTCACTGTTGGATTGCCTCTGCTGCGTGAGCCTCCTTTATATCTCCTGACAGAACTAAGGATTCTATACCTCCTTCCCAAAGACAGTAGCAAGAGGAGAGCAAGAAGGATAAGAGATGCTGCTCTGTTTAGCAGTGCTCCAAGGTGCGGAGGCCTTTGGCCTGTGATGGACTGGGCTGAATTGACCACTTGTCACCTTTGGCATACGGGAAGTCTGTTCAAGAGTGTGAAGAACAGAACGTCCTTGAGTCTTGTTGTACGTGATCTCAAGGATTTGTGCAGGAGAACGGAGAAGAGAGAATGAGTTTATTGGGAGACACCCTTAATTATGCTTTCCTGAGGCAGTGGGTGAAGTAGATGGAGTCAGGGGAGACTGGTTTGCATTGTGGACCAGGCTGAGTCATATCTCTGTAGTTTTTGTGGTCTAAAGCAGAGAAACTTACTATAACCACCACAATTACACTTTTCTTCCCAAGGATATACTTTGACGATAATAAATGCAGAAAGTACAATTGGGACATATCATGATCTACATTCAGTGTACCAAGAAATTCAATACATTCTGATATCATATCAGCATCATCTTAATCACTGCTTCAGCAGAATGTTACACACAGCCCAGCCCCTCAGTGTCCAGTGATGACAGGACCCTGGACAGCAGGTCCTTCCCTTCACCCGTTGTGGTGACTGAACTGAGCTGGTCCGACATGCTCCACTCGCTGCTGTAGCTCCACTCCGCAACACAACTACAGTACAATCAGCTCATCCTCACAGCCAGCCTGGCTACCTTCTTTGACTCTAATATGATTTCTCACCTTCGAATTGTTTCCCATTTGTGGCGTTCTTTAATTTGCTGACATTAATTTGCAGCTCGCAGGATGATTGCAACCATTCTGCCTAGACTTCTTGCATTATTATTCCTTTCGCCCCAAGATGGAATTATGGTGGAAGTGTAATATTCCCAATTATTAAACCTGCTTTCTTAAATTACAATCACAGCATGTTGCCAGGGGCTGAGAGAAAGGGAGGGAAGAAATGAGCTACTCCGAGCCCTGACTGCAGACTCGAAGTTCATAAATATGTAACTGCTGGCTCTCCTGATAGCTCTGGGTTTGAAATGGAAATTTTATCAACTGCATCTAACAGTTTTCTTTTTTAGACAATTTGCTCTCTCTGCGTCTTTTTATTCAGCCACAGATCATTTACCGTGTTTGCTCTGGGATGCATACTTTTCCTAAATTAACAGTGTCAGCTGTGGCTTAGTGGTTAGTGCTCATGCCCCTCAGGTACGAAGGTCACGAGTTCAACTCCCACTCCAGGGACTGGAGCACCAATTCACTGGAGTGCATGACATCAGAGGCACTATTTGTGAGACTGAGTGTTAAATTCCATCGACCCAACGGGACTATTCAGGAGCTCCTGTGAATAACTTGCATTCAACATCCAACTCACAAAGACATTGCTACCTGCTTTATTTGGAGAAATAACATGGGGCTAAATCTCTGGAGCTGGTGGCACATCTGGTAGAACCACCATTGTCTATTAACATTAGTGACCTGGGTTCGATCCTGACCTCTGGTGAGATCTGGGTGAAGTTGATACTTCTCCTTGTTTTCCCACTAGATGTTCTGCCTTCCTTGGTTAATTGTCCATAAAGTGTGTGAAGGTG
Source organism: Mobula birostris (assembly GCF_030028105.1). Taxonomy (NCBI): domain Eukaryota; kingdom Metazoa; phylum Chordata; class Chondrichthyes; order Myliobatiformes; family Myliobatidae; genus Mobula; species Mobula birostris. Next base: position 11,930,101 of record NC_092401.1, read on the forward strand.
GTAGAATCCAGGGTGGTGAGGGAGTAGAGGGGAACGTGGGAAGAAAAAATTAGATTGGTATACATTGGTGCAAATGGGTGCTTAATGGATGGCACAGACTCAATGGGCCGAAGGGCCTGTGTCCATTCCATAGGAACCTACGAGGCAATGAATCTTTTGATGTAATTGAACAGAATCCCCTCCCTATTCCTGTCCACGGCCTTCTCTGCCAGAGGAAGTCTCAGCACAATCTAGAGGAGCAGGACCTCATATTCCAGCTGGGGAATCTACAAACACTGTTCAAACTCCATTCTCAGTTCATCTGCTTCCTCTCTGTCCATTTTCTCTCCCTTCCTGATTTATCTGGTTCCTCCCACACTCACCGCCCCAGACCCCCAAATCCCTGTTTCTAATGGCTTTTTAACCTCTTTTACCCACCCTGTCTACCCATCACCCACACAATCCTCCCACCAAACTATTCCCCTCTACCCGACCTCCTGCCCTCCCTTGTCTCCATGATCCACCTTTCTTTCTTATCCTTTTCCATCATCAACAGCCCTTTGTCACCTCCAGCCATCACTTCCCAGCCTCTGCCTCTGTTGCTACTCTTCCCGCCTCCATCTACCTGTTAACCCTCCTAACCAGGATCCACCTACCTCATGCCAGCCTTTGCCCCACTCCTTCCTGCCATCTCTTTATGCCTGCTCTTTCCCCTCTACCTCTCAGTCCACAACAAAGTTCTCAACCCTGTTGACTGCCCATTCCCCTCCTCAGAGGCCGCCCGACCTGTGAGCTTCCTCCAGCACTAGGGGAAGGTTAGACAAACTTCACTTGTTCTCTCCAGAGCACCGAAGACTGAGGAAAGACCTGCTAGAGGACTGAAAGTTTATGAGAGTCATGGATAGAGTAGGTAGTCTGAGTCTTTCCCCGGTATGGAAAGGTCAAATGCTAATGGGCATTGCCCAACGTCAAATCAGAATCAGAATCAGGTTTATTATCACCGGCATGTGACGTGAAATTTGTTAACAGCAGCAGCAGTTCAATGCAATACATAATATAGAAGAAAAAATAATAATAATAAATAAGTAATTTGATTACACTATGCATATATTGAATAGATTAAAAATTGTGCAAGAACAGAAATACTGTATACTAAAGAAAAGTGAGGTAGTGTCTAAGGATTCAGGAGAGGGGAAGAAGCTGTTCCTGAATCACTGAGTGTGTGTCTTCAGGCTTCTGTACCTCCTGCCTGACGGTAACAGTGAGAAAAGGGCATGCCCTGGGTGCTGGAGGTCCTTAATAATGGACGCTGCCTTTCTGAGACATTGCTCCCTAAAGATGTCCTGAGTGCTTTGTAGGCCAGCACCCAAGATGGAGCTGACGAGATTTACAACCCTCTGCAGCTCATTTTGATCCTGTGCAGTAGTCCCTCCATACCAGACAGTGATACAGCCTGTCAGAATGCTCTCTACAGTACATCTATAGAAGCTTTTGACTGTATTTGTTGACATGCCACATCTCTTCATGCTCCTAATGAAGTATAGCCACCGTCTTGCTTTCTTTATAACTACATCGATATATTGGAACCAGGTTAGATTCTCAGAGATCTTGACACCCAGGAACTTGAAACTGCTCACTCTCTCCACTTCTGATCCCTCTATGAGGATTGGTATGTGTTCCTTTGTCTTACCCTTCCTGAAGTCCACAATCAGCTCTCTAGTCTTACTGACGTTGAGTGCCAGGTTGTTGCTGTGACACCACTCCACTAGTTGGCATATCTCACTCCTGTACGCCCTCTTGTCACCACCTGAGATTCTACCAACAATGGTTGTATCATCAGCAAATTTATAGATGGTATTTCAGCTATGCCTAGCCACACAGTCATGGGTATGTAGAGAGTAGAACAGTGGGCTAAGCGCACACCCCTGAGGTGTTGATCGTCAGTGAAAAGGATATGTTATCACCAATCCGCACAGACTGTGGTCTTCCAGTTAGGAAGTCAAGGATCCAGTTGCAGAGGGAGGTACAGAGGCCCAGGTTCTGCAACTTCTCGATCAGGATTGTGGGAATGATGGTATTAAATGCTGAGCTGTAGTCGACGACCAGCATCCTGATGTAGGTGTTTGTGTTGTCCAGGTGGTCTAAAGCCATGTGGAGAGCCATTAAGATTGCGTCTGCCATTGACCTATTGTGGCGATAGGCAAATTGCAATGGATGTAGGTCCTTGCTGAGGCAGGAGTTCATTCTAGCCATGACCAACCTCTCAAAACATTTCATCACTGTTGATGTGAGTGCTACTGGGCAATAGTCATTAAGACAGCTCTCTTAGGCACTGGTATAATTGTTGCCTTTTTGAAGCATGGGAAATTCCGCCCACAGCGGTGAGAGGTTGAAACAGTCGAGTTTATTGTCATTTGCACAAGAGCATGCATGCACAGGTGCAATGGCAAACTTGCAGCAGCATTACAGGCACATTGCATCATACAAGCAGCATTCATAAGAAACTCAGAAACAAATGCGACACAACTTCTGAGAGGGGGAAAGTTTAAAAGAGATGCGTGAGGAAGCTTTATTTTTACACACAGAGTGGTCAGTGTCTAGAACCCATGGTCAGGGGCTGCAGTAGAAGCATAAGAGGTGACCTCATTGAAACCTATTAAACGTTGAAAGGCCTCGATAGAGTGGATGTGGAGAGGATGCTTCCTATGATGAGGGGAGTCTAAGACCAGAGCACACAGCGTCAGAATAGAGGGACACCCTTTTAGAATGGAGGTGAGGAGGAAATTCTATAGCCAGAGAGTGGTGAAGCATTGTGAAGGCCAAGTCACTGGGTATATTTAAGGCAGGGGTTGATAGATTCTTGATTGGTCAGGGCATGAAGGGATATGGAGAGAAAGTAGGAGACTGGGGATGAGAGGGAAAATGGATCAGCCATGATGAAATGACAGAGCAAACTCGATGGGCCAAAAGGCCTAATTCTGCTCCTAATGGGCCAAGTATCCTAATCCTGCTCTGATATCTTATGGTCTTATGGAAATGAAAGCATTATCTAAGAAGTATTCAAGCATGTGGAGATGTAATGGACTATGGACCATGTGTGGGTTAATGGGATTGATTTCATATGGCATCATGATCGGTGCAGATATCAAAGGCCTATACTTTGCTATTCTATGCTCTAGGTATATCCTGTCCACAAAAGACAGGACTGATCTAATCCAGTAGACTTCCATCCAACCAGTCTCTTCTCAGTCAATGAATGGTGTTGTCAACATGCTACCAACCTACCAACTGGCACTTACTCACCAAGACACATCAGTGGGGAATTTGCTCAGATCTCTTTACAATTTTGATCCAAACATGAGCAAAGGCCTGGAGTTTCAATAGGTAAAGCATTTTGACTGCTCTTGTCATTAAGGCCTTCAACCTGAATCGCTAATTCTGTTCCTCTTTCCACAGACACTGCCTGTCCAACAATTTTTCAAAGGTTCAGTTTATTGTCAAAGTATATTGTACAATGCAGCTCCGATACTTGTCTCCTCCAGATGGCCATGAAATACTGAGAGACCATGGGAGTAGATGAAAGAAAAGACATCAACTCCCTCTCACTGGTATGAAAAAGGAAAGAAACAAAACTTTCAGACCCTGAAATCTCCCTCCCCCACAGCAAAAACCAGCCACGATAACAATCACCAGTCCCCTACACATAACAATCCCTGACCCCCTCACTCACTGAAAAGAACAGCAACAGTAGAACCAAGTCCGCAACGCCTTTGCCTTACACACAGACATTAACAGATCACCCACAAGGAAGAAAACACTGGAAACTAAAGGAAGCCCAATATCAGGTACAGTCCAATAATCACATAAATCTCAGAATATGGTAAATAACTTTTTGTTGGTGTACGTGGAGAGCAGCCGCACAAATTCAGACCTTCCGTAAAGAGTGACGGCCCTAACTCTGCCAACCCGGGTCTGAACGCATCGAACCGGCTGCTGGCCTTCCGTAAAGAGTGACTGCCAACCCGGGCCCTAACTCTGCCAACCCGGGCCCTAACTCTGCCAACCCGGGCCCTAACTCTGCCAACCCAGGGCCCTAACTCTGCCAACCCGGGCCCTAATTCTGCCAACCCGGGCCCTAACTCTGCCAACCCAGGGCCCTAACTCTGCCAACCCGGGCCCTAACTCTGCCAACCCAGGTCTTAACTCTGCCGACCCAGGGCCGAAAGCCGCCGACCCGGGTCTGGACACGTCGATTCAGCTGCTGACCATCTCTGGTTTTAGTTTTTATTTCAGATTTCCAGAATCTGTAGATACATGAAAACTTCTATTTTTTACCGGAAGCATTCAGCATGTCGGATGACCTCAGTGGACAGAGAAACAGTTAGTGCTTCTGTCATGATGTGTGCTGGGAACACTGGACCACAAGTGCAGAGGGAAGTCAGACTCCCATGAAGAGACGACGACTACGGCTTATTCATAAAAATTCCAACAGAACATCAGTGACTTGGCCGAGCAACACCACGAGACGTAACGTTCTCAACACTATGACCCCGTGATGAGCACTAATTAGATATCCACTGAAATACAGGTAACACAGAATTGCTGAGCCTATCAAAATAAACTTAACAAGCTTAAGCAGAAAGCAGCAGGAGACTTGTTTAGAGTTCCCTGTGTGTTTCTCGAGTGACAAAAAGAGTGAGTTGCTCGAAAAAAAAACACGAGAAGCTCTAAACGATTAATGACTCTCATTAAACAACAATTAACCTAATGAGGTACTCTTAAAAATTGGAGTTCGATGCTCTCTGGCGCCTCACTCAGGCCTGAAGAGCTCATTACAGCTTCCAGATGATGCTGCTTCATTGCAGAAATCAGGAAACCAGGATGGTTTAAGTTTTCGAGAGGAAGGAAGGTGGAAAGGACAAAAGAATGCCAGTGATAGTGTGGAGTCTGTACTTGTCTTGGTTGGTGGAATCTGAATGTGTCTGGTGAATGCTCACTCATTATTGTTGATCTGACTGGTGAGCTGTGTATGAGGAGGTGGAATATGGGTAAGAGGGAGAAATAAAAAGAGCATTAAAGCTGTGAACAGCCAAACAAGCAGTTAATGCAAATCTTCAGGTAAGATGGCAGCGTGCTTGGTCGTAGTGGCCTTTCCGTGTTCACCAGATGGTGCAAGTGCGTGTCTTAAACATTTTTCATTTGGTTGCAAGACCCTGGTAGTATATGTAATGCCCTGGTTAAGATTTTTATTGCTATTGTAGGGCTGTCAGTAATACTAGACGGACTGTTAACTGCTAACCGCTTATTATTGAAATGGCTTCTCTGCGGTGTTATATTAAAATGGCTTCTCGTATTGTTAACTGCTGAGCAAGGGGTTCTCTGTAACAGTAATGTCTGAGTTATACAAGGTGATAATGGAAACTGTATTCATTTGCTAGCCAATGGAAGTCATGTTCTGTTACCTTGTATATGTGTGCTGAGTTGAGGAGCGCGGGCTTTTTCGGGAGGCAAGCAGGGAGGACGGACGTGTGAGGAGCAGACAGCGGTTCTAGGGCGGCGGATACCGGACCTCAGGGGTTCGGAAGGTGGCCAGAGTCTCGGAAGGACGTTGTGGATGGAATCGGAAGCGTGAGCTCTAATGTATTAAAATCTTATGTGCACAAGACTGATAAGTTACTCATGTAACTTTTCTTTTAGTTGTTGCTACTAACCCATCACCAAAAATTTGCTATGAAGTATCATTCTTTACTCGCACTTTGTATATTGTTTCATATTTGTGTCATGGCTGATCATTGGGCGACTCACATTTTGGCGGGGTCGACGGCTATTCACCCTAGGCAACAGGAGTCAGGGGGACAAAGCCCCTTACACTATGCTGTAGGTATTTTGTTTTAACAGTTCTGTAAGAGCAGTCTGTTCTGCTTTCTGTTTGTTTGGGTTTGAGCTGAGATAAGAGGCTTCATGTTTCAACTTAGGAATGTGGTGTCAGCCAATCAGGATGGTAGAATTGGGAGAAGGTTCTAGAGAAAGCTGGGTGGAAATGTTTTGGTTGGCAGGAGCTGGGAGAAGACAGGAGGGAAGATGGTGGAGGATGCTGTCTCTGTTGCACAAGGTGCTTTGTGGAGATGAATGGCTTCAAGGAGGAAAGACCAACTCTCCTGTATCAGAGCCCATTTGTTCAAGATGGATTTTGAGCGACCTACGGAAGGTGGTGTATGTTTTCACGCAGACCGAGGGTCCAGCGCGTGAGTTACAGACAAGCTCAAGATTTGAGCTCCACCATCCATATGTGACTGTTTAAGTATAATGGGCCCTTTTTGTTTTCTCCTTCTTTCCTTTAATAACTGTTTGCTTAAGTTAACATTCTTAAATATACTTCTTATTAAATTTATGCAGTGTACGATCTGTTATTTCTTGCTGGGGGCAGTAAATCACACAGCATTCACACAAACCGGGGTTTGGGTGGGTGAGACATCCCAACCTCATGGATTTGGTGGGACCAAAGTCATATACACCCTAGATGTATGGAGCCCCAGAAAGGTGGGCTTCTCCCTGTGGATCCAGTGGCTGTTAGCAGTGGGCTAACGGGCTGCATTTCCAGTGATGCCCAGCAAAAGGAGGTTTCATATAAAATAGTGCAAGTCCAGTCCGTTGGTTCATTGGCAAGACTGACAGTGGCGGAGCTGAGAGGCCAGGACCCTCACGCTGCGGTGTCGGCTGTCACAATCATCGAGGAGGTGGCGGAGGCAATGTGGAAGAGAGCAGAGGTGCAGTGCAGTGGAGTCCACGTTGGGCTGAGGGGCTGGCCCCTGCAGGCCACCTCTCCCATCGGCACTGCTCTCCCGTTTTCAAGCTGGATTGCCTTCACTTGTGTCCGAGCCAGCGTGAGATGAGAAACTGCTGCGTACTTGCTTTTGTAGAAATCTGGCTCCAAAACAACCTCCCATGGACCAGTGTTCAGGCCATGCCACTCAGGGACGTGCTAATATTATCCTTTTTGTGCTACTATTAACTGTATGTGCTGTGTGTGTTCAGCACTTTGGCCCCAGAGGAAGACCATTTTGTTTCGCTGTATACATCTGTATGGGTGAATAATATTAAACTTGAGAATGAACACCTGACTTATGCATCCCCCTACATGTAAATTAGTTGCCATAATATTATAAGATTCAAATATCTGAAGTAGGTACATCTGTTCATTCCTACAAATAGCAGAACTGGTTTCCTCTCTCCAATTATTGTTTCTTATTAGTCATATGTATGTGCCTTGATGCCATTCATTACAATAGTGTGGAGTATTTTAATGAATGTACCATTATAATGTTCCTTCATCATTTCTGTCCATTTTCTGACTTATGGATGTTCGTAAAAATAGAACCAGTTAGATACCTGGGGACATTGTGTACTAGAAATACTTATCAGGTAAGGTGAATCAGATGGGATTCTGATGAAGAAAGCATTCGTGTCATGGTTCTGCCTCTATCTGTAGTGGGATACTGTTTAAACTCCAGGTTGCTTCAAATGAAGCAGAACACTTTTTTCTTTTGTCAGATTGGAACTCTTAACTAGTCCAAGCCTCTTGGCGGTAGTGGAAACAAATATGTCAGAGGTGTTTATGAGGCTCTTCGATGAATGTGCAGAGAATGGAGGGATACGGACATTTTGTAGAGTTCAGTTTAGTTAGGCAGTTAATTAACACCATGGGTTGAAGGGCCAGTCCTGTGCTAGACTATTCTATGCTCTATATTGCAGTTCAGCCTCTGAAAGGCTCGTGTCAGTATTACTATGCCGTAAGTGAAATAAATCTTTTGTAACCTCAGGAATCTGAAATTGACCTTCATAAATTAAAGTATTGATTACAGGAGATGGGATGTTGAAGTTGTATAAAACATTGGTGAGGCCTAGTTTGCAAAATTGTGTGCAGTTTTGGTTACCTACCAAGAGGCAAGATTTAAATAGTCAGAAAAAATTTACTAGAATGCTGCCGGGACTGGAGATCCTGAGTTATAAGGAAAGATAGAATAGGTTAGAACTTTATTCCCTAGGACACAGAAGGTGGAGGGAAGATTTGATAGAGGTATACAAAATTATAAGGTGTATAGATAGGGTAAATGCAAGCCAGCTTTTTCCACTGAGGTTGGATGAGGCTACAACCAGAGGGCATGGGTTAAAGGTGAAAGGTGAAATGTTTAAGGGGAACATGAGAGGAAATTTCTTCAATCAGTGGGTGGAACGAGCTGCCAGCACAAGTGGTGGATGCTATTTCGATTTCAATGTTTAAGAGAAGTTTTAGGTAGCCACACGGATAGTAGGGTTATGGAGGGCTCCGGTCCAGGTGCAGGTCGATGGGAGTAGGCAGTTTAAATGGTTCAGCACAAGCTGGACGGGCTGAAGGGCCTGCTTCTGGGCTGGTTCTCTATGAAACAATGAAGGACGAGTTAAGTGCAATGCCTGGTCAGCTAGGGAAACACGGCCACATGAAGAAGCTTACCGCCGAGGGAATGTTCCAGTAGTGAGGGAACAGAACAATGTGATTGTTAAATGTGCACTTGATCATAGAGTCAGCATAATGTTGACGAGTAAGTAGACTTACTACCAGATCTGTTTTAGAATTCTATAAGGGAGGAAATGGTTTGACTCTTCAATGCATTAAGGTGATGCATTAACCTACTAACCTAGTTCCTTTAACACTATCGAAAAATATAAGTGAGTATAGTTAATTCAATATGAAATCATGTAGAGAAAGGAAAATAAATGAGAGAAAGAAGGATGGAATTCAGAGTGAAAGAGTGGAATAAAAAGTGAAGTAAGTCAAATAGAATTTAGTTTATACTAAATTTAAATTTAATTAAATTCTAAAGGAATACTTCACATCTATGGACCAGCTGTGTGGCCTGGCACCATTATCTCCAGGAAAGGCCGGGAAGACTTGCGCCTTTGGGGATCGGCCCCGTAAACGACCCTGTTCCTCTTCGATTTTGCTGACTGAAACATTGAAACAGCAGGTGGTGCGTGCTGTTGTCGGAAGACCCTGCACGCAAATGATCCTCCACCCCCTCCTTTTCTCTCTCTCTCTCTCTCTCTCTCTCTCTCTCTCTCTCTCTCACTCTCTCCCTTTTGATGGAGAGTGAGATCCGGTCGGTCCCTGAGACAGGGGTACTGGGAGAAGCGATGCAGAAGATTGTAACATCGAAACAGCGAGCTGCTGGTCTCGGCTCTTGTTGCAGGAGTGACTTCTCCCTCTGTCGAAGGAGGGAAAGAGCCTGTCTGAGATATTAAGGTGTGGGGTTATGGACTGTAGTTTCTGATGGACTCTAGATCAAGTTCTCTTTGGGGGCTTTTGCTGTTGCTTGAATGGTGGGGGGGGGTGCGGGGGGGTTGCTGGTGCTTCTGCTGGTTCAAGGGGGGGAATGGGAAGGGTCGATTCTTCTGCTGCTTCTTGTGCAATAGGGGGCTTCAGAGTTCTGATGTTTCTACCAGTCATTCTTTGGGTTTTTTGTTTTGTGGATGTCTGTGAAGAGTAAGAATTTCAGGTTGTATACTGTATACATTCTCTGATATTAAATTGAACATTCATAAGTCGAGGGATAGAGTTTAAGAGTCGCGATGTAATGATGCAGCTCTATAAAACTCTGGTTAGGCCACACTTGGAGTACTGTGTCCACTTCTGGTCGCCTCACTATAGAAAGGATGTGGAAGCATTGGAAAGGGTACAGAGGAGATTTACCAGGATGCTGCCTGGTTTAGAGAGTATGCATTATGATCAGAGATTAAGGGAGCCAGGGCTTTACTCTTTGGAGAGAAGGAGGATGAGAGGAGACATGATAGAGGTGTACAAGATAATAAGAGGAATAGATAGAGTGGATAGCCAGTGCCTTTTCCCCAGGGCACCACTATTCAATACAAGAGGACATGGCTTTAAGGTAAGGGGTGGGAAGTTCAAGGGGGATATTAGAGGAAGGTTTTTTACTCAGAGAGTTGTTGGTGTGTGGAATGCACTGCCTGAGTCGGTGGTGGAGGCAGATACACTAGTGAAGCTTAAGACACTACTAGACAGGTATATGGAGGAATTTAAGGTGGGGGGTTATATGGGAGGCAGGGTTTGAGGGTTGGCACAACATTGTGGGCCGAAGGGCCTGTACTGTGCTGTACTATTCTATGTTCTATGTTCTATTTGAACTATTTTAAAGTGGAAGTTTAAATGCCATGGAGTTAGGATGCAGTGGTTATGATCCACCATACAATTATAAATGTATTTATATGCAAATCCAACAACCATGAAGGTTCAGCGTGTTTGATGGGTGGCTCCATAAAAAACAGGGAACTCACATCTTGGTTTCCTGGAAACAAACGTTTCCTAGGCTCAGTGGAGCAAAGGAAAGGATGAACACATGGAATGTAATATTTAATCTCCAACCTGGTGGTGATACCTTCAGGTCTCAATCTTGTGAGAGAGGTAGGGCAGGTTCTAAATCAAACCAGACCAGACATCGAAGGAGATCAGCGTGTGGCACAGCAGTTCCTCACAATGTGGCTGTGGTAATCTTGAACAAGCTATGGGTCACGCTGCACATTCTGCAAAGTTCAAAGATTCAAAGTGAATTTATTATCAACGTAGGTATGCAGTTTACAACCCTGGGATGCGCTTTCCCCACGTACAGCTATGAAACAAAGAAAAACTATAGGATCTGCTCAAAGAAGAACATCAACCACCACCCCCAATCCAGGAGCAAAAAAAAGACATAAATTGCGCAAATGACAACAAGAAAATTGAGCGGGAAACACAGAATATAAAACACAAAATCAAACGAATCCTGGCTGATTAAATTAGCTCAGTGTTCACTATCTGCAGGCCACCCTGATTCAAAATTAACTAAAAGAGCAACAGAAAAAGGAGGGACCAGAAACCAGAAACACATCACAACATGCTCAGGTACCATCCTCTGACAGCATTGAAGGGATAAAGAGATCATTTGAATGAAAGGACTTTCCTTCATGAACAGTGAGCGAAAGGGAGAGAAAGACCATCACAGGCAGACACTGCCCTCTGGCTGCAGCGAACAAGGGGCTGGTAAACGGCGCTGAGCACATGCTTACGTTCTGCACTCGCCTCGATGACTTCAATCTTTCTCGGTGCTTTAATTGGCAAGATTGGTGAGAAATCATGATGATCAGACGCTGTAGCGTCAACGCTGCATGCTTCGCTCGAAGCCTCGCGGAATCCTCTTGGAGACAGCAAAGCTCCAGATCACTCAGTCAGTCTGAAAACACACCACCAAAATGTAGGTCATCTTGATCGTCAGCAGGAACATTGTAGAGGTGCGTTCCCTTAAACTGATTTTATAATTGCTACTTCCAATTAGCCATGTTAATGAAAGGAGAGGGTTGATGGTGAGTAGCTACACCAACTTCGGTTCTGTGCAAAATATGTTGGCAAGTAGTTTTTCAGCAGAACTCCGCTGGTATGAGCTGAGGGTGAGTACTGAGCACCTAATGGTAACAGGACCAAATGATTAAATTCTGAAGACACTTCATAAACCCAGAGGGGCTGAAGGAAGTAATGTAATCATTGATCTATCTGAGATTTCAAGAAACAGAATGGATTTAACAAGGTAGGTTGATAAATTCACACAAGACGCTGGAGGAGCTCACCAGGCCAGGCATCATCTATGGAAAAGAGTAAACAGCCAACGTATCACGCTGAGATCCTTCTTCAGAACTGGAGAAAAATGTTGAGAAGTCTGAGTAGGAAGGTGAGAGGAGAAAAGGAAGGAATACAAGGTAGTAGTCTATGGGTGAAACCGGGAGGGAGGAGGGGTGAAGTAAAGAGCTGGGAAGCAGTGATGTTGAACAGTGGTGTTTTGACATTAGGAGGCTTTAGGTGAAAATGACTTCTACTCTCAAGTCAACCTTTTGAATTCCTCAAGCTTATATTCTGAATGTCTTAAGTCTATGTTCAAAATTTCTCGTCCATGTTCCGAGCCCATGTTCTGTATATCTTTTATCTACGTTGTGAGTTTCTCAAGTCCACATTCCAAGTTTATGTTCTGAGTGTCTCCAGTCTACGTTATGAGTACCTCAAGTCCACATTCTGTCCATGTCCTGAATTTTTCTTGTCTATGTTCCAAGTTTCTCAAGTCCACATTCCAAGTTTCTCTAGTCTACGTTTAAGGCTTTTTTCTGGGTCTCAAGGCTTTTTCCTGGTGACCAAGGTTCTCAAGGTCATCAAGGTTTTCAAAGTTCTTCAGGTTATCAAAGGTTCTCAAGGTTGTCAAAATTTCCCAGGTTTCCCATGGCCCTTCAGGTTTCCCAGGACTTCAATGTTTCCGGGGTTTATTCAATGTTTTCAAAGCTTATTCAACGTTCTCCCCGTCTTGAGGTTTCCAAGTATCTCTCAAGGTTCCCAAGTCTTTCTCGGCTTCTCAAGTTTCTGTTTATATTTCCTGGGTCTCTCTTGAGGCATCCCGATCTTTCTCGAGGTTGCCCAGGTCTCTCTCAAGTTTTCAGATCTCCCTGGGTCATCAGGTGCTGCCATGGGGGTGGGGAGTGGGAGGGGGGTGCGGTATTGTAATGAGCTCTTCGGGGTTGTGCAGGAAGCCGGAGAAAATGAATTCCAGGGTTTTTAAGAGTACCCAAAATGGAACTCTTATTGCTTAACAAGAGTCATTCATCGTTTAGAGTTCCATATGTTTTTATCAAATGATTCACTCTTTGTAATGTTTAAACTTGTTAAGTTTATTTTGATAGGCTTGCTGGTTCCTTGTTACTGGTATTTTTTTAAGCGGACACCCAATTAGCACTGATTGTGTGATCCTAGTTTTGAGAATACTACATCTTGTGGTTTTACTCAGCCAAGCCATTGATGTTCTTTTAGAATTTTTATGAATAAATTTTGGTTGCCGTTGCTACATTGGATTCTGTTTTTCCTCTACACTTGTGTTCCAACGTTGCCAATGCACACTATTACTCTCAGTTTCATTCTAAGATAAAATAAGAAAAGCATTTTTTTGAGAATCTAGAACAATTGAAAGTGAAAATCCTGTGGTGGTTTTATTTTGGACATTTGAGGGGCCCTCCAGGGATGACCATGGATGGAACGTCCCAACTGTCTATGTGCCTTTATATTACTGGCTAGTTTTCCCTCATATTTGTTCTCCCTTCTTAGAGTTTTTTTCAGTTGCCTTTTGTTGGATTTTAAAAGTTTCCCTGTCATCCAGCTTCCCACTCACTTTTGTTACCTTTCCTTGGTTTTTATATAGTCCTTAACTTTCGTTGTCAGCCATGGTCGCCTTCCACTGCAATTTGAAAACTACTTCTCCTGTGGCACATATCTATCCTGTGCCTTATGAACAATTTCCAAAAACTTCAGCCATCTCTGCTGTGCCTTCATCCCCACCAGTATCCTCCTCCAACCCACCTGGGCAAGCTCTATAGTTCTCTTTATCCCATTGTGATACCAATGCATGTGACTCATGCTCATCCCTCTCAAACTGCAGTATAGATTCAATCTAAGGGTTCCCTAATAAGATCTGGGTTATTAGATCTGGTTAACACCCAATCTAAGATAGCCTTTCCCCGAGTAGGCTCAAGCACAAGCTACTCTAAAAGGCCATCTGGTAGGCATTCAACAAATTCCTTTTCTTATGATTTGACGCAACCCGATTTTCCCAACCCCCTTGCATATTGAAGTCCCCTCGTAACAATTGTGTAATTACCCTTATTACATGCCTTTTCCAGTTCCTGTTGCAATCTCAATCCCACATCTTGGCTACTATTTTGACGCCTATATATGATTCCCCTGATGTTTTTTTTACCCTTGCAGTTTCTTCACCCACAAAGATTCAACATTCTCTGACCCTGTGTCACCTGATTCTAAAGATGTAATTCCATCTCTTACCAACAGAGCCCACCCACCGCTCATGCCTTCCTGCCTGTCCTTTTGACACAAAATATATCCTTTGATGTCAAGCTCCCAACTATGGCCTCTTTCACCCACAGCTCAGCGATGTCCACAACATCATACTGACCAATCTCTAATTGTGCCATGAGTTCATCCACCTTATTCTGAATGCTACACACATTTAAATACAGACCTTCAGCCCTGCATTCTTTACCCTTTTGAATTTTGCCTCTATGGTACAATTTAGCTCTTTGCTCTGTCTGCATTTGTACCCAATCATTGGCTTGTCCTTCCTTACATTCATGCTACATCCATCATCTACTTGTAAACCTGCTGGCTCATCCCCAGCTCTATCACACTGGCTCCCATCCCTCTGCCATATCAGTTTAAACCACTCCCAACAGATCTAGTAAACCGGCCCTCAAGAAAGTTGATCGCTCTCAGATTCAAGTGCAACCCGGCCCTTTTGTACAGGTCCCACCTGCCCCAGAAGAGGTTCCAATTATCCAGAAATCTGAATCCCTACACCCCTTCCAATTCTTCAGCCACGCATTTATTTGCCACCTCATTCTATTCCTATCCTCACTGTCACGTTGCATGGGGAGCAATACTGAGATTACTACACTTAAGGTCCTGCTTCTCAGCTTCCTTTCTAATTCCCTGTATTCTTTTTTTCAGGGTCTCCTCCCTTTTTCTACCTATGTCATCGTTACCAATATGTACCACAGTTTCTGGCTGCTCACCCTCACTTATCCGGATATAGTGGACGCAATCAGAAACATCACAGACCCCGACACCTGGGAGGCAAACTACCATCTGTGTTTCCTTTTCATGTCCACAGAACTGCCTATCTGTCTCTCTAACTATAGCGGTTCCTATTACTGCTGCCATACTTTTCAGTTCCCTACCTTTCTGAGCCACAGGGCCAGACTCAGTGCCAGAGGCACAGTCACTGTTTCTCCCCTCAGGTAGATCCCCCCCCTGCCAACAGAACTCAAAATGGAGAACTTATTGTTGAGGGGGATGGCCATAGGGGTGCTCTCCACTACCTGATGTTCTCTCTTCCCTCTCCTGACAGTCAGCCATTTACAGCAGAGACCGATATGATCTGGCATCAGTGGCGCCACAAGAGCTGTCGGAGAGCATTGAACTTAACGTAAGACTTTCTTAGGGACTCCAACTCCAGATTTTCCCCCTGGGTTTACTCTCAAAGCCTTCCCCGTGAGTGGGTAGAGCCCCAAGGCAGAGTAGCTTTGGGATGAGAGATTTTCTTCTCTTTGATGAACTGCCAATCACGATAGACGAGGCCTATCTGCTAGAGAGGCACCAGCAACCAGCATTTGCCTCTTCACCTGTCAGTCGAAATGTTCCCGTTGGGCTTTGTAGCTAACCTACTTGTGAAGGCCTGGAGTTGGACTTGGCTGTCAAACATTATTTGAGATGCATGCCATTGGGAGCATTTAATAGGTAGTGGGAACTTATCCCCACTACTACCCCCAGCTATGGAACGAAACATTGGTAATAAAGTATACGACATAATTGGATTGAAGTATAGCTTTGTCAGCATCTAATTGAAAGGAGAAACAAATGCATGGGACTGGGTGTTGAAGTCCTGAGGTTTTCGCGAAGCCTCGAGCCACGGCTGAAAGTTTGAATGACCATGTGAAGGGTGACTCTTTCCTGCTGCTCCCTTACTCCGTGATGTCCGGTTATGAGAAGGTCCAACCCCACTGGTGTCCTGAACTTGGCTGCGAATTCAACCTGCATTCTATCCAGAAGCTAGTCATCAGTCAGAGAAACAGCATTCAAGGACTGCAGTGGGAAAAACACTATTAATTTTGGCACACTTGACATTTGTAAAAAAAAATTAATCACCAAAGTGTGAAGATACAGAGGAGGATATGCTGGTTTCTATCTCTGAGGATTAGAATGTGGTATTAGTGTCTTCACCCTCTCCATAGGATCTCCACGCCCACTGATTATTTCTTAAACCCTTATATACTGCTGTTTATACATAAGCTGCATGAGTTCCATTATCTCTGCTGTTTCGCCTGCTGCTGCATGTGCCATCCAAGGATTAATCTACTGCTGCCAGACAACTTTGCACTTGTCAGTTCTGTGCTGATAAAACTTTGAGAATTAGATACAAGGTAAAGTCCTCTCTATTCTGCCCCATCAAGCAATCTCAGGGCAGGTGGAGCATGGTGAGAGAAGTGTAGAGCATCCTATACACTGTGCCATCAAACACTTCTGGGACAGTTGGAGCTGCACCAGGCAAAGATAGCTATCTGTGGGTCCTGGATGCTGGCAATAGGGGGTTTCACCCAAGTGGACAGCCTAATGATGTTCTGAGGATATGTCTGTGCCCTGGTAAACATGAAGAGGAAACACAAGATGTCCATGGGCACCATGGACGTGTTCCAGGACCTTTGGGCACTGTGAGGGATAAATGTCATTTTTAACAGGAATGGGAACATTTTAATTTAATTTAGTTTGTGTTAGTAGTTCTGTTGTTCACTATTATGGTCTATTCATTTGTTGTAGATTTGTAGAATATGATTTGAAATAAAGATATATTTTTAATAAGTACAGGTACAACAATAGTTAAAGAGTAAAGCTCCCTTTACACTGTTCCACCACTCCCTGTCTTTGTTGCTTTCGCCTGGGCTTGATACCCTTTGAAACTACCTTATCAACACCTTCAGGCTGTGAATCAAATACAAATTCTCTACAAGCCCTGTACCTGAGTGAACCTGGGTTCAGAATGCCTCAGTCTGTAATTTCTAATTCCTACACTTTAAGCTTTCAGTCACTCCATTTCAAAGGAACAGTGGCATACGGTAAGGGAGTTTAGCCTAGGGGTATCCATTGAGAGAGGGGAATGGCTTGAGAAGGTGATTTTACTAATCCAAATATCCATGTGAAGATTTGAACCCACTTCCTGGGAATCAGTGGAATGATGTGAAAGAGTCATTTAATCCAATCCATTACTCCTCATTTGCTCAGAACCACCTCTCCCCCTTACCAATTCATTGCCTAAAGCCATATTGAACACAGTACCCCGTCTGCTTGTGGTAAGGGTTCCTATCTTACAACCACTCTAAAGTTCAAAGTAAATTTTACTATTAAAGTACCTATATGTCAGTCACCACATACAACCCTGAGATTCATTTTCCTGCGGGCATACTCAACAAATCTATAGAACAGTAGCTATAACAGGAGCAATGAAAGATCAACTAGAGTGCAGAAGACAACAAACTGTGCAAATGTAGATATAAATAAACAGAAATAAATAATGAGGACATGAGATAACAAAATAAAGAGACTTAAAGAGAGATTATTGGTTGTAGGAATATCTCAATGGATGGCAAATGTGTAATTAACCCCTTGTTCAAGAGCCTGATGGTTGAGAGGTAATAACTGTTCTTGATCCTGGTGGTGTGAGTCCTGAGGCTCTTGTACCTTCTATCTGATGGCAGCAGCGAGAAAAGGGCGAAACCTGGGTGGTGGGGATCTCTGATGATGGATGCTGCTTTCCTACGACAGCATTTCACGTACAGTAGATGAGGTCAATTGTTGGAAGGGCTTTAAATGTGATGCACTATCCAACAGCTGCCCTTTGCCCTCAAGAATTCATCCAAAAAGGAGTTTTTGCCTTTGAACTTAACTTCCTCCCTCCTGGTGGAATGGAGTTAAAATTAGGCCGGTTCTCCCCTGGAATTTGTAGCCTGGACACATTCAGCAACCTCCAAGCAGAATGAGATTCATTGTTGCTGGCATGAAGAGATTCTGAAGGTAAAAGGGAGATTGGTACAGCTACTGAACCACATAAGAAACAAGGAACCAACGATTACTCTAAAAACTGTCTCTTTCAGACAGCAGGCAGACAAGGAGGAATGGAAACAGAGAGGGTGAAGGCAGAGAAACATTGACGAGGGTGTTACAAGGATTGAAGGGATTGAGTTATGAGGAGAGACTAGATAGGCTGGGAATGTCTTACTGTAACTGGAGTGAAGGAAGCTGAGGGGCGACCTATCTGAGGTTTATAAAAGGATGGTGGGTGTAGATCAGGTGAATGGCCACATTCATGTTCCTGGAGTGGGGCAGTCTAAGACTAAAGTTCGTAGATTAAGGTGAGAGGGGAAAGATTTAAGGGCAACCTGAGGGGTAATTTCTGCACACAAAGGGCGGTGGGTATATGGAATGAGCCGCCAGAGGAAGTGGTTGAGGGGACACAATACAACGTTTAAAAGACATTTGGACAAGTACACACGAGGAAATCTGCAGATGCTGGAGATTCAAGCAACTAAAATCAAAGTTGCTGGTGAACGCAGCAGGCCAGGCAGCATCTCTAGGAAGAGGTACAGTCGACATTTTGGGTCTTCGTCCTGATGAAGAGTCTCGGCCCAAAACGGCGACTGTACCTCTTCCTAGAGATGCTGCCTGGCCTGCTGCGTTCACCAGCAACTTTGATGTGTGTTGCTTGGACAAGTACATAGTTAGGAAAGATTTAGAATGGATGGGCTAAATCCTAGTAATTTGATTAGGTCACATATCACCTTGGTTGGAATGAATGAATTGAGCTGAAGGACTCATTTCCATGCTGTATGACTCTAAGACAATAACTAACTCCAAGAAAAAAGACCAAGGTCCCCTGGCTAACTCTTGATATCCTGAAAATTGAATTGAATTGACTTTATTTCTTGCATCCTTCATATACATGAGGAGTAAAAATCTTTACATTAAGTCTCCATCTAAATGTGCAACGTGCAATCATAGTAATTTATAATAAATAGAACAGTCAATATAATATAGGGTACACTCAAGTCAGCGTGAGTTCATCAGTCTGATGGCCTGGTGGGAGAAGCTGTCCCGGAGCCTGCTGGTCCTGGCTTTTATGCTGCGGTACTGTTTTCTGGATGGTAGCAGCTGGAATAGATTGTGGTTGGCATGACCCAATGATCCTTTGGGCCCTTTTTACACATTTGTCTTTGTAAATGTCCTGAATTCTGGGAAGTTCACAACTACAGATGCGCTGGGCTGTCCGCACCACTCTCTGCAGAGTCCTTCGATTAAAGGAAGTACAGTTCCCATACCAGGCAGTGATGCAGCCAGTCAGGATGCTCTCAATTGTATCCCTGTAGAAAGTTCTTAGGATTTGGGGGCCCATACCTAACTTCCTCAGCCTTCTGAGGTGAAAGAGGTGCTGTTGTGCCTTTTTCATCACACAGCTGGTGTGTACAGACCACGTGGGGGCCTCGGTGATGAGGATTCTGAGGAACTTGAAGCTGTTTACCCTCTCAACCCCAGATACATTGATGTCAATAGGGGTTAGCCCATCTCCATTCCTCCTGTAATCCACAACCAGCTCCTGCATCACTACCCATTCCCAGGTGTTAACTACGTTCTACCTTCCATGAGGGAGTCCCACATACTGCTGCCCTTCAACCTAATATCTAGATCAGAACTTCACTGCTCTTCCCAGTCTTCCCTTCCCACCAACTTGCTTAACCCCATCTCTAGGCAATCCCTATTCCCGTGCAGATCTATGTTGTCCCGCCCTCCTCTCTAATCTCAGTACCTGCGTCTCCACTGACTGCCAGATCTTTTTATCCACGCACCTCAAACCTTCCTCCACCTTCAGCAGAACGGATTCAGAGGCAGCTCTAAGCACACGTACAATAAAGAGCAGGATTTAAAGATAACAGGGACCTCTATCCTGGTCTCCACACAAGCATCCATTGTTTTTCTCAATGTTCCCCTTCATCATGTTTTCGTCCCTTCCCCATCTCTTTATCTCTTTATCACTGGGTCGGTCTAAGGCAATCTCTGTATTATGTATCCTACACCTCACTCCTCCGCACCCCCCAACATCTCTGCTTTGTAACTTCTCCGCTCTTCCTCCACCAGCACCAACCTCCCACCCCAACTTCTGAGGAACTGTCACTAACCTGAAATATCAACTGCTTTCTCTTTTCACAGTTGCTGCTTGACCACCTGAGTTCTTCCAGCACTTTGTGCTGCTGCCTTCAGACCATTCCCTTCTGCATCATTATCATCATCATTATGTGCCATGTCCTATGGAGTGGGGGATCATGGTCTTCCACTGGTCTATGACCAATAAGTTCTTGGCAAAATTTTTGACAGAAGTTGCTTGCTATTGCCTTCTTCTGGGCAGTGTCTTCACAAGGCGTACGACCCCAGCCATTATCAATACTCTTCAGAGATTGTCTGCCTGGCATCAGTGGTCACATGACTAGGACTTCTGGTATGCACCAGTTGCCCATACGACTATCTACCACCTGTTTGCCCGGCTTTATGTGACCCTGACTGGGGGGCTAAGTAGGTGCTACACCTTGCCCAAGGGTGACCTGCAGGCTAGCAGAGGGAAGGAGCGCCTTGTACCTCCTTTGGGAGAGACATATCTCCACTCTGCCACCCAATCTCTTTCTGCAATTGCCTTAAAAACAAACAGACTCCTCACTTTTTGTCCTCCTTCTCTCAACTAAGTTTGTCTACTCTTTATTGTTACAGCAGCAGAGAGTGAGAAAATAGCTTATGGTATTCAAAACTTTAATAAAGGTCAGAAACATGATCCAGGGAATTATGGGTTTCTTAACTTGACAGCTATAGTGGGAAAAGTATTGGAGTCTATTTATTGGAAGCAATTCAAGAGATTCTCAAGGACTGAAGCAATAACTCTAAGCTAGCATTGGATTAACAGAGGCAGTTCATAGCTAACAAATTTATTGGAATTCTTTGAGTACGTAACAGAATTTGTGTTGACGAGTAATATGGTGGATTTGAGATATCTTGGCTTTTATAAAGTATTTAATAAGGCCACTCATAAAAGGCATGGGGCTAAGTGGAAAACCAAGCAACTGAAAGAGAGGTTAAAAACTGAAAATGTGTTTGGCTTAAGAAGGGGAGTAGACAGGGAAATAAATGGGATGGATCTAATTGAATGCTGTGGACTATACTCGGAATCACTAAATCATGCATTAAATCTCAGATGTTCAAAATTGCAGCGACCGAGATAATATATTTACTCATTGACTCACAGCCTACCATTCTTTCAAGGCTGCATACTCACCAGAGTACCACTGGAAGTGTCTGGTCTAAGCATTTCCACTTCAGACTCTAGGCAGAGAACATACATGCAAAGGACCACCTTAGACAGTGTCATGTTGGGGGTCAGTTTACTTGTCGGTTGAAAGCCGCTTTGTAACAGACGGTCTAAGGCATTTTCACCAAGAGTCAGGTACAATGCCAAGATCCCTTCTCACCCTAACATGATATGGTCCCCAGATAAGCAGAGCAGGAGGATCAGCATCAAGGGCCCATTCCTACCAATACTATTTGTTCCAATATATTGGTGGAATCATTGTCATTGAGGATCATTGAGGAACAGATTTTTGAGGAGAGATTGGACAGGGAAGGACTTTATTCCTTGGAATGTAGAAGATTGAGAGGAGATTTGATAGAGCTATACAAAATTATGAGGAATGTCGATAGGGTAAATGCAAGCAGGCTTTCTCCACTGACATTGGCTGGAACTACAACCAGAGGTCATGGGTTAAGGGTGATAGGTGAAAAGCTTAAGGAGAATGTGAAGGGGAACTTCATCACTCAAAGGGTCATAAGAGCATGGAACAAGCTGCCAGCGCAAGTGGTGCGTGAGAGTCCAATTTCAATGTTTATGAGAAATTAGGATTGGTACATGAATAACAGGGATATGGAGAGCTCTGCTCAGGGTGTAGGTCAATGGCAGCAGGCAGTTTAAATGGTTCCACACAGACTAGATGGGCTGACTGGCCAGTTTCAGTGCTGTGTTTTCTATAAGTGAAGCAGGCCCTTCAGCCCACCAAGCACCTGCCAAATCTCTCCAGATTCTACCACTCAGCACTACATTTACAGGTGGCAAATACCCTACTGACCTACAAAAGAACATGAGAACATAAGAAATAGCTGGCCTCATAATCCTGCTTCGTCATTCAATAAGGCCATGGTCTGTCAGGCTGTAGACTCAGCTCCACCTATTGCCCTTTCTCACATCACCTTCTAATTTAGTCCAGGAGAAAATGGCGACAGCGAACAACGCGACCAAGGGCAACATCTTCCCGACGGTTCACAAAACTACTTCTTTCAACTCTTTTACATCTTCTTTTTCTTTTAAACGTGGTTTTGCTTCTGTTGGAGCCTGTGATCGACATGCTGGTGGGTTTTTTTTCCAGCCGATTGAACGATCTGGTGCGTTGCTGTCTCTGAGGGTGTTTCAGGTGAAGCACGTGGCCTAGCGGCCAAGAAGCCTAAAGATGGGGCACGAGCCCATGATTGGCTGTTTCTTGATCTTGCCAATTAAAGCACCGAGGGAGATTAAAATCAATGAGGCGAGTGTGGAAAGCGAGAGGAAGTTCAGCGCCATCTACCAGCCTCTCGCTCATTGTTGCCGGAGGAAGATGTTTATGTGTCATGGTGTCTCTCTCTCCCTTTCACTTGCTGCTCCCGAAGGAAGGTCCCTGTGTTCAGATGGTCTCTCTCTCCCTTAATGTCGCTGGGGGATGGTGCCGGAGTTCTGGGTCTACGGTTAGTAGATTGGACTCTGTAGTTCATATTATGATGTGTTTCTGCTTTCTGATTTTTCCTTTTCTTCATTGCCATTTTGGGTGATTTTGAATCAGGGTAGTCTGCAAATAACAAACACTGAGCAGGACTGAATATGCCTGGACTCTTTCAATTTTATGATTGATATTGCGTTTTTGCTCGTATTTTGGTTGCCGTTTGCACAATTGGCTTCTTTTTTGTGCATTGGGGTGGGGGGTGGGGCTGATGTTTTTCTTCAAATGGGTTCCACAGTTTTCTTTATTTTATTTCTGTGGGTTTGACAAATTTCAGGGCTGTGTACTGCATACATAATTTGATAATAAATGTATTTTATATCTTTGAATCTTTCATTTCCCTGCCATGCAAAAATCTGTCTAACTGTAACTTAAATATATTTAATGAAATAACCTCCACTGTCTCCCTGGGCAGAGATTTCTGCAGATTCACTACTCCCTGGGAAAAGCAGTTTCTCCTCATCTTCAACCTAAACCTGTTCCCCCGTTTCTTGAGGCTCTGTCGCCAAGTTCTAGTCTTATCTACCAATGGAAACAACTTTCTCAACTCTATTTTATCTATCCTTTTTTATAAATTATATGTTTCAATATAACCTCCTCCCATTCTTCTGAAATCCTGCGCATAACTGCACATCTTTGGGAGGTGTGAGGAGACTGAAGCACCCAGAAGAAACCCAAGCAGCCACAAAGAGAAAATGCAAGGACAAAATGTGAGGCCAGAATCAAATCTGGGTCCCAGGAGCTGTGAGCCAACAGTTCTAGCTGTATCAAAAGTGTCACCCAGAGACAGTGTTGGGTAAGGTATCGACTAAAAATCTCTCTCCACTCTTGCATCAAACAGTCCTTGAGCAGGGACGTTTCAAGACACATAGAGTCCTTCCAGGCCCTTACACTCTCTTGTTAAAGACTCCCAGGACATGAATAACAAAGTTACGTCCAGAGTAAATTCCCTTGATATTTTTGCATCAAACCCTCCAAGGCAGAGGAAGGTATCTACAAAGAAAAGCTTATCTTAACCTCCAAACATTAATTTAATAAGGTCATGATTGATTGTAATGTTAACTTAGCATTTCTACCTCCTTGTGTTAACCTTTCACCTCTTAGACTCTACCTACTCTGCCTTAAGAGTATTCAAAGACTACTTCAACCATCTACATCTCTATCTTAAATGTGCAACCACTTACAGAGGGATTGTACCTGGAGAATCATCCACGTTGTGGCGTTCCATACCACAAATCCCATTTTTCCATTGAATCCCATATTATACACAGAGTTGTATTCCTGCGGGATGTGTGATGACAATATAACTCACTGCTGATTTTTAATAGCTGAGGCTAACATCAGACTTGGGTGTTGGACAGTACTCAAGTGAAAGAAACAGTAAATCTTGTCAATTTGTTTGTTTGTTTGTTTATTTATTTGTTTATTGGGATACAGTACAGATTAAGCTTTTTCACTCCTTTGGGCCTCGCTGCCCAGCAACCCCCGATTTAACCCTGGCCTAATCACAGGACAATTTACAATGACCAATGAACCTTCTAACCAGTATGTCTTTGGACTGTGGGAGGATAACAGAGCACCTGGAGAAGCCCATATATTCCACGGGGAGGACAAACAGATTTCTCACGGGTGAGGTCAGAATTGAACTCCTAACGCCGATGCGCTGAGCAGTAATAACATCGTGCTAGCCACTATGCGAGCGTACGTTCAGTCTCTCAGTACGGCAGGGCAATAAGATTTGGTTATAAGTTAGCCTTGATTGTGTTGTCGATCACTTCACAGTCCCTCCACTGCCATCCCCTCTCAACTGTGAAACATTTTCTCTGACACGCAAGGTTCATGAAGTAGGGATAACAGGGAGCGAGAGGTGGGATTTGTGGCCCTGGGAGAGAGGTGGTGTCCAAGTGAGGTAATGGGTTAAAACACAGTGGAGGTACAGCGGTCTGAGAGATTACTTTCAGGAGCTGTCCATGGCAATGCAATTCTCTGCAATCCATAGTATCAGACAAAATGCCCATCAGATGAAGAAGAAATGCTTTAGGGCTGCTCTCTAAGATATCTGGTGACACTTTCACAGACTGGAAAGGGGTTGTCAAAGCTGCAACTACCCAATCAACTGTAACTACTACTCAATCAATATGGTCACATCACACCCATAAGACCATAAGATATAGGAGCAGAATTAGGCCATTTGGCCCATCGAGTATGTTCCATCTTTTTATTATAGCTGGTCTATTTCTCCCTCAGCCCCAATCCCCTGCCTTTTCTCCATAGCCCTTCATGCCTTGACTAATCAAGAACCTATCAACCTCTGCCTTAAATATACCCAATGACCTGGCCTCCACAGCCGCCTGTGGCAATGAATTCCACTCTACGGATAAAGAAATTCCTCCTCATCTCAATTCTAAATTAATGTCCATCTATCCTGAGACTATGATCGGTGGTCCAAGACTCCCCCACCATAGGAAACATCCTTTCCACATCCACCTTATCGAGGCCTTTCACCATTCGATAGGTTTCAATTAGGTCATTCCTCATTCTTCTGAATTTGAGTGAATACAGGCCCGGAGCCATCAATAATTCCTCATATGGTAACACTTTCATTCCCAGAGTCATTCTCGTGTACCTCCTCTGAACCTGCTCCAATGTCAGCACATCTTTTTTTAGATAAGGCGTCCAAAGCTTAAGAGGGATAATGGCGTTTAACAGAAACTCCTTTGTTTGCATCTTCGGAAACAGCTCTATTTCCACCTTTATTATCTTTATTTTTCCCTTTCAGGGTTCTTTTGAAGACCCTGACCTGGAGTTACACGCAAGCTTTGGTTCTTTGCGGGAATGGGACCTGTTCTTGGGGTTCCATGACTGGCTGTTAATCAACGTGTCAAGGGTTTGGCCTAAGAGTCTCGCTCGTGTTCGGAAGCCTAAGATCTCGGGGCTCTGGACACGGGCAGATCGAGGGTCGGTGTCACGGCAGGAGACTCGTGTGACATTGGGGAGGCCGGAAAATCTTTCGCTGTGGGCCCGAAGACCTGAGATCTTTGCGATCTTCGGACACAGAGCTTGAAAAAAGCAACAAAACGGTTTTTTAACATGGTAAATCAGCAGGTTGTTGTTATGTCTCCCGCTCGCTGTGAAAATGGGGTACACCTCCCTCTCCCTTGCCAAGGGAGAGAGAGAGCCTGTGGTTTGTCAAATGTCAGATGAAATGCGAAGCCTTTGGGGTAACTTTGGTCTGTGTCTTTGCTACTGCTTAGCAGCACATGCTTGGGCTCGGTGACGGTACCGATGCACTTAGTTTTGCTGGTGGAGGGAGCAGGATCATTGCTTGCTCCTGCTTACGCACGGGAGGGGGGAACTTGTGGGGGACTTTGGGGTTCTCACATTTAACTGTCGTTCATTCTTTGGGGCTTCTTTGTTTTCGTAGGACGTTTGCGAAGAGAAAGCATTTCAGGATGTATGTTGTATACATTTCCCTGACATTAACTTCGACCTTTGAAACTTTAAACCTTTGAAATTGTTCACAATGTTCCAAGTTAGGCCTCGCCAGTGCCTTACAGAACCTCAACATTACATCCTTGCTTTTATATTCTTGTCCTCTCGAAATGAACACTAACATTGCATTTTCCTTCCTCACCACCAACTCAACCCACAAATTAACCTTTAAGGAATCCTGCATGAGCACTCCCAAGTCCCTTTGCATGCTTGGATTTTTTAAATTTCTCTCCTTTTAGGAAATAGTCTATGCTTTTATTTCTTCTACCAAAGGTACACATCCTGGCACTGTATTTCATCTGCCACTTCTTTATCCATTCTTCTAATCTGTCTAAGTCCTTGCGCAACCTCCCTGCTTCCTCAGAACTATCTACCCTTCCACTTATCTTCGTATCACCCGCAAACCTGGCCACAAAGCAATCAATTCCACTATCCAACTGATTGACATATAATGTTTAAAGAAACAGTTCCAATACAAACCCCTATGCAGCACAACTAGTCACCGACAGCCAATCAGAAAGGTTCTCTTTATTTCCACTTTTTGCCTCCTGCCAATCAGCCAATCCACTAACTATGCTAGTATCTTTCCTGTAATACCATAGGCTATTAACTTGTTAAGCAGCCTCATGTGTGGCACCTTGTCAAAGGTCTTCTGAAAATCCAAGTACACATCAACCAATTCTCCTCTGTCTATTCTGCTTGTTATTTCTTCAAAGAATTCCAACGCATTTATCAGGCAAGGAAACCATGCTGACTTTGGCCTCTTTAATCATGTGCCTCCAAGTACCCAAAAACCGTATCTTTAACAATCAACCCAAACATTTTCCCAACCCCACTGATGTCAGTGGGATTGGGAAGATGTGATAGACTAACTGGCCTATAATTTCCTTTTTTCTGCCTCTCTCCCTTCTAGAACAGTGGACTGATATTTTTCCAGTCTTCCAGAACCATTCCAGAATCTAGTGATTCTTGAAAGGTCATTACTATTGCCTCCACAATCTTTTCAGCCACCTCTTTCTGAACCCTGAAGTGTAGACCATCTGGTCTAAATGACTTAGTTACATTCAGACCTTTCATTCTCCCAAGCACCTTCTCCCTAGTAATGGCAACTCCACTCTCATCTGTCCCCTGACACTCTCAAACTTCTGGCATACTGCTGGTATCTTCTACAAGGGGTGATTGTGGCCTAAGGTTAAAGGAGTCAATTTCAGAAAACCAGCACATTTATTTTTCCTACATTTACACACTTAGTTCAGCGGTCGTGGAGCATACAGATCCCTTCTTTGTGGAGGTCGGCATCTTAGACCTCCAGAAAATGGTCCACAGCAGGGCTGATTGATATGTTCGTGACCTAAGGTAGAAGGAGATGAGTTATTAACTTCAAACTTTCTGCATTTTCACTCAAAGAGTTGAACTGCACGTGCATGTAACAAGAGGTGTATAACTCATCTCCTTCTACCTTAAGCCATGAACTTATCAATCACCCCTGTTGTGAACCACCTGGAAGTCCAAGACGCTCTCGTTACGTGCGCATGCAGTTCAACTCTTTGAGTGATAATGCAGAAAGTTTGAAGTTAAAAACTCATCTCCTTCTACCTTAGGCCATGAACATATCAATCACCCCTGCTGTGGACCACTTCTACAAAGAAGGGTTCCGTATGCTCCACGACCGCTGGACTAAGTGTGTACATGTAGGAGGGGACTATGTTGAAAAATAAATGTGTTAGGTTTTCTAAAATTGACTCCTTCTACCTTAGGCCACGAACTTATCAATTACCCCTCGTATACTGAAGACTTAAGCTAAATACTTAATCAGTTTATCCACCATTTCCTTGTCTGCCATTACCACTGCTCCAGCATCACTTCCCAGTAGTCCAATATCTACTCTCACCTCTCATTTACTCTTTATATAGCTGAAGAAACTTTTGATATCCTTTTTAGCTATTAGCTATCTTATGTTCATATTCCATCTTTTCCCTCTTTATGAGCTTTTAGTTGCTTTCTTTTGGTTTTTAAAAGCTTCCCAATCCTCTAATTTCCCAGTATTTTTTTGCTGTATTTTTTGCCCTCACTTTGGCTTTGACTTCCCTTCTCAGCCCTGGTTGTGTCATCTGGCCTTTAGATTACTTCTTTTTCTTTGGGCTGTATCTATCCTGCACCTTCCGAATCACTCCCAGAATTTGCAGCCATTGTGTCTCTTCCATCACCCCTGCAATCCTTTCCAATCAGCTTTGGCCAGCTCCACTGTCATGCCTCTATAATTCTTCTTACTCCGCTGTAATAACGATACATTTGATGTTTGCTTCCAAATGTTACTGCCCCACGGTATTGAGACTGAAAATAAAAGTTAAGAAAAGTTGTCGTTTCTTTCACCTTTTGCATTTATTTAAATTTTTTTTTCACATATAAATCTGTAAGTGTGAATTTCATTCGGTATCAAATTTTGGGATAGTGATTTGTGTAAAAATCAAAGTTGAGTTTATAGATATAATGAAAAATTTTATTGGGGAAGCTTCACAGGAACAAAACATCAGATAAGCCGCATTCATAAGAAAAACATAAATTAAACTGTATAGGAGTTGATATGTTACGTTACAGTTGTACAGGTCATTCAGTGAGTCTCCACTTTTGTAATGTAACAGTTCTGGCTACCCTGTTTCTGGAATGATACCAATAAAAAGGAAAGAGTGCAAAGAAGATTTATGAAGGTGTTCCCAGCATTTAAGGGCCTGAGTTGGGCAGGCTAAGGCTTCATTCTTTGGAGCTTAGAGACTGAGAAGTGACCTTGAGGAAATGTTGAAAATCATAAGAGGCATGGCTAGGGCAATGCACGTTCTTTCTCACCTGAAATGGGAATCAAAAACACAAGGGCACAGTTTTAGGATGAGAATGAAATGATTTAAAAGAGACTGAAGGACAACTGAGGGTGAGTGTTTATGTGGAGCGAGCTGCCAGGGTAAGTATTGAGTTGAGTACAATAATGGCAGTAAAAGACATTTTGGACAGGTGCATGGTACGGGCCAAATGCAAGCAAATGGGACCAGTGTACATGGAAGTCTTGGTCAGCATGATTGAGTTGGGTCACATGGTCTGTTTCCATGCAGTATTACTCCATAACTTTGTAACTCTACTGCTAAGCTGATTCTATAAAAAGATGAGACCCTTTAAGGATTTTACCAAAAGGGTTGGGGAAACTTACCACTTTAAGGCTTGGGATCAACTGCAGCTTACAGAACCTTTAATAGTTCTTTGTAACACAAAGCTGAGAATGGCACAGTGGCCCAGCCAGCTGAGCCAACTCTTTGCAGGACCAGAAATCCAAGTTCAATACTGACCTTTGGACGGTCCCCCGTGACTCTGTGGGTTTCCCCTAGGTGCTCTTGTTCTTTAACACACTCCTAAGAATGGGGTCAGTAAGTTAATTGACTATTGCAAATTGCCACCAGTGAGTGGTAGAATTAATGGTGGGGGCTGGGGGAGAGGGGCAAAGACTCTTGAACAAAAGGGAATAACTATGCTCACCTATCGACTACTACTACTACGTCGACTCAGGCCTAGGGGGCCAGCGTCGGGCATGATGACAGACTCTCCACTTCTCCCTCTCCCTCATCAGTGTGTTCAGTTCATCTACATTAGCCACGCCGCTGTCATCTAAGAACGTGTTGACCATAGTCTTGGGAGGGCGCCCAGGGTTCATCCTCCCGTGCTTGGGTTCCCATATGATGACTAGGCTGGCAGGTAGCTCGGGGTGGAGTAGACAGTGCCCCGCTGGTTCCAGTCTTCTCGCCTTGATTTTAGTGGAGAGCATCGGTAGGTCATCATAGAGCTCGATGTTTGTCATGTGCTGTTGCCAACTCACGTCAAGAGACATCTGGAGCATTCGTGTATAGCAACCACATAGACACTTTTGCATCGTCTTGGTGAGTGTCCACGTCTCACATTCGTACGTGAGAATGGACTCTATGACTGCTATGAAGATCTGCTTTTTAAGCCCTCTGGTCAGGTTCGACTTCCAGATTTCCTTCATGTCGTTCATAGCCCTCCACGCCAGCGCCTTCCGTGTCTTTATGCCCTTCTCCGAACTCATCATTCTTGACCTGAGGTACTTGAAATCCAAAACTTTCTTAATGGTATCATTCTTTACGGTCTTGAGAGTACCTTCATCGCAGTTAAACACCATGTACTCTGTCTTTTTGGCGTTTAAGTGAGGTCCAGCTTTATTGCACTCAATTTCCACTTTTGTCATCTGCAAAATCAAGATCTGTGGGCATAACTTGTCTGACTCTTTTGGTTCGTCCTGGTTTTATGGTAAAACCAAGCTTGTCATGATCTTCGGTAGCTTGACGTAGAGCATAATCAAGGTAGCTTGACATAGAGCGTAATCTACGTCAAGGGACGTAATCATCTATTGAGGTGTTCCCAAATCAATGATTTCACTTTAAGGGCTCCTTATCTTGTTATTTGATGCTCTCACTATTTATTGTTATTTATTTATATTTGCATTTGCACAGTTTGTTACCTGCTATGCTCTACTTGATTTTTCATTGATCCTGTTATAATAACTATTCTATAGATCTGCTGGGTATGCCCGCAGGAAAATAAATCTCAGGGTTGTATGTGATGACATATGTGCACTCTGGTAATAGAATTTAATGGTTCAAAGATTCAGTTTATTGTCAAAGTATTCACGTACAATACAACTCTAATATCTGTCTTCTCCAGATAGCCATGAGATATAGAAAAACCATGGGAGTTGTTGAAAGAAAAGACATTTATTCCACCCCTTCAGCATGGAAAAGAAAAAGAAACAAAACTCTCAAAACTCTCAAAATAAAGCAACGGCAATAGTATTCAAATCCCCGACCCCCTCCTCCTCAGAAAAAAAGAACACCAACAATAAAATCAAAACCCCGACCCCCTCTCTGACGCACCGAAACTAACAGGTCAGCCGCACAGAAAATCACCAACAAGGAAAATCAGGCCTCAAATCCCCGACCCCTCCCTCGCACTAAAACTAGCATATCACCCACCCGCCAATCGGCCACAAGAAGGAAAGTACCGAAAATTCGAAGGAGACCAATATAAAGTGCAGTCCAATAATCACATACATCTCAGAGTATCGAGAATACCTTCCCAACAGCATTCGAGGAGAGCAGCCGCCTGAACTCAGTCCTTCTGTGAAGAGTGACCGCCATGCCGGGTTCGGATGCCACCAACCTAGCTACTATTGAACTTTGAAACATCGGGAAGAATACGGGGAGGGTAAAAATGGGATTTAACAGAGGATGAGTGTAAATGTGTGGCTGATGGGATGAAAGGTTTGTTTCCATGCTCTGTGACTCTATGATTACATGGATCCCAGACGGTTATAGATGAAGAGCAGGAAACGCCACTCATCTTTCACAAGTTTGGAAACCTCCTGTTATTTTTCCAATCAGTGATGTTCACAAACAAGAGAAAATCTGCAGACGCTGGAAATCTAAGCAACACACACACAAAATGCTGGAGGAACTCAGCAGGCCAGGCAGCATCTATGGAAAAAAGTACAGTTGACATTTCGTGCCGAAACCATTCGGCAAGACTGGAGGAAAAAAAGCTGAGGAGTAGATTTGAAAGGTAGGGGGAGGGGAGAGAGAAATGCCAGGCGAGAGGTGAAACTTGGAGGAGAGGGGCTGAAGCAAAGAGCTCGGAATTTCGTTGGTGAAAGAGACAGAAGGCCATGGAAGAAAGAAGAAAGGGAGGGAGGAGCACCAGAGAGAGGTGATGGGCAGGCAAGGAAATAACATGAGAGAGGGACAAGGGGGTGGGAAATGGTGAAGTGGGGGGGAAGGTGGAGTGCTTCACCTGCCCCTACACCTCCTCCCTCACTACCATTCAGGGACCCAAACAGTCCATTCAGGTGAGGCGACGCTTCATCTGTGAGTCTGTTGGGTTGTGTTCTGTGCTTCTGGTGTGGCTTCCTGTATATCGGTGAGACCCGACGTAGACTGAGAGACTGTCTCACCAAGCATCTCCGTTCTGTCCGCCAGAACAA
Source organism: Mobula birostris (assembly GCF_030028105.1). Classification (NCBI taxonomy): domain Eukaryota; kingdom Metazoa; phylum Chordata; class Chondrichthyes; order Myliobatiformes; family Myliobatidae; genus Mobula; species Mobula birostris. Next base: position 11,962,124 of record NC_092401.1, read on the forward strand.
GCGGGATCTCCCAGTGGCCACTCACTTTAATTCCACTTCCCATTCCCATTCCAATATGTCCATCCATGGCCTGCTCTGCTGTCGGGATGAAGCCCCAGTTAGGTTGGAGGAGCAGCACCTTATATTCCGTTTTGGTAGCCTCCAACCTGATAGCATGAACATTGGTTTCTCAAATTTCCAGTAATACCTCCACTTCCCCCTCCCTTCACCATTTCTCATCCCCTTGTCCCTCTCTCCTGTTATCTCCTTGCCCGCCCATCACCTCCCTCAGGTGCTCCTCCCCCCACCCTTCTTCTTTCTTCCATGGCTTTCTGTCTCTTTCACCAGTCAACTTCCTAGCTCTTTGCTTCATCCCTCTCCCTCCAAGTTTCACTTCTCGCCTGGCGTTTCTCTCTCCCCTCCCCACACCTTTCAAATCTACTCCTCAGTTTTTTATCTCCAGTCCTGCCGAAGGGTTTCGGCCTGAAATGTCAACCGTGCTGTTTTTTTTCCCATAGGTGTTCCCTGGCCTGTTGAGTTTCTGCAGCAGTTTGTGTGCGTCAGTCAGTGATGTTGGTGATCAATAAGAAAATCAGGCAGGGTTTAGGGACAGTGTCACAGCTAGCAGAACTGCTCCTTCTTGGCTTCAGTGACCAGGGTTCAATCCTTATATGTGTGTTGAGTTTGTGCATTCTCCACGTGTCCGCGTGGGTTTCCCAAGTGGCTCTAATTCTCTTCCACATCCAAAAAAAACATAGAGTTTGATAGATTAATGGTCAGCTGTAAATTGCCCCTACAGTACACAATCTGAGGGAATAGAACATAGAATGTATAAGAGGACAGTACAGGAGCAGGCAATTCAGCCCACGATATCTGTGGCAGACACAGACAAATTAAACTAAATTTCCTCTGTCTGCATCTGATCCATATTCCTCCATTCCCTGTACATTCACGTGTCTGGTAGTGCAAAAAAAAACCGAGAGGCAGGTCCGGATATTTGGAGGGTACGGCCCAGATCCGGGTCAGGATCCATTCAGCAGTCTTATCACAGTTGGAAAGAAGCTGTCCCCAAATCTGGCCGTACGAGTCTTCAAGCTCCTGAGCCTTCTCCCGGAGGGAAGAGAGACGAAAAGTGTGTTGGCTGGGTGGGTCATGTCCTTAACTATCCTGGCAGCCCTGCTCCGACAGCGTGCGGTGTAAAGTGAGTCCAAGGACGGAAGATTGGTTTGCGTGATGTGCTGGGCCATGTTCATGATCTCCTGCAGCTTCTTCCGACCTTGGACAGGACAACTTCCAAACCAGGTTGTGATGCTCCCGAGAAGAATGCTTTCTACGGTGCATCTATAAAAATTAGTGAGGGTTTTAAGGAGCAGGCCAAATTTCTTTAGCTTTCCCAGGAAGTGAAGGCGCTGGTGGGCCTTCTTGGCAGTGGACTCTGCTTGGAATTCAAGATGGCGCCGGTAACTGGCGACTCTGCGCATGCTCTCCACAGCAAACCGCCCTCAATTTCCCTTCAATTATTCATTTCCAGAACTAACCTGCGCAACCCTGATCACCACCTCGTTATAGCTACACTTTGATCACATTGCACTGCAGTGGACTTGTTTTAATTGTAAAAATTGTGCATAATTTATGTTTAATTTGTGTTTTTCTTCTGTGTAAGAAATACCTCACTGATACTGTGCACCTATGAGGCTGCTGCTGCATTTATTGCACCTGTGCAGACATGTACTTGTGCTTTTTGGCAATAAATTCAACTTTGATTGTTTTTCTATCTAAAAACCTCTTAAATGCCACTATTGAACCTGCATTTGAAGGGAATGTGGGGCAGTTAAAATGGGACTGATGTCAGTGGGTGGTTGATGGTCAGTGAGTCAATGGGATGTTTCCATATTGTAGGACTCTATGATATTTCTTCTGATTAAGATAGTAAGCACTGACACACAATCCTATGGATGAACGCGTAGCCAGAGGTGCTATCTTTTACCTGAGATGTTAGATTAGGAAGTTTCAGCACTCGAAGAAAAGGATTCAGCTTTATCAATTTAAAGAGGATGGGAGCAGCTCTCTCTTGGGTCCAAGCCAATACTTATTCTTACAAAAGTAACCAAAACCAGTTTTCTGGGCATCAAAGCAACACACACAAAATGCTAGTAGAACACAGCAGACCAGGCAGCATCTATAGGAAGAGGTACAGTCGATGTTTTGGGCCGAGACCCTTCTTCAGGGCATCTGGGCATTAGCTACTTATGGGAGCTTGCAATGTACGTATAATTTGTCCTGAAGAAGGGTCTCAGCCTGAAACATTGGCTGTTTATCCATTTCCATAGATGCTGTCCGACTTGCTGAGTTCCTCTAACATCTTGTGTGTGTTACTTTGGATTTCCAACATCTGCAGAATTTCTTGTGTGTAAATTAGCTGACAGGATTCACATCTTCTACAGTAACTGCATTTTGCGAAGATTTACTGGGTCGTGAAATGGTTTTGAGTAGCCTAAAAATGGAGCTCTTTAACACAGTTCCTAAGACTCAAGTTTCCTCCTGGTCTTTAACGGTCCCTGTGGAGTGTGCATATTCGCCTTGTGACCCCTGGATGATCCAGGTTCCTCTCACAGCAAAAGGCATGCTGGGTGGTAACTTTAATGGCAGCAACAACTTGCCCCTGGTTTAAGTGAGTGGAAGGAGAATGGGGTGAGTTTGTGTGGGAGTTAATTTTTTTATGTTTATCGACGTACATTGCAGAGAAGGTCTTTCCCACTCTTCAAACTGAGCCGCCCAGTAATCTCCCAATTTAACCCTATCCTAATCATAGGACAATTTACAATGACCAATTAACCTCTGCTTTTCTTGTTGGGAATGCTGGATATCCAGATGAGATTTAGAGTCATAGACTAGAACAGGCCTTTCTGCCCATCAAGTTCATTCTAGCCATCAGCCAAATCATTTACATTCGGCCTACACAAATCCTGATTTACTCATCCCACATTTCTCTCAATTTGGACCGCCCCCACAAGTACAGGACCAACCTGCATGCCTTTGGGAGGATAGCCAGAGAACCCAGGGAAAACCCCACACAGCCCAGGGTGACTGTCCAAGCTCCACACAGTATCTGAGGTCAGCATTGAACCCAGGTCTCTCGAGCCAAGAAGCAGTGGCTCTAACAGCTGCACCACGCTGCCCCCCTGTGGAGCTGAACACATTTCTCTGGGTCTAGAGTAAGGCAGAGACCAAAAAGAGGAAGGATGGCTTATTTCCTTCCCCATAGGACCTCAGTGATCCAGATGGGCTTTTCTGATAAACCAGCAGTTTTATAGTGCCCGTTACTGGCTTTTTATTCTAGATTTATTTGAATTAATTAACATTTTAATTTCTCTAGTTGGTATGTTGGGATTTGAACTCACAGTTCCACATAATTCATCCAGTACAACCATGTCTTTAATGTTATGAACAGTACAATTTCAATGTGTCCTCTTTACATCAGGCTCCTTCGAAAATTCCGTCACAAAATCCACTGGGATGTCCTGAAAGGACAACTCTGGGCAGGAGCCACATTCCCACTTGCTGGAGCCATTGGATAGCGGGGTTCCTGGGATAAGGGGAGGGAAGAATCAGTAGCTTCCATAGTTGTGGCGACACGGAGGTTAAGTTACCGGAACAGTAACCAGTAACCTGGTTAAGGACGTTGACTAATGGTTTTGGGGACATGAATTCACCCCAGCTGGGACTAAAAATCTGGTGGCATCATAGCATGAGATGATTGGATTGTTATGAACGCTCACCCGACCCACAGCTATCACACAAGGAAGAAAATCAGCTCTCCTTACCCAGCCTGGCCGATATGTGACTCCACCTCACCAATGATGTGGACTCTGAAATGGCCCGTTAAACCACTCAGTATCGAAGAACGTTAAAACGATTGCAAAGATTATTCTGAGCAACTTGACTGCAGACTATTTTGAATTTCAAGGCAGTCTTTGACAGCGTGTGAAGCTCTATCAAAATGAAACTTGAAAACTAAAGTACATTATCCTTCATAAACTCCATCCCCTGGGTACCGGCCGGCACGCATATGACTCCATCTGCTACTGAAGCAATAAAAGACACTTTCCTGGTAACTTGAACCTTGATAATTGTGAATTATCCTGAAGATTACTATCAATTGGAAGCCTGCCACCTTCACAACAGACTAAATTGTATAGATTATTCAATAACAGATATTAAAAAAACACCACATTGGCTGATAACTGCACATCTCTCCTCACATAATTATTTTGCAATTTTTGCCGCTATCACTTGGCCCATAATCCCCAGGGAGGCACGACCTCTGACATTACTTTGCTTCCTTGGCTGTTACCAAAAAGGCAGGCTGACTTATAATAACTTATTTGACGGAAGCAATCGAAACTCGCTGCCTGGCCAATCTACTGGTTGAGGAAGGAAGTGGAAACTTTCATCTCTTCACAACCTTTGTGATACATTGATGCCTCTTGCTGAATGCAGGCAATTTGGGTGCCAATGCACAGAAAGCTGCCACAAACTAAGAATAGCTGTGATCAGGTTTTGGTGAAGGGCTCTACTTGGGAGCGAGAAAGACTAACCTCCATTCTGGTTTTGAGACTTCTGATGAGACTGACATGGGAATCACTGATTCTTCCAAAGATGGGACAGGTGTGGGCGGTTGTCCACTCCATCTACTGCAAAATTCCCTGTGTCCTCCCAATGCATGGTCTCAGAGTTATCAATACCATACTAGATACTTCAAGGTTTCAAAAGGTTCAAAAGTTCAAAGGTTTATTTATACATATATATGCAGTATACAACTCTGATGTTCGTCTTCTCCAGGTAGCCACGAAACAAAGAAAACCATGGAAGATATTCAAAGAAAAACATCAAACACCCCCTGCACAAAAAAAATTGTGCAAATGGCAAGAACATCAAACCCCAAACACGCCCCTCATACAAAAGAAAACCGACAAATCCACTCTCGATTTTAACCAGGCATGGGCCACAGGTTCCCAACAATCAATGGGGACAGTTCATCTCTTTGAGGAGGGTATCCTTGAACCTTTTTTGTCTGCCTTTTTGGGAATCTCCTTCCAAGACACAGCTCTGCCTCGAGCAACAGAGGAACCAAAGGTGGGAGATAGGCGTGGTAGTTTGGAGCATTATCTCATCAGGGCCATGTGAAGGACACCTGAGAATTTGAAATGGATGCCTGGAATGAGAATGGAGGGGGTCAGAGTTGATGCACAGGTAGAGCTGGAGACCAGAGTGTGTAGGCAAAGAGACAAATCCATTTATATACATGGGTGGAACTGGGGTCATGGCAGTGGTGTGGGAATATAGACAATGTGGGCAGAGTCAGGAATCACGGACAGGGGCCGCAGAAACAGTGTGTTGGAGGAGCTTGGGCATTTGGCCAAGAGTATGTGAAGAGTCAGGGACCTGAGACTGGAGTGTGAGTGGAGCCGAGAACTTTAACAGGGATGTGGGTGGGGAGGTGGGGGGATAGAATGCAAGGAGGAAAAGCAGTAGAGTGGGGAGAAAGGGGAGAGCAGGTAATGTGAAGGGGTGGGAGTAGAGGAGACGATGCTGGCACTAATGGAGTGACAGGATGGGGATAGTGGAAGGAGGAAGAATGGACAGCGTGCCAGTAAAGGTACTGGTTTATTAGTGTCATACGTACTGAGATACAGATGAAGCTGGCCACACATGGAAACTGAACTCCTTTCGGACTCAAGTGGAGCCACAGAGGTCTAGCCCCTGCACATGTAGCACGCAGGCCCACCAGCGTGTGGACACGCCCCGGTGCTCGTGAACCAGGTCTCCAGCTATGGGTAAGTAGACGCACTTCCTTGTGGGCGGCCTCGGGAGAGGCGAAGGCTTCAGGAGTAAAGCCAGACGGAAAATCCGAGTGGAGCCCCTATGGCACTGAACGTCACTGAACATCCTTCCAGCAGCTCCTGTAGCCAAGCTGGTGATCGCTTCGCTTTCCTTCGGACTACACCGGTGAGGCCGAGAGGGCATCCCAGGATCTCCATACCTTCCACTCAGGCTTGTTCGCTGGAGAGATCACTCCAATGCCGCTATCCATTGTCCTCCGAGACAGACGGATGCCATCATCAAAATCTTATCCCGTCAGCTTCTGACGCTTGAAAGAAATCAATCCAGGTTTACCTGACCTCCCCTTATAGCTGATACCCTCTAATCCAAACAGCATCTAGTCAACCTCTTCTATTCCCTTTCAGCCTTGACATCCTTCCAAAAATAAAGTAATCAGAAATTAATGTGTGTATTCCTGGTCACCCCATTACAAATGTGTACGTTAATAATGCATCTGGAATTTGGTTCCCTTTGCAGATCTCAGCATTGTGCCTTCAATTTCTGGCTTTTCCCTGTATCAGAACTGGCTATTAGTGTGTGATGTTGGCTCAGCTACTCTCTCATCGTTAACACAGCCTGATCCTCCAGGTATGTCGAACACAGCTGCGTTTCACACAGTTTTACACTTTTTTGTTTATATTATCACCATCTAATGGCCCCCATTAAACTGGCAACTGGATTCACCCTTGCAAAGATGTTTCCTTTGTCCTCGCCATCCTTCCTCACCTCCTCTGCAACTTAGAGTTCTCTCCTGAGAGTCTTTGATGTTCTTATACTATGGAAAATGAGACACAGCAAGCTCCAGTAAACATGCAATGGGAAATATATTCTTCATTTTGAAAAAATAGTGGAAAGTGATCTTTAATATTCAACTGAGGGGGCTAGATAGGTTTTAATACGATCTGATGGTGGGACTTTGGCATAAGGCTCAACAGATGCTGCCTGACCTGATGTGTATCATAGATTTATCCATCATGGAAACAGACAAATTTCACTTGATGATAAATCTAGACCTGAACCCTTCTCAGAACTGGAGTGAGAGAAGGTCATCTTCACTCATGATGGACTCCCCAATCAAAGAAAATGGATACATAGCAGTGTAGTAACTTTGCTAATGGTAACTGATGAGATGCAGCATCATGTTCCTGAAAGCATGTGTCCGCACCCCAGAGTGGAAGTGATACCATTTTACATTGGTCCTGTAGGACTGGCATCTGTAATTATTGATCGTAAGAACCTTCTAATTCACTAGCGTCATTATGGAAAGAAACCAGTTGTTTTTGCTTATTTTGAAATATGCATAATTCCAGCCTCACCCACAGTGGTAACTTGGCAACTGGAACTAAACAGCTGATGGGGTTACCATCGCCAGGTAGGGTAGGTTGGGCACCAAAAGATATGTCTCCAGCCAACAACATCCATATCCTGAGATGGAGTCAGCGAAAGGTCAACAAGTCCACATTTCTAAATGTGTAAACTTTAGTCCACATTTCGAAGTTGGAAACAAGTTCCCCGATGGAGACCCAACAGGATTAAGAGCTGTCTGGAGGAACACTCAAATCACATGGTGGGTGCTGCAGGATGGGAGGGATGTGGACAGGTGCCCACTGGTTGGCATGAACAAGGTCGACTGAATGTCCCAATGCCATGCTGTACCATTCTAAGACTCTTTTATCTGATGTTTCAGAGGAGGGGATTTTGCTAACAGTGAACATGAATGATCTCCTCTGCCTCAGAGATGGACCCAGATTCCATTGTAATTTCAAAATGGTAATTCAACCTGAATTTGTAAAGGTAAAATAAATAATTCCACGTTGATAGGGTGAAAATAGATAGTACCTTCAAAGAGCATCAAGGCACAGTGGGCTGAAGAATCTCAAACTATATTTAAGATATGATGGGGTAGTCTTCAGGATATTGTGATATTGGTCACATGGTGCTTCTTGGGATGGATGATCCAAGTACAACAGGTATAGAATTGAATTAAATTGCGTTTATTACTTACATCTTTCATATACATGAGGAGTAAAAATCTTTATGTTACATCTCCATCTAAATGTGCAATGTCCTATCATAGTAACTGATAATAAATAGAACAGCCAGTGTGACACAGAAATACACTCAAATCAGCGTGTTAATCAGTCTGATGGCCTGGTGGAAGAAGCTGTCCCGGAGCTTGTTTGTCCTGGTTTTTATGCTGTGGTACTGTTTCCTGGATGATAGCAGCTGGAAGAGTTTGTGGTTGGGGTGACTCAGGTCTCCAATGTTCCTTCAGGCCCTTTTTACACACCTGCCTTGGTCATGGGAAGTTCACATCTACAGATGCGCTGGGCTGTCTGCACCACTCTCTGCAGAGACCTGTGATTGAGGGAAGTACATTTCCCATACCAGGCAGTGAAGCAGCCAGTCAGGATGCTCTCAATTGTGCCCCTGCAGAAAGTTCTTAGGATTTGGGGGACAGCACCAAACTTCCTCAATCATCTGAGGTGAAAGAGGCGCTGTTGTGCCTTTTCACCACACAGTCGGTATATACAAACCACATGAGATCCTTGGTGATGTTTATGCTGAGGAGCTTAAATCTGTTCACCCTGTCAACTCCAGATCCATTGATGTCAATAAGGGCTAGTCTGTCTCCATTCCTCCTGTAGTCCACAACCATCTCCTTTGTTTTTGTGACACGGAGGGAGAGGTTGTTTTCTTAACACCACAGTGTCAGGGTGGTGACTTTTCTCTGTAGGCTGCCATGTTATCATTTGGGATTAGGCCAATCAGTGTAGTGTCATCAGCATTAGCAGATTGGAGCTGCAGGTGGCGACGCAGTCATGGGTATACAGAGAGTAAAGGAGGGGGTTTAGTACACAGCCCTGAGGGGCACCTGTGTAAGTCAACACACACATTTCTTGTGACCCAAACTCAGCACTATCACCTCAACAGCAATTCCAGATGGGCAATAGAGGCAAGGTATAGAACTCCTTCTTCAGGAGAACTTCTTTATGCAGAGGGTGATGCCTATATAGAATGAGCTGCCAGTGAAAGTGTTTGAGACAGATTCAGTAACAACATTTTAAAGATATTTGGTTAAGAATGTGGATAGGAACGATCTAGAGTGATTTGGCCAAACAGTGGTAAGTAGGACTAAATCTTTGTTGGCATTGAAATGTTGGGTTGATGGGCCTGTATTACTCGATGACTCTATAATGTAGAACAGAGTAGTACAGTACTGGAAAGGGCTGTCCAGTCCACAGTGCCTGTGCTTAACATGATGCCAAATTCAATTAATTCTCTTCTCATATACCGTACATGGTCCATATCCCTCCCTTCCCTGCATAATCATGTACCTATCTAAATACCTGCTAAACACCACCAACAGATCAGCTACCGCCTCTACTCCTGGCATCTTGTCCCAGGCTCTAAAAAAACCTTGCCCTGCACATCTCCTTTAAACTTGCCTAGTGGTATGTGCTTTCAGACTTCTGTATCTTTCTCCTAATGGAAGAAGGGAGAAGAGAGACATGGATAATTCACAGGAAGTTATAACTTGGGAAGGCCATTCAGGCCATCTAGACTGTGGCCTATAAAGGAACCATTCTGGTTCTCCCACTTCCCCACCATCAGTGCAGGGCCTTATAGGCTAAGCACACCAGCAGCCATCTCAGGACCCTCTGAAGGATGCTGTGCATTTCTACCCCACCATGCAAGTTGTCAGCCCCAGCCTCCATCCTTCTCAGCATGAACATATAACTCCTCAACTCCCTGATCCTCCCATCCACCATCACTAGTTTTTAATATCTCAGCTAAGGGTAATTCACCCTCTCTAGACGTCACACACCCCGATTAAATCTCTCCTCAATTCTACGCCCTCATGGCCCATAACCAGAGGATGTAGGTAATGTAAGGAGTGAGGAGGGGATCTGACAATCTTTTCACCCAGAGTATGGGTGGAGGTTGGAGCACACTGTCTGAGAGTGTGGGGGAGGGGATTTGAGAATCTCACAGTTGTGTCACTTTAGGAAGCAAAGAGATGAGAACTTCAATTGCCAAGGTATAGAAAGTTATGGGCAAAGCACTGTTAAATAGGATGGGTATTTGATGGTCAGTATAGATCTGAGAGGCAACATTTTCTACACAGAGGGAGGTGGATGTTTGGACTGAGATGCCAGAGGAAGTTGTAGAGACAGGTAGAATTAAATCATTAAAAAAATATTTGGACCGGTTCTTGGTAGGAAAGGTTTGGAGGGTTGTGACCTAACTTGCTTATATTAACCAAGGTACATTATGGAATTAATCTGAATTGCCTTTGTTTGACCCATATCCCCCTTTCTTATTCATCTAAGACTCTTGTGTTACCTGAAAAACAATTCCAGACAAGTCAATTTCTCTACATGGATGATGTTCTTGTCTTTGCCCTCTCCACTGCAGTTGCTCTTGTTTCCTTGCACATCCCAAAGACGTGTTGGTAGGTTAATTGGCTGCTGTAAATTAACCTTAGTGTGGATAAGTGTCAAGAACTCAAAGGAGCATGTGAGAGAGAGCATCACAGGTAAAGCCCTTCCTGCCATTGAGCACATCTACATGAAACACTATAGTAGAAAATCAGGATCCATCATCAGAAATCCCCACCACCCAGGCAATGCTCTTTTCTCACTACTGCCATCAGGAAGAAGGTACAAGTGCCTCAGGACTCACACCACCAGGTTCAAGAGCAGTTACTACCGCTCAGCTATCAGAAGATATCTACACTCTTTTAAAATGTTCCCACAACCAATGATCTCAGTGTTAAGGACTTTTTATCTTGTCTCATGTTTTTGTTTTATTTTTGCTATTTATTTATATTTGCATTTGCACAACTTGTTGACTTCTGCACTCTAGTTGATCTTTCATTGATCCTGTTATAGTTGCTGTTCTATAGAGTTGCTGAGTATGCCTGCAGAAAAATGAATCTCAGGGTTGTATATGCTGGCATATATGTACTCCGATAATAAAATTTACTTCGAATTTTCAACTTTGAACTTTAAAGGGCTGCAGGGTTGTACAAGGCCATTCTTTCGTAAGGCCAGTGATGTTGTGGGATGGAACTGGACTCTCTGACAGTGGTGTCTGAAAAGAGGATGCTGTCTAAGTTGCATGCCATCTTGGTCAATGTCTCCCACCCGCTACATAATGTACTGGGTGGGCACAGGAGTACATTCAGCCAGAGACTCATTCCACCGAGATGCAGCACAGAGCGTCATAGGAAGTCATTCCTGCCTGTGGCCATCAAACTTTACAACTCCCCCCTTGGAGGATCAGACACCCCGAGCCAGTAGGCTGGTCCTGGACTTATTTCATAATTTCCTGGCATAATTTACATATTACTATTTAACTATTTATGGTTCTATTACTATTTATTATTTATGGTGCAACTGTAACGAAAACCAATTTCCCCCTGGGATCAATAAAGTATGTCTATGACTATGACTATGAGGAGAGGGTTCAGTCTGAGAGCCAGCATAAGCTGAATATCCTCCTTCTATGTCATGAAATATACGCTATGATGTGATAACTTGCTTAAGGTCCCATTGATTTTCCTTTGCAGATTAAAAATGTTAACAATTGCTGAGGGTTCAGAATGAAAAATAGTGTATCATTTTATTATGTAAATTTGGAGAAGGAATGCTCCTCACTGAAACTTGGAGGAAATCTTGTTAGAGTGGGTGTTTGAAGATGGAATTACTTACTCCAGACTGGGTGGGATCTTCCCACAGAAAGGGAGAACAGATTCAAAATTCATTTCTTTTCTAGGTAATGTATTTTTAAATTAAAGTCATTAAAACACTTTTTCCTCCCAGTAATAGATTACCTCCTGTGACAGGGAGGAAGCTTTAAAAAGATAAAGACAAATAACTCAATCCCAAATTGGAAACAGATAGTACTTTCTATAAAATGTAGTGTTTGTTCCTTCCTTAGAGAAATAGAATACATTCTGTTTATTACAGGTTCTGTAGTGTTGGAGATTGAACCTAATAAAATGTCCAAAATTTCTGGGGCAAGAATATAAATCCTGTGTCTTCAACACCTGCATGGTACTGGTCTGTGACAATTGAAATTCAGAGCCTTTTTCCATGCTATAACTTCCAATGTAAATACCTCCTGTCAGATGACATTAGTTATTAATGAGGGACAGTATTGAGTGGGTGTGTAGGTGAAAATCAAGACCAAAGAAAAATTGGTTCACATAGCATTGCAAAGCATATGGTGCTATGCTCCTGAAAATTAGGTTAATTCAGAGCAGAACAATTTTGTGCTTATTCCTGCCACCCACTGGGAAATTCATCTCAATTTCTGTTGAGATTTTTGTTTGCCTTAGCACTTTTGTTTTCCTTTATAAAATATCCCCAAATTAAGTCGATAGTAATATCACACCGAAAGTTTGTCTGTAGTAAGATTTTCAACTTCACTGCTGTGAAAAGTAATTTTTCTTATTTACACATAGATTAACCAGGGTTTACGAAATTTGTGTTTTTCTGTAATTTAAAGAATCAATACTCAAAGTATATCTGCTTTCACTGAGGTATGAGATACCCTAACTCTTAAACTATACCCCGGCTTTGGCCTTTTCCTGTGGGGTTTGGTGAGGTGGCGTCAAGCTGTTGAAGCTGAAGATACACGCTCAACGATTCAGGAACGGCTTCTTCCTCTCTGCCATCCGATTTCTGAATGTACATTGAACCCATGAACACTGCCTCAATACTTTTTTATTTCCTATTTTTTGCACTACCTATTTAATTTAACTATTTATATATACAGTACATTTACTGTAATTCAGTTTTTCTCGATTGCCATGCATTGCATTGACCGCTGCCACAAAGACAACAAATTTCATTACATACGCTGGTGATATTAAACCCGTCTCTGATTCCGATCACTGCTGTATCTCATTGTTTGATGGATTTGGGAGAACACTCGAGTTCCAGTGGGAGAAATTCCTTCAGCCCACAGCTCCGGTAACCCTGGTTTGATTCCGTGTTCCGGCATTACCTGTGTGAAGTGTACGTATTATCCGTGTGAATGTATGTTCCACCCCAGTGCTCTGGTTTCCTCACACATTCAGAAACAATAGATTTAATAGGTTATTGGGACACTGTGAATTACTCCTATTGTAAGTAATGGGACTGCTTTAAGAGCTGACATGTCGTATATGCAACTGGATGAATGGTCTCCTATACCATCAGAAAACTGAGTGACTACAGCAATCTACTACTCCAAGAGGATCACATACCTTGTTGTAGTTTAGAGGTTTGTGTGCCTCATTGATCTGGAGAGCTTTGTTGGCTGAAGTTAGGGCCTTATACTTTGACTCTTGGTAAGGCCACGCATGCCAAACAGATCAAAGGGTAGAGGCCAGACTAAGAGTGGTCTACTGGCCCTCCAGGGTCAGGATTTCAGCTCAGGGCTAAGAACCCTGACTGGTAAAATAATACTGTGAGGGAAACAGCAATGAGGAATCCTTCTACATCTGAGTGTGAGGGTATTCTTGAGTCTCCACCGGGAACTTGCACGACTGACAGTGAACCAAAAGTCATGATGAAGGAAACCATGAACACCAGCGGAGATGGAGGACCTACGTTGCTGCCTTATCATTCAGTAGCAACACTTAAAAGGAGCAGGAAGTGGGTTGCTTGATGAGCTGGCCACAAGGATCACAGCTGCTAACTGGTGGCTGTGAGACCAGCAACATGAGCAGGCGTCAGATTTCTCGCATCACTACACATGGAAACGCACAGAGCCACTGTACGTAGCTTGCGTTCAAACTTCTCCCACCTTATGTGACATTCGTAAACAATATTAGAGTAATCCACAGTGTTATGTTAATCCTGGAACAAAATGTGCATTCACTCTTAGGCTCAAATATTCGCTTCTTTTCTTTTCACATATGTGTGTGTGTGCGCGCACACACGAGTATGTGCATGTCTGTGTGTGTGTGTGTGTGTGTGCGTGTCTGTGTGCATGGGTGTGTTAATGCATAGTCTGTGTGTGTGTGTGTGTGTGTGTGCATGCATATAAATTCAGAAAATTGCTTAAATCTAATTATTTGCAAAGTCCAAATGAATGCTGATTTTGAAGGAGGGGAGAAGCAGATTGAATTGGCACAGGCATGATGGAGGGATGGTCTCCCTCCAGCTGCAGGCTTTTGGAATTCTCCGAGAGTTTTGAACATGCATTCATATTGAGTCTAATGAGATAATTTTCCTCTGCATATTAGATTTATGAATTTCAAATCTCCTGGCATGTATGGCTCCATAACACAAAACTAATTCAGCATAAATGAGGATTTATCCATGAAGACACCAAAAGAGTTCCTAAACAAGTAAACAAAAATAATATCTGGGCACAGCTTGAACACTTTACCTTTCACGTCTTCTCTTTCTGACTTGGTGCTGTTTCCAGGGCTTCGTCAGTGTAATGCACAGTCCTTGTTACGTACGTGGTCAGTGCCGGCCCTTTCTGCTGTAGGTCCTCCATCTGTAATATTGGTTTAGATTTTCTTTCCCCATTGGTCACCCTGACTTGCTGGATGTTTCCTGAAAGCTAATGGCATGCTGGCCTTCATAACAAGGAGAATTGTGTATAAGAGCAAAGAGGTCCTTCTGCAGCTGTACAGGGCCCTGGTGAGACCACACCTGGAGTACTGTGTGCAGTTTTGGTCTCCAAATTTGAGGAAGGACATTCTTGCTATTGAGGGAGTGCAGCGTAAGTTCACAAGGTTAATTCCCGGGATGGCGGGACTGTCATATGTCGAAAGATTGGAGCGACTGGGCTTGTATACTCTGCAGTTTAGAAGGCTGAGAGGGGATCTTATTGAAACATATAAGATTATTAAGGGATTGGACACGCTGGAAACAGGAAGCATGTTCCCGCTGATGGGTGAGTCCAGAACCAGAGGCCACAGTTTAAGAATAAGGGGTAGGCCATTTAGAACGGAGTTGAGGAAAAACTTTTTCACCCAGAGAGTGGTGGATATATGGAATGCTCTGCCCCAGAAGGCTGTGGAGGCCAAGTCTCTGGATGCTTCCAAGAAAGAGATGGATAGAGCTCTTAAAGATAGCAGAATCAAAGGTTATGGGGATAAGGCAGGAACTGGATACTGATTGTGGATGATCAGCCATGATCACAGTGAATGGCGGTGCTGGCTCGAAGGGCCAAATGGCCTACTCCTGCACCTATTGTCTATTGTAACCTTGCTCTTTGCAACTTCCTGGGCTGCTCTTGATTGGTGCACACGTGTGAAGCCTGTACTGGCTCTTCGAGGAGTTATCTGAAGAGTTCTCCCTCACCTATCTTCACTACACCTGTTTTAAAATCAGAAAGTGCTGGAGATACTCAACAGATCAGTCAGTATCCATGGAAAGAGAAATGGACTGAATGCTTTGGGTCAAAGAATCTTCAACAGAACCAAGAAACAAGCATGCTTTACGCTGTATAGGGGTTATGAGGGGGTCTATAATGGAGAGGACATCACCTTTGTCCACCTTGTAATACTCCTTCATTATCTAGTTAATCACAGAACAGCTCACTTGGAGAATTGTTTCCTTACTGAAAGGAGCAGTTGAGGGAAAGAACTGCCCTGAGAAATCTCGTTCCTGCATTTTTTATTTATATCCAATTTCCTTTTATCCATCAACATTTATAGAACCTCGCTCAAACAATATTGAGTATACAGAAAGGCCTTACAATCTACCTGCTTGTGATCTTGCATTTTATTGCTTACCTGCACTGCGATCTCCCTGTAGTTGTTACACTTCGTTCTGCGTTCTGTTATTTTTTTACCTTGATCTACCTCAAGGCACTGTGCAATGATTTGATCTGTGTGAACAGTATGCAAGACAAGCTTTTCACTGTACATGTGACAATATTAAACCAATTCCAAAATTCCAGCTCGAATAAGAGGTTTGTGATGTTGTTAGAATGTGTGCAGCTCTTTGCTCAACCTATTAACTACATGGTACACGTACGTATGTGTCATGTACAAATATTCTTCATTTATATTCACTACAGTGTTTCCCTTATTCTGAAGGATGAATCATTTATGCACATTTAACCTGCTGACAACTTTTATAAGTCTCTTTGATCTCCTCAAAGGAACACGTCGGATGTGTTGTTACTGGTTCTTGATTTGAGAATGGTGCTGCATCTGGATTCAGTTCAATGGAATATTTCATAGTTTCTTCCACTGTCTTATCGCATCAGCTTCTCAGAAGGCAATTCTGATTTCATAGCTCTCCAATATTCCTTTGTATATCACTTGCAGGAGCTCAATTTTCTATTGTCTTTTTGTACAACGGGCTTCAGCTATCACTCCAGAATCCCATTTCCAAATGACAGATTTGCTGCATTGTGTTCACACAAACTCTGTTGCCTTGTTTGAACTGTTTTTCCCCATGACTTGAGCCATAATTTTAGTTCTGGATCAATGGCTTATCTTGTATTCTCCTCTCAAGACTTGGCTGAACTAAGCTCAGAAATGTTCCTAATCTTCACTGCATTTGTAACTCAGCAGGACTAATGCTACTTCAGGCTTTGTGGTCCAGCACGAAGTTTGCTAGTTGTTAAAAAAAAATCAAAGGACTGATTGTGGACTTCAGAGAGGGTAAGATGAGGGAACACATACCAATCCTTACAGAGGGCTCAGAAGTGGAGAGAGTGAACAATTTCAAGTTCCTGGGTGTCAATATCTCTGGAGTGTACCGTGGAGAGGGTTCTAACCAGCTGTATCACTGTCTGGTAAAGGGAGTGTGCTACTGCACAGGATCAAAATAAGCTGCAGAGAGTTGAGAGTTGTAAAATTAGTCACCTCCATCAACAGCACTGGCCTCCTTAGTGTGCAGAACATCTTCAAGGAGTGATGCCTCAAAAAGGTGGGATCAATCATTAAGGACCCCCATCACCTAGGACATGTCCTCTTCTCATTGAGGTGCAGGACCCAGAAGGCACACACTCAGTGATTCAGGAACAGCTTCTTCCCCTCTGCAATCCGCTTTCTGAACGGACAATGAACGCTACATCATTGCAAATTTTCAGTTTTTATTTTTGCTCTGCTTATTTAATTTAACTATTTGATATATATATAGAGAGAGAGAGAGAGCGAGAGAGAGAGAAAGAGAGAGAGCGCGCGAGAGAGAGAGAGAGGGAGTAATTCACCGTTTTTCCTCTAATATTATGAATTGCATAGTATGCTGCTGCAAAGACAACAAATTTCACAACAAATGCCTGAGATATTAAGCCTGATTCTGATTCAGAAGTTAAGCCTATTAGTAATAGTTGTCACTTCAGTTGTTTTGTCATCCAGTCGTATGGTGTGTGTGTGTGTGTGTGTGTGTGTGTGTATACATCTCTAGTAATTATTTCATAAAACACTCAGATAAAACTGAATAAAACTAAGGACCATCATCAGATTCCAGTTTTGCTGGTATGAAGTGGCGTGAGAAAATGGATCTGAATTCTCTAAGCAAAATTTCTACCATCCTGTGTCAATGTATGCGATGCAAACTTCTTGATTGTCACGGCTAATGATAACTCCTAATCCATAATTCACGTCTCAAATGTACTTGTATCACAGTGAGCTAACAAAGACTCATTTCTTACATGAGTCAAATGCTGCATGTTATCTCAACTTCATTGATGTGATGGCATTAGTGCTGTTGTAAGATGTGGCAAAAACCTGGCATGGACCTACACCACACTGCTGAATGAGCTCCAGTGATTCCGGTCTCCTCACATCCACGTTTTACTTGTTGCAATCTGTTTGGATCTCCTCTTAGCTTCTAATAAATCCGAATCGGATTCAGAATCAGAATCAGGTTTAATATCACCGGCATATGTCATGAAATTCGCTGTTATGCGGCAGCAGTACATTGCAATAATAATAAAACTGTGATTGCATTAAGTATTTATTTCTATATATCTCTTCTTTTTCAAGTTATATTAAATAAGTGGTGCAAAAAGAGAAAAAAATACTAGTGAGGTAGTGCTCAGGGGTTCAATGTCCATTCAGAAACCTCATGGCAGAGGAGATAGAGCTGTTCCTGAATCGTTGAATATGTGCCTTCAGGCTCCTGTACCTTGTCCTTAATGGCAGCAATGGGAACAAGGCACGTCCTGGGTGATGGGGGTCCGTAATGAAGGATGCCGCCTTTTTGGGTCATCACTTCTTGAAGATGTCCTGGGAGGCTAGTGCCCATGATGGAGCTGACTAAGTTTACAATGCCCTGCTGCTTATTTCAATCCTGTGCAGTAGCTGTCTCCCCCCACCCCTCCATACCATATGGTACCATCTCTGCAGCTGCTTCGATATGTTGGGCCCAGGATAGATTGTCAGAGATGTTGACAGCCAGGAACTTGAAATTCCTCACCCTTTCCACTTCAAATGACTCCACGAGGACTGGTGTGTATTCCCTTATCTTACCATTTCCAAAGTCCACAATCAATTTGTTGGTCTTACTAGTGTTAACAAAACCACTTCTTTCTATATGCATATACCACTACACCTTCTGATCTGCACTTAGAGTTGGTGAACCCACCTGAACACCATCTATTGATGAAGCCTTTGGCTCCAGCCAGCTCTACAGAAACTGGGTAATAGCTACTGCATGTAACCCTGTAAACACAATCTATTCAAATACTCTTGTTCCCTTTAATCATTAATTTCTGACGTACCTTGACTAGACTATCGCTTCGAGTCACAAAGATATACACCATGGAAACAGGCTTTTCACCAGCTAGTCCACATTGAGCAAGATTCCCATGCAAGTATCCTATTTGCCCACATATGCCTGAATCCCTTTGAAACTTTTCTATCCGTGCACCTGCCAAAGAATCTTTTAAAAGCCGTTATTTACCTGCCTCAACCACTTCCTCTGGCAGCTCATTCCATATACTGACTGCCTGGTGATGAAAAAAAATTCCTTTTAAATCTTTCAGAATCAAAATCAGACCGGCATGTGATGTGAAATTTGTTAACTTAGCAGCAGCAGTTCAATGCAATACATAATAGAGAAGAGAAAAAAATAAATATATTTTTAAATGCAATTTAATGTGGATAAATGTGAGGTTATCCACTTTGGTGGTAAAAACAGGAAAACAGATTATTATTTGAATGGTGGCCGACTTGGAAAAGGGGAGGTGCAACGAGACCTGGGTGTCATTACACACCAGTCATTGAAAGTTGGCATGCAGGTACAGCAGGCGGTGAAAAAGGCGAATGGTATGCTGGCATTTATAGCGAGAGGATTCGAGTACAGGAGCAGGGAGGTATTACTGCAGTTGTACAAGGCCTTGGTGAGACCACACCTGGAGTATTGTGTGCAGTTTTGGTCCCCTAATCTGAGGAAAGACATCCTTGCCATAGAGGGAGCACAAAGAAGGTTCACCAGATTGATTCCTGGGATGGCAGGACTTTCATATGATGAAAGACTGGATCGACTAGGCTTATACTCGTTGGAATTTAGAAGATTGAGGGGGGATCTAATTGAAACGTATAAAATCCTAAAGGGATCGGACAGGCTAGATGCAGGAAGATTGTTCCAGATGTTGGGGAAGTCCAGAACGAGGGGTCACAGTTTGAGGATAAAGGGAAAGCCTTTTAGGACCGAGATTAGGAGAAACTTCTTCACACAGCGAGTGGTGAATCTGTGGAATTCTCTGCCACAGGAAACAGTTGAGGCCAGTTCATTGGCTCTATTTAAGAGGGAGTTAGATATGGCCCTTGTGACTAAAGGGATCGGGGGTATGGAGGGAAGGCAGGCACAGGGTTCTGAGTCGGATGATCAGCCATGATCATACTGAATGGCGGTGCAGGCTCGAAGGGCCGAATAGCCTACACCTGCACCTATTTTCTATGTTTCTATAATAAATAAGTAAATCAATTAGAGCATATGTGTACTGAATAGATTAAAAATGTGCAAAAAAACGGAAATACCGTATATTTTAAAAAGTGAGATAGCGTCCAAGGGTGCAATGTCTATTTAGGAATCAGATGGCAGAGGGGGAGAAGCTGTTTCTGAATCATTGAGTGTGTGCCTTCAGAACAGGCCCTTCTGGCCCACTGAGCTATACTGTCCCAACAACCCACCTATTTAACCCTGGCCTAAGGTGTATAAGATGATTTGGGGCATTGATCATGTGGATAGCCAAAGGCTTTTTCCCAGGGCTGAAACTGTAGCTCAAAGTTCAAGATACACTTATTGGCAAAGGATGTATGCAGTATACAACCCTGAAATTCTTCTTCCCCACGGACAGTCACGAAACAAAGAAGAACAATGGAACTAACCTGTTCAAAGAAAAAACATCAAACATGAAACCCCTCCTCCCTATCCCACTTGCAAAAGAAATCACACAAAGGGCAACAAGAAAGATGATCGAAAACACAGAATTTAAAATGCAGAAGACATATTTCAGTGTTTATCTCAGTGTTCCTTCTCTGAAGGTCACCCAATTCAAAAATCGTCCAATAGTAGGAATAAAAAAGTGGAAGTAGAAATAGAATACAACATAAGGACTGAATTAGAGTCGAAATCTACAATCCACAATCCACTCTGACTCTGACTTGGATTTTGAAATGTTCATGGTGGCATTCTGCAAAGGATGGACCACCCCCAATTAATTGGGAACCACTTCTCAGAAAAATAGGTAAACATTGAAAATTAAATTCAATACTATCATCAATTCACCAGCTCCGACTTCAGTCAACAGTTGCAAAAATTGTTTGCAGATCAAGGCCTCAAACCAGGCTTAGATTTTAGATCTGCTAGATAGCAGTGATCCCTGTAGACATCTATGTCTCTGAAATTAGGTACAGGGAGCACCTCAAAGTACTGGAGAGATACCTCCAAAGCTGCTTCCATGTAATTCTCCAAATCCACTAGGTGTTTAAGCAAACCAAAATCAATATTACCTCCTAGACAAAAATCCCAAAGTTACTCAGTCAGATCCACTGGGCCGATCATTCACATATCAATGTCAGAGTGCTGGAATAGACACCTTGGAGCATGTGATTACCAAGTGGACAGAGGAAAAGAGACATAGAACATAGAGCAGTACAGAAGGGGAACTGGCCATTCTGCCCACAATGTCTGCGCCAACCATGATGTCAACCCGAACTCATTCCAACTGCCTGCGCATGGTCCATCTGTCTCTAGTCCCCGTCTAAGCGTCTGTCCAGAATGCCTTTAAAATGTTACTACAGCATCTGCAAACACCACGTTCCCTTGTAGCATGTTCTACCGACCACACCCTGTGTAAAATACCTTGGGAAAAAACATTTCTGTTCTCGTCTTAAATCTAAGTCCTCTAAAATTTGACATTTTCACCCTGTGGAAAAAGACCCTTCCCCTCATCATTTTAGAACAAGTCCCCCCTCAGCCTTCAGAGAAAACAATTTAAATTTGTCCTTTCTCTCTTTATAGATGATACCCTCCAATCCAGGCAGCATCCCAGTGAATCTCTTCTGCACCCTCTCCAAAGACCTCACATTCTTTCCACACTGTGGTGACCAGAAGTGTACTCAATTCTCCAGGTTGTTGCCAAATCAGAGTTATATGCAGCTGCAATATGATGTGCAAACTTTCATACTCAGTACCCCCACTAATGAATGCAAGCATGCCATATGCCTTCTTCACAATCCAATCTACTGATGTGGCTACTTCAGGGAACTATGGTCTTACAGCCCAAGACGTCTCTGTACTTCGGTGCTGTTGAGTGTGTGCTATTCACTGTACCTCTTTGTCTTGAATATGACATTCAAAGATGCATCACCTCACAATTTCTTACTTGCTGTACTTACTGCCCATTACGCTGCTGGCGTTTAGGGCAGCAATGAAGGTCATCTATCTCTGGCTGTGTTCAGGGCTTCCTTCATCTTGTCAGTAACTTCCTCACGGTTTTCACCACTGTCAGTCATGGAAGCCCTGAGTGGAGACTCAGGGATACTGTCGCACCCAAACGTAGAAAGAATCTTCTTTGCTGTTTCTGTTGTTAGCCCTGAGCCGAACCTTCAGACCTGGAGAACTGGTGGACCACTCTTAGCCTGGCCTCTATCCATTTGACCTGTTTGGCATGGGCCAAAGCATAAAGCATCGTATTTGGCCAACATTCCTCTCTGGGTCATTGAGACACGCAAGCCTCCAAAATCAATGACAAGGTTGCGGTCCCCTTGGAGGTCACCTTACACTTGTTCGGATTGAACTCAATTGGCCATGGTTCAAGTGGTTCAATTTAATAGCAGAGAATATATACAGTATACAACCTGAATTTCTTTCTCTTCACAGACATCCACGAAACATTAACCCCAAGAATGAATGATAGTAACACCAGGACCCCGAAGCCTCCCTCACCACTCCAACGCACAAGCAGAGCAGAAGCATAGACCCTTCCCCCCTTCCCTACTTGTACCAGATTAAGCACTGACCCCTTCTACACCACCCCACCATGCAAGCAGTAACAAAAGCCCAAAAAGAGAGCTTGTTCTGGAGTCCATCAAAAACTAGTCCATAACCCTGTGATCTGGTATCTCAGACAGACTTTCCCAAACTTCAATCCGATCTATATATAGTCGTGCCATTTGACAACTTTTCTCACTATCCGCAACTTCACGACTATCCATGCATGCCATCACACTTACGTGTTTGTGACAATTTTGGAAGCTGAACTACAAACCATTATTGACTCATTCACTGAGCCTTACTGGATCCCATGCTCAACATTCCAGAGTTATCTTTTGCAGATGTCACGAAAAAATACTGAAGAATGTTCTCAAAGCCTCCTTGAAGGAGAGTATGACCCCAATTATTGCTGTGACTCTCTGGCCTTTCTCACAGGGGAGAAGGACCATTGGAGAAGGTGTTAAGAGCCTCGTATCAATGTGTCAGGAGCACACCAATGCCTGATATAGAGTCATAGAAAAATACAAGCACAGAAACAGGCCCTTCAGCCCAGCTAGTTCATGCTGAACCATTTAACTGCCGATTCCCGTTGACCTGCACCAGGACCATAGCCCTCCATACCCCTACCATCCATGTACCTATCCAAGCTTCTCTTAAGTGTTGAAATCAAGCTTGCATACACCTCATTCCACACTCTCACGGCCCTCCGAGTGAAGAAGTTTCCCTTTATGATCCCCTTAAACTTTTCATCTTTCATCATTAATCCATGACCTCTGGTTGTAGTCCCACCCAACCTCAGCGGAACAAGCCTGCTTGCACTTATCCTAATCTATACTGCTTATAATTTTGTATACCTCTATCAGATCTCTTCTCTATCTTCTACGTTCCAAGGAATTCAGTCCTAACCCTTTCAATCCTTCTTTCTATCTCGGGTCCTCCAGACCCAGCAAGATCTTTGTAAATTTTCTCTCTTCTTTTTCAACCTTATTTACCTTTTTCCATAGGTAGTACTGCTCACAATACTCCAAATCATGCATTGCTAATGTCTTCTATAACTTCAACATAACATTCCATCTTCTGTACTCAATACATTGATTTATGAAGACCAATGTGCCAAAAGCTTTCTTTATGATGCTATCTAACTATGAAGCCACTTTCAATGAATTATGAGCCTTTATTCCCTGATCCCTTTGTTCTACCACCCTTCTTAATGCCCTACCGTTCACTGTGTTTCCTACTTTGGTTGGTCCTACCAAAGTGCAACATCTCCCGTTAAGTTCCATCCGGCATTTCTCAGCCCATTTTTTCCACTGGTCCAGATTCCACTGCAAGCCATGATAGCCTTCCTTGCTGTTCACTACACCCCCAATCTTGGTGTCATCCACAAATTTGCTGATCCAGGTAACCGTACTAACTGGATCAATGATAGCAGGAGCAGACCACTTCACACACCACTCCCCCAACCAGGCACTCCCTGTACTATCTCTAGCAGAGTCCATGCCTCCCCTCCTCCACATTGACCACACAAGCCACCTCAGATCCTATGGAAGTAGAGAGGGAGCAAGATATTCTCAATCCCAAGAGACTGCTGAAGGAGGGAAAACTTGTCCAAAACAAGCTGACATTAATAGCTTGATTATTTTCTAAATATTACTTACTGTAAAGATTTAAGCATCTGAGACTCCAATTACAAGTGACATTCTGCTACCAGAGCACATCAATTATGCATTTTGATAATCAGCAATTTCCTGTTAGTAAATACTTGTCATGAAACATATTGAAGTCAACAGAAGTTTAGTTCAGAGCTAGTCACTGTGAGATAATACATGATCAAAGGAAAGAACTGTACAAATCTTTGTTGAGGTTTGAAAACAGGCCACTTTACCTGGAGTCAGTAGCCCTGTTGAGTAATTAGTGTACACTCAGTACAGCCAACCACAAAGTGCTCGGACAGTCACTCCACTGATATGTCAGTCAGTGCTGGGACATTCAGTCGTTGGGGCACACAGCTTCCTATGTAAACTCACCAGTCCTTTTCCTTTCTCCTTCCCACCATACAGGTTTGCAACAGTCCTTCCAAGTGAAGCACTTCTTCCAATCCAGTATACGACCTCTGGTGCTGGCAAAGTGGAGCACCTGTGTTCAGTCCAGGGGAGTGCTGGACCTTAATTCCTCATCCTACTCCCATTCCCGCCGATACTACCCCAGACAGGTCCAAAGCAAGCTTGAGGTTCAACACCTCATCTTCCACCTGGGCACATTACAACCTTCTGGATGTAGCACTGCATACTACATAACCTCACCTTCTCTGTATTCGAACTGACCAGTTCCGCTGTAGGTTATCAGCTGTGATATTAACTCGGTTCTTCTGTGTCCACAGACAGTAGCTGATCTGCTAGGCAGTTCCTCCTGTTCTGTGTTACACACACAATCAGCCCCTATTACACATGCAGTCTGTGATTGGACACAGTCCCTGTTGCACATGCTGTCTGTGATTGGGCAGCCCCTGTTACACATGTAGTCTGTGATTGGACACAGTCCCTGTTACACATGCAGTCTGTGAGTGGACACAGTCCCCGTTACACATGCAGTCTGTGATTGGACACAGTCCCCGTTACACATGTAGTCTGTGAGTGGACACAGTTCCCGTTACACATGTAGTCTGTGTTTGGACACAGTCCCCGTTACACATGTAGTCTGTGAGTGGACACAGTCCCCGTTACACATGTAGTCTGTGATTGGACACAGTCTCTGTTACGCATGTAGTCTGTGAGTGGACACAGTCCCCGTTACACATGCAGTCTGTGATTGGACACAGTCCCCGTTACACATGTAGTCTGTGAGTGGACACAGTCCCCGTTACACATGCAGTCTGTGAGTGGACACAGTCCCCGTTACACATGTAGTCTGTGAGTGGACACAGTCCCCGTTACACATGTAGTCTGTGATTGGACACAGTCCCTGTTACGCATGTAGTCTGTGAGTGGACACAGTCCCTGTTACACATGTAGTCAGTGTTTGGACACAGACCCTGTTACACACCAACACAATCAGTGTAGTAACACATATAGAACATGCAACATGGAAAAGTACAGCATAGGGACATGCCCTTCAGCCCACAATGTTGTGCAGAACCAGCTAAAAAGTATGGAAAAATTAATCCATCCTACCTACACCATATTCATATCGCTCCATCTTCCTCACATTCATGTGCCTATCTAAACGTCTGCTAAAAGCCTGTAATGTATTTGCCTCTATCACCTTACCAGGCTGTGCATTCCCGGCATCCACCACTCTCTGAGTAAAAAAAATTGCCCCTCACATCCCATTTGAACTTACCCCCTCTCACCTTCAATGCTTGCCCTCTGGTATTAGACATTTCAACCCTGAGAAAAAGATGCTCGCTGTCTACTCTATATGTGCTTCTATCTATCTTGTACATTTCTATCCGATCCCTCCTCAGCCCCAGCTGCTCCAGTGATTTCCAGCCTCTCATGATAGCACAGGAGTCGTAAACCAGACAAAGTCCTGGCAAACCTCTTCTGCACCTTCTCCAAAGCCTCAAAATCCTTCCTATAGCAGGGCGATTGGAACTGTGTGCAATATTCCAGATGTGGCCTAAACAGAGTTCTATAAAGTTACAACATAACCTCTTTGCTTTTGAAGACAATGCCTCGACTGATATTCTTGTAAATTTTCTCTGTGCTCTTTCAACCTTATTTACATCTGTCCTGTAGGTAGGTGACCAAAACTGCACACAATACTCCTGATGAGGCTTCACCAGTGTCGTATATAACGTCAACATCTTCCCATTTTCTGTACTCAATACTTAGATTTATGAACGCTTATGTGCCAAAAGCTTTCTTTATGGACCTATCTACCAGTGATGCTTTCAAAGAATTACGGACAAATTATTTATAATTTATAGTTTCTTTTTGTTTTTGCACTGGTTCTCCTGAAGAACAAACCCCATGTTCTACGTTGGTGATCCTATCAGATTCTTTCTTCCCCAGCCCTTTCCCACACACCTAGCTTCACCAATCACCTTCCAGCTAGCCAGGGTCTCCGCCCAAAATGTCAACTGTAATCTTTTCCGTAGATGCTGCCTAGCCTGCTGAGTTCCTCCAGCATTTTGGGTGTGTTGCTCTGGATTTCCAGCGTCTGCAGATTTTTTCATGTTTATGATATGTTAGGGATAGTCTAATTCTGATTCTGCTGATGGTCTGTATGGATTGTATGTATAATCTGTATGGATGGCATGCAAAACAAAGCTTTTCACTGTACATCAGTACATGTGACAATAATAAACCAATTTAACAATTCATTAGCAACACACACAAACTGCTAGAGGAACTCAGCAGGCCAGGCACGCCTATAGAAAAGAGTAAACAGTCGACGTTTCTGGCGAAGAACCTTCTTCAATTCTGATGCTTTGGATTTCCAGCATCTGAAGATTTTCTTGTGTTTGTGTAACAAACTTACTATTCCATCTTCTCATTTCTGACCAACTGGATGCCAATAAAAATACCAGCATTTATTGCCTATCCCTAATTGACCTTTCAGTGAAGGTCTTGCAGGGTCATTTCAGCATCAGCTACATCGACGGATCTGGAGTCACACACGAACACTTACACTATGCTCAGGCAAGCACACTCACACACACACACGCACACTCACACTCACACACAGACACACGCACGCGCGCGCGCCACAGTAGTGTAGCAGTTAGCAAGAAGCTATCATGGCTTGGGGCATTCTGAAGTTTGGAGTTCAATTCCAGTATCACTCTGTAGGAGTCGCTGTACGTCCTCCCTGTGGGGAATGTGTGGGTTTCCCCTGGGTGCCCCGATTTCCACCCACAGCCCAAAGACATACCAGACAGGTTAATTGGTTATTGTAAATTGTTCCATAACTAGGATAGGGTTAATCGGGGTTGTGGGCTTGCTGGGATGGTGTGCCTCAAAGGCCGATGCCACGCTATCTCCAAGTAAGTAAATAGATACGTAAATAGTTAAACAAACAAATAAATAGCTAGATAGATACAAACGTTTGCAGATAGAAAGCAAGCAAGCAAGCATGTAGAGCCCACTGGATAATGATGGCAGGTTTCCAACTTTGAGAGACTTAAATGAACCTGTTAGTTTTTACAATACCTTGGTTAATTTGTGTTCATCATTACATATGACTATTGTGTGTTTACTGTCAGATTATTAATTGAATTTAATTAACAACCGCTGTTAAGGAATAAGATTCATGTCTCTTGGTTGTTCCTGGATCCTGGGTTGTTATCCAGTGAACCTGAAGTCAGTGCTCCCCAAATTCCACCAGTATGTGGACTTGGCAATGAGAGGGGAGAGCACGTTTGACCTTGTTTACACAAACATTCCTGATGCGTACTGGGCGGAGTCCCACCCCTGTCTCGGCTACTCAGACCACATCTCTGTTATGCTAATTCCAGCATATAGACCTCTCGTCAGGCACTCCAGACCAGTTCAGAAGCGGGTGAAAACCTGGCCAGCAGGAGCCATTTCTGCTCTTCAAGACTGCTTTGAGCACACTGACTGGCATATGTTCAGGGAGGCTACAACCGATGGCGACTCTACCAACTTAGAGCAGTACACGGCATCAGTGACTAGCTACATCAGCAAGTGTATCGATGACCTCACCGTGGCCAAGACCATCACTACACGCACTACCCAGAAGCCATGGGTGACCACGGAGGTGCGTGCGCTGCTGAGGACCCGTGACTCTGCCTTCAGAGCAGGCAACAAGGCAGCCCTTACAACAGCGAGGGCCAAACTGTCCTGGGCCATCAGAGAGTCAAAGCGTGCACATGCCCAGCAAATCCACAGCCACTTCCAGGACAGCGGCAACACGCAGCGCATGTGGAAGGGCATTCAGGACATCACCAACTACAGGACAACACCACCTGCCTGTTCTGGTGATGCCTCCCTCCCAGTTGCGTTGAATAACTTCTACACTCGTTTTGAGGCAGAAAGTGATGTGGCGGCAAGGAAGACCACCCCTCCTCCAAACAACCAGGTACTGTGTCTTACCATGGCCGATGTGAGGAGATCCCTGTGCAGGGTCAACCCACGGAAGGCTGCTGGACCAGACAATATTCCTGGCAGAGTGCTTAGAGGATGTGCAGACCAGCTAGCAGAGATTCTCACTGACATCTTCAACATCTCCCTGAGCAGCACCATCGTTCCTACGTGCTTCAAGTCCGCCACCATCATCCCCATGCCGAAGAAATCTTCAGTGTCCTGCCTCAACGACTACTGTCCCGTCGCACTCACATCCATCATCATGAAGTGTTTCGAGAGGCTCGTCATGAGGTACATCAAGACTCTGCTGTCCCCACTTACTGGACCCACTGCAGTTTGCGTACCATCCCAACCGTTCAACAGACGACGCTATTGCCATCACCCTCCACCTGGACAAAAAAGACACGTACGTTCCAATGCTGTTCATAGACTTCAGTTCAGCATTCAACACAATCATTCCTCAGAAACTGATTGGAAAGCTGAGCCTACTGGGCCTGAACACCTCCCTCTGCAACTGGGAGACCTCAGTCAGTCTGGATTGGAAGCAGCATCTCCAACACCATCACACTGAGCACGGGGGCCCCCCAGGGCTGTGTGCTCAGTCCACTGCTGTTCACTCTGCTGACCCACGACTGCGCTGCAACACACAGCTCGAATCACATCATCAAGTTCGCTGATGACACGACCGTGGTGGGTCTCATCAGCAAGAACGATGTCAGCATACAGAGAGGAGGTGCAGCGGCTAACGGACTGGTGCAGAGCCAACAGCCTGTCTCTGCATGTGAACAAAACAAAAGAGATGGTTGTTGATTTCAGGAGGACACGGAGAGACCACTCTCTGCTGAACATCGACGACTCCTCCATAGAGACCGTTAAGAGCACCAAATTTCTTGGTGTTCACCTGGCGGAGAATCTCACCTGGTCCCTCAACACCAGCTCCATAGCAAAGAAAGCCCAGCAGAGTCTCTACTTTCTGCGAAGACTGTGAGAAGTCCATCTCCCACCCCCCCATCCTCACCACACTCTACAGAGGATGTATTGAGAGCATCCTGAGCAGTTGCATCACTGCCTGGTTCGGAAATTTCACCATCTCAGATCGCAAGACCCTGCAGCGGATAGTGAGGTTCGCTGAGAAGATCATCGGGGTCTCTCTTCCCACCATTATAGACATTTACAGCGCACACTGCATCCGTAAAGCAAACAGCATTATGAAGGACCCCACGCACCCCTCATACAAACTCTTCTCCCTCCTGCCTCCTGGCAAAAAGCACCGAAGCATTCGGGCTCTCACGACCAGACTATGTAACAGTTTCTTCCCCCAGGCCATCAGACTCCTCAATACCCGGAGCCTGGACTGACACCAACCCACTGCCCTCTACTGTGCCTATTGTCTTGTTTATTGTTTATTGTAAAGCTTGCACTGTTTTGTGCACTTTATGCAGTCCTGGGTAGGTCCGTAGTCTACTGTAGCTTTGTGCTGTTTTACGTAGTTCAGTGTAGTTTTTGTATTGTTCATGTAGCACCATGGTCCTGAAAAACATTGTCTTGTTTTTACTGTGTACTGTACCAGCAGTTATGGTCGAAATGACAATAAAAAGTGACTTGACTTGACTTGACAGTGAGGTCAGTTGCCCCACTTTCTTCTCCTTGTCCCATCAGTATACATACCCACATATAACAGCCCACATCCTTTGTTTGGGCTACTATTGCCTGAACTGGAATGGTACTGGTGAACTATTGAAGCTGCCCTGATTGATCAATCACTGATCACCACTCAGGAAAGATGGTAATCAATACCACGGCATCGTAGTGGGGTGGCACGGTAGTGTAGTGCTTAGTTCAACGATTTACACAGTGGGCTATCAGATCAGGGTTTAATTCCCATCGCTGTCTGTTAAGAGATTGCACACTCTCCCCATGACCACGTGGGCTCCTCTGGGTGCTGTGGTTTCTCTCCCGCAGTAGAGAAGATGTACAGGTTAAGGCTAGTAAGTTGGGGCCATGCTATGTTGGCACTGGGAGAATGGCAGCACTTTTGTAGGCTGCCCAGCATAATCCTCACTGATTTGATTTGGTGCATATAATGCATTTCACTGTATGTGTTGATGTACAGGTGACAGATAAAGCTAAACTTTCAACTTAAACATAAGATTGCTGTCATTATGATGGAGAGCCTTGATAAAGGACGTTGGCCCAAAGTGTTGGCTCTTAAACACAAAATAATCTGCAGATGCTGTTGTCAAAGGAACACTCACAATGTGCTGGAAGAACTCAGCAGGTCAGCCAGCATCAGTTGAAAAGATCAGTCGACGTTTCGGGCCGAAACTCTTCGTCAGGACTGGAGGAAGAACTTTGGGGAGGGTTTGAAGAATGCCGGTAGTTGAAAAAAACAGTAATTTGAAAGACAAAGGGGTGGGGGAGGGGAGCACCGGAGATTGGCAGGAGAACAATAGTAGGAGGCAGAACTATGAGGGAGGTGATGTGAAATAGGGATAGAGGAAGGGAGGGAGAGGGAATTACCGGAAGTTGGAGAATTCTATGTTCATACCAAGGGGCTGGAGACTACCTAGACGGTATATGAGGTGTTGCTCCTCCAACTTGAGTTTAGCCTCATCATCGCAGTAGAGGAGGCCATGTATGGACATATCTGAATGGGAATGGAAAGCAGAGTTGAAGCGGGTGGCTACCGGGAGATCCTGTCTGTTGTGGCAGACGGAGTGGAGGTGCTCGAGGAAGCGGTCCGCCAATCTGCGTCGGGTTTCACCGATGTAGAGGAGGCCGCACCGGGAGCACCGGATGCAATAGATGATCCCAACAGATCCACAAATGAAGTGTTGCCTCACCTGGAAGGACTGTATGGGATTTTGTTAGCTCTTTATTCCTTTCCATAGATGTTCTCTAACCTGCTGAGGTCCTCCAGCATTTTGGTATGCTGATCTTTAGTGTCACAGAACAAGGATTTTGCTTTTGAAATACTTTTTGTCGTAATTTATGTATTTTGGGCTGCTGATCATGAAAATCACCATGAAATTCCCCTATCATGCACCATATGTTTTTGAAGTTACCTGTATTTGTTATTTCAATTCATAATTCAAGTCGGAATAACTGATATCAAGACTAAGGAAAGCATATTAGATGGTCCACAAATTAAGCTGGTCATCAATGATCAATGACAGATAATTCAAAGAACTTCTAGTGGGACTGGAGAAAATCACATGGAAGGCATTCAAGGATGTTGTTGATTTTTTTTTTTGGCAACTACAGAGCACCAAACTACATGCAGCTGGTTGACAACCTGTTTCAAGCATATAAGACCATGAAGTACAACATGTTGCGAAAAATTCATTTTCTGCTTTCTCATTTAGACTTCTTCCCTGCAATTCTTCCCTGTCAATGACGAGCGTGGTGAAAGGTTTCACCAGGACATTGTGGTCACGGAGAAACTGTATCAGGGCAGCTGGAATCCATCAATGCTGGCTAATTATTGTTGGACACTTAAGCGAGAAGACTCAGAGTACAAATTGAAATCATCAACAAAACATTTCAGTTGAACTATTGCACTCTTATGCAATTAAACACATTATATTCAATAAAAGTTAATTCCTTGTTTTTCTGAATGCCGACATGATACAGTTGGACTGAAATTATATTTGGGTTCAGTTTCAATTAGTCTATCATAGACAAAAAAGATTTCTGAGGAAGCAGCACTTTCAAAAAAAAAATGTATCAAGTGCATTTAATCTTTTAAGGACTTTCGGGGCAGTCTGTTGAGCCATTGTCTCTGAGCTCCAGTGAGCCAGGTTTGATCATGTTTGGGGTTCATGTGTGCTCTGTGTGATCTCATGGGTTTCCTCCTGGATGTATCAGTTTTCTCCCATATCCCAAAATCAAGAGGGTCATGAGTAACCAGACTGGTAAGCAAGACCACAGCCTTGGGAGTAGGATCTGCAGGTGGATGGTGGAGGGGAGATCGTGTGAAGTCCATAGGGTTGACCTAATTGGCGGCTCTTTCCCTTGTAGAACTCTAAGTTGTACCTCACATGACTAGGACAATCGCTCCATGGTAATGCACCAATGGATCTTCTCAGTGCTCCTCAACAAATATTATATGAGAGCTGACTTCAGAGTCAGAATCAGGTTTAATACCACTGGCATATCAGAATCAGGTTTATTAGCACTGGCATGTGTCGTGAGTAAGGAGAGTAGAGCAGTGGTCTAAGCATACATCCCTGAGGTGTGCCAGTGTTGATTGTCAGCAAGTTGGAGATGTTATTTCCGTTCCGCACAAACTTTGGCCTTCTGGTTGGGAAGTCGAGGATTCAGTTACAGAGGGAGGTACAGAGGCCCACGTTCTGAAGCGTTTTGATCAGAATGATAGGGATGATTGTATTAAACGCTGTGCTATAATCAATAAACAGCATCCCGAGATAGGTATTTGTATTGTCCAGGTCATCCAAGGCCACCCACTGTAGACCTATTGTGGCGATAGGCAAATTGTAGTGGGTCCAAGTCCTTGCTGAAATGAGAGTTAATTCCAGCCATAACCAGCTTCTCAAAGCACAGTAGATGTTAGTGCCACTGGACAATAGTGGTTAAGGCAGCTCACCCTACTCTTAGACCATAAAACCATAGGACATAGGAACAGAATTAGGCCATCTGGCCCATCCAGTCTGCTCTGCCATTCAACCCTGGCTGATCCTTTTTCCCTCCTCCTCAATCCCAGTTCCCAGCCTTCTCCCTGTAACCTTTGATGCCATGTCCAATCAAGAACCTATCAATCTCTGCCTTAAATACACCCAACGATCTGGCCTCCACAGCTGCATGTGGCAACAAATTCCACAAGTTCACCACCCTTTGGCTAAAGAAGCTTCTCCGCATCTCTGTTTTGAAAGTGCAGCCCCTCTATCCTGAGGCTGTGTCCTCTTGTCCTAGACCTTCCCACCATGGGAAACTTCCTTTCCACATCTACTCTGTCAAGGCCTTTCAACATTCAAAAGGTTTCAATGAGATCCCCCCTCATCCTTCTGAATTCCAGCGAGTACAGACCCAGAGCCATCAAATGTTCCTTGCATGATAGCCGTTTCATATTTGGAATCATCCTTGTGAATCTCCTCTGGACCCTCTCCAATGCCAGCACATCTTTTCTAAGATGAGGGGCCCAAAACAGTTCACAATACTCAAGGTGAGGCCTCACCAGTGCCTTATAAAGCCTTAGCATCACATCCCTGCTCTTGTATTCTCAACCTCTTGAAATGAATGCTAACATGGCATTTGCCTTCCTCACCACTGACTCAACCTGCAAGTTAACCTTCAGGGTGTTCTGCACAAGGACTCCCAAGTCTCTCTGTATCTCAGATTCCTGGATTTTCTCCCTGTTTAGGAAATAGTCTGCATTTATTTCTACTACCAAAGTGCATGACCATGCATTTTCCAACACTGTATTTCATTTGCCACTTTCTTGTCCATTCTCCTAATCTGTCTAAGTCCTTCTACATCCTAACTGTTTCCTCAACACTACCTGTTCTTCCACCAATCATTGTACCATCTGCAAACTTGGCAACAAAGCCATCTATTCCATCATCTAAATCATTTATATACAGCATAAAAGAAGTGGTCCCAACACCGACCCCTGCGGAACATCGCTAGTCATGGCAGCCAATCAGACAAGGATCCTTTTATTCCCGCTCGCTGCCTCCTACCAATCAGCCAATGCTCTAACCATGTTGGTAACTTTCCTGTAACACCATGGGCTCTTAACTTGGTTAGCAGCCTCACGTGTGGCACCTTGTCCAAGGCCTTCTGAAAGTCGAAATATACATCCACTGTATCCCCTTTATCTATTCTACTTGTAATCTCCTTAAAGAATTCTAACAGGTTTGTCAGGCAGCATTTTCCCTGAAGGAAACCATGCTGACTTTGGGTGCTGGTATAATTGTTGCCCTTTTGAGGTAGGTGGGAAATTCTGACTGGAGCCATAAAAGAGTGAATATGTTTTTGAACACCCCCTCCAGGTTTTTAGAGGCCTCCCAGGTGCTCCATCGGGCCCAGCGGCTTTGCAAGGGTTCACCCTCTGAGACAGAGGTCACAGGGTCACTGGGTGCTGCAGAGGTAATCACAGGTGTCGTTTTATTCTCCCTCTCAGCGCATGCATAAAAGGTGTTGAGCTCCTCTGGGAGTAAACCATCACTGCCATTCACGATGTCAGGTTTTGGTTAATAGGAAATAATGGCCTGTAAACCCCGCCAGAGTTGACGTGCATCCAGTTCCACCTCCAACCTTATTCGGAATTCTTCCTCTGCTTTTGGGATATCCCTCTGTAAGATCTGGGTCACCAGACTTGAATGCCATAGATTTAGCTCTCAGCAAACTATGAACCTATTGTCCTGGTTTAGTCCTGCTGAAGGGCCTCGGTCTGAAACATCGACTGTACTACCTTCCATAAATGCTACCTGGCCTGCTGAGTTCCTCCAGCGTTTTGTGTGTGTTGCTTGGATTTCCAGCATCTGCAGATTCTCTCTTGTTTGTGTCCTGGTTTATCCAAGGCTTTTGATTGGGGTACGTACAGTAAGTTCACATAAGCACACACTCATCCACACTGGTTTTAATGAAGTCAGTGACAGCTGCAGTCCAGTCATTCCAACTCGAATATGAATGCATGAAAACAGTCAGTCCTCGATTCAAAGCAGTCCTATACCTCCCTTGCCCATACCTGCTTGGTCCTCACTACTGGTGCTGCAGTTTTCAGTCACTGCCGATACTTATGGAGTAGAAGTACAAGCAGGTGATCAGACTTCCCAAAGTGTGGGCATAGAAAGCTACAGACCAAGTACTAGTAAAAGACACTCGTAATGAGGGCTGGTACAGATGAGCGTGAAGGGTCTTTATCTGCTCTGTATGGCTCTGTGGGAATCACACAAGGTCTTGAGGTCAGAATCCCTGTTCAAATGTACCACCTACCACCTCATCTACCAGCCCACCAGCCTCTGCGTCCATCACATAATTCTCCAAAATTTCCGCCACCTCCAACTGGATCCGACCATCAAACACATCCTTCCCTCCCTCCCATTTTCTGCTTTCCACGGGGATTGCTCCCTACGCAACTCCCTTGTCCATTTGTCCCTCCCTACTGATCTCCTTCCTGGCACTTATCCTTGCAAGTGGAAGAAGTACCATGCCTGCCCCTACACTTCCTCCCTCATTACCATTTATGGTGCCAAACAGCCCTTCCAATGAGGTGACGCTTCAACTGTGAGTCTGTTGGTGTCATCTACTGTGTTCGGTGCTCCCGGTGTGGCCTCCTGTACATCAGTGAGAACCAACATAGATTGGGAGACCATTTCACCGAGCATCTACGCTCTGTCCGCCAGAACAAATGGGACCACCCACTGGCCACCCATTTTAATTCCACTTCCCAATTCCATTCCGAAATGTCCATTCATGGGCTCCTCTGCTGTCAGGATAAGTCCGCACTTTGGTAGGAGGAACAACATCTTATATTCCACTGGGGGTAGCCTCCAATCTGATGGCATGAACATTGGTTTCTCAAACTCCCAGTAATACCTTTCCCAACCGCCCGTTCACCATTTCCCATCTCCTTGTCCCTCTCTCCTGTTATCTCCTTGCCCGCCCGTCACCTCCCTCTGGTGCTCCTCCCACCCCCTTTCTTCTTTCTTCCATGGCTTTCTGTCTCTTTCACCAATCAACTTCCTAGCTCTTTGCTTCATCCCTCTCCCTCCAAGTTTCACCTCTCCCCTGGCGTTTCTCTCTTCCCTCCCCACACCTTTCAAATCTCGTTCTCAGCTTTTTATCTCCAGTCCTGCTGAAGGGTTTCGGCCCAAAGTGTCGACAGTGCTTTTTTTCTGTAGATGCTGCCGGGCCTGCTGTGTTGCTCGGGTTTCCAGCATCTGCCGATTTTCTCTTGTTCATGTCAGTAGGGTATTGTTTTCACTGCTGTCAGTCACATGGGTTCCAGATGGAGTCACATGATTGGCCAGCTGGCTGCTGTGTCAGGGGAGGAGTCAAAGGCACGTCCGGAGGAGGAGGAGCCAGCCGGTGTGTCAGAGGAGCCGGTTTGGGTTTGGACGAGCTGACCTGGCTGCAGACCTCGTTGCTGCCCGTCATCACTCGAAGGCATCGGAGTTGGTACGCGAAGGCCACGTGCAGTGAAAGCATGGGTGATTGTCTTGCGCTTTTTCCTTGCGATCACAAGACCATGTCGGACATTGACAATGTAAGATGCCGCGGGCCTCTTCCCCTTGTTCAGTGGTGAGGCACGTGGCTGGGGAGCTGTGCAGCCTCGGTTGTAGTAAGGACTAATCCTCAAGACATGGGCTTGCCTGTTGCTGTAGTCCAGCTGAGGAGAAGCCGGAGGCAGTATCGTGTGGTGTCCATGCTCGGTTGTGGGCTGGCCTCCTGTCAGTACTGCCCCCAGTGTTCAAACAGTACAATGACAGGCTGGATTGCTGGGAACTGCACCATCAATTTGCAAGACGTGTCGCTCAGTGTCTTCGATTATATAAATATATGTTTTTTGCATGGTTATGGTTTTTTTTTTGCTTGGTCTTTTGAAAGTGCTGTGTATGTTTTGCACCTTGGCAGCAGAGGAACACTGCTTTGTTCGGCCATGTACGTGTATGGTTGAATGTTAATTAAATTTGATTTGATTTGATTTGAGGAATACCGTCACACTCAGATATAAAAAGGTTCTTCAATGCTGTTTCCATAGCAATTTTGTTTTCCCAATCAGGGTTATTATCCCTGAGCTGAAACCCTGAACTTGGAGGACTGGTGGACCACTCTTCATCTGGCCCCAACCCTTTGACCTTTTTGGCAAGAGTGACCCTACCAAGAGCCAAAGGATAAAGCTCTGAGACGAGCCAACATAGCCCTCTGGGTCATTGAAGTACGCAAGCCTCCAAATCATGACAAGGCTGTGGTCCTCTTGAAGAGTGCAAAAGTCTTAGGCACATATACAGTGGCATGCAAAAGTTTGGGCACCCCAGTCAAAATTTCTGTTATTGTGAATAGCTAAGTGAGTAAAAGATGACCTGATTTTCAAAAGGCATAAAGTTAAAGATAACACATTTCTTTAATATTTTAAACAAAATTACTTTTATATTTCCATCTTTTACAGTTTCAAAATAGCAAAAAAGGAAAAGGGCCCAAAGTAAAAGTTTGGGCACCCTGCATGGTCAGTATTTAGTAACAGCCCCTTTGGCAAGTATCACAGCTTGTAAACGTTTTCTGCAACCAGCTAAGACTCTTTCAATTCTTGTTTGGGGGATTTTTGCCCATTCTTCCTTGCAAAAGGCTTCTGGTTCTGTGAGATTCTTGGGCTGTCTTGCATGCACTGCTCTCTTGAGGTCTATCCACAGATTTTCGATGATATTTAGGTCGGGGGACCGTGACGGCCATGGCATAACCTTCAGCTTGCACCTCTTGAGGTAGTCCATTGTGGATTTTGAGGTGTGTTTGGGTTCATTATCCTGTTGTAGAAGCCATCCTCTTTTCATCTTCGGCTTTTTTACAGACAGTGTGACGTTTGCTTCCAGAAATAGCTGGTATTTAATTGAATTCATTCTTCCCTCTACAAATGAAATGTTCCCCATGCCACTGGCTGCAACACAAGCCCAAAGTATGATTGATCCACCCCCGTGATTAACAGTTGGAGAGGTGTTCTTTTCATGAAATTCTGCATCCTTTTTTTCTCTAAACATATCTTTGCTCATTGCGGCCAAAAAGTTCTATTTTAACTTCATCAGTCTACAGGACTTGTTTCCAAAATACATCAGGCTTGTTTAGATGTTCCTTTGCAAATTTCTGACGCTGAATTTTGTGGTGAGTACGCAGGAAAGGTTTTCTTCTGATGACTCTTCCATGAAGGTCATATTTGTGCAGGTGTCACTGCACAGTAGAACAGTGGACCACCACTCCAGAGTCTATTAAATCTTCCTGAAGGTCTTTTGCAGTCAAACAGGGGTTTTGATTTGCCTTTTTAGCAAACCTACGAGCAGTTCTTTTGGAAAGTTTTCTTGGTCTTCCAGACCTCAACTTGACCTCCACCATTCCTGTTAACTGCCATTTCTTAATTACATTATGAACTGAGGAAACGGCTACCTAAAAATGCTTTGCTATCTTCTTATAGCCTTCTCCTGCTTTGTGGGCATCATTTATTTTAATTTTCAGAGTACTCGGCAGCTGCTTAGAGGAGCCCATGGCTGCTGATTGTTGGGACGAGGTTTGAGGAGTCAGGGTATTTATAAAGCTTTGAAATTTGCATCACCTGGCCTTTCCTAACAATGACTGTGAACAAGCCATAGCCCCAACAAGCTAATTAAGGTCTGAGACCTTGGTAAAAGTTATCTGAGAGCTCAAATCTCTTGGTCCAAACTTTTACATGGTGCTCCTTTCCTTTTTTTTCCACTCTAAAATTGTACAAAACAAAAATAACACACTAATCTTGCTTAGAATGTTGAAAAGAATGTTTTATCTTTAACTTTATGACTTTTGGAGATCAGTTCATCTTCTACTCACTTAACTATTCACAGTAACAGAAATTTTGACCGGGGTGCCCAGATTTTTGCATGCCACTGTATATAGCTCAGGTGCCTAAGACTTTTTGCAGTACTGTATATGATGGAGAGTGAGCGATTCATCACTCAGAGAATGTTGTAATGTTGTGTCATGGAATCCATTTGTCGATCTGCAAGGGCAGAGTGCTGTTCATCTGTTTGCTGGAACTCACCTCCAATAGAACAGGAACCTCTCTGCTGGGCTTACACACAATACCTTTTCGCTTGGAGCAAGCATTCAGCAGACTGAAGCAGTGCTCTGAGCTTTGGAGAGAGGCCTGGGCTAGCGACTAATGTTGGGGTTTGATAGAGTTAATTCGCTCATTAGTTGGAGCTTTGGTTGCTTCACACACCATTGCTCCACTAATGTGTATTTTACTTAGTTAATTCAACCCAATGTTTTTTTCTGAATTGCACAGGAGATCCAGTCAGTAGCCCCTGGCACAAACTAATGAAGCTGGAAGATGCCTTAGAAAGAGTTTATCTGCATTGATACACTGGATTAAGTTCCATTTCTCCCTGCCCTCCTCTCCTTTGGTGATTAATTTGTCTGGATGGCAAATTTTAGAAAAGGTCACTACACTAGTGGCCACTTCCTTCCACTACCCCATAGTAACGTCCTACACATGTCCAAAATAGAAGTGGAAGCATTGGAAAACTTAGC
Organism: Mobula birostris; assembly: GCF_030028105.1. Taxonomy (NCBI): domain Eukaryota; kingdom Metazoa; phylum Chordata; class Chondrichthyes; order Myliobatiformes; family Myliobatidae; genus Mobula; species Mobula birostris. The sequence continues at coordinate 12,001,683 of NC_092401.1, forward strand.
TAACCAGGCAGTATCTGTGGAGATAAAGAGATTTAGAGTTTCAGGTCAAGGAATTTTCATCACAACTACGATATGCTAAAGTTAAACAGCTGTCAAGCAAATGGAGAGTTGAGGAGGACAGGAGAGATGGCCAATGGTAGGCTAGAAAGCAGGAGAGATGTCCAATGTTAGACTGGAGGATAGGGTAGATGGTCAAAGATAGGCTGGAGGATAGGAGAGGTGTCAAAGGGGGTGTGCTGGGAGCAGACTCAAATGCAAGACACAGACACTGAAGTACTAGGAACAGGACAGGACTAGAGACTAGAGTTAGGGAGGTGACTGGATGCAGAGTAGGAGCTGGGACAAGAACACAGACTTGGGCTAGGACATTCGAAAGGCAAGCTGGACCAGGACAAGGAACTGGAAACTAGGAGCCTGGGCTTGGACTCCGAGTCAGAGACTGGACAAGACCCCAAAACCTGGGTCTTGACTCGGGCTCGGACCCAGGATCTAGGTGAGGACGTAACGTGGCTACAAGACTGGACGTGGCTTGGGTTCCTCGAGGCAAGGACATGACGAGGCCTGGGCTCGGACTCCAAGCCAGAGACTGGACAAGGACCCAGAAACTGGGTCTTGACTTGGGCTCGGACTCTGGAACTAGGCAAAGACATGATGTGGTCTTGGGAAACAGGAACCTCGGAACACAAAGCCGGAAGCCTTGACTTGGTAGAGGGAGAGACAGGAACACAGAGCCTTGGTCGGGGGAGAGACAGGAACACAGAGCCTTGGTCGGGGGAGAGACAGGAACGCGGGGTCATGGAATACAGAGCCAGGACCCCTCCTTGGGAACAGGACATAGGGCCGGGACCCCTCCTTGGGAACAGGACATAGGGCCGGGACTCTTACCCAGAATGCTGAACACGATGAGACAGTTCCCAACACAAGGTAGCGGCAAACGGCTGGACCTACTTAGCGAAGGCGTGGATACAGAGACAGATCCCAACACTAGGTAGCGGCAAACCTCCGGACCTACCTAGCGAAGGCATGGACACAGAGGCAGTTCAAAACAACAATAGACAGTTCCTTAACTTTCTCTGGCAGTTGAGTTTGACAGCGGTGCAGGTGAGGGTTACAGGTGAGGCGAGGCGAGGCAGGGCAGGGCAGGGCAGGGCAGGGCAGGGCAGGGCTCCGGAGGGAGGGGGAGGGGGAGGGGGAGGGGAAAGGGAAGGGGAAGGGGAAGGGGAAGGGATACGATACGGACAGGAACAATCCAGCAACTGAAGCTGAATGAAGGAGCTGTTTATGTAGCCAGCCCAAAATGTGAATCAGCTGCCTCAGTTAGAGCACCCAACAGGAAAAGGGAAAACCAGAAAACCTGGAATAAGGAACTTGGATGGGACCGTTAACCAGAATCCGGACTTCACGGACCGGATCATGACAAGAGATGGTCAATGATAGGATGAACAACATGAGATGTGGTTATTGCTTCGTTGGTGGGCAAGAGAGATGGTCATTGATAGGTGGAGCTCAGTAGAAGTAAACTAGCAAGAAAAAAATAAATAATATGGAAGAAAATGTATGAGAAAGGAAAATAGGGTCCAAGTAAAACATTAAAGGACAAAGCAAATCCAAGGAGCAGTAGTTTACATTTAAGCTCTATTTAAGTGGCATTTATTTCTCTATAAAATTAACCAGCATATAGTCTCTTGGTTGATATTGGATAGTTCATTAACTCCCTTCATCCTCTTCTCTCAGAGAGCAGTGAACCTTAGAACCATCTGCCTCGAGGGTGGCAGAAGTCTCATTATTTGATGTATTTTAGGGTGAAGGGATAAGTATTTGGAAAATTCAGGAAATATAGGCTATGTGGAACTGGCACAGAAGAAGAGTTGAGGTCAGTGTAGATTAGCCATGATTGTGTTGAATGGTGGTACATGTTGAAGAACCAGGTCACCTACTCCTGCTCCTACTTTCTTGCTATCTTGTGTATAAAAATCCTATTTTACTCTTCTGAAATTCCAATCAGCTCTCCTAGATCCTACCATTCATTTACACCTCAGGCAATTTACCTTCCAGCCCACATGCCTTTGGGAGGTGGTAGAAAACTGGAGCACCCAGGGGCCCCCACAGGGAGAACATACAAACACCACATAGGAATGAACCAGAGTCACTGGAGCTCCTCCAACATTACGTTTATCAGGTTTCAGGTTTACAACATCTGCAGGACGTTGTGACAGAGTTAATTATCTGCTTCTCCCAGTGTAGGCAGGATTCCGATTGGTCAACCTGTTCAAAAAAGGAAACCGCAAGGTTATAGAACAAGGATTCTGGACCAGGAATGATTGACGACAAGGAAAAGGATATCTTTCCATTCTACAAGATGTTCTGAAGAACTTTGCTCCAAAATTACCTTCCTAAAGTCAAAGTAAATTTATTACCAAAGTACACATGTTGCACCATATACTGCTTTGGAATTTATTTTCTTGCGAACATTTACAGGAAGATAAATAAATACAGTGGAATTTATGGAAAACTACACATAAATAAGGACTGGAAAAGAACCAATGTGAAAAAGAAGACAAGTTGTGTAAATAAAGAATAGATAACTAATACTGAAAACATGAGTTGTAGAATCCTTGAAAGTGAAACTGTAGGTTGTGGAATCAGTTCAGAGTTGAGATGAGTGTAGTTTTCCTTGCTGGTTCCGGAGCCTGAAAGGTTCTAGAGCAGTAACTGCTCCTGAACCTGGTGGTGTGGAAGCTAAGGCTCCTGTACCTCCTAACTGGTAGTGTTGGCAAGAAAAGAGCATGGCCTTGATGGTGACCATTCTTGATGATGGATGCTGCTTTCTTTGTCGTATCCATTCTGTCTAATGCAACCGGGATTGGAGTGGACAGAGTCCATCCAGTATTTAAGGCACAGAGCCCTCAATCTGTCCTTGATTAATAAGGAGATAAAGTGTTACCAGATGAAGGTGGGAGACAGGTGTTATAAACAACCGTGATTGAATGATGGAGCTGATTCAATGGGTCGATTGGTCTAATTCTGCTCCTATATCTCCTGGTCCTCAACTATGAGGAGATGCCACAGAAGAAAAACTCAGACAAGAAGAATAAGAAGGGGAACAACATTGGAGAAAGAAGAGAGGGGAATGGGGTTTACAGATGACTGTATCCCTTTAAACACAGGTCTGTCCGATGTTACTGCGGGTTACTGCATCCATGAGCCAGAGAATATGAATTTTCATTTCTATTTCTTTATTATTAGGCATAATGCTCTTAAGAATACAAGAAATACTAAGCAGACCACTGTTCTCTTGATAGCAAGGTAATTGGGAGCACTCATATATTCGGAATGTATCACTGCCTGAAGCCCTGTTTGTTCTGGGGCCATTACATTAGTTCTGACCTTTTTTCTGTGGTTCACTCTGTACTGACTACATACAGCATTAGAAAATAATTATTGTTCTCAGCCGTTTCCTAAGCTACCTTCTCTTCAATAAATGCCACTGCCTTTTCTCTGGAGGACTGCTTGTTACCTCCTCAATGAGTCACATCATAAGTACTATTTCAATCCAATATTGCAAATTAGACGGGCATCAATCAGAGTTGTGTCACCACACAAGATGAATATAGATTTCTAGATGGGGATTATGGCCTTGCTGTTTGAATTCTTCTTCCCTGACAGTCCCTCAGAGCTGAGCGTGACTTGTTTCCACTCCACTTCATAGAGGACTGTGGATGCAGAGAGCTGGCTGGACGTCACCCACTGTGTGATCTGCACAGAGAGAGGCAGAGAGATCCAGGGCAACTGGAGAGAATAATATGTTGCACAGACATATTCACACTGCACGCACGTCCAAATCCACACTCCAACCACCACATACATGTTCAGGCACCTAAAGACATGCAGGTGTGCACACATTCACACACACGTGCAAACTCACAAACGTAACAATGCATGCACACATCACACATTTGCACAGGCAGACACAAACACACACACACGCATAAACACACATACATACTAACACACAACCACACACAGAGAGGCACAGACACACACACACACACACATACACATTCAGATTTATTCACGCCGTTATAAACAGAAGCACATTTAAAGACACACAAGCACACAAGTGCACACAGACACACACACACGTGTACACACACATACACACACACAGACACATACACACACACAAACAGACACGCACACATAGACACACACACACACACACATTCAGATTTATTCACATCGTTATAGGCAGAAGCACATTTAAAGACATACAAGCACACAAGTGCACATGGACAGACACACACACACACACATACACACACACACACACAGATATACAGACACACACACACACACACACACACACACACACAGATATACAGACACACACACACACACACACACACACACACACAGATATACAGACACACACACACACACACACACACACACAGATAAACACACACACAAACATACACAAAGCCACACACACGCACAAACTGCTGCTTGGAGATGATCATAATCTGCTGAGCAAAGAACACATTTAATGTTGGAATTGTTCACTTTCATTTTTAACACTTCCTCCAGTTTTCTCCCTTATCTCTTCTCCAAATTATATTTAGTCACTTGTTTCCTTGCTTCTGCTTTACCAAATAATGATCCAAATATTCAATTAAGTGTAACTTCCTTTTATGTAAATTGGTATCTGGTATTTGCAATTATATACAGTATCTGAAAAGAAATTCTGATATTGTCCAATCTCTGTAGAAAAGTCAAACTTCCAAAAAACAATTTCTCCTTCTTGACTATAACCTACATGTTGAATGTTGTGCACTAAAAGACAACTTTGTCGTTGCTATCAAATCCTGACACAAGGGTGATACTGATGTGGTCTGATGACCTGAGCTTCATCTTGCAGAGGCCAAACATCAGCTCTCAGACACACCTTCATACCTTCCTCTGAACACGATTTTCACGCCTTGAGGCACATAGGGCAGCATTTATTGCCGTTTCCATAGCACTTGTCTGTTTTTTTACAAGGCCGATTTGCTAGTTCGACACTTGACCCAACACGGAAGGAAGGCATGCAAGGAGCCAGCCAGATTTGAACTTGGGACCATTCGCCTCGACATCCGGTGCTGATGTCACCACACCACTGGCCAGCTCCGAACACAATTCATGATCAAATTTCAGGGTATTATCTCCCACATCTTGTTTCCTCAGGAGAACTTCCCTCTTCCCTCTTCCCCAGCCTTGTGCTGTCCAAGTCCTTCTCACTTCTACCTTCTGCCCAAGATTCACAAGCAGGAATGTCCAACAGAGTAACTGTTTCAGCCTACACTTGACCTCTGCACTTATATCTTCTCAGCTTGACTCCATTGGTCTAGTCCCTTCAACTTACATCACTGACGTATACCATTTCAGGTTTCTAGTTACCTGATCTTAACCGATTCATCTTCACCAGAGTATAAAAATTAATTGGTTAACTTGATGGTGACTTGAGGCACAATCACTCTACTCCTCCATCCCACATCTAGAGGGTCTGAGATCTCTCTACTTCTTCCTTTAGGGTTAGGGTCTAACCAAGTCCCCCTCACCAATGCACCTATTCATCTGACTGAACTTGTCAAATTAAAAAAAAACTTCTTCAACTCCACCCACCTTCTCCGAATCAAAGGTGTAGCTGTGGGGACTTGCAAGAGACCAAGCTGCACCCGTCTTCTGTGGGGTAAATGATACAGTCTTTACTTCAATCTTTTTGTGCCCTGGCCCCCAACTGCACTGATGCTGCTTCCTACACTCAAGCAGGACTCAAAGATTTCATCCCTTCTGCAACTAATTTCCACCCTACTTTCACCTTCATACAGTCAAAGTTCACCAGACTCCATGGATCGCTGTTATCTGCAGTACATGCGGAACTAACACACATTCTGTGAAATGGCCAGCAACTGCGTGGGCCAAGGTCAGCTCATGGGCTGCATCTTCCAGTCTGGTAGCTTCAATTTGCAATTCTGTTTGGACTTGCTCCTAGTGAGGAGGATGTGGCGATGGGCAATGGTTGAATATGGTCCAAGGGCTCTTCCAACCATAATGACCTCATAGATATACAAACATTGGGTTATTGATGGTCATGACCCTTGTCTGAACATTGGAGTGCTGACTCCCCGCAGCTTTTCTCAGACACTCTCTGGTTTTGAATTGCTTGCTGAGCCTAGTGACGGGTATTAGAGTCTAGACAACTCCCCTGTGTAGATCTGGCACAGAAACAGCCTTTCCATTCATTTCAGTGGAGAACAATGTCTCTAGGACCCAAACAAACACTAAGTAGTTTGTATTTATGAAATTTATTGTATTTAATTATATGTTTTCATTTGTTTTTCATTTTGTTTATTTCTTTAAGTTTTCAAAGTTGTACCTTAACAGCCCATTGACACTCAGTGGGATTTAGAGGAATCACAGCAAGGTGTAACAGCAAGAAGTTTATGGAAATGGGAGGGGGGCGGATTTTCTCTTTCTGAATTATGACTGTGATTGTCTTACTGCCATGGGCTTACATAAGGCAGAAGCTACAAACAGGACAGTTTTTTGAGACAAAATGTCAGTGTTCCTATTTAAGACTGGACTGTCGCTGACCTCATCATAGCAGGTGCAAAAATGAGCGAGGGAAACTTTGGAAGTAGTAGGGCACTAAGGAATGTGGATGAGCATAATTCCGTGAAAGTGCCAACACAGGTCAATAGGATGGTGAAAAAGGCAAGCCTGCTTTCATAGATCATGGCTCAGTGTATAAGAGTTGGGACGTCATGTTGCATTTCAGTAAATCACTGGTTGGACAGAGCTGCAGTATTGTGTGCAGTTCTGGTCACAACATGATAGGAAAGGTGTGGTAGCATTGCAGAAAGTGCAGATGAGGTTCACCAGGATATTGCCTGGATTGAGGAGAGATGGTTTACGTTGGGCTTGTTCATCCTGCAGTGAATGAAGTTGACGGGTGACCTGATAGAGGTGGACAAGATTAAAAGAGGCAGAGTTAGAGTAGATACTCAGAATTTCCTTTTCCTATCCTCCCGGGAGGGGGGAGAAGATGGCGGCACGATGACAGCGCGCGCGGCCACTTCGGTGATGAATATCTGTTATCTGTCAAGTAGGGGACCGTGCACAATCCTGATTTGATGGAGACGGACGTGACAGTACAGAGAAACACCTGGAAAACTTCTGAAATGCCCGCTTCGCTGCCGCTGCTACTGTGTGGTAACCGGAATCTCTGGAGCTGAAGGCCCCGAAATCCTCGGCTTTGCATGTTTCAGTGGCCAGGGAGAGGTTGAAGGCGCTCGGCAGAGGATGGCGCTCGGGAGGCTGTATCGGAGAGGCTGCTCAAAAGCTCAGAGTTTTCGGACAGATGGAGTCGGGGTCGGCTGTGGTTGGCTCCTTCCAAGGCATCGGCAAGTTGACGGTGCCTGGAGGTTTATGGCAGGGAGTTTCTCCCTTTTGCCGCCTGCTACCGGGGACTCGGGAGTCAATCGACTCGGAATTTTGAGACTTCTTTTTACCGTGCCCATGGTCTGTTCTTTATCAAATTATGGTATTGCTTTGCACTGCTGTAACTATATGTTATAATTATGTGGTTCTCTCGGTGTTAGTCTTTGGTCTGTCTTGTTTTCTGTGATATCACTCCAGAGAAACATTGTATTATTTCTTAATGCATGTATGCATTTCTAAATGACAATAAATGAGGACTGAGTGTTCTCATAATCTAACCTAATCTAGAGGTAGCAGAAAAAGAGGGCACAGGTTCAAGGGGAGAGGCAGGAGATTTAAAGGGGATCTGAGGGGAAGTTTTTCACACAGAGTGCTTGCTATCAGGAACTCACTGCCAGAGGATGTGGTGGAATCAGGTACAGTTACTATGCTTAAGAGGCACTTAGACAGAAACTTACTTGTTTGTTTGTTTATTTATTTGTTTACTGTATTTATTTATTTAGCGATACAGAAGGAGTAAGCCCGCCTGGCCCTTGGGTCAGCAGCAGCCCAGCTACCCCAACAGACTCAATTAACCCTAAACTAATCACTAGATAATTTACAATTACCAATTAGCCTAACCAGTACTTTTTTGGGCCATGGAAGGAAACTGGAGCACCCGGGGAAAACAATACATTCGATGGGGAGGATGTATAGACACCTTACAGAGGACGCCGAGCTTGAACTGCGACACCCCAAGCCCCATGCTAACCGTTACGCTACCGTGACACCCAACTTAAATAGACGGAGTCTGGAAGGAGAAGTGAGATCGGTGCAGATGGGTAAGAAGATCAGGGTGGACAGGATGGACTGAAAGGCCTGTTTCTATACTATACAAGTCAATGACTTAAATAGTAGAGTCAATTGCTCACAATCACTACCCACAGTATTTGCTACTTCTTGGAGCAGGATCCCTGGCGAGTTGGCTGTCATCTGATTGATGAGGCCAACATGCTGCAGGCTCTCTCCTAGTGTAACAGGGAGGTCTCAATCCCAAATGTCCTCCCCTGCCAGTACACCCCAGTCCAACCCAGGTTCCTCAGTGTACAAGGCTGCTGCTGAGACCGAACGTTTGTAAATATCAGTGACATCCTGAAACATAGGGACAGAATCAAGAGAAGGTGATTGACCTCTTGCACCAACTCCGCCATTCAATCAGGTCTTGGCTGACATTCCACTTCAGCAATCCCTTACTGCACTAAACGCAAAACCATGGATGCCTGGGTCCAACCAGCTCCCCTCCACCAATGATCACTTCCACTTGACTGATACCCATCCTCACAGTGAACAACTCCTCCAGCTCCACTTACCTTCTCCAGGTCAAAGCTGTAGCTATGGGTCCAAGGTACGTTGGTCTGGGTACGATATTTGTTTCAAATCTGTTCGAGCCCAATCCCCACACCAGCACCCAATTCTTTTCCTGGTACATCAGTGTCTCCAGTGGTGCTGCTTCCTATTTTCTTGCAGAGCTCAAAAACGTCATCACTTTTTTCGTCAATTCCCATCCTGCTCTTACCTTCACCTTGTCCATCACTGACTGTCTGGATCTCCTTGGTTTTACCTCAGAGGATAGGCTGGCCACCAACAGCCCGCAGACTCCCACAGCTACCTTGGTTACATTTCTTCACCCCAAGGTCAAAATGTTTCGAGGACCTTTAAAAAGAGAGAGGGTGAGTTCAAAGGAGATGTACAGTGCAAGTTTATTTTACACAGAGTGTAGTGGGTGACTAGAGTGCTCTCCTAGTGCTTGTGTAGAAGGGAAATAATAAAAGCCATTTAAGTGGTTCTTAGATCAGCACTTGAACGTGCAGAGAATGGAGAAATATGGATATTGTGTAGGTAGATTGTTAGGCATTTAATTGCTCGTTTAATTTTGGCTTGATGTTGTGGGCCAAAGCAGCAGCAATTCGCTTGCACGTCTTCTAACCCAGTACTTGCACATCTTGCGCGCTTCCAATCCAGTGTGCTGAGTCAGTGTTCACAATGCAGCCTCCTCTACACCGGAGAAACGCAGCACAGATTGGATGACTGGCTTGAGGAGCATCTGTACTCCTTCCACCTACAGAAGTGATTCCGAGCTCCCAGCTGCCTGATACTATAATTTTCCATCATGCTGCCTTCTGACTGAGCAGTCTGTGATCTCCTGTTCTGTCATAATAAAGCCCATTGACTGAGGGACGACTCCTCATCTTCCATTTAGCCTGTAGGACTTGATAACCAACTCTCTACCTTTAGATGGCTCATTCTTATTTCCTGTCTGTATAAAAAAAGTGATATTTTCATTGCTCTACCCCAGTCACCAAGTTAATTCAAAACAGAAATTGATAGATTTCTGTACAAGGGAAATGTCTCTGACCTTGTTTGATAGTGGAGTAGGCCCGAAGTAACGAATGCTCTTCTATGCTTCTATTTCATACAAAATGAATGACAACGGTCAGAGGCCACCCATTCCTTCAGACTCAGCCTGTGTTGATTTGTTCAAGACTAATTTGTGAGCCAGCCCCTTTTACCTTTTTGCCTTTACAATGAATGTCTTTGTTTCCTAAAAAATCACAGATTTCTTTCTCGTAGATATTCACCTCAGCCACAAGTTCTTCCTATGACATCAGTCCTGAGCTGCAATTTATTCCAGGGACTTTTTCAAGTCCGCTTCAACCAAAGGACTTCACCCTCACCATCTTAACACTGGAGCCTTGTTCTCCAAACAAAGGACACCACCCCATCATTTTAATTCCAGAGCCTTGTTTTCCAAAGGACGTTACCCCTAACATCCTAATTCCAGAGCCTTGTTCTCAGAACAAAGAACATTACCCCACCATCCCAATTCTAGAACGCAAACACGAGGAAATGTGCAGATGCTGGAAATTCAAGCAACACACACAAGGTGCTGGTGGAACGCAGCAGGCCAGGCAGCATCCATAGGAAGAAGCACAGTCGACATTTCAGGCCAAGATCTTTTGTCAGGACTAGCTCTAATTAGGAATAATCCCAATTCTAGAGTTTTGTTCTTCAAACAAAGGGCATCAAATCAACACTCCTTACAAGTAATTTTGGTCACCGGTAACATTTTAACCCGGACCACTCAAGGAAATATGAACTGAGATGATACAACTAGCCCTCATAATTTAATCGTCATATTCCTGGTTTTGTTCTGGCTGATCTGTACTGTTTCGTTTCCAAGCCTGGTGATGCTGCCTGGCCTGTTGCGTTCACCAGCAACTTTGATGTGTGTTGTTTTCTTTTTTCAGTTACTTTGCTCAGAACTGAGCATTTACTTCACACACATTCCAATCAATTCATGATACAGTTATTTCAAAACAGCAGAACTAGGAGAAAGAGCAGGCCATTCAGCCCTTCAAGCCCTACTACTAGATATCTTACTAGACATGCTTCTTCTGAACTATGATCACTGCAATCCATAGCTTGCCATTTTCCTTTAAGAAACAAACTTTTGGACCATCCAATGAACTAGCGTATTTGCAACCTCCTGAAGGATCGGGTGAACTTGATTCTCACCAATGCAGGTACAGCCATTGCCAGAAGAGAGAGCGCTGGGGTAAACTTCAAGCCAATTAAAGCTTTGAGGCCCGAGAATGGGAAACAGACCAGTGTACAGTCCCATGACTCCATACCAGCCAAGGTCCCCCACCTGAGCCCATTCCGTCTACCTGCATTTGACCCATCTCCCTCTGCTATCACAATTACCATCGGAAAGGAGATGCAGGGGTGCCATGCCACCAGGTTCAGGAACAGTTGTTGTCCTTCAAATATCGGGCTCCTGGTCCAGCATGGATGGCTTCAGTTGCCTCAGTGCTGTCTGGCTCCACAGCCTGGAGACACGTTTAGGGACTCTGCCTTTCTTATGCATGGTTTTCTATTGTATTTCTTTATCTTCCTGTGGGTGCCTGGAAGAAAATGAATCTCAAGGTTGTATATGATATACATACTTTGATAAGAAATTTGCCTTGAATTTTGAACTTTGAGGCCTGCCCAATCAACCATCAAGATCTGTCTTATCTTCTATCTCCACTTCATTTTCTGGTACTATCTTCATATATTTTTCTTGACTTTCAGAACTCTATCAATCTTTACTTTGAAAGAACTCACTGTGTAGCCTTCTGGGATATAGAACTTTACAGATTCACCACTCTGAGTGAAGGAATTTATCCTCACCTCACTCCTAAACAGCCTACCCTTTTCCTGAGACTGGACTCCTGGTTCTGGACGCCCCAGCCAAGTGAAGCATTCACATTCAGATTTCAGTTTCAGTTCCAGATTCAGATTCTGTTTCAAATTCAGATTCAGTTTCAGATTCGGATTCTGATTCAGTTCCAGATTTGGTTTCAGATTCAGATTGAGTTCCAGATTCAGATTCAGTTATCTTTAGATTAGATTAGATTATGAGGACACGCAGTCCTCTTTTATTGTCATTTAGTAATGCATGCATTAAGAAATGATACATTATTCCTCCAGTGTGTTATCACAGAAACACAGGACAGGCCAAGACTGAAAAACTGACAAAAAACACATAATTATAACATATAGTTACAACAGTGCAAGCAATACCATAACCTGTTGAAGAACAGGCCATGGGCACGGTAAAAAAAAGATCAAAGTCTCTCAAAAGTCCCACATCTCACGCAGAGGGGAGAAGGAAGAAAACCCTCCTGCCATGCCCGACCACAGTCCGACTCTGAATCGTCCGAAAACTTCGAGCCTTCGACCAGCCCTCCGACACCGAGTACCATCTCTGCCGAGCGCTTCGACCCCAGCCCCGGCCACCAGCAGCAGGCAAAGCCGAGGTCTTGGGGCCTTCCCCTCCGGAGATTCTCAATCGCACAGTAGCAGCGGCAGCGAACCGGGCATTTCAGAAGTTTCTCCAGACGTTCCTCCGTGCTTCTCACAGCTGTCTCCATCAAATCGGAATCATGCACGGTACCCTATTTAACAAATACAATATCATTTCACCAGAGAGGCTGCACGCGCTGCGTCACGTCGCAATCAACCTTTCAGTTTCAGCTTCAGATTCAGATTCTGATTAATTTTCAGATTTGGATTCAATTTCAGATTCAGCTTCCCTTTTTTATTGTCATATATGCTACGATACACAGTAATCCCTTTCTGGTGTAAAGCTAACTGAGTAAGCAGTATACATGACAATAAACACAAAAATAAAACCAGAAGTAAGCACTGAAACAACAGATTAGTGCAATTCTACTGCACACACTTGTGTGCAAGAAGAAATGCACACAAGTGTGTGCAGTAGACCAGGTATTTGTAATTGCATCAACCCCATTCAATGGGGATTTGGTCCAACAGAGGGGAGGTTGAGCCAACAAATTAAACAGGAAGCATTCTTCTCAGTTTGTTGTTGAACTTTGTTAAAAATATTATAAAATAGTTTATATATACACATCTTGATTGGATTGGTTTATCACAGAGAAGGAAGGTGAAGAATAAAAGGTCTGAGGGTGTAACAGCATTTCCAGGAAAGGGATGTGAAAGAGGTGAGCAGTTCATAAATCTGATAGCATCGTGTTTAGTTTGTTGTTGAAGAAGCTGCTGTTGAATCTGGTTTTCCAAACTTCTGTTCTGTCTATCTATCTATCCATTTATAAATCTCTCTGTATTTCTGTTTATTTACTTGTTTATTTAGCACTACAGCACAGAGTAGATCATCCCAGCCCTTTGTGCCAATCCGCCCCAGCAATCCCATAACCCGATTAACCCTGACTTAATCATGGGACAATTTACAATGACCAGTTAACCTCCTTGGATCGTGGGAGGAAACCAGAGCTCTCAAGAAAATTCTACACGGTCAGACCTCTTACAGAACAACACTGGAATTGATCTGTGAACTCCGGAACGCCTCAGACTCTAATTGTGTCCACTAACTACTACGCTACTGTGGTACCCATGGTGTGGTGTAAACTCCTGTACTTCTCCCAGAAGATAGAAGAGAGAAGAGAGACTGGCCAGTGTGCTGGGTATCCTTGACAATGCTTGTCAAACTCTGTAAGAATTTTGTAAGTTCCTAAGAGATCACCTCTCATCCTTCAGGAGCCTGGATCAATCGCACTTGGGCTGGAATGTCTGCTTGTGGGCTATGTGCCATTTTCCCTTGCCCTTGACGAGCCAATCCAACCATCTGGTGTCAACACCAGAAGACTTCACAATGCAGTAATTTATCTTACATCACTCATGTTGGGCACAGGCTTTTGAATAAATTTGTGTTATTTAACAGGCCCTTATTTGCATAATTTATTCAGCGGTGGGGACTGTGTCTAATTTCCTGTTCAGCTGAGTTCTCATAATGTTTATTAAAATGTATAATAATTTGTCCAGGGACTGGTCAAAAGTTTTCACAACTGTGTCTCACCAATCCGATCAAGATATAAATATATTTTGAATTTTTATAATGTTTCTTGCAAAGCTCAGCAACAAACTGACAAGCGTTTATCCTGTTTAAATTCTTGGCTCTACCTTCCCTCTGTTGAACCAAGGCCCTCCCCAGTGGGCTCATGTAGCAGCGAACACTTGGCCCTACAGTGCGCACCTGCGTGCTTGAGCAAAGCATGACACTGGGCTATTTGACCACTTGCTGGTTTAAAAGTCACTGCATGCAGAAGAAAGATAGGAGAATAGAACTACTGCAGAAGTTATTGAAGGCTAAATATTTACTATCTGTCCATTTGGGCTTGTACGACTCAGATCTCTGGTCTCATTCTCCCAGCAACACCTGGCGCCATTAGTTTCTATAGCAACATGGAGTCATAAAGCACAGAAACTAGCCATTCAGCCCATCTTGTTTATTCCACTATTTACCCATCTAGTTTAATTCCATTTGCCAACATTAGAACTTCTTAAAGTCTCTGTCTAAATGCCTCTTTAATATGGCCCCAGGTCAGCTGTATCATTATGTTCAATGGTTCAGTTTAATATCAGAGAATGTATACAGTTAAATTAATTAAAGGCATCCATTAGTCTTGCGAGACCATGGATCTGTGCCTGGAAAGTCTTCACTCTCCAGGGCACAGGCCTGGGCAAGGTTGTAGGGAAGACCAGCAGTTGCCCATGCTGCAAGTCTCCCCTCTCCACGACACCAATGTTGTCCAAGGGAAGGGCATTAGGACCCATGCAGCTCAGCATCGGTGTCGTCGCAGAGCACTGTGTGGTTAAGTGCCTCGGTTAAGGACAGAACACATTCACTCGGCTGGGGCTCAAACTCACGACCTTCAGGTAGCTAGTCCAATGCCTTAACCACTTAGCCACGTGCCCACACATGTATACAGTATACAACCTGAAATTCTTATTTTTCATGGACATCCACGAAACAGAAAAACCCCAAAGAATAAATGATAGGTCCCCCCACTCCCAATAAAAGAGCAGCAGTAAAAGCATCAACCTTCCCCCCCCCACATGCTCCAGCAAAAGCATCAACCCACCCCCACCCACCATAAAAGCCCCCAGGGACCATGGTCTAAAGTCCATCCAAAACTACTGCCCATCCCATCCTTATCAACAAATCATTCTGCATCTGGAGCCTGGAGCTGATGTAAAAGCACAATAAGTTTTCAGATGACACTGAAATACGTGGTGTCATTGAAAGTGAAGATGATTATCAGGATCTCGATCTGCTGGGTACGTGGAGCGAGGAATAACAAATGGAGACTGCAAGGTGTTGCATTGTGCGATGTCTGACAAGGGTAGAATTTCACAGTGAACATGGGGAGTGTTCCAGAAAAGAAGGATCTAAGATTACAAGCACATGGTTAGCTGAGAATAGAGTTAGAGGTAGACAGGGTAGTGAGGAGGGCTTTTGGCACACGGGTCTCCATCAGTCAGGGCATGGAACATAGAAGTTACAAAAGGTTGGTGCAAAATAATTTGGGATATTGTGCAAAGTTTTGGTCATATTGCTACAGAAAAGATGCCATTAGCCTGGAAAGAGTGCAGAAGAGAATCATGGCAATGTTGCTGGGACCCACTGAGCGATAGAAAGGAGATGAGCAGGCTGGGACATTTTCCTTGGAACATGGAAGATAAAGGGGTGATTTTACAGAGATTTTCCTTCATCTTGTCTGCTGGGACAACTTCATGTCCTCTTTTATGCCTTCTGATTTCCTTCTTAACTGTTATTTTTCATTTCTTATGCTTCATAAGTACCTATTTTTCCGGCCTGTCTATACCTCCTATTCACCTCCTTCTTTTCTTAACCAGGGCCTCAATATCTCTTGAAAACTAAGGTTCCCGTCACCTGTTATCTTTACCTTTTAGTCTGATACATGCAAGCTTTGTACTTTCAAAATTTCAATTTTGAAGGCCTCCCATTAATCAAGTACACCTTTGCCAGAAAGAAGCCTGCCCCAGTTCAGACATTTACCAGATACTCTCTGATAACATTACTCCTCCGTGGATTGTCAGCTTGTCGCGGTGGAGAAGCTTGTGTGGTCCTGTGATCTCGACAGCAATGCCGTCTGGAGCTATTCTCCTGGTAGGGTCACCCATGGCAGTAAGGTCGAGGGTGAGGTCCCTGACAAAGAACAATCCAACCAAGACCTCAACGGTGGAACAGGCGGGCGAAGTTACTTCGAACTCAACGGCTGTGAAGGCGGATGAAGGCTGCAACAAATCCATCAGCTCCAATCGTCGTGGTTTCCATGCCATTGGAATCAGTTGGTTGATTTGTGAAGTATCGTGTGCTTCTTGGAGTGCAACATCAAGCACACGTTAAACAAATACACGCACGGGCATCTTCACTCTGTGAGCCACTTCTTCAGAACGAAGACCATCATCCATGACCTCGAGGGATAGCCGCGACGATACCATTAAAATTAACCTTTCTCCAATTCAGAATCTCAACCCGCAGACTAGACTTATATTTTTTCCATATTTACTTTGAAACTAATAGCATGGTGATCACAAGATGCAAAGTTTTCCACTACACAAATTTTTGTCATCTGCCCTGTCTCATTCCATTATAGTAGATTAAGTATTGCACATTCTCTCGTTATGTACTGATTAAGGAAACTCTTCTGAACACATTTGACAAACTCTATCCTATCTCGTCCTTTTACAGTAAGGAGTCACAGTCAGTATGTGGTAATTTAAAATCATCTACTATGACAGCCTTATGTTTCTTGCAATAGTCTGTGATCATTCGACAGATTTGCTCCTTTAAATCCCTCGGGCTGTTGGGTGTTCTATAAGGTGTGATCAGTAATGTGGTTATACCTTTCTTATTCCTCAGTTCCATCACTTAATGCTTCACTGGTCTGACCTGACTGGGTACTTCTGTGACACCACCCCTCCTCCTTTAATCCCTTCCACTTTGTCACATCTAAAGCAATAGAATCCCAGAATATTGAGCTGCCAGTCCCACCCCTCCTGCAACCAGCTCTCACTAATGGCTGCAATATCATAGTTCTACGTGTTGATCCATGCCCTGAGCTCATCTGCCTTTCCTACGATACTTCTTGCATTGGAATATATGCATCTTAGAGCATTGGTATCATCATGCTCAACCTTTTGATTCCTGACTTTGTCAGAGGTCTTAACATCTGTATACACAATCTCTCCACTATGTGTTCTGATATTTTGGCTCCCACTGACCTGCAATCCTAGTTTAAACCTGTCCGTGTAGTACTAGCAAACTTTCCAGTTCAGGTACAAACCCTCTCTTCTGCACAGGTCCCATCTTCCCTGGAAGAGAGCCCAGTGATCCAAAAATCTGAAGCCCTCCCTCCTGCACCAACTCCTTAGCCAAATGTTGAACTGTATAACCGTCCTATTTCTGGCCTCATGAGCACGTAGAATAGGTAGCAGTCCTGAGATCACAACCCTGGAGGTCCTGCCTTTTAACTTAATACATAACTCTCTGAGCTCACTTTGTCACTCTTCCTATCTATGTCATTGGTACCTACGTGGACTACGACATCTGGTTGTTCACCCTCCCGCTTAAGAATACTGAGGACTCAATCTGAGATGTCCCAGTCCCTGGCACCCAGGTGGCAACATACAATCCAGAAATCTCATTCTTGTCCACAGAACCTCCTTTCTGTTCCCCTATATAATGAATCCCCCATCACCACAGCTCACCTCTTCTCCCCCCTTCCCTTCTGAGTCACAGAGCCAGATTCAGTGCCAGAGACCTGACCACTGTGACTTTCCTCTGCTAGGTCATTCTGCCACCAGTCCAAAGAGGTACACCTGTTGTTGAAGGGAATGACCACAGGGTTACTTTGCACTGTTGCTATTTAACCCCCTTCCCTTTCCTGACTGTTACCCAGTTTCCCGTGTCCTGCACCCTAGGTGTAATGGTTATCTCTCTATATGTCCTATCTATCACCCCCTCACCCTCCTGAGTGATTCAGAGTTCATCCAGCTCCAGCTCCAGCTTCTTACTGTAGAGTGTCAGAAGCTGCAGCTGGATGCACTTCTCACCAGTAAAACCAGAGGTCTACCTGTCTTCCCACAGTCTGCAAGAAGAGCATTCAACTATCCTGCCTGACATCCCTACTGTTCTAACTGTGCAAGCATAACCATAAAGAAGGAAAACAATAAATAAGCCAGGAGAAAAGAATCTACTTACAGTTTTCTTACCTTCTCTCACTCAAGCCTCTCCTTGAAGAAGCATTGAAAAGCTAATGCCTCAGACTCCCAACTCTAACATGGTCCTCTCGAATGATGGCTGCTCCAATAGTGGCCAATCCACTTGTCTCTTCCTCATTTTAATTTGTTCTTGCCAATGAACCCTGATCATTAATTAGTTGCTGCTCAAAACACAAACTGCTGCAAGTCGATGCTTTATGTCACCAATCAGCGAACCTGGGTGAGTTAACTCTTCTCACGCTTCAGTTCTCCAACTGACCACTGATCTTTTCCCCTCTCCTATTGGGCAGGAGACCCAAAAGCTTTAAAGCATGTATCACCAGGTTCAAGGACAGTTTCCGTCCAATTATTATCCAACTCTTGAATAGTCATAGTCATAGTCATACTTTATTGATCCCGGGGGAAATTGGTTTTCATTACAGTTGCACCATAAATAATAAATAGTAATAGAACCATAAATAGTTAAATAGTAGTATGTAAATTATGCCAGTAAATTATGAAATAAGTCCAGGACCAGCCTATCGGCTCAGGGTTTCTGACCCTCCAAGGGAGGAGTTGTAAAGTTTGATGGCCACAGGCAAGAATGACTTCCTATGACGCTCTGTGTTGCATCTTGGAGGAATGTGTCTCTGGCTGGATGTACTCCTGTGCCCACCCAGTACATTATGTAGTGGATGGGAGACATTGACCAAGATGGCATGCAACTTCGACAGCATCCTCTTTTCAGACACCACCGTGAGAGAGTCCCGTTCCATCCCCACAACATCACTGGCCTTACGGATGAGTTTGTTGCTTCTGTTGGTGTCTGTTACCTTCAGCCTGCTGCTGCCCCAGCACACAACAGCAAACATGATAGCACTGGCCACCACAGACTCGTAGAACATCCTCAGCATTGTCCGGCAGATGTTAAAGGACCTCAGTCTCCTCAGGAAATAGAGACTTCTTGTATGATAAGATATACTCCTGGCCTCACAATCTACCTAATTATGATCTTCCACTTTATCGTTTATCTACACCGTAATCCTTTTCAGTAGCTTTTACATTTTAGTCCGCATTAGGGTTAAGTTATTTTAGCTCAATGCACTATATAATGATTTGATCTGTTTGAACAGTATGCAAGACAAACCTTTCACTGTACATATGACAATACAAACAATATGAATACTGATTAAAACTCCCAGCACACTAATTCCAGTAAAATGGCAGATTGCTTGGTTGCAGTGGCCTCTCTGGGTCCAACAAATAGTGCAAATTTTGTCTTAATGTTTTTCTTGTGACTACAAGACATGGTTAAGTGGTTCCATGAAGAGATCGATGGTGAGGGAGATGTATGGCCTCAGTTGTTGTGCGGACCAGGCTCTCATGTCGCAGGAGGAGGCACCAGAGGAGGTGTGGGACAGAACAAAGGTACGGCTGGTGTATTTGGATCCATGCTAGGTCGGAGGCTGGCCCCTGAATGCCGACTCTCCTTTTGGTGCTGTCCTCCAGCGTTCGCTCCCTGGAAGACAAATTGAATTGTCTCCATCTCTGGTCAACCCAGCGCAAGAAAAGGAGCTGCTGAACGTTTGTTCTTGCAGAAACTTGGCTCTAGGACAACATGCCATGCACCATCAGACTTCAGGCTACACCACTCACGGAAGTATGTCAATATTATTTTTGTGACTGTATGTGCTGTTTTAACTACAGCGGTGCAAGACTGAACCCTGTAGAAAATTCCCCATTTTTGCATAAATATAACCTAAAATGAGGAACGGTGATGAACGTTTGTCCGCTCTTGGACTGTATTCCTTGGAGTTTAGAAGAATGAGGGGGGACCTCATAGAAACCTTTCGAATGTTGAAAGGCATGGACAGAGTGGATGTGGCAAAGTTGTTTCCCATGATGGGGGAGTCTAGTACGAGAGGCCATGACTTAAGGATTGAAGGGCGTCCATTCAGAACAGAAACGCGAAGAAATTTTTTTTAGCCAGAGGGTGGTGAACCTATGGAATTTGTTGCCACAGGCAGCTGTGGAGACCAAGTCATTGGGTGTATTTAAGGCAGAGATTCATAGGTATCTGAGTAGCCGGGGCATCAAAGGTTATGGTGAGAAGGCCGGGGAATGGGACTAAATGGGAGAATGGATCAGCTCATGACAAAATGGTGGAGCAGACTCGATGGGCCGAATGGCCGACTTCTGCTCCTTTGTCTTATGGTCTAAAATGTTATCAGATCTTCACATAAGTCTGGAAACTAGATAAAGAGAACCCAATTAAATAAATAACACAACAACATTATACATGTTCAGGTATTTATTGAGAAAAATGATCCTGATTACATGTATTTGTTGGATAAAGTACGTGAACCTTTGGGGAAATGCCTTCTACAAAAGCTATTTGGAGTCAGATGTTCCGATCAATGTGATGAGATTGGAGGTGTGGGTTGTAGAGGTGCCCTGCCATATAAAAAGACACACAAAGTCAGATTACTGACACAGCCTGCTCTTCTCAAGAAAGGTTAATTTATGTGCACCATGCCTCGATCAAAACAACTTTCAGAGTACCTTACAAGAAGAATTGTAGAGATGCATGAAATAGGAAAAGACTACAAAAGGATTTCTAAAGACCTGAGTGTTCAACAGTCTACAGTTAGAGAAATTGTCTAGAAATGGAGGAAATTTAGTTCTGTTGCTACTCTCCCTAGCAGTGGGCATCCTGCAAAGATCACACCAACAGCACAGTGTAATACTGAAGGAGGTGAAAGAGAACCCAAGGGTGACAGCAAAAGACCTGCAGAAATCTCTAGAATTTGCTAAAGTCTCTGTTCATCTGTCCACTATAAGAAAAACACTGAATAAGAACGGTGTTCGTGGAAGGACGCCACAAAGGAAACCACTGCTCTCCAAAAGAAAACATTGGTGCGCATCTCAAGTTTGCAAAAGACCACCTGGATGTTCTACAATGCTTCTGGGACAATGTTCTGTGGACAGATGAAACAAAAGTTGTACTTTTTGGCAGAAATGCACATTGCTTGGAGGCAAAGGGGCACTGCACAGCAACACCAAAACCTCATCCGAACTGTGAAGCATGATAGAAGGTGCATCATGGTTTGGGGCTGCTTTGCCACCTCAGGGCCTGGACAGCTTGCAATCATTGAGGGAACAATGAACTGAAAATTACATCACAACATTTTACTGGAGAATGTCAGGCTAGCAGTCCGTCACCTGAAGTTTAATAGAAGTTGGATAATGCAACAAGACAACGATCCAGAAGACAAGAGTAAATCAATAACAGAATGGCTTAAAAAGAAAAAAAAATTGTGTTTTGAAACGACCTGCAGAAATGTTGCGGAAGGTCCTGAAGCAAACAGTTCTTGCACGGAAGCCCACCAACAGAGTTGAAGCAGTTTTGTATGGAGGAATGGCTTAAAATTCCTCCAAGCCGATGTGCAGGACTAATCAAAAATTACCAGAAACGTTTGGTTGAAATTATTGCTGTACAAGGGGGTCACACCAGTTACTGAAAGCAAAGATTCACATACTTTTTCCAACAAATACATGTAATATTGGATCATTTTTATCTATAAATAAATGAACAAGTATAATGTTTTTTGTGTTATTTATTTAATTGGGTTCTTTTTATCTGGTGTTAGGATTTACGTGAAGATCTGATTACATTTCAGGTAATAGGTATGCAGAAATAGAGAAAGTTCTACAGGGTTCAGGTTTTCTAACTCCACTGTATATGTGCTGTGTGTGACTGCGTGTACTGTATTTTACACCGTGACCTCAGAGGAGTGATGTTTCATTTAGCTGTGTACATGAGTATGTTTGAATGACGACAAAACTTCAACTTGAGCATCCCAGATTGCATAGCCCTTCCACTCACAGTCATACCCAAATGCCTAACTTCGAGCGCTGTAACTCCCAACCTTGGCCAACCCTTCTACCCTATTCCTCACTATTTAAGTCTACCCAATTATGTTACCTGTTCATATAGCTCTCGAACTAAAATAGTGCAGATACTGCAAATCTGAAACAAACCAGAAGTGTTCAGCAGGTTCTGACAAGGGGTCTTCAATCATAAATATTTAATCTGTTTCACTTTCCTCAGATGCAGCCCAACTTGTGGGGTGCTTCCAGTTTTCCATATTTCCAGAATCTGCAGTTTGTTTTTTTAGATTATGAGGACACGCAGACCTCTTTTATTGTCATTTAGTAATGCATGCATTAAGAAATAATACAATATTCCTCCAGTGTGATATCACAAAAACACAGGACAGACCAAGACTGAAAAACTGACAAAAACCACATAATTATAACATATAGTTACAACAGTGCAACAATACCATAACTTGATGAAAAACAGTCCATGGCACAGTAAAAAAAGTTCAAAGTCTCTCGAAAGTCCCACATCTCACACAGACGGGAGAAGGAAGAAAACTCTCCCTGCCACGTCCGACCACAGTCCGACTCTGAGTCATCCGAAAACTTCGAGCTCTAATCAGCCCTCCGACACCGAGTACCGAGCACCACCTCTATCTGAATGCTTCGACCTCAGCCTCGGTCGCCAGCAGCAGGCAAAGCCAGGGATTTTGAGGTCTACCCTTCGGAGATTCTCGATCGCACAGTAACAACAGCAGCGAACCAGGCATTCCAGAAATTTCTCCAGATGTTCCTCTGCTTCTCACGTCTGCCTTCATCAAATCAGAGTTGTCCACGGCCCCTATTTAACAGAAACAATATCATTTTCACTGGAGAGCTGCACGCGTGCGTCACGCTGCCATCTTCTCCTCCTTTGTTGATTGACACTTAAACGGACACTTGTTCTTAGAGGAATCTTGCTCTGTACGAATAGGCTGTTGCATTTGGGGCAGCATGGTAGCGAAGTGCTTCGCGCAACACAAGCTGGGTTCAATTCCCACCACTATCTGTGAGTTGTTTGGATGTTCTGCCCGGGACCATGTGGGTTTCCTCCTGGTGCTCTGGTTTCCGCCCACAATCTAAGGATGTACCGGTTCATAAGTTCATTGGCCATTGTAAATTGCCTTGTGATTAGGCTCAATTGAATCAGGGGATGCTGGGCGGTGCAGCTCTAAGAGCTGAAAGGATCTACTCTGCTCTATCTCAATAAATAAATAAATAAATAAATTTCCTACTCGAGTACGGTAAGAGTACTCCATAGCAGTGTTTGCCTAGTTACAGAGTGTTCTGTAATTATATAAACACACATCCCTTTTCCAATCCTCTTGATCTCACTTTCCCACACAAAAAAGAGCTCATTTCACTTTCTTCAAAATATCCCAGGGATTATGTTTAGATCTTCGTCTGATGGTTGAAACCTTGACAGCTCACAACCGCTGAGGTTATATTTCAGCCCTGTGTTAAAAGCAGAACGCCCTAATTTATCACACAGCTGTTTTTGGGATCTTGCTGTGTACTAACTGGCTGCATCATTCAGTGAACACACTTCAAAAGACACTTCAGCTGTTAAGTGCTTTGGGACGAGATGTTATGAAAAGCCCCATATATGTCTGCAATTTCTTTCACTTGGCAGATTTGCTCTAGAGAAATTTATAGGACAAACAAGATGGCAAGTAGTGAGCAACATTTATTTCCAACCGGTGAATAATATCACAAGGGATACAGGAGTTACCAACAATATCTCTTGAATAAGCCATAATTATATACACATTTACTGTTATAGTAATAATGATAAAATAATTACTGTGTAATTACATTGGAGTTATTGGCTTTGTGTTGCCCAGCAGTAGGTACAGACTAGGGGCTTGGTTCTGGTGTTACTGCAAACTTTGGCACAAACTCAAAAGACACGTCGCAGCGCAGCAGTGGATCTGGTTCAATGCCAGGGATACGGAAAGAGCGGTAAATAATACAGCAACCTGCGCGCGCGTGCGCGCGCACACACACACACACACACACACACACGCACACACACACACACACACACACACACACACACACACACACACACACACATAAACACATACACAAACATATACACACAAACACAAACAAACATATAAAATGCAAACCAACACACACACAAACACACAAAATGCAAACATACACATGCACAGCATACACACAAACACAAACACAAAATGCAAACATACACAGACATAATACGTACACACACACATACAAATAGACACAAACACAGCTATACAAATGCACAGACACGCACAAACACATACACATACAAACACATACACAAATATACACACACAGGCAGACACAGCCTCACATGCACACACACGCAGACAAACATACACACACAAAAACATACAATACACACACACACACACAGTTATGTTTATGTTTGCAAAAAGCATGTAAACAGGTACACTGGGAAAATCCTGTTGGTGCTGGATCCCAAGAGAGGGAATTTGTAGAATGCCTGTGAGATGGCTTTTTAGAGCAGCTTGTGTTGAGCCCACTAGGAAAAGGCAATTCTGGATTGGGTGTTATGTAATGACTCAGATTTGATTAGGAAGCTTCAGGTAAAGGAATCATTAGGTGGTCATAATACAATAGAATTCATCCTACGGTTTGAGAGGGAGAAGCTAAAATCAAATGCATCAGTACTACAGTGAAGCAAAGGGAGTTACTGAGGCATGAGTGAGGAATTGAATTGAATTGAATCGAATGGACTAATTGGTAGGGGGCACGAGAAGGGATGAAGGCAGAACAACAATGACTGGTGTTTCTGGAGGAAATTTCAAAAGGCGTAGGAAAGGCACATCCCAATGATGAAGAAGTACCCGGGGGGCGGGGGGGGGTGTTAAAACAGCTGTGGCAGAAGCAGCATAAAAACAAAAGTGAGGGGAGGGTATATAATATAGTAAAACTTAGCATCAAGGTAGAGAACTAACATAGAAACATAGAATAACCATAGCACAATAAAAGACCTTCAGCCAATAATACTGTGCTGAACATGTACTTACTTTAGAAATTACCTACGATTATCCATAGCCCTCCATTTTCTCTAAGCTCCATATACCTATCCAGGAGTCTCTTAAAAGACCCTATCGTTTCCGCTTCCACCACCGCCACCGGCAGCCCATTCCACGCACTCACCACTCTCTGCGTAAAAAAACTTACCCCTGACATCCCCTCTGTACCTACTTCCAGGCATCTTAAAACTACGCCCTCTCGGGCTAGCTATTTCAGCCCTGGGAAAAAGCCTTGGACGAGCCACAACAATCAAGTTAAGAAGTTTTTAAAAACCAACAGGAGGCAACTAAAAATCCATAAAGAGGGAAAATATGAAATATGAAGGCAAGTTAGCCAAAAATATAAAAGACTGTAAAAAGATTGCAAAAATTGCAAAAACAGGTTTTTCTGATATGTAAGGAGTAATACAGAGAAGAAGGCGGAGCCTAGGAGGGATAATGGCGCCTAACGGTGACTCCTTTACTTGCATCTTCAGAAACAGCTCTACTTCCACCTTTAATGTCTTTATTTTTCCCTTTCAGCGTTCTCTTGAAGACCATGACCTGGAGTTACATGCAGACTTCGGTTCTCTGTGGGAATGGGACCCATTCTCGGTGTTCCACGACTAGCTGTTAATCAACGTGTCAAGGGTTTGGCCTGAGAGTCTCGCTCGTGTTCGGAAGCCTAGGATCTCGGGGCTCTGGAGACGGGCGGATCGAGGGTCGGTGTCACGGCAGGAGACTCAAGTGTCGTCGGAGAGGCTGGAAAATCTATCGCTGTGGGCCCGAAAACCCAAGATCTTTGCGATCTCCGGACACAGAGCTCAAAAAAGTGACAACATAAACTTTTAACATCTTAAACCAGTGGGTTGTTGTTACGTCTCCTGCTCGCTGTGAAAATGGGGGATACCTCCCTCTCCCTTGTCAGGGAGAGAGAGAACCTATGGTTTGTCGAATGTCGGATGAAGTGCAAAGCCTTTGGCGTAACTTTGGTCTGTGTCTTTGCTACTGCTTAGTACACGCTTGGGCTCGGTGATGGTACCAATGCGCTTTTTTTTGCTGGTGGGGAGAGGGGGATCATTGCTTCCTGCCGCTTACACATGGGAGGGGGAGCTGGGGAGGCTTTGGGGTTCTCACGTTTAACGTCATTCATTCTTTGGGGCACTTCTCCGTTTTTGTGGATGTTTGCGAAGAAAAAGCATTTCAGGATGAATATTGTATGCATTTCTCTGACATTAAGTTCCATCTTTGAACCTTTGAGATGAGACCATTGGAAAATGTTGCTCGAGAGGTAGCAATGGGGGCCAAAGAAATGGCAGAGGACTTTAATGAGTATTTTACATCAGTCTTCACTGTGGAAGATAACTAGCAGAGTGACAAAAATTCGAGAGTGTCAGGGGGCAGAAGTGAGTTTCACTGGATTACTAAGGAGAAGGTGCTTGGAAAGCTGAAAAGTCTGAAGGGAGATAACTCACCTAGACCAGATGGACTACATACCAGGTTCTGAAAGAGGAGGCTGAAGAGACTCTGGAGGCATCAGTAATAAATTTTCAACAGTCACTTTGATTCTGAACTGGATCCAGAGGTCTGAAAAGTTGCAAATGTCACTCCATTTTTTCAATGGGGAGAGGCAAAAGGCAGGAAATAATGAGTCAGTTATCCTGACTTCTACAGTTGGAAAGATCTTGAAGTCTATGATTATGATGAGGTTTTGAGCTACTTGGAGGCACATGATAAATTAGGCCAAAGTCAGTCTAGCTTTCTAAAGGGGAAATGTTGCTCGACAAATTTGTTGGAATTTTTTAAGGAAATAACAGGCATGAAAATTAGTAGATGCTACTTATTTGGATTTTCAGAAGGCTTTTGACAAGGAGCTTCATGAGTGATTAACAAAGTAAGAGCCCATGGTATTTTGGGAACTATCCTAGAATGGATAAAAGGTTGGCTGACTGGCAGGAGGCAGAGTGGGAAGAAAGGGACCCTTTTCTGTTCGACTGCTGTTAAGCCACGGGGTTGGAGTAGGAATTGCTTCTTCTCACGTTGTATGTCCATGATTTAGATGAAGGAATTGATAGCTTTGTGGCCAAATTTGTAGACTGGTGGAATTTTTGGTAGTATTGAGGAAGCAGGGTTCTGCAAAAGGACTTAGATAGATTGGGGGAATGGGAAAGGAAGAGGAAGATGGAATATAATGTCGGGAAGTGCTTGGTCATGCACTTTGGCAGAAGGAATAAGAGTATGGACTATTTTGAAAATGGGAAGTAACCTCAAAAATCAGAGGTGCAAAGGATCTTGGGGGTACTCATGCAAGATTCCTTAAAGGTTAACTTGCAGGAAGAGTCAGTGATAAGGAAGGCAAATGAATTTTACTTGGACTAGAATACGAAAGCAA
Source organism: Mobula birostris (assembly GCF_030028105.1). Taxonomy (NCBI): domain Eukaryota; kingdom Metazoa; phylum Chordata; class Chondrichthyes; order Myliobatiformes; family Myliobatidae; genus Mobula; species Mobula birostris. The sequence continues at coordinate 12,029,136 of NC_092401.1, forward strand.
GGATGTAATGCTGAGGCTTTATAAGGAATTGGTCAGACCACACAGAATATTGTGAGCATTTTTGAGCCCCTTATCTAAGCAAGGATCTGTTGACATTGGAGAGACTCCAGAGGATGATTCCAGGAATGAATGGGTTCGGATATGAGGAGCATCTGATGGCTCGGGGCCTGTACTTACTGGAGATTTGAAGAATCACATTGAAACCTATTGAATATTGAATAGTCTGGACAAACTGGATGTGGAGAGGATGTTTCCTATAGTGCAGGAATCTAGGACCAGAGGGTGCAGTCTCAGAAATAAGGGACGTCCATTTAGGACAGAGGTGAGGAAAAAATCGTTCAGCCAGAGGGTGGTGAACCTGTGGAATTCTTTGCCACAAATGGCTGTGTAGGCCAAGTTATTTGGTATTTTTAAGGCGGAAGTTGATAGGTTCTCATTTTATCAGGCATCAAAGGTTATGGGGAGAAGGTAGGAGAATGGGGCTGAGAGGGAAAATAAATCAGCCATGATGGAATGGCAGAGCAGAGTTGAAGGGCTGAATGGCCTAATTCTGTTCCTAGGTCTATGGCCTCATTGTCTTATATGCCTGCATACATGTCCATTCTCTTTCAAGGACATACACACACACACGCGCACGCACGCACACAATAACCACCTGATCTGGAACTGGAAGCCGCAGGTGGACAGGCACATAAGGAAGAGGAATTGATTCTACAAGCTGTATCAGGTAGACAAGAAAAGATTCCAGGATGTCCCCAAAGCCTTGCTGTAGAAGGCTGACATGCTCGCAGATGCGTAGGAATTCCTGGCTCGTGACCATTCAATAGGACGAGCAGTTGGGATGGTGTTGAGAACCCTGGATACAGCATCGCAGAATACACGGTTGGCGAGTCCACCACTCATCCAACGTCCCACCTGCCCCAGCAAGCATATCTTGGCCATCTGTAATGAGGTCTGGGGTTGCTGCTTTGGGAGCATCGCCACTCAAGAACCCGGAAAGCTGGAAGAGAACCTCACTCCTGAGGGACAGTCTAAGTGGAGAAGAGATTGATTAGGCCAAGAAGAGACAAGGAGGTCCCCCTAGTGGATTGAACTGTAATTGACCCTCTCCACGACCTCTATGAGGGATGTTCAGCAGCTTGAGTGAGATCTTTCCTAAATAGGCTAACTCCTCCTTTTCCCAGATCTTGGAGTTGCAAGCTGGGAGAGTTTGCTCACCACCTTGCAAACTGCAGGGTTTGGATTTGGCTCCTGTCTTCCCAGGTTAGTGGGGTGCAGGCAGATTGAGTCAGTGTGGCGTCTGCCTTGTGAGCACATTGTCTCGATCCAGGCACTACCTGCTGCCAAGTACTCCGCTGCCCTGATGCAAGTACATCTTGCCTGAAGATAAGCCACAAGCTACAGGAGAGGAAGGGGCCATTCATGGCATATTGGGGGTGATTCAAGCCTCCCTGTTGTGCCAAGCTGCCAGTGAGGGAGTGCCAAAAGCTTTCAATGTTCCTGGCTGCTGGTGATGCCAGATCTTCACTGAAAGTTTGGGATTAAGTTCAGCGTACAACATCAGTGGCTGAAGCAACTAATCCATTCACTGCTCCTCCCTCACCATCCCTGCCCTCAAACATCACAAGGTACTGAGAACAAAGTTGTCTGTTTCTGCAAGGATCTGAGAGTAAATCTTTGAGTTAATCAGTCACAATGTCGGCCTCACCACTCTGAAGTGACAGCAGAACCCCAAATCAACTTACTTTCCAAGACAAGAGCTGACCTGTCTAAAACAACCTTTGTGTAGGAATGCAGGAGTGTTACCGTATGGAAAGAGAGACTGGAAATGGAGAGATAGGCACCCTGTGCGAATGGAGGGAGATGAATAGTTGCACCAAGGGAATGGAAGGAAATGCATAGTTGTACTGAGGGAATGAAGGGGTTGGTGACTGAAGGAGAGAAGATGAAAAGATAGTATTTGAGGGAGAGAAAGAGGAGTGATTGAAGAAGTGGAAATGGAGGGATGGAGAATGGAGGTAGAGGAATGGAGATTAAAGGAGTAGAGAGGGATGGTAAGTGGAGAGTGGATGGTGAGATGGTGATAGGAATGGAAAAGGAGAGATGGTGGTTGAAAGATAGATTGAATTGACTATATTACTTAAATCCTTCATATACATAGAGAGTAAAAATCTTTACGTTACATCTCTGTCTAAATGTGCAATGTTCAATTTATAGTAATTTATAATAAATATTATGTATGACAGGATAGTCAACATTACATAGAAATACAGTTTTGTCAGCATGAATTAATCAGTCTGATGGCCTGGTGGAAGAAGCTGTCCCAGAGACTGTTGGTCCTGGCTTTTATGCTGCAGTACCATTTCCCGGATGGTAGCAGCTGGAAAAGTTTGTGGTTGGTGTCTACTATAAGCCTACTGACTCTTACAGCTATCTGAACTATTTCTCTTCTCATCCTGTCTCTTGCAAAAATGCCATCCCCTTCTCGCAATTCCTCCGTCTCCACCACATCTACTTTCAGGATGAGGCTTTTCATTCCAGGACGAAGGAGATGTCCTCCTGTTTTAAAGAAAGGGGCTTCCCTTTCCTCCACCATCAACTCTGCTCTCAAACGCATCTCCCTCATTTCACGCACATCTGCTCTCACTCCATCATCCCGCCACCCCACTAGGAATAGGGATCCCCTGGTCCTCACCTACCATCCCACCAGCCTCCGGGTCCAACATATTATTCTCCGTAACTTCCACCACCTCCAATGGGATCCCACCACTAAGCACATCTTTCCCTCCCCACCCCGCTTTCCGCAGGGATTGCTCCCTACACGACTCCCTTGTCCATTCGTCCCCCCCCATCCCTCCCCACTGATCTCCCTCCTGGCACTTATCTTTGTAAGCAGAACAAGTACTACACATGCCCTTACACTTCCTCCCTTACCAACATTCAGGGCCCCAGACAGTCCTTCCAGGTGAGGCGACACTTCATCTGTGAGTCGGCTGGGGTGATGTACTGCATCCGGTGCTCCCAATGTGGCCTTCTATGTATTGGCAAGACCCGACACAGACTGGGAGACCGCTTTGCTGAACACCTACGCTCTGTCTGCCAGAGAAAGCAGGATCTCCCAGTGGCCACACATTTTAATTCCACATCCCATTCCCATTCTGATATGTCTATCCACGGCCTCCTCTACTGTAAAATGAAGCCACACTCAGGTTGGAGGAACAACACCTTATATTCCATCTGGGTAGCCTCCAAACTGATGGCATGAACATTGACTTCTCTAACTTCTGCTAATGCCCCACCTCCCCCTCCTACCCCATCCATTATTTATTTATATACACACATTCTTTCTCTCTCTCTCCTTTTTCTCCCTCTGTCCCTCTGAGTATACCCCTTGCCCATCCTCTGGGCTTTCCCCCCCTCCCTCTTTTCTTTCTCCCTGGGCCTCCTGTCCCATGATCCTCTCATATCCCTTTTGCCAATCACCTGTCCAGCTCTTGGCTCCATCCCTCCCCTCCTGTCTTCTCCTATCATTTTGGATCTCCCCCTCCCCCTCCCACTTTCAAATCTCTTACTAGCTCTTCCTTCAGTTAGTCCTGACGAAGGGTCTCGGCCCGAAACGTCGACTGTACCTCTTCCTAGAGATGCTGCCTGGCCTGCTGCGTTCACCAGCAACTTTGATATGTGTTGCTTGAATTTCCAGCATCCGCAGAATTCCTCATGTTTAAGTTTGTGGTTGGGGTGACTTGGGTCCCCAATGATCCTTCAGGCCCTTTTTACACACCTTTCTTTGTAAGTGTCCTGAATCATGGGAAATTCACATCTACAGATGCGCTGGGCTGTCTGCACCACTCTCTGCAGAGACCTGTGATTGAGGGAAGTACAGTTCCCGTACCAGGCAGTGATACAGCCAGTCAGGATGTTCTCAATTGTGTCCCTGTGGAAGGTTCTTAGGATTTGGGGGTCCATACTAAACTTCTACAAGCGTCTGTGGTGAAAGAGGCGCTGTTGTGCCTTTTTCACCACACAGCTGATATGTACAGACCATATGAGATCCTTGGTGGTGTTTATGCCAAGGAACTTAAAGCTGCTCACTCTCTCAACCTCAGATCCCTTGTCAATAGGGCTAGCCTGTTTCCATTCCTCCTGTAGTCCACAACCAGCTCCTTTGTTTTTGCGACATTGAGGGAGAGGTTGTTTTCTTGGCAGAGAAAGCAATGGAAAGAGAGCAATAGGTAAAGAAACCATCACTCCAACAGTTACCCTGGTGTTATTTAGCAGCTGCCTGTTGAACCTGGTGGATGAGGATGTTAAGCAGCCTCTGATCCTTGAGCGCTTTCAAAGCTGTGGTTGTTCCGCCAATCTCCCCATAGCTCAGCCAGGGTGAATGGAACAATGGAATGCCCGAGGGATTGCAGTGGAGCTTGACAGGATGAGAGGTAACCACTGTCGTTGGAAAGCCTGGGCTGCAATATCAGTAGCATCAGCTGTCCGTTCTCACTTTAACCTGTAAACATAAATGTTTACACCTTGCAGCCACCCCACGCCCCTGAAACGTGGTGGGACGGCTGATTACCTCTGCCTCCCACGCACGTGATCTGAGTACAGGTCGTCTCCAGCTTACGCTCCATTGATGGGCTCACCTGCCAACTGCAATTAACAAGGAACCGATGAGGAGATGTGTTGGTTCAGGTGTAGTACCTCTGGAAGGGGTCAGCCACGGTGTTTGGAAAGGTACTTGGAAACAGACGCTCATTAGAGCATAGACATCTGACCTCAAGCAGTTCCCTGACCCCGATTACGTAACACCATTATCTGCTCCACTACTGTTTCCATTATTCTGTGTTCTTCTCACATCCCAACACCTCCTATGGCAGCAGTAGGCTGTGATATATACTGTTTAATTATCAATAGACTCTGAAAACAGTCAGCAGATGAAGCGGCTGTAGCACAACACACAGAGCAGGGTTCACGCACACATACTCCACATAGTCTCTGACAAAACACATGCACATGCGTGCATGCACACAGCCTCCCTCTCATACTGAGAAACATATTCTAACACGTATCTATTCACGCACAGCAAAATCAAACACAAACACACACACACACACACACACACACACAGAGTCATATAGACACAGAAAAATACCCACACCTGCATCATACACACAGTCACAAACGTACATGCACACATATGCACAAATATACACAGGTACACAACCACACAAGCTGCCTTAAAGACTATCATTCAGTAATGAAGAGCTTTGAGAGGTTGGTCGTGACTAGAATCAACTTCTGTCTCAGTAAGGACCTGGACCCACTGCAATTTGCCTAACGCCACAGTAGGTCCACAGCAGATGCTACTTGGCTCTTTATGCAGCCTTGGATCATCTGGACAACACTAATACTTACATCATTGACTGTAGTCAATAGGCTGTTTATTAACTACAGGTCGGTGTTTAATAATCATTCCTACAGGTGCGATCAAAAAGTTCCCAAACCTGACTCTCTGTACCTCTGTTACGAGATGCTCCCAATCATGCCATCTTCCAAGATTTAAATGCTCTAACTCTCTGGAGTACAGATTGCTGGTGCAGCCTCTCTAAGGGTTTAGGATGTTCCCATTAATTGATAATCATGTTCAGGGCACAAAGAATTGAAAATTTAAGGAGCACCTGAACATCAGTTAGTGCTCAATCATAAGCCCATCAGCGTTTTCATCTAGTGTTTGTTTTGTTCTCAGTTTCTCGATCCCGTTTGAGATCGTGTCTCGATCCCAGCCTTGGATACTCCTGCATTTGGGTCCAAGTCATCGACACCAAGGACTCTCATCACAACTTTCCTCTGGATCTGGATCCTCGACTTCCTCACTGGAAGATCACAGTCTATGTGGATCAGAAATAACTTCTGCATCGCGCTGATAATCAACACAGATGTACCACCAGGACGTGTGCTTTGCCTGCTTCTCTGCTGTCTCTACACCCATGACCGTGTGGCTAGGCAGTGTTCACATTCCATCTATAAATTTGCGGACAAAATAACTATTGTTGGCAGAGCTTGAGATGGTGACGAGAAGGCAAACAGGAGCAAGATTTACCAGCTAGTTGAGTGATGTCACAGCAATAACCTTGCACTCGACATCAGTAAGGCCAAAGTAAGGACTGCAGAAAGGGTAAGATGAGGGAATGCACCAGTCCTCATAGAGAGATCAGAAGCGAAAAGAGTGAGCAATGTTAAGTTTCTGTGTGTCAATATCTCTCAAGATCTACCCTGGGTTCATCATATTGATACATTTAAAAAGAAGGCAAGGCAGCAGTTATATTTCATTAGGAACTTGAGGACAGCATCCTAACTGGCTGCAATACCATCGGATATGCAGGGGATACTGCTAGGGATCGAAATGAGCTGCAGTCAGCTCCGTCATGAGCACCAGCCTCCCCAGCATCCAGAACTGCTTTAAAGAGCAATGCCTCAAAAAGGCAGTACCCATCACCCAGGTCACGCCCTCTTCTCATTGCTACCATCAGGGAGGAGGTATCGGAGCCTGAAGGCACACGCTCAGTGATTCAGGAACAGCTTCTGCCATCAGAAATCCAATTGGACATTGAACCCATTAACACTACCTCACTACTTTTTTTTGCATCACTTACTTAATTTAAATTTGATGTATATAAACCACTCAACCAACCATATATTTACGTGGTTGGTCGAACTGTTCTCTGATCTTGGCAATATACTTGCAAGTGTTTCATCACCCTGCGAGGAGACATCATAAATTCGCTGATCATTGTGGTGTATCCTCTGAATGCTTGGCCTTCGCACGGTGATCAATCAGCTGACTGGTTGTCATTTCAGAAGCTCAGTTCTGCAGCAGACAAAATTCCACACCGCAGCACACAAAGTTCACCACACAACCAACCAGCGACGAGATTTCCTCACCACGTCACAATTGAATTTCTGAAATGATGACCAACCATATAAATCATTGACATATAACATGAAAAATACGGACCCAACAGAACCCCCCGTGCAGAACCGCTAGTCACCAGCACTCAAGAAGGAAAAGCTCCCTTTACTTCCACTCAGCCAATTTGTCAATCTTCTACCCACGGTATTACCTCTCCTGTGATACCATGGCTCTTATCTTGTCAAGGGCTTTCTGAAAATCCAAGTAAGTGACATCTACTGACTCTCCTTTGTCTATCCTGCCTGTTATTTCCTCAAAGAATTCAAAGAGATTTGTTAGACAAGATTTCCTCTTCAGGAAACCATGCTGATTTGTCACGTGTCCCCAGCTACCAAGAAACCACATCCTTAATAAGGAACTTCAATATCTTTCCAAACACTGAAGGTAGGATTACTGGCCTATAATTTCCTTTCTTTTTACCTCCCTTTCTTCTTAAAGAGTGGAGTGCAATTTTGCAAATTTTCAGTCCTCCCGAACCATTCTAGAATCTAGTGATGCTTGAAAGATCACTACTAATGTCTCCACAAACTCTATATCCAACCTTTCAGAACTCTGAGTTGTTGTCCATCTGGTCCAATTAACTTACTTATCTTCAGACCTGTCAGCTTCCCAAGCACTTTCTCCTTAGTAATAGCAGCATACTCACTTCTGTCCCCTGACACTCTCAAATTTTGGGCATTCTGCTGGTGTTTTCCACAATGGAGACTGATGCAAAATAATTACTAATTTTGTCTGCCACTTCTTTGTTCCCCTCCTACTGCCTCTCTACCATCATTATCCATTTCTGTTTCTCTTTATTGTATATCTGAAAAACAAAACTTTTGGTATCTTCTTTTATATTATTGGCTTCATATTTTATCTTTTTCTTCCTTGCTTTTCTAGTTGTTTTCTGTTGCTCTTTAAAACCTAATCCTCGAACTTTCCAATAATTTTTGTGATATTATATGCTCTCTCTTTTGCTTTTATGCTGTCTTAGACTTCCCTTGTCAACCACAATCGCCTCATCCTCCCTTTAGAATACTTCTTTGGGAGGTATCTATCCTGTGCATTCCGAATATCCCTCAGAAACAACAGCCATTGCTGTTCTGCTGTCATCCCTGCCAGTGTCCCCTTCCAATCAACTTTGGCCAGCTCCTCTCTCATGCCTCTGTAATTCTCTTTATTCCACTCTAATACTGATACATCTGACTTTATCTTCTTCCTCTCAAACTGCAGAGTGAATTCTATCACATTATGATCACTGCTTCCTAAGGGTTCCTTTGCCTTAAGCTCCCCAATCAAATCTGGTTCATTGCACAACACCCAATCCAGAATTGACTCTTCACTAGTAGGCGCCATCACAAGCTGCTCAAGTGGCCCTAATGTCCCTCTGATACAGCACCCTAGCTCCAAGATCTTCAGTTTTATTTATCAGAGACTGTACAGTTTACCAGCAAAATAGTTGGCATTGGGAGTCGAAAGCCTTGTTTCTTTTAAACACACTATTTGCCCAGTCCAATCTATTTCCATCAGTTTTGAGTAGTGATAGATTGTTTAATCGCATTAAAACGTCGTTACTAGCTGTGGAGACCTTAGATGCATTTGTGGTTCTCAGCTGTAGAAGGCTGAAATGGGAATATTTGATTGTTTCTATCAGAACTGTCACTTCGACTCTCTTTAATTTGGTGCCCTGGAAATGATGTTCATAAAATTGCCCCTTTTACATACTTTTTTTAATCTCCCATTGTAATTTGTAGCCACATCCTTTCTACTGTTCAGAGGCCTGTATTGTATATATCTCCTATTCATAGCCCGTTCCTTAGTTACAGCCTTCAGCATTTTGGGCATCGAGGGAGAGAGGAAGAGGAGAGCCATCCGCAGTACCACTGATGCGGCAGAGAGGGCCTCAAGATGGCTGTGGCTCAAAAGAGGGGAGCCATGGAGTCATAAGTAGCTAGCCATCTGGACACAAGCTGGGGTCTGATCAGCCCCGGCTGTATGATGCTGAAAGACCCGAAACACCCGATGATTCCAGGAACATCACTGAAGATGTGTCCAGAAGCACCAATAGATGTATGTACACAGCTATTAAGGTCTTTCTACACTTGCAGTTTCTTAACTCTGCTCACAAGGATTCTACATCTTCCAATCCGATGTCACCTCTTTCTAAGGATTTGATTTAACTTTTTTCTCAACTAAGCCGCATCCTCCCCTCTGCCTACCTGCCTGTCACTTTAACGCAATATCTATCCTTGGTGGATGGGTTAATTGGTCATTGTAAATTGTCCCATGATTAGGCTGGGGTTAAATTAGGGATTGCAGGACGGTGTGGTTCGAAGGGCCGGAAGAGCTTATTCCGTGCTGTATCTCAACACAAACATAAATAAACAAACAGATACATTTAAAAAATAGTAAATAAATAAACAAACAAACAAAACTGTATTACCCGCTCGGCCAACCTGCCTGTCATTTTAATACAATGTTTATCCTTAGAAGTGACAATTGTCTATATATAATTCTCTCTCTCTTTCTCTTTCTCATAGATATATTTATATATATCTATATATATATATGAAAGGGGGTTTCGACTTTTATGTTACTGCAGAGGCTAATTAAAATGGGGTCTTTGTTATGTTAATCTGGAGAATGCGGCTTTGTTGTGTTAAACGCTAAGAAAGTTTGCGCTAGCAGCTTGTTTTTGCTTTAGAGTGTGATAAGAGAGTGCTATTAACCAATTGGGATAGTTGCTATGGTTTTGGTGTATTTGAAGATATTGTATGCACGGGGGTTTTGGGGCAGAAGGCGAGAGAGCGAGACAGAGGATGGACCAGGTGCTGTGAGTCCGCTAACGGGGTCGGACCCCGAGCGGGACGTTCGGCGAGGAGACGGAGACGGACTCGTGTGGAGCGTCTGGTCGACCACCGTTGTCGGTCCTAGGCGGCCGGTCGAGGTGGTCCGAGGGGGTCGCAGGGTGAAGAAGAAGGGTCCCGAGCTCCAACAGTTTTTGTGCACGAAGAGATTGAACTTTGATAAGTGTGGTGCCTTTTATTTTCCTTTTATATTTTATTCTCTATTAATTATATAGTTCCAGTAATATCTGTAAACTGTAAATCATTTAATTGTATCTGGTATATTGTCTGTTATTTGGGTGGGGTCGGGTACCTCACACAGCATCTACACAAATGAATTACCCAGTTTGCCGGAGCCGAGGCTGTTTCCCTAGATGACAGCGAGCCGAGCGACCCTGACGGTAGCTGTGGGGGGGGGGCTACATATAAATATAAATATATATATATATATAGAGAGAGAGAGAGAGAGAGAGAGAGAGATAAATAAATGGAACAATACTACTCTTTCAGCCTATGTCCCTGTCATTTTGATACAATGTTTCTCCTTGGAAGTGACAATTGTCTGTACTCTTCTATTCCTAAATGCCTCTTAAATGTAGTGAATGCATCTGATTTCACCACCTCTGCTGGCACACTCCAGTTATCACCACTCTCTGTATATCAAATTTATCCCTAAGATTCCCTTTCAGATTCTTTCCTCCCAACCTAAGCCCTCTTGTTTTTGATCCCCCTGCTATGGGAAAAGTTTCTGGTTGACTACTCTACAGTATAGTTGCCTCCCATCCTCTTTCCATATCTATCAGCTTTGCTCATCTTCCTTCAGTCCAGGGAAAAGAAGCCCAGACTGTCCAATCTCTCCCCGTAACTAAATCTCTGCAATCTGAGCAAAACCTCGTGAATTTCTGCACTTTCTACAGCTCAGTCACTTTCAGGAGTAAGAAAGTGCACCTATCAACATCCCACAGCAGTAGTAACCAATGAATCAGAACTCTACAAAGGAACATGGAAAGATGCGGTCAATATCATTGTAGGGGAGGCCAGCTGTTTCTTTCTTTATAATCATTGCTGATCATCCAAATTCTGTTCCTACCTTCCTTTTCTATCCTTTGATCTATTTAACCATTAGTATTCAGCCTCTTATTGTATACACAGTACTGTGCCAAAGTCTTAATCACATATATACAGCTAGGGTGCCCAAGAGTTTTGCACAGTACTGTATTTGTCAATGTGGAGTGGAGGGGGAGTTTGTAAATCTGGCGGGAGCAAAGGATGTTGGGAATAGCGAGGGTGAAGTGCCACCAGAGGGTTGTGGGACAGGTGGCAGAGAAGGAATGCCAGGGGTGGCGGGGGGGAGCATGGGTGCAGGCACACCCAGTCCCGAGACACCGGGCAAGATCAGCTGATTCCACACAATTGGTTTATTGATCATTACAGAACGTCTCTCTGGTGCATCCCATTCCCTCGCTTCTCCGTTCCCCTATTCCCAATCACGATTCACCTCCCCCACCCCTTTTCCACTCTCAGTCCACAACAGACTTATCATCAGTCACATGTCATGAAATTTGTTTTTTTTAATGTGGCAGCAGCACAGTGCAATACATAAAATTACTACAGTACTGTGGAAAAGTCTTAGGCACCCTAGATATATGTGTGTGTGTGTGTGTGTGTGTGTGTGTGTGTGTGTGTGTGTGTGTGTGTGTGTGTGTGTGTGTGTGTGTGTGTGTGTCTGTCTGTCTGAGTGTCTGTGTGTGTTTGTGTATATGTCTAAGACATTTTCACAGTACTGTATACAGTGATTTGATATCAGCTTCCTTCTGTAGTACAGAATCACACAGGTTCATCGCTCTCGGTGAAGAAATCTCTCTGTCTCAGTCTCAAATAGCCTGCCTCATGCTCTAAGACTGTGACCCCTGTGTCTGGAGTTCCCAACTTGCTGCATTGATTCTCTCCAATACATACGTTTCAGGGTGGTTTCCACTTTACCTCCTGAACACCTGGTCTATATAATCTCAGTCATCCCTCTGGCTCTTCATACATCAGTCCATGGCTGCAGGATAAATCACTGGCAGAATCTAGAATCAGGTTGCAAGAGCAGGCAGGGTCTCAGTGTCTAAGTATTGTTTCCAATAGTGTAGGTGCTCTCCCCCGGTTCAGAGTGTGCACGCACGCCCATGGATGGGACTGTGCTGCGAACTGAGCTGAAGGGTCTCAACCTGAAACTCCAACTACCTATTCATTCCATAGAAGCTGCCTGACCTGCTGAGTTCCTCTGGCATTCTACGTGTGTTGCAGTGTGTAGAGATGTTTCCCTGCATTTATTTGGAGATTCATAAGGGAGATATCCTGGATATACAAAAGTTCTGGCAATACTCATCAAGTCAGGCAGCTTCTCTGGGGGTAGAAGAAGCAACGAGTTAGTAACCGGCATCCAGAGAATATATCTGATTGCAGCAAAATGCTCTAACAAGTGGTAGAGAGATGCATTGGCTCAGATGTGGCACGTCTCAGTGGGGATCAGTGACAGCGTCATGAGAGGCTGCTTGGAAACAGTGGCTGCTGGTGAAAGGGTCATCAACCTGAAACACTAACAGTGTTTCTCTCCCCACAGACACTGTCCGACCTGACGGGTGCTTCCAGCAACTTTGGCTTTGAGTTCCGACTTCCAGTGCCTGCTGGGCTTTTCTTTGTTCTTTGAGTTATCTCTGATGCTGCGGCCAATGTGCATCACTAAAATGGCTCTTCAGATCATTGCCAGCAGCGACCACAAAATGCACAACATAATCGCTAGTCCCCCTCCCTTATCACCGCACAATGCTTGAATGCCTCAGTCTCTCAGGTCGGGGGTCATTGTTTTAATCTCTCCTCTCTTCTTTTGTTTTCTTTTAACCAGTTTTTAACTCTCCCGGCACTATTCAGCATGCACACATCCCACTTCACCAATCTTTGTGATGCACTTTGGGACTGCATTTTTTTTCTCTCTCCTGGCACTAAATCACGGCAGGCTGTTGTTGTTAATGCTAATTAGTACTGAATTATGGGCAGCTATCCTCTCTGCTCTCAAATCGACTGGGAGCTGGTTTGAGGATGCCCAAACCTATTCCAGTCAGTATCTTCTACAGCTGTCAGCAAAGGACACTTCCATCACTTCAGTCTGGGCTGGTTTCAAAACCCAACTCTCAGAGGGAAACGTGTTGGGTTTTTCGCCTAACATATTGTGACACACAGCTCCCAGAGGGCCTTGTCTCTTTTAGTGCTAGCAATCAATATTAAGACAAACTGACATAGATACCATGGGTACACTCCATCTGTGATTTGCACTAAACCATCCATTCCTCCTAATTGCCTACTGTTGGTGCAGAGGAGTTATTTATCTATATCATTAACGCTTACATTAGATTAACTCTGTCACTGCTTAAGTACTGAAATCAGCAGGAAAGCAGGTTTCAGCTTTATCAGGATATGATAGGTCACTGGCATTTTTACAGTGCTCAGCACTCGCTCAGGGAACGAAAGAGGCACAAAGAATAGGAGGCAGAGTAGGCCATTCGGCCCCTCCAGCCTCACCCAGCAGTATGATCTTGGCTGATCTATGCTGGCTTCAGCTCATTGCCATTTCCATATTGATGTCAATACCTCCAACCTATCAAAAATTCATTTGGCGCTAATGATCTGTCCTCCACCACTTTCAGGGGAAGAGACTCCAGAGACTCATTACCCGCTGAGAGAAGAGGCTTTCTTGTACTTTAATTTAAATTATTTTAAAGCTCGATTCCTCTGTCTGTCTCTCTCAAAGACACCTCAGCACACTCACCACACAACGGTCGGCTTAGTGTAGACGTTATGTTGGCTAATGTGGTAGCTCCTTTGTGCTGAAGGAGATCCCAACAATAAGCTACACTAAGGTGCTTATTCAACAAGCAGTCATCGTTCTTGGAGGCACTCTCAGTGGAGGCTCCCTGACCCCACATTACATCTCGTTTTTATCTGTTAAAGGACAAAGGTAACAACAGGACAATTTCTATAATGCTTCATAATGCTTCCATTGAGTTGCATGTAATTTTCACACACCTGGATCTTCACCCTAAATGAGTGTTACTCACCTGTCTCTGAGCTGCATTCATGCATATGTAGACATCTCAGGTCAATAGGGTTGTTTCCCGCTTTGCAACCCCACTCTACAGCTCCATTGTTCTAAGCTGTATTTTAAATTCAATCTACAAACCATATTCAGATCTGAAAAGTGGTTGCTGTAGAAAATACTATTTGCTATATTGTATACCCCAGAATACGGCCTAACAGTATGACCAGAAAGTCTCCTTTCATACAGAGACCTGGAAAAAGCAAAGCACAGCTGGTTGGCTTTTCTGAACAGATGTGCTAACTGGAACTTCTTCTAGATGAGCAAGAGTATTGGCTGTCTTTGGGCTTCACCTGCTGCTGAAGTTACCATCATTGATCAAACAGATTGGAAGTAGGTACCTCAGCTCATGGAATTGGCACCAACCATCAACCACTGATAGCATCATTTTATTCCCATTTCATTCTCCTCGCATTTCCACCAGGTTCTATCCCTTACGTACACATAGAGGGAAATTTACAGTGAACTACCAGCCCACATGTCTTTGGAACGTGGAGCCGAGTAAACCCACACAGCCGTAGAAATACAGAACACAGAATGTGGATCACACAGCATAGTACAGGCACTTTGGCCCGTGACATTGTGCCAACCTTTTAACCAGTTCCAAGATCAATTGTGATAACAGAGGCCTCCATTTTTCTATCATCCATGTGCCTATCAATGTCCCGAATGCATCTGCCTCTATAATCACTCCTGGAGTGCACTGCATGGACATACCACTCTCTGTTAAAACCCTAACTTTGATATCTCCCTGTACTTTTCTCTAATCACCTTTAAAATTATGTCCTTTCATTCTATCCATTGCCACTTTGGGAAAAGGCTGTCTCTTCATCGATGCCTCTATCAAGTCACCTCGGAGTTTTCTTTGATCCATGGAGACAAGCCCTGGCTTGCTCAGCTTTTCCTCATAAGACATGATCTCTCAGTCCAGCCAGCATCCTGGTAAATCTCCTCTGCACTCATTTTAAACAAGCAACACTGGAGATGAGGATTGAACTGGGGACACTGAAGCTATGAGGCAGCAGCACTGCTGTGTAACATCAACCTGAGGCACATCAGCACCGCCAGTAGAAGGCAGCTTTCTGCCCCAGAAGATCCACAGGATCTGAGAATAGCTTCCAAAGTGTGACCTGACCTGGAGTGTGACATTCCTCTCACTTCAAATTCCCAGGCCACTGAGACAGTCTTCTGGAACCTCCAGAAATTAATTTCTGGGTGCTTCAATGTGACCAAGTTATGGATTTAGTATTTACAATTTAGTATTGGTCCATTCACCACCATATATTTAGACATCGGTTAGAAATGTTAAGGAACAGTGACACACAACAAAGATGTTTCACCCTTTGGCCCATGCTAGTAGCAAACTACTTGTTTCTTCGCACCCTCTGCATCTTATTCTCCTTCTCATACCCAGACTGTAAGGCTGAGCAGAGCTCCAATGTCATATCCACGACTGCTGGACAGCACTGTTATGGGCCGAATCAGAAATGGTGGCGAAGCAGCATACAGGAGGGAGATTGAAAGTCTGGCTGAGTGATGCCACAACAGCAGCCTTTTACTCAATGTCAGTAAGACCAAGGAGTGGATTATTGACTTCTGGAGGAGGAAAGCAGATGTCCGTGAGCCAGTCCTCGTCGGAGGATCAGAGCTGGAAAGGAACGGCAACATTAACTTCCTCAGTGTTTTCACTTTGGATGACCTATTATAGTTATTGTAAGTGTGATTACAAAGAAGGCACAGCGTGCTTCTACTTCCCTAGGAGTCTGGAAAAATTCAGCATGATATCTAAATATATGACAAACTTTGATAGATGTGTGGCGGAGAATATATTGGCTGGCTGCATCACAGCCTGGTATGGAAACACCAATGTTCTTGAATAGAAAATCTCACAAAATGTAGTGGATACGGCCCAGTCCATCATGGGTAAATCTCTCCTCACAATTGAGCACATCTACACAAAGCATTGTCGTAAGAAAGCAGCATCCATCGTCAAGAACCCCCACCACCTAGGTCATGCTCCCTTCTTGCTGCTGCCATCAGGAAGAAGGTACAGGAGTACCCACACCAGCAGATTCAGGAACAGTTATTACCCCTCAAGCATCAGGCACTTGAATGTGTGGGGATGACTTCTCTCAACTTCACTTTCTCCATCATTGAACTCTTCCCACAACCTATGGACTTACTTTTAAGGACTCTTCATCTCATGTTCTTGATATTTATTGCTTATTTATTTTATCATTATTATTTCATTCTTCTATATTTGCACAGTTTGTTGGCGTTTGCACATGGATTGAATGCCCAAGTTGATGAGGTCTTTCATTTAATTTTTTATAGTTATTATTCTGTTAAGGATTTATTGAGTATGCCTGCAAGAAAATGAATCCCAGTGATGTATATGGTGACATACATGTACTTTGATAATAAATTTACTTTGGATTTTGAAGGTGCCCCTTTATTCTGTTGTTTACCAACATTAGGAGCATCTTTCAACAGCCAATTGATTTGGGATGTGGGAAGAAACCGGAGCACCAGATGGAAAGCCATCCAATCACAGTGAGAACCTGAAAACTCCATACAAATAGCATCTGAGGTCAGAATCAAACTCGGATCCAAGGTATCTCACTACCTACTGCACTCTGAGCTGCATCAGATACAAACCTGATGCATAG
Source organism: Mobula birostris (assembly GCF_030028105.1). Classification (NCBI taxonomy): domain Eukaryota; kingdom Metazoa; phylum Chordata; class Chondrichthyes; order Myliobatiformes; family Myliobatidae; genus Mobula; species Mobula birostris. The sequence continues at coordinate 12,045,738 of NC_092401.1, forward strand.
AGACTATTTCAGTTGGTGGTGCATCTGTCAGTGGAACAGCTTCCATTGGAAAATGGAAAATAGGAAGGTCTTGGAGCTGAAATTTTGACTCTGTTTCTCTCTCCACAGATGCTGCCTGACCTGCTCAGTCTGCAGCATTTCCTACTTTCATTCCATCAGGAGATATTGGAAGCTGCTGGTATTGATCCAAGCAAATGTAAATTGGGTCAAAGGACTTGGGAAAGGAGAGCCAGGAGTTTATGGTGCAGCCAACTAACTGGATGATTTCTTCTTCTTGTAGGAGTGGTCGAGTCATAATAGGGGCTGCAGTTTTGACACCCTCCACTGTAACAGTTAGTAACAGACCTGGTGTTGCCTCTGAACAGTATCCAGGCATAGTCCTTGGGTTTGGAGAGGGGGCTGGAGATGAGAGGCATAATTAGAGCCTGCAGTTAGGGCTGGTGAGCAAGGAAAGGAGGCAACGAGTAGTGATTCACTTCAATGGATCTTTGAGACATTCCACATAAGACAGTGTGAAAAAACAGCGGCACCGTGGTGCAGTGGGTAGTGCTGCTGTCTCCGCCAATCCTGACCCAGATTTCAGTGCGTGGGTGTCTGTGGAATATGCACGGTCACCCCGTTACCATATAGGCTACTCCCGGGTGCTTCAATTTCCTCCCATAACATTAAGAGGTGCAGGTTGGTAGGGTTACTTGCTTTTAGTGTGTAGGTGACTAGTAGAATCTGGTGGGCGCTGTGGAGAATTGATTGTGATCTTCAGCACAGAATCGATGGGTCAAAGACTATGCTGTGTCTGTGAAAACAAAATGTTTTATTAGTTAGAAACTTAGAAAACCTACAGCAGAATACAGGCCCTTCAGCCCACAAAGCTGTGCAAAACATGTCCCTACCTTAGTTGACACAGAAAGGTGGAATTGAAGGAAAATCCCAAATCCCACTGCAAAGTTACATGCTTTCCCATTTTGAATCTCTTGGCTGTGCACAATAAAGCATCCTGCAGTTCGCCTTCAACCAACTTAGTTATTTTAGTTGTTAGATAGTCAGTGTGTGGTTACAGTTAGAGCTCCTGGTCTGAAGACGCCTGCGGTTTGGTACGTGGTACAGATCCGTATCATTCAACTAAATTTATCTAAGATCTAACTAATGCTTAAAATTAAGTGAAATCTGTACTAACTTACAGCCAATTAACACACTGGTACAACTTCTGTAATCACAGCAGACAATGTTTCCAACATATGCATTGTGGACAGTTCTTGGAATCCTCGGCTAACCTGGACTGTGTTAAATGTGGCTGTACTTAGAAGAAGAGTTATCAGGGGCAATTTATGTTCTGACACTGGGCAAGTCCCAAGAGTGCCAATTAATTTACACCCTGTAGTAGGATACCTTTAGTATTAGTGTTTTTTGGGTGACCATTAGCTTTGGGTGACCCTGCCAACTATCGGTGCACCCTCCATCTCCAGTGATCCAGTTTCATTCATACTCAGCCTGATTTTTGTTCCTTGTACACTCTAAGAGTAATATCCTGGTTAAGATTTTTTGCTACTATGCTGTGAGGAAGTTTGTATCAGCATTTTTCTGTAAAAGCAGTGTGCCATGCTAGAAAGCATGTTTTGGCTTTGACTAAAGATAAGGAGCCATTTTGTCCAACTTAGGAGTGTGTGTCAGCCAATCAGAATTGTGGGATGTGAGAGAAGTTTCTAAAAAGGTTTGAAGAAGAGCTTTCTGAAGGGTAGTGGTGTGGTTTGGGGACTTTTGGTGGGAACTGTGGAGCAGGGCACAAGGGAATATACCACAGAATGCTGGTGGGAGGAGAGTCCCTGTTGCAAGAAGTGCTTTGTACAGATGAATGGCTCCAAGGCGGAAGGGACAATACTCCTGAGAGAGAGCCATTTGTTCATGAAAGATGTTGGAATGCGGCGGGTGCTTTCACGCGGGCCGTGGGTCCAGTGCATGAGTAAAGAGATACATCCCCTACTACTCCAGTATGAGCTCCAATGATATGTCCACATTGGATAGTTTAACGTAATGGGCCCTTTTCTTTTTCTGTAACTGTTTGTTAAAGTTGAAAATTTGATAAACATGCTTTCTTTATAATTTTATGGTGATGTATGACCTGTCATTTCTGGGCTACCAATAACTGCGTATGGGCAGTATTTACACAGCATTCACTCAAATCGAGATTCCTTTAATTGGAACATCATGACGTTCCTGTTTGGTTGAACCCCAAATCATCCCAGCCCTAGACCTATATTGTTTATACAAGGTGGCCTTCTCATCGTTGAGTCAAGTGCCTATTAGCAGAGTTTGCTAACAAACCAAATTTGCATTCAAGTCCAGTGAGAGGGTCTCACATGCATGTGGGGGTCCAGTCAGATTGGGAAAGGTCTGGCTTTCTGAGGTATATGAGAGAGTAGGTTACAGGGAAAGTAAGTGGAAATGGGCTTCTTCCGATAGTCGGTATTGACTAGATGGGCTGAATAGCCCCTCTTGGCTGTAATGAAAGTGTAAGATAGGAAAAATAAAATATGATTAGTGTAATATCTCCTTATAATGTTGTATTTAGACCCTTAAAGTCGAGGTGTTCACTCTGGTGAATCGACAGTGCACTCCATTCAAGATCAATATATCCAATGTTGGAACTGCTAATAGTACACTCTACATGGTTCAGTCACACCTTTGCTGTATTGGAGGTTGACTTTAATCCTGAAAATCAAATAAAAGCTCCAGATTTGAAAAAGAACATAATTGGAGAATATCCATGGAAAGGAAAAAAGGTTTATGTTAGAGATCTTTCATCAGAACAGGGAAGGAGAAGATAAGGCAATTGGAACGTGCAGGAAGCTGGTGGTGGGATAGAATGGATAGGACAAGGAAGTTTCTCTGATAGGGTGAATACAGAATTGCCTTGGTAATAAATAGACAAGTAGCTAATGAAACCATCCGATTGTTAGGGGAGAGTAAGTACCCAGACAAAAGGGATGCGTAAGGACTGTGAAATGCAGGTCAGAGCTGGCAGAAATGCCCAGCAGATTTGCAGAGACAGAAAACCTGAGCTAATTTTACTAAGCAGTGACCTACAGTAGAACTGGCCAGGAATGTTATCAGCAGAGAAAGTGAACTGTCTGATCGTGTTGAATTTGCTTTTCAGTCGAGGACGGATGTCATGTTGCAGCTTTACGATAGGCTGGTTAGGCCACCCCAGGAATATGTATGCACCTTCAAAAGAATGAGGTGCAGAGGAGATGCTGCCTGCATTAGAGAAGTTCAGTTGTGAGGAGGTTCTGGAAATGCTTGTATTCCCCCTGAACACTGGGGACTGAGGGGAGCCAGATGGAGGATGAGAGGATACACATGAGAGGGATAGTAAATTCTTTTCCTCTGGTGGGGGTGACTAAGACAAGAGGCTATAGGTTTAAGGTTTGAGGTGTAAGTGGGAGAGGATCTGAAGAGGGATTTTTTCAAACAGTATGGTTGGAGTCTAGAGCTTGCTGCCTGAAGAGGTAAACACTCTCACCACATTTAGGTATCTTCTAGTCAAAGGCTTAAATCACCATTGAGTCGAAGGCTGTGAACTTAATGTGAGCAAATCTGATTAGTTCAGGCAGGCACGTCGCCTGGCATAGACGTGATACGCTGAATGGCCTGTTTCTGTGATGTACAACTCAATGGTTCTAATAGGTTGAAGGTAAGCAAGTGGCGGAATAGAACTAATGATATGGCTCCAAGGGCCGGCAGAGACCCAACGGGCTGAATGGCTTCCTTCTTTGCTTCTAGGCAACAAAGGAATATGACACGCGGAATTCTTCCCTATTATGGTTATCTCCTCCAGTTATACAATTCCCCTTCCCCACACTCCAGCCTGCCTGCTACAGATCTTCAGTGTATATCCATCCCACTTCATCACCTAGTGCGAGTGACAGTGGCTTCAGGTAATGAGCCTCTTCTCCTGGGAAACCCATTCCCCTGACTTGTCACCTCTCACAGTTGCTTCATTCCCCTTCCCATCACTCACTTGATTACCCTTCCTGTTATTTGCTTAATTGACACAACATCCATTTTGCTCTCGGGGTCTCTGAGCATTAAAAAAACATGTAAAAATTCAAATTATTGCCACAGCTAATAAATCCTGATGATCTTTGACCTCCCTCTACAATTTTACAAGTAGTTTACAAATATTACAAATAGTTTAGGGGTGCCATGCCTCTTGTTACCATTTCCAATCTCTCTATTTCTCTAGACATTTCAGTACAGCCCAATGCTTCCTACCTTTGATGATCCTGTATTTCAAACACCTCTGTGCATCTTGCAGATGTTTTTCTAACTCCTTATTAATCCCCGTGCTGTGAGTTTTCCTTTTCTATTTTAAATGAGCAAAAAGCTTTAAATATGCATTCAGAAGGTCCTTGAAGCATTTGTCAGAGGAACCATTACCACTTTATCTAGCTGACCTGCTTCCTACAAGCCTTGGTTTCATGTCTAATCCCTCACAGTATTACCCTTAGTACTGTTCTGGAGTAAAGGCCTTGATTTTCCACTTAACTGGCAAGAGAAGCCTATTATTTGTAAATGAGACAGTCAATTAATTACAATTAATAAATGTAATATTGAGATCGCAACTTGAAATGTTGTTTTCAATAAGTTAATTGTGCTTAACAAAAAAGGAAGATTTTTAAAAAGATTACCTCCAACATCCAAATCTGGTTCCTCTGAGAACAGGTCGACCAGTTTCAATTGGATCCCCTGGACTTGGGGCACTCACAAGGCATTGGTGTTGGTTTATTGTTGTCATGCATACCAAGTTACATGCCATCCGGATTGATTGTGTAAAATCAGGTAGTAAAGCAAAAGACAGAAAGAAAGGTCTTGGCCCATTTCCCTCCAGCGATGCTGCCTGACCTGCTGAGTTTGTCTAGTATTTTATAAGACCATAAGATACTGGAGAAGAATCAGGCTATTTGGTCCATTGAGTCTGCTCCATCGTTTCATCATGGCTGATCCATTTTTCCCTCTCAACTCCAATCTCTTCCTGCCTTCTCCCTGTTTCCCTTCATGCTCCGACTATGAATAGTCCTCTGCCTTAAATATACCCAATGACTAGGCCTCCACGTCCGCCTGTGGCAGCAAATTCCGGAGATTCACTACTCTCTAGCTAAAGAAATTCCTCCTCATCTCCGTTCTAAGTGGACGTCCCTCTATTCTGAGGCTGTATCCTCTGGTCTTAGACTCCCCCACCACAGGAAACATCCTCTCCACATCAACTCTGCTGAGGCCTTTCAACATTTTAATGAGGTCACCGCTCATTCTTCTGAATTCCAATGAGTTCAAGCCCAGAGCTCTCAAATCTCCTTATAGGATAAGCCTTTCAGTCCCAGAATTATTTTGTAAAACTCCTTGGAATCCTCTCCAATGTCAGCACATCCTTTCTTAGATAAAAAACCCAAAACCGCTCACAACTGCTTTTGTGTATGTTGCACGGAGGTTACCCAATAATTGTAGACAAGAAAAGTGCAAGATTCACAGCAGAGTAGATGAGGAGATTAAGAGTTGATCTTCAGCATATGAGATGCCCACTCAATGGTCTGATAACAGCTGTGTTGTCCTCTTTTTCACATCGGCTCTTTAGTCATCTTTGTTTGCATGTAATTTTTCACTGATTCCATTGTATCTGCAGTACGTCCCTGCAAAAATTTTAATCTCAGGGTTGTATGTGGTGACATATATGTACTTTGATAATAAATTTACTTTGAATTTTGGGTTTTAAACTTTGAATTTAACGCTGCATGCTCTGAAGCTGTTGTATCTTCTGGGAGAATGGGGAATTGAGATATCCATTACTATGGCGGCTGCTTTCCTGAATCAGCTGGGGGTGTTGACGGAGACAATGGAGTGGAGGGAAACTGTTTTGTGCGATAGAATGGCTGTGTTCACAACTCTCTGCAGTTTAGATTAGATTAGATTATGAGGACACGCAGTCCTACCTTATTGTCATTTAGTAATGCATGCATTAAGAAATGATACAATATTCCTCCAGTGTGAAACACAAGACAGACCAAGACTGAAAAACTAACAAAAAACGCATAATTATAACATATAATTACAACAGTGCAACAATACCATAACTTGATGAAGAACAGGCCATGGCACAGTAAAAAAGTTCAAAGTCTCTCGAAAGTCCCACATCTCATGCAGATGGAAGAAGGAAGAAAACTCTCCCTGCCATGCCCAACTACAGTCCGACTCTGAGTCGTCCGAAAACCTCGAGCTCCGATCAGCTCTCCGACACCGAGTACCAAGCACCATCTCTGCCGCATGCTTCGACCTCAGCCCCGGCCGCCAACAGTAGGCAAAGCCGGGGATTTTGGGGCCTTCCCTCTGGAGATTCTCGATCGCACAGTAGCAGCGGCAGCGAACTGGGCATTTCAGAAATTTCTCCAGGTGTTCCTCTGCTTCTCAGGTCTATCTCCATCAAATCTTGGGCAGAACAGTTTCCATAACAAGCTTTCAAGCACCCAGATCAGATCTTTTTGTATGATCCGTGTCTAAATCCAAGCCGGGCAGTTTTCTCTGAGCTCAGGCTCTTGTTGTTTCATGACTCCTTCACTGAACCATTGAGAAGGACATTGTGTTTCTCATCGGAGAGTCAAATCCAACACATTTCCCACTGTTGGCTGCGTGATTAAAACTATAATTAAGGCAAAATTAATTTATTCTTAATTGCTTAACAGTTCTTATGGTAAGTGCAGTTATTTGTTATTTGGCAGCATCTGCATAAAAAAATCTATCTAAAATTGTAAAGCTTTGGGAAAAAATATTGAAGTAGTTACAGTTCTAATAATGCATAACAAGTTACTTTGTTGTAAATAATGGACTGAGAAAGTTATAATGCTAATGCTGCAGTGAATTAAATCCAGTTCAGTAAAGTCACAGGGTGGCTGGTATAGGAAAGAAAAAGATTACTTTGGAGAAGCCGCTGTTACGATTCTCCAGTGACTTCTGGAGAAGTGAATTGAGCATCCTAACAAGGTACAAATTACTGGGCCATGATAGATAGAGATAGCCAGCTGGGTGTGTTTGGTGGGAAAGTGTAGGGGGAGCTTTATTCTGTCTTCAACTCAAGTTTACCCCAACTGTTTTTATCAAAAGTATGTTAAAAATTCAAAACATGTAATTTTGCAAATTCTTTAACACAGACCATAGACAATCAAGGAAAACTTTAAATCAGTTTATTGTCATCTTAATCAAGGATGAAGTCAAGTCTCATTTCAACCCTGAAAGAGGGGCAGGCCCTCAAAATTCTTACCAGCACAGGGCCTAGACCAGTGAACGGCCACCTTGGCCAGGGCCAGGAGCAAACTAATTGGAATATCCCAAACACGAGAAAATCTGCAGACGCAGGAAATCCAAAGCAACACCCACAAAACGCTGGATGAATTCAGCAGGCCAGGCAGCATCCATGAAAAAGAGCAAACAGTCGACGCTTCAGGCTGGAACCCCTCATCAGGATCTGTTAAAGTGTCTCGGCCCAAAGCGTTGACTGTTTACTATCCCTAAACCACTTTCTCTAGCCTTGTTTTCAAAGTTAAGTGTATTTCAAGTTCTACAATTCTACAAGAAACACATTATAGACAACAACAATAACAAACCTAAAATAAAATATTTCCTTCATCATCTAGGATGCCATTTGTCTCCTGTGGTGCCCAATAGTCTTGGGATACCTCCATGATGCCCATGTTCAACGCATGTTCTCTCTCCATAGTAACTAGACACTAACATAACACTGGATGATTGCCCTGCACTCAGCACATGCAAAGCCCTTCCAGCACCCACAAATAGCCAACCTGGCCAACACTAGGAGCTGGTTTACCAGGGCATCCTCCTCCTCCCACCTCCTTGCTCTCGTCTGTACTGGGAAACCAAATAGGAAGAGGGTAGAGCTAAAATGCCAGAAGATGAGGAGCAGCCCCTCAGATCTGCAAATAGAGGCTGCAGCCTCACACACTCTATGTACATGTGTTACATGGCCTCTTCCAGGGTGCAGAAGCAACAAGTAGTTGGGAGATCGACATACCGGCTTATAAACTTAACTGTGCAAGAGGCCAGACCTGAGTATGACTCTAAACTGCAACCGGTGATGAGGCTCTGATTGGGAATTTTCAGAGCTTTGGGGAAAGTGGAGTTACCCCTTAGTCATTCATTGCTCCCAGGGCGGCCCCGACCCGGAACGGTAGCACCTGCAAGGGTTCCTGATCAGGATAGGAGCAAAGGCCAACAGCAGATCCGGCAGGTTCAGTAACTGAACTTATGACGGAGAAGGCGGATGAGCTACGACCTCAAATGACAACGGCTATAGTACAGGAGGATGAACATTTGGGAAGAGAAATGGTGATTTCTTTAGTTCACCCAATGGAAGGCAATAGCAAACCACTGTTGTTAGATACTAGGTTTCCTAGAATCTACTATTTGCTAAGAAAACCATGGTGAAATTCACAAAATGTATTGCACAACAACAGCGTCAAGAGGATCTTCAAGACAACTCTGAAGATGCTTTGCTCGGTAGGGTTGATTCTGGGCAGCAGGGGATCCCCGACCATCATCAAGCTACTGCTCATAAAATTCAAGTAACACAAAAGAAAATTATTGCCACTTGGAATGTCAGAACCCTATATCAAGCAGGAAGATTGGACAATGTGATAAATGAAATGGAAAGACTAAAAATTAACATCATGGGAATTAGCAAAGTTCATTGGACAGGTGCTGGAACATGTCAGAATAGAAATAAAACACTAATTTGTTCTTGTGGAACATCCCATAGAGTAGGAATTCTTATGGATGAAAACATGGCAAAAAATGTTTTAGGATATTGGGCAATATCAGAAAGAGTACTCCTTGCTAGATTCAGAGGACAACCATTTGATTTAGCAATTATACAGGTATATGCACCAACAACAGATGGAACAAATGAGGATATAGATAAATTCTATGAAGAGCTTGAACAAGCAAAGAATGGATGCAAATCTCAAGATATTGTTATTGTCATGGGAGATCTAAATGCTAAAGTAGGACAAGGTGCTGATGGAAATACCACAGGAAAATTTGGACTAGGGGAAAGAAATGAAAGAGGCAAGAAATGGGTAGAATGGTGCAAGATGAATAATCAGGTCATTATGAATACCTACTTTAAAAACCATCCAAGATGCTTGTGGACCAGGAAAAGTCCAGGTGATAACACTAGAAATCAAATTGACTTAATTACTATAAACCAAAGATTTAGAAACTCAGTGACTCAACGCAAAACATATCCAGGTGCAGACTGTAATAGTGACCATAACCCAGTGATATGTCGTGTAAAAGTAAAACTTAAAAAACTAAAGAAACAAAAACCTGAACAATTTCTTGACTACTCACAATTGATTAAAAAAGGAAACTTAAGACAAAAATCTACAATTGAAGTAAGGAATAGATTTCGAAGTCTAGAAATAGAATCTGTTGAAGATCATAACAATCATGTAGAAATGAAGTTTAACTCTCTGAAAGATGCCTTGGTAGAATCAGCAAAGTTGGTGATTACTAAAAAAGAAAAAAGCACAAAGAATAAATGGATGACAGATGAAGTCAAAAATCTAATGGAAGAAAGAAGACTGAGGAAAGCAAATCCTATGGAATATAAGTCCTAAGATAAAAAAGTTAAAAGCTTATGTCAAAAAGCCAAAGAAGAATGGTTAAACCAGTAACGTGAGCAACTAGAAAGAATCCCTATTACTGATCCAAAAAAGGTACATCAGCAAATCAAGAATATCACTGGTAAAGGGCTCCTCTGTTCTTCAGGCGGATGTTTGAAAGCAAAGGACGGTACCATTATTATGAAAAAAGATGAGATTATGAACAGATGGACTGAGTATATTCGGAAATTGTTTGAAGATGATCAAGGCGAAAAACCAGAAATTTAGAAGAACATTGAAGGTCCAAGTATTTTAAAATCTGAAGTTCATAATTCAATAAATAAGATGAAGAAAGGAAGGGCAGCAAGGTCCTGATGAATTAGTAATAGAACAAATTATCACCCTTGAAGATTATGGAATTGAAAAACTTACTGATTTAATTAATGACATTTATGAGACTGGAATAATACCAGAAGAGATGAAAAGATCAGTATTTATCACTTTTCCTAAGAAAACTGGAGCAATAGAATGTGAATTACATAGGACCATAAGTTTAATGAGTCATATCACCAAGATACTTCTAAGAATTTTGATGACAAGAGCTAAAAGTAAGATACAAGCTGAAATAGGTAAAGAACAATGTGGTTTTGTGAAAGACAAAGGTACAAGAAACACAATATTGATATTAAGGATACTATCAGAACGAGCTATTCAAGGGCAAAAAGATTTGTTTGCTTGTTTTATCAACTACACAAAAAAATTGATAAAGTGAAGCACAATAAGTTATTTGAAATATTACAAGAAACTTTAGATCTAGATTCGAAAGGCCTCTGCCTAAACAGAAATATGTACTGGGAACAAACTGCCGCTGTAAGAATAGACGGAGAAGTGAGTAAGTTTACGAAAATCAAGAGAGGTGTTAGTCAAGGGTGTGTTTTCTCCCCTGATTTATTTAATGTGTACAGTGAAACAATATTACAGAAAATAAGAGACATCTTGGGAATCAAAGTTGGTGGTGAAAACGTCCCTAATTTTAAATATGCCGATGACACTGTGTTAATTGCAAGTACGGAAGAAGAACTACAAAACTTAATTGATATAGTTGTTGAAGAAAGTGCAAAAATGGGTCTATCTATCAATTGCAAAAAAGACAGAATGTATGGTCTATCCAAAAAGAAGGAGAATTCTATCTCCAGGCTGAGAATAAACGGGGAAGACATAAAACAAGTACAGAACTTCTGCTGCTTAGGAAGCTGGGTGACATCAGATGGCAGGTGCGACATGGACATCAAAAGAAGAATAGAGATGGCAAAAGACACCTTTACAAGAATGAAGAGTATACTGACCAACACTAAACTAAGCATGACAACCTGCCTCAGAGTACTGAAACACTACATTTATCCAATTATGTTATATGGATTGGATCAAAATATTGGACAATATTTAGTAATATGAGGAAACGAATTGAAGCAGCAGAGATGTGGTTTTTGAGGAGGATGCAAAGAATATCATGGATGAAACGAATATCTAACTAGGATGTTATGAACAGCGCAAGCACAAAAAGAGAAATAATGCATGAGATCATGAAAAGGCAACGTAACTTCATTGGACATGTGATTAGGAAAGAGGAATTAGAACGCAGGGTAATTATGGGAAAGATTGAAGGGAAGAAAGCAAGAGGAAGACAAAGACAAATGATGATGGAGACAGCAGCCAGAGAACTGGAAATGAATACCAATGAATTGATCCACTTGACCCGAAACAGGAGTGTGTGGGTTATGGCAGTCAAAGCTCAAACTGGGCACGGCACCTGATGATGATGATGATGTTGATGTGTAAGAGGCTCCATCACAGATCCCCAGTGTACAAGGGAAGAAGAACACCTATAAAATGGGATCTCCACTGGGAAACCTCCTCACTCTCAGGTTGAAAAACTGACTATCATAACGTGTGTGGATCATGAACAAGGTCTAGGAAGTGGAGAGTGTGAAGTGGTATCCCACATAGGTGCTTTCTCTCGACTGTTTTTTTACAAAACCACGTTCATTGCAACTTCTACATTGTTACAATATTACTAAGACGGGATAAATTAAAATTTTCCCATCCTGATCTAGAATGATATTTATGCTCTGTGGTGCCCGAAAGTCCTGGGACACCTCCGTGATACCTGTGGACACTGCATAGTTTCTCTCCAGGATTAGATGGACATGGACAAAGCCCCAGAACATTATCAAGGCAGTCAGCACAGATAGAACTCCCTGGTGCTTGGCTCCAGGATGCACAGATGGCTAGCATGCCCAGCCCCAGGGGCATTCACTAGGATATTCTCCTCCCTCCTTGCCACTCGCTTCCAAACTGGATGACTATACATGAAGAGGGTGACACTGAAATGCAAAGAGAAGGCCTCCACCTCATTTAATCCAGGGAATTGTGGCTGAGTGATAATGTAAATGAGAGGATGTTTCCTATAGCGGGGTAATCTAAGACCAGAGGACACAGTCTCAGAATAGCAGGGCATGCATTTCGTACAGAGATTAGGAGGAATTTCTTTAGGCAGAGGGTAGTAAATCTGTGGAATTTGTTGCCACAGGAGGCTGTGGAGGCCAAGTCATTGGATATATTTAAGGCAGAGGTTGATAGATGCTTGATTAGTCAGGGCATGAAAGGATACGGGGAGAAGGCAGAAGATTGGGGTTGAGCGGGAAAATGGATCTGCCATGATGAAATGGCGAAGCAGACTTGATAGACCAAATGGAGGAAGGATAAAGGGGCCCAGTGCGGACCTCAAGGTAATGGCTAGTGAGAAGGATAAAAGTGGAAAACAGGAATCACAGCTCTTGAATTGCCAAAACCTAGAAGTCTAACAATCACATATCGGTAAACAGAACTAGCATCAATAGACAGAATTGTTGACATGGATCTGTTGGGCCAAGGGGCTTGTTTCTGCACTGCCAAACACTATGGAAAAACAAATGGCAAAATGTATCACTTTACAAAGCCACCATTTTCACTCTGTGTATGACGTTCAGTAAGCCATCCTCCAGGAGGTCTGAGGCAACACATACAGTTAGGGTTTGCTTTCTTGATGTTGTCACATACTCTGATTGTTCTTGCTTTCCTTAATAACTTTTTTTCCTTTTTTTCAAATGCACTATTCCTTCAATTGAGAGGAGATTGAGAAGGGTAGGACAAAGGAACACATACCAATCCTTAGAAGTAGAATGTGCATTTACACCAATGACTGTATAGTGATCCCTCAATATTCAAAACCAAATCAAGTTTAAATTTCATTCAACTATACTTGGATATAGCCGAATGAAACAGCGTTCCTTTGAGGCCAAGGTGCAAAACATACACCGGACTTTCAAAATAGCAAGAAAAAAGTGCAGTCACATAAGAAGATATACAGTCCAAGACCCTAAGAAACATATCCCACGAAGTGAACGTATAGTTCCCAGCAATCCAACCTGTCATTCCACTGATAAAACACTGGAAGGCAGCACTGACAGGAGAGACCAGCCCCTAACTGAGCACGGATGCCACACAACACCACCTCCGGTGTCCCCTCAGCTGGACTGCAACAGTATTATTGCACAGAACATATTTCCAACCAGCTTGTAGGCTGAACAGTATGCATCAATGCCATAAACTTTCTACTATTCTTTTTCAATAATTCACAACCATTAAATTTTTGTATCAATGTTTGTTTTCTTTAGATGCAACATAATTTTATTTCCAGAATTTACACTATGAAATGAAAGCACTTGACGGTACTTGGAAGAATTATTGCTTTGAAGCTGACAATGGAAAAATTGCTGGATGAGATGTATTATTTAATAAATCCATTGCAAAGTAAAACAATTTTGCTTGAGCTTATATGGATTTAAATTTGGTTTGCTAAGCTATTATCTCTAAAAAGTTCCAAGGGATCCACTTGAGCCTGCACTCATTTCATCTTACGAGCAGGTGTGCAGCAGTTCCAAAGGTTTTCTTTGATTATGTGTGCACAGGAGGGCCTCATAAAAGAAAATGCAGGAATAAAAACAGAAAACGGCTGGAAACACATAGCAGGTCAGGCGGTATCCACGTGGAGAAGAACAGAGTTAAGGTCTCCAGTTCAAGAACCTTGGACAGAACTGGGAAAGAGCAAAAAACAAGCTAATATTCATTTGTGGAGAGGGCGGGAAAGGAAGGACTGGACAAAGGAACGTCTTTCCTAAGCTGAAACCAGCTAAGCTGCATTGGGGTCATGCATTTGATTAATGAGGGGAGGTTAGAGGGTGAACACACAAGCAATAGAATTTAGAAACAGCTGTGTGAAATAGTTCGTAGGTCAAGAGACACGGGAGGTTAGGGATGCTGGAATCTGGAGCAACACACAAAATGCTGGATGAACTCAGTGGGTCAGGAAGCATCTATGGAGGGAAAGTCTAGGAGATGAAGGAAGGATACCAGGTAAAAGATTTTGACCTGAAATGTTGACCACCTGTTTCTCTCCATTCGCGTTGCGGGAGTTCCAGCAGCACTTAGTTTGTTGACCTGATGGATCAGGAGATTGGAGACAGGGGAAGTGGGACAAGGTTACAGTTGGAAGACTGAGAGCGGAAACCGAAACTTCTTAAGTAGATAGAGAAAGTGGGTTACCTCAAGGTTCAACATCCAGAGTACATTTATTATCAAAGTATGCATGCAGTTTACAGTCCTGAAATTCGTCTTCTCCACAGATAGTCATGAAACAAAGAAAAGCCATTGGAACCAGCCCGTTCAAAGACGAAAAGTCAAAGATCCAACTCTCCTTCCTCCACCACTCGCCAAAAAAAATGAACAAACGGCAACAAAAAAAAGAGTGAAAACACAGAATATAAAACATAAAATCAAAAGGCATATTTCAGTTCATTTCAGCTCAGTGTTGATTACCTGCAGCTCGCTCTGATTCAAAGTTCGCCCAAAATTAATAACAGAAAAGAATGACCAGAATTAGAACTAGTAACTAGAACACATCATAAACCTGAATTAGAGTAATTCATAAAGCTGAAGTTGTAGAATGCTTTATCGAGCCTGAGAGACTGCATTGCGATCAGGTGAAGATTCAATGATGTTATATTAGATCCCATTGCCTCGAGAAGGCAACATCCACCATCAAAGATCCCCACTATCTGGGCCATGCCATCTTCTTGTAGCTACCATCAGGCAGAAGCTACTGAAGCCTGAAATACCACATCGTCAGGTTCAAGAACTGTTGCATCCCTTCAACCTTTTGGTTTTTGAACTGATCGACAGAACCTTAATCACTACAGTATAGCGACACTTTGATCACTTTGCACTGAAGGTGCTCTTTCTTGTAAAAATGCGAATCATTTATAAACAAGAGAAAATCTGCAGCTGTGTCAGTACCTCCAGTCGAACTTTGTCTTTTTGTGTGTTTTCCCCCTAGCCGTCAGTCTGTGGTTTAGTATTGCAATGTGCTCTTGTCCCCGGTCCTGCTCTACTCTGGCCCCTGTATCACTGAGTACTTTGTCTCTCACCTGTTTCTCATTATTACTTGTTTCGCTGCCACTTCTGTCTCATTGTGCTCCACCTATCATCTGCCTCTCTGTCTATTGCTCAGTGTATTTTCGTCCTGTGTGCCAGTGAGTTTTCCTGAGCCTTTCAGTATTTATATCTGAACTCTATCTCTCTGAATATTGACTCTGTCTGTTTCCTGATTCTGGTTTTTGGATTTCTCTGGAATTTTTGATCTCTACCTGAACTTTGACGCCAAATTTGTTGCCCCCCTCCCCCCCCCCCCCCGGATTTGTTACTTGGTAGATATCACAGTGCGCACAGTACTTGGTCTGCGATTGGGTCCCTGCTTCAGCACCCTGACAAGATGCTGGAAATCCAAGCAATACACACAAAGTGCCGGAGGAACTCAGCAGGTCAGGCAGCATCTGTGGAGAAGAGTAAACAGTCAATGATTCAGGCCGAGACCCTTCGTCAGGACTGGAGGGAAAAAGATGAGCAGTCAGAGTAAGAAGTTGGGAGGAGGGGAGGAAGAAACATGAGGTGATAGGTGAAACGTTGGGGGGGAAAGGAAGGGGTGAAGTAAAAGGCTGGAGAAGGGGGAAGCTGATAGGAGAGGACAGAAGGCCATGGAAGGAAGAAAAGGAGAGGAGCACCAGAGGAAGGTGAAGGGCAGGTAAAGGGATAAGGTGAGAGAGGGAAATGGGAATGGAGAAAGGTGGGGGGGCATTACCAGAAGTTCTGGAAATCAATGTTCATGCCATCAGGTTGTAGGCTACCTGGATGGAATATAAGGTATTGCTCTCCAACCTGACTGTAACCTCATCGAAACAGTAGAAAAAGCCATGGGCTGACATGTCGTAACGGGAAGTGGAATTAAAATGGGTGACCACTGGGAGATCCTGCTTTTTCTAGCAGATGGAGCTTAGGTGCTCGGCTAAGTGGTCTCCCAATCTATGTCGGGTCTCAACGTTATACAGGATGCCACACTAGGAGCACCAGATATAGCAGATGATCCCAACAGACTCATAGGTGAAAGGACTGTTTAGGGCCCTGAATGGTAGTGAGGGAGGAGGTGTAGGGGCAGGTGTAGCACTTGTTCTGCTTGCAAGAATAAGTGCCAGGAGGCAGATCAATAGGGAGGGACGAATGGACAAAAGAGTCATGTAGGGAGTGATCCCTGCGGAGAGCAGAAAGTGGGGGAGGGGAAAAGATGTGCTTGGTGGTGGGATCCTGTTGGAGATGGTGGAGGTTACAGAGAATTATGTGCTGAACATGGAGGCTGGTGGGGTGGTAGGTGAGAACAAGAGGAACCCTATCCCTGGTGGGATGGCTAGAGGATGGGCTGAGGGCAGATATGTGCGAAATGGAAGAGGTGCGGTTGAGGGCAGCGTTGATGGTGGAGGAAGGGAAGCCCCTTTCTTTGAAGAAGGAGGACACCCCCTTAGTTCTGGAATGAAAAGCCTCCTCCTGAGAGCAAATGTGGTGGAGACAGGAACTGAGAGAAGAGGATGACATTTTTACAAATTACAGGGTGGGAAGTGTTATAGGCCAGGTAGCCTGAGAGAGTCCATATGTTTATAATACACATCAGTAGATAAGCTGTCTCCAGAAACAGAGAAGAGAGATTGAGAAAGGGGACGGAGGTGTCTGAAATGAACCAATTAAATTTGAGGGCAGGGTGGAAGTTGGAGGCAAAGTTGTTGAAGTCAATGAGTTCTGCCTGTGTGCAGGAAGCAGCACCAATGCAGTCGATGATGCAGTGTAGGAAGAGTTGTGGAGTGATACCAGCGTAGGCTTGGAACATAGATTGTTCCATGTAGCCGACAAAAAAGCAGGCACAGCCTGGACCCATTCGAGTCCCCATGGCTACACCTTTTGTTTGAAGGAAGAGGGAGGAGCCTAAGGCAAATACTGTAGATGTGTATTTGGCAATAAACTTGACTTTGGAATTTGGACTTTGTAATAGTATGCGCGCACGCACACACACACACAGACAGACACTCACACACACACACACACACACACACACACACACGCATGCCCACACACATGCGCACACAATATATATGCGTGCCCACACGTACTCACACGCACACAGACTGGAGTGGCAGCAGTGTAAGGAACTGAAGTGACAGGCAGCAAATATCTCACGGTGACTCCTGCAGACTGAGCATCAAGCAAGCACCCAAACTAACTTTGCTTTCTGCAGTGTAGCAGAGACCACACTGGGAGCACCAAAAGCTCTGCATTGGACTGGAAGGCGTGCAAGTGAGTGATTGCTTCACTTGGAGAATCTCCGGGTGGTGGGAAGGGAGACCGTGAAAGGGCAGATATTGTTCCATCTGTGGTTGCATGGGGGATGTGCTGTCCGAAGAGGAATAGCTGGTGGAGGTGGAAGAGCAGATCAGGTCGTTACCGGTGGAATATTCTCTTCAGAATGCTGGAAGAGGGGAGAAGAGCATGTGTCTGGTGGTGGAGTCTTTCAAAACAGGTTGCTACATGCATTTGCAAAATAACAACACTTGAATGGATACGAACGATTTGAAAGAGAGTTTAATATAGTACTTCAGCTGCACTCTGAGCCATTTTGATGCTTCCGTTGGACTCGGAAGGGGGATGAGTGCTAAATCCTGGAACAGGTGTCACTTCAGGCTGGTGCTCTTGTTATTTTGTATGTGCAATCTGTATTAAAGTATCAGAGAAAAGAAACTAATTGTAAATGTTCTTTTTGCAAATCACTCTAAACTGGGAAGTGCAACAAGATCACAAGATCTAGGTAAAGCTTATTTTTAAGGCAGATGAAAATCCGTGAGATTGTAGTTTTGCAATGTTTAAGCAGAGCCTCAACATACTAAGGGCATTGATAGTGTTTTGGGGCAGTGATTAAGATTATACTTCCATTTCTGTCTATAGTTCCACAGGTTAATGTATGCAACAAACGCAATGGAGTTGCAATGCCAGGGCAACATTTACAGCCTTGAGATGTCCTAGGTGGGTCTGCAACCTAGGAGATGCATTAACCTACCTACCCACTAACTGGAGTTGAATAACAAGATTGCAATGATACTGTCTTCGCTCCCTGCTTCCTCATGAGAGCAGCCAGCAGAATTTAGGACCCTCCCACACTGGTCATTCCCTTTTCTCTCCACTCCCAACGAGAAGAAAGCTTGAAAACACACACCATCGGGCTCAAGGGCAGCTTCTGTCCCAACATTAGACTCTTCTATAAACTTCTTATATGATAAGAATCTCTTAGTCTAAATCAACATAGCCCTTACAACTCATCGGCCTGCACTGCACTTTCTCTGTAATTGTAACACTTTATTCTGAACTCTGTGATGCTTTTCGCTTGTACTAAACTTGATGTACTGATGTTGTGAAATGATCTGCCTGGATGGCATGTGAAACAAAGATTGTCACGACGCCTCCAAACTTACAAACTGTCCACTACACTGTCAGCATTTGGGGCAGCTATGAAAGTCCTCCATTTCTGTCCATAGAGAATGATTCTTCACTGCTGTTTCGGAAACAGTTTTGTTTTTCCAGTCAGAGTTGTCAGCCCTGAACTGAAACCCCAAACCTGGAGGAGCAGTGGACACTCTTGTCTGGCCTCTATCCTTTAACCTGCTTGGGATGGGTGACCCTACCAAGCCAGTCAGTCAGTCAGTGGGTGCTGTTCCGAAGCCGGGGTTGGCGGCTATGCACCTCCATCTCCTTCCATCCGCGACAGCACCGAGCACAGCCTCTCCTCCAGTTTGTTCTCGCTGGCCGCCTTAGTGGAGGCCCCGGGCAGGTCCGGGCACACGGTGCAGCGCCCAAGTTCATCGTGTCTCTTCTAACTAGGTGCATAGCATACGATTCGTAGATACGTGGTGAGGCTTTAATCTCTTCTATGGAAGATGGCCGTTGGCTCACAAGGAGCTCATCCGCCCCTTGTCAGGTCTTGTTGTTTTCAGTCCTGCTGGGTGTCCTCACACCCTCCTCACCAGACTAAGTCCGGTGGGGGAGCCGGCCAAGTCACCAACCACTTGACCACGGCCCCTGGCCGAGCGCCGGGTGCCCGCCCCCCCGCCGAATCTCTCTGAGCTTCCGGCACCCGACCAAAAACCATGGTCGAGCCTACCAAGAATCAAAGCACAAACTCCAGCGAACCTAGCTCTCTGGGTCATTGAGGCAGAAAGCCTCCAAACTACAACAAGTTTGAGGTCCTTTGGAGGAAATAGCCTTTTATCTCTTACGTAAAACAGATAATTGATCTGGATAATGAGGATAATACCAGTGTCAATAATCCCAGAACAAGAACTTGGTAAGATCCAGGGTATGAACTATACTAAGAAGGCATGCTCTATATCTGGTCAAAACATAAGTAACATATGATCACAAAAGGACATAAAACAGAAAATAGAAATTGCCAATGCGAATTTTGTCTTCAAAGTGTGCATCTTATCAATGGACTTCTGTGGATCTCTTAAGCATTTCCTGTAATGATCCACCCTCAGCTATCCTAACTTAGTTCTTTTAATCCAGGGGGATTTATTTCAACCTGTCTCTTCCCAATGTATTTGGAGCCTCTAATCCAAGGTGGTATACTGTAACCTGCCCTTGCACATCAGCTCATCAGCAACTCAAACTAGGTGCCCCGAGTTGCAGGAGTATTTTAAATTACACAATACTGCACATGTGTATTCTGTCTGTTCTGATCTATATTTGACCAGTCAGGCTTGTTAGCCCTGAGCTGAACTCTCAAACCCGAAGGACTGGTGGACCACTCTTCGTCTGGCCTCTACCCTTTGACCTGTCTGGCATGGGTGACCCTCCTAAGAGTCAAAGCACGAGGCCCTGACTCCAGCCAATAGAGCTCTCCAATTTTTTGAGGCATAGAAACATAGAAAATAGGTGCAGGAGTAGGCTATTCAGCCCTTCGAGCCCGCACCGCCATTCAGTATGATCATGGCTGATCATCCAACTCAGAACCCTGTACCTGCCTTCTCTCCATACCCCCTGATCCCTTTAGCCACAAGGGCCATATCTAACTCCCTCTTAAATATAGCCAATGAACTGGCCTCAACTGTTTCCTGTGGCAGAGAATTCCACAGATTCACCGCTCTCTGTGTGAAGATATTTTTCCTCATCTCGGTCCTAAAAGGCTTTCCCTTTATCCTTAAACTGTGAACCCTGCAAGCCTCCAAACCACAACAGGGATGTGATCCTCTTGCAGCGTCTCCATACACATTACAGTAATAAGCCAATTACCGAACACCGATGGAGTGCCAATTATTGAATGCGAGAAAGCATCACGCAATCTCTGAGTTGCATTACCTGCACTTCAAACATTGTGGTTCCATTGGAGTGGTTATCACTGAGGGTCCATAAGGGGTTGAACTAGGACACAAAACTACCCCCCTTTGAACTTTTGCTGGTCGATGTTTGCAACCTGCTTGTTCTCTCCTGCCGTTCATGTTATCTCCACTCACCGTCTCCATCAAACCACTGGTCTCCACAGCTACCCTTACAAAGCTCACTCCAACTTCCGAAGTCAGCCTTTCCCTCTCAGAAGAAGATTAACCTGAGTTGCATGATTGAATACTTTCTGCAGTCTGCAGTCTCAATACTATCTCAGTCTTATAGGTTTATGGAAGGATTAACTGAATATCAAGCAGGCTGCCCACTGAAGGTTCAAGTATTTAAGAGCTGAGTGGATTGTAATTGTCAGTTTAAGCATAATTATAGTCAGTCTCAGCTGCATTAATCGCTCTTCTCTCTTGGATCATGCTGTGCTGATTCTTGACCACATTCATCATGTCCCCGTGTGTAGCTGTTGGAGAACTTTATAAATGTTGACTGAATACTCAGGCACTCTGTAAGGACGTTCAATCTGGTGAAGGCTTTACTGTGATTGACATCTGTGACCACTTCCTTCTATGTCCAGAAGCAGACATGGTCACCTCCCCACAGTCATAATTTCACTTAGGCAGTCTATTTTCTTCATCTGACACGTGCTCCAAAATCTCTCCCCACCTTCCAGTGCAACATTCAGTTCTTGACAGCACACTTCAGACCTGGAGAGTGTTCAGGCGACATTTCACTGGGTGTAGCATCAAGGACGCTATTGAAGCTGAGGTCAAAGGGCATCAAAAGAAATTGAATGGAGTTCTGACCCACATAAAGTTGTGAATGTCTGAGGTCAATCACCTCTGCCCAAGGAGATCTCTAATTAGTATTTGGATTATTATTACTACTCGGTACTGCCATGGACTCAATGGGCAGAATGGCCTCCTTCTCTGTCTAATAATACATAGTTTGGGACATGGTCTTATTGAATGGCAGAACTGGACTGATAATTGTTTGTTTGTTGAGACGCTGGGCCAGATTGAAAAGGCAAGGTGTCAGGACCAGAGGCGAGAGCCGGGTCGGTTCTGCTCGCTGCTCTGTGACTGAACTGAGGCTGAGGTTGTGGCCTGCTCCGCTGCACCGGGCGTCGTGTCTGAGCACTCACTTTCATTCTAAATGCTCTTTGCTTACTTTTATAGTTGGCACCGTCTGTTGTTTCTTCTCCGTCTATTGGGTGTTGGACGGCTTTTTCTTATGGGTTCTTTTGGGTTTATTTGTTTTGTGACTACCTGTAAGGAGACGAATCTCAAGGTTGTATATAGTGTACATGCTTTGATAATAAATGTACTTTGAACTTTAATTGATAATTGGTCCATTATTGTCGCATGTACCAAATGAAAAACTCTATTTTGCATGCCAACCACACATAGCCATCCAACTATACGTACATTGAGGTTATACAAAGGAAAACACAATAACAGAATGTAACAGCCACAGAGAAAGTGCAGTGCTGGTAGACAAATAAAGTGCAAGGGCCTTAACGAGTGTGGACTGAGCAATCAAGAGCTCATCTTTATCAAGCAAGAGATCAATTCAAAAGTCTTCTAACATGCCTCACTACTTGAGTTCCTTAGAGCAGAGTCCTAGGCCCAGTCATATTCAATTCATTTAAATTCAAGTTTGATTGTCATTCAACCATATATGAAAACTCGTGAATGCAACCAAACAAGACAATGTTACTTCAGTGTCAAGGTGTAAAACACAATAGCAACTGTCACACACAGCACAGAACACTCAAAACATGTGTAACATAGAAAGATAGAGCCACTCAATAACAGAGACCAAACTCATGCCATCCAACGCCACCAAGGTCTGTAGGCGACCACAATAGAGCTGGTCTTCGGCCGAGCAAACACTGGGAGGACGGGCGCTGACTCCAACATGGATGCCACGCCACAGCACACCCAGTGAAGCGCACTGACTCTGACGGTTTCCCTGGCAACTGTGAACAGGCGACACCATGGCTTGAGGCCTAGTCCTCGCGTACACAAGACAGCAAGCACATATAGAATATGAGTAAAATACAATCATGCAAAATATACATATATGTATATGATCCAGACCCTCAGTCCGCTGCTCTGCGGAGCGAACACTAGGGGGCGTGGGAGGGGGAGGTAGCACCGACTCCAGCCTGAATTATCAGTGATCAATAGTGGAGGCGTTCGCTGAACATTCAGTTCATTTTGAAATATGTCAGCTGAGTAAGCAACAAGAATGAAACAGCATTTAAAGTGTGGATTGGTAAATGACAACAAAAAAAATCACTCTACTAAAGAATCAGGTCATGACCATTTCCATCAAAGCGGAGCATCAAGCCCGTGGAATTCCAGGGTATTACCATCACTGTATCCCCATCACATAGTCACCATTCGCCACAAACCCAACCAGTCCGGCCACATGAATACTATGACCATGGTCACAGTCAGAATCAGAATCATATTTATTACCACTGAGTTATATGGTGTGAGACTTATTGTTTCACTGCAGTGGTTTAAAGACATAAAATTACTATAAATTAGAAAAATAAGTAAATTGTTCTTAAAAGAGGAATAATGTGGTAATGTTGATGGATTCATGGAGCGTTCAGAAATCAGATGGTGGAGGAGAAGCTGCTTCTGAATTATTGAGCGTGGGTTTTCAGGCTCCTGTCCCTAATGGCAGCAACATGAATTGAATTGACTTTATTACTTACATCCTTCATACACATGAGGAGTAAAAATCTTTATGTTACATCTCTGTCTAAGTGTGCAATGTGCAATTTATAGTCATTTATAATAAATAGTAGATAACGATGAGGATATGTCCTGGTTGGTGACGGTCCTTAGTGAGGGATGCCGCCTTCTTGAGGCACCAGCTCTTGAAGATGTCCTCAGTAGTGAGAGGGTTGGGGGTTGTGGGTTGTGCCCATGACCGAGCTGGTTGAGTGTACATCCTTCTGCAGCATCTTGTGATACTGTGCATTGGAGACTCCATGTCTGGCTGCTATGTAACCAGACAGAATGCTTTCCACTGAACATAAAACCATAAGACAGAGGAACAGAATTGGACTATTTGACCCATTGAGTCTGCTCCACCATTTCATCATGGCTGATCCAATTTTTCTCTCAGCCCCAGTCTCCTGCCTTCTCCTTGTATCCCTTAGTGCCCTGACTAATCAAGAATCGATCAACCTCTGCCCTAAATATACATAAAGACCTGGCCTTCACAGCTGCCTGTGTGAATGAATTCCACAGGTTCACCACCCTTTGGTTAAAGAAATACCTCCTCAGTGCCGTTCTAAAAGGACGCCCCTCTATTCTGAGGCTGTGTCCTCTATCGTAAACTCTCCCACCATAGGAAACATCCTCTCTACATCTACTCTACCAAGGCCTTTCGTCATTTGAGAGGTTTCTGAATTCCAGCAAATACAGCTCTTCATATTACAAGCCATTCAATCGTAGAGTCATTTTTATGAACCTCCTTTGAACCCTCTCCAGTTTCAGCACACCCTTTCTAAGATAAGGGGACCAAAACTGCTCCCAATTTTTAAGTGTGGCCTCAACAATGATTTATAAACTCTCAGCATTACTTCCTTGCTTTTATATTCTAGTCCTCTTGAAATGAATGCTAACTTTGCATTTGCCTTCCTCACCAATGACTCGACCTGCAAATTAACCTTTGGAGAATCCTGCACAACAACTCTCAAGTCACTTAGTACCCCTGTTTTTTTTAATTTTCTCTCTATTTAGAAAAGAGTTAACCTTTTTATTTCTTCTACCAAAGAGCATGACCAGACACTTCCCAACTCTGTATTCCATCTGCCATTTCTTTGCTATTTCTCCTAATTTGTCTAAGTCCTTCTGTAGCCTCTCTACGTTCTCAAAACTACCAGCCCCTTCACCTATCTTTGTATCATCTACAAACTTTGCAACAAAGCCATCAATTCCATCATCCAAATCATTAACACATAACGTAAATAGAATCGGTCCCAACACAGACCCCTGTGGAACACCACTAGTCACCAGCAGCCAACCAGAAAAGGCTCCCTTTATTCCCAATCTTTGCCTCCTGCCAACCAGCCACCACTTTACTCATGCTACATTTTTTCCTGTGATACTATTAGTTTGTAACTTGTTAAGCAGCCTCATGTGTGGCACCTGGTCAAAGAACTTCTGTGTATCAAAATACACAGCATCAACTGATTCACCTTTGTCTATCCTACTTGTTATTTCTTCAAAGAATTCCAATAGATTTGTCAGGCAAGATTTTTCCTTGAGGAAACCATGCTGACTATAACCTATTTTATCATGCGCCTCCAAGTACCCTGAGACCTCATCCTTAATAATCGACTCCAACATCTTCCCAACCACTGAGGTCAGACTAACTGGCCTATAGTTTCCTTTCTTCTACCTCTCTCCCTTCTTGAAGAGTGGAGTGACATTTGCAATTTTCCACTTCCGGAACCATTACAGAATCTACTGATTCTTGAAAGATCATTACTAATGCCTCTACAATCTCTTCAGCACCTCTTTCAGAACTCTGGGGAGTACACTATCTGGCCCAGCTGACTTGCTTACCTTCAGACCTTACAGTTTCCCAAGAACCTTCTTTCTAGTTATGGTAACATCACAGACTTAGTGACCTCTGGAACCTGGAGCTTCCATCATGCTGCTAGTGTCTTCCACACTGAAGACTGCTGCAAAATACTTATTCAGTTCATCTGCCATTTCGTTGTATGCCATTACTACCTCTCCAGCATTGCTTTCCAGTGGTCTGATATCCACTTTTGCCTCTCTTTTATACTTGATGTATCCGAAGGAACTTTTGGCATCTTCCCTCATATTATTGGCTAGCTTACTTTCATATTCTATCTTACGTTCTTAATAACTTTTTAGTTGCCTCTGTTGGTTTTTAAAAGCTTCTCAATCCTCTAACTTCCCACTAATTTTTTCTCTATTATATTCCCTCTCTTTGGCTTTTATGTTGGCTTTGACTTCTCTTGTTAGCCACAATAGTGTCTTCTTTCCTGTAGAATGTTTCTTCCTCTTGGTATGTATATATACTGTGCCTTCCAAATTGCTTCCAGAGGCTCCAACCATTGCCGCTCTTCTGTTTTTTTCCAATCAATTCTGGCCAACACTTCTGTCATGCCACTGTAATTTCCTTTATTCCTCTGCAATACTGATACATCTGATTTTAGCTTCTCTTTCTCAAATTTCAGCATGAGTTCAATAACATTATGACCACTTCCTCTAAGGGTTATTTTACATTAAGCTCTCTAATCAATTCTGGTTCATTGTACAAAACTCTGCCTAGAATAGTTAATCCTCTAAAAAGCCATCTTGTAGGCACTCTAGACATTTCTCCTCCTGGAGTCCAAACCAATCTAATTTTCCTCATCTATGGCAGGATACTTGGTAGTGTGGAGGAGCAGAGGGATCTGGGGGTACATGTCCACAGATCCCTGAAAGTTGCCTCACAGGTAGATAGGGTAGTTAAGAAAGTTTATGGGGTGTTAGCTTTCATAAGTCAAGGGATAGAGTTTAAGAGTCACGAGGTAATGATGCAGCTCTATAAAACTCTGGTTAGGCCGCACTTGGAGTACTGTGTCCAGTTCTGGTCGCCTCACTATAGGAAGGATGTGGAAGCATTGGAAAGGGTACAGAGATTTACCAGGATGCTGCCTGGTTTAGAGAGTATGCATTATGATCAGAGATTAAGGGAGCTAGGGCTTTACTCTTTGGAGAGAAGGAGGATGAGAGGAGACATGATAGAGGTGTACAAGATAATAAGAGGAGTAGATAGAGTGGATAGCCAGCGCCTCTTCCTCAGGGCACCACTGCTCAATACAAGGGCACATGGCTTTAAGGTAAGGTGTGGGAAGTTCAAGGGGGATATTAGAGGAAGGTTATTTTACTCAGAGAGTGGTTGGTGCGTGGAATGCACTGCCTGAGTCAGTGGTGGAGGCAGATACACTAGTGAAATTTAAGAGACTACTAGACAGGTATATGAAGGAAATAAGGTGGGAGGTTATATGGGAGACAGGGTTTGAGGGTCAGCACAACAATGTGGGCCGAAGGGCCTGTACTGTGCTGTACTATTCTATGTTCTATGTTCTATGTGCATAATGAAGTCCTAAATGGCTATTGTAACATTGACCTTCTGGCATGCATTTTCTATTGCCCATTGTAATTTGTAGGCCACATACTTACTACTGTTTGGAGGTCTGTATACAACTTCCATCAGGGTCGTTTTACCCTTGCAGTTCCTTAGCTCTATCCATAATGATTCAACACCTTCTGATCCCGTGTCATCCCTTTCTAATGATTTGATTTCATTTTTTACCAACAGAGAATGCTGCCCCCTCTGCCTTCCTGCCTGGCCTTCTGACACAATGTGTATCCTTGGATATTAAGCTCCGAGCTATAACCTTCTTTCGGCCATGATTCAGTGATGCCTACAACATCCTACCTACTAATCTGCAACTGTGCTGCAAGTTCATCTACCTTATTCCGTATACTGTGCACATTTAAATGAAATACCTTCAGTCCTGTATTCACCCCTTTCGATTTTGTCTGCCTTTAACATTGCAACTCATCCTGTTGACTGCAATTTTGCCCTATCACCAGCCTCTCCTCACTACACATTGCTTCTGCTTGGAAATCGGCTACCTCATCTTCAGCACCGTTATCCACCTTTCCTACAATACTCCTTGCACTGAAATATACTCAGCTCAGGTCACTAGTTGCACTGTGCTCAACCTTTTGATTCCTAACATTGTCTGAGGTCTTACCAATATCTGCCTTCACAACCTCTCCACTAACTCTTCTGGCACTCTGATTCCCACCCCACTTCAACTCTAGTTTAAACCCCACCGCGTAGCATTAACAAACCTTCCCACTAGGATATTAGCTCCCCCTCCAGTTCAGATGCAAACTGTTCATTTTGTACGGGTCCCAGCTTCCCTGGAAGGGAACCCAATGATCTAAAAATCTCATGCCCTCCCTCCGCCCCTGATATCACAACCCTAGAGGTCCTGTCCTTTAACTTAGCAGCTAACTTCCTGAACTCCCCAATCAGAACTTCGTCACTCATCCTACCCACGTCATTGGTACCTACATAGACCACAACCTCTGACTGTTCACCCTGCCATTTAAGAATGCTGAGGACTCGATCTGAGTTATCTGGACCCTGGTATCCAGGAGGCAACATGCCATTCGGGAATCTCGTTCTCACCCACAGAATCTCCTGTCCGTTCCCCTAACTCATGAATCCCTTGTCACCACAGTGCGCCTCTTCTACCCCTGCCCTTCCTTTCTGAGTCACAGAGGCAGACTCAGTGCTGAAGACCCCACCGCTGCAACTTTCCTCTGCTAGGTCAACCCTCCCCGTCAGTATCTAAAGTGATATACTGTACTTGTGGTTGAGGGGGGTGGCCACAGGGGTACGTTGCCCTAGCTCCTTAACCCCTTTCCCACTCCTGACTGTCACCCAGTTTCCTGTGTCCTGCATCCACCTCTCTATATGCCCTGTCTATCACCCATTCAGCCTCCCGAATGATCCAGAGTTCATCCAGTTCCAGCTCCAGCTCCTCAACGCAATTTGTTAGAAGCTGCAGCTGGATGCACTTCTCGCAGTCGTAGTCATCAGGAGGAGCATTGCACTACTCTGCCTATCATCCATGGGGTCCTAGCTGAGCAGATACAAAGAAGAGAATGAAAAAAACTCGAGCTTTTCTTTCCTTCGCTTTCTCTGACTGAAGCCTCGAAGAGTTAAAGCCTCAAGATCGCCACTCTGACTGTATCCACGGCAACCACTGCGATGGTGGCTGCTGCACTCGCCCCCACCTTCCTTTACTTTGCTCTTGCTAATCGCCGATTGGTCGCTGGTCGAGCTCTTTTTTTACTGTACCGACCCATTGCTGTCTTTAATACTCAGACATTGGACCTGATTGAAGTCCCCTCCTCACAAAACATCCACTATCTGGATTGGCCACTGGTCAAAGCTCTTTTTGCTACATCTAACAGCATTTGTAAGAGTCTTCGGTGATATAGCAAATCTCCTCAAACTCCTAATGAACTAGAACCAGTGGTGTGCCTTCTTCACAATTACATCAATGTGTTGGGCCCAGGATAGATCCTCAGAGAAGTTGACACCCAGGAACTTGACCAGGGTGAAGCATAGAACATAGAACACTACACCACTGTACAGGGCCTTCAGCTCAGTGTTGTGCCGACCTTTTGACCAACACTAAGGTCAATCTAACCCTTCTCTCCTCCATAGCCCTCCAATTTTCTATCATCCATGTGCCGATTTAAGAGTTTCTTAAATGCCCCTATTGTATTTGCCTCTATTACTACAGCCAGGGCTTTCAATGCACTCGCATCTCCCTGTGTAAAGAAACCACTTCTGACATCCTCTTTACACTTTTTCCTATCGCCATAACAGTATGCCCCTTCCCCCCCACCCCCCCGGTATTTGCCATTTACACCTTGGGAAAATGTCTCTGGCTATCCGCTTGATCTATACCTCTTCTAGTTTTGTACACCTCTGTCATGTCAACTCTCATCCTCTTTTGCTCCACATAGAAAAACCCTAGCTCTCTCAAGCCATCCGCATAAGGCATGCTCTCTAATCCAGGCATCATACTGGTGCATCCCCTCTGCACCCTGTCTAAAGCTTCTGCATCCTTCCTATAATAGAGCAACCGGAACTGAGCACAATATTCCAAGTGTAGTCCAACCAGGGTTTTGTAAAGCTGCAACATTACCTCACAGCTCTCAGACTCAAGCCCCGACTAATGAAGGACAACACACATCTGCCTTCTTAACCACCCTATCAACTTAAACAGGAACATTGATTGATCTGTGAATGTAGACCCAAAACCCCTCTGTTCCTCCGCACTGTGCCAAAAATCACACCATTAACCACGTATTCTAACTTCAAACTTGACCCTCTAAAGTGAACTGCTTCACACTTCTCTGGATTGTGCTCATCTCAGCCCATCTCTGCATCACATCAACATCACATTGTATCCTACGGCAACCTTCTACACTATCCACTCCTCATCCAAGACGTTTATAAAAACCACAATGTGTCATGGTCTCAATCATTAACTCCCTATCTTGCTCCTAATTTCCTTTGATTATGCCTTGATTCTGACCATTAATTTCCCATTTACTGCTAAATTCTCTTTGATGACGACAGATCTGGTTTCTATCAAGACTTGCAAGCATAAGAACCCTGGGGTTACAACCATTAGTCACCAGATCGTTGTTTTATTTCCTGTGAGATAACTATGTTTCCCAACCGCTTAGAACCACTTGTTCTACGTTTAGCTCCAGTTTCAAGGTTTACCTATGAGACTGCATTTCTCTGAGTCAAGGCTCCGTTTCAAGGTCCCTCCTGTTCGCTGTTCGGCGTTTGCATCCAAATTCAATCTCCGTGCCTGTGTCCTGCACTTGGGTTCACCTCAGTCGCTGATTGCAGCACAATGAGCAGGGGTTCCAGAGCAGATCCCTGCAGAACACCGACCTCCAAGCAGAATTCTCCACTGGAAGCAACCCAAGCCAGTTCCGAAACCACACAGCCAAGTTTCCCTGGATTTCATGCTGCCTTAAATTCTGTTGACCCGACCGTGTTACTCCCTCGTGATTGATTAATTGCCCCACTGCTTTTCCAGCCCGTACAGGACACAATTTGGGAACGTGGTAGAATACTCGGCTTGCCTGGATGAATCCAGCTCCAATGTCTCTCAAAAATCAGAGCATCATCCAGGATAATTGATTAACACCCAACAAGCACAGTCTGCACCATCTGTAAACTGCATTACCTGCCCAGTCTGCCCTGATCGCACCTCCCAAACAGGGACTTTGACACCAAGAAGGTCAAGGGCATCAGGAGCACAGAAACACCACCACCCTTAGGTTCCCCTTCAGCTGAATCCCATCCCAACGTGGAAGTACTTTGCCATTCATTCATTGTCACTAGTCCCAAATCCTCCCAAACAGTAGCGTGGGATTACCCGCATTCATTGCCATTTTTCCAGAGTTATACACATGTTCAAAGTGCATTTATTATCAAAGTATGTATACTTTATACAACCTTGAGATTTGTCTCCTTACAGGCAGCCACCAAACAAAGAAACCCAATAGGACCCATTAAAACAAAAGAAGATGATCGAACACCCAGTGTGCAAAGAGAAAAAAACATATAGTCATAGTCACAGTCATACTTTATTGATCCCGGGGGAAATTGGTTTTCGTTACAGTTGCACCATAAATAATTAAGTAGTAATAAAACCAAAAATAGTTAAATAGTAATATGTAAATTATGCCAGGAAATAAGTCCAGGACCAGCCTATCGGCTCAGGGTGTCTGACCCTCCAAGGGAGGAGTTGTAAAGTTTGATGGCCACAGGCAGGAATGACTTCCTATGACGCTCTGTGTTGCATCTCGGTGGAATGAGTCTCTGCCTGAATGTACTCCTGTGCCCAACCAGTACATTATGTAGTGGATGGGAGACATTGTCCAAGATGGCATGCAACTTAGACAGCATCCTCTTTTCAGACATCACCGTCAGAGAGTCCAGTTCCATCCCCACAACATCACTGGTCTTACGAATGAGTTTGTTGATTCTGTTGGTGTCTGCTACCCTCAGCCTGCTGCCCCAGCACACAACAGCAAGCATGTTCGCACTGGCCACCATGAGAAAATTAAAAGTAGGCATATTGCATTCAGAACTGAAGTCCACAAAAGTGAGCTAGTGGCAGGCCATAGCCTCAGTTCAGTGCAGAGACGAGTGGGCCTCACAGAGCAGCCAGCCGAAGTTCAGCGCGGAGGTGAGTAAACCTTGCCGAGCGGCGAGCTGAACACTGGCCTGAAGATCACCTCCAGCCCCAACACCCTGGCCTTCGCAATCTGGCTCGGCACGTGCTGTAGACCGTCCAAGCCTCAGGTCAGTCTTCACTCTCGGACCCAGGCCCCACCTCAACTCTGCCCCACCTTGGCTCTTCGTTTTCCCCTGTTTCATTTGCTGCCTCCAAGTAGTCGCTCAGATTCACCAGCGCCATCTTAAACTGGGACGCCTTCCCTCAAAAATAAACGAGTAACTAAAATAAAATGATTTCTTGGAACAACATGAGATGGGAGAGATGAAATATGAGTTTAGGTTTAATGAAATGGGTTTGAATTCATTTGGTAATAAAAGATGAAAGAGAGAACGAGCCAAGATAATTAAAGGGTATATTAGACAGAGAAATTATCATGTTCTGTGATCCATTTTGATGAAAAATAAAAGGTAATTGAAGTTTCTGTGCGGCAGGTAACAACCTAAAAAGGAAAAATAGGAATAGGCCATTCGGTCACTCGTACCGTTCGGTAAGGTCATGGCTGGCCTCTTGTCTTTCCACCACTTTCCTGGATTGATCCCAAGTTGCCTGATTCCTTTAAAAAACTGTTAATATTTATCTTCAATACACTCAGCAAATGACCCTCCACAGCTACCCGAAGATTCACCACCCTGGCGGGGAAGAAATTTCTCTTCATCTTAGTCCCATATTCCTTGACTGAGATCCCTTCATTCTGGATACTCCAGAAACTGTTGAGAGTCATGGACACAGCTCAACACCTCACAGGAATCAGCCTTCCCTTTCCGATCTCTGTCCACACTTCTCACTACCTTGGTAAAGTAACCAGCATAATCAAGGGTCCCATCCACCCAATACATTCTCTCTTCTCCCCCTCTTCCACCTGGTGGAAGATACAGAAGTCTAAAAGCACAGAGCACCAGGCTCAAGGATAGTTTCTATCCCACTGTTATAATGCTATTAAATTGCTCCCTAGCACAGTAAGATGAAATCGTAACCTTCCAATTTACCTTGTTATGATCTTGCATCGTATTACCTGCAGTGCACTTTCTTTGAAGCCATTACACTTTACTCTGCACTCTGTTACTGTTTTACCTTGTCCTGCCTCAATGCTCTGTGTAATGATCTGATCTGTGTGAACAGTACGTAAGACAAGCTTTTCACACTACCATATGTCCATAAGACATCGGAGAAAAAATAACCAATTCAGCCCAGTCAGTCTGCTCCAGCGTTCCATCATGGTTGATTCTTAACCCCATTCTCCTGCTTTCTCCCATAATCTTTGATGTGATTACTAATCAATAACTTATCAATCCTTCTTTCAATATACCCGATGACTTGGCCTCCACAACCTGTGGCAATTGCAAACCAATTCCAATTCCAGCCAGGTGAAGCATCATCTCGGTGCGTATCCTGCCAAACGTCGCCTCAGGATTTTGTATGCTTTGATGGGATCATCTCTCACTATTTTAAACTCAGGTATGCTCTGACTGTGTGTTTCCCCTCATGTGACGAACCCACTGTCCCAGGAACCAATCTGATGAATGATTGCTGCACTCTTTGTCACACATAGGTTCAAAACCCAGGAATCGACCAGGATGCACACGTTGCTTGGGGCCCACATTTCCTACTGAGCCCTCTGAACATCAGGCACTAACCCTGGGACCATCACGCATTGGTACACAACTGACCCTGCCCGTGGCAAGCCACTGCGAAGCTGCCTTTTGGCAC
Organism: Mobula birostris; assembly: GCF_030028105.1. Lineage (NCBI taxonomy): Eukaryota > Metazoa > Chordata > Chondrichthyes > Myliobatiformes > Myliobatidae > Mobula > Mobula birostris. The sequence goes on from NC_092401.1 coordinate 12,078,873, forward strand.
TCCAGATACAGCAGTGTGATTTACAGGGAACCTTCAACAGATCCAGGCTGGTGGAGGAAGCCCTGACTAGTCGTGCCTCTTTTAAGGTAGGTGTTGGTTCTCTATCCATCTCTTGCAAGCGACTACTTTCACCCCTAACACTCTCTCTCCCATCACCCACATATTATCTACTTCTTGTTCCCTGACTACCAACACCAAACTCCCCTTTCACCATTGCCACTCGACCACCAGCTCTGTTTTTCGTAATGACCAGCCCTCATCTCTCCTCCCCAGAGGTCATCTCTTGCCCTGACCTCATTACCCATCAATCCTAGCCTTCACCCTGCTTCAGATTTTCCAATCGGCAGGGGCACAGGGATCTGGATTTGGGATGGGTACACACACGAGCTGGCTTTAGGATTGAAGAAGTACATGGGTATCCGTCCCTCAGTTCATGCATACTATTTTGAAATTGATTTCTAACAGACCGCGGCATTGCTTGAACCCTTTTGTGCTCGTCTCTGCTCTCATGACCCTATTCAAATCAACCCCACCATTCGAATTATCACTGAGCAGCGGGCTCAGTGGCTGGGAGAGAGCTGCAGCTTCAAAGTTACCAGGTTTAATCCCACTGTCCAATGCTCTGTTAAATTTGCACCTTGGAGTCCAAGTCAAAGTTGGTTTTATTGTCATGGGCCAAAAAGACCCGGGTGCACAGGTGCAATGAGAAACTTATTTGCAGCAGCATCACAGGCAACAAAAATTGTACCTCAATTATACACAGTTTTTACAAGAATAAACACAAAAAAGACAAATTCCTCTCAAGTGCAAAGTTATGAAAGTTGTCATAGTGTTGCTATATTGAGGTGATTAGAGTTGTGCTGGTTGGTTTAAGGTTCCTAAGGTTGTCATAGTTGGGGTGATAATGGGGATAAGCCCCCACTACTCTAACAGCCTCTGACAACCAAGTCTAACTCTCGGCCTTCATGTGTAGCTTAGCTGCTAGGTCTGACAGAACTGTTTCTACTGACAAGAGAAGGGGCAAAGGCGGACCACTGGCACCTCAAAACCAGTTGCTTCGGGCAGGTGGGGCTCGTCAGCCTTGGATGGCAGCCCGCCTAGGAGAAGGAAAACTCTGATTTTCAACCTCCGCTGCCTTGCGGCCATACCCACCCACGGGAAAGGCTTCGGGAGTAAACCCTGAGGAAGAAATCTGGAGCCGGGGTCCCTAAGGCAGTTTGATGTTGTTTACAACTTCCCTCTGGCAACCTCTGCGACAACACTGGTGTCAAGATGTATCGGCGCTTGCCCTACCCTTGGACTACATCAGTGATGTGGAGAGGGGGATCTTGCTGTATGGGCAACAGCCGGTTCTTCAAATCTTCCTGCCCAGGTTTGCACCCTGGAGAGGACACAGTCCACCAGAGGCGCAAACCCGTGATTCCCTGGAATCGACGGCTGCCTACTACTGGCTGGTTCAAGAACCAAACGGTTAAAGGGAAGTAGTTGTTCTTAGAACATCGAACATAGTTCAGCACAGGAACAGACTCTTCAGCACACAATATTGTACTGAACCAATTAAATTAATAATCAAATGGCTAGCTAAACTAATCTCTCCTGCCTACATAATGTCCATATCTTTCCATTTTCCTCACATTCATATGCCTATCTAAAGATCTCTTAACGGTTCCTGATGTATCCACCTCTACCGCCAGGCCAGACAGTACCTTCCAGGCACCTGCCATTCTCAGTGTAAAATTCTTCCCCCTCACATCTCCTTCGAAATTACCCTTCTCTCACCTTAACCGTATGCCCTCTGGAATTAGACATTTCAACACTTGGAAAAGTATTTTCCATCTACTCTATCTCTACCTCTCATAATCTTGCAAACCTCTATCAGATCTCCCCCCAGCCTCTGGTGCTCCAGAGAAAACAACAGAAGTTTGTCAGTCTCTTGTTATAGCACAGGCCCTCCAATCCTTGTAAACCTCTTCTGCATCCTCTCCAAAGCCTTACCATCTTTCCTATAATGGGCGACTAGAACCGTATACAATAGTCCAGATGCAGCCCAACTAGAGTTTTATAAACCTGCAATGTAACCTCTTGTCTTTTGACATATAAACCTGGTTGTGTGGGGCATCTAGCTTCTGTGCCTCCTGTAGATGGCAGAGTGGAGATACGTCTCGACCAAAGCAGGTGTAAGACGCTCGTCCCTCTGCTAGCCTGTAGGTCACCCTCAGGCAAGACGTTGCACTTGCTTAGTTCCTCTGATCAGGGTCACATGAAGCTACGGGATCAGGTGGTGGATAGTCGTACGAGCAGATGGTGCGTATCACAAATCCTGGTTATGCGACCACTGATGCCAGGCAGACAATCTATGAACAGCATTGATAACAGCTTTGTTGCAACTGTGGATGCGGCAGTGCGGCAGATATGGCAGCTGCGCTCGTGAATATGCATGTGTCAACTAATTATTATTTCATCGTGATAGTACTTAACTCCATTCTTTCCATTGTGTGCTTTTCAAGACTTGGACACAGCACAGCAACGCTTTGCTGCCTGCTTGCATTCGGCCTTGCCTGAGAAATTGGACTGTTGAGTCAACTGACTCTGAAGACTAGCGATATTCGTTTTATATTTAGTTATTCCTATCAGCCGCAGTGTAGGCTTCGTTTTCCATTTGAGAGTTTTAGTTAATGGCCCCGTTTGGCCAAGCATTTATTGTTTTCTTTTCCCTCTAACTCTGTTTGCATTAAAGTCTGTGAACTATCGGCCTGCCTCAGGGTCTCTCGCTCTGCACTTGGGCCATATCCGAGCCCAATGACAAGCTTGGGATCACCCGTTCTGGAAAGACACTGCCCAGAAGAAAGCAATGGCAAACCACTTCCGTACAAAAATCTGTGAAGGCCAGCTGGTGGTGCAATAACATCAGTGCTGGACCCAATCAGATAATTTTAACAAACTTGTCTACTTATTGTTCCCTTCAAGAACTGCTGCATTCCCATCGACCCTCCCCATGACCATTCAAAGTGGAGAAAGAACATTTGGAATGGCATTAGGAGCCTCGGGTCCATACATCAGGGGAACACTGGGTCGCCATAAAAGTGAGGGAACCAGATCGCCAGTGACCCATAGGCCCACCCATTGGCTGCTCCATCTGTGGATAAGCTTTCAACTTCCACATTGAGAACTGAGTCGTCCGATGTGTTTGAAAATGAGAAGGATGGACAATTGGATCGCATGGACTATAAAGATCATCTTGGTGATGTAGTGGGTAGTTCACGCAGCTCCGGTGACTCTGGTTCAGTCCTGATCTGTGGTGCTGTCCGTGTGGACTTTGCATGCTCTCGTGGTGATTTCTTCCAGGTACTCTGGTTTCCTCCCACATCCCAAAAGCACAGGTTAGCCAGCCACCCTGAATCATCCCTCTTATGGTTAAGTGGTAAAAGACTAAAAGTGGTAAGAATACATTACAGGGTAAAAGGAGGATAGATTAGGATTTACAAGGTTGTGACAGGTAGACTGAGATTTACGAGGATGTGCAATCTGGGATCTTGAAGCTTTCAACTCTCTCACCATTATAGACAGAAGCATGCTCATGCAACACTCTAACTGAGGTCAACAGCCAGCTCTTTTGTTTTCTTGAATATAAGTTATTGTAATTTATGCTAATTCTCTATGTCTTGCACTGTACTGCTGGCACAAAACAATAAATTTCACAATGTATGTCACTGAAATTAAACCTGATTCTGACAAGGAACTCGACATTTCCTTCCTTGAGGGTGCCAGTCGGTCCACTCCTGCGCCTTGTTCTTTCTGAAAAGATGGCAGTATATCATCTGCAAGAACAGCCCATCTTGTGACTTGCCGCTTGTACCCGTGCCATTCAACATAGAATATCTGTGCACTGAGTAGGGCACGTCACTCTTCACACATCTCTCCTCAGACTCTTCTTTAACAAGACAAAGAATCAGCCTCGTTTCCCGCCGCCCTCCAGCACAGGTAAACACGGCAGGATTTCTCACCACAGGTCAGCAAAGGGAACCCCCACCAGTGATTAGCCCCTGGCCCACATCATACTGAATCTAATTAGGCCCATTCCCACAGGAGTACCTGATCAGTGGCGCCACAGACAATGGGCACTTAAATAAGGTTTCACTTTGGTGCCTACACACAGTACAAACCATGGGCTGCTGCTGCAGAGCCACGAAGCTGGACAGCGTCATTTTAACTTAAAAAGAAATGAACAAGAAATTAGGACTTAAATCCGGCATTGTGCAGGTAATAAAAACTCTGAGTAACTCCCCATTAAGCCGGAAGGCTCCTATGTGTATAGCACAGGAGGGTCAGGGCAGGAGGGTTACACACAAATGGGAGCGGAAGCAAGTCATCCTCGATTCCGAGGGACTGTCAAAAATAAAAGATAAAGGTGAAGCCAACGTGGACTGCAGGGCAGATCGGGGTGAAGAGAGAAGTGACAGGCAGTGGAGGGAGGGGGAGAGTGGGAATGGTGTTAGAGGTGAGCAGGAAATCAAAGAACGGGAAAGCAGGAGAGGTCGCTGAGGCAGAGGTGTCTGTGAGAGAGGGTCTCACCACCTTCAGAATAGGCGTACCTTGAACAGACTTCACGGTGCAGCACCAAAAAAAAGGTCGTGTCACGATTAGCACAGAACCGTTGTTGTGCCAGGGACATGGATCCAATTCCACCTCTGGAAGGAGTTTGTCCACTCCCTCCATGACCGCAGGGGTTTCCTCCAGGTGCTCCGGTTTCCTACCACATTCCAAAGACGCATGGGTTAGTAGGTTAATTAGCCATATGGGTGTAATTGGGTGGCGTGGGCTGATTGGGCTGGAAGGGCCTGTTACCGTATATCATTAAATAAAATGGAGATTCAAGTTCATTGTCGTCTGACTGTAAGTGTATTTTTTTTTTTGTTCGTCCATCATCTACGTCGATGAGGACCTCGACATCAGATGGTGTCGAGACCAGCGCGTGATTTGGATTTAAGTGAGGGAGAGTTGCGCAGCGTCAACCTCACTCTCTCTTCCCAATTCCCATCTGGGTCCAGTGGCAAGACGGAGTCGAGACGGCTGGAGATGGGACTAGGCGCAGTGGATGACCAGGACGTCTTCTGTGTCTTGTCCTGCTCTACACATTCCACGACGCTTGCAGAGACAGCCTTCTTGACCGCTGGACCTTCCATAGGTCTCGTCCGCTCAATCCGCCGGAGTCTGTCTTCACATGCTGGGATAGACAACTCCCTATCACACCGAGGGTTTAAGACCCGTCGGCGACCCTCACCTGGTTTAGCCGGCTTGTCGAAGCCGTTGCCCGGGATGTGGCCGCTGTCGCATGCAAACAGCTACAGGGAGCCACAGGTGAGAGCTGAGTGCCAGGTGGGGACCAAAGGTTGACTAACCACCTTGAAAAGGACGCGACATGTTCCCCCACCAGTGGTGCTGCCCTTTCCTGACACCCCATACACTCCCTGTAACAGTCTACAGCCAAAGGAAAAAACGTTCCTCCGGACCATGGTGTACCTATACAATATGTATCACTCACAGCACATAAGCCAAAATAGTATACTATAAATAAATTAATAAAATATAATTCAAAATGCATGCAATAAAGCATAGCACGGGTAAGCAGTAAACAGTGTGCTGTCCCAGTGACGAGACCTCGGTGGTGGCAGGGTATTCTTTAGTCTCACAGCCTGAAGGATGAAGCTGTTACCCAGTCTGGCAGTCCGAGTCCTGGTCATTCAGCACCTACTTCTTATTGGTAGTGGGTCTAGGAGATTGTGGGATGGGTGGTAGGGATTCTTAACAATGCTTTGGGTTCTTCACCTGCAACACTCCCAGTAAATGTCATAAATAGGGGGAGGGACTCCTCAATGATCCCCTCGGTGATTTTTACTGTCCTCTATAGGGTCTTGAGGTCTGATGCCTTGCAGCTTCCGTACCACACAATAATGCTCTCGATGGTGCTCCTGTAGAAACCTGTTAGGAAGGAGCCTTACACACCTTAATCTCCTCAGAAATGTGCAGACACTGCTGCGCCTTCTTGAGTAGTGAGGAGGTGTTACAGGTCCAGGTTAGATCGTCCAATATGTGCATGCCAAGGAACTTTGTGCTCTTCACTCTATCTATGGCAGAGACATTGTTGAGCAATGGAGAGTGGTTGACATGTGCCTTCCTGAAGTCCACAATCATCTCTTTTGTGTTATCCACAGAGTCTCTCTGTTTGCCGACTCATCATTGTTGCTGATGAAGCCAACAACTGTCGAGTCATCAGCAAACGATGATGCAGTTTGAATCTTGATGATCTGGCCGTGCAGCCATGAGTCAGCAATGTGAACAACAGCACCCTGTGGGGTATCAGTGCTCAGTGTGATGGAGCTTGAGATGTTTCTGCCAATTCCACCGTCTGGGTCTTTCCATCAAGAAATCCAAAGATACATCAAAGAACTTGATTGGGAACTAATAAGGAGATTGTAGGCCAGTGGTCCAGAAGCTTGGTTGTGGAGTTTAGTTTTCAAAGCGTCTGAGGGAAAAGGATATGGGGAGCCAGAGATTTTGGGGAGGGAATTATAGACTTTTGAGCCCACACAGCTGACTATGTGAAAAGGATTGCTTTTGGAAATAATCTCAAAGCCAGAAATGGGAAGATGAATACAATAGGGAAAGGAGGGCATCCCAGATCACTTACAGTAAGGTCCCACAGTAGAGGAGGAAGCGAGTGCTCGGGTTATGTTCCCTGGTGATATTGGCTGAAGGATGAATGGTGGTTGGAACTGTGGAACATTGAGTGGTATCTTGGAATTTCTCACATCCACCTGATATAGCCAATGGGCTCTCTTCAACATCTTGCATCAGTTCATACTTCTGGCAGCAGGGTCTGAGAGAGGAGCCACCATCTGCTCACTCAAGTGGAAAGATGGTGGCACCATTGTTCTGCTGTTATCTGCTACCTCTTGGTGCCAAAGACACAAGTTGAACCCTGACCTCGGGCCATGTTTGAGTGGTGCTTCCACATTCTTCCTGTGGCTACATGGTTCTGTTGCTCCTGTTTCCTGCACCTGTTGTCTCCTGTGTCTCTCTGCCTTTCATATTTCAGCTTGCAGAGAGAAATATCATCTGCTCTAACCCATTTATACCCATCCTACACTCATCTCATTTTACTTGCCCCACATTCCATCAATTCTCTGTAGGTTCTGCACCTCACCTTCACACAAGGGGTAACTTACAGCAGACAATGACTACCAACAAATGCAATTTTTGGAATGTGGAATGAAACTGGAGCACTCAGAGGAAACCCACATGGTCACAGGGAGAACATAAACTCTATAGAGACCAAAGGTTCAAAGGTTCATTTGTTATCAAGGTGTATATGCAGTATACAACTCTGAGACTTGCCTTCTTCAGGTAGCCATGAAACAAAGAAAACTGTGGAAACTTTTCAAAGAAAAGCATCAAATCCACCCCCCCATACACACACACACACACACAAAAAACTAACAAAATGCACCAAGCAGGAAACAAGAACGTCAATGCCCAAAGCCCCTCCCCTTGCACAAAAAACTAACAAAATGCACCAAGCAGGAAACATGAACATCAATGCCCAAACCCTTGCACAAAAGTCTAACAAAGCACATTACATGAAATGAGAAAGAACGGGCAAAAACACAGAACATAAAAATCATAAGGCTAAAAAAGTCCACAGTCCATAGTCCAAACTATTAAGGGCTGAACCTCGGTAGCATCCTCTGACAGAGTCCAGGGGGAGAGATATCGCTGGAACCCAGACGCCTACTCTCCGGCCACAGTGAGTGACAGGCTCCTTGTCCGGCACCAGAGAGATCTGTCAGAGCAACGATCAAAAATCACCAGAGAGAAAGATTGAACCCTGTGCCTGCAGCCCATCCTTCATTGCCCCCCAACTGCGAAGCATACCAGGCCTTATTAGAGTAAAGTATTTTAGTGGGCTAGACCTGGTAAGGATGATAGATTGGCCTCTCTGAAGAATATTAGCAATCAAAGTGTATCCGACATAAGAATTCCAGCAATTCAATGGTGGTGGTTGTGATTTTTCTAAAAGAAAAGATCAGGTTATTAAGTGAATTTAAAGCCCTCATCTTCCATGGCGGGAGATCAACTGGCATAAATTCAGCAGGTTAAATGGATCACTGCCTTGCAGAGTGGGAGAAGATAAAGGGAGAGGAAGCAAGTTGTTGCAATAATGAACTGCCTTTTAAAATGCTCTGACCTTCCAGAACCTTTTAGTCAATGAACTGTGGAATTAGATAGGGTGCCATGGTCGCGTAATGGTTAGCTCAACGCTGTTACAGCTTGGGGCTCAGAGTCCAATTCCTGCGTCCTCTGTAAGAAAGCTTTTGTGCTCTTCCCACGAGTGTATGAGTTTCCTATGGGTGCTCTGGTTTCACCCTGTACCGCTTAGTAGGTTAATTGGTCATTGTAAATTGTCCTGTGATTAGGCTAGGGGTTAAATCAGTGGGTTGCTGTCTGTATCTCTAAATAAAACTAAACTAAACAGTCACTGCGATCCACTTTTCGCCTCTGTCTAACAACAGAGTAGGGAGGCAGGGAAGATGAAGAGGAGTGTGGGATGTGAGGATAGAAGAAAGGAAGAGAACTGGGGTGGAACGGCAGTGTAGTGGTTAGCACAACATTTTGTGGTACAGGCTCATTTCCCGCTGCTGCAGGTAAGGAGTTTGTACGTTCTCCCCTTAACCTGTAGGTTTCCTCCAGGTGCTCTGGTATCCTCCCACAGTCCAAAGGCGTATCGATCGGTAAATTAGCTGGTCATTGCAAATTGCCCTGTGATTAGGCCGGGATTAAGTCCGGGGGATTGCTGGGTGGAACAGCCCTAGGGTCCGGAAGGCCTATTCCGCACTGTATCTCAATAAATAAATTAATAAACAATAAAGAAAATTGGTGGCAAATTGTTGGCGGGGGGATGGTGAGAAGAATAAGAGAGCGGTGAGGATAAAAGATGATGAAAAATAGGGGAAGGGGAGATAAGCATGATAACATACAAGAAGACTGAAAAGAAGAAAGCTCTGTGTGTGTGTGTGTGTGTGTGTGTGTGTGTGTATGCACGTGTCTGAGAGACAGAGAGACAGATAGACAGAGGGATACAGAGACAGAGAGGGGAGAGTGAACAGGGAAGTGAGAGAGGCAGCAGTAACATGGAGACAGGGAGGGAAGTGGCCGCATTGGGATAGAGGTGATGAGGGGGCCACAGGAGGACACGGGCAGGAGTGCGGAGACGGCAAGTGGGGAGGTGGGGCGCGTGACAGTGGAGTGACAAGCGTGAAGGGGCAGGAGTGTGGTGAGAGTTACGTTTGGGAGACTGGCAGGGAGTCTCCGTCTTCAGTAAAACAAACCATCGAGTTTAACAAAAGGGATGAAGCTCAGCCAGATATAATTGATGTTATGCGCTCATTGCATCACAAAGGATCTTGCATAACCACTTTCAAACACAGCAAGCGGCAGCGTTGTCCCGATGAAGACAAATGAGCTACTTCATTTTACATTAAAGGGGAGCTCTGATGAGGAAAATTAAGATGTGTTGCCTGATGTATTTTGCTAGATATTTACAGTGAATGGATTCACTGGTTTCTTCCTATTGTGTTCATTTTCTCTGTTTAATTTTTCTTCAACTTTTGCCTTTCCTTTCCGTCTCCTGCTCTATCTTTCTTCCCCTATTTAACCTCTTCTTCTTCTTTCTTCCCATATCCCTCCTCTCCCCTCCCCCACCAAACCATACAGAACAAATTTAACCACAATTAACCCAGCAATATTCGTTGTACAGGTAGATAGGGTCACAAAGAAAGCTTTTGGCACGTTGGCCTTCGTAAATCAAAGTACTGAGTACGGGAACACAAGGAATTCTGCAGATGCTGGAAAGTCAAGCAACACACATCAAAGTTGCTGGTGAACGCAGCAGGCCAGGCAGCATCCCTAGGAAGAGGCACAGTCGACATTTCGGGCCGAGACCCTTTGTCAGGACTAACTGGACTAACTGCCCTGTTGGTCCTGACGAAGGGCCTCGGCCCGAAACATCGACTGTACCTCTTCCTAGAGATGCTGCCTGGCCTGCTGCATTCACCAGCTACTTTGACGTGTGTTACTGAGTACGGGAGATGGGATGTTATGTTGAAGTTGAATAGATGCTGATGAGGCTAATTTAGAGTATTATGTGTTTTGGTCACCTAGCTGCAGGAAAGACGTAGATAAGGTTGAAAGAGCACAGAGAAAATTTACAAGGATGTTGCCAAGTCTGGAGGACCTGAGTTATAAGGAAAAATTGAATAGGTTAGGGCTTTATTCCTTAGAACGCAGGAGACTGAGAGGAGATTTGATCGAGGTATACAAAGCTAACAGGGGTATAGAAAAGGTAAATGCAAGCAGGCTTTTTCCACTGAGGGTGAGTGAGACTACAAGTAGAGGTCATGGGTTAAGCATGAAAGGTGAAAGGTTTAAGGGGAACATCAGGGGAAACTTCTTCACTCAGAGGGTTGTGAGAGTGTGGATAGGCACATGGGTGGTAGGGGTATCAAAGACTATGGTACCAGTGTAAGTCGATGGATGTAGTCAGTTTAGATGGCCCAGCACAAACAAGACAGGCTGAATGGCCTGCTTCTGTATTGTACTTTTCTATGATTCTATGTTAGTTACTCACACTTCACCATCCATCACCTTGCACAAATGGTCGAACACAAAACTCAGACCCACTTACAGCCCTTCAGATCAAATACAGCATGGGGGAGTGGCTAAGAAACATAGAAACATAGAAAATAGGTGCAGGAGTAGGCCATTCGGCCCTTCAAGCCTGCACTGCCATTCAGTATGATCATGGCTGATCATCCAACTCAGAACCCTTTACCAGCCTTCCCTCCATACCCCCTGATCACTTTAGACACAGGGGTCATATCTAACTCCCTCTTAAATATAGCCAATGAACTGGCCTCAACTGTTTCCTGTGGCAGGGAATTCCACAGATTCAGCACTCTCTGTGTGAAGAAGTTTTTCCTAATCTCGGTCCTAAAAGGCTTCCCCTTTATCCTCAAACTGTGACCCCTTGTTCTGGACTTCCCCAACATCGGGTACCATCTTCCTGCATCTAGCCTGTCCAATCCCTTTAGGATTTTATGCGTTTCAATAAGATCCCCCCTCAATCTTCTAAATTCCAGCGAGTGTAAGCCTAGTCGATCCAGTCTTCCATCATATGAAAGTCCTGCCATCCCAGGAATCAATCTGATGAACTTTCTTTGTACTCCCTCAATGGCAAGGATGTCTTTCCTCAGATTAGGGGACCAAAACTGCACACAATTCTCCGGGTGTGGTCTCACCAAGGCCTTGTACAACTGCAGTAGTATCTCCCTGCTCCTGTACTCGAATCCTCTTGCTATGAATGCCAGCATACCATTCGCCTTTTTCACCGCCTGCTGTACCCGCATGCCCACTTTCAATGACTGGTGTATAATGACACCCAGGTCTCGTTGCACCTCCCCTTTTCCTAATCGGCCAGCATTCAGATAATAATCTGTTTTCTTGTTTTTGCCACCAAAGTGGATAACCTCACATTTAACCACATTATATTGCATCTGCCATGAATTTGCCCACTCACCTAACCTATCCAAGTCACCCTGCATCCTCTTAGCATCCTCCTCACAGCTCACACTGCCGCCCAGCTTCGTGTCATCCGCAAACTTGGAGATGCTGCATTTAATTCCCTCATCTAAGTCATTAATATATATTGTAAACAACTGGGGTCCCAGCACTGAGCCTTGCGGTACCCCACTAGTCACTGCCTGCCATTCTGAAAAGGTCCCGTTTATTCCCACTCTTTGCTTCCTGTCTGCCAACCAATTCTCTATCCACGTCAATACCATACCCCCAATACCACGTGCTTTAAGTTTGCACACTAATCTCCTGTGTGGGACCTTGTCAAAAGCCTTTTGAAAATCCAAATATACCACATCCACTCTACTAGTTACATCCTCAAAAAATTCTATGAGATTCATCAGACATGATTTTCCTTTCACAAATCCATGCTGACTTTGTCCGATGTGAGGAAGTGGAAGGAGACAAGTAACTCAGGGTGAGCACAGGTTCCGCCAACTGGAGGAGGGTGTTGGAAGAGGAAACCTGGTTGGATCTGTGCTGTACAAGAAACAGAGAACATTAGCCTTCCTGATAGGGGATGGAAGTGTACAGGGTCTGGATGTCCACGGTGAATGTAAGGTGGTGGGGGCCAGCAAATTGAAAGCTGTGAACAAGGGTAGATCACGTGTGGTGTCCCGAATGTAGATGGGAAGGGACTGGCCAAGAAGGGACAAGATGCATTAAAGGCTTGAGGAGATGAGTTTGATTTCAAATAAGAAAGTGGGAAGAGTTAAGTGATTTAAGAATGAACATGAAATGAGTAAATGGGAGTCAATTTGAGTCCAGATGAATGATCATGACCTGAAACATCAACTGTCCATCTCCCATCTTCCTCCATAGATGCTGCCTGTCTTGCTGAGTACCTCCACCTTCTTGTTTATTGCTTCAAGTACGACAGGATTAGTCAGTCAAGAAGAACAGGAGGGCGTGCCTTTGACTGAAGCAAGTACAGTGATCTAAAAAGATGCATTTGCAGGAACCCGAATCTTTGAACTTGTCCAACAGGTATGAGATTATTGCTGCCTTGGTTCTCTACAGCTGAAGTGGTATGCTGGTGCTGGCTAGCATTACAGCAGGGTCCCAGGTTTGATCCAGAACTTGCACATTGTTGATGCGTGGTTTACATGTTCTCATTTCGGACCTTGGGTTTCTCCAGGTGCTCTGGTTTCCTTCAACGTGCCGATAGGTTAACCGACTACTGCAGATTGTCTCTTAGTGTAGAATGAATGGCAAAAAGAATGAAAGGGTTCCTGGAAATGAGAATAAGTTGCAGTGGTGCTGGGAAATAAGGAGTGGGTCTAATCTGTGTGCCGGCATAGACTCAGGTGAACCAAATGGATTCCTTCTGTTTCATCACAAATATAATAATTATACTTAGATCCTATGAGCCCTATGACTCTATATTAAATAGTAACCTCAAAGTTGCTGTCGGGAATATCTTCGAAAGGCAGTGCCTCAAGAAGGTGGCACCCATAAGTTGGAGGTTCATAGTGTAGTTAGGATGCATATAGTGTTTTGGCCTTCATTAGTCAGAGGACTGAGTTCAAGAGCCAGGAGGTAATGCTACAGCTTTATAAACTCTGGTTAGACCCCACTTGGAGTATCTTGTTCAGTTCTGGTCACCTCACTATAGGAAAGATGTGGAAATGTTAGAGGATGCAGAGGAGAATTGCCACCATGCTGTCTGGATTAGAGACCATGTCTAATAAGAAAAGGTTGAGTGAGCTAGAGCCTTTCTCTCTGAGCAAAGAGCGATGAAAGACAACCTGACATAGTTGTATAAGATTATGAAGGGTGTAGACAGAGTAAACAGCCAGCACCTTTTTCCCAAGGCAACAATGACCGATACTAGCGGACTTCCATTTAAGATTAGTGGAAAAAAACTTAGGGGAGATGTCAATGGTAGTTTTTTGTTACACAGAGTGTGTGTCTGAAATACACTTCTGGGCAGTTTACAGTTTCATGGTGTGTTTTCTGGCCCTTTGCTGACTCCGAGAAAGTACCAGGAGGCAAGCTGCCTCGAGGACGAGAAGATTAGACGTGGGGTGTGAGCACATGATGGACTCCATTTCTCATCAATCTCACCAATTAAAGCATCAAGCAAGTTTGGAATCATCGAGGCTAGTGCCAAAGGCGAGCAACTGCTCAGCACCGTCTGTGAGCTTCTTGCCGGAGGAGGCTGTCTGTGTGTGGTGGTCTCTCTCCTTCTCATTCACTGCTGCGAAGGGAAGGTCCTTGCATTTGAAAGATCTCTCTTTCTCTCCTCATTGCTGTTGGAGGTTGGTACTGAAGCTCTGGGTCTGCAGTTTGTGTATTGGACTATAGTTCGGTTGGACTCCTTTGATTTTACATTTTTGTATTCTTTGTTTTCGGGGCTGTACACTACATTTATGCTTTGACAATAAATGTACTTTGAACTTTGAACTTTGGACTTGGTTGTAAAGGCTGTTACAATAGGGTCATTTAAGAGACTCAGATAGACACATGGATGTTAGAAAAATGGACAATGATGGTCTGTGTAGGAGTGAAGGCTCATATTGATGGTGGAGTAGGTCTGTATTGACTGGAACATCATGGGCTGAAGGGCCTGTACTGCTCAAAATTCGATGTTCTATGTTTAGTATTTTACGCTGTATGTCCGATAAAAATAAGTTCCAAAGGTTGCGTTGCCAAGGTTAAGGACATTTCCACTGGACTGGAGACTATCTTGGAGTGGGACGGCAGAGATCCAGGTGTTGAGGCCCATGTGGGAACCAATGGAACTGACAGGACTACAGAGAAGTTTCTATTGTAGGAGTAGAGGCATCAGAATGCCTCATTAAAATAAAAGCACAACCAATCAGGTCATAGTGTCTGTTTTACCATGTGCATAGGGCCTATGAGATCAGAGACATGAAGACACAGTGATAGGATCGGGAGCAATAAATAAACTGGAAGAACCCAATGGGTCAAGCAGCATCAGTGGAGGGAAATTGACAGTTAACATTTCTGATGAAGACCCTACGTTCAGATCTGCCATCACGGGACATCTTCGAAAGGCAGTGCCTTGCCATGATGACATCCATCATTAAGGACCTTCACCACCAGAGACATGTCCCCTTTCTCACAGCTACTATCAGAGAGGCTGAAGACACACACTCAATATTTTAGCAACAGCTTTTTCCCCTCAGCTATCAGATTTTCTGAACTTTCCCTGAACCTATGAACATTACCCATCTTTTTCACTATTCATTCATTTATCTATTATTTAATTTATTTGTTTGTTTATTGATTACTGTAATGTATCACCCTTTTTTATATGTCTTGCATTGCACTGCTGCCACAAAGCAACACATTTCACAACATATGTCAGTGATAATCAACCTGATTCTGACCCTGAATTGCACACATTCAGGAGAAACACTAAAATAAGAAACCCAGAGGCTTCTTATCTGAATGCAGGCAATGTTTGCAACAAGATAGATGAATTAGTTACACAAGCAAAGGTAATGGTAGATCAAACAGCTATTAAATGGATGAGGATGCAAGGTGAACATACCTGGGAATTAAATATATTCAGGATAAATCAGAATGGGAAAAAAGTATCCTTGAAATTGAAGAATGGAATAATGACAATGGAGGTAACTGCACAATTACATAGAAAATCAAGAAATATATATGGAATGCCCTGGTAAAGATATTACTGCTAATGTTGTAGGGTATTTCATGTAAAGGTTTTTCTGTACCATTCTCACATACGGATGCGAGACGTGGACCCTCACCAAGACGATGTGAAAGTCTCTAGATGGTTCTATACACGAATGCTCCGGATGGCTCTTGATGTGAGATAGCAACAGCACATGACGAACGTCGAGCTCTATAACAACCTACCGATGCTCTCCACTAAAATCGAGGCGAGAAGACTGCAACTAGCGGGGCACTGTCTACGCCACCACGAGCTACCTGCCAGCCTAGTCATCATATGGGAACCAAAGGATGGGAGGATGAACCCTGGGCACCCTCCCAAGACTATGGTCAACTGGCTCCTAGAAGACAGCAGCACGGCTAATGTAGATGAACTGAACACACTGATGAGGGAGAGGGAGAAGTGGAGAGTCCATCATCGTGCCCGACGCTGGCCCCCTCAGCCTGAGTCAATGTAGTAGTAGTAATAGTAGTTTTTCTGTAGAAGCAGTGTGTTCTGCTGATAGTGTTTGGGTTACCGTTAAAGACAAGCTGCTTAGGAATGTTGTGTCATCCATTCAGGAGGGTGGAACTGGGAGAAGATTCTAAAGAACGCTGAGTGAGTGACGGACACCGAGGTGGGTCGAGGTCTTTTTCGGCAGGAGATGGAGAGAGAAGAGGCTCGAATGAACTGGCCATAGGATTCGATCCAGTGGGAATGCACAGTCCGATGGAGCCCAAGAGGGGGAGTTCTGCCAGTGATCGGTGAATAGGAGTTGGTGCTGTGAGTACATCGGACGCATTGGCTTTTGGAAGATTTAAGCTCCAACCTGTACACCTTTGACTATTTAATTATAATGTGTCCTTTTTGTTTTTTTTTCTTTTCTTTGATAACTGGTTAAGTTAACATTCATAAATGCACTTTATTTATAATTGTATGCAGGGTTCGATCTGTTATTTCTTGCCAACTGGTGACGGGGCTGTGTTAGAGAGATGCCAAGTAAAAAGGGCTTTCATAAATAGTAAACGACACACACAAGATGCTGAAGGGACTCAGACGGTCAGGCAGCATCTATGGAAAAGAGTAAGCAGTCGATGCAGAATTAGGACATTTAGCCCATCAATCTTCTCTGCCATTTCATCATGTTCCCTCTCAGCCCCAGTCTCCTGCTTTTTCCCTGTATCCCTTCTTATAATAGCAAACAGGCATTGGCTAATACTTAAATAATGAATACCTATAATCAGTACATAGTAATACTATATATATTAAACATAAATCCCTTCACACCATCAGGAAAAGTGGTGCTAAGAGATGAAGGATAGTACCTGATCAAAGGAAGGACATGATAATGTTAAAAAGAGCCATAAAATGGACAATTGAGAAATTCTCAGCGTTTAACAAAGGAGAGTAAAGAACTTTAGAAGAAAGGAGAAGAGCCTAAGAGTTGTCTCGCAGTCATCACAAAACCAGACTATAAAGGCCTTTGCTTTCATGTACCAATGAAAAGGAAATGGTTAGCAAAACTTCATGTAGGTCCCTAAAAGACATTGACAGAAGATTTTTTTAATAAGGAATAAGGGAGTGGGTGAGAACGTAAACATATATCTTGTAAAAGTAGACACAGACGTTAATAGGGAGCAATTGAGTAAGCGAGAACCAAAAGAATAAAGACTTAAAGAGGAGGGGGCTTTCAACATAAGGGGGAAGGTAGCGCTGAAGAAAATAATAGGTATGGAAAGAGAGAGCAGTGGAGATGCATTTGCTGAGCACATGTAAGAGAGATCGGAACATTTCTGGATAATTAGAGGAAGCGAGATATAGATTTGATTGCATAAAAGTGGCACTGAAATGGAGAGATTTGAAGTGTTCCATTGTTACACTGAGGAAGATAGAATTTGGTTATATAGATGCACAGGCGATTATGTTGTGTTACATCTATATAATCAGGGTTATCAAAATATGTTTCACTGTTATAGGGAAGGAGATTGGGAAGTATTACATTTTTACAGGGAGGTGCTACATTCTGCTGAATATTGTGGGCATAATATGCCGCTGCAGGACTGTGTAGCAATACATGCAGGTTGCCCCAAGCACATCCTTTGGTGTGTTGGTTGTAAATGCAAATAATACATTTCACTGTATGTTTCAAAGTACACATGATAAATAAATTTGACTGTCGCAATGAAGGAGATTGGAGCGTTTGGGGTTACATTGTTACAGGGAGGGAAATTGGAGTGTGCTACACTGTTACAGGAAGGGAAATTGGAGATTGTTACATTGTTACAGGGAGGGAAATTGGAGATTGTTACATTGTTACAGGGAGGGAAATTGGAGTGTGTTACATTGTTACAGGGAGGGAAATTGGAGATTGTTACATTGTTACAGGGAGGGAAATTGGAGATTGTTACATTGTTACAGGGAGGGAAATTGGAGAGTGCTACATTGTTACAGAGAGGGAAGTTGGTGTGTGTTACATTGCTACAGGAATGAAAATTGAAGTGTGTGACATTGTAACACTGAAGAAGAATTAAAACACGCTAAATATGAAAGGTCTACGTAAGAGTGGAATGGAGAGGTTGGTTCTTGCAGCTGGAGAGCCTAGGATGGGAAAGCATAGTCTCTGATTAAAAGGACAACCATTTAGAACGGAATTGAGGAGGAATTTCTTTAGCCACGGGTGATGAATTTATGAAATTCATTGTCACAAATGGCTGTGGAGGCTAAGTGATTGGGTGCATTCAAGCAAGTTTGATAGGGTCTCGATTAGTAAGGGTGTCTAAGGTTACCATGAGAAGTCAGGAGAATGGATTGAGAGGGAATAGTAAATCTGCCGTAATGCAACAGACACAAAATGCTGGAGGAACAGCAGGTCAGGCGGCATCTATGGAAGAGGCTAAAAAGTCGATGCTGTGGGTCGAGACCCTTCTTTAGGACTCTGCCATAATTGTCACGAATTGTTATGAATCAGTCACAATTAAATGATGGAGCAGACCCAATGGGCCAATTGGTCTAATTCTGCTCCTAATTTTTAAGACCATAAGATATAGGAGCAGAATTAGGCCATCTGGCCCATCATGTCTACTCGTCATTTCATCATGGCTGATCCAATTTCCGCTCAGCCTCAATCTGCTGCCTTCTCCCCACATCCCTTCATGATCTGAACAGTCAAGAATCTAACAATCTCTGCTTTAAATGTACTTAAGGACTTGGCGTCCACAGCTGCCTGTGGCAAAAAAAAATCCACAGATTCACCACTCTCTGGTTAAAGATATTTTATGGTATTATGGTCTATTATGGTTACGTTGTTACATTAAAGGAAATTAAAGTACATTACAATGTTACAGAGAGGGAGATTGGAGTGTTTCCACTGTTACAGTGAAGGGAATTGGAGTGTTTTTTTTCTGTGATAGAGTGGAAGCAAGCAGAGAGTTTCTCATATTGCTGTGAGGATATGTTATTTTGTTTCAACGAGGTAGATTGGAATGTACAGAGCATCACATTGAAATACTTTGTATGCAAGCAGCACCCTGGCATTTAAAGGCATTGATGTGCCCATGAGGTAAATGTTTTGATTAAGAATAGACAGATGATGGTGAAGAAAACTCAGATGCGCGTTCCTGGACTGCCAGTGTGGTACGCTGATTCACAGAGCCCCTTCAAGCTCAGGCCAGCCGCCGGAATGCCTCCACCCTCTCCTCGACTATCAGATCGGCGCCTGCACAGACTCGGTGATGGTCTCTGCTCAGTTCACTCGAAATTGCTGCAGTTCCCTGGAGGTCGGTGACGGAAAATATGCTTGCATCTGAGTGAATAAAAATCTTCCCATCATCATCAGGAATTTCCACGCTGAGATGGGTATTGATTTACTCTTTACACCAAGCAGCCAGGCAGGCAACGAGATGACAAAAGCAATCATGCTGTTTGGATGTATAATGGGTGTTACCATAACAGTGTGGGCTTCTGCCATCTTAAGGCACATCTTGGCAGGACAGGGCGTGCATCAGGATGAAATAAACTCAGTAGCCACAGGTTCATTCATTTGTTATATGTCATGTCATATGACGTGGGCAGCTAATGGTCTTTCTATGCTCATCATTATCCTTGACAGATTTTTCTATAGAGGTCATCTGCCATTGCCTTCTTCTGTGCAGTGCCTTTACAAAATGGGCGGCCCCAACCATTATCAATATGTCTTTCTGGCATTAGTGGGTGCATTAGCATGACTTCCGATTTGCACCAGCTGCTCAGACAACCATCCACCACCTGCTCCCATGGCTTCACATGACCCTGATCACGTGACGGGGCAGGGTAAGCAGGTGCTACACCTTGCCCAAGGTGACCCGCAGCCTAGAGACAGGGAGGTGTGCTTCACAACTCCTTTGGTCGAGACGTATCTCCTCTTCACCACCCTTAATAAAGAGGCCACTGAGTGTGTATGTTGGTGGTCTTCTGTTGCTGTAGGCAGGCCACTTCAAGATTCAATATGCTGTGCATTTAGAGATACACTTCTGCACACCACTGCCTACCTATTGGAGTTGCTTTCACCTCACTGTCAGCTTGAACCACTCCCTTCTGTCCTCTCTCATTAACAAACCATTTTTGCCAACAGAACTGCCACTCACTGGAATTTTTTTGTTCTTTCACACCACTCGCTGTGAACTCTAGAGACTGCTGCACATGAAAATCCACAGTCAAGGTCACTTAGGTCACATTTCCTCCTCATTCTGATGTTTGGCCAAAAGGACAACGGAACCTCTTGACCATGTCTGCATGCTTTGATGCATTTGGTTGCTGCCACGTGACAGGCTGATTAGATATTTGCATTAGCAAGCCGGTGTACAGTTCTACATAATAATCTGCCCTATGACTGTATATTGCCTAGGACAGTAGGGCAATCCCTGGGAAAATCAAATACACTTCTTGAAAATGGGTCCACTTTAGAATTCTGAAATTCTCCTTAGGGTAATATAAGACTTCCTTTGGACAATCTGAATTCCAAGGGTGTGTAATAGACAGTAAACGCCAGAAGTTTTGCAGTTGCTGGAAATCCAGAGCAGCACAAAGGAGGAGCTCTGCAGATCAGGCACATTGACTGTTTACTCCTCTCCACAGATCCTGCCTGACCGGCTGAGTTCCTCTAGCATTTTGCAAGTACCGTGATAGGATAGAAGGTGTTCCTCAAGACAATGGGATTCTGACTCTCAGAAATGCTTCCAAACCTTGGAAAGGTCCCTAGGGCAGTGGGATACCCTTCAGAAAAGATGTATAGTCTTCAAAATTCTGAGTATTGATTATTGCATTGCTTTCTGGGATGACTGTTTAATAATGGATAGTAATTAGGGAAGTTCAAAGTTCAAAGTAAAGATTATTATCAGAGTACATACATGTCACCACATATTACCCTGAGATTCTTTTTCCTACAGGCATACTTAGCAAATCTATAGAATAGTAACTGTAAACAGGATCAATAACAACAAAGTGGACACCTGCATCCCTCACAATACAATAGCTTTGTACTGACTCCTCATGGACAATCAGGGTTGGGTAATTCAGATGATGCAATAGCCACAACTCTTCACATTGTCCTGACACACCTGGAGAAGAGGGATGCTTATGTGAGAATGCTGTTCTTCGACTACAGTTCAGCATTCAACACCATAATTCCCTCCAGGCTTGACAAGAAGCTCAGAGACCTTGGACTTCACCCTGCCTAGTGTGGCTGGATCCTAGACTTCCTGTCAGATCGCTGGCAGGTGGTAAGAGTGGGCTCCCTCACCTCTGCCCCTCTGACCCTCAACACAGGTGCCCCTCAGGACTGTGTCCTAAACCCCCTCCTTTACCCTCTGTATACCCATGACTGTGACACCACCCACAGCTCCAATCTACTAATTAAGTTTGCTAATGACATTACACTGATTGGCCTAATCTCAAATAATAATGAGGCAGCCTACAGAGAAAAGTTCATCACCTTGATATGGTGGTGTCAAGAAAACAACTTCTCCCTTAATGTCGCAAAAACAAAGGAACTGGTTGTGGACTACAGGAGGAATGGAGATGGGCTAACCCCTATTGACATCAATGGATCTGGAGTTGGGAAAAAAAAGATCAGTCAATGTCATATTGAATGGTGGAGAAAGCCTTAAGGATCAGGTAGCCAACTCCCATTCCTATTTCCTTATATATCCTTCCTGGAATAAATCCATCAAAAGTACTTATCCAAAAGCACCATGTCCAAGTCGTTAGGGGCAGGGACCGGACTCAGCATAGTTGAGGAGAGCTGGAACACAGAATCAGAATCAGGTTTATTATCACTGGAATGTGTCCTGAAATTTGTTAACTTAGCAACAGCAGTGGTGGGGACAGAGAACAGGAGAACCAGAAGGAAACTCACATGGTCACAGGGAGACTGTGTACTCTCCACCTAGATAGAACCAGAGGTCAGTGTTGAAACGAGTCACTGGATCTAATCATCAGTTCACTGGAGCATCATACAATAATGAAGACAACTCAGACATCAAATATTCTTCTTCAATAAAAATCCTTGGCCATTATCACATTACTCTATGTGGGAACTTGAAGTGGTGTCTGTTTTTCTATATTGCAATGTTCACTGAAGTTGAGATTAAATGCAAGTTAATTCAAAGTTCAAATTACATTTATTATCAAAGTATGTACACAATATACAGCCTCGAGATTTGTCTCCTTACAGGCAGCCACAAAACAAAGAAAGCCCAAAAGAACCCATTAAAAAAAGACCATTAAACATCAAATGTACAAAAAAATACAAATTGGGCAAACAATAAAAAGTAAGCAATTAGCATTCAGAACTGGAGTCTTAAAAAAGACACGAAGCCAGGCATCACCATAGCTGGTGCAGGCAGCATCCACAGTTCATCGCAAAGCCAGGTAAATGTTACGAGACCACAGACACGAAGCTAGGCATCACTGCAGTTCAGCGTAGAGCTGAGAAAATGTCGCAGAACAGCGAACAGGACCAGTCCTTGCTCCGCCTTTGGTCCCAACACCCTGCCCTGTGCTTAAACCGTCCAAACATGGGGTCCTTCCTCGATCTCGGACCGTTCTGGGGCCTGTGTGCTGCCATTATGATTCAGCCTGTGTCCGACCTTTCCAAATCAGCGCAGTGCTTAAATCTATTAGATATCAGGACTTTCCTTGCTCTCAAGAATGCCACAACTCTGCTTCAAACCCAACTCCATGTGCCATGACCAGACTTACTCTGTGCCTCCACCACTCTTGTCTCTGCTTGTCGTGAGCATGCCTCTCCTGTGCCTATAACATTACACGTCATTACTTTGATGAAAGCTCAACTGCCTGACACCTTAAAACTGGTTCTTTCTCAATAGGTGCCTCCGGACTGGATGAGTGATTTTAGCATTCTCTCCTCTTACCCTCACCCAAACCAGGACCCCACAGATGATCATCAGGCCACTGTAACCTGTACCATCACTGACCTCAACCCAACAAGTGAGTTTCCCTCCACTGCTACCTGCCTTAATGTTCCCCAACCCTGAACTGCATCTCTACCTCCTGGCTCAAATTTCCACTTCTTGTTCCACCCTTTCCTTTCATTTATTTATATTGTTTTCCTCCCCTCTATCTTTCAGTCCCAATAAGGAGCTTTGACCCAAAATGTTCACCCCCCCCCACAGATGCTGCCTGACCTGCAAAGTTCCACCAGCACTTTGCATGTTGCTTCATGTTCCAGCATTTGCAGCCTCTTGTGTCTCAGTATTTTCTGTTTCATTCAGAGTCTTGGTTATATGAGCAGATATGTAAAGAATTGGAACTTTGCCACTAAACTGTTCTGAAAGAAGAATTCCCTTCCATTCCTGCCTGGTTTTTGAATATTTCATTAAATTGTCAGTATTCCCAGAACACCGTTACAGCTCGGTTATTTGCGATCCCTGGGTTCTTTTAGGAGTTCAGGAATGAGTGAAAAACTTTGATTTTCACGATTATTTATTTTAAAGCTTTGACAAAAATATGGAGCTGAGAAGCTGACAAGCAAAACAGAGATTAAAAAATTCAGTAGATTCAAACCAAATCAAATGGTTTATTGTAATGTAAGAGAATGTATATAGTATACAACCTGAAATTCTTACTCTTGGCAGATATCCGTAAAATTAAAACCCCAAAGAATGAATGATGGAAATATCAGAACCTCAAAGCCCCCCCATCACAAGCAGCAGCAGAAGCATTGACCCTCCCCCCACTTGCACCTTCAAAAACACCCCCCACCACCATGCGAGCAATAACAAAAGCACCTTTGAGCTAGAGTCCATTCAGAACTACAGTCCGTAAATCAACACTTCAGTATCTCAAACAGACTCTCTTTCACTCGCTCCTACGGCAACTGAGCAGGAGACCTGCAGCTCACTGTTGTGATGTTACAATCTTCTGCGTCACTTCTCTGAGAACGCCCCCCACCCCCCACCCCTGACTCAGGGACTGACAGGGCTGTCAATCATGATCAAAATAGGGAGAGAGAGGGGGATTGCTTGAGTACAGGGCTCTCCTTCTAACAGCAGCGCACACCTCCTGCAGTCTCGAAGTTTGCCTCCCATAATGCTTCAATACCGACGAAGAGCCGGATCGTTTATGGGGACATACCCCGAAGCCGCACGGCCAGTACGAAAACCTGCCTCTCGTGGACAACCGTAGTTTGAGCTGTAGCTGTAGATCATGGACTCCGACTCTGTCTCAATGTGGCACTTTGAAAAACCTACATAATCCAGTTAACTTATTCCTTAGATAGAGATAAACCAATTAAGAGGCTACACAATTATAACAATTATAACGTGTGCATACTGTGCTAGTATTTAGCCAATTAAAAAATGAACAGGTATATGCAATCACTACACTGCCTCTGCAGTAAGTGAGGGATGAACCATACATTGTGAAAAATATATGAGTTTGCTAAAAATGCAAAGAAGAAACTACAATTAAAACTATAATTTTATTCTTGCATTAGTTCAACTAATATCTCATGAAAAATATTTTAAAAAGAACTGATTCTAACAATTCCCAATACATCTGATAGATGGATTCATCATGAATTGCAGACCTCCATCTACAGAGGAATAGACTAACCCTGGACTGCAAACATGTATTTATTCATCAGAGCATCTGAGTCAGCACCGAATTGGACCTGATTGAGCACCAACTTGATGAATCACATCTTGCCTTCCTTTCATCACATCAACTCTTGGTTATTTTAAACATTTCAGCAACATCTTCAGCTCTACCAAAAGGATACAATTCAAAATTCCTTGAAAGTTTCATTGGTATTTTTTTTTGACGACCAAAGTAACATTCATCCTTTCATATTATTTGTGATTTATAGAGTGTAGCAGGTAATCAAAACTTTCAAGAGCAGGATATTTATGGGCTTTTAAACTGCTTCATAAAGAAAGACCTTGCTTTTATATCATGTGTTTCTTGACCTCACAACATCCTAAAGGAAGTTATGGCCAATTCATTATTTTGAAATGGTAATTACCGAAGGGGTATAGGAAATGGGACACTTGAGCTCCCAAAAGCTGCCAATGGGTAAGTTATTTTTCAGCCGTGTTTGAAGAACAATTAGTGCCAAGGAATAGTTTACATTCAATAAGGAGAGCAGATCATAAACATAAGAAAGTCTGCAGATGCTGGAAATACAAAGCAACACACACAAAATTCTGGAGGAACTTAACAGAGCAAGCAGCATCTATGGAAATGAATAAACAGCCAACGTTTCGGGCCATAACCCTTCTTCAGGACTTCAGGGCTCATGGAGCTTCAGCTCTTTGATCTAAAATGTAAACACTCTCTACACAGATGCCGCCTGACCCTCTGAATATTTCTGTATTTTCTGTCTTGATTATAGATTTCCAACATCCACCACTTTCTGTTCTGTTTTTAACCTTGGATTAAACTTCAATCTGTATGATGATTCTTCTGACAATGCAACACCCCTATCTTATTTCATATTTTATATTTTCATGTCTTCTTAAGCCATTTCTAGAGGCTATTCAGCCCACTGAGTTTATCCTGCTTGTCAGAGCAATGCCATCAATCCCATTCCCAAAATTATTTCCTTGTAATCTCTTCTCTCTCCCTCCATGACCATCCCTCACACAACTGTCCTTACACGCATCTACACTCAGGTCAACTTACAGTCCAGTTAGCTGTCTTTTCGGGGTGTGGGAGGAAACGGGAGCATTCAGAGAAAAGGAACTCAGAGTAAGATGCAAACTCCACACAGCTTCTGCAGCCTCCGTGCTGGAGTTTCAGACTAGAGTATTTCTGCAATTTGACAAGGGCCATAATTGCTTTGTTGAAATGTTTCCACATGGTCAGCATCCACATTTCCCTTCAGGATTTGATTCACATCTGGCCAGAAGACCCTCTGTGGGAAGCCTCCATCATGCTTTTCAACACTCCTGCCTGTCCTACAGCTTGCATTATTTTGAGTCTTCCTAACTAATTTGAAAGATTTTTTGATTTTTTATATAGAGATATAGTACATCACAGTTACTGTGGCCAAGTGGTTAAGGCGTTCGTCCAGTGATCTGAAGGTCGCTAGTTCAAGCCTCAGCTGTGGTGGCGTGTTTGTGTCCTTGAGCAAGGCACTTAAATGCACATTGCTCTAGTGTCTGTGCGAGGAGTGGCGCCCCAAACGGACTTCCAATCTGCGCCTTGTAAGGCATGAAAAATGCCTGACGCAGGCCTCTCATGGTCTGAGTCAACATTCCCTCACCTCCACAGTTATTGGCCTTTCTGGCCCAACAAACTCACGCTGCCCAATTACACTCAGGTGATCAATTAATTTACTAACCCATATGCCTTTGGGATGCGGAAGGAAACCGGAACACCCGGAGGAAACCCAGGGAATACACACACTCCTTACAGACAGCGGTGGAATTGAACCCATCGCACTGGTTTTGTATTAGAGTTCTGCTAACCACTCCCCTACAGTGACACCCTTTCCTTTCCAGGTCACTTTGGTTCTCCACCCTGACTAGCTTCCAACCTTCCACGTTAAAAGTAGTTTCTTTCTCTCTACCAAAGTGACCCACTTTTCATTTCATTCTGTTAAATGAGGAGAAGATGGCGGCACGATGCAGCACGCAGCGGCCGCTACGATGAATGATATCTGTTATCTGTCAAGTAGGGTGTTGTGCACAATCCTGATCTGATGGAGACAGATGTGAGAGTACGGAGGAACAGATGGAGAAATTTCAGAAATGCCTGTTTCGCTGCTGCTGCTACTGTATGATCCAGAGTCTCCGGAAGAGAAGGCCCCGAGTCCTCGGCTTTGCTTGCTGCTCGGCAGTTGGGGCGGGGTCAAAGCGCTTGGCAGAGATGGTGCCCGGTGTCAGAGGGCTGGTCGGAGGCTTGAAGTTTTCGGACGAACTCAGAGTCGGCTGTGGTCGGGTGCTTCCACTGCATCGGCAGTTGTCGGCACCTGGACGTTTATGGCAGGGAGAGTTTCTCCCTTCTGCCGCCTGCTATCGGGGACTATCGGGAGTCAATGGGAACTTTGAGACTTTTTTTTTTACCGTGTCCATGGTTTGCTCTTTATCAAATTATGGTATTGCTTTGCACTGTTGTAATTATATGTTATAATTATGTGGTCTTGTCAGTGTTAGTATTTGGTTTGTCCTTTTTTTTGTGATATCACTCTGGAGGAACATTGTATCATTTCTTAATGCATGCATTTCTAAATGACAATAAATGAGGACTGAGTGTCCTCATAATCTAACCTAATCTAAATTTAATCTGCTGTTCATTGCCTACTCTGACAAATACCCATGCTTTAACAATTCACAGAAACAGGCCATTCAGCCCATGTTTGTGCTGAACAAGGGGCTGAAAGAAACTAATTCTCTACAGGTGATCCATACCCCTCTATCCCTCACATGGCCAGATGCACATTGAAAAGCCTCTCAAATAGATTCACTGTTTTACCTGCTTTCACCACCACACCTGTCAGTGCTTTCCTGGCACCCCCCCACCCCCCACAAACACTCCTTGTGTAAGAAAAACTTGCTCCACACATCTGCTTTGAACTTTCCACCCTCACCTTAAAGCTATGTCCACTTGTTTCTGAGGTCTTTGCCCTAAGGAAAAGATTCTAACTAAGTACCCTATCTAAGCCACACGCACAAAATGCAGGAAGAACACAACAGGTCAGGCAACATCTATGGAAATGAATAGAGAGTCAACGTTTTGGGCCAAGACCCTTCTTCAGTGCTCTGTCCAAGCCTCTCATAATTTTGTTTATCTTTACCAGGTCCACTGTCAACATCTGATGCTTCAGAAAAATCAACCCAAGTTTATTTGCCCTCTCTAATCAAAAGAGCATCGACGTAAACCACATCTTTTCCTTTTCCAAAGCCTTGACATCCTTCCAGTAGTAGGGTGTGCAATGGTAATGGGGTGACCAAAATTGCACACATTAATAATGCATTTAGAAATTGATACACTTTGCAAATCTCAGCATCATGCTTTCAATTTCTCCACCTGCATTAGAACTGACTATTTCTACTCTGAATCACCCATATGTGATATTACCTTAGGTTTTTTCTCATCATTTTTTCCCAAAACTACAAACGTTTACTCACGCAAAAATACATGAAATACAAGTGTCGAGTATTTATAAAACTGTGAACAAATTCAAAATAAATGTCATTATTACTATCGATAAAACAGTCAATACACAGGAACATAGAAACTTAGAAAATAGGTGCAGGAGTAGGCCATTCAGCCCTTCGAGCCTGCACCGCCATTCAGTATGATCATGGCTGATCATCCAACTCAGAACCCTGTACCTGCCTTCTCTCCATACCCCTTGATCCCTTTAGCCACAAGGGCCATATCTAACTCCCTCTTAAATATAGCCAATGAACTGGCCTCAACTGTTTCCTGTGGCAGAGAATTCCACAGATTCACCACTCCCTGTGTGAAGTTTCTCCTCATCTCAGTCCTAAAAGGCTTCCCTTTTATCCTTAAACTGTGACCCCTCGTTCTGGACTTCCCCAACATCTGGAACAATCTTCCTGCATCTAGCCTGTCCAATCCCTTTAGAATTTTATATGTTTCAATCAGATCCTCCCCTCAATCTTCTAAATTCCAGCGAGTATAAACCTAGTTGATCCAGTCTTTCATTATATGAAAGTCTTGCCATCCCAGGAATCAATCTGGTGAGCCTTCTTTGTACTCCCTCTATGGCAAGAATGTCTTTCCTCAGATTAGGAGACCAAAACTGCATGCAATACTCCAGATGTGGTCTCACCAAGGCCTCATACAACTGCAGTAGTACCTCCCTGCTCCTGTTCTCGAGTCCTCTTGCTATGGATGCCAGCATACCATTCGCCTTTTTCACTGCCTGCTGCACCTGCATGCCCACTTTCAATGACTGGTGTATAATGACACCCAGGTCTTGTTGCACCTCCCCTTTTCCTAATCGGCCACCATTCAGATAATAATCTGTTTTCCTGTTCTTGCCACCAAAGTGGATAACCTCACATTTATCCACATTAAATTGCATCTGCAATGAATTTGCCCACTCACCTAACCTATCCTATTCACCCTGCATCCTCTTAGCATCTTCTTCACAGCTAACACTGCCACCCAGCTTCGTGTCATCTGCAAACTTGGAGATGCTGCATTTAATTCCCTCATCTAAGTCATTAATATATATTGTAAACAACTGGGGTCCCAGCACTGAGCCTTGTGGTACCCCACTAGTCACTGCCTGCCATTCTGAAAAGGTCCCGTTTATTCCCACTCTTTGTTTCCTGTCTGACAACCAATTCTCTATCCACATCAATACCTTACCCCCAATACCGTGTGCTTTAAGTTTGCACAATACCCTCGGTGGAGGGGGGCACCATTCCCTGAAATCCTTCATCATGTTGACCGCATACTCAATCTTCAAGGTATGTCCAAGACTGCTGCATTTCACACTGTTTTATACTTTTTTGTTTTTATTATCCCCATTTAATAGACCTCTGTTAAACTATCAACTGGAGGAAATCACACAGGGTTTGCATCATCCTTGCAAAGATATTCCCTTTGTCCTATCTGTCCCTTCTCTCCTCTTCTTTAAGTTAAAACTAACTTGGCTTTCTCTCCTGAGGGTCTTTGATGTTCTTGAACTACAGGAAATGGGACACTAAAAGCTCTGACAGACACCCAATAGGAAATTTCTTCTTCTTTTTGAAAAAAAAATAGTGGAATGGATTCTTTAATATTCAACTGAGAGAGCGAACACAGTCTAAGCTCAGATGGAGAGCCTCCGGCATGAAATAGAACACTCTCTGTCTCTCCATAGATGTAGCCTGACCTGATGTGTATCATAAACTCATCCATCATGGAAACAGGCACTTCAACCCACCGGCAACCAGCCAATTACACTAACCCCATTTTATTGTACCCACTTTCCCATGATCTTCCTCAGCACGGGTTCTATCACCTGCTTACACACTAGGTGCCATTTACATTGGTCAATTTATCTACCAACTCACTCATCTTTGGGACATGGAGGAAACTAGATCACTCGGAGGAAACACTCAATGCCAAAGGGAGAATGCTTAAACACCACACAGACAGCACACACGGTCGGGATGAATCATAGCTGTGAGAAGTACCCTCGTAGTTGTGACAGTCTGCAACATTGTTTCCAGTATTTTCTTAATTCCAACTTCCAGTATCCATTTTATCTTGGATTTTCACAAGGGTTTGATAGTTGCATCCCAATGTACTCACCAGCTCCTGAGAATTCCTGGCCCAGGAGCACTCTGGTGGAGAAGGAATATTGGGGATGGAATTGAGAACCTCAAGGCTGAACACTGGGAACACAGAGAAGCCCAGTGTAAGTAGCAGATGAGGTGAACCACTTCCCAAATTTCACACCTACCATCTCCTGCCCCACCTTTGACAGAGTCTGTGGATCTCACAATTGCACTCTTCTCATTACTCCATTTGGGGTGAGGTACAAAAACCTGAAGACCCACACCCATAGTTTTTGGAAGAGCATCTTCCCCTCCACCATCAGATTCCTGAATTGTCCATGAATCTACCTGTCTATTCCTCTTTGGCACTATTTATTAATTGATTGATTTTTAACATAGCAATTTAATGTCTTACACTACACTGTTATCACTAAACAACACATTTCATGACCATGTCAATGACAATTAACCTAAACAAGAACCCACAGAACCAGAATGAGAGAAGGTCACCTTCAATCACGAGGGATTGCCCAATCACTGACAATTGATACATAGCAGTGTGCAAAACCAACACGAGAACATCTGCAGATCCGTAGATGCTGTCTGACCTGCTGAGTTCCTCCAGCATTTTGTGTGTATTACATAGCAGCGTAGCAATTTTGTTACTGGTAACTGATGAGACACAGCATCACATTCCGGAAAGCATGTGTCCTCACCCCAGAGTTACATTAGTTCAGTAGATCTGTCACCTGTGATTTCAAAGCCTAAAATTATTGAGTGTAAGAACCCTTCTATGTCAATAATGCCATGAAGGATAAAAGTTGTGTTTGCTTATTTGGAAGTATACCCCAGTCTCACTCACAGTGGTAACTTGGCAACTGGAGCCAAACAGCTGATGGGATCTCCATCACCAAGTAGGGTAGGCTGGGCACCAAAAGATGTTTCCTGCCAATGATGACCATATCCTGAGAAAGAGTTGGCAAAACCAACCTGTCAACAGTTCACAATTCAAAGTGGGAAACAAGTTCCCTAATACTCACAAACCAAACAAGATTAAGAGCTATCTCAGTGAGCTTTTAAATCACTTAGGGCAGGTGTCAGGGAATGGGAGTAATATGGACTGGTTGGCATGGATGAGATGGGCTGAATGGCCTATTGTCATGTTATACATTCTATCACTCTCTTTATTCTGAAGTGACGGAGGAGGAGTTTTGCTGGCCATGAACATTAATGATCTCCTCTGCCTCAGAACTGGACCCCAGATTCCATTGTAATTTCAAAGTGGTAATTCAACCTGAATTTGTAAAGGTAAAATAAATAATCCAAAGTTAAAAGTATATTTATCAAAGAATGTATACATTATAGAACCTTGAGACTTGTCTCCTTACAGGCAGTCACAAAACAAGAAACCCAAAAGGACCTATTAAAAATGAGGACTTATGAACAAACAATATGCAGATAGAGAAAAACAAAACAAATGGTGCAAACAGTGAAAATAAACAAAGGCTGACAGGGTGAGGTGAGGTATGAGTGTAAAAGGATAGTCCCTTCAAAGAGCAGCAATGCACAATGGCTGAAGAGTCTCAGACTATGTCGAAGATACGATCAGATACTCTTCAGGATTTCGTGATATCAGTCGTGTGGCACTTCTTTGGGTGGATGATCCAAGTACAACAGGTAATGTGTAAGTAAGTTAACACATGCATTCCTTGTGACCCAAGCTCAGCACTATCACCTCTACAGCAATTCTGGATGGGCAATAGAGGCAAGGTATAGAACTCCTTCTTCAGGAGAACTTCTTTATGCAGAACTTCTGATGCCTATATGGAATGAGCTGCCAGTGAAAGTGTTTGAGACAGATACAGTAACAACATTTTAAAGATACTTGGATAAGAATGTGGATAGGAAAAGACCAAGAGGGATCAGGTCAAACAATGGTAAATGGGACTAAATCAGATGGGTATCTTTGTTGGCATGGACATATTGGGTTGATGGGCCTGTATGACCAGGGGTTCCCAATCTTTTTTATGTCATGGACCAATGCCATGAAGCAAGGGGTGCGAGAGCCCCAGGTTGTGAATCCCTGCTCTATGACTCTATAATGTTGAACAGGGAACAATACAGTACAGGAATGGACACTTCAGTCTACAATATCTGCGCTTAATATTCAGGTATTCAAGTGCATTTATTATCAGATTATGTATAAATTACACAACTATGAGATTTGCTTGCTCACTGGTAGCCACAAAGCAAGAAACATGAAAGAACCCAATTTAAAGAAAAACAGATACAAATAAAAATAAAAGACCAAAACTCGATGTTCAAGAGAAAGGGAAGAAAACACAAATCATGCAAACAATTGAAGGGAACAACAGCATTCTGAAGCACAAATGAGTCCTCAGATCCGAACCCCGGAGCAGCCTGGAGTAGGCCCAAAGCCCAAAGCCTCGCTTATCAGTTCGTCATATTAGCAGGCATGGAGCACAGCAGCCGGGGCAGTCTTCATAGCCTCAGCGCCGTGGAGATGACCATCGCGGAGAACGAATGAAATTGACTCATGTCCCGACTGACACCCTGCCTTTTCAGTCTATCTAGGCTGGCGTTTAAATTGACCAAACAGTGGAACAGTGAGTCATACTTTGTACTGTAGCAAAAGGCTCGTGGCCTAGACCACGCCACCAGGCTACTTGCTCTGGGCACAGATTTGGTCACCCAGCCAGAAGCCGCTCTCAACCTCTCCAAATCAGCTCGGCACCCAAAGCAATCCAACATAATGCTAAGTTCAACTAATTCTCTTGTACATATGCTGTACACGATCTACATCCCTCCATGCCTTGATAATCACATGAATCTATCCGAATACCTGTTAAACACCACTACTCCTGGCAGCCCATCCCATTCAATATGATTCTCCGTGTAAATAAAGCTTCTCCAGTGTAAACAACAGGAATTCTGCAGATGCTAGAAATTCAAGCAACACACATCAAAGTTGCTGGTGAACACAGCAGGCTAGGCAGCATCTCTAGGAAGAGGTGCAGTCGACGTTTCAGGCTGAGACCCTTCGTCAGGGCTAACTGAAGGAAGAGTTAGTAAGAGATTAGAAAGTGGGAGGGGGAGGGGGAGATCCAAAATGATAGCAGACAGGAGGGGGAGGGATGGAGCCAAGAGCTGGACAGGTGATTGGCAAAGGGGATACGAGAGGATCATGGGACAGGAGGTCCGGGGAGAAAGACAAGGCGGGGGGGAACCCAGAGGGTGGGCAAGGGGTATAGTCAGAGGGACAGAGGGAGAAAAAGGAGAGTGAGAGAAAGAATGCGTGTATATAAATAAATAACGGATGGGGTACGAGGGGGAGGTGGGACATTAGCGGAAGTTAGAGAAGTCGATGTTCATGCCATCAGGTTGGAGGCTACCCAGACAGAATATAAGGTGTTGTTCCTCCAACCTGAGTGTGGCTTCATCTTTACAGTAAAGGAGGCCGTGGATAGATATGTCAGAATGGGAATGGGATGTGGAATTAAAATGTGTGGCCACTGGGAGATCCTGCTTTCTCTGGCGGACAGAGCGTAGGTGTTCAGTGAAACGGTCTCCCAGCCTGCGTCTGGTCTCGCCAATATATAGAAGGCCGCATTGGGAGAACTGGATGCAGTATATCACCCCAGCCGACTCACAGGTGAAGTGTCCCCTCACCTGGAAGGGTTGTCTGGGGCCCTGAATGGCGGTGAGGGAGGAAGTGTAAGGGCATGTGTAGCACTTGTTCCGCTTACAAGGATAAGTGCCAGGAGGGAGATCGGTGGGAAGGGATGGGGGAGACGAATGGACAAGGGAGTCATGTAGGGAGCGATCCCTGCGGAAAGCAGAAAGGGGGGGAATGGAAAGATGTGTTTAGTGGTGGAATCCCGTTGGAGGTGGCGGAAGTTACGGAGAATTATATGTTGAACCTGGAAGCTGATGGGGTGGTAGGTGAGGACAAGGGGAACCCTGTTCCTAGTGGGGTGGCGGGAGGATGGAGTGAGAGCAGATGTGCGTGAAATGGGGGAAATGCGTTTGAGAGCAGAGTTGATAATGGAGGAAGGGAAGCCCCTTTCTTTAAAAAAGGAGGACATCTCCCTTGTCCTGGAATGAAAAGCCTCATCCTGAGAGCAGATGCGGCGGAGACGGAGGAATGCGAGAAGGGGATGGCATTTTTGCAAGAGACAGGATGAGAGGAGGAATTGTCCAGATAGCTGTGAGAGTCAGTAGGCTTATAGTAGACATCAGTGGATAAGCTGTCTCCAGAGACAGAGACAGAAAGACCTAGAAAAGGGAGGGAGGTATCGGAAATGGCTCCAGTGTATCTCCTTTAAACTTTCCCCTTCCTCTAACACAGGACATTTCCACCCGAGTTGCCGAGGCAAGCAAACCACCAAACCCTATGACAAGTTTGAAGTCCTCTTGGAGGCCAGAACTATCAAATGTCCTTCATATAACTAGCCTTTCCATCCCAGAATCATTTTCACGAATATCCTTTGAACCCTTTCTGATGCACTTGTGATATTGTTGCTGAGAAACATAGAGTAAGTTACTGAATTGGATAGTCATGCACGGGGTGGCGGGGGTGGGGGGGAGTGGGGGGGGCGTGTTCAGATGGATTTGAACCAAATGCAGATAAATGGAACAAGTTTAATGACACACACTAGTTGGTCGAAAGGGCCTCATTCCAAACAATGACTCTTTAATTCCTCCTGCGGAAAGCCAAAACCTGCAGGTGCCATGAGTAAAGTACTATTGAGCAGGGCAGCACCAAACACAGTTAGTTTGAGAGATTAACAGAAAATTATTGAAACACTCAACAAGTCAGGCAGCGCCAGTGGAGAGAGAAACTGTGGAAAGAGGAAGACCCTTTGACCTGAGATATTAATTGTTCTCTTTCTGCAGATCTGCCTGATTTGTGGATTATATCCAGTTCTGAAGAAGAGTCTCGGCCTGAAACATCAACCATTTATTCTTTTCCACAGATTCTGCCTGACCTGCGGAGTTCCTCCAGTGTTTTGTGCGTGTTGCTTTGGATTTCCAATATCTACAGACCTTCTCATGTTTGTGATATCCAGCAATTTCTATCTTTGGGATAGAGTTCTAGCAGTTTTCTTTATTTTCACCCTTCTGTTCTCTCCACCCTTCCTCTTCTCTCTGCAACTTAAAGCACTTACCCCAGTTCTGACAAAGGTTCAGTGAATTGAAGCATTAACCTCTGTTTCTTTCTTTGCAGGTGCTACATGACCTTGCAAGTATCTCCAGCACTTTCTGCTTTTATCCCATATTTATGTGAGAGTATTGTGATCTCTACTCCCTTCACTAACAAACAGATAGCCTCTTAGAGCAGTTTAGTGTCCAATTAAGGGGTTTTTTGTGATGTGGCTCCTTGCCACAAGGAAATGAAACTTTCCAAACTCATTTCACACCGACTCTTACAGATGGAGAAGATATAATGCAGAGACTATTGAAGTGTATCTCTGTCAAACTAACCGTGCTGGGGTTCATTGAGCTTGCTGTAAGGCAGTGAATAGGAAACTCAGACACTGATAGCATTATTTGGAATGAGCTCAGTAATTGCAACATCCATCTGTGACCTTTCAGTGGTAATTCAATCCAGACTCCGCTGATTATCCGAGCTCTCAAAGGTTGCTTCTGGTCCTGGGAGCTCAGCTATTAGAAGTGGAGCTGTGACTTCATTTGTCTGAGGCGCACGCTGAGTTAATTGGTCAGAGGCTGGACCTTGGCAAGCCTCCTCCCGCCACAGCACTATGCTTCTCTCTCTTCTGCCCGTTACACCGCTGGCGTTTAGGGCATACATGAAGGTCCTTCATCTCTGGCATGTTCAGGGCTTCCTTCATCATGGCAGTAGCTCGGTTTTCACTCAGCCATGCAAGTCCCGTATGGAGACTCAGGAAGACGATCACACTCTGGTGTAGATGGATTCCTCATTGCCGATGCTGTGACAGTTCTGTTTGATCAGTCAGGGATCTCAGCCTGAGTTGAACCCCTGGACCTGGAGGACTGGTGGACCACTCTTAATCTGGCCTTTACCCTCTGACCAGTTTGGCATGGGTGACCCTACCAAGAGGCAAAGCACAAAGCCCTGACTTCAGCCAGCATAGCTCTTCAGGTCATTGAGGCACACAAGCCTCCAAACTCTAAGACAAGGTTGTGGTCCTCTTGGATGGTCACTACCAATGTTCCCTCTGACCTGTAATGACCAATGGGTGGAAAGATCATGTGCTGTGCAATTTTTTGCTCAGTGACAACAACATGTGCGCACTGAGTAATTTCTTCAATAAAAACGGTTTAAATAAGCCGGTTCTGAAATTGGCAGACAAATAATCATAAGTCAAAATGCCCAAGTCGTCTCTAGAGCAGTGTGAGTGGACAATCTTTGGCACCGAATCAGCCAGTTCTGGGAGCACGTGCTGGCAACATGGACCGTACATTGGAGCAGATGGTAGAGTTGCTGTCTCACAGCTCTAGAGACCCTGGCTCAATCCTGACCTCAGGCGCTGTCAGTGAAAAGTCTACACTTCAACCTGTGACAAGGTGGGGATTTCCCCGGGTTCTCCAATTTCCTCCCACGTGAATAAACTGTGCGAGTTCGCAGGTTAATTATCCATTGTGTGTGGGTGATGGCTAGGTCTTGGGGAATGCTGAAGGAAATTATTAATGGGATTAGTGTGGGGCTTAGTGTAAATGTGTGGTTGATAGTCAGAGCAGAATATATCTCTCCTACAACATGAACTATGAAGCAAAGAAGTGTGATCGGCCTTACTGCTTGGGGAAAGTAACTGTTAAAATCTGTGATGGTGGTAACATAGTTATCTAGTCTGAGAGCTGACTATTTGAACAAGGACCAGTCTACCAACACAAAGCAATCGCACGGAAGCTCATCTATTTCCTCAGACCAACACTGCACAACTTTCCTTATTGGAAACAAAGACATTCTGTAGAGTCTGGAGATCCAGAGCAGAGAGCACAAGATGCTGGAGGAACTCGGCAGGTCAGGCAGTACCCATGGGGAGGAATAAAGAGCCGATGGTTTGGGCTAAGGCCCTTCATCGGGACTGGAAAGGAATGGGGTAAAGGCTAGAATAAGGTGGGGGGGAGGAGAAGAAGAGCAAGCTGCAAGCTGATAGGTGAAGCCAGGTGAGAGGGAAGGTAGGTGGGTGGGGCAGGGGATGCTGAGAGGTGATAGGTGGGAAAAGGTAATGGGCTGAAGAAGGAAGGACTCTGATAGGAGGGGAGAGTGGACTGTCGAAGTAAAGGAACGAGGAGGCAATAAGCAGGTGATGAGAAAAGAAGGGGAAGGAAGGAGTCAGAAAAGGGAATTGGAAAGAAGAGAAGGGAGAGGAGGGGAAATGATTGGAGGTTAAAGAAATCAATGTTCATGCTGTCAGGTTGGAGGCTACCCAGATGGAGCATGAGGTGTTGCTTTTTGAATCTGAAGGTAACCTCACCGTAGCAGCTGAGGAGGGAATTGAATTGGACCAACAAGTTGTAATGGAAATGAGAAGTAGAATTCAAAAGGGTGCCCACCAGGAAATCCCACCTGTTGTGCCAAACAGAGCCAAAGTGTTTGACAAAGTGCCCCCCCTCCTCCCCACCAATCTACATCAGGTCTCACCAATATGAGACCAGGTGCAGAAGGCAGACTTGCAGGAGAAATGTTCCCACACCTAGAAGGACTCTTTGGGGCCATGAGTGATGTGAGGGAGGAAGTGAAGGGGCCAACTTGCCCTGCTTTCAGGGGTAAGTGCCAGATATGAGATCAGTGGGGAGAGACACGTGGACAAGGGAGTCATGGAGAGATTTATCCCTACAGAAAGCAGAGGGGGTGTGGAGGAGGAACAGATCTGTTTAGTGGTAGGATAACTTTGAAGATGGCAGAAGTTGCAGAGAACTATATGCTGCCTGCAGATGATCACGGGGTGGTAGGTAAGGACAAGTGGAAATCTATTCTTGTTATGGTGACAGGAGTGTGGAGTAAGGGTGGTCTGGGAAATAAGGAAGAGTAAGTGAGGCCAGCATCGATGATAGAGGAAGTGAAACCACTTTCCTTAAAGAAGGAGGACAGTTCAGAAGTTCTGGAGTGAAAAAACATCATCTTGGGAATATGTGGTGGTGGAGATGGAGGAATGGAGAAATGCATTTTTACAAGTCACAGGGTGGGAAGAGGTATAGTCAAGAT
Organism: Mobula birostris; assembly: GCF_030028105.1. Taxonomy (NCBI): domain Eukaryota; kingdom Metazoa; phylum Chordata; class Chondrichthyes; order Myliobatiformes; family Myliobatidae; genus Mobula; species Mobula birostris. The sequence continues at coordinate 12,117,163 of NC_092401.1, forward strand.
AGCTGTGAGAGTCAGTATGTTTATGAAAGATATCAGTAAATAGTCTGTCTCCAGAGATGGAGACAGAGAGATCGAGAGAGGGGAGAGGCGTCAGAAATGGACTTAGGAAATTTGAAGGCAAGATGAAAGTTGGAGGCAAAGTTGGTGAAATTAACGAGCTCAGCACGGGTGCAGGAAAGAGCATCAATAAAGTCACCAATATGGTGCAGAACTATTGGATCCTCACTTTTCAGATTCTATTTATATGTCCAGATCTGATTTACTCAGTGTGGCCAGGGTGGATCGGCAGGCATCCTCGATGGCTATGTAGCAATGTTCAAGGGTGTTGGGCCCGCTGTGGGAGACCCCTGGTGAGGGTGAGAAATGCTGGTAGTATTCTGGTAAACACTCTTGAAGCTGTCCTGGCTGAAGTCCCTGGCGCTGATCAGGGAATCCTGCTACAAGGATATTGACCACAGAGTATAGCTTACTGAGTGCAGACTTCACCTCTGTCTGGGTGGGATGCCGATTGCCATCACGATAGCTGAAGTGAACTCCTGAAGCAGATAGAATGGATGGCGTTTAAGAGTTAGAACATAGAGTATAGAACAGTACAGCACAGAAACAGGCCATTCAGCCCACAAAGTTATGCCCAACCAGCTAAGAAGCAAATCAAGAACACCAAAACACTAATGCCTCCTACTCATACAGTCCATATCCCTCCATCTTCCTCATATTCATGTGCCTATCGAAACGTCTCTTAAAAGCCTCTAAAGTACTTACATCTACCACTATACCAGGCAGCACGTTCCTGGCAGCCACCGCTCCCTGAGTAAAAAACTTACCCCTCACATCCCCTTTGAAACTACCCTGTCTCACCTTCAATGCATGCCCTCTGATATTAGATGTTTCAACCCTGGGAAAACAGGGTCTGTCTATTCTATCTCAGCCTCTCATAACCTTATAAACCCGCAAGAGATCTCCCCTCAGACTCTGCTGCTCCAGAGAAAACAACCCAAGTTTGTCCAGAGTCTCATGAGCCAGAAGGCATCCTGGTAAGCGTCTCCTGAAGCCTCTCCAAAGCCTTAACATCCTTCCTATAGTGGGGCAACCAGAACTGTTTGCAATACTCCAGATGAGGCCTAACCAGAGTCGCAACATTAGATATTACAGTCTGAGTAAGTGAATGATCATCAGAACTGTCCGACCTCCACGAGGAGATGATTAGGAAGTAGACCCCTCTGCTTTGAACTTGCCCAGGGACTCAATACGGTTCATTCAGCGAACTGAGAAGCCCTCAGACTGTCAGGTAAAGCAGGTGTAAGCCATGTTTCTGTGAGACAGAACACACGGCAGTCCCTCAGCTCTCTTTGGCAGGTCAGTCTTGCCTTTAAGCCATGAACTATGTTCTCAATGGCCTGGCCGTTAGCTAGTGCTATGGTGGAGAGTCGATCTGAATCACCTTACCTGCAGCCCAGACCTGTTTCCACACTTCACTGAAAAAGTGGCTGTGGTGAAGTCCTGGAGAGAGGCCGTATGGACTGAATGGTGAGTGACTGTCTGAGGACTGACCTAGAAGATCTGGAGTAGATTCAAGCTGACCAGGAAGGTAAGTTGTTTTTCTGACACAAGTCTGAAGGTTCCTGGCGTGGAGTGTCCTGCCCGAGCGGATGAGTGGGATCAGTTAGGGAAGCCTTAGCATCGGGCTGTAGAGTCAGGCATCAGATCCAGTGAGCCTCGGCATCAGGCATCCAAACCTCCAGGTCAGTCCTCAGGTCTTGGCTCCTGCTGTCTCCGTGGGATTAGCATTCCGAAACATAAGATCAGGAGCAAGTGAAGAACCTTCACTCTTTGTGCATGCTCTGCTATTCCATATGTTCCTGGCTGATCTTTTTCCTCGAACTACCTTCCTTCATTCATCATTAAAAATTTATTGGACAGAGACCCAACCAGTTCCCCACACCAATGCGCCCGGTCACCTAACTGAATTTGTCCTAATATCAAACAACATCTCTGTTATATATTTAATATTTTAAAAATATTAGAGTAATCTTGAGTGTGTATGCATATATATATGTTAAATTAAGAATTCCTGTCCATTTAAATAATTAGTTACTGGTTCTATAAAAATATATTAATTGCAGACGTCATCACACTGCCAGGTGATACATGCGCACTCCTTGCTTATTAGACTGGCATTTTGGGCTCTCATTTCTTCCTTTGAACTAGTTAAAGTTTTGAAGTTACCAAACATCACAATCTTCTTCAACTCTACCCATTTTCTCGGGGTCAAAATGCAGCCATGGACAAAATGTGGGATATGGGGAAAATTCTATGCTCATCCTATTTGGGCCCACTCCCATATCTTGTTTTCTACTAAATCAGCAGGCGCTTCCTGCACTCAGGGAGAACTTGAATATGCTATCGCCTTCACTGTCAGCTCTCACATCGTCCATCTGTGCCACTTCCCTTCCCTTCTAGAATTCTCTGTCTACCTCTCAGTGAGCAAGGTAGCCATGAACACACATTACAAGCCCATGGGCTCTCTTGACTATACTTCAGGGCGACCAGAGAAATTTGGCTTGTCCCCATTGACTCTGACCAACTTTTCTCGATGCACCATGGAAAGCATTCTATCTGGATGCACAAAGGTTTGATACAGCATCTGCTCTGCACGTGACCACAAGAAACTGAAGAGAGTTGTGCACACAGCTCAGCCATCACCAGATCTAATCTTCTCACTGCCTCATTAAAGCAGCCTGCATAATCAAAAACCCCACCCACCCCAGGCATTCTCTCTTCTCCCTTCTCCTATCAGAAGAAGATGCTAAAGCATAAAAGCACATACCACCAGGCTCAAGCACAGCCTCTACCCCACTGTTGTCGGACTCTGGAATGGGCCTCTTGTACGACAAGACCTCAGAACTGACCTTGCTATGGTCTTGCATGTTATTGTTTACCCACAATGCATTTTTTCAGTAGCTTATACACTTTATTCAGCATTGTCACTGTCTTACCCCAATGCACTGTGAAATGATCTGATCTTTGTGAGCAGTTTGCAAGGCAATCTCTTCACTGTCCTGATGAAGGAACTTGGCCTCAAATGTCAACTGCTTATTCCCCTCCATAGATGCTGCCTAACTTGCCGAGTTTCTTCGGCATTTTGTGTGTGTGACCTTCTCACCGTATCTGGCAACAAATTAGCCATCCCTGGCTAACAGTCACATGACTCAGCAATGCATGTGTATGGTCAGATGACCATCTCCGATAAACAACACACGTCTAGGGTTGGTATGATTCGGGTTCAACCAATCAGGAAAATTGGAACACTCCATTGCGGGAATACAAGTTATGGTGAATGTTGTGTAAATACTGCCCCATGCAAAAGTTATCATTTGCCAGGAAATAATGGAACATACACCGACTTGAACTTAAAGCACATTTTCAAAAATATTGCAACCTTATCAAACAGTTAACAGAAAAAGGGCCCATTACAGTTAAACCAGGTTATAACATGCACATAAACGTTGGAGCTCATTGCTGCGTAATCGTGTGCTTCGCTTTAATTACCCATGGCACTGAACCCACGTTCCGCGTGAAAGACAGCAGCCAGAATTCTAACTTCCCTCAAAATCCATTATAAATTAGCTGGTTAACTCACTTCCCCCATGGAACCATTTGTCTGCACAAAGAACTTTGGATTGGACTTTGCACAAAGGATTTGCTGTTTGGGCGGGGTTCTGCAAACATCTTCTATTGTCTCTGCTCCGCACCTCACTTCTTCTCCAACTCCTGCAAAAAAAACTCTCCTAAAACCCACCTTCCCCTAGAAACTGGATGCCTCCCATCTCTGTTGAATGTTCCCATGGCATCCCAAGGGACAGAATGTTATCAAGACAAACAGAACGAGCTGACACAACATTCCTAAGCTGATTCAATGACCCCCTATCTCAACAGAAACCAAAATACTGGACTGTAAAGCTTAGTTGACAGAACACACTGTGTTTTACAGAAAAGTTGCAGGAAATGGAAGACCTAACAGCATAACAGTATTAATACAATAAAACATGTCTTATTGCATTACATGTGTGTCACACAAGATTTCCAGCATCTGTAAAATCTCTCATGTTCTACGACAGGGAAATGGGAGCACTCAAAAGCGTATCATTGGTCATAAGGAGAGTATTGTGCCATCAGCGATGTGACTCTGGAGAGTCCAATACAAACTCATTGCAACCCAGTTTGAAGAGCTCCAACTGACTATGACTCATTCCTTACTTGGAATACGGAGCAGGGAGAATCCTTTGATGACAAACATGAGAAAATCTGTGGATGATGGAAATCCAAAGCAAAACACACAAAATGTTAGAGGAACTTAGCAGGCCAAGCAGCATCTAAGGGATAGGGTAACCCGTCAATGTTTCGGGCCCAGACCCTTCGTCGGGACATCAGGACCGAGTACCTCTAGCATTTTGTGTGTGTTGATTAGAATCCTGCGATAGCTCCTTAATGCAGTTAATACAGAGAGCAGCTAATTTTAGTTTTATACATTTACAGAGATTGGATTGCTTGTAGGTTCCAGGAGTACGGCTTGAGGACATGACTGCCGTTCGGGAGAATTAACTCGCTGTGCCAGGCTGATCCCAGGCCAAGAAGGATACACTAAGAAATGTGAGAAAATTATGACCAAAGCAGCATGGACATTACACAGTCTGGACAACACCAGGAGAGGCTGGAAGAGAAATACTTACTTTATACTTTATACTTTATTGTCATCAAACAATTGATACTAGAACGTACAATCATCACAGCGATATTTGATTCCGCAGTTCCCGCTCCCTAGAGTAGAAATCGATAGTAAATATTAAAAATTTAAATTATAAATCATAAATAGAGGATAGAAAATGGAAGGTAAGGTAGTGCAAAGAAACTGAGAGGTAGATCGAGATATTTGGACAGTTCAACAGTTTTATCACAGTTGGAAAGCGGCTGCTCCCAAATCTGGCCGTACGAGTCTTCAAGCTCCTGAGGCTTCTCCTGGAGGGAAAAAGTGTGTTGGCTGGGTGGGTGGTGTCCTTGATTATCCTGGCAGCACTGCTCCAACAGCGTACGGTGTAATAAGAGTCCAAGGACAGAAGATTGGTTTGTGTGATGTGCTGTGCTGTGTTCAGGATCTTCTGCAGCTTCTTCCGGTCTTGGACAGGACAACTTCCATACCAGGTTGTGATGCACCCTAGAAGAATGCTTTCTACAGTGCATCTATAAAAATTAGTGAGGGTTTTAGGGGACAGGCCAAATTTCTTCAGCCCCACATATGGTGTGCGATGCGCACTGGAAAATTATGTTCACCGATGGTGCACAATGCAGACGTGGCGAGTCCATGGCATGGACAAGAGCAGACACGGAGCCAGATTCAACACACCATTTGAATTCAACGTACCTGATGGCAGAGAAAGTCACTTCTGAGGAAGGAACAACTGATGGACCAATCTTTGGTTGTAAAGGCAGAGATATTGGCTCTTTCATTATCTTCATTGATAGCTTGAATTACCAACTGTTTTTCCAGTAGTTCAGAGATTAGGTAAGAGAGATAATGAGATATTTTCCTGAAAAATTTCAAACTCCCTCAGCTTATTCAAGGCGGGAGTTTGCTCTCTGACTGCCTGAACACAGTTGCTGTTTATTCAGAGTAAGCATTAGTCACTGTGTGAAACTGTTCCAAGTTATTATTTTGTTTTAGTAGGATAAGTGGTACATTGTAATTGTGCAGACTTTATTCAGGGTAAGATTTTTTATGTTTTTTAGAACCTCCCTTAGGGTTGAGGAAGACTTGCTTTTACTCCGGTTCTGAGGAGCTGAAGATCTTTGTGTGTGAGTTCCTTTAACATGAAGACCCACTTGCACATTACTTTCCAAAGCAGAGCAAGTCAAAGATGGGCAGGGTTGATGCAGGGATGGTATCCACAATAGGTACATATATACAATTACAAGAGCTATAAGTAGGTAAATGTAATAAGGCTTTTTTCCACTAAGGTTTGGCTGAGTCTAGAACTGGTTTGAAAGGTGAGATGCTTAAGGTAACATCTTAAACAGGGGGAACTCCTTCACTCATAAAGAGGTGAGAGTGTGGAATGAGCTGCCAGAGGGAGTGATGGATGCAGGTTCGATTTTAACATTTAAGATGGTTGGATGTATACGGATAGAAAAGGTGTTGAAGGCTATGGTCTAGGTGCAGGCTGATGGGGTTAAGCAGAATAATAGCTAAACGTGGTCTAGATGAGACAAAAGGCCTTTTTCTACGCTATACTGCTCTATGACTCTATGACACAGTGAATACACACACACACACACACACACACACACACACACACACACACACACATGCACACACACACACTCATTCACACATGGTACGATAGGGCTGGTATGTTAGCATAGCAGTTAGCTCAGTACTTTACAATGCCAGCCGTAAGACTGGGGTTCAAGTCTTGCTGCTGCCTGTACAGAGTCTCCATTGTCTCCTTGACTTCGTAGGTTTCCTCCGGGTCCTCCAGTTTCCATATATGCTTCGGGTTAGTGAGTTGTGAGCATACTGTGTTGACCCCACATGGTGGCACTTGTGGTCTGCCCAGCACAACCCTCACCTAGCTGATTTGATGCAAGTGACTCACTTCACTGTACGTCCCATGTAAGTCTGAAGCTAATCTTTCATCACACGCAAGCGAACATGTAACTCGCAGAAAAACTCACACACTCATTTACAAACAGAAGCAAACATACAAACATGCACACACCCGGAGTCTAAGGGATAATTCAAGAAAAAGAAACGTTCGCTGCATCTTTCTACCCATCAGGAGATTAATAGTTATTGGAATTAAGGGTTGATACGCACAAGTGATGCTGAGGTAAAAGATCAACCATCACCATGCATGGTGGAACAGGCGTGAAGGGCTGAATGGCCTCCTACTGATTTAATTCCTTAGCACTAATTGGAGTAAGAATTACTGGATGGTAACTGTGCAGAGCCAGTGTTTGTTCAGGTTAAGAGTTACTCACTGTGTAACAGTGCAAAATTCCTCTTTTACCCCAGGGCTTTGTACATTTATTTGGTGTATGGATTTAAAGTCTGACATTTCCCGTGGTGAGACTCCAGTGCTTTGCAAGTAATGATGTGTTAAAGTGACCCATTTAGATGAGCAATTACAAGATTAACATTTGCAAAGGTGAGCATCAGGCCATTAATCTGCTGTTCAGGTGCCAGTGTCTAAGGCCATCAATACTGGATCTGAAGCTTGATTGTCTGCGATGGGAAGCTGGAGAGCTCCAAAATTAATCACCAACAAGTGTGTTTTCTTCATTTTGTACCGAAGGTTCCTGACCCAGGGGAGCAAACCACTGATAGGTCTAAAGAAAAAACAATTTGTTGGATGTACTAAGCAGCCCAGATGGCATCTGTAGGGGTGAGATACACAATTATGTTTTCTAAGAATGGAGACAAGTTGACGATCCTAGTGGCCATCATCACACTCTTTCTCCTGCTCTTCTTTCTAACAACACACACAAAATGCTGGAGGAACTCAGCAGGTCAGGAAGCACCTATGGAAATGAATAAACAGTGGACGTTTCGGGCCAAGAACATTGTTCAGGGTTGGAGGAACAGGTAATCCAGATTTCACTGTCTTAAACACAAGAAAGTCTGCAGATGCTGGAAATCCAAAGCAACACGTACTAAATACTGGAGGAACTCAACAGGCCAGGTAGCAATGAATAGAGAGTCGACATTTTGGGATGAGACCCTCCTCTCACCCATGCATTCCTCCCATTTACTTCCCTCCTTTCCTTTATTCAATACTCGACATTCCTGTCCTATCAGATTCCATCATCTTCAGCCCTTTCTCACCTTCACCTATCACTTGCCATCTCCTAATAATATTATTGCCGTCATTTGCCTATTACCACACCCTTGATGCACCTTTCTCTTGCCTGCTCATGCTTTACCCCTTGGCCTCACCTCTTTATGTTGGTGACTGGACATTCTTTCCAGTTCAGATGAAGGGTCTTGACCTGGAACATTGACTGTCCATTTCTCTCCATTGATCGACACACACAAAATGCTGGAGTAACTGAGCAGGCCAGTCAACTTCTATGAAAAGAATACACAGTCAACGTTTTGGGCAAAGACCCTTCATCCTTGATAATTGGCTCCAACATCTTCACAAACATTGAAGTCAGACTAACTGGCCTAAAATTTCCTTTCTTCTGCCTTCTTCCATTCTTGAAGAGTGGAGTGACATTTGAAATTTTCCAGTCCTCCGGAACCATACCAGAATCCAGTGATTGTTTAAAGATCATTACTAATGCCTCCACAATCTCTTTAGCTACCTGTTCAAAACCTTGTGGTGTAGACCATCTGATCCAGGTGATTTATCTACCTTCAGACCTTCAGCTTCCCAAGCATCTTCTCCCTAGTAGTAGCAACTGCATTCACTTTTGGCACCCTAACACTCTCAAACTGTCAGAATGCTACTAGTTTCTTCAATGCTGAAGACTGATGTAAGATACTTATTCAGTTTGTCCACCATTTCCTTATCCCCTATTATAATCTCTTCCCAACAGCCCAATATCTACTCTCTCCCATCTTTTACACTTTATATATCTGATAAACCTTTGATATCATCTTTAATATTATTAAACACAAACAACAGGAATTCTGCGGATGCTGGAAATTCAAGCAACACACATCAAAGTTGCTGGTGAACACAGCAGGCCAGGCAGCATCTCTAGGAAGAGGTACAGTCGACGTTTCAGGCCGAGACCCTTCGTCAGGACATATTATTATTAATATTATTAGCTAGCTTAGCTTGCCTTCATATTTCATCTTTTCCCTATTTATGGCTTTTTTTTAGTTGCATTCTGTTAGTTTTCCAATCCTCTAACTTCCCACTAATTTTTGCTCTATTGTATGCTCCCTGTTTGAATTTTATGTTGGCTTTGGCTTCCTTTGTCAGCCATGATTGCATCATCCTGCCTTTAGAATACTTTGATACATCTAACCTGTACCTTCTGAATTCCTCTCAGAAACCCAGGGATTGCTGCCCTGCCGTCATCCTTGCTCGAGTCTCCTCCCCATCAATTTTGGGCAGATCCTCCTTCTTGCCTCTGTAGTTCACTTTACTCCACTGTAATACTGATTCATCTGACTTTAACTTCACCCTCTCAAATTGCACAGTAAATTCTGTCATATTATGATAACTTACCTATAAAGGTTCCTTTACCTTAAGCTCAATCCAGTATAGCTGATCCCCTAGTGGGATATATTAAAAAGCCATCTCATAGGCATTCTACAAATTCCCTCTTTTGGGATCCAGCACCAACCAGGTCTTACCTGCATATTGAAATCCTCCAAGACTATTGTAACATTGCCCTTTTGATGTGTGTTTTCCATCTCCCATTGTAATTTGTAACCTATATATTTGCTACTGTTTGGAAGTCTGTATATACCTCCCACTGGGGTTTTTTTTTTACCCTTGCAGTTTCTTACTTCTACCCTCAATGATTCTACACCTCCCAAATATATATCACTTCTTTCTAAGGATTTGATTTCATTTTTTACCAACAAAGCCTCCCTATCCCCTCTGCCTACCTGTCTTTTTGAAACACCCTTGGATGTTAAGCTCACAACTATAATCTTCTTTCAGCCATGACTCAGGCGATGCCCACAATGTCATATCTAACAATCTCTAACTGCACTACAAGACCATCCACCTTATTCTGTATACTGCTTGCAATCAAATATAACACCTGCAGTCCTGTATTCATCAATCTCTTTGATTTTGCCCCCTGTTACAATGCAACTCATCCCACTGACTGCAATTTTGCCCAGTCATCTGCCCATCCTTCCTGATGGTGTCACTACACAGTACCTCTGCTTGTATACCAACTGCCCCATCCTCAGCCCTATCACTCATGTTCCCTTCCTGTTGCCTAATTAGTCTAAACCCTCCCAACAGTTGTAGAGAACCTGTCCGCAAGGATATTGGTCCCCCTCAGGATCAGGTGAAACACATCCCTTTTGTACAGGTCATAACTTCCCCAGAAGAGATCCCAATAATCTAGAAATCTGAAACATTGCCCCCTGAGCCAGTTTCTCAGCCATATATTCATCTGCCAGATCATTTTATTCTTACCCTTACTGGTATGTGGTACAGACAGCAATCCAGAGTTTACTACCTTAAGGTCCTGCTTTTTCATCTTTCTATCTAGCTCCCTAACTTCTCTTTTCAGGACCTCCTCCCTTTTCCTACCTATGTCATTGGTGCCAATACGTACCAAGACTTCTGGCTGTTCCCCCTCCCCCTTTAGAAAGCTGTGGACCCGATACAAGACGACCCTGGCCCTGGCACCTGGGAAGCACCATACCATCCGGGTGTCTCTATCACATCCACAGAATCTTGTGTCTACTTCTCTAGGTATGGAACCCCCTATCAGTACTGCAGTCCTCTTCCACCCGCTTCCCTTCTGAGCCACATTGCCAGACTCAGTGCCAGAGACCCTGTTGTTGCAGATTCCCCCAGTCCTCCCCAACAGTATCTAAAGAATGTTGGGGGGGGGGTGGTATCTCAATTAAACCTATTGAATATTGAAAGGCCTAGATACAGCGGACATGGAAAGAATGTTTTTAATGGGAGAGTCTAGGAGCAGAGGACACAACCTCAGAATATAAGGATCAGAGATGATGAGGAATTTCTATTGCCAGACAGGTGGATCTGTGGAATTCACTGCCACAGATGGCTGTGGAGACCAAGCCAGTGGGTATATTTAAAGCAGAAGTTGATATGCTCTTGCTTAGTCAGGGTATCAAAGATGATGGGGAGAAGGCAGGAGAATGGGGTTGAGGGGAACAATAAAGGTGAAATGGCAGAGTAGACTCGATGGGGTGAATGGTTTAATTATCCTCCTATGCCTTATAGTCTAATATCACTCTCGAAAAGGAGAAATCCCTCGTCACAGTCCATGGGTCCCACAAAGACACCAGTATTCCTTGTGTCCATGTAAGTGCCCACATTTGCACCCTTGATCGTGGGAAATTGAGCAGACTTGAAGGAGAAAGTATTTGATATGAGGACACTTTCGGGCAGATAACCAGTTATGTTGCTGTGGGGATCTGGTTGGGTCTCTGTCTGATAATTGTTGGTGTTAGAGGAATCAGAGGATGTGAGATTAGTGCAGGAAGCTATTTCTGCGATACCAGCCAGGAATTTATGGAATGACAGGGCAGGCATGAGGGGTCAACGGCTCTCTCCTGCTTCTCTTCTTACATTGTGGAATGCTGTAGATTCTTACAGATGGGCTGTCTTAGCACACTGAGGACCCTGGTTTGGATGTGGTTTACTGCAGTGAAGGACATTCATGGTTGAGCTATCTGTTGCCGCGCTCAGCACACCACAGGGGAGACCCTGACATGTGCTGACCCTTGTCAATCAGTAAAACAGGCGGAGCAGAATTAGGCCATTTGGCTTATTGCATCTACCCTGTCCTTCAGTCATAGCTGATTTTATTTTTCAAAGTTCAAAGTTCATTTATTATCAAAGTACGTATAACTTACAGAACCCTGAGACTTGTCTCCTTACGGGCAGCCACAAAACAAGAAACCCGAAAGAACACATTAAAAGAAAGATCAACTAACACCCAATGCGCAGAAAGAGAAAAAAATCACAAATCATGCAAAAGAAAAAAAATTAGCAATAGTATTCAGAATCAAAGTGAGTCCATAGACTTGAAGCCTAGAGCAGCCGAAGCAAACCCACTGCATCAGCCTCAATGCAGCGGAGAGCACAGAAATGAGCAGAACTGGCATAACCCTTGCCTCCGGTCCTGACACCCTACCTTGACTATCCATCTGGCCTGGTGTTTAGAACGTCCAAACACTGGGTCGTTTCCCACACTAGGATTGAGGCCCAGTTACATCAATAGGCTCTGGGCCTAGACCCCGCCACCACATTTTGGCCCATACCCAACCTTTCCAAATCGGCCCAGTGCTTAGATCAATCAGACCTTTCTCCCGCTTTAGGCAGATGGGCTCCGAAACTCCACAGCTCCAATTTTTGTCTGCTTGCCACGCCCCAACTCCACCTCAATCATGCCTTGACCTCGCTCCAGCTTCTCCATGAACATGCCTTTACCTCACTCCAACTTTGCCTCGCACTCACACACCTCGACCCTCGAGTCAGCCTCACCTTTGCTCACATCTTCAGCATTTGCTGTTATCATTAACCACAATTTTCCACAGAGGAAGTACTATTCATAAAGTATTTAGTTGTATTTCTTGCTTTATGAACCACCAGGAAGTTGTCACCTGACTTCACTAGTGCCTTCTTAAACCATTTTGCACTATTTATTCTTTCTGTAATTTATAGTAATTTTTATGTCTTGCACTTTACTGCTATTGAGATGTCAAAGATAATGAACCTGATTTTGATTCTGATCGTCCCCATGTCCACTCTATCTTTTCCTTTGTGTATCCGGTTGGTTTCAATGAGATCCCTCCTCATCCTTCTGAACTCTATTGGCAAAGGCGCAGTGATCGAAGCCAATGTCCCAACCAGCCAGGGATCTTGCTCCAATCGGCAGCGACTGTGATTGGTTGGCACTGTTGCTCGCCAGTCAGCAGAAGCTCCAACTCTTAAAATGTAATGAAAAGGAAAGGTACATTGCATCCGGAGTTTCTCTGGTTAGCGGATGATTTCCCTCCATGCCTCTCTGACGTAGTGGGGAACTGCGTACGAAAGTTACAGCGGTGGTTTGCCATTGCCTTCTGCCAGGTGAGTTTCCAAAGGGATCACCAGCTCGTAACCCAGCGCGGATTGAAAGTGTGCATGGGAGCTGGCTGGATTCGAACTCGGGACCTTCCATCCCGAAGTCCGGCACTGATGCCACTATGCCACCAGCCGGGTCAAAATGTAATGAGATGAACAAAATCTGAAACAAATTTAAAACATATAATAAAATACAATTAATTTTATAAATGGGAACAACTTAATGTCCCAGACATGTCGTTCTTCACTGAAGTGAAGGGAATCTCTGTTTCTGTTCCAGATCTGAGCATTCTAACTGGCTGAATCACCATCTGGTATGGAGGGGGGGTGGGAGGGCTACTGCACAGGATCAAAGTAAGCCACAGAGAGTTGTAAACTTAATCAGCTCTATCATGAGCACTAGTCTCCATTGTGTCTAGGGCATCTTCAAGGAGTGATCCCTCACAAAGGCAGCATCCATCATAAAGACCCCCATCACCCAGCCCAGGCTATGCCCTGTTCTCATTGCTCCCATCAGGAAGGAGGCATGGGAGCCTAAAGGCACATACTCAATGATTCAGGGACAGCTTCTCCTCTGCAATCAGATTTCTGAGTGGACAATGAACCCATGAACACTGCTTACCTATTTTTTTTTCAACTTTAGCTCTGCCTATTTAACTATTTAATATATACTGTACATATCATGCTATAATTCACAGCTTTTTCTCTATTATCATGCATTGCTATGTGTTGCTACCACAAAGCCAATGATGTTCATGACATATACTGGCCATATTAAAGCTGATTCAGGTTCTTCTCCACTGCAGAGTTGCTCAGACTGTCTTCCTGTGTCAGGCTCGACAAGCGGTCCAGCTGAACTGGAGTTTTTCCTATGCACAATGTGGCTACAACATCAGCTCGGGATCAGAGTCAGGTGAGAATGCTAGGACTCCTGCAGTAAGTCATTCACCTCCCACCCGCTCCCCCAAAGCCTGTCCACCGTCTACAAGGCTGAAGTCAGGAGCTTGATGGGATGCTCTCCGCTTAGCTGGATGAGTGCAATTTCAATGACATTCAGGAAGCTCGACACCGTACAGGACATACCAGCTCGCCCACCATCCCCAAGGATCATAAGTTCTCCCACATCATTCCCAAAGATCAGGAACTTTCCCATACTATCCCAGGGATCAGGGACCCTCCTTGCTATCCCAAGGGATCAGGAATTCTTCCCTCTTCATCCCAGTGATCAAGGAACTTTCCCCACTACCCCAGAGATCAGGAATTTTCCCCACCATCCCAGGGATCAGAAACTCTTCTCCATTATCCCAAAGATCAGGAACTTTCCTGTACTATCCCAGTGATTAGGAACTCTCCCCCACTAACCCCACAATTATACTACATTGATAGTTTTTCAAGCTAGCAGAGTAGTCATTGTGCATTGGGGATTGTCTTATTACTGCCTGATCCTTGGTGGGAACCATTTTCTTTTGTTAGTTTATGACAGGCAGATTTGTGTGGACTCATAATAAATAAACAAAACTGCATAAAAAGGATAAAACTTAGTTTCTTCCTTTGTTGATATATGTGAAGGTTCATTGTATTGACAGTGAGGAACATGGCTACTGAACTGAAGTGAACTCAGGTGGGACAGAAGAGCAGACCTTTACCAAAATTCCTGTGGTAGTGGTGGCGAAGAAAGAGCCAGATGCACAAAAAATGAAAAGGAACGAGAAATAGCCAGAACTAGCAGTCCATTTGCAGCATTCGTCTCTCAGCCTGGAACATGTTGGAGCATTATGAATGTTGTCACATCTATTGATGCAAGTGTCATCAAAGATTAAAACAAAGGTCTACCCAAAGGTGTTGTCGAAGTTCCTATGTCGGGTTTTATGAGGAACCCGTGGCTAAACATTTCAGGAATTGGTGGATTTGTTGAAGAAACATTTAAATCCAAATGAAGAGGTTTGAGTTTGATTGATTGTTAAGGAAAACAAACAAAACAATGTCTCCGTATCCAGCCAAGCTGATGTACTATTCCAATGCTATAATTATAGCAACCTCTTCTCTGAAGCACCAAGAAGCAAGTTGGTATCCAGAAAAGATGACAACCAGATTCAGGGATCTTTGTTTGCAAAGGTGAATCTGACCTTCCAGAATTTACTGAAAGTAGTAAAATTAGACGTAAAAATATTCCAGGATTTGGAAATGAGACAGACTGTTCTTTCTTGTAAGAACATATACAGTGGCTAAACAGCAGAAAACGTTTTTCCAAAGCAAATCAAATTCACTGTCAAAATGCAAATAATAGTTGTTACCCTGGTGGGGGGAAACACTTACCATCTGAATGATGCTTCAGACAAGAAAAGTGTCTTTAAAAGCCCACTGAGCAAGGGCTTGTCAGAATGAGAATGATGTTAAACAAGCTTTGTGAAGGTAAGAAACAAAAGAAAAGTGTTCAAAATTTCTGAAGTTTCCATCATTCTCATCATATTGAGAAAGCAAGCCTGTGTAGAGAGGGAAAGATCACAGTGTTCTGTATAAAAGAGCCTCACTTAACAAGAGTGACACCACTGACTGTTTCCATGTAGATATTCAACTGGGAAATGACTCCAGGCGAATTGTGCGATATGAACAACAGGCAAGAAACAACACAGCCTGATGCCTTCCCCGTCATTTTGGGGGGTTTTAGCCAGGCCAGCTTGAAAAAGTCACTAAATAATTACCAACAAATCACTGTAATACCAGAGGAAGCAACACACTGGACCACTGTAACACCACCATCAAGAATGCTTACTATGCTGTTCTACGTCCACACTGTGATCGTGTGGCTGTACTTTACTCCCTGAGTATAAGGAGAGATTGAAGTCTGCAGCGCCAGCAGTGAGGACCAAGAAGGTATGAACAAGGGAAGTACAGGACTGCTTTGAATCCGTGGTCTGGACTGTATTCAGGGACTCATCTTCGAATCTGGATGAGTATGCTGTAGTTGTTACCAACTTCATTAAAACCTGTGTGGATGAGCGTGTGCGTAGAAAAGCTTACGGTACATTCCGATATCAAAAACCATGGATGAGCCAGGAGGTTCATAGTTTGCTGAGGGCTACATCTGTGGCATTTACCTCTCTGCAATTGGACCCACTGCAATGTACCTATTGCCACAATAGGTCTATGGTGGACAATCTCAATGGCTCTCCACGCGTCCTTGGATCACCCGGACCATACAAATACCCACGTCAGGATGCAGTTCATAGACTATAGCTCAGTGTTGAACACCATCATTCCTACAGTCCTGATCAAAAAGCTTCAGAACCTGGGCCTTTGTACCTCCCTCTGCAACTGGATCCTCGACGTCCTAAACTCGGAAGACTACAAGCTCTGTGGATTAGTAATAACACCTCCACCTCACTGATTATCAACACTGGCATACCTCAAGTATGTGTGCTTAGCCCACTGTTCTACTCTCTCTATAATCATGAATGTGTGGCTAGATATAGCTCAAAGGCCATCTATAAATTTGCTGATGATGCAACCATTGTTGGCAGAATCTCAGATAGTGATGAGAAGGCATATAGGAGCAAGATATGCCAGTCAGTTGAGTAATGTCGCAGAAGTAACCTTGCACTCAACGTCAGTAAAGAGCTGATTTTGGACTTCAGAAAGGGTAAGCTGAGAGAACAAAAACCAATCCTCATAGAAGAATCAAAAATTGGGAGAGCGAGCAATCTCAGGTTCCTGGGCGTCAATATCTCGGAGGACCTAACCTATACCTGCATCTATAAAGGAGGTAAGACAGTGGAATTATTTCATTAGGAGTTTGAGGAGATTTGGTTTATAACTTTAAACATGCAAAGACTTCTACAAATGTACCATGGAGAGCATTCTGACAGGCTGCATCATTATCTGGGGTGGGGCTACTGCACAGGATCGAAAGAACTACAAAGAGTTGAAAATTAGTCAGCTCCATCATGGATTCGAGCTTCCGTAGTCTCCAAGACATCTTCAAGGAGCGGTGCCTCAGGAAGGTACACCCAGGACATGCCCTCGTCTAACTGTTACCATCAGGAAGGAGGTACAGAAGCCTGAAGACACACGCTCCACAATTCAGGAACAGCTTCTTCCCCTCTGCCACCTGATTTCTAAATGGACATTGAACCCATGAACGCTACCTCAATATTTTTTTTTTTATTTCTGTTTTTTGCAATACTTATTTTAATTTAACTATTTAATATACATATATACTCACTGTAATTCAGTTTTTCCTGATATTTGTCATATATTGCATTGTACTGCTGCCACAAAGTTAACAAATTTCACAACATAGGCAGGTTATATTAAACCTGATTCTGTTTCTGATATTTGACATCGGGCTCAATATTGTATATTTTTTATTGAGATACAGCATGGAATCCAGCCCTTTGAGCCACACCACCCAGAAATCCCTCGATATAATCCTAGACTAATCACAGGGCAATTTACAATGACCAATTAAACTACCAACCAGTACGTCGGTGGAGGGTGGGAGGAAACCCACGCGGTCATGGGGAGAACGTGCAAACTCCATACAGGCAGCGGTGGGAAATGAACCAGGGTCGCCCGTACTGTAAAGCGTTTTGCTAACCGCTACACTACCGTGCCGATGAATTAGACATATTTCCATCTGGTTGGTAAAATGTAGATCTGAACTGCTTGAATATACATTACATCATGTACAGAACTGTGGAATTTAAAATACTCCACCAACTCTGGACACCTAGTTTGACTTGCTAGTCATAGTCATAGTCATACTTTCTTGATCCCGGGGGAAATTGCTAATGTGCTGATATGATACCAAAGGCAGATTACAGTATATCTCCTTTGATAAAGGGGTCCAAACATATTGGGAAGACACAGGTTGAAATAAATCCCCCTGGATTTAAAGAACTAAGTTAGGATAGGTGAGGGTGAATCATTACAGGAAATGCTTGAGAGATACACAGAAGTCCATTGATAAGATGGATACTTTAAAGACAAAGTTCGCACTGACAATTTCTGATTTTCTGTTTTATGTCCTTTTGTGATCGTATGTTACTTATGTTCTGTCCAGATATAGATCATGTTTTCTTATTATAGTTCATACCCCAGATCTTACCAAGATCTTGCTCTGGGATTATTGACACTGGTATTATCCACATTATCCAGATCAATTATCTGTTTTTATGCAAGAGGTAGAAGGCTATTTCCTCCAAAGGACCTCAAACTTGTCGTGGTTTGGAGGTGTGCATGCCCCAATGATCCAGAGAGCTATGACGGCAGGAGTCAGGGCCTTGTGTTTTGCTGCTTGGTAGGGTCATTCAAGCCAAACAGGCCAGACTAAAAGTGGTTCACTTGTCCTCCTGGTTTGGGGATTCAGCTCAGGGCTAATGACCCTGACTGGCAAAGCAAAATTGTTACGGAAGCAGCAATGAAGAATCCTTCTACATCTGTGTGTGACCAAGGACAGACGGAGACGGGGAACCTTCAATGCTGCCCTAAA
Source organism: Mobula birostris (assembly GCF_030028105.1). Taxonomy (NCBI): domain Eukaryota; kingdom Metazoa; phylum Chordata; class Chondrichthyes; order Myliobatiformes; family Myliobatidae; genus Mobula; species Mobula birostris. The sequence goes on from NC_092401.1 coordinate 12,135,448, forward strand.
TGCCAGTGACATAACAGGCAGGAAGTAAGGTGGTTGATCCAGCATGCCTGCTCTGCCATTCTGTATTATTCCAGTGACCCCATTGAGCTCCTCCAGTGCTTTGCAAGTTGCTCCAGATGCCAAAATCTTCCATTTCTTGTGTCTTTATGTCTTCAAAATATTCAGTGACTGAAGCTTCACTGCCCTCTTGGCTAGGGAATTGAAGGTTTCACTAGTATGTCTTCTTAGTTCTTTTCTAAATGACCTACCACTTACAGCTAATTCATGGGTTCCTTGTGCTGCAGCCAGTGGAGATATTTTGCTAGCCTCTTTCCTTGTCAAGCCCAGTAGGAATTTGGTTTGTAGTAACAGGCTTGGTGCTTGTATTGTTCTGATGATGGGGAGTTTTCCATGAGTTAGGCAGTGTTGGACACGAGTCAGACCTCAAAGTGTTAAGCAGATTTTACAGAGGGCAGTAAAATTGCAGGAGATGTTTTAATGAGCAGGTTGATAGGGCATTAAACCAGTAATTATGAGGATTACATTTGAAATGCTCTAGAAACAGTCTGCCTGCCTTGGGTTTTAAGGGCTGTTTCATACTGATTGCCAGGACTATTTAATAACACGTGGAGGTCATAAATCTCTCCACCGTCCTGGTCAGGGAATACTGTTGCAATACCAAGCTTTAAATGGACTTGTGGCCATCTGCTTAATGTTTGGATGACTGACGGTGGGATCTTTAGCAATCTGTTCGCTACCCCCAGTCTTCCCTCCTCCTTCGCCAACTCCCCTTTCAACTCTGCATTCACAACATCTCTATTAAGTACTGAGACTTTCAATGACAACGGACACCTCAGCCACTCCCAGCACAGATACTCTCCAGCTTGTGGCTCCACACCTGACTGGTTATGTCCATTGCCGTCACATGAGTGTGCTGACTGAGGGGGGGAGGAGAGAAGGAGGACATTCAGCCCTTCTATTCCCTTCCATCATTCAAAGCTAGCCTGTATCACAATGTCATTAACCCTCTGCAATATCTTATCACATGGGTTACTTTTACTTAACACAAAGTGGTTAGCCTACTTTTCCCATGAGCCCAGGTTTGAGCTGCTGTGCGAAGATTTTCCAGATTTCTGCCACCCACTTTGTCAATGAGGGGAACTTCTTAATTTCACACCCAAATCATCCAGCTCTGATTTTAAAATGACGTCTCATTTTTTCCCTGACCATTCAGCCATAAGGTATAGCTTGTCTTAACTAAATCTGTCAAAACCTTCTGTCATCTTAAACACCTTAGATTAGATCATCAATTAATAGAGTCACACAGTACCAAAACAGACACTTCAGCCCAAGTTGTCTATGGCAACTAAGATGCCCAGCTAAGCTAGTCTCATTCTTCTGCATTTGGCCCATGTGCCTCTAAACCTTTACTATTGGTGTGTTCAAAGTTCAAAGTACATTTATTACCAAAGCATGCATGCATCATACAATCAACACACATAAAAGTTGCTGGTGAATGCAGCAGGTCAGGCAGCATCTCTAGGAAGAGGTACAGTCGACGTTCCGGGCCAAGACCCTTCGTCAGGACTAACTGAAAGAAGAGCTAGTAAGAGATTTGAAAGTGGGAGGGGGAGGGGGAGATCCAAAATGATAGGAGAAGACAGGAGGGGGAGGGATGGAGCCAAGAGCTGGACAGTTGATTGGAAAAAGGGATATGAGAGGATCATGGGACAGGAGGCCTAGGGAGAAAGAAAAGGGGGATTGCATCAAACAATCTTCAGATTTGTCTCATTGCAGGCAACCATAAAACAAACAAAAAACACAAAAGATCACCATAGAAAGGGTACAGAGGAGATTTACAAGGATGTTGACTGGATTGGGGAGCATGCCTTATGAGAGTAGGTGGAGTGAACTCGGCCTTTTCTCCTTGAAGCGACGGAGGATGAGAGGTGACCTGATAGAGGTGTACAAGATGATGAGAGGCATTGATCGTGTGGATAGTCAGAGGCTTTTCCCCAGGGCTGAAATGGCTGACACGAGGGGGCATAGTTTTAAGGTGCTTGGAAGCAGGTACAGAGGAGATATCAGGGGTCATTTTTTAAATAGACAGTAGTGAGTGCGTGGAATAGGCTGCCAGTGACGGTGGTGGAGGCGGATATAATGGGGTCTTTTAAGAGACTCCTGGACAGGTACATGGAGCTTAGTAAAATAGAGGGCTAAGGTAAGCTCAGGTAATTTCTAAGGTAAGGATATGTTTGGCACAGTTTTGTGGGCCGAAGGGCCTGTATTGTGCTGTAGGTTTTCTATGTTTCTATGTATCACTCATAAAAAAAAGACCGTTTTTAACACCCAATGTGCAGAGAGAGAAAAAAACAAATCACGCACGCAATAAACGCAAGCAAATAACATTCTGAACTGAAGTCCACAAAGTGAGTCTGTCCACAAGCCCTTAGTTCGGCGCACGGCTGAGTAAACGTCGGAGAGCAGTAAGTTGAATCGGCTCGCCCCTCGCCTCAGGCCCTGACAGCCTGTCCTTTCCAAACTGGCCTGGTGCCTAAATTAACATCCAAACATCGGGTACAGTTGCTTTGACATGCTGTGGGGCCTGGACCCTGCCGCCACGATTTGGCCTGTACACGACCTTTCTGATTTGGCCCGGCACTTAAAAATCATCGTCCAAACATTGGGTTCAGCGGCTTTGATATGTTCTAGGGCCTGCACTCTGAGCGTGTCACTGTCCAAGTATCTTTCAAATGCTGCTATTGTATCTGTCTCAAGTATTCCCTCTCACAGCTTGTTCTATATACCAGATGCACCATCAATAACTCCAAAAGACTGGAAGTAGAATAAATACTGAAAGGCTTTTATTAGCAGTAAAATGTGACCTCCACCATGCTGATTATCTGCCCGTGGACTGAGAGGAGGAGCAATGGCACAATCGCCTTTATTCAGGGGTCTGTGGGAGGAGCCACAGGAGCAGTCAGCAGAGGGGCGTGTCCAGACAGGTAACCCAGTTACAACATAAATATATGGTTTACCACAATACCCACCACCCTCTGTATGAAAAAAGTTGTCACTCAGGTTCCTTTCAAATCATCTCCTTCTTACCTTGAACCTACGTTTCCCAGTTTTAGTTCCCATTACCCAGGAAAAAGGTTCTCTGTATTTACCCTGTCTGTGCCACTCATGATTTTATATACCTCTATAAAGTCACATCTCGGTCTCCCACACTCCGGGGAATAAAGCCTTAGCGTGCCTAACCTCTCCCTATAACTGAGGTCCTCAAGTCCTGGCGTTCTCTGTTCCCCTTCCACCATCATGATGTGTTCCCTCTGTCAGAGTAACCAATATCTGAAACAACACTCCAGAATCAGGTTTAATATCATGGGCATGTCCTCAAATTTGTTAACTTTGCGACAGTGGTACAATGCCCTACATGATAATAGAGAGGAAAAAACTGTATTACAGTATGTATATATACATTTAGTGTATATTAAATGGTTAAAATAAGCAGTGCAAAAACAGAAATAAATAAAAAGAAGTAATGAGGTAATGTTCATGGATTCAATGTCTATTCAGAAATCAGATGGCAGAGGGGAAGAAGTTGTTCCTAAATCATTGAGTGTGTCCCTACAGGTTCCTGTACCTCCTTCCTGATGGTGACAATGAGAAGAGGGCTTGTCCTGGGAGATGGGGGTCCCTAATGACGGACATCACCTTTCTGAGGCATTGCTGTCTTGAATACTATAGAGGCTAGGCTAGTACCCATGATGGAGCTGACTAATTCTACAACTTGCTTTGATCCTGTGTACTAGCCCACCACACCAGACGGCGATGCAGCCAGTCAGAACGCTCTCCATGGTACATCGGTAGAAGTTTTCGAGTGTTTTAGGTGACAAACCAGATTTCCTCAAACTCCCGATGAAGTAGAGCCGCTCCCTTGCCTTCCTTATAGTTGCATCGACAGGTTGCGACAAGGTTAGGTCCTCAGAGACGCTGACACCCAATACTTCATGCATCTGCAACATAATCTGGTCTGTGCAGCTCATCTGAAAGGTTAGCTCATCTCTGGATATTATGTGGAATTATGGGATATGCAGTTGATACAGAAAAGAAGGGCGAAGGCCAGCTATGATTTTATTGCGATGGTAAGAGGAACTGAATGGCCTCTCTCTGCTTTCAGTTCATACATACATATAATATATTGCTTACATTATTCTGCAAAGACCACCCCCCCCAACTCCCCTGCCTTCAGGGCCCTGATCCCTCCCCCAGTATGTAGTGCCTAGAAATGAGCTCAGTTCTCCAAATAGTCTGGTGTTTGTAGACCTTTATGTAACTGCAATGTAACTTCAACCTCCCTGTATTTACACCAATGTAGACAAATCCCACGCTCATCTTGCTTAATTCTCCCTGCTTTCCCATCAGCTTCCTCCCTTCTCCCAAGTTCTATAGACACCAGGGGTGACTTACGTTGCCCAATTAATCTCCTAAACCGCACTTCATCATGGAGTGGCACCCGGGGGAGACCCATGCAGTCACAGGGAGAATGGGCAAAGCTCACACAGACAGGACAGGAAGCGAGCCCTCTGGAGATGAAAACGAGCAGCTTCACACGATTTTTCTTACCCTTGAACCATTCAAAGTCAAATGTTGGGGTTTCCCCATTCCTTTTTAGGGGCCAGTCTGACAGAAGGTTCTTATTGGGACATGAGTTCACTCCCACAGATTGGATAATCTTTTATTCCCTGCAGAGAACATATTTGCTGCATCTGAACTTCCTAAGTAGTTTGTGTTCAATGTCGACCACATCCTAATCAGCTCAGCCAAGTGCTGAGAGAGAGCACAACAGCTACACAGATCCATGGCTTCCCTTAGGAGTTTTCACCCACAGAATCACCAGAAAAGACAACTAGAGTCTTTTTCTAGTTCAGTATTTGACAGAGTTAACACAGTTACAACGTATCCATATTTGGAAATTGCTAAGTGCTTCAGGGAAATAAAGTCCTCCAGCCACTATGCAGAGATAGAGGCCGGACAGGACGTTCCATGCTATTTCAAGCAGTTAATGGGTCCTTTGGGTGGCACGAATGTTTTATGACTGCTTTAGGGCCATTGCTGTCCAAAGCAGCACAGTGGCATGACTGGTAGAGCTGCTACCTCCTAGTGCAGGAGACCTGGGTTCAGTCTTGACTTCCAATGCTGTCTGTGTGGAGTTTGCATGTTCTCCCCGTGACCACGTGGATTTCCCCCAACCGCTCCAGTTTCATCCCATGTCCCTAAGATATGCAGGTCAGTAGCTTACTTGGACACTGTTCTTGAGTTTAGATATCTCTGTCTTAGCTCCTCGTAGGGTCACCCACGACAGCAAGATCAAGGGGAAAGATCCAAACAAAGAGCGATCCCAGCAAGATCGCAATGGTGGAGCTGGTGGAAGATGATGACACATCACTGTCACGTGATCGGCAACAATGAATATATTGAGTCAGGATTTATAAACAAACATTTATTAAACCCTGATAAACAATGAAAAAAAACGAAAACCCTAACCTGAAGTAAACGGCTATGCGGCCACTCATTAAACTGCTACTCAGTCCTAGTTCTTAAAGCGATAAATTCAAACACAGTTCTTCGAATGGTAAATTTTAAAGTCCAAGAGATTTATATAGTCAATTAGGAGAGACTTTCATGAAGACACGACATCACTGCCACTCCCAGTCGGATCCTGCCTTTTCCACAAGATTCACGATGACGGGAATAAAACAGTTTTAAAGGCACTGACCTTCTTCCTCTGTAGAATAGATACTGCACAGCCTTTCTGCCACTTTTAGCAGAGACTATCTCATGCAGATCACCCTTTCTTGAACGAATTCAATAATGTTCGATCCTTTCCAAACCCGTCGAATGTCTCCTTCAGGGTCCTGTCTTCACTCTCCAACGTTACTGAAAAGATACATTAACAAACCTGAGTGATTGGTCAAACTGCTGGGTCAGACTTTTGTACCTTACATTAGAACTTAAAACTCCATTTAAAATCAAAACAGCGTCATAATGCAAATAAGCAGCGGAACGGAGTATCTCATTGACATTCTAACTGGAAAACCAACTGCGTCACCAGGGGTCTCCCCTTTTATACCCGTGGTGAACATGTCACCACGTGGCCTCACATCGGCTGGAAAATTACATCAGGTGTCCTCCAAAAGACCATTACATCATTCTCACAAGAAAGTTCCAAGATCTCCTTGAGGTATGTAACATCACAATGGCAGTGAAGGGCTCCCAGTTCATCTTGCATTCCACGCCAATGGACCCTGATCCCAATCTGTCAAGGACTATATGGTGGATCAGCCTGCCCATGTTAAACAAGGTCATGCACAAGCATTCTCCATTAAGGAAATTCACTTGGATTAAGTCCTGTGGTGATCAGCAAGTGACAAAGAGGGCAAGGTTGTGATGTTTGGAAGTGTATTCTGGATCAAACCCTACAGCTGGCTGAAGACCCACCAACAGACATCCCTTAGGAGAAGGTCACACTCAGCTCACGTGAGCACACTACTATTCGATTGCTGTAAGTTATCTCTTGTGTGTAGGTGAATGGTAGAATCTGGGGGAGGAGGGTGCTGGTTTGCTGGGAACATGTGGAGGGAGAACCAAGTTTGAATAGGATTAGTGTAGATGCATAGTTATTGGTTCTTGTAGCACAGTGGCTCAAAGGCTGTGTGATCATGAGATTCGATATTCCATTCAGCTTGTCCTTAAAGGTCAATGAGGGAAAAAAGAAACCAAGTTGAATTCAGGGAGGCTTGAAGCTGGTGGAAGCTGCTTCTATATCTAGAACTCAGAGTTCGCAGTTCTAGATGTAAAACCAGTTTCCACCAGTAGTGTATCGAAATATCACCGAACAACCTAGAAGGAGAAGACGAGCAAATCTGCAGATACTGGAAATCCAAGTAAAACACACAAAATGGCGGAGGAACTCAGCAGGCCAGGCAGCATCTATGGAAAAGAGTAAACAGCTGATGTTTTGAACTGAGACCCTTTATCAGGACTGGAAAAAAGAGAGATGAAAAGTCAGAGTAAGAAGGTGGAGGGAGGGGAGGAACGAGTACAAGGCGGTAGGCGATAGGTGGAATTGGACACCACAGAAAGCAGTGGAAGCCAAGTCTCTGAAGGTGATAGTGAGATTTCTAGACACACCAGCCCTCAAAATCTATGGGGAAAGAGCAGAGGCATGATATTGACATAGAGGACAATGCAGTGAACTCATTGAATCATGCAGCAGACTCAATGGGCGGAACGTTCTCCTCCTACTCCTGTCTTTCACAAGACCATTGTTAAATTAATGGAACCCGAGCCACATTTTAGGACTGACAACCAAAATCCATGTCAAAGGTACTGGGTTGAAGGAATTACTTAAGAGAATGTCAGACTGATGATACTGTGGTGGAGGAGCTGTGGGATAGAATTGCACTGAAGGCACAGCCACGAAGGAGTGCTCAAGAAGCAGAAAGAAAAGCTGACACAGAGATGAAACCCCAGACAGTATTTTATAAAATTATTGGGAAAGTACAGTGTAAAATAACCTATTTAAAAAAGGATAAAACTACCACATTTCGGAAATTTTAGAGTTCTGGATTTTTCAGTTTCATGAATTTGAGGATAACTAGAAACAAATTAGAGACAAATTGGAATCGAGAGGTGGACTGAGGATAAAACAATGGAAACACCAAAGAGAATTGAGAAGCCAATCAAGAGGGAATAAAATAAAAAATACATCATAAGTGTTAAGTATTTTACAAGTGCATCTATAAAAAGGGAATCATTAAAAGCAAGATAGGACCTCACAGAGACAGGAATTATCAATTTACAGAAAATTGTAATCAAAAATGTTGGGGATATTTAATAATGTTCTGTATTGGTCTTTGAACATTAAAACTAGTTGAACCCTGTCTAGGAGATGAATGATAGTTCGGGGGATAAAATGAACACATTTTGATAAGTTCGTTAAGAAAAAAGGAAGACAAATCACAAGGATACAGAGTAAGATCCTAAGGGAGACAAAGGGATAAATTGCCAAGGCATTAGAAATTATGTTCCAGTTACCAGTGCGTGTGGATGTACGGGGAAGAAATAGAGTGTGTGAAGTTTAATAACCAATTTTAAAAAGTGGTTCAGAGCTAAACTTGGTATTAATCGATCAGTTTCCATAATTGCATGTTAGGAAAAGCTTTTGAAGGGAGGAAGTTTGTCTGCTTTACGAAATGTATGATGTCGTGACATGCACATTAAACATCGTCTGAAGTTTGAAATTCCAAAGCAGAATCCTAATTGCATTTGCAACACACAAAGGTGCTGGAGGAACTCAACAGGTCAGGTAGCACCTCTGGAGGGAAATGGACAGCCGATGCTTTAGGTTGAGGCCCTGGATGCAGGATCTTGACTAGAATGTCGAGTCTGTTTCCTCTGTAGATTCTGCCTGACATGATGAGTTTCTCCAGCCCCTTGTGTTGCTGGTATCTCTGGTTTCCTGTGTTTTTATAGCCAAATGTTGCCCTGTCAGTCTATGCAACAGGAAACCAATTCCCATCTCCCATCTTTCATTGGGAAGGGTCATGAAATCATACAGCAGATGAATGGACCATTCGGCCCATCTTGTCCGTGCTGTATTTCCAGCACTTGGCCCATTGCCTTCTATGTGCTTGTGATTCAAATGTATGAGCATGTATTCAGGTAAAGAGAAAACAAGAAGAAATCTGCATGGATTTTAAAAGCAGTGATTGTATATCATTGAAAACCTGGAAGAATTTTATTCCCAGATACTTAAAAATGCTTATTTAAAGCCTCACAGCTCCTACCCCATCACGTCATGCCCATTCACACCTGAAGCCACCGGACAACACTGGTACAGAGCCAACAAGTGTCTTCAATTCAGTTCAATTCATCACTCTTGTCTTCAAATGCCTTGGCTGCGTCAATCATTCCAACTTGTGGGATCGCCGCCTGATCTCCAACCTTTTGATGCCTCCAACTCTGGCCTTTTGTTCACCCTTACCCCAGCCTCACCTCTCTTGACACAACATTGGTGGCCAAACTCTAACTGCAAGAGGATTCAAAGTCATAGAATTATGACTCACAGGGTTATACGGAATGGGAACAGCCCAGCTCATCCAATCAGACTGTGTGCTCCAGTGAGCTAGTCCGATCTGCTCTTCTTTGGCTCATAAGCCTCTAAACTGCTCCTATCCATATTCTGTATCCGTTAATGACAGTGAAGTTAAAAGGCGGAATAACACAGATGTGGCTGTGTTTGCATGCCATTAGTTCCTACAAGGCAAACCCTAAAAGCATAAATAGCAAAGATGCTCCACTCCCCAGTGAGTTCAATGCCTTTCAAGCACACTTTGAAAGGGAGAATAACACTGCATCTTCACTAGTCTCTACAGCATCCACCAATTCTATGATTTCTGTCTCGGAGACCAACACCAGAACATCCTTCAAGGAACGAATCCTCGAAACGGAGTCAGGCTTAACTGTGTATCTGCATGGGTACTGAAATCCTGTGCCAACCAACTGGCTGGATCATTCAAGAACATTTTCAAGCTCTCACTATTGTGATCTGAGGTTCCTGCCTGTTTCAAACGGGCAGCGATCATTCCAGCGCCCAAGAAGAGCAGGGTGAGCTTTCCTCGATGACCAGTATGTCTCAAATCTACCGTAATGAAGAGCTTCGAGAGGTTGGTTATGGCTAGAATTAACTCGTACGTGAGCAAGGACCTGGAGCCCCTGCAATTTCCATACAATCTCAATAGGTTTACACCAGATCTAATCTCACTGGCTGTCCACTCTGCTTTGGAGCACCTAGAAAACCACAAGACATACATCAGGCTACTGGTTATTGATTAGAGCTCAACGTTCAATATTATCATTCCCTCAATACTAATCAACAAGCTTCAAAACCTGGTCCTCAATATCTCCCTCTGCAACTGGTGCTCGTCTTCCTTATCAGGAAACCGCAGTCAGTACAGATTGGTAATAACACCTTTCCCCTTACTGAATATCAATACAGGTCCTCCTCAAGAATGCATGCTTAGCTTACTGCTCTACTCTCTCTGCTCTCATGACTGTGTGGCTAGGTACAGCTCAAGCACCATCTACAAATTCACCAATGACACCGCTTTGTTGGTAGAGTCTCAGATGGTGGTGAGGAGGCTTACAGTGGTGAGGTAGATTGGTTGGGTAAGTGGTGTCACTGAAAGGACTTCACATTCAAGGTCGACAAGATGAAGGAACTGAATGCAGACTTCAGGAACGAGAAGTCAGGATCACACACTCCAGTCATCCTTGAGGGACCAGCAGTAGAAAGGGTGCAAACAACAGGAATTCTGCAAATGCTGGAAATTCAAGCAACACACATCAAAGTTGCTAGTGAATGCAGCAGGCCAAGCAGCATCTCTAGGAAGAGGTACAGGCCTCCTGTTCCATGATCCTCTCACATCCCCTTTGCCAATCACCAGTCCAGCTCTTGGCTCCATTCCTCCCCCTCCTGTCTTCTCCTATCATTTTGGATCTCCCCCTCCCCCTCCCACTTTCAAATCTCTTACTAACTCTTCCTTCAGTTAGTCTTGACGAAGGGTCTCGGCCTGAAATGTCGACTGTACCTCTTCCTAGAATGCTGCCTGGCTTGCTGCGTTCACCAGCAACTTTGATGTGTGTAGAAAGGGTGAGCAGCATTAAGTTTGCGGGCATCAATATCTCAGTGGATCTACCCCGGGCCAAACATTTTGGTTCAATCATGAAGAAATCCCACCAGTGGCTCTGATTCATTAGGATATTGAAGAGATTTGGTATGTCATCAAAGACCCTTACAAATTTCTATAAATATATGATGGAGAGCAGTCTGACTGGTTCCACCACAGCCTAGTATGGAGGCTCCAGTGTATAGGACCATAAGTCTGAACGTGGAGAAGACCAAGGAAATCATTGTGGACTTCAGGAAGTTGGAGATGAACCTCTGTGAATACATGATTCCTCTGTAGAAAGAATTAAGTATATCAAGTTCCTGGGAATTCACATCACCTGGTCCCTTAATATCACCTCCCTGAACAAGAAGGCACAGCAACATCTCTACTTCCTAAAAAGATTGAGGCAAGCAAGGCTCTCCCCACCATCTTAACTGAATTTTGAGGGCATCCTGACAAGCTGCATCTCCATCTGGTACAGGAGCAACCGAATATCAGACTGGAAGTCCCTACAAAGGACCATAGGGGTCATAGTCCTGATGAAGGGTCTCACCCCGAAATGTCGACTGTTTACCCTTTTCCATAGATGCTGCCTGGCCTGCTGAGTTCCTCCAGCATTTTGTGTGTGTTGCTTGGATTTCCAGCATCTGCAGATTTTTTCATGTTCGTGATAGGAGTCTCCCTACTATTCACTAGGGACATTTATCAGGAACATTACACATGCAGGGCCTTTAAGGATCTCACCCATCGACCCAGCATTCTTTTTGACATTGTACCATCAGGCAGGAGACTCTGAAGCATAAAAGCAAGAACAGTCGGGATGGGGAACAGTTTCTTCCCTCAGGCCATTAGGCTTCTGAACTCTCTGCCGCATCGCATTTGAAGTGTCACCAGTTAATCTGCTCTCTACCTTACAATATATAATTTATGCACTTTAATTTGTTTATTTTTGCGTAATTCATTTGTAGAGTTTATCCTTACTTGGTGTTATGTGTTATATGTGTGTTATGCGTTAAGACTGTGCTTTACACCCTGGTTCGGAGAAATGTTGCCTTGTTTGATGGTCCGCATGTATCTAGCTAAATGACAATAAACTTGAACAACAGGAATACTGCAGATGTTGGAAATTCAAGCAACACACAAAGTTGCTGGTGAACGCAGCAGGCCAGGCAGTGTCTCTAGGAAGAGGCGTTTCAGGCCGAGACCCTTCGAGACCTGACAAGAGGCTGCAGAGGCTGCAAACACAGGTAGTCCATCATAGGCACAACCACAACCCCAACACCTGCCCTACCATCTAGAATATCTTCAAGAAACAGTGCCACAAGAAGGTAGCATCCATTATTAAAGTCCCTCACCATCCAGAACATGGCCTTTTCTCGCTGCTACCACTGGAAGGAGATACAGACACTTGAAGGCACCCACTCAGTGATTTAAGAACAGCTTCCTCCCCTCTACTATCCAATTCTAAATGGTCCAAAAACCTCATTATTCCTTTATTTTGCATGATTTGTTTTTATAATTTATGGATTTGTATGTCTTTGCCTTATCATGTATCAATGCAAATAAATCTGATTCCAATTCTGACATCACTAGACAACAAACTTTTTCAAAGTTCTGCTTCTTCCAAAATTGCTTTAGTTTACAATAGACCATTTGAAGCTGAACACCAATACAATTTCGGTCTACTTGCATCATGTAGTAATCTGCAGAAGCTAGAAATTAACGTTTATTGAATATAGTGCAGTTAATTGCATAATGATGCTGTCACCTTGCAATAGTTCCATCCAGCTAAAACTGTTTTGTTGATGATTCTCATTTGTTCTCAGTGTTTGAGGCTTCTCACTTAAGTGTCCAATAATAATCAACTAGCATTGATGGATTCCAGTTGCCCTGATACCGTTTCTCCATGACCGCAATGTCCTGGTGAAAACTTTCACCATGCCCATCATTGACAACACCAAGATTTGCAGGGAAGAAGTGTGAATGGGAATGCAGAAAATGAATCTTTAGAGACATGTTGCACCTCATGGTTCTGTATGCTTGAAACATGTTGTCAACCAGCTGCACATAGTTTGGTGCTCGGTAGTTACAAAGAACGTTTTAATCAACATCCTTGAATGCCTTCCATATGATTTTCTGCACTCCCACTATAAATTCATTGAATTACCTGTCATTGATGACCTGTTTGATTTGTGGATCAACAAAATTGCCTTCCTTAATCTTGGCATCAGTCATCCTGACTTGAATTATGAATTGAAATAACAAATAAAGGGTGCATGATAGCAAAATTTCATGGTGATTTTCATGATTTTCATGAAATGCATAACATACACCCAAACATATTCAGGAAGGGAAAGCTTTGCTATCCAGTGTATTTATTTAAATGGCACTTTTCTGGTGAGCCCACCTCAACCATTGTTTCTAGCAGCTCATTGCAAATACACAGAACGCCCCATTTAAATCTATTGCTACTGATTTTGAACTATGCCCTCTTGTTTTTAGATCTCCCCCTTTGAGAAAAGGACTGGGTGGTTTCATGCTGCCAATGTTCCTCTATCAGGTCACCTCTCAAACTCCCACTTTCCAGGGAATTGAGTCCAACCCTACACAACCTCTCCTTGTAACTTACACCCCCAAGTCCAGACACCATCCTGGTAAAATCTTTTTTTTTTAACTCTTTTTAATTTAATAATAACATGACCAAAACTGTATGAAATACTCCAAGTGTTGCAGTAGCGGAAGGTCATAAAGATACACTCTGCTGCCACAATATTAGGTACGGGAGGTACATAATAAACTGGCCACTGAATGTATTGAGAAGCCAGCACAAAATGACAAGGGCAACATTGCCAGGATTAAGCACAAAGAAGTTAGAAGGCACAATAACTCAGATGTTACCTTGTAAAAATGATTAGAGGAACTGGGATTTCTTCACTAGGGCAATACAGACTATGAAGTGATAGAAATTGAAACTGCAATTTTGTCATTTTTACTTGAACATTCACAATGAATACCCACTTTTACATATTATGTTAAGGCTTAGACAGCATAATAGCTCATTATGTACCAATTCAAATGGTTTTGTTTAAACTATATGTCATTTTAGCTCTTGTTTTTGCGAAGAATGTAAGGGTATTACACATGAAGGGAACATGGTGAAAGGTCGGGGGGTTGTGACTAATTGGTTAGCTCTTTCATCAAGCTGGTGGTGGTAAAACGGACTGAGTAATCTCCCAGGGTGCTGAATGGTCTCCTGTAGTGCTGTACGGTGTATGATTATTTATAACTAACATGTTTAAAATGACGACGTTGTTGCAAGGAAATGGTTTGTTCCTGCCATTTGATAGAGAACAAAGGACAATTAATTTTCAGGCACAAAGCAGGGGAGTGTTCAAAGTTGAGGAGGTAGAATTCATCCAGAACCTGGGTCGGTGGTTTTGTGAAACAAGATTAGGTGGTTCGCACAACACTCCACAGTATCGGCGACCCAGGTTAAATTCCTACCACTGCCTGTAAGGAGTTTGTACGTTCTCACCGTGACTGTGTGGGTTTCCTCCCCGTGCTTCAGTTTCCTCCCACAGTGCAAAAGCGTACTGGTTGGTAAGTTAATTGGTCATTGGAAATTGTCCTATGGTTAGATTAGATTAGATTAGATTATGAGGACACGCAGTCCTCTTTTATTGTCATTTAGAAATGCATGCATTAAGAAATGATACAATTTGTTCCTCCAGAATGATATCACAGAAACACAACACAAACCAAGACTAAAACAAAACTGACAAAAACCACATAGTTATAACATATAGTTACAACGATGCAAGCAATACCCTAATTTGATAAAGAACAGACCATGGGCACGGTAAGGAAAAGTCTCAAAGTCTCTCGAAAGTCCCATCATCTCACGCAGACGGTAGAAGGGAGAAACTCTGCCTGCCATGAGCTTCCAGTGCCGCAAACTTGCCGATGCAGCATCCTGGAAGCACCCGACCACAGTCCGACTCCGAGTCCATCTGAAAACTTCGAGCCTCTGACCAGCTCTCCGACACCGAGCACCATCTCTGCCGAGCGCTTCGACCCCGGCCCTGGCAACAGGCAACAGGCAAAGCTGAGGATTTGAGGCCTTCCCCTCCGGAGATTCTCGATCGCACAGTAGCAGCGGCAGCGAAGCGGGCATTTCTGAAGATTTCTCCAGATGTTCCTCCGTGCTTCTCATAGCTGTCTCCATCAAATCAGGATTGTGCACGGCATCCTACTTCACAAATACGATATCAATTCGGAGCGGCTGCATCGCGCCGCCATCTTCTCCTCCCCCCTTAAATCAGTGGGTTGCTGCGTGGTGTGGCTCAAAAGACCAGAAGGCCCTATTCTGCACTGTATCTCCATAAAATAATATCTCTGGAGTGTCGAAGAATGAGAGGGCACTTCACGGAGGTGTGCGACTTTCTGAGAATGGTTAGAATTTGTTTTTTTTATTCAAGGGATAAAAACTGCCAGCTGAGTCAATATTTATTTCCCATTTCTTTTTGCCCTTGGTGATGGTGAGCTGTGCTCCTAAACTGCTGCATTCATTGAGGTGTGCATATATCCACAAGGAAGGAGATTCTCACCCAGCGACAGTGAGGGAACGTTGATCATTCACTGCCTTGCCCTCGTTGCTGCAGCTCACCAGGGCTGTGTTTGCCATCGTTGTTTCCGGTGCCTAAGACAGCTGATTCTGGGTGACCCGTCCTGTTTTATTTCCTCGTGGCTTTCGACCTATTCAGTGTAACTCAGAGGATTGCCAGGACAGCTAACTAAATTGCCCACATTGCTGAAAGTCACGTGTAGACCAAACTAGGTATGGATAACAGATTTCCTCCCCTACAGGATATTAGTGAACCAGATGGGTCTTTTCAACAATTGACAATGGCTTTAATTGTCATTAGCCTTTTTAATTCCTGAATTCCAATTCAAATTTATCACCATCTGCCATGGTGGGAATCAAACCAAGGTCCCTAGAAATTTGCCCTGGGTAATTAGATATTTATTAATTGATAATACCACTGAACCATTGCCTCCCTGTTAGTGAATATTGTCCAAAATACAAGTCAACTAAGCAGAGGTATTCTGGGGCAATCAACTGAATTTCAGACCCGGCCCCAAAATTTTCTGAAATTAAGGCGTTAAATCCATGGAAAGGCAAAGGGTACAAGGACATGTGGGTGAAATACATGTCACACACAAGATCAAACATGATCTAATACAGTTTTATGTTACATCTGACCATAACATTTTCATCACCTCTGCATACAGATCTCACCTTTGGAGATCCACTGGCTCCAAGTGATTATCATTTTATATGAACTTTCCTCTGCATTATCTGCAAGAGATCCATTCAGCGAGAGTCTATTGTTCATTTCAGTTGTTTGTAGATGCAGCCGTCTTAGCCCCTGACCCCGTCTTTGCAGGGCACCACTAATCATTTCCCATTGATTTGAAAACTTGTATCCTTGCTGCTCAGCCAACTTCTTGCTTTTTAACTTTCTGCACATCAACTTTATCCACAGTCCCTTGTGAGGGACATACACGATACTTTATCTCCGTGTGACAAGAGAACACACATCATAGTACAATAGTCTCGGTTTTATTATTTCGTAAATTATTATTGCACAGTATTGCACATTGGTAAATTATTATCCTGAACTTTATTATTAGTTAAGTCTGCACACTGCTAAGTGTGTTTTTAGATGTTGCTGCTGTAACAGCAGAATTTCCCACTAGGGATCAAAAAAGGATGTATTGTATGTATGTATGTATAATTATTATTATTATATGCTTGGACCCACTCAGAGATACTCTGTCATCATTATTTCAGTCATTCCTTCAGGTAATTCTGTCAGGACTTCCCTTCTTGTTGGAAATAGGGAGCACCATTCCCCAATTCCTTCTCCATTGCATCAACAACTGCATTGCTACTGTTTCCAGCACTCATGTGGAGCTTTGTTACCAACTTACACCTCACTTTCAAATTCACTTGGTCCATCTCTGACACCTTTCTCTCCATTACCTTTATCTCTATAACCATCCCAGGAGACAGATTATCCACTAGGCGGTCCAGGTGAAGGGTCTCAACTCGAAACATTGACTATCCATTTCCATCCGTAGATGCCACCTGACTTTCTGAGTTCCTCTGCGGTTCTGGTGTAGTTCTCCTTTGCAAAGTCTTACAAGCTCCCTCTCAACAGCTGGCACAGTAGTGTACTGGCTAGCACAACACCTTACAGTACAATCCGCTGAGGTTCAATTCCGCCACTGCTTATCAAGAGTTTGTACGTTCTCCCAATGACCACGTGAGTTTCCTCCGGGTGCTCCAGTTTCCTCCCACAGTCCAAAGATGTACCAGTTGGGAGGTTAATTGTTCATTGTAAATTGTCCTGTGATTAGGCTAGGGTTTAATCAGGGGTTGCTGGGCTCAGAGGACCAAAAGGGTCCATTCCACGTTGTATCTCAATAAGTAAAATAAAACATCTGTAAAGCATTCTCAGTCTAGTCATAGACTGAAGTCCTCTCCTTATTATACAGTCACGAGAGATCAAGGTAACTTGTTTCTACTCTGTTGCTGTCAGTTCTGCAATGACTGATGAGGCTAATGTGGGAACCACAGGCTCTCCTGCGGATGCGACGGGAAGTTGGTGACGAGATGGGCGGGTGGGTAGCTTGTGCGATGTTGCACTCCTTCCACCTCTTACACAGGGCCTCTGTATTCTCCTGGTGCATGACCTCAAGGCTCTCCGTACCACCTCAAATGGTCCTCTTTGACTTTGAACTGTCATGGGCTAGAGACTCCCAGGAGTTTGTTGGCACTGAGAACAACCTTGAATCTTCTCTTCTGTTCACTTGGTAACCTTGCATTGTGAGGGAGCTCAGAAGAGTGTGTCTCTTTTGGAATCTGGTGTGGGGACTTGTAATTGACATACACAGTGTAATCATTTGAGTGTTACAAAAGGCTCACTGTTGGGATGATCATCGAGGAGAGGATACTGACTTTGTTTTCTTCCCCTTTAACTGTATTTTGGATGTCCTGGAGACAACACTGATAATCTTCCATTTGGTTGGCATACCAACTGCCATCTGGGTTTCAGAAGCACACAGAGAGTGAGAACTCAATGCTCCCAGTAGGCTGCAAGTTTTGTGTATTTCCTGACCATAGGTGTTAGGCTAACTAGTCTCCAATTCTGTGCTTTCCCTTAATTTTCCAATCTGAGAGAGTGGTTCCTGGGCCAAGGATGAAGTAGACTTGGAATATTAGGTATGTTCTCTCCAATTTCCTTTAAACTCCAGGGATGGGAGCAAACTTTCTGAGGTTTAGATAGTTGTCAGGGAAGGATACATTCTGAAGTGAGGAACTAGTAGTGGGGTTCAGCAATAGCTAGAGTTGCCTAATATTCTCATTGGAGGAAACTTTTTCAATCCCTACCCTGGATATCGGATGCATAGTTGGCCAGTTTTGGACTGGTGTAGTTGGTTGTAGAGTTGTAAGCTGTGTTTGCTCATGAAAGGATCTGCAGGTGAGACATTGCTCTAGCAGTTGAACCTGAAATATCCCATTACAACAGTTTAATAAAGAGCAGGGGGATTCCTTCTGGTTTTCTAGTATATCTCAGCCAACATTACAACAAACAGGTTATCTGCTCATTGTTTAATTGGTGTTTGAGGAATCTAATTATGTGCAAATTGGCTGCCACTTATCCAACACTTACACTTCCAAAATACTAGAATGGCTGTAAATTGCCTTGGGATGCAAAGGAATTGTTTTGCAAAAAGACGTATCATCTATTCACAAAAAAATGAAGGTTGCATTTTCCTGAGAAATGCTGCCAGTTCCAAAATGCTGGAGGAGCTCACCAGGTCAGACTGCATCGATAGAAAAGAGCAGACAGTCGACATTTTGGGCCGAAGCCCTTCATCAGGACTGGCTGCCTACAAGAAGTGTCGTAAGGGGGTGATGGAGGCAGACCCAAATGCAAGACACAGACACTGAAGTACTAGGAACTGGACTATGTCTATTAAGAATGCTAGAGAAGCCAAAGAGTGAGGACAAAATGATAACACGAAGATAGATATAGAGTGACAAACTGGAAAACCTGGACTTGACCTTGACGGGGAACTCAGGTCAAGAGTCGGAACTCGGGTCTTGGGAGGGACTCTGTACCTGGGTCTAGACTTGGCTCTTGACTAGGGCTCGGACCTGGCTTGGATTTGACTCGTACCTGGCTTCGACTTGACTTAGACACAGGATATGGAACACTGAGCCAGGGCTCCTCCTTGGACACAGGACATGGAACCAGGACTCTAAGACACAAGGCACAAAAACACTGGACCGTTCCCCCTTCAGGGTAGCGGCAAACTGCTGGACCTACCCAGCAGAGGCAAGGACACAAAGAGACAGTTCTCAGCTCAAGGTAGAGGCAAACGGCCGGACCTACCCAGCAGAGACAAGGACACGAAGAGACAAAACCACACAACGATAGACAGTTCTTTTATCTTGGCATGAAGTGGTTCCAAGTAGTGGCAAGCTCTCGACTAGGCCCTGAAACTAAAGACAGCGGATCTTGACTCACTTCGGCGGATTAACTTGACGTACCTGCTCCGGTGAGGATTCTGGCAAGGTCACTGACAAGGACGGTCCAGCCAGGAATCACTGGACCCCAGAGCTATTTATGATGCCAGCCCGAAACAAGAATCAGATGCCTCAATTAAGGCACCCCACGGAACAAGGGAAAAACGGAATAACCGGAGAACTGAATCCACGGACCGGACCGTGAACCGGAATGCGGACTTCACGGACCGGACCGTGACAAGAAGGCCAGGATTCACACACAAAAGGCCGAGTGGCCTTCCCATGCTCCTGTTCTACTTCACAGTTTCTGCAGAACTGTCAAAACTTTGACCCATTTTAACAATTCCATGGGTGTAAGGCTCCAAACACCCTAGCTACAGTGGGATTTACAAGGATGTTGCTGGGTCTGGTGGACCTCATTTATATGGAAAGCTTGAATGGACCAGGACTTTATTCTTTGGAATGTAGATGATTAAAAGGAGATTTGGCAGAGGTATACAAGCAGGCTTTTTCCACTGAGGATTGGGTGGGACTACAACCAGTGGTCATGGGTTAAGAGTGGAAGGTAAGAAGTTTAAGGGGAACATGAGGGGAACCTTCTTCACTCAGACAGTCGAGAGAGTGTGGAATAAGCTGCCAGCACAAGTGGTGCGAGTTCACTTTCAACATCTACAGCCCAGCGAATAGTAAGGCAGACCTCACTGCATTCCAGACCAAAGAGATCGGATGTTGAAACAAGAACCTCTTCTGAATCAGTGTGATACAACAGAGGAGGTTAGGATAGGTACATGGATGGTAGAGGTATGGAAGATTATGGTCCCGGTGCAGGTTGATAGAAGTCGGCAGTTTAAATGGTTTGGCATGGAGTAGATGGGCCAAAGGGCCTGTTTCCATACTGTACTTTTCTATGATTTGATGGTCCAGTATATTTCTTCATCCTGTTCTCAGGCCTTTGTTTTACATCCACCAAAAGGAGCTCTTCCAAGCAATGCAGTATCCAATGGTGAAGCCTCTTCCACTGCTCTACTGCCCTAAGGTGTCAGCAGAGGTGAAACCAAGCAGCATGCATTTAAAGGGTGTGCTGGAAAGTGGCCTTATTGTTTATAATATACTGAAAATGAAGGGGAGGTTTCCTGTGGAAATCCCTTGGGTCTGTCGAGATGGCAGTGCCCAGTCTTGGGGTGTAACAGAGCCATTGTCCCAGCTACTGGTAACCCTCTGATTTCAATGTACCGATATCACATTCAGGATAAAATCAAATCTAATGCAAAGCTTTTATTATAATTTATTAAAAATGGATACGTTATATATTTCTGATTTCCTGAACCTTGACAAAGATGGCAGTGAATTATCTGCAGTATCAGATATTCCCTGGCAAAATCCCTTCTCTATTCTTCCCTCCTAATACCTGCTCCCGGCTTCCATCATTTCTTGGCCAGCTACAGCCCAGCGAGTCGTAAAGCAGATCTCACTGCGTTCCAGACCAAAGTGATCAGATGCTGAAGCAGGAATCCCTTCTGAATCAGTGTGATACACCAGAGAAACCAGCTCATTTACCATGCGGAAGATCCTGAGGTGACTATTTCAAAGATATAAAGCATGTATAAAGCATGAGGTGTAAATAAAAGTAATGGCTTAAAAAAACAGGCGTCATGTGGGAAAGTGCCAGGAGTCAGGGAGGGTAGGCAGGCCAGAGGGTTACAGGGGGAGTAGTCACTGGAAAAGATATAAAGAGGTGATGGGAGGTGTGTAGATTTGATTAATAGTGTCATCTCATTACAGCTGGTTGCAGTGAAGAAGGATAGAAAAATACAGCACAGGAACAGACCATTCGGCCCACAATGTTGTGCAAACCAGCTAAAAAGCAAATCAAAAACACCCAAACGCTCATCCCTCCTCCCTACACAACAACCATATCCCTCCATCTTCCTTACATCCATGTGCCTATCCAAATGTCTCTTAAAAGCCTCCAATGTATTTGCCTCTACCACCGTACCAGGAAGCACATTCCAGGCATCTACGACTCTCTGAGTACCCCTCACATCCCCCTTGAACCTACCCCCTCTCACCTTCAATAGATGCCCTCTGGTGTTAGACATCTCAAACCTGGTAAACAAGTACCCCCTGCCTATTCTAGCTAAGTCTCTCATAATCTTATAAATCTCTGTCAGATTTCCCCTCAGCCTCCGTCACTCCAGAGAAAACAACCCAAGTATGTCAGGACTCTCAAGATCGCACACACCCTCTAAACCAGGCAGCATCCTAGTAAAGCTCTTCAGCGCCCTCTCCAAAGCCTCAACATCCTTCCTATAACAGGGCGACCAGAACTGTATGCAATAATCCAGATGTGGCCTAACCAGAGTTTTATAAAGTTGAAACGTAACCTCTTGACTTTTGAACTCAATGCTTCAACTAATAAAAGCAAGCATTCCACAAATCTTCTTAACCACCTTATCGACCTGTAGCCACTTTCAAGAAGCTGTGAACTTGGATCCCGAGACCTCTGCTCAGCAACACTGTTAAGGATCTTTCCCTTAACAGTATACTGTTTGTACTTACCCTTCCGAGGTGGAACACTTCACATTTATCTGGGTTAAACTCCATTTGCCACTTCTCAGCCCATATTTGCAACTGATCTATATCACACTGTATTCTTTGCCAGTCTTCAACATTATCCACAACTCCACCAGTCTTGGTATCATCCACAAACTTACTAACTCATCCATCTACAGGTCTTTTATAGAGATCACAAACAGAAGGGAACCCAGCATAGATCCCTGTGGAAGACCACTAACTACAGGCCTCCAGCTCGAAAGGGTGCCTTCAGCCACTGCCATCTGTCTTCTAAGTGCAAACTTGTTCTGAATCCAAACAGCCATTTTGCCATGGACCCCATGCATCTTAATCTTCTGGATTAGTCTCCCATGAGGGACTTTGGCAAGTGCCTTACTAAAATCTATCATTCAAGGATAGATTTGGAGGCGATTCGGGAGAAAGGTCATGATGAAAGAAATTCTATCTCAGGGAAATGAAGTGAGGGAACTCTGTCTCGAGGAGGTCGGGTGAGAGCTGGTGCAGGGTACAGGAATGCCAGAGAGGACTCCATTAACCTCAGTGAAATGGAAACTGCATTTTTTGAAGAAAGTGGAAATTTCAGAAGTCCTAGAATGGAAAGCCTGATGTTGAGAGGGAACATGGTGGAGAATAAGAAACTGGGGAAAAAAAAGATGGCATCCTTATAAGAGGTTGCAGGAAAAGGTGTAATAAGAGTAGCTGTGGGAGTCAATCGGTTTATAGTAAATATCATTGGAGAGTGTGTCTCCTGAGGCAAAGGTAGAGAAATCCAGAGAAGTGAGCGAACTCACGACGTTCACTCCAAACTCCAGAGTGAAGAGCCTTCCACTGTTCTGTCGTTGGGTCAATTTAAACTCCGGCCCAGATAGACTGAAAAGGCAAGCTGTCGGCCAGGATGAGAGCCAATCTCATTTGTTCTCCGCAATGGTCGTCTCCATGGCGCTGAGACTATGAAGATTGCCCCAGCTGCTGTGCTCTGTGCCTGCTAATATGATTAAACGAGGTTTTGGGCCTACTCCAGGCTGCTCCAGTGTTTGGATCTGAGGACTCAATTTTGGTTCAGAATGTTGTTATTTGCTTCAGTTGTTTGCATGATTTGTATATTTTTCTTCCTCTTGTGAGTGTTGGTCATTTATTTTTTCAGCCATCCCACCCTGCAAAAACTCATTTCAGGGAGGTAGCACCATCAATCTGCGGGAGACTCCCAGAACTTCCAGGAGAGGTGGGATGTCTGCAATAGAGTAGCTCCTGAGCAGCTAGCCAGCTAGTTTAAATAACGGTAGCTATGCCAATGAACGAATGACACCTGTTAAACTCACCTCAACATGTCTTTTACAGCCTTAACCCACCATGGGCAATAGAAAAGTCATTGTTGCAAACAGTGCAGTGAGCAACACTGTCATTATTTTTGTCCTCTATTAGGCAGGGGTACACTTTAGTGTTGTCTGGGGTGACATATGTTTTCTATTTTCTTTTTTTGGAACACTCTCCCATGGCGCTCAATCTCTCTCTCTCTCTCTCTCACACGCTCGCTCTCTCTCTTGCTTTCTCTCTCTTGCTCTGTCTCACGCTCTCTCTCTCTCGCTCACTCTCAAAAAAATTGATTTCCGGGATATTGTATATAATTTGCGGCATCAGGGACCCACTATTAATATGCGGGAGAGTCCCGGAACGTCCGGGAGAGGTGGGATGTCTGTTTTTTTTTCATTACATTGGTTCCTTGCTTTGTGACTACCTATGTGCAAGCAAATCTCAAGGCTGTGTAATTTATGCATTCTTTGATAATAAACATACTTGAATACTTGAATAACTCTCAGAAATGTCCCCCATGGATCTGAGTGTGGGGTGGAAATTAGTAACAAAGGTGATAAAATTAATGAGCTCTGCATGAGTGTAAGAGGCAGTACCAATACAGTTGTCGAGGCAACAGAGAAAGAGTTGGGAAGTGGTGCTAGAGGAGTCTGGAACAAGGGCTGTTCCACATAATAATGAACAATCAAACTGCTGGAGAAACTTAGCAGGTCAAGATGAACCTGTGGGAGGAAATGAATTGTCTATATTTTGTGCCAAGACCCTGCATTAGGCTTGAGAGTAGAGAGGGGAGGTAGCCGGTATGAAGTGGAGAGGAGAGAGGCTTTCTATGCCCTACTTTACAATTGAGACTATAACTGGAAAATTATTTAATTGCCTGAAAACCCTCCTGAGGTTGCAAGGAGTGCTTTATTAATGGAAACACCTTTTTATGCCAAATGAGATTCCTGTGGCTTGTTCACGACGAATCTGCAAACTGCTGGGAAGGTTGTGCCGCCAGCCTTTAATCCACCTTCACTGGACGCCCACGGTCATTTCACCACTGGGCTGAGGGGGCCTTTAGACCAGTTCTGATAATAGATCTCCAGGTTGTTTCTCTCTCCGCAGATGCTGCCCGACCTGCTGAATACTCCCACATTTTAAGTCTTAGTTTTGGATTTCTAGCATCTGTAGTTTTCCTACTGGTTTTCCTCACCTTGGCCAAGTCTGAGGCAGTGTCAAGAGGTGAAGGCCATTTGAACAACAATAAACTAACGGAGTCAACGTTTCCTCCTTTACCATAAAATCCCTATATTCCATCCCGGAACTTGTCACTCCTTCCCACTCTAAAGCTTGAATTATACTTCTGCGTCAACGTGACGCCATAAGTACTGCATCGCCCCAAACCTTACGTGGATCCCTACGCCAGAGCCTGACGCTTGCCTCTCCCAAAATGTAACTGCGCGTGGCGGCAACGCAGAACGCAACAGCTGTGATTGGTCCGCTTGGTAGCATCGCATTTCATCCTGCGCTGCAATAGCTTCCCATTGGGTGACTGCAGGGCAGGGAAGGAACTCTGGCTGCAATGCATTCCATAAAGCTTTACAGACCTCCGGAATTATGGAGGACACATTCCGCTTTTACAAAAAAAAGCTGCTCACTTCTTGTTTACCCTGAGAAAGACTACCATGACCATGAAGCCTTGCATGGGCAGGTGTTTGCGCATGCGTAACGTGCGCGAATTGCAGAGCGACGCAGACACACCAATGCACAAGTATAAATGTTCACAACGCGTGTAGGTCACTTGCGTAGGCTACCGTGTCGAGTTAATGCAGAAGTATAAATCAGGCTTAATTTTACTTAGTCTTTGGCTCAAACATGCAACGGTTGGGCAGTAAATGATCATCTCACAGTCAAGCACACAGCATGGAAAGAGGTCTTTCAGCCCACTGAATCCATTCTGAATTTACACCATTTCCATTTTATTTTTCCAACATTCCCTCAGCTCCCACTCCCCGCCCCTCAAAGATCCTACAACGTACTACACATTTACAGTGGCCAATTAACCTTGAATTGATAACTTTGTGGCCAAGTTTGTGGATGATACGAAGATAGGTGGAAGGGTTGGTAGTGTGGAGGAATCAGGGAGTCTACAGAAGGTCTTGGACAGATTAGGAGAATGAGCAAAGAAGTGGCAGGTGGAACACCGTGTTGGAAAGTGTATGGCCATGCACTTTGGTAGAAGGAACAAAAGCATACTTTTTTCCAAATGTGCAGAAAATTGAAAAATAAAAACATTGGTTTGCAAAGGGACTTGGAAGTCCTCATGCAGGATTCCCTAAAGATTCACAAACACAAAAAATTCTGCAGATTCTGGAAATTCAAAGCAACACACACGAAATGCTGGAGGAACTCAGCAGGTCAGGCAGCAACAATGGAAAAGAGCATTTTGTGTGTGTTCCCTAAAGGTTAACTTGCAGATTCAGACAGTGGTGAAGAACACAAGTGCAATGTCAGCATTCATTTCAAGAGGATTAGAATATAGTTGTAAAGATGTAATGCCGAGTCTTTATAAGGCTCTGGTGAGGCCTAACTTGGAGTATTGTGAGCAGTTTTGGGCCCCTTATACTTTCTTTATTGTCGCCAAACAATTGATACTAGAACGTACAATCATCACAGCGAAATTTGATGCTGCACTTCCCGCTCCCTGGATTACAAATTGATAGTAAGTATTAAAAATTTAAATTATAAATCATAAATAGAAAATAGAAAAATGGAAAGTAAGGTAGCACAAAAAAACCGAGATGCAGGTCCGGATTTTTGGAGGGTACGGCCCAGATCCGGGTCAAGATCCGTTCAGCAGTCTTATCACAGTTAGAAAGAAGCTGTTCTCAAATCTGGCCGCACGAGTCTTCAAGCTCCTGAACCTTCTCCCGGAGGGAAGAGGGACAAAAGGTGTGTTGGCTGGGTGGGTCATGTCCTTGATTATCCTGGCAGCACTGCTCTGACAGCGTGCGGTGTAAAGTGAGTCCACGGACGGAAGATTGGTTTGTGTGATGTGCTGCGCCGTGTTCATGATTTTCTGCAGCTTCTTTCGGTCTTGGACAGGACAACTTCCATACCAGGTTGTGATGCTCCCGAGAAGAATGTTTTCTACGGTGCATCTATAAAAATTAGTGAGGGTTTTAGGGGACAGGCCAAATTTCTTTAGTTTTCTCAGGAAGTAGAGGCGCTGGTGGGCCTTCTTCGCAGTGGACTCTGCTTAGTTGGACCAAGTCAGGTCATTTGTGATATTGACCCCAAGGAACTTAAAGCTTTAGACCTGTTCCACTTGCGCACCACCGATGTAAATTGGGTGGTGCGGTCCACTACCCTTTCTGAAGTCAACAACCAATTCCTTCGTTTTGCAGACGTTGAGGGATAGGTTATTGTCTTCACACCATGCCACCAGGTTCTTAATTTCCTCTCTGTACTCAAACTCATCATTACCTGAGATACCGCCTTGAATTGTTGTGTCGTCAGCAAACTTATATATTGACTTCCTTATCTAAGAAAGGATGTGCTGACATTGGAGAAGGTTCAGAGGAGGTTCACAAGAATGGTTCCGGTAATTAAAGGGTTATTGTATGAGGAGCGCTTGATGGCTCTGGGCTTGTACTCGATGGAATTTAGAAGAATGGTGGGGGATCTGATTGAAACCCATAGAATGTTGAAAGGCTTAGATAGAATGTATGTGGAGAAAAAGTTTCTTAAAGTGGATGAGTCCAGGATCAGAGGACACAGCCTCAGAATAGAGGGATGTCTATTTAGAACAGAGGTGAGAAGGAATTTCTTCAGCCAAGGGTGGTGAATCTGTGAAATTCATCGCCACAGGTGGTTGTGGAGGCTAAATCATTGGGCGTTTTTAAGACAGAGGTTGATAGGGTCTTCATTTGATAGGCCGTGAAAGGTCACAGGGAAGAAGCCGGAGAACGGGGTTGAGAGGGAACTGGATCAACGATGATGAAGTGGTTGAAGTAGAATGACCTAACTCTTATGGTCTTATGGTCCACCAGCTCTTAGGTCTTTGGTAACAGTGAGGCGGCTACTAGAATTCAGGTGAGGGAGAAGTGGGGCAGAAAAGAGAAGAGAACTGTCAGCAGAGGTACAGCTGGTATTGGCACCTTGGAGTTCTCCTGGTGCAGGTTGCTCACTTGTTTGAAGCTCACTGTAACCTCCCACACCAAACATCAGTGCTGCCTTAATCTTACACTAATCTCCCAGCAACAAACGATACCGGGTCCTTCTTGTGTGCTGAGATTACCCCTCCATGGCCAAGGTGTGAATACATGACTTACATGGCTGGCATGCAAAGCAAAGTATTTCACAGTGATATTAATAAACTAATTTATCAGCTTAACAGATAATAGAATGCAAAAAGCATTGCAACGAGTGTGAGCTCTATTGTGCAGTTTTGCAAAGCTCCTCAATTTATTCTTTGTGGCCTCCATTGATGAGTAAGCTTCACAAGAGCCCAACCCAGGAAGGAAATTAAGCAGCAGCCTCCATGGCTTCATTCCAGCAGCATTTTGTTGCCAAAGAAGGAGGTGGCTGCAGGAGGGAGGAAAGTAACCAGGAAGGTGATTGTCACTGGACTAGTTATAGCACAGAGGCATGGACAGCATGGGATTGCCCACTCCAGACCTGAATATGCTTGCGGCCAACCCCAGAGAAGCAGGATTTGTTAGAAGAGCCTGCAGGTATTGAATGGCACTGAAATAAAACACAGCCCCCCACATCCTCAACCTCACATCCCTGCAGAACTCCCCTTCGCCAGTTTATGCAGCATAAGTGCTTGTGAAAGGAAACACTGGAAAAGATCATTTGGTTGTAGGTCAGTTTCGACTCCACTTCTCATTCCTACCCCGACCTGTTCATACATGGCCTTCTCCACTGCTGAGGTCAAAGCGACACACACAAAATGCTGGCGGAACTCAGCAGGCCAGGCAGCATCTATAGAAGAGAATAAACAGTTGGTGTGTCAGGCCAAAGACCTTCTTCGGAACTGGAAGAAGAGGTGACAGCAGTGTAAGAAGGTGGGGGGAGGGGAAGAAGAAGTACGAGGTAGAAGGTGATAGGTGAAACCGGGGGGGGGGGGGAAGGGGTAGAGGGGAGGGTGTGAAGTAAAGAGCTGGGAAGTTGATTGGTGAAAGAGATAAGGGGCTGGAGAAGGGGGAGTCTGATAGAAGAAGATGGAAGGGGGAGGAGCACCAGGGGGACGTGAATGCTTTTTTTCCAATTTTACGTAACCCTCCCTCCAATGGGTTCTTTTATCTCGTCACCCCCCCTCCACTTTTGATCCTCCACTAGTCCCATGTCCCTCAACCTCACCCACCCCTTCTTCACCTGTCTTTGTCCCCCTCCCTCTCTTTGTTCCATCACCCACGGCACCCGTAGATTCTGCCCACCCCTCTCTCTGCTGACTCTGGTTCTATCTGCCATGCATCTCTCCCGTAATGGTGCCCATTCTCACCTCCTTTATTTATCAGAGTCCATCCCGGGTGAACGTTTGTGCTCTTGCTTACCTGCTGTGAGTAGCGGTACCACCTTCATCCTTCACTTCTCCCGAGCCACTATTTACATCTCAACATTTCTCCCTCTCTTTCTCCTTCTACCTCACTCTGTTTCTGGCTTTCACCCTCTTTCCCTCTCTCCTTCGCTCTTTACTCCTCCTTTGCTCTCCTCCCCTACCTACCTGTCAACACACCTCTCCCAATCACCTCTGCCCTCTCCCTTCTTATACTTGCCACTTCCCTTCCCCACTCTCAGTCCTGACGCAGGGGTTTTGACCCAAAATGTCAACGGTCCCTGTCCTCCCACAGATCCCGCCCAGCCTACTGAGTTCTTTTAGCAAACTGATAACTGCATTGAAGTGTCGTCACAGTTCAGCACAATCCTTCGACGCAGCAACCCCTCCCTCACCAGCAACCAGGGAGGCACGCTGCAGGCAGTGACAACCTGCTTTCATTGGTGTACAACGTGATCCCACACTTGGGAATGCAGCCTTTTCCATAGGGTGACCGCACTTGAGTATAGAAAAAAAAATCTTATGATCCCCCAAATGCTGCTGATTGCAAATACTTCATCAAATTAGATTAGATTAGATTCAACTTTATTGTCATTGTGCCGAGTACAGATACAAAGCCAATGAAATGCATTTAGCATCTGACCAGAAATGCAAAGAATAGTGTTATTTACAAAATAAAAAAGTGCTACAGCACACAAATATTAAAGTACTGAGACGGTACAACACTGATGTAATACTGCTTAGCGCTGTGATGTGAGGTTCAGCAGTGTCCCAGCCTCAGGGAAGAAGCTCTTCCTGTGCCTGCTGGTGCGGGAGCGGAGGCTCCTGTAGCGCCTACTGCATGGGAGGAGAGTAAAGAGTCCATGGTTAGGGGGAGGTGCATCCCTGATAATGCTTTTAGCCTTGCCCAGGTAGCGTTTATGGTAGATGTTCTCAATGGTGGGCAATTGGGTGCCGATAATCCGCTGGGCAGTTTTCACCACACGTTGGAGTGCTTTGTGGTCCGATACGGGACAATTGCCATACTACACTGAGATGCAGTTGGTGAGTATGCTCTCAAGGGTACAGCGGTAAAAGTCCGTCAGTATCCTGGGACAGAGGTGAGCTTTCTTCATGCTCCGCAGGAAATAAAGGCGCTGTTGTGGCTTTTTGATCAGGGTGGAGGAGTTCAGGGACCAGGTGAGATCCTTGGAAATGTGGACACCAAGGAATTTGAAGCTTGATACACGCTCCACTACAGTTTCGTTGATGTAGCTGGGGACGTGAGTGTGACTCCTGGCATGCCTGAAGTCCACAATGATCTCCTTGGTTTTCTGGGTGTTACGGGTCAGATTGTTGCCAGCACACCACGCAGCCAGGTGCTGGACCTCGTCCCTGTAGGCTGTCTCGTCACCCCTCTGATCAGACCAACCACTGTGGTGTCGTAAGCAAACTTGATTATGGAGTTAGAACCATGTATAAGAACGCAGTCATAGGTGAAAAGGGAGTACAGAAGAGGGCTCAGCACACAGCCTTGAGGCACGCCGGTGTTCAGGGTGAGAGTAGAGGAGGAGAGGTTGTCTAACCTAACTGATTGGGGTCTGTTAGTCAGAAAGTCCAAGGTCCAATTGTGGAGGGATACGCAGATACCAACCTGTCTTAAAAATGGGAATTACATCCAGTAAAGCTCACCTGCAGAAAACTGTTTCGTCCTTCATACCAGAACTTCCTTGACTCCTGATTCAACAACGCCCGCATCCATCAGTTGTTTTCATAGCTCTCCCTCTACCCCTAGCATTTTCATTTCTCTGACTTCTGGAGGATACTGTGTCTATTTCTCTGGTCCCTACTCTATAGGAAGGACTAAACTGCAGTGGAGAGGGTGCAGAGGAGATCTAGCAGGATGGAATGTTACAATTATGAGGATAGTCTGGATCAGCTGAGCTTGCTCTCCCTGGTGTGAAGCGTCTGGTTGAGGTATACGGATTATGAGGGAGGTACATAGAGTAAATAAAAATAAATTTATCCCATTCACAGAGATATCTAAAACTTAGAGCAAAAAAGAAGGGGTTTAGATGTCACAGTCGCAGACTCTGCTGTGGGGACTATGTGCCCTATAGGTGGGCTGCACAACATGTTTGATAATTGCGCATGTGAGCATCCACGTCCCACTAATTACAGTTCCATTATGGCGGTACTTAACTCTCTTCTTTTGTTCTAGCCTTGTCAAGACTTGACCAAAAGCACAGCAACATTTATGCTCCCTGCTTACCCTTGTCCTTGTCCAGGAAAGTGGACTACTGTTTCGACTGACTCATTTAGTATTCAATTATTGCTCACAGCTACAGTGTTGGCATTTAACGTTCAGCTTTAGAGTTTTAGTTAACAGCCCTGTTGGCCTAGTGTTTATTGTTTTTCTTTTCCTTTAAAGTCTGCAACAGTTCTCATTAAAGTTAGTGAACTGTCAACCCAATTCAGTAGTCTCTCTCTCTCTCTACCCCCCCCGCCCCCATTTGGGCCATATCTGAAATTTCTTAAATTAGAGGAAAGATACTCTTAATCTGAAAGGTTGTTGGAATCTGGGACGCACTGCCTGAAGGCGTGGCAGAGGGAGATATTCTCACAATTTTTAGACAAGTACTTGAATAACCAATGGATAGAAGGTTATGGGTCAAGTACTGCTAAATCGGATAATAGATAGACACTTGATCGTTAGCATGGCTTGAGGGGCTGAAGGGCCTGTGTCTGTGTTGCAGGAGTCAATGACTCTATGATTGCTCTTACTGTTACACAAACATAATAGGCTAATTTCCCTCGAAACCTCTCAAAAAATGATGCATTATAAATGTTCCGTGAGAAGCTACTTCAAGGGATATTGTTTTTTTCCCATTTGAAAGCTTTTTATATGTGTGGATCCCAGTTAGCTACTGGAAGCCAGTTTCAGTGTGGGTTTGATTGACAGCACGGCTCTTGAATCTGTAGTACAAGTCTAACAGCCACAAAGTAGCTGATGAAATCACCATGCAAAAATCTGCAGCAGATAGGCAGTGAAAGGAGAGGGAGGGAGGAAGTGCCTTCACTCCTGGGATGTTAGAGCCCCTGATGAAATTATTCTTTAGACAGAGAGTTAGTCTCTTTCTGATGGGCCTGGATTTACACCAAAACTTGGTTCTCATCCTTTGACAGTCATTTATTCTTTCAATATATTAGACCGACCGCAGCCTCAACCCAGATCACCAGCAGGTTTGCGTGCCGCGGACTCCGACTGGCATCTGAATGTCGATCTTGGCAAGCATTTAAAGTTCCCTGACTTCATCCCTGAGGCCCGACATGGTCATTCTGTCAGCAGGTGGTCATGGTAGAACAGACAGCTCCTTGGGAAGACCGGATTGAGGGGGTGTTTGAACGTAAGAAAGCCAAGTACCAGGAGCTGGTGGAGCGGTGCCAGAGAGAGGAGTGGAGGGCACAAGGTGAGCCAGTAGAGATGGGGTGTAGGGGTTCTGCTGGCTGCTCGCTGTGCAGAACCTGCTCTCTCCGTGGCATTATGGGGATGGAAAGAAAAGAGCCATCAAGGCCTTCATAGAGGCTGTGAGTGAGCCTCCAGATGGCTATGGATGAACAAGTGTGACCCTTGGACCAATGCTTTTGGGACACATACCTAGGTCTCATCAACCCTGGCTCGGTTGCATGGGCGAGGGTGTCTGATGTTGAAAGATCTGAACCACCCAATGACCCCAGATTACATCACTGATGGTGTGTCCCAACTCATCCTAGGATGCATCTCAGCATCATTCAAGGGACGTTACAGGCAGAACCATGATTTAGTTTAACTCCAGTCCTGATGAATGATCTCAGCCCGAAACGTCAACTGTTTACTCTTTTCCGCAGATGCTGCCTGGCCTGCTGAGTTCCTTCAGCATTTTGCATGTATTACTTTGATTTCCAACATCTGCAGATTTTCTCCTGCTTTTAAATTATCCTCCCCTGGTTGTCCCTGAGAAGGTGGCCGTGTGAGCCTGAGATAATGGATATTTGAGGACCTAATATACACAGTGACCACGTGAAACTACAAGCATTGGGCAAATTGGTGGTCAGCATGAATATGATGGGCCGAAGTGTGTGTGTTTCAGTGTTGTAGAACTCTGTGACTCTGACTCTGGGATTCTTGTGTACAAATGTATAAACTCTGGGATCCTGGTCTTGCTGGCAGCCTTTCTCACTCTAGAAGAACAAGAGGTTCTTCAGATGCTAGAAATCTAGAGCAGCACACACAAAATGCTGGAGTTATTCAACAGATCAGGTAGTGTAATGCTCTGGTTAAGATTTCTACTGCTATGCTGTGAGGTATTTGATTTTAGCAGTTTTCTGTCAAAGCAGTGTGTCCTGCCGGTGAGAGTGTTTTGTTTTTGTCTAAAGATAAGAAGCTATGTTGTCAAACTTGGAATATTGTGTCAGCAACTCAGGGTGGTAGGATAGAGACAAGGTTCAAGAGAGAGCTGGACAGAGAGAGATTTCTGACGGACAGTAGTCAGGTTCACGGTCTTTTGGAGGCTGGAACTACGCAGAGGTCTAAAAAGAGGAGAAGAGAAGCTGAGGCTTGCTGCAGAAGAAAAGAGCATTCGTCGGAAAAACAGCACCAAGACAACACTGGAGGACAGGGCCTTCAAGTGCAGTCACTGCAGCCAAGGCTGTCACTCCCATGTGGGCCTCTACAGCCCCAACAGACGCTGCTCTAACACAGATTGAAGCAAGACGTTGCAGGCACAGATCCATGGTCTCGCGAGACTAACAGATGCCACCACCATGTGGAAAGCAGACGCCCGGAGGGTCCAATCCGAGGGGGAGATCTTAATGTAAGGAGTGCTTCGCGACATGACCGAGTCCAAGAAGGGAAGTTCTACTTGTGACTGGTGATCAGAATTCAACACTGTGAGTGAAGTGGTGCACCCAGCCACGTTTATGTGCACAATTAGACTGGTTTAACTGTAATGGGCCCCTTATCTTTTTCCTAATAACTGTTTGATAAAACTGAAATTGGTAAATATATTTCTTTTATAATTTTATGTTGGTATACAATCTGTTATTTCTTGGAGACAATAATTGTATGTGCTCAGTATTTACATAGCATTCACTCAGTCAAGGTTCCTTTAATCGGAATTCCCAACATTCCTGTTGGTTGAACCCCAAATCATACTGAACCTAGACATACATTGTTTAGAAAGGTGGTCTGCTCACTGCTGAATCACGTAGCTGTTAGCAGAGTTTGCTAATGAACCAAGCTGGGTATGAGCTCTGGTGAGTGGGTTACGGTAGTATCTATAGAAAGTAATCAACAGTCAATGATTCAGGGAGAGAGCCTTCATCTGGGGTCTTCATGAAGCATCTTGGATCAAAACATCGACTGTTTATTAATTTCTATAGGTGCTACCTGACCTGCTGAGTGTGTGTGTGTGATATGATGATAGGCATCCGTTAGTCTCGCGAGACCATGGATTTCTGCCTTGGAAGGTTTCCAGGGCGCAGGCCTGGGCAAGGTTGTATGGAAGACAGGCAGTTGCCCATGCTGCAAGTCTCCCCTCTCCACGCCACCGATGTTGTCCAAGGGAAGGGCACTAGGACCCATACAGCTTGGCACCAGTGTCGTCACAGAGAAATATGTGGTTAAGTGCCTTGCTCAAGAACACAACACGCTACCTCAGCCAAGGCTCGAACTAGCGACCTTTAGATCACTAGACAAATGCCTTAACCACTTGGCCTCGCACCAACTTGTGTGTGTAACACTCTGAATACATAGGTTAGGACTTCATTCACTAGAACAGGACATCTTGGAAAGGTATATAAAATTTTGAAGGGTATGGAGGTAAATGCTTGCAGGCTTTCCCCCCTCAGGTGGGGAGAGACTATGACTGTAGGTCATAGGTTTAGAACATAGAACAGTATAGCACAGTACAGGCCTTTCTGCCCACAATATTGTGCTGACCTTTAACATCAATTTAACCTTTCCCTCCCACATAACGATTCATTTTTCTTTTATTCATGTACCGACCTAGGAGTTTCTCAGTTGTCCTGAATTTAGTTGTATCTACCACTACTCCTGGCAGTGTGTTCCACAAACCTACCACTCTCTGTGTAAAAAAATCTACCTCTGACAATTCCCCCCCCCAACTATACCTTCCTCCAATCACCTTAAAATGATGCCCCCTTGTATTAGTCGTTTCTGCCCTTGGAAAAAAGGCACTGGCTGTTCAGTTTACCAATCTTTATCATTGTATAAGGCCCACCAGCGCCTTTATTTCCTGAGAAAACTAAAGAAATTTGGCTTGTCCCCTAAAATCCTCACTAATTTTTATAGATGCACTGTAGAAAGCATTCTTCTAGGGTGCATCACAACCTGGTATGGAAGTTGTCCTGTCCAAGACCGAAAAAAGCTGCAGAAGATCGTGAACACGGCGCAGCACATCACACAAACCAATCTTCTGTCCGTGGACTCACTTTACACCGCACGCTGTCGGAGCAGTGCTGCCAGAATAATCAAGGACATGACCCACCCAGCCAACACACTTTTCGTCCCTCTTCCCTCCGGGAGAAGGCTCAGGAGCTTGAAGACTCATACGGCCAGATTTGGGAACAGCTTCTTTCCAACTGTGATAAGACTGCTAAACGGATCCTGACCCGGACCTGGGCTGTACCATCCAAATATTCGGACCTGCCTCTCATTTTTTTTGAACTACCTTACTTCCCATTTTTCTATTTTCTATTTATGATTTATAATTTAAATTTTTAATATTTACTAATTTTAACTATTTTTAATATTTTTAATATTTAATATTTGTAATCCAGGGAGCGTGAAGCGCAGAATCAAATGTCGCTGTGATGATTGCACGTTCTAGTACCAATTGTTTGGGGACAATAAAGTATAAAGAAAAGTATACACCTCTCATTCTCATTCTCTCCAAGGAGAAGAGCCCCAGCTCATTCAACCTTTCCTCATAAGACATGTTCTGTAATCCAGGCATCCTCTCTAAAGCTGCTACATCATAATCGGTTGACTAGAATTAAGAGGATGGAGGTTTGCCTGGGTGATGCAAGTTTAAAACCATGGAATGTTGGTTAGCCTGAGGCTGCTCACAGCAGATCTATGGGGAGAGGAACCACAGGAGGACCACTATCCTGGATCTCTTACCCATCCCTCCCCAATGCATCATCCATCTCATCAGACGTTTATTGCTTTATTCCCTGTGACGTTGTCACTGAGGATGGCGGCCCCTGACTTTAGCCTCTCCAACCTGTCAGAAGGTGGGGTCTTTTGCTGCAAACTGCAGCAGTTCCAGCTACTTCTATGCCCTTGTCACCATTTCACCTGATAACATACCAGAGATGGGGTTAGGATCTGCATGCACCCCAAGTGACAATGGGACTTTGGTAAGCTGCAAGCTGCTCCAATTACATCTATAATAATCGTTCTACTCGTTTAAATTTAATTCCTAAGACATTAAGAATTACTAACAATGTTTTTCACTATTTGAAGGAGGAGATGGAGATGGGTGCCAGTGGTCAGCGGGTTGGGAGACACCTTCGTCAGTCTGTTGCTGTACCTGACCTGGTCACAGTGGGCCATTGCGTGGTCTATCTGAGCTGCCTATTTCCCCCTCTTCTGAGGAAATGTCCACTTGCTCTCCAGAGACCTTGCAGGGCTGGTGCACTGGAGCTGATGCGCATATTGGCAAATGTTTTAATTTTAATGTATTTGCAGAAACAAGCTTATTTTGAACCAAAAATGACCAGGAGGAATGAAAAGTTAGTTACAGGGTTAAGTGTGCAATGCAACATCTCACCACACACACCCTGGACAGTTCCATTTAAGTTCTCTTTACTTTGCAATTCTGTCAAAAAGTGTCCACAGTATTAAGCTCCAGTGATGGCAGTGGGTACATCGCTAAGGAGAAGGGTTTCATCTGCACATTCAGGGAAGGGGGATCACTCTGATTCCAGTACGGTGAAGCTCTGGGGACGAAGATAAGGGACAGCTGCAGTATCAGGATCATGACACCACTTTGTCCATTGTGTCGTCTTTTCTGTGGCCTCGTGCCTCTGTGTAATATAACTCAAAAGGATCTTTAGATAGCATCTTCCAAAACCACAAATTCTATCAGCTCGAAGGACAATGACAGCAAAAGATGGGAACACCACATCATGGAAGTTGCCCTTGGCTACATATTATCCTTACTTGGAAATACGCTTTCCAATGGATAACTTACTTATCCCTTCAAACCATTCATCCCTCCCTCATTTATGTCCTTCTTGACACTAATCCTTGCAAGCAACAAAACACCACACCTGCCCGTTCAACTCTTCCCTCACCTCAATTCAGGGCCCTAGACAGTCCGTCCAGGTGAAGGAACACTTCACCTGCAAATCTGTTGGGGTCGCCTCCAGTATCCGGTGGTCCCAATGCAGCCTCCTCTCCATTGCTGAGACCTGACACAGTTTGTGTCTGAACATGCATTGTCCCAGATGCACCCAAACACTTGATCCATACTGTTCCTGCCCTGAGGGATTGTGGCAAGACAGTATAGGGGGGATCTTTCCACTGTGTCTAGCCCATGCAATGGCTGCTGCAGTAGCGTGTGTTAGTTCAGTATCGAGGGAACTCTATACTATATCTGATGTGTTATTTTTACAGAACCGTTTATTTACATACTTGTAATGGATACAGTCAGTGGCCACTTTATTAAGTACACCAGCTCGTTATGCAAATATTTAATCAGCCAATCATGCGACAGCAATACAATGCATAAAAGCATGCAGGCATGGTCAAGAGGTTCAGTTGTTGCTCAGGCCAACCATCAGAATGGGGAAGAAATAAGATCTAAGTGATTTTGAACTTTGAGTGATTATTGGTGCCAGATGGGGTGGTTTCAGTATATCAGAAACTGCTGATCTCCTGGGATTTTCACACTCAACGGTCTCTGAAGTTTATAGCAAACGGTGCAAAAAGCAAATACATCCAGTGGGCACTCAGTCACGCACTGGGAGGAAATGTGCAGCACCTAATTCATCTCATAGTTTGGGATGTGGGAGGGAACCAATGTGGTCACACGGAGATCATGCAAACTCTGGACAGACTTTAGCCGTGGTCAGGATTGGACACCGGTCTCAGAAACAGGGGGGCTGCATCTCTACTGGCCGTGCCAGTGCGAGTGTTGGTGTTTATTTGCCACAGTACCAATTGGAATTGCAAGTGGTTCATTCTTGTCACATGGACCTTATTCCCTGGAGCCACAGGAGAATGAGGGGCGATCTTAGAGTGATGAGGAGTAGAGGTAGAATGAATGCTTGCAGGCTTTTTCCTGTCAGCTTGGGTGAGACTAGAACTAGAGGTTATAGTTTAGTGAGAACGGAGAAACATTTAATGGCAATCTTCTTCACTCAGAGCATGGTGTGAGTGTGGAACTTGCCATCAGCGCAAGCGGTAGATATGTATTCAATTGCAACATTTAAGAGAAGTTTGGGTATGTACGTAGATGAGAAGAGTATGAAGAGCTATGGGCCAGGTCCAAGTGGATGGGATTAGGCATACAATCAGGTCGCCAC
Source organism: Mobula birostris (assembly GCF_030028105.1). NCBI lineage: Eukaryota > Metazoa > Chordata > Chondrichthyes > Myliobatiformes > Myliobatidae > Mobula > Mobula birostris. The sequence continues at coordinate 12,173,768 of NC_092401.1, forward strand.
AAACTAGATGGGCAGAAGGGCCTGAATTTGTGTGGCAGTGCTCTACGACTATATACTGAACTGTTCCTACTGCACTGGACTCATTTTCATGGCCTCTTCATCTCATGTTCTCAATATTAATTTCTTACTTATTTATTATTATAATTACTTCTCTTTCATTTTGTATTTGTACAGTTTGTTTTTTTAATGCACATTGTTTTATGTCCACCTAGTTGGGTGTGGTCTTTATTGATTCTATTGTGTTTCTTGTATTTACTGTGTTTGCCACAAGAAAAGACAGCTCCAAGTTGTGTATGGTGATATATATGTAGTTCGATAATAAATTTGCTTTGAATTTAAAGATAAAGTGAAAAGCTTTTTGTTTGCATGCCATCCAGACAAGCCCAGATGAAGGGTCTCTACCTGAAATATCAACATCTATTCAATTGATAATGACCGATCTGTTGAATTCCTCCACTATCTTGTGTGTTGCTCCAGATTCCAGTATCTTCAGTCTCCCATGTCTGCAGATCACGATGCCATCTGATATAATACACAATCCACATGTATGGGAAGGAAAAGACTGCATGGGCAGAATGGCCTCAGGGAATCCTGTCCATTGTTAGATTTGATTTTGCATATCAAAGAGTTTCTCAGTGGCCTGGAAACCAAAGAACTGTTGCAGAACCTCGCAAACAATAGACCACACATTAGCAATGCTGGCTGGTAGCTGGTGATAGCAGTTTTGTGAGGGAGACACAGTTCTGAGCTCCAGTAGTACAAAGTGCTCTCTCTGTCTCTGAGAGCCACAATTTTCTTTAGTAACTAATTCTCTTCACCTTGCCTTAAGTGTAATGCAAAGTGAATTTCAGACCGACTCTGCTGAATGGACAGTCCTGTTTCTTGAGACCCAGCTTATACATTTTAATGAAAGATATAAGTCTGTAAAAACTGGGAAGAACATAATCTCCTCAACTGAACACAGCAAATTACTCTCGCCTTCTCTCTGTGCTCAAGGGCTCTTAGTACTGCCATTTTTCCCCCAGTTTTTAAATGATTTTTACGCAGAAAGTTTTGACACTTGGAAAGCAAAAGACAAAAAAAAATACAGGGCATTTCTACTCAAGTGTTACCCTTTGGGGGAATATATAATGATATTTTTCCAGGAGGCAGGGATAGAGGTAATTACAGAATTCCCTAGTTTTTCACGCCTTCCTGCCCTCTCCTGAAGGCACAGTCTTTCACAGGGTATTGAGTGACATTTATGCAGGAAATCTTCGCTTAGTTAATATAGAATACTCTTTTTAATGGGAAATTGATGCTTAAGTGTAGCCTGTTCACAATCGCTGGGGCTGCAGTATTGCTGAATGGAGTACTCATTGCGTGCTGTTTAATGGATGATGCGTATGCAATGGTACCTATAGACAGTTCTGCAGCTGTGGAGGGCAGCAGAATGGTGCAGCGTTTAGCAATGCTGCCTCAAGGAGACCAGGGTACTGATCCCCACCTCTGACTGCCGCCGCCCATGGTCAGTTTGCGTGCTCTCCCTGTGCTTTTGTGGGTTTCCCCAGGGATGTGTAGGTCAATTCACCTCTTGCCCAAAGTGTAGGAACTTCTTACTCCCAGAAGAGGATAGCACCAGTGAACAATGCAACCAAGCGCAACATCCTTCAGATGGGTAAATGGATTGGAAAAGTTCAGAGAGATGGAGGACAAATATGGGGAAGTAGGTCCAGCTCAAGTAGACAACTTACCAGGCATATATTAGTTGGGCCAAAGGGCCTGTGTAACTCCATCACTCTATGCTGGTCTCCTCCGCTGCCACTATGTGAGAGGCTACAGTACTGTGCAAAAGTCGTGGGCAAATATATATAGCGGGGGAGCCTAAGACTTTTGCACGGTACTGTATTTATCTATGTGGAGTGGAGAGCGAGTTTGTAAATCTAGCGGGAGCAGAGGATGTTGGGAATGGAGAGGGCGGAGCGCTGCGGGAAGGGCAGAGAACGCGTGCTAGAGGCCGAATGGCGCAGGTGAAGACATACTCAGCCCTGAGACTCCAGGCAAGGTTATGATTTCGAATAATTGGCTTATTGATCAATACAGCATGTCTCTTTGGTGCTCCCTGCTCCTTCCCCTTTTCCCAACCCAGATTCCCCTCTCCCTGACCCCTTCCCGCTCACAGTTCACAATAGAGACCCATATCAGAATCAGATTTATCATCAGTCACATATATTGTGAAATGTGTTCTTTTTTTGGTGTGGAAGCAAAATTTAGGCACGTAGAAGTATTGCAGTACTGAGCAAGCATCTTGGGCTCTCTAGCTATATACAGTATATGTGCCCAAGACGTTTGCACAGTATCGTACTGTACTGGGATTTTCCAAATCCCAGTTCTGGCAGCACCCCCTAGAGGGCAAGGATAGCAGGTGCACAAGAACACAACTGACTGCACATTCCCCTTCACGTTGCACACTTTCTTTACTTGCAAGTAAAATGTACTGCGTCTCCTGGAACTCATCAATAGATTGGGAAAACCTTCATCAGAAGACTGTGGTAGTTTGAGAAAGTAGCAGAAAAAAAACAGCTTGGGATAAAAAAAAAGCCTTGTGGCCTTGGCAGTGATATCCGAGTGCTGAAAATAAAGATGCAAAAAGACAAAGCAATTTGAAGACTGGCTGGAAGAGATTAATTCATGTGCAGAACAGCAGCCAGAGTAGTTGAGCAGATGTACATTTTGTTTGTACAGGATCTGGGAAGATGAATCGGATGAAGTGAGGAGGGAAGGAGTGTTGGCCAGAAAGAACTACAGTTTACAAATCAGTGAATTTGAATCAATCAAGGACAGTGGAAGCAGACAGAACGATTTTTCTTGTTTGTCCCATATGTTGGAAGGCGATAGAGGCTGCCATTTTGTGAAGCTGCTCTGCATCCTCCATTTTGTGGACCAGACTTGCTTGGCTGGATTAGTGTTTTAAAGTAAACACGGTGATACTCTAGGTAATCTTCTGGACTAGAAATCATTTCCAAGAAGGAAGTTATTTGTGAGGTGTTCTTTGGTTAGATATAATATGCACGTTGGCGAATGGTGGGGCATGTAACTGCCCTGAGTGATTCAAGCTGGTTCCTAGTTTGGTAACTGATCTAGAACAAAGACCCATAAATTACCAGTTGTCACTTGTGGAAGAAAGGCCATAAATGGATGTTGCCCTGGACGAGAGCCAATAAGAAGATGTTAAAGGTCAGTCAGATGATGTATAGCCAATAACACTGAAATGAAAAATTTGAACATTTGCAATTAATATAAAAGCAAATGCATTGACTGCAACAGCAGCAATAACCCTGCAACTACCAGAGATCCATCATCGCAGATGTGGAGTACTCCACGGACATATGGCAATCAGAGCGACACCACAAGGAACACATGGCCAGTGTAAACTCTATTAACTGGCATGACCTTTTCTGTTCTCTGTCTGTTCCTGGAAGGTCAGGAAAATGTAGTATGTGTGCACACAGGTACTTGGTTGTGTTCCTCTGTGGAGGCAATAAATGTACTTGTCAGAAATTACAGCTCCTCTCTGTGCCTGGCTGATCATTATTAGTAAGGGTTAGATCCTTGTAACTGGAGAGAGTAGGAGTTTGGAGAAATATTTAATGGAGAACGGGAGATGGAGAGATGGGAGAGGAGCTGTCCAAGAGCTGTCCAAGTGGTTGGCTTGTAGCAAACAGGTCTAGCCGTTAAGGATCTGAGGTGGAGAGGGATAAAATGGGAAGATTATTCCACTGAAACATCTGATTTAGGATTACACAGAGTTTCACCAAACACCCTTACTGCATCTACACAAGAAAGAAATCATCTAAGACCTACAAAGAAACTGCAGGTATGGGAGTCCACGGCATTTTATAGCTAGGCAATCCCCAGTTTATGTACGGGTTCCATTCCTGAGAACTGTTGTTTGCTTGCTATGAACCTTCCAATTCAACCCTAACACTATCCATAATGAAATCTATGAAGTATCCAGGCAATGAATACCAACTTTATTAATATTATTATTGAGAAATAGATGGGCGAATTTGCATAAAGTCAGATTTGTATAACTCAGCAAGCCCTTGTAGATCAAAAAGGAGAAAAGAGTTACTCAGATTAATTTCTAAAACTCTTGGAGCATCTCTGCTGTGACCTTGGTTCTTCTCTAGGAGACTGTAAGGCAGGAGACAATAGGGAAGTGGGGGAGTCTGGGGCAGGAGGCAACATGATGAGTGGGGAGTGTGAGGTGAGTCAGAGGGGAGTAGTAATGTGAAACTGGGATAGGTGGGAACTGGGGAGTCAGAGCCAATATCAAGGTGAAGGAATTCTGAGCCAGAAGGCAAAGGAGGAAGGGCAGCTAGATCCAGAGTTTGATTAAATTTGGCTTCCAAGACTGTCAAAAACTATTGCAGGTCACTGGAAACCTCTGAGGTTCCCTTTGAAAATCGAGACAAAAGACATCCTATTGGTATTGTTGGATAAGAGTCTAAAATTGTTATTTTTTGTTGTTTTTCTTCCTTTTCACTTATTCACAAATTTATTTATTCATTGGTTCATTTGTAAATGCTCCATGGACTTCCAGTAATTACAGCTGGCTGGGTACATTGGTAGTTTGTATGTGTGAGATGTCGTGACAGCATAAATCAAGAATAACTGTATCTGACTAGCTCTAACCAGTTTGCAGTACAAGGAAAGACCATGACTCAACTTCTTTGTCAAAATGAGTCGGTTACAGTTAGATTTAGTTCCCTGCTGTTTTGTTTCCTACTCGCAGTGTTTACCTGTTATTTCAGTTAATGAAATAATCGTCTAATAAACAGTTGACAGGGTAGAAGACTGGCAGGGAATACAGTGCAATATTCACTAGATTAGTTGCAGCTATGGGCAGAGAAATGGCAGGTGGAGTTCAACCCAGAAAGATCTGAGATGTTGCACCGTGGTAGGGCAAATGTCATGAGACAGAACATTGTTAAGGGCAAGATCTTTAACAGTGTTGCTGAGCGGCAGGTCTTGGGACCCAAGTTCATAGCTCCTTGAACGTGGCTACACAGCCTGATAAGGAGGTTTAGAAAGCTTATGGAATGCTTGCTCTTATTAACCTGGGCATTGAGTTCAAAAGTCAAGAGGTTATTTTGCAACTTCATAAAACTCTGGTTAGGCCAGAAGTGGAGCAGTTCACACAGTTCTGGTTGTCCCACTATAGGAAAGATGTTGAGGCTTTGGAGAGGGTGCTGAAGAGGTCTACCAGGATGTTGCCTGGTTTAGATGACATGTGCTTTTATAAGAGGTTGGATAAAATTGGATTGTTTTCTCTGGAGTGGCAGAGGTTGAGGGGAGATCTGACAGAGGTTTATGGAATTAAGAGAGGTATAGATAGGGTAGACAGGGAGTATCTGTTTCCCAGGGTTAAAGTGTCTAATACCAGAGGGCATGCATTAAGGGTGAGAGGGGGTAGGTTAAAAGGGGATGTGAGGGGTAAATTTTTACCCAGCGAGTGGTGAGTGCTGAAATGCATTGCCTGGTATGATGGTAGAGGCAAATACATTAGAGCTTTTTAAGGAAGGTTTGGACAGGCACATGGGTGTAAGGAAGATAGAGGAATGTGGACATTGTGTAGGTAGGAGGGATTAGTGTTTGGGTGTTTTTGCTTTTTAGCTGGTTCGGCATCACACTGTGGGCCGAATTGCCTGTTTCTGTGCTGTACTGTTCTATGTTCTCACAGCTATAATCACCAGGATTTGCATTCCTGACTGCCGAAGAACTTTCTGGACAATGTCGTCTCCAGATCCAACAGCATGTTGGGCAAATACCGGCCAGGTGGACATGATGGGCTGACAGAGAAGAAAACAAGCAAACAGCCGTCACCACAGGTGAAACCTTGTGTCCAGCGGGAATGGGACATGATCACTGATCCTGGAAAGACTAACACTCTGCTAAAAGTCTTTTTTTTATCTAGTTCTAGTGGTGGGGCATTTGCATAGAATGGTTCGTGCTTCAGGAAATTCAAAGGTTCAAAGTACACTTATTATGGAAGTTTGGATGCAGTATACAATCTGGAGAATCGTCTTCCCCACAGACAGCTGCGAAACAAAGAAAACCATGGAACCCGTTTAAAGAAAAACAGCATCCTCCCCCAACGCTCACAACAAAAACAAATGGTGCAACCTGCAACAAAAGAAACGAGCAATAGAAGGCAGAACACAGAAAGACAACATTGAAAAGAGTCTGGGCATGTTCAATTCAGCTCAGTGTTCCTTATCTGCAGACCACGCTGATTGAAAGCCACCTGAAATAGCAACAAAAACAAGGAGTCACCGAGTCACAGAGTAAGGCAGCTCAGAGCAGGCCGTTTGGCCCATTATGTCCATACTGTCATAATGCCCATCTAAGATAGTCCCATTTGGCCCATATCCCTTAAACCAGGGGTTCCCAACCTGGGATCCACGGACTCCTCAGTTAATGGTAGGTGCCCATGCCAATAAAAAAGGTTGCAAACCCCTACCTTAAACTCTTCCTATTCACATCTTTGTCCAAGTCTCTTTTAAATGCTGTTATTGTATCCACTTCCTCCAGCAGCTCCTCCCATACGTGGATCATATTTGCGTGAAGAAGTTGCCCCTCAGGCCCCTTTTAAATCTTTTCCTTCTCATCTTCAACATATGCTCTCTCCTTCTTGCTTCCTCAAGCCGGTCTGTTTTTCTCACAAGTTTATACAAAGTCACCTATCAGCCCTCTTACATTCCTACCTTGCCCAATCCTTTGCATTGCTCAGACCCCTCGAAGTCTTGAATCTGAAGGGTAGTGCTGGAGTACAGAATGTACAGGAATCAGTTTGTGGGATGCCTGGAACAGATGGGAGAGTATATTAGAAGGAAAGCAGAAAGGGATAGAGGTATTCAATAGGTCAGTCAGCATCTGTGGAGAGAGAGAGTGAGAGATTGAGGCTGATTTCTAGATCTGTGACCCTGCATCAGAAGTGGAGAAGTGAGAAAGCAAGTGTGTTTCAACTTGTGGTGGGGGGTCGGGGGTGGGGGGGGGGAGGACGGAGAGACCAGACGAGCCTCTGTGACCGGGTGATATGATGCTCTTGCTGCTGTCCAGTTAAATACGGAAGGAGAACCTCCGAGAAAAATAAACTGCAGATGCCGGAAATCTATGACAAAAACAAAGAGCACCAGAACCAGTCAGCAGCTCTGGCAGCCTTTTGTGTAGAGAAAAAAACGTTAATGCTTCGGGTCAGGTCTATGACAGATCACCCTGCACTAAAATGTACTTTATTTTATTTTGCTCTATTTGTGTTCTTTCTTGCAAAAATGGTGTATCGTTAATGTTTAATTTATGATTTTCTTGTGAGTGCTGCTCATAAGATGTTGTGTGTGTGTGAAGCTGCTGCAAGTCCATTTTTCACTGTGGCTGAGAGTAATTTTTTATGTCTTGCTCTGCACCTCATCCGCAAAGCAACACATTTCACAACATATGCCGGTGATAATCAAACTGATCCTGATTCCGACTTCAGCAGCTGACACTAAACTTGACTTGAGTAGTTGCACCTAGTACTTTCTACTTGTGATTATAAATTAAATTCTTCCCTCCCTGTTGTCCTCCTTAGCATTTATTACGATGGAGAGGAGGGGCTGGTTGCCTCTGCTACCTTCCATTCCGTGGTACCCACTTCTGAGGCACTATATATCTGAATCCTAAAGAGCTGGTTTTTTCTAATGGACACAGTGCCAAGATGAGGCCATCCCAGGTGAAATATTCTGTCTCGGTAGCCTCCAACCTGATGGCATGAATGTTAATTTCTCCTTCACAATTCCCCCGCTTCTATTTCCTGTTGTGACCCCTCACTTCTTCTCACCTGCCTATAACTACCCCCTTCCTTTTTTTTCTCCCATTGTCCACTCTCCTCTCCAATTAGATTCTTCCTTCTCCAGCCCTTGACCTTTCCCATCCACCTGGCTTCACCTATCACCTTTCAGCTAGCCTCTTTCCCCTCTCCCCCTGGCATCTTCCTCCTTCCTTCTCAAGGGTCTCGGCCCGAAATGTCAACTGTTTACTCTTTTCCCATAGATACTGCCTGATCTACTGAGTTCCTCCATCGTTCTGTGCGTGTGTGTTGCTTTGGATTTCCAGTATCTGCAGAGTTTTTGATTTTTGGAAGTTCTTTAAGTTGCTCTTGAGATGGGGAGGCCACTCTAAGTTTCTACTTTCTCTATGCAGTGAACAGGACTAGACCCAATCAACACAGCCTCCCTCCCTACTCAACACAGCATTTCTCTCTTCAGATGTGTGAGGTTGGATTCTGCCCACAGCTCTCCAGAGTGAGACCTGAACCACAATCTTTGGGCAAGACATAGGAGTGAACCCATCCCTCCCCCCTCCATCAAGCTGTGGAAACAGTAACCTTCCAGCTGGATGGTGTGAGAAGGGCTCATCCCGCTCTTATTGTCTGCAGCCTTTCGTTCCAAGAAACCCAGTCCACCACAGGTTTTGATCGCAGGAAATCTTAACTCAGCACTTGTTCTGCTCTCTGAAGACTGGTGCAGAGGGAGAAATATTAGCAGGTAAATGAATCTGATGCATTTGACGGAAGCAGTGGGGATTAGTAAGTCAATTCTGCCTCCCTCAGTTTTTTTTCTTCTTGGCTTAACTAAGCACACAGTGCAGAGCAGAACACTAACAATCAGACACAGTCAATCCCAGTTACTTAAACAGCTTGTTTAACAACCCATTCTATCCAGTCCCAAGCAGCGCTGACAGAAGGCAGCATCGGGGAGAGCTGCTATTTCAACACGGTTTCTTTTGAAGGGATATAATGATTTACAGCTGTTCCTTCAAGTGCAGAAAAGATACAAGAGTGCATTGTCTCCTGCGTGGGGTGTGCGCTCGTCCAGCAAATGAGTAGCTACCTCTATTCTGAGTTTGCGGGGTGAATTCTCCAGCATGTCTTGCGATAGTTTTAATTCATACACTCTGACCTGACCTTCCCGTCTGGAGATAAAATTCTCTTCAGCACTTTTCAAGGAAGATCAGCAAGTGTGCCTAATCTATAAAACCATGCAGTCAAAAATGAACCGGCAACCTCTGTTTATATTTTTCATGTTTTCTCGTGAGGTAGAAGGTGGCTATTGTGCCCCATTGAGTTCATGGCAGCTCTCAGAGCAATCCCATCAGTCCCATTCCTCCACTCATTTCCTATTCTTAATCACATACCCATTAATACCTCCATTATACTGAGGAGGAGAAGATGGTGGCGCGATGCAGCGCGCAGTGGCCACTCCAGTGAATGATTTCTGTAATCTGTCAAGTAGGGTGCCGTGCACAATCCTGATTTGATGGAGTCAGGTGTGAGAGCACGGAGGAACATCTGGAGAAACTTCTGAAATGCCTGCTTCGCTGCCGCAGCTACTGTGTGATCCAGAATCCCCAGAGGGGAAGGCCCCGAGTCCTCGGCTTGGCTTGTTGCTCAGCGGCCGGGACGGGGTCAAAGCGCTCGGTAGAGATGGTGCTCAGTGCTCGGTGTCAGAGGCTTGAAGTTTCCGGACGGACTCAGAGTTGGCTGTGGTCAGGTGCTTCCAATGCATCGGCAGTTGTTGGCGCCTGGAGGTTTATGGCAGGGCGAGTTTCTCCCTCTTGCTGCCTGCTATCGGGACTATCAGGAGTCGATCGGAACTTTGAGACTTTTTTTTTATCGTGCCCATGGTCTACTCTTTATCAAATTATGGTATTGCTTTGCACTGCTGTAACTATATGTCACAATTATGTGGTCTTGTCAGTGTTAGTCTTTGGTTTGCCCTGTTCTTTTGTGATATTACTCTGGAGGAACATTGTATCATTTCTTAATGCATGCATTCCTAAATGACAATAAACGAGGACTGAGTGTCCTCATAATCTAACACTCCTATGGAGTATAGAAGCTCCATGAGGACCACAAGCGTGTCGTAGGGTTTGGAGACTTGCATGCGTTCGTGACCCAGAGAGCTATGTTGGCTGGCGTCAAGGCCTTGTGCTTTGTCTCTTGGTAGGATCACCCATGCCAAAGAGGTCAAAGGGCAGAGGCCAGACTAAAAATGGTCCACCGGTCCTCTAGATCAAAAAAAAATTGTTTTGGAAGCAGCAATGAAGAATCCTTTCATACAGATATTCATTGCTCCCCTGAACACCAGCAGCAAGACGGGCTGTAAGTAAGTAAGTAGCAAGTAAGTAGCGAGCTATGGAGCTGGGACATTATGCCGCAGTTGTGCAAGTCGATGGTGAGGCTGCACTTAGAGTGCTGCGAGGTCACTCAGTTACAAGAAGGAAACGGTTAAGCTGGAAAGAGTACCGAGAAGATTGTCGGGACTAGTTACAGGGAAAGGCTGCCAGGCTGGCTCAATATTCTTTGGGCACACATGGGTGAATGACTGGCAAGCTTAGAGAAGTGTTTAAGATTCTGAGAGGCACAAATAATCTGGAGAGTAACAGTTCTTTTTTTTCCCCGGGATAGGGGAATCCAAAACCGGGGGCATAGGTTAGAGTGAGCAGGGGTAGATTTAAAAAGGACCTGCGGGGGCAACTTTTTCATATTGAGGGTAATGAGCTGCCAGAAGAAGACATGGTCAGGGCAGGTACAGTAGCAGTATCTACGAGCTACTTAGATGGGTATATGGAGAGGCGGGGTTTTGAGGGATATAGGCTGAGTGCAGGGAAGTGTGACTAACTGGGTGGGCAATATTGTCAGTATAGACACTGGATTGAACAGCCTATATCAGTGCTGTGTTGCTATTATGACACCCCATCTCTCCTACCACCCACCTTCAATAGAGGCGGTTTGAGGGAATCAATTCATGCGGGAGCAGCCTGGCAGAAATCAACACTGCCACAGGAACAATGTACAAGTCCTCACAGAGAGCACCACAAGTCAGAATTGAGCCCGGGTCTCGGGACCTGTGAGATGTATAGATATAGATTATGAGAACACTCAGTCCTCGTTTATTGTCACTTAGAAATGCATACATGCATTAAGAAATGATACAGTGTTTCTCCGGAGTGAAATCACAGAAAAACAGGACAAACCAAAGACTAACACTGACAGAACCACATAATTATAACATATAGTTACAGCAGTGCAAAGTAATACCATAATATGATGAAGAACAAACCATGGGCACGGTAAATAAAGTTTCAAAAGTCCCCGACAGCAGCGGCAAAAGGGATATCGGCATGACTTACTGCACCTGTAATGACACCTTCAATCGTTCAATGTGATATCAGAGAATGTACGTAGCATACACCATAAAATTCTTACTCTTCACAGACATCCGGGAAACAGGAGAAAAACCCCAAAGAATGAATGACAGAAAAATGTTAGACCCCCCTCCCAAGCACAAGCAGCAGCAAAGATTCAACCTTCCACCCCTCCCTCTCCCCGCACTTGTTCCAGCAGTAAGCATCAGCCCCCCACCCACCACCCATTGTGCAGGCAATAGCAATAGAGACCCCGGAGAGAGAATGATCTCGAGCCCATCAATAACAACTGGTCATCCCGACAGCTCAATAACCCACAGGGTCTCTCTCTCTCACTAATGATAGAGAGAGAGTTATCGCTCCTTCTACAACAAGATGGGAGGCCAACAGCTCACTGTTTCTATGTTACAGTCTGCAGCATCACTTTATTTACGAGTTTCCCCAACGTGAGATCAGCAGCAAGCTCTCTCTCACCATCGAGAGAGATCGATCGCTCAGGTGCAGAGGCCACTGACAGCCGCAGCCACTGTCTGGATGTTCCCATCTCCGGGTGATGCCTCAGTCGGCGACACCAGCGAGGAAGTGAGTCGTCCACAGGGCCGCACAAGACTGCGTCCCCAAAGGCCCACGTCTTCCAGGCCACTCCTGGTGCGCTTCAGGTACATATTCAGCTCTGCTTTGAATCTGTTTCCTCTCTCAGGACTGAATCCAAGTCGCTGGAGCTGTGAGCTTTCAGCAATATCTACTGCACTACTCTGCCGCCTTGGACACGTGGCCAAGTGGTTAAGGCATTGGACTAGCTACCTGAAGGTCATGAGTTCGAGCCCCAGCTGAGACAACGTGTTGTGTCCTTGAGCAAGGCACTTAATCACACATTGCTCTGCGATGACACTGGTGCCAAGCTGTATGAGTCCTAATGCCCTTCCCTTGGACAACATTGATGTCGTGGAGAGGGGAGACTTGCAGCATGGGCAACTGCTGGTCTTCCATACAACCTTGCCCAGGCCTGCGCCCTGGAGTGTGAAGACTTTCCAGGCGCGGATCCATGGTCTCGCAAGACTAATGGATGCCTTTTACTCTGCCGCCTAAAATGGTACCTTCAGGAAGCAAGAAATCCCAAAATGCTTTATGGGATGTTATCAAACAGGACAAGCCATCTCAAGAAGAGGAGATGACCAAGGTCTGCATCAATATACAGAAAGAATGAGAGGTGAAGAGACAGCACACTTTAGGATGGAAACAAGAGCTTAAAGTCTTCGCAGCTGAAGGTACGGTGTCAGTGGTAGAGCGATCAGCTCTAGGAAAGGTCAAGAGGCCAGAACAGGAAGAGTGGAGATAGCCTGTGGAACCACAGGGCAGGAGAGGAGTTACAGAGATAAAGTGAGTTAGGGATGGAGCAGGGGCAGGAAGGGGTTACAGGGACCCATACATCAGCCTTCTTACATTAAGCAAAGTCGTGCACAGGCATTCTCCATTGAAGGAATCCACCATGAAGCACCTTAGGAAAACACCATTCTCGACTCAACCATTCACATTACCATTACAAAGATGAGGCGAGTTGTACGGGCTGGAAGAAGTTATTGGGTCGGGGATGGTGCAGAGTCTGCTGGGGTTTGCAGAGCTAGGAATGGGTTCAGGGGCTGGAGGAGTTAATAGAGGTAGTGATGGTCACAGAATGTATGGTGATATCCAAAAAAAAAGGAGAATCCTATCTGCAGGCTGAGAATAAGCGGGGAAGACATAAAACAAGTACAGAACTTTTGTTGCTTAGGAAGCTGGGTGACATCAGATGACAAGTGTGACATGGACATCAGAAAAAGAATAGGGATGGCAAAAGACACCTTTATGAGAATGAAGAGTATACTGACCAATGCTAAACTAGGCATGACAACCCGTCCCAGGGTACCGAAATGTTACGTTTATCCAGTTATGTTATATGGCTCAGAATGTTAGACAATATCTAGTAACATGAGGAAACAAATTGAAACAGCAGAGATGTGGTTTTTGAGGAGGATGTAAAGAATATCATCGAAGAAATGAATATCTAATGAGAATGTCATGAACAGAGCAAGCACAAAAAGAGAAATAATGTATGAGATCATGAAAAGGCAACGTAATTTCATTGGACATGTGATTAGGAAAGAGGAATTAGAATGCAGGGTAATTATGGGAAAGATTGAAGGGAAGAAAGCAAGAGGAAGGCAAAGACAAATGATGATGGAGACAGCAGCCAGAGAATCGGAAATGAATACCAATGAATTGATCTACTTGACCCGAAACAGGAGAGTGTGGGCCATGGCAGTCAAAGCTCAAACTGGGCATGGCACCTGATGATGATGATGATGATGGTCATAGGGGCCAGAAACGGATCAGGGGCTGGTCGGGGTTACAAAGATAGGAAGAATGGTATGAGCTGGAGGTTATAACAGAGATAGAGAAAGGTTAAAGGGCTGGAGGGGTTTATAGAGATAGCAGTTACAGAGATAGGGATGAGTGTAGGAGCCAGAGGGACTATCAGTGAGGAGGCAGAAGAATAGGGTTAAGAGGGATAATAAATCAGCCATAATGGAATGGCAGAGCTAACTTAATGGGCCGAATGGCCTAATTCTGCTCCTATGGGTTATGGTCTTATAGGTGCAATGCCAGAAGCATTTATAGTGATAGAGAGGGGTGTATGGCTGGAGGGGGGTGTAGAGATAGGAAAGGGTGTAGGATCTGGAGGGGGTTATAGAGGTACAGAGGGATCTAGGGGCTGGAGGTAAGGGAAGAGTGTAAGGGATGAAGGGATTTACAAGTGTAGGGAGAGTGGTAGGGGCTGGAGGATATAGCAGAGATAAGGAAAGGCTAAAAGGCTGGAAGGGTTTATAGAGGCAGGGAAGATCATAAGGGCTGGAAGGGGTTACAGAGATAGGGAGGGGAATAGGAACCAAAGGAGGTCACAGGGATCGGGAGGGGTCACAAACGTGAGACTGAAGAGGCACAAAGAAATCTTTCACCTTTTGTCATTCTTACTTGATGAATCAACACCTCTTAGATTAATCCACACCTGGATATTGACCACAGCAGGAGCATGAAGTGAACCCAGCACAGGGGGCCAACCAAGCTTTGGAGCACTGCTATTGACTGTTAGGACATGAGAACGAGATCAGGATGGAAACTGGGGATAGAGATTTGTTCAACCCTGTACGGAACCATCTTTGGGTTGCAGGGAAAAACATGTCACACACAGGTTTATGAGATGCTACAACTGATACCTGATGGTGGCAGAAAACTGGACAATCAGTCCTATCCCTCTCTGAGCAGAGTCCTGCATGTTAGTGTACAGAACAATGCTGAAACTGTTCACAGGAGAAACAATGTGGCTGGGGATAGTACAGGAAAACGGAGCTGAGGTAGAAGGTTAGCCGTGGCTTTGGTGTCTCCAATGACCAAATAATAAGTGCAGGTCCAAAGTCTTCTTAAGCGGCTCTCTGGGACCTTTATCCTCAGCGGCACTGGTCCAGCCAATGTCCTTTGAACCCTGTGACATTAGTGACCGAGTGAATCAAGTGGGGCGTTGTGAGCAGTTGGAACCCCTTACCTATGAAAGGGTGTGATGGCACTGGAGAAGGTCCAGAGGAGGTTCACAAGAATGATCCTAGGAATGAAAGGGTTAATGTATGAGGGACGCTTGATGGTTCTGGGCGTGTACTTGCTGGTCCTCTCCATGGATTGTCACCTTGTCGTGGTGGAGAAGCTTGTGTGGTCCTGTGATCCCGAGACAAATGCCGTCTGGGGCTTTGCTCCTGGTAGGGTCACCCATGGTGGTAAGGTCGAGGGTGAGGTCCCTGACAAAGAACAATCCAACCAAGACCTCGACGGTGGAACAGGCGGATGAAGTTACTTTGAACTCAACGGCTGTGAAGGCGGATGAAGGCTGCAACAAATCCATCAGCTCCAATCGTCGTGGTTTCCATGCCATTGGAATCAGTTGGTTGATCTGTGAAGTATCGTGTGCTTCTTGGAGTGCAACATCAAGTACACGTTAAACAAATCCACGCACAGGCGTCTTCGCTCTGTGGGCCACTTCTTCAGAACGAAGACCATCATCCTCAACTCGAGGGGTAGCCTCGACGACGACGACGACTTGCTGATGTTTAAAAAAAATTTGGAGGAGGAGGAAGGATCTGATTTATTGAATATTGAAAGGTCGAGACAGAGTAGAGGTGGAGAGGATGTTTCCTATAATGGAACATCAGAAGGCACAGCCTCAAAATACAAGAATGTCCCTTTAGAACAAAGATGAGGTGGAATTTGTTTACCCAGAGGGTGGTGAATCTGTAGAATTCATTGTCATAGACTGCTGTGGAGACCAGGTCATTGGGTATATTGGAAGCAGAGGTTGATAGATTATTGAACAGTAAGTCCATCAAAGGTTATGGGGAGAATCCAGGAGAATAAGTTTGAGGGGGTGAATAAATCAGCCATGATGAAATAGCACAGCAGACTCAACGGGCTGAATGGCCTTATTCTGCTCCTCTGTCTTACGGTCTTATGCAGAGAAGACAATAATATTCAGCTGCCATAGTGTCCCAGAACTCACTGCACCTCCAGCCAAACACTTGCAGTGCAAACGCAGCACAAACTATTTTCTGCAGCAACACACACACAAAATGCTGGAGGAACTCAGCAGGCCAGGCCGCATCTATGGAAAAGAGCAAACAGCTGATGTTTTGGGCCGAGACCCTTCATCACGATGATGCATTTTCTGACAGAGGACAAAATGTACAGTACTTATTTATTGAAACACAGCGTGGAATGGACACTTCCCGCACTTCGAGCCATGCTGCCAGCAATCCCCCAATTTAATCGCAGCTTGATCACAGGACAATCCAATGACCAACTAACGGACCCTGTTCAGGATCCTGCTGAACGGATCCTGACCCAGATCTGGGCCGTACCCTCCAAACATCTGGACCTGCCTCTCGGTTTTTTTGCACTACCTTACTTTCCCTTTTCTGTTTTCTACTTATGATTTATAATTTAAAATTTTTAATATTTACTATTGATTTGTACTCCAGGGAGCGCAAAGCGCAGAATCAAATATCACTGTGATGATTGTATGCTCTAGTATCAATTGTTTGGCGACAATAAAGTAAAGTAACCGACCAACCAGCACAACTTTAGACTGTGGGAGGAAACCAGAGCACCCAGAGGAAACCCACATGGTCATGGGGAAGGCACACACTATCCTCACAGGCAGTGGCTGGAAGTGAACTCTGGTTCTTCCATTGTAAAGCGTCCTGCTAACCACGACACTCAAGTTGTTACCATATGACTTTCCCACAAAAGGCAGGTCAGATAAAACGCAGCCTGGTCCCAACCACCAGTCTGTCCACAAGCATTGGCATAGTGTTGGGAACTGCTGTCAACATAGAGTGAATGACCATCTCATCCATCAGATCCTCAGATATTAGGGGACATTTGCTGGTGGTAACCTCCCAGATAACAAAGCAGTTTCTCACCCACAAAGCGGTGACAAGAGCAGTCAAAGGGCGGGTCGTGACCCACAACATTACCCAATGATCCACCCCACCTGCTTCCATCTGCCCATCATCTCTCCCTTATCTGGATCAAACGAGAAAGAGGGGAGATCTCAATGTCCAAACATTCAAAATAAATTTCCTATATGCCTCCATATACAATCTTGTGATTCACTTTCTTGCAGGCATTCACAATAACTACAAGAACCAGATTAGGATCAGCGAAAGACCTCGCTCAACAGGACAGACAAACAATCAACGTGCAAGAGACAATAAAATGTGCAAATACAACATGAGAAAAGAGATATAATAATAATAATAATAATAATAATAATAATAAATAAGATGAAGAGTCCTTGAAAGTGAATCCATAGGTTGTGGAAACAGTTCAGTAATGGGGCGTGAAGTTGAGTGAAGTAATCCCCTCTAGTTCAAGAGCCTGATGAGATTTGACAGAGGTGTACAAAGTTATGAAGGATATAGATACGGTTAATGTTAGTAGGCTTTTCCACTGAGGTTGAGTGAGACTAAAACTAGAGGGCATAGATTAGGAGTGAAAGGGGAAATATTTAAGAGGAACCTGAGAGAGACCTTCGCTCAGAGGGTGGTGAGAGTGTGGGATGAGCTGCCGGCAGAAGTAGCGGATGTTGTTCAACTGCAACATTTAAGGGAAGTTTGGGGGAGTGCATGGATGGGAGGGGTGCACAGGTTCAGGTGCAGGCTGAAGGGCCGAGGCAGAGTAACAGCTCAGCATGGACTAGATGGACTGAACGGCCTGCATTTGTGCTATTGTGCTGTATGAGTCTCTGTCTCTATGACCTTATCGGTCCACGTCTCAACTTTCCCCTCTCCGTCCAGCAAATGGAGACATAGCTGGGAGACAGTGCTAGAAAACAGTGAAAACAAGAAAAAGGGAAAGGGAGAGTAACAGAGATTGAACAAGATAAGTCTGAGGGAGGGAAAATTTATTTACTGAATAACATCATGCCTGGGCTGCCTTCTACTCCCGATGCCATTACAACACACTCTGCAGATGCCCTTTGAACAACAGAAGCAGTAACTTTTAAAATACTTATTAATTTAATAAGAATGATAATCTGATTTATTAATTCATGCACAATAATTATAGTATCAGAGACTCACTGCCCAATTATACCTTGCGTGATTACATGCTGTTCGGTTGACGCAGTCACTTAGAGCAGATTATTCACCAGTACTGTTGGGTTCAGAAGTGCCCATTGTCAGTTCAGAGATCCTTGCACTCTGAATGGCATCAATCTCCATTCTGAAACAACAACTTAACAGCAATTACAGTTGCCAGACGCAATGTGTTTCGGGCCAAAGGCTCAGATTCGCTTCACTTCTTTTACGTCCTCGTTTTCTTTCAAGTGTAGTTCTGCTGCTGATCTGCATTTTGGTGCTGAGTTTTCTGGTCAATGGAGCGATCTGGCGCATTGCCGTCTCCACAAAGGCTTCCAGAAGGCTTCGAGCGAAGTGTGCAGCTTTGAGGCCAAAAAGCCTGGAGGCAGGGCACGAGTCCATGATCAACTCCATTTCGCGCCAACCAAAGCGTCGGGGAAAATTGAAATCTTCCAGGAGAGAGCGGATGGCAAGCGGATGTTCAGTGCTGTCTACCAGCCTCTCGCTGGCAGCTGCTAAAGGAAGTTCCCCGCACTCGAATGGGGTCTCTCTCTCTCCCTTGATGCTGTCGTGGGATGGTGCCGGTGTCCTGGATCTTGGGCAAGGTCACCACGGTCTTCGGATTGGAATCTGTGGCTCACCTTAGGATGTGTTTCTGGTTTCTCCTTTCGTTTTGTTGCTGTTTTGTATGGCTTTTGATTGGGGCGGCCCACAGATAATGAACACTGAGCTGAACTGAATATGCTTAGAATCCTTTGATTTTGTATTTTGTATTTTCCTTTTTTTTTGTTGCTGTTTGGATGGTTTTTTTGCGTGTAGTGGGGCTGGGGCTGAGGCTGGTGTTTTTCTTTGAACAGGTTCCATAGTTTTCTTTGTTTCATGGCTGCCTGTGGGGAAGTCGAATCTTAGGGCTGCACACTACATACACACTTTGATAATAAATGTACTTTGAAGCTTTGAAACTTTGTTTATCAGCTCTCATTAACAGATTGATGAGTCTTTCCATATGGGAATACTGGGAGTTTGTATCAAAATGCTGGCTTGGGTCCCAGCTTTATCCTAATGTCAGATGTCATCAGCAGAGTTTCCGGTACTGACCATACTAAGGAAGTGGTCCTTCCTGAATTTTACAGGGAAATTGTGTCTCACAATCCTTCAGTCAATTACTGACTATGCGAAGTAAATGTACAATCGATAGCCACTTTATTAGGTACACCTTTACACCTGCTTGTTAATACAAATATCTAATCAGCCAATCATGTGGCAGCAACTCAATGCATAAAACCATGCAGACATGGTCAAGAGGCTCATCCCAAACTTCAGAATGGGGAAGAAATGTGATCTGTGACCTTGACCATGGAATGATTGTTGGTGCCAGGCAGGGTGGTCTGAGTGTCTCAGGAACTGTAGATCTCCTGGGATTTTCACACACGCCACAAACGTACACTTAGTGGCCTCTTTGTTAGTTACTGGAGGTACATAATAAAGTGTATGTGAGAGCACTCTCTCCAAGCAAGGTCCGTCTCCAGCTTGATACCACACTGACTCTGTTACAAAGTGCCCCGCGGACTGTATGGATCTGAATTGTCCCTCTAAGAGTCAGTGTGAACCTGAAATTATTGAGGATAAGCACTCCCTTAGGGAGAGTGTGGGCACACTCTGTTGTCTCTCATCCTGCGACGATGCAGGTACAGGCTTCCTTGGAGATATGGTGTGGTGAATGTTCCCTCACTGCACCGACTCCTAAGGACAGTCAGTTTACTGTCACTCATAGATACACATCCCCTCACATCTACAGTGTATTGACCTGACACTTACCGTTCTCTGGTCTCACTTCTCATTCCTGGATGCTTTGCTGCACTCTGCTGAAATACTGAACACATGCTACCACATCTCAGTCTTCATCACATCTTCCCCTTATGACTTCCTTTGAAGATTCTGTCACATTCCATTGGCTGAGGCTGAAATCCTGGGCCGTTAATGTGGTCCAAAAATATTCCTGTCCATGAAGCCTTCTACACTCCCCACCTGCTGGCGAGTCACGGGTGGCAAAACAGAGGTTTGGGCCCCTCTGCTCTGAAGATTAGCCCAGGGGAGGGCTGCCTCAATTGGTGTTGGAGCATGTCCTTTTGTCGGAGTTAAGTTCATAGAGCCTCTGTCCCTTCCCTCTTCAGTCCTGACGAAGGGTTCCGGCCCGAAACGTCGACTCATCGTTTCCACGGATGCTGCCCGACCTGCTGAGTTCCTCCAGCGTGTTGAGTGTTGTTTTGATCCCAGCATCTGCAGATTATTTTGTGTTTAAGTTCATAGAGTCATACAGCTCGGAGGCAGGCCCTTCACCCCATCTAGTCCATACCAGCAAGATGCCCATCCAAACAAGCCCCATTTTTGGCCCACTCTTCCCATCCATGTACCTGTCCAAGTGTGGTTCAAATGTTACCATTGTACAAGCTTCATCCAATTCCTCTAAAAGCTTGTTCCATATGCTGACCGCTCTTCGAATGAAGAAGATGACCCTCAGGCCAGAAGTGGTCCATCTCTCCCCCTCCATCTCTGTATGCCCTCTAGTTTTTGATTCTCTTCCCTAGGAATATGTGTGTGCATTCAAATTAAATGTGCTGTTTAAGTTGCGGCCAGCAGAGACCAGTCGTGAATGCTGGAGCAGGCTTGAGTGGCGACGTGGCCTACTCCTGAAAGGAATTCAAAGGCCTAAATAGAGTGGACAGCCAGCGCCTTTATCACAGGATGCGAATGGCTAGTACCAGGGGACATTCTTTTCAGATGAACGGAGGAAAGGTTAGAAGAGATGTCAGAGGTAGGTTTTGGAGTACACTGCTAAGGATAATGAAAGACCTCTGTCCCAGGATACTGACGGACTTTTACCGTTCTACCGTTGAGAGCATACTCACCAACTGCATCTCAGTGTGGTATGGCAACTGTCCCGTATCGGACCGCAAAGCACTCCAGCGTATGGTGAAAACTGCCCAGTGGATTATCAGCACCCAATTGCCCACCATTGAGAACATCTACCATAAACGCTGCCTGGGCAGGGTGAAAAGCATTATCAAGGATGCATCCCACCCTAACCATGGACTTTTTACTCTCCTCCCATCTGGTAGGCGCTACAGGAGCCTCTGCTCCCGCACCAGAAGGCACAGGAAGAGCTTCTTTCATGAGGCTGTGACCCTGCTGAACCTCACATCACAGCGCTGAGCAGTATTGCACCCATATTGTACTGTCTCAGTACTTTTATATTTGTGTGCTGTAGCACTTACTTTTTATTCGCAGTTATGTTGTGAATAACACTATTCTTTGCATTTCTGGTCAGATGCTAACTGCATTTCATTGGCTTTGTATCTGTACTCGGCACAATGACAATAAAGTTGAATCTAATCTAATCTAATATTAGGGACATGTAAAAGACTCTTAGATAGGCAGAAAAATGAAAGAAACGTAGAGGGCTACAGGCTACGTAGGAGAGAAAGGTTAGATTGATTGTGGATTAGGTGAAAGCCTTGCCAGAACATTATGGGCTGAAGGGCCCATACCGTGCTGTACTGGTTTATGCCCAATGGATCAAGCAACATCTGAGGGGTAGTCAACATTTCCGGTTGAGACTCTACATCAGATACTGCTTGACCCATAGAGTTTCTCCAGCAGATTTTATTGTTTTCAGAAGGAGCATTTATGTGGGAACGGAGCAGAGAACAATTTGATTTCTTTGAGCGCTACCTCCAGCAGAAAGGTCCAGATGGTTGGCTCCTGCTCTGTCCAATTCTGAATGGGATGTTGTCCTTGCTCCTCGAAGAACGAGGGTGGAATAGTAGCATAATGGTTATCACAACACTTTACAGTGCAGGCGACGCAGGTTCAATTCCCACCGCTGCCTGTAAGGAGCTTGTACGTTCTCCCCGTAACCATGTGGGTTTCCTCCAGGTGCTCCAGTTTCCTCCCACAGTCCAAAGACGTACTGGCTGGTAGGTTAATTGGTCTTTGTAAGTAGTTCCGTGTTTAGGCTAGGATTAAATCGGGGGGATTGCTGGGCAGATCAGCTCAAAAGGCCGGAAGGTCTTATTTCACAATGTATTTCAATCAATAAAAAAAATCAATCAGAACTTCCCAACCCCCGCTTCATTACCATAGAAACACTTATTTGCATGGAGGGCCAATTCCACATCTCCTCAGAAACCTTGGCATGTAAAGTGGGGTAAAAATGAGCACAAAAAACTCCATCAAGCCCACATCCATTCACCAAAACACAGAGACGAGAAGACCCCCATGGCATGGGCACCAAGGTTGGGGTGTCACGTCTCAGGAGAACTAGCCACATCCACGGAAGAACAGGCAGCTCAGAAGCACCCCACCGCAAAAAAAAAGAGCTTTCATTTTAATCTCTGCAAAGAGATTTATTAAAAGCAGAGATTTGTGGAAATGTTTTGATTTATGGAGAAGAGAAATTCAATTTTACTCACTGTTGCCCAGCTCCCCGTCGCACTGTTAAATGAATATTAATAGCCCATTAGAAAAAAATAGAGCAGAACTACCCAAAGTAATCCACTGAAGATTAAATTCTGGTTCGATTGCAGTGATTACCACAGAGTTCAATTTTTCATAAAGGATTTCATCACACGTTGACTGAGTGGGCAGTCCTGATACAGTAACGTCACTCATCCACAAGACCTTCTCAAACTCTGCAGAGTTTTCTGAACTGCACTCTCCGTTATCTTCTAAGTTCATGTCTTTTACCCAGCAAGCTAATGGGCGGTTAACCCACCAACCCCCATGTCTGTGGGACGTGGAAGGGATCTACAGCACAAGGGAAAGCCTACAAGGTTCACAGGGAGAACAGACGGAACGAATGGTTGGGATTGAACTAGGGAGAGAGACCCTATGCCCCAACGTGCCCATTAACCACCCAGTCACACTAACTATCGACCACAAGGGTTTCCTCCAGGTGCTCTGCTTTTCTCCAGCATTCCAAAGACTTGTAGGTTAATAGGTTCATTGGTCTCGTGGGTGTAACTGGGCAAAACGGAATCATTGGGACCACAAGTCCCTATTACCACACTGTGTCTCTAAATAAAATTAAATAAATAAAAAATAGAGTTATGCCATTTACATTTAGTTCTACACCGGTCCCACTTCATTATAGTCGTAGGATCAGACAACACAGAAACAGGCCCTTCGGCCCATTGAGTCTGCACCAACCATGAAGCACCCAGTTACATAGTCAGAGAGTAAAACAACCTGGAAACAGGATCTTTGCCCCAACTCATCCACGCTGGTTATGATGTCACTAAACTAGTCCTATCTGCCCACTTTGGCCCGTATCTCTCTAACGCCCTCCTGTCGATGTACATTTCCAAAGACCTTTTTGAATATCTCATTTTACTTTCTCCACATTCCCATCAATATCCTTAACTGGACCCAACGTATCAATGTAGTTACAAAGAGGGCATATAGTGGCTATATTTCATTTGGAGTCTGAGGAGATTTGGTTTGTCACCAAAGACACTTGCAAATTTCTACAGATGGACCATGGAGAGCATTCTAATGGACTGCATCACTGTCTGGTATGGGGAGTGGTGGGGTGCGACTGCACAGGATCAAAGTAAGCTGCAGAGACTCATAAACTTAGCTCCTTCATGGGCACTAGCCTCTGTAGTATCCAGGACATCTTCAAGGAGCAATGCTTCACAAAGGTGGTGGCTGTCATTAAGGACCTCCATCACCCAGGACATGCCCTCTTCTCATTGTTACCATCAGGAAGAAGGCACAGGAGCTTGAAGGCACACACTCAATGATTCAGGAACAGCTTCTTCCCCTCTGCCATCTGATTCCTGAATGGACATTGAACCCATGAACACTACCTCACTACTTTTCTATTTAGTCAACCTACCAACCCCCAGGTTTGTGGGTCTTGGAAGAAAACCGGAGCATACGGGGAAGCTTATGGGGTCACAGGGTGAACAGACAGGACCAAAGCCTGAGACTTTATCTGAGTCACTGGAGCAGCAAGGCAAGCAGCACTACCCACTGCACCGCTCCTGTACTGGAATCACCAGCCTGAAGGAAATGTGTGCCTACACCTGAAGAACTCTAAGCTGGCAGCACAATGTCAGGGTCACTGCCTGCATGAGTGATATTAGGCTTCTGTTACACAAAGACAGAGCCGACATCCATTGATAGGAGCTACATCCAGCAACTGTTAATGTACAATCTGTCCTGAGTTAAATACCCTTGATTTATGGACTACTACAAACCAAAGAGATCCCATAATAAATATAAATCCAAAAATACAACATAGGTACCTACGTTTCTTCTTTTGAACAGTAGAACTAATTTCCTCTGTATCTCCACTGTTAGTAATATTTTTTTTCCTAATCAATTTTGTATGTTTTTGAAGCCATTCATTATAGTGCTGTGGCGATGTGGTCACCATATCAAGTGACTTTGGTGCGTTTTCTGACTTACGACCTATGAAAGACAAAGGTAAATTATACTGTGATGTATTTGCTATTTATGTTTTTGGAAACACTTCTGTAATCATGTTCTCTTTCAAAGTTACGGACACAAGAAGATACCCAGTATTACCACATACTCAACTGGCCGATCACATTACTGAATTATGTAGGTGGGCAAATCCACCAATCCCAATTCCTTTAGCAGCTTGTTTCACATACCCAGCATGCTTTGAGTGAATAACTTGACCCTTAGATCCTCTTTAGCTCTCTCCCAACTCACAGCTCTTCTTCATTAGGAGCTTGAGGAGATTTGGAACGTCACCAAAGGCACTACAGATTTCCACAGACATACGTTGGAGAGCATTCTGACTGGTTGCAAGGCAGCCTGGTATTGAGGTTGCAATACACAGGGTTTCAAGGGGCTGCAGAGAGTTGTCAGCATGGCCAGTTCCATCACAGGCACAACCCTCCCTAGCATTGAGGATATCTTCAAATGGCAGTGCCTCAAAAAGGCAACATCCATCATTAAAGACCCACACCATATGGGATATGCCAACTTCATGTTACTCCTGTGGAGAAGGTTCAGGAGCCTGAAGATCCACAATCGACATTTTAAAATCAGCTTCTTCCTCTGCACCATAAGATTTCTGAATAGTCAATGAACCCACGAACAGTACATCATTATTCATCTTATAAAATCTTTATCTAATTTTGTAACTAATAGTAACTTTTATGTCTTGCTGTTGCAAAACCACAAGTTTCATGGCACATGTCAGTGATAATAAATCAGACTGATTCTTATTCCCTCTTTCAGCCCAAACCATATAGTTTTACAGTCCCCACCCTGGAAAAAAGACTTAGAACAATGGGGTATCAGAATGAAATCTGTCAGACCAAACCTTGCTAAGGGGGTAGATCAAAAGCCTTTGCCTCTCTATTAAAAAGGCCTTGGTAATTGTACAGCAGAAGGCTATTTGGTCCATCATAACTCCTGTCAGCCCTGAGGGATCTGCCATTGTTCTCCTGGGGATGAGTATAGCAGACTGTCGATTTAATAGCTCTGTCTACAATTTAGAAGGGTTTTGTTGGAGAAGGGAGAGGCAATATTTTTCTATTGTTAAGATACCTGGTAACCAGATTTAAGATGATTTCCACTTCCCTACTGCTTCCCAGTCCTGGGAATATTGGCTTTCTCATATTTGCCATGAACCCTGTGCCAGCTCTTTGAACAATCCCATTTCTGCCTTTCCACACTTACTTCCCTCTCAGCTATCCCTCAAATTTCCATCACCTCCTCCCCCCTTTCCAGTTCTCCTGGCCCCCTCCCACACCTGGGGCAACATTTTGGACAAATAGTTACATGAAAGATACTGGCATGGACAGGAAGGCGGCAGCAAGAGGGAAAAAAAGGGGCCTTTTTTGATTGGTGTTCCTCAGTATTGGGACCGCTACTTTTCACATTGTTTGTCAATGATTTAGGTAATGGAATTGATGGCTTTGTCACAAAGTTTATGGATGATATGAAGGCAGGTGGAGCGCTGGGTAATGCTGAGGAAGCAACGCGATTGCAGCAGAACTTAGACAAGTTGGAAGAATTGGCCAAAAAGAGACAGATGTCGGGAAATGTATCATAATGCATTTTGGTAAAAGGAACAATAGTGCGGACTATTATCTAAATGGGGAGAAGGTTCAAGCATCAGAGGTGCAGAGCGGCTTAGATGTCCTCGTGCAAGATTCCCTGAAGGTTAATTTACAGGTTGAGTCTGTGACAAGGAAGGCAAAGCAATATTGGCATTCGTTTCAAGGGGAATAGAATATAAAAGCAAGGAGATAATGTTGAGGCTTTATAAGACACTAGTCAGGCCGCACTTGGAATATTGTCAACAGTTTTGGGCTCCACGTCTCAGAAAGGATGTGTTGTCATTGGAGAGAGTCCAGAGGAGGTTCACGAGAATGATTCCGGGAATGAAGGGGTTAACATATGAGGAGCTTTTGGCAGCTTTGGGCCTATACTGACTGGAATTATAAAAAATGCTGGAGGATCTCATTGAAACCTACTGAATGTTGAAAGGACTAGATAGGGTGGATGTGGAGAGGATGTTTCCTATGGTGGGGGAATCCAGAACTAAAGGGCACAGCCTCAAAACTGAGGGGCGACTATTTAGAGCAGAGGTAAGGAGACATTTTTTTAGCCAGAGAGTAATAAGGCTGTGGAATGCTCTGCCACATATTGTTGTGGAAGCCAAGTCCGTGCGTATATTTAAGGCGGAAGTTGATTGTTTCCTGATCGGTCAGGGCATCAAAGGATATGGCAAGAAGACAGATGTATGGGGTTGAGTGGGATCCGGGATCAGCCATGATGGAACGGCGGAGCAGATGATTGTTGAATGGCTAGTTCTGCCCCCATGTCTTATGGTCTTAATTATGACAGGTTTCAAATCCTTCAGCAAAACGCCCTGACGGGATGTAAGAATTAAGAAGCCAGAGGACTCGCAGTCATAAGGACGACATGCAAACTTCACCCAAGATCAGGACTGAACTTGGATCGTTGTAGCTGCAGGGACATCTGCACTACCTGCTGCTCCACTGTAACACAAGCCAACATATCCAGTTCTCCTCCACAAAAGCAGAGAAAGGAAAAGCATGGGTAGGCCGACCAGCCCCTTTCAATAAGATCAGGGCTGTTCTTTATACCTCAACACCACTTTCCTGTACTAATCCCACATGGAAGATGTAACAATACAGTGCAGGGGCTGGCTCTTCAGCACATTGTACGCACACTGACCACATTGCCATTCTAACCAATTCCATCCGACTGCACTTGAACATATCCCTCTACTCCCTGTCTGCGGGTGTGCCCATCAAAATGCTTCTAAAAGGATGGCATTTTATCTGCTTCAGTCTCCTCTCCTGGTAGTGCAATGCTGGCATCCGACGCTCTGAATTTAAACTTTCCCTTTCTCCCATCAAACCTATCCTTTCTAGTATTTGACACTTATACCTTTGACAAGAGAAATACTCTCTCTCCCCTTAACAGTGCCTCTCATAAATTTATACTTTTGTATCAGCTCACTCCTTAGCCTCTGATGCTCCAGAGTCACACTGGTAGAGTCAGAAATCCCTGCAGCAGAGAAACAGGCCCTTCAGCCCGTCTAGTCCAGCTGAGCTAGTATTTTGCCTAGTCCCAATGCCCGCAAATGGGCTTTAGCTCTCCATACTCTTCCCATCCATGTACTTACCAAAATTTCTCATAAGTGATGAAATCAAACCCATATCCACCACTTCCATTGGCAGCACATTCCCCACTCTCACCACCCTCTCAGTGACAAAGTTCCCCTCACCAACTTTCCCTCTAATTGTTTTTTACGGCTGCGCAGATCAACCATTGCCCTGGGCAGGAAATTTTTACACGGCCTGAAAAATATGCAGCTCTTTATGTATTTTGTAATATGTATATTATGTCAAATATGATGACAGAGTATAGTACTAATGGTAATATAGTAATGACTTAGAAGAGGGAATAATGACTTAGATGAGGGAATTAAATGCAGCATCTCCAAGTTTGCAGATGACACGAAGCTGGGTGGCAGTGTTAGCTGTGAGGAGGATGCTAAGAGGATGCAGGGTGACTTGGATAGGTTAAGTGAGTGGGCAAATTCATGGCAGATGCAATTTAAAGTGGATAAATGTGAGGTTATCCACTTTGGTGGCAAAAATAGGAAAACAGATTATTATCTGAATGGTGGCCGATTAGGAAAAGGGGAGGTGCAACAAGACCTGGGTGTCATTGTACACCAGTCATTGAAAGTGGGCATGCAGGTACAGCAGGCAGTGAAAAAGGTGAATGGTATGCTGGCATTCATAGCAAGAGGATTCGAGTACAAGAGCAGGGAGGTACTACTGTAGTTGTACAAGGCCTTGGTGAGACCACACCTAGAGTATTATGTGCAGTTTCATTCATAAGGCCAGTGATGTTGTGGGGATGGAACTGGACTCTCTTACGGTGATGTCTGAAAAGAGGATGCTGTCTAAGTTGCATGCCATCTTGGTCAATGTCTCCCATTCACTACATAATGTACTGGTTGGGCACAGGAGTACATTCAGCCAGAGACTCATTCCACCGAGATGCAGTGCAGAGCGTCATAGGAAGTAATTCCTGCCTGTGGCCATCAAACTTTACAACTCCTCCCTTGGAGGGTCAGACATCCTGAGCCAATAGGCTGGTCCTGGACTAATTTCATAATTTACTGGCATAATTTACATATTACTATTTAACTATTTATGGTTCTATTACTATTTATTATTTATGGAGCAACTGTAACGAAAACCAATTTCCCCCGGGATTAATAAAGTATGACTATGACTAGCTTTGATCCCCTAATCTGAGGAAAGACATCCTTGCCATAGAGGGAGTACAAAGAAGGTTCACCAGATTGATTCCTGGGATGGCAGGACTTTCATATGATGAAAGACTGGATCGACTAGGCTTGTACTCTCTAGAATTTAGAAGATTGAAGGGGGGATCTTATTGAAACGTATAAAATTCTAAAGGGATTGGACAGGCTAGATGTAGGAAGATTGTTCCCGATGTTGGGGAAGTCCAGAACGAGGGGTCACAGTTTGAGGATAAAGGGGAAGCCTTTTAGGACCGAGATTAGGAAAAACTTCTTCACACAGCGAGTGGTGAATCTGTGCAATTCTCTGCCACAGGAAACAGTTGAGGCCAGTTCATTGGCTATATTTAAGAGGGAGTTAGATATGGCCCTTGTGGCTAAATGGATCAGGGGGTATGGAGAGAAGGCAGGTACAGGGTTCTGAGTTGGATGATCAGCCATGATGGTACTAAATGGTGGTGCAGGTTCGAAGGGCTGAATGGCCTATTCCTGCACCTATTTTCTATGTTAATATGTTTTTCTATGTAAGACTCTTGGCAGTGTGGAGGATCAGAGGGATCTTGGGGTCCGACTACAGGTTGACTCTGTGGTTAAGAAGGGGTACGGTGCACTGGCCTTCATCAATCGTGAAATTGAATTTAGGAGCCGAGAGGTAATGTTGTAGCTATATAGGACCCTGGTCAGATCCCACTTGGAGTACTGTGCTCAGTTCTGGTCCCTTGCTACAGGAAAGGTGTGGAAACCATAGAAGGGTGCAGAGGAGATTTACAAGGATGTTGCCTGGATTAGGGAGCATGCCTTATGAAAACCGGTTGAGTGAACTTGGCCTTTTCTCCTGGAAGCAACGGAGGATGAGAGGTGACCTGATACAGGTGTATAAGATGATGAGAGACATTGATCGTGTGGATAGTCAGAGGCTTTTTCCCAGGGCTGAAATGGTTGCCACAAGAGGACACAGGTTTAAAGTGCTTGGGAGTAGATACAGAGGAGATGTCAGGGGTAAGTTTTTTATGCAGAGAATAGTGAGGGCGTGGAATAGCCTGCCGTCAAAGGTGGTAGAGGCGGATACAATAGGACCTTTTAAGAGACTTTTGGATCGGTACATGGAGCTTAGAAAAATAGAGGACTATTGGTAACCCTAATAATTTCTAAGGTAAGGACATGTTTGACACAACTTTGTGGGCCGAAGGGCCTGTATTGTGCTGTAGGTTTTTTATGTTTCTATGTATAGTATGAATATTTAGAATGAAAATTTAAAAATCACATGCTTTTGATTTTATTTATTAATTGAAAAGTATAATGACACAAAGTACAACAAAGGAAATCTTTCACATTGCATTCAGCAAGCCAGCGGTTTATTTGTAGTGAGCTCCTGACTTCTATTCAGTGTTTATTGTTACAATTTGTAACAGTGTTGTAACTTGAAACACTGACAATGTTGAAGCTCTAAAATGTTTCAAAGTAAAGGTTGTGGTACATTTATTATTTAGAAAATTTATGAATTATATTCATTAACACATAATTAATTACGGGTTATTTCACAATTACATTAACAAGGATTTCAAAATTTTATTAGCATAATTTCAATATTATATTAACATAATTTCAAAATTACATTAACATTATATAACAGAAAATTCCAGCTACACTGACTATGTGCACGGGAGCATTTCATTTACTGCGCACTGCAGACCTGTGCAGCTTAGAGGGAACAGTACCACTCACATTCCTCTTAAATGTATCACACTTAACCCATAGCCTCAAATTCTAGTTACACCCACCCTCTCTGGAAAAACTCTGCTTGCATTTATCCAATCTGTACCTCTCATAATTTTGTACACCTCTATCAAATCTCCTTTTATTCTCCTATGCTCCGGGGAATAAACTCCTAACTTATTCATGTTCTCAAGTCTTGGCAACATCCTTGTAAATTCTTTCTGTACTCACTCAGTCTTAATGCCATCTTTCCTGCAGATAGGTGACCAGGACTGCACATAATATTCCAAACTGGGTCTCACCAACACGTTATAAAGCTTCAACATAACATCCTGTACTCGATACTTTGACTTCTGAAGGCCAATGTTCCGGGGCAGCATGGTAGCATAGTGGTTAGCATCACGTTTTACAGCACCAGCTACCCTGGTTCATTTCCCACCACTGACGGTAAGGAGATTGTACATTCTACCTGTGACCACTTCGGTTTCCTTTGGGTGCTCTGGTCTCCTCCTACAGTCCAAAGTTGTACAGGTTGGTCATTGCAACTGGTCCCTTGATTAAAAAGGGTATGTCGCATCCGGAATTTTCCAGTTAGCTGGCAATTTCCTTCCACGCTGCTCTGACGTATTGGGAAATGGTTTACGAGGCAAGTTACAACAGTGGTTTGTCATTGCCTTCTGCCGGGTGAGTTTTTTTTTGAGAGATCTCCTGCTCTTAACCCAGCACAGATGGAGAGCGTGCAAGGGTGCCGGCTGGAATCGAACTCGGGACCTCTTGACCCGTAGTCCAGTGTTGATGCCACTACGCCACCAGGCAGTGATTAGGCTAGGGTTAAATCTGGGATTGCTGGGCGGTGCAGCTCGGTGCTGTATCTCAATCAAACAAAGCTCGCTTTGCAGCCCTATCTATCTGTGACACCACTTTTAGGGAATTATGGATCTGTATTACTATTTGAATGGTGTCAAGTTAGGAGAAGGGGAAGTGCAACGAGATCTTGGTGTCTTTTTTCATCAGTCACTGAAAGTAAGCATGCAGGTACAGCAGGCAGTGAAGAAAGCTAATGGCATGTTGGCCTTCATAACAAGGGGAGCTGTGTATAGGAGCAAAGAAGTCCTTCTGCTGTTGTACAGGGCCCTGGTGAGACCACACCTGGAGTATTGTGTACAGTTTTGGTCTCCAAATTTGAGGAAGGACATTCTTGCTATTGAGGGAGTGCAGCGGAGGTTCACGAGGTTAATTCCCGGGATGAAGGGACTGTCATATGGTGAAAGATTGGAGCAACTGAGCTTGTATACACTGGAATTTAGAAGGATGAGAGGGGATCTGATTGAAACATATAAGATTGTTAAGGGATTGGACACACTAGAGGCAGGAAACATGTTCCCGATGTTGGGGGAGTCCAGAACCAGAGGCCACAATTTGACAATAAGGGGTAGGCCATTTAGAACGGAGTTGGGGAAAAACTTTTTCACCCAGAGAGTTGTAGATCTGTGGAATGCTCTGCCTCAGAAGGCAGTGGAGGCCAAATCTCTGGATGCTTTCAAGAAAGAGTTAGATAGATCTCTTAATGATAGCGGAGTGAAGGGATATGGGGAGAAGGCAGGAACAGGGTACTGATTGTGGATGATCAGCCATGATCACAGTGAATGGCGGTGCTGGCTCAAAGGGCCGGAAGGCCTACTCCTGCACCTATTGTCTGTTGTCTATTGTTTATTGTATTCCCAGATCTCTCTGTTCTACCGTACTCTTCAGTGCCCTACTCTTCACTGTGTAAATCATACTCTAGCTTGTCCTCTCAAAGTGCAACACCTCACACTTATCTACTTTAAATTCCATCTCTGCCTTTTTCTCAGCCCATTTTTCCAGCTTTTCCAAATAAACAAATTCAAGATGATCCAACCTTTCCTTATGGCTAATACTCCAAACTGAGCAATCCTGCAGCAGAGCTAATTTTGGGGGAATCAGACAGAATCTAACACAAGTTGATTGGGTGTGTCTGCTTGCAGGCAAAGGAATTAATGGCAAGTGTGAGGCTTTTAAGTATGGTATCACGTGCCCAGGAAATTCATGTTTCAGTTATGGTGAAAGGTAAACCTAACAAGTTTAGGGAGCCTTGGCATGGTGGGCACATGGCCAAGTGGTTAAGGTGTTTGTGTAGTTATCTCAAGGTTGCTAGTTCAAGCCTCAGCTGTGGCAGCGTGTTTGTGCCCTTGAGCAAGGCACTTAATCACAGATTGCTCTAGAGTGTGCGAGGAGTGGCGCCCCACACAGACTTCCAATCTGCACCTTGTAAGGCATGAAAATGCCTGAAGCAGGCCTCTCATGGTCTGAGTCGACGTTCCCCCCTGGCTGACGAGAGATTTTGAAGCTCTGGTCAATAAAAATAAATAAGCATATATTGGGTTTAGAAGGTTAGGACTGAGTTAGTTACAATGATCAGTTAGGCACAGAGAGAATCTGTATTTACTGGCAAGTACCTTTTTTGGCTCAAATCACATTCGTGTGAATTTACACAACCGAACACCTTGTGTGCACACCTACTAACTTTCCCTGACCCTCCAATAATACTCAAAGAACAGAAAAGGTAATGCCCTGGAAGAAGAGTCTGTGCTGGCCAGGCTGTCCTTGGATTCTGGTTGTGATCTCCATGTGACCGATGTGGGGATTCTCTACATCTGCGGTGGTTGGTCTCTGAAGAGTTGTTGCTGCCTGAGCTCCCAAAATCCTCTATTTTCATATTGCTCCATATCAGGTCAATCTAGGCTGTTTCAATTTTGGCTTGAGGTCATCTGACTGACCTGTCTCAGACTCCCATTGGATGTAGTCTAGTGAATGTGAGCAGTATTGTGTTATGGCCCAACCTCAACTTTGTGCTGTGGGCAACTTCTTTTGTTCTAATCCACTCTGACTGGTTCACACCAGTCAAACCAGGTCACAAAGGAAATGGCCGAAATTACTCCGCAGACCTGCCATTTTACACAACAAACAGTTTATCTGAGAATTAACTCAGATTTGGCAGATCATTAGCAGAAACTCCTTGTGTCCACATTCAATTGCTCTGATTAAGTTTCCCAGAGTAAGAATCAGTTCACCAAACAATTCACAAAATGCTGGCTGCAAAGACAGTCTCACAAAATGACCGCCTCCTTTCCTGTTCACTGATTGCCTTTCTTTCTGATCAACAGACGGAATCCCTCGATGACTATCAGAAGAGTAAAAATACTCAAGACAAGAATCAGGAGGGTAAAGAGAGGTTATGAGATGGATCTGGCTGATAAGGTTAAGGAAAATCCCAAGGAGTTTTACATCATTTAAGAATAAAAGGATGACTAGCTAAGGAGAGAGCCAATCTCTTTAGTGATCATCAGGGTCCCCTATGTCTTGATCCAATGGCGGCAGGTGGAATTTTCAAGAAATATTTCTACTTAGTGTTTACTGAGGAGAAAATCATGATTGCTAAAAAGATGAGGGAAGCAAGCGTAGATATTTTGGGGGACATTCATATGCAAGGGAGGTGGTATTTGCAGCGACACATTAAGGTGGATATATCCTTGGGTATTGACAGAGTGGACTTTGTGAGAGGCCAGAGAGGAGGTTGTCCATGATGAAATTTAGGAGCTCTTTGAGTGAACCAAAAAGGTAGATGAGGGTAGTGCAGTGGATGTTGTCTATTTTGTCTTTAGCAAGGCTTTTGACAAAGTTCCAAATGATAGGCTGGTCTAGGAATCCAGGGATAGCTATTGATGTTGATTGAAAATTAACTTAGAAGTAGGAGGCAGAATATAGTGTTTGAAGGTTGTTTCTCTGAATGGAGGCCGTTGACTAGTGGTGTGCCACAAGGGTCAGTGTTGGGACCCTTGTTAATTGTTATTTATAGATGTGAATGCACCAGGCTTTGTTGGTAAGTTTGTGGATGACATGAAATTAGAAGGTTCTGTTGATAGTCAAAAAAGGTTATCGTAGATTACAGAGGATCGAGATCAGTTAGGGAAGTGGGCCAGGGAGTGGCAAATAGAATTCAATTCAGTTAGATGTCTGGAAAGTCAAACCAGCAGAAGACATTTACTGTGAATGGTAGTGCGCTAGGGAGTGTAATGGATCAAGGGACTTGGGGGTACAAGTGCACAGTTCATTGAAAGCAGCATCATAGGTTGACAGGGTGGTGAAAAGGTTATCAAAATGCTGGCCTCCATCGGTCAAAGAATTGAATGCAGGAGCCGGGGCTTTATATTGCAGTTGTGCAAGTCATTGGTGAGGCTGCACTTGGAGTATTCTGTACCATTTTGGTCATGCCGTTATAGGAAAGAGGTGGTTAAACTGGAAAAAGCACAGAGAAGACCTACGAGGATTTTGCTGGGACTAGAAGGCCTGAGTTACTGGGAGATGTTGGCCATTTTAGGTCTTTATTTCTGGGAATGTAAAAGAATGAGGAGAGATTTTTGAGAAATGTTTATAATACTCCGAGGCCTAGATAGGATGGACAATAACAGTTTTCCCCCTGAGCAGGGGAGACCAAAACTGGGGGGCATAAATTTATGATGAGAGGGGAATGATTTTAAAGGGCCTCAGGGACAATATTTTTACAAAGAGTGTGTGAACATATGGAGTGGGTTGCCAGAACATACAACATAGAATATAGAACATCACAGCCTAGTAAAGGCCCTTTGGCTCTCAATGTTGCACTAACCCTTTAAGCTGCTAAGATCAACCTAACCCTCCCTTCAACATAATCCCCCATCTTTCTATCATCGATGTGTCTACCTAAGAGTTTCTTAAATGCCCCTAATATATCTGCATTTACCAACACACCTGGCAGAGTGTTCCAAGCACCCACCACCCACTGTATAAAGAGCAGACCTCTGACATCCCACCTATACCTTCTCCTAAACACCTTAAAATAATGACCCTCCTCCACCTCGCTATTAGCCATTTCCAACCTGGGGAAACGTCTCTGACTATCCGCACAAACTCTGCCTCATCATCTTGTACACCTAAGGAGTGGTTGAGGCAGGTACAATAGTATAATTTAAGAAGTACTTCTCAAGGTGCATGGAAGGACAATCTCAGAGGGATACGGGCTGAACACAGGAAATCTGGAATGAGCTGCGTGGACTCTAGTCGGCATGGACTTGATGGGCCGAAAGACCTATATTCATGTTGTATTTTGACTCTATTACTCCATGATGAAGACCTGGTGAACATCTACTGCACCCTTTCCGAAGCTTCTACATCCTTCCTGTAACCCAATAATAACCCACTGTTTTGCAAAAGCTTTCATCGCTAAGCCATGGTTTGATAGGTAAGAGCCATCAACCTATTTGTAAGTAAGTCAGTTGAGTCCAAGTCTCACTGCAGAGGCCTGTTCCCTAGAGCTATGATGACTGAGATCTGTGGAATCAGAGATGCCTTTTTACTTTTTGGCTGTACCTACCTTACCCACTGCCCGTTATGCCACTGGCATTTAGGGCAGCAATGAAGGTCCTCCGTCTCTGGCGGTGTTCAAGGCTTCCTTCATCATGTCAGTAGCTGAGTTTTCACTACTGTTGGTCATTCAAGTCCCAGTGGAGACTCAAGAATACTGTTGCACTTAGATGTAGAAGGACATTGCTGTTTCTGTGACAATTTTGCTTTTTACCAGCCAGGGTTGTTAGCCCTGAACTAAACCCTTGAACCTGGAGGACCGGTGGACCACTCTTAGTCTGGCCTCTACCCTTTGACCTGTTTGGCATGGGCGACCCTACCAAGAGTCACACCACAAGGTCCTGAATCCAGCTAACAGAGCTCTCCAGATCACTGAGGCACACAAGCCCCCAAACCCTAGGACAAGGTTGTGGTTCTCTTGGAGGATTTCTTTTTTCAGTTGTGGTAGTTATTGAATCATAGGGGGGTACAGTATAGAAACAAGTCCTTCAGCTCACTGAGTCGTGCCAACCATTAACCACCCATTTTTATACTAGTCCTTTCTCGACCCACTTTACTCTCTGCACTTCCATAAACCTACCCAAGGTCTACCGCTCACCATTTTACAACAGATGATTAATCTGCCATCCTGTACATCTTTGAGTGGTGGGAGGAAATGGTCAGCCGATCCAGAAGGTTGGAACAGAAGCAGAATCGGAATCAGGTTTATTATCACTGGCATGTATTTCGCAGTTTGTTGTTTTGTGGCAACAGGATATTGCCAGATATAAAAAATAATGATGTTACAATAAAAAAAAATGAAACAAGTGAATTGTGCTGAAGAGAAAGAGTGAGGGAGTGTTCACAGGTTCATGAACTGTCCAAGAAATCAGATGCCAGAGGAGAACATAATGACCTGCTTCAATGACTACTGCCCAGTAGCACTTACACCCACAGTGATGGGAGACTGGTGATGAAACACATCATCTCCTCACTGAGGAGCGACTTAGATCTGCTCCAATCTGTCTACCAGCTCAACAGGTCTCCATTAGGAGTCATCTCATTGGTGCTTCTCTCAACCCTGGAGAGCAAAGGTGCAAATATCAAGATGCTCTTTATTGACTTTATAGCCCAGCATCATCCCCTCAAAACTAATCAATAAGCTCCTAGACCTTGGTTTAAATACTTCCTCGTGCAATTGCATCCTCAGTTTCCTCACTTGCAGACCCGAATCGCTTGAGATTGGTAGCAACATCTCTTCCACAATCTCCGTCAGCACAAGTGCACCACAAGGCTGTGTTCTTAGACTCCTGCTCTACTCAGTTTACACGTGTGACTGTGTGGCTAAGCACAGCTCCAATGCCTAATCAAGTTTGCTGATGACATTGTATCCAGACAGCCGTGCCTGTCACGGCTCAGCACTGCCCTCTACCTGGTCGGAAGGCACACCACATGCCAGTCAATATTTCACCCCTCCCAACTAATCAATGCACACTTAACCATTGGCTACCTTAATTCGATTAACCCTTCTAGCACCAAGCTGTTGGCCCCCCCAGTGAATCACCTGGGCTGGACCCTCCAGCCCCCTGACCTATAAAGGCTGCTACATGAGCTTGGCTTGCTTTTTTTTTGCTATCTCTGAGGGATCACCCTGCTGTTGGTGAGTTGTGCATTGAATAGGGTTTGGGGAGCATTTATTGTTGTCCCTGTAGCAGAGAGCCGTGCCTGCCCATAGTCAAGGGGTGACATGTATCGTAGTTACTTTTCCTTTGCTTGTATATGTACCTGTACTCTGTCCCCACACCGCTTTCCCGTGTATTGTACTGCCGACCCGACTTTTCCCACGCTCGTCTATTCTAAGCGCGTTTGTGCGAATATTGTAGCCGCTTGTGTTGTCCCCAAGCTCTTCTCCCCTCGTAAATAAACCCCTTATTGTTGAAACTGTATGTCCAGAATCCTTGCCTTTGAGACCCAAAGAATCTGTCTCATTTCCATCACAACATGACACCACTTTTGTAGGCCAAACTTAAAGGTGATGCCAGGTCAGTGTATAGGAGGGATATTGAAAATCTGGCTGAGTGGTGCCATGATAACAGCCTTTTACTCATTGTCAGCAAGACCAAGGAGCTGATTATTGACTTCATGAGAAGGAAACCAGGGGTCCATGAGGTAGTCCTATTGGAGAAACAGAGGTGGAGAAGGTCAGAACTTTAATTTCCTTGGTAAAAGACCAGGCATGATTTGATTAATTTGATGCAGGTGCGAAAGGCTGAATGGCCCACTGTTATTTCAATTTCTTGTGGTCGAATGATTTGGTAAAGAACTTGCCACCTGCCTTTAAGCTGAGGGCCCAGATTCAGGTCCAATGCCAGTCTACTTTCAGGCTTATTGACAGATTTCCACATTAATTGCTCACTAAGCCAGTGGCTGAAACTTGAGCTCTGCAAGTCTCTTTAGACAGCACAATGATTGCCAATCAACCTCTCTGGCCCAATATGTATGTCTGTTTCTGGACTGATTTGACCCTGAATTCATTCATTTTTTTCTCGCCATTCTCTGTCCGCGAAGCTCTGGTCCAGACATCCTCTGAGGTCTGGATTGCTCAGTGCCTCCTTTACATCAGTAAATAAGTTTCTCCAAAAAGCTATAAGGCAAAATGCTTCTGAACCAAAGGGTACAGAGTTTTTTTTTATTGCAGATAAATAAATGACTCCCTCATGGAAGGCTAGATCATTGGAATCCAGATACCATTGCACGTTTTAAAAATACTTGCTCAGAAATTTTTATTCCTGTCATTTTCCCCTGGCAAATCTTTATTTCAAGTCACTCACCATCCTGACTTGGAAATAAGTCACCGGTCCTTCATCAGAATGTGTCTAAATCCTGGAGCTCTCTCTCCCCATCAACACTGTGGGAGTACATTCACCGGAAAGACCGCAGTGGTTCGTGAAGATAAATCACTATCACTTTCAGGTTGCTAGGTGCTAGGTAATCATTACCAATGAACCTCAGACCCCACAAAAATAATGAAGTAAATTCAGAATGGTGTACATCTCTCCCCATGTGAGACATCTAAAGCCTCTCTGCCATGGTTCTTTTACTATAAATTCCTTTCCTGCATCAGTTTCCAAAAGGACCAGTTCAAACATGGGAAGGTAATTATTTTCCATGCACTCTAGAGAAGATATCATGACTACAGAACATCCACACTTTCTGCTTGACCTTAGCAATTGCACTTAAATGAGAAAAGACAGTTATTTATTGCTGGGTACTTTTGACCTGCTGTCTGAATCTTACAAAACACTTTCCTATCTGTAAAGTGCACTAGCCAAATAATAATTGAACCCAGATTAAACTGAACCTGCGATGGCTTAATAACAATTAAACTTTGTGACCTTGAAGGGACACGGATTCACCTTTATACATTATGCATTACAAGCCAAAGCATTCCTAACCTGACAAAAAGAAAATGCGAGTCTTCGCAATCAGTAAGCACAATGCTTGAGGAGACATACTGATACAGGCTTGTTTTGGGACACTTCTGGGGAATTAAACTTGCGCATTGGATAGAAAACACTTAGAAGGATCAAACCTGAAGGGGCTCCAGGCTTGTGACAACAGGTAACTGCACAGTATCTTCAATGCCTGGGACAATATATTAAAATTGATGATCAACGCCTTTCAAAGTATTGGCCATCATGACCTGTTTCTGTAACTTTTAATTATCTTGCTGAAAAAAAAATTAATTGCAAATGTCATTTGAGGTATATATTCACAGCTTTGAGCAAATCAGTAAAAGTTCAACAGTTTTATTATGCTTATTATGGCTTCCTGTTCATCGTCGGGGAAATGAAGGTTAGAGGTTATTTTCGGTTTCGCTTTTCATTTCCATCAGGCAATTTATTTTAAGTGAAAGATTAATCTAATGCAATCAAATGTGAAGTGTTGAGGAGGGGGTGAGGCGCAAGGATTCATGCACCCAGGGTGTTTCTGCTCTGTCCTGAAGGTGGCTGGATATCAGAAGATCAAAGTGAACGTTCTGTCACCGTCCCAGGAAGATCATGTCACTAACACAAGGCCGGAGTTCAAGGCCACACCTGGAGTATTGCGTTCAGTTCTGCTCACTACGTTATCGTATTGACGTGGAAGTTTTAGAGAGGGTGCTGAGGAGATTTACCAGGACACTGCTGGGATTAGAGATCATGTCTTATTGGGTAAGGTTGAACAAGCTAGGAGCTTTTCTCTTTGGTGCAAAGGAGGATGAGAGGCACAGGCAGAGGGGACGGCCTGCACCTTTTTCTTGGGGCAGCAATGACCAATACCAGAGGACATCAGTTAAGTTGAGTGGAGGAAAGTTTAGAGGAAATGCCAGAGGTAGGTTGGTTAAACAGAGAGATGATGGAATGCACTGCTGCAGATGATGGTAGAGGCTAATGCAATAGAGATATTTAAGAGACTCTTAGATTAGGAACATGTATGTAGAAAAGATGGAGGATTATGTACTCTGTTGTAGGAAAGGGTTGGATCGATTACGGTATAGATTTATAAAGGCCGGCAGAACACTGGGGGCCAAAGGACCTGTATTGTCTTGTGTTCTATGGTCTAAGCTTTAACTCATCTCAGGTGCCTGCATTATAGAGGAACCTACAGCAGAAGAATTCCAGCCCAAACCCATCTGAAATAGTAACCGCTTCTCTCTCCACAGATGCTGCCTGACCCGTTGAGTGTTTCCAACATTAACTACTTTCTATTTTCTTTCTTAAATAAGAAAAGAGTCATTTATCGCTGTGAACTTTTGACCTGGTGTCTGAACCTAACCAGACACCTTCCTATCTGCAAGATGCACTAACTGGATAATAACTAAACCTGGATTAAACTGCACCCGTGATGGCTTAATTGCAATTAAACTTTGTGACCTCAGAGAGACACGGATTCACCTTTGTGCATTGTGCATTACAAGCTAAAGCACTCCTGCGCTGACAACAAAGTGTGTCACCACAATCAATAAAGACAATGCTCGAGGAGGCACACACTTAACTCTAGTCTGCCGCGTCGAGTCCTACACACCTTACCATTAGCAACGCATTGCATAGGCCAAGTCGCTTAATCTGCTGATATTTATTTATCGAGATACAGCGTGGAATAGGCCCTTCTCACTGCGCCACCCAACGATCCCCCAATTTAAACCCAGCCTAATCAAGCAACAATCTGCAATGGCCAGTAACCTACCAACCAGCATGTCTCTGGACTGTGAGAGGAAACTGGACCACCCGGAGGAAACCCATGAGGTCACAAGGGAACACACAATCTCCTTATAGGCAGTGGTGGGAATTGAACCCAAGTCACCAGTACTGTAAAACATTGTGTTAACCACTACACTGCCATGCTGCCCTGTGCATCTATCACCAGTAAAGCCTTTTCAACTTGTCCTATCAGAGACATCCATTTTGTCCAACA
Organism: Mobula birostris; assembly: GCF_030028105.1. Lineage (NCBI taxonomy): Eukaryota > Metazoa > Chordata > Chondrichthyes > Myliobatiformes > Myliobatidae > Mobula > Mobula birostris. The sequence goes on from NC_092401.1 coordinate 12,215,090, forward strand.
TGTCCATCCTCCATCTTCCTTCCTATTGAATCTCTCTCTTTCCCAGTTCTGATGAAGTTTCGCAGACCCGAAACATGTCTTTCCGAAGCTGATGCCAGACTTGTCGAGTTTTTGTTCTCGTTTCAAGTTTCCAGCATCCTGCATTTTTTTTTGTTTGATTTGTCATACACAGCAGGCGAACTCCAGTCCAGATTCCTTAGCACGAGACAATTCTCAAATTCCAGATACATTTGGATTACCATTATCAATCACCATCTGTGTTTACCAGTGGTCTTTCTCAGTATCCCATTTAATTATTTGCACATGACAATATGCTTTTTAAGCAAAAAAATTGAATGCTGGAAGGCAGGATTAGGTTGGGTGCCTTTTTGTACTCCTCAAATGACTACAATGGTTGGTCGGCCCTATTCTGCATCATAAATTTTATAAGATTCCACAAGATCAGAAAAAAAAACTTTTTGAAAAATGCTTCACATTAAAAACCCCAACCTGTGGAAATGCATGATTGAAACCCATGATTCATTTTGGCAGGAATCCTGCAAACATTTAGATTTCAGATGCTCTCGGAGTGCAGATAGTCACACTGGAGATCTCCCAAGGAAGTGTTGCCTAATTTGCAAAGAAATTCTGCAAGTTGATACATCTGACAGTTTCTATCAGGAAAGACCAAACTTGCTGAAGTACTGTTCTCATGAAAGGAGAATGGTGCAATGTAAATGCTGTAATCAGCCTTTCTAAAGTACCGGAAGATTTTTTAAAAAGAAAGGGTGTGTTTCCATTAGAAAGAGAGCTGCTAGCTAAAGGTAAGACAATCACCAATAAATCCTGTAAGGTATCCATAGGAAAAATCCCCCCACCCCCAAGAATGGCTTGTTCATTCTACAAGAAACAGTTTTCTTCTCCATAAAGGCTTCTCTCTCCCTATTGTTTAATCTCCTGGTTCTCTCTCTGACCTTAAAATCAATATCTATAATCCTATATATAATCCTATAATCTTGGCTCCCTGAGAAATCCCAAAATGAAATGCCTCATTGCTGGCTGTGGAGTCATACAGTGTGAAGGTAGGCCCTTCTTTCTAACTGGTCCATTCCAATCAAGGTGTTCGCTCCTTCATTTGCATCTTAGAGAATTTTTGATGCAGAGTAGGGCATTGTCCCATTTTCCCACACTTATCACTCCAAACCTTTCCTTTGGATATACAGTCCGACTATCTTTTACATGTCCAATACCCTTGAATGAAAAATCCTACGAAAAGTAATGGATACCGCCCAGTCCATTGAGGGTAAAACTCTCCCCATCATTGAGCACATCTAAATGGAGCCCTGTTGCAGGTAAAGCAACATCGATCCCCAAGGATCCTCACAATCCAGGCCATGCTCTCTTCTCACTGCTGCCATCAGGAAGTAGCTACAGAAGCCTCAAGACTCACACCATCAGGTTCAGGAACAGTTATTACCCCTCAACTATCAGGCTCTTGGACCAGCGGGGATAACTTCTCTTGCCCCATCACTGACCTGTTCCTACAGCCTATGGACTCGATGTCAAGGACTCAATCTTATGTTTCCACAATTTATTTATTAGTTATTTATTTTTGTACTTGCACAGTTTGTTGTCTTTTGCACACTGGGTGTTAGTCTGTCCTGTTGGGCGCAGTCTCTCATTAACTCTTTTCTGTTCCTTGGATTTACAGTGGATGCCCACAAGAAAATGAATCTCAGGGTTGTATATGGCGATATTGAATGGAAGGATCTAGGAGGAACAAACAGAATATGTGTCAATAGATGGCTGACGTTTGCTGTGGACTCAGTAGGTCAAAGGGCTTGGTTCTATACTGCACCACTCTACAATACCACAACAATCGATCTCATCCAATCAAAAGTTTGATTCAAAAGCTCAATTATCCCTTTGTGACTGAAGATCAAATTCTGTTTCAAAGTCCTCTTGTGAATAACCCTGACATTTTGCTTCTTTAGTGACACAATTTGCTCATTTGCTCATTATGTGCCATGTGATACGAAGTGAGTGAACATGGTCTTTTCATGACCATGATTGTCCTGGACAAATGTATCTACAGGAGTGGTTTGCCATTGCCTTCTTCTGGGCAGTGTCTTCAAATTCAACAAAATAAGTAAGAGATCCAGCTGTTTTTCTGACCCCAACTCAGGAAGTAGAGTCTTGTACTTCAGGAGAGATGCATGGATGGAAATTTGCCTATTAGATGGAGAGATGCAACCATTTGCCAGAAGATCAGACTGAAAATTTAGGAATCTCCTGATCAGGAACTCCCTAGACTTGGGAATCTCCTGAGCAGAAACTTCCTAGACTTGGAAATCTCCTGAGCAGAGAGGTCTCGGGCTGAATGACTCAGGGTGTGAAACAGCTGGTACTGCAAAGCTGATGCAACCCAGGTTCAGTCCCGACCCTTGGTGCTCTCTGTGTGGAGTTTTCACATTCTCCCTGTGAATGTGAGTTTCTGCTGGGCGCTCTGGCTTTTTCCCACTTCACAAAGATTTGCAGGTGGGTTTATTGGACGCAGGCAAAGGCAGAAGGAAATAAGCATCAAATGATAAGCAGAGGGCAAGTGTGAGAGGCAATGTTGCAGATCTACATTGAAATAAGGTTGGATAGGAAAGGTTTCGAGGGATATGTGTCCTTGATGTTGTGTATAGAGCAGAAGGTTGCAGAGGACATTGATAGGCTGCAGAACGGGGCTGAGAAGTGGCAGTGCTATAAAACCGTGGTTTGGCCACACTTGGAACATTGTATTCAGTTCTGGTCACTTCATCATAAGAAGGGTGTGGAAACTTTAGAGAATGTGCAGAGGAGATTTAACAGGATGCTGTCTGAATTGGACAGCATGAAAATACTGTAGGATGATGATAGTGTGAGGGAGCTGGGCTTTTCTCTGGAGAGGAGGAGGATGAGAGATGACTTGATAGAGCTTTACAAGATGATAAGAGCTACCACTTTTTTTCCACACGATGGAAATAGCGAATACAAGGGAACATAATTCTAAAGTGATTGGAGGAACATATAGAGGGAATGTCAAAGATAGTTTTTTTTTTACACAGAGAGTGTTCGGTGCATGGAACACCCTGCCAGTAGTGGTAGTTCAGGCAGATTCATAGGCAATATCTAATAGACTCTTAAATAGGTACATGGATGATAGAAAAATTAGATTATTAGATTATGAAGACGCGCAGTCCTCTTTATTGTCATTTAGTAATGCATGCATTAAGAAATGATACAATATTTTCTCCGGTGTGAAATCACAAAATACAGGACAGACCAAGACTGAAAAAAACTAACAAAACCACATAATTATAACATATAGATACAACAGTGCAACAATACCATAACCTGATGAAGTCCACGAGCACAGTAAAGTTCAAAGTCTCTCAAATATCCCTCATCTCACGCAGACGGAGAGAGGAAGAAAAACTCTCTCTGCCATACCCGACCACGGTCCAACTCTGAGTCATCCGAAAACTTCGAGCTCTGATCAGCTCTCCGACACCGAGTACTGAGCGCCATCTCTATCCGAACGATTCGACCTCCTTCTCGGTCGCTAACAGCAGGCAAAGCCGGGGATTTTGAGGCCTACCCTCCGAAAGATTCCCGACCACACAGTAATGACAGCAGCGAACGGGCGTTTCAGAAATTTCTCCAGATGTTCCTCTGTGCTTTCACGTCTGTCTCCATCGAATCAGAATTGTCCACGGCCCCTATCTAACGGATATGATATCATTTTTCACCGGAAGGCTGTGCACGCACGGCGCGCTGCTTCTCTTCTGGATGGAGGGATGTGTGGGAGGGAAGGGTTAGATTGATCTTACAGTATGTTAAAAGACTAACACAACATCATGGGCGAAGGACTAGTTCGATGTTCTGAACCTCCAATTAGAAGCTGAGGAGAAATGTAGGAGAATAAAGTTTCGAACACCTTGGTAAAACTGGAGATGCAGCAGACAAGCACCATAAGAGAACACACACAAAATGTTGGAGTATCACACAGCAAATCAGGCAGTATCTGTGGAGGGAATAATAGTCATTGTTTTTGAAGGCCTGACACATCACCTGTTTATTTCCCTCCAGATGTTGCCAGACTTGCTGAGTTTCTCCTGCATTTTTGCATGTGTTACTCAAGGCTCTAGCATCTGCAGAATATTTTGTGTCTACTGTATGGTTATGGTTGCTGAGAGGGGGAGTAACATGATGCTGAATTGTATATTAATGAAAGACAGTTGTAAATCTGGAATCTACTTTATTGAATCTACATGGCTCCACAGCTTGAAACTTAAGGAGCTGAGAGGTGTTGCTGGAGTTTGTGGGGGACTGAGAAGTTATTTTCCACAATTTCCTAGTCTGTTCACAACTCTGGCCTGAAGTGGTGAGAGAGACGGGTCCCAATCGGCTTATCATTTGAATCTAGTCCACTTCAGTTCCTTCTGGTGAGCACTAGCAAAAGATTAGCAAGGCCATAAAAAACTGCAAGCAAAGCACCATGGTTTATTTCTGGGGGATTAGAGCTGAAAATCAGCAAGGTTATGTTAAAATGTGCATTGAACTTTGATTAGATCATGCTCTGAGAACCGTGCATAGTCTTTGTAATACAAGAGATGCAGGCCCAGTAGAGAAGTTGCAAAATAAAACATGATACCAAAACCAGGGGAAGAAGAATTGCATTGTGGAGGGATTCTGTTGATACAGAGAAGGATAAAATATGAATGGAACTTTTTTCTATTGTGCATGTTTTGTTAGGGTTGTTTCTAATCAAACAGGGGGCCAGATCCAGGAGCACGACTGTGAGGGATGACCAGTCCGCTGGAGGATTCAACTCACGCGCAGCATCTACGGGGGTGGGGGGGGGGGCGGAAGGGAGGGAGAGGAAATGTCAACATTTTGGGTTGAAACCCAGCATCAGCACTAAGTGTGGAGAGGGAGATGGTGGGTATAACGAGGAAAGGGCAAAGGGTGAGATAGGGGCGGACAGAGGAGGGGTGACAGTCAGATTGAGCGAGATAGGGGAGGGAGAAATTGGGTGGAAAGGCAGATGGTGTCATGGTGGAGGAAATGGAGAGTGAAGGTAGAGAAAGTTAAGGAGATGTTACTCTGTCACACACTCGCTGTCTTCACATTCACCCTCCACTCCCCTATTGGCTCTTTTTGCCTGTCATCCACTGTCCACCAATCACTCACCACTCCCTCCCTTCACCTTATACTGGCCATCGCCCCTCCCCACTCTCAGTTCTGATGAAGCGTTTCAACCCAAGGTGTTCACATTATCTTCCTTCCCACCTCAAACGCCACAGCAAGAAGAGTGACATTTGCAAAAATGCAGGGAGTTGTGTTTGGAAAGGGAAAATGGGAATACACAATCAGAACACAGAAAGGAGCAGAGGGATCTTGGTGGGTTTGGTTTTAGATTCCTGAAGCAAAAAGACAGGAGGTTGAAGTAGTTCAGAAAACACAGATACTTCTCTTTATTATTCGAAGCATAGAATTACAGAATGATCATTCTGGAGTTATTTTAAGCATTAGAGAAACCATTAGCATATTGTGTACACTTTTGGTCACCATAAGAAGAGAAAGATGAGATGACAGTAATTCAGAGGATGTGATCAGGAATGAGGATTTTGGCTACAGAAGAAGATTAACGGCTGGTTGATTTCTTTGGAAAAGAGGATACTGGGGAAGGATTTAATTGAGATGCAGAGGGACCATAGGAGACCTAAGGATGGTAAAAAAAAAAAAAAAATTGGAAATGCAATTGGTTTATTATTGTCACTGAGATACAGTGAAAAGCTTGTCTTACATATTGTTCATACAGGTCAAATCATTACATCATACAATGAGGCAGTTCAAGGTAAATCAGTGACAGAATGCAAAACAAGGCGTAACAGCTACAGGGAAAGTGCAGTGCAGTAGACAATGAGGTACCAGATCATAAGGTTGATTATGATTTCAAGAGTTCTATCCTATTCTCCTAGAGAACCAATCAGAACAGTGGGGCGGAAGCTGACTTTGAGGATATGAAGACTTAAAAGAAGAACTTAGTCCTTCTTTCTTAGGTGTGACATGGTAGTGCAGCAGCTAGCGCAATACTTGACCGCACCGACTGTAAGACTGGGGTTCGATTCCCGCCACTGTCTGTAAGGAGTCTGCGCGTTCTCCCCGTGACAGTGTGGTCTTCCTCTGGATACTCCTGTTTCTGGCCACATTCCTAAAAGACGGATGGTTTGGGGTAGTGAGTTGTGGCTACGCCATGTTGGTGCTGAAAGCACGGTCACACTCCAGCACAATCCTCACTCTGACTTGATTTGATGCAAACAACACATTTCACTCCATGTTTTGATGGACATGTGACAAATTAAGCTAATCTTTAGTTTAGCAGAGAAGGAAATTAAAGTTAAGGTCATTTTTAGAAGGGGGTGCTGAGGAGTTTTCACTCCCAGGTCAGTGGATTCCATGACCAATAAACTAAAAAGATGGTGAAGGCAGAAACACTCCCTACATGTGAAAGGTACGGGGTGAATTGATTCATCACAATCTACAGAGCTATGTGGTGGGGGCTGGGATTAGTCTCCATAAGATGCTGCTTGGCCAGATAGACTCCTTCAGTGCAGTCCATTTACATGATATATGTGTAATGTCCTGGTTAAGATTTGGCTGCTATACTGTAGGGATTTCATTTTGGCAGTTCTGTAAGGGCAGTCTGTTCTGCTTTCAGCCTGTTTGGGTTTGAGTTGAAACAAGTGGCTTTGTTGTTCAACTTAGGAATGTGGTGTTAGCCAATCAGAATGGTGGAATTGGGAGAAAACGCTGGGCGGAGAGGCTTGCGACACTGGTGTGGTTGAGGCCTTTTTGGCGGGAGCTGAGAGAAGACAGGAGGGAAGATGGCTGAGGATGCCATCCCTGTTGCACAAGGTGCTTTGTGCAGATGAATGGCTTCAAGGGGGAAGGAGCAATGCTCTCGTGGGAGAGCCCATTTGTTCGAGATGGATTTTGAGTGACATTCAGAAGGCAGTGCGTGCTTTCATGCAGACCGAGGGTCCAGCACATGAGTTAAAGAAAACTGTAAGGTGAGCTCCAACTTATGTGCACATTTGACATTTTACTTATGATGGGCCCTTTTGTTTTATTTTCTTTCTTTTCTTTAATAACTGTTTGGCTAAGTGAACATTCAATATACTTTCTTTATAATTGTATGCAGTGTACGATCTGTTATTTCTTGCCGAAGGGCAATTACAAGAGGGCAGTAAATCACACAGCATTCACACAACTCCCTTGTCCATTCGACCCCCCCATCCCTCCCCACTGATCTCCCTCCTGGCACTTATCCGTGTAAGCGGAACAAGTGCTACACATGCCCTTACACTTCCTCCCTTACCACCACTCAGGCCCCCAAACAGTCCTTCCAGGTGAGGCGACACTTCACCTGTGAGTCGACTGGGGTGATATACTGTGTCCGGTGCTCCCGATGCAGCCTTCTATATATTGGTGAGACCCGACGCAGACTCGGAGATCGTTTTGCTGAACATCTACGCTCTGTCCACCAGAGAAAGCAGGATCTCCCAGTGGCCACACATTTTAATTCCACATCCCATTCCCATTCTGACATGTCTATCCACGGCCTCCTCTACTGTAAAGATGAAGCCACACTCAGGTTGGAGGAACAACACCTTATATTCCGTCTGGGTAGCCTCCAACCTGATGGCATGAACATCGACTTCTCTAACTTCCGCTAGGCCCCACCTCCCCGTCATACCCCATCTGTTACTTATTTTTATGCACACATTCTTTCTCTCACTCTCCTTTTTCTCCCTCTGTCCCCCTGAATATACCTCTTGCCCATCCTCTGGGTTCCCCCCCCCTTGTCTTTCTTCCAGGACCTCCTGTCCCATGATCCTCTCGTATCCCCTATGGCCTATCACCTGTCCAGCTCTTGGCTCCATCCCTCCCCCTCCTGTCTTCTCCTATCATTTTGGATCTCCCCCTCCCCCTCCAACTTTCAAATCCCTTACTCACTCTTCCTTCAGTTAGTCCTGACGAAGGGTCTCGGCCTGAAACGTCAACTGCACTTCTTCCTACAGATGCTGCCTGGCCTGCTGCGTTCACCAGCAACTTTGATGTGTGTTGCTTGAATTTCCAGCATCTGCAGAATTCCTGTTGTTAGCATTCACACAAACCGGGGTTTGGCTGAGCAAGACATCCCAACCTGATGGGTTTGGTGGGACCAAAGTCGATAACACCTTAGACGTACGGGAACTCAAGAAAGGTGGGGTCTTCACCGCCGTGTCCAGTGGCTGTTAGTGAGGAGCTAATGAGCCACATTTCCAAAGACGCCCAGTAAAAAGGGGTTTCAGATGGAATGGGCTGCCCACCCACTATGCCAGCTCATGCCAGCTCAAGTTGGTAAAGCTCCATGGAGCTTTATTGGTTGGACTTAGTGAGGAGGCAACACATGTAATTCTAATAGTTCAACTGGTCACTGAAGACAGATGGATGGCAGGAAGATCAGGAAGGAGCTGGTGGGCCTGTGAGAAAATGGATTACAGAAGAATAAATGGGGGTATATGACTACTGGAATTCCTCTAAGAGGTGGCTTAGATTTGACAGGCTGAATGGCCTAAGATAACATTATCCAAGAAGTTGGCAGTACATAGTGGACAACTGTAAGAGTTGACATGGAGATAGGTGGCCTGATGGTTATGTTACTGGATTAGCAATCTGAAGGATGTGAGTTCAAATCCCAGAGCGGGAATAAGGGAATGAAACTTGGAAACTGAGAGGTGGTACCATGATATGACAGCACTGATGAGCTTGTTGCAAACACCCAAAAAAGGTCAGTAATGATGGCCTGCCTCCACAAACTGAGTGGGCCTTTACGTAAGAAAACACAGGCCAACGTTCATCTCTGCAATGTGATGGTACCTCAGCAGAATGAAAGCCAACCTGCCAGAATCTAATGTGTGGTCACAGAAAAGGGAAGTGATGGTGCGGCTGGAGCATCCATGGAAGATGAGGAGGACTAACATCGATCCAGCACACAGGCAGAATGAAGAGCATTGAGAGAATATCTGGGAAACTAACTTTAAAACAGGGAACAAAATAAAACTAATATTTAATGGCCCAATTATTAATTCACTCTTATTTTGTAAAATGTCGTTGGATCTTAGTAATGCTGACTTGTCACCGATAACTTTAAAAATACAGATTTTCTTCGATAAATAATGAATCAAAATTGATCTTCATGAATCTTACTAAATCACTACCTCATTGTGGTTACAGAGACAGTGCTGAGTATTATTAACGAGCTCAGCTTCAGACTGCTGTTTGCAGCCAGTCAGGGCTGGGTTTGTGGGTGATGGGAGGTGGGAATCCGGGGTCGTGAGCTGGAAGTGGAGGAAGATGGGGATTCAGCAGATCCGACAATGAGTTAAGAAGGCAACAACATCTAGATTTCCAGCAAATGTAGTCTCTCTTTTGTGTCTCTAGTTAAGAAGGGAAACGGTATGTTGAATTTTATTGCATAGGGGTTGTAGATGAAGAATAGGGAGGTTCTGTTAGTTGTACAGGGTGTAGGTGAGGTCTCATCTGGAACACTGTGCATGGTTTTGGTTCCCTGCTACAGATGTAGCAAAATTAGAAGCAGTCCAAAGGAGACATGTCAAGTTAATTCATAAGTTGAGAGGCTTGTCCTGTCAAGAGAGTTTGGGCCTGTATTCCTTGCAGTTTAGAAGAATAAAGGGTGATTTTATTCAAGAATACAGTATAAGATGTCAATGGTGTTTGATAGGATAACTGTGATGTTCTCAGTAGCAGAGGAGTCATAAGCAAGTGGACTTAGCTAAAGATAAGAGGCTGCTCATTTAAAACTGAGTTGTGTAGGAATGTCCTTTCTCAAAGAGGAGTAAATCTCTGGAATTCACTGCTCCCGAGGGTGGTGGAGGGTAGATCATTGGATATATCTCAGGTGAAGATATTAAGATCAGGTTTATTACTGAACTTGATGTGAAATTTATTGTTTTGCCATAGTAGTACAGTGCAAAGACCTAAAGACGGTACAATTGCTATAAATTACTATTACTATAAGATAGATAGATATTTGAAAGACCAAGGAAATGAAGGTTGTGGGGAAACGCACAGAAGAGGAATTAAGTTTGACGTAAGGCCAACTATGATCATATTGAATGGTGGGATAGCCCTGAAGGGCTGAGTGGCCTACCTCTGCTCCTATTTCCTTGTGTTGTGTGTTCTTGGAATCTGGAGTGGTGTGTAGGAGGAGATAATCCCAATTTTTCACTGTTGATCTAACATGACAACTCAATAGGGATGTGGCTCTGGTTGGCCAATTTATCTGCTCCACGCACCTCCCCTCCATCCCCCCACTGCAATTGGCCACCCTTCAGACATGCTTCTTTCCTGCAGCCAATTGGAAAGTCTAAAGAAAGTACTTGCTCTGATTAGATTAAACTTGAATTATCACCAAACACTCGTATTTAAGTGCCTCCAATTTTGACACTGATAAATTGCAATGCCCCATGAAAATAAGTTCAAGTTTATTGTCATTCAATCAAAGATTTAAAAATTCAAAGTGCATTTACTATCAAAGTACTCATGCAGCGTACAACCCTGAGATTCGTCTTTCCACAGACAGCCATGAAGCAAAGAAAAACATCAAACCCCACGCCACGCTAAAGAAAAACAAATCACACAAACGGCAGAAAAAAAAGAACACGCATAAAACACGGAAGATAAAACACAAAATCGAAAGAGTCCAGGCACTTCCAGTTCAGCTCAGTGTTCAAACATATACATGTCCACTGCCAAAACAACTTTCTTCTGGACCAAGGTATTCAACACAGTGCCTAAACTCTCACACAACATATAAAGTAATATTACAAATAAATTAACAAATAATAAAATATATTCCAGAAGACTGACATTTAGCTTAAGATGAATTTATGACATAAGGTAAAAAGTAAACAGTATAACACTACTGGTACTTCATACATTCTGAGACCTTTGTGGTGGCAGGGAGTTCAGTAGTCTTAAGGCCTTGGGGAAGGAAACCTGATTAAAAGCTTTGGTCCAAAACATTAACTGTTTATTCCCATCTGCAGATGCTGCCTGACCTGCTGAGCTCCTCCAGCACATTGTGTGTATTGCTCTAGATGTCCAGCATATCTATGGCTTCAGTACCTGTTGTGTCTATGTTTCAAAATGTTTCCTTCCCACCTCTTTATTCTGGCATCTTCCCCCTTCCTCTCAGTCCTGAAGAAGAGTCTCAGGCCAAAATGGTGACCGTCAATTCAGTTGCACAAATTCTGCCTGACCTGCTGAGCTCCTCTAGCATTTTGTGTGTGTGTTGCTTTGGACTTCCAGCATCTGCAGATTTTCCTGTGTTTACGTTCCTGTCCTAGGGACTTGTGATATCCTGAAGATCAGACTTGAATTCAGGATGATTACAGGATATCATGGAGAAATAGAAACCCTAGGTCACAAGAGCTAAAAGATAATATTATCTAGGAAGCTTCCACTAACGTCTTGCCTGCTTACTCAGCTGACAGTTGACATGATTGACGTACCACCAAATTAAATTGTCACTGGGAAGCGAGCAAGATTGTCATTTCAAAGTTTAGGTGGCTTGGTGAGACAAAGATCTGATAGCAAATGAGAAAGCACAGAGGAGGTGTTGTCTGAGAGGAGCTTTTCAGCCATAAGACGAGGCTCAAGAGGTTAAGTCGGTATTGCATGGAGTGGATGAGGTTTAGAGAGGGCATAATTGAGGTTTATAAAAATTCTAAGGTGTAAAGAGAGGATACACTGTAGGAAATGTAGAGGACATTGATTTAGAGGGGATCTGGGGGGAGCATTTTTCACTCAGAGTGGTGACAACTTGGAATGCACTCCCCAAGAGAGTGCTGGAAGAAGAGGTGCAGGAAGAAGGGTCTGCATTGGACTGAGGGGTCAGGGGTCAGAATGGACTCCAGCTGTTTATTATTGTTGTATGTATGGAGATACAGTAAAAAGTTTTATTTGTGTACCATCCAGACAGATCATGCCATACCAAAGTACATCTGCATGACTCTCTGAAGCCTCATTAGAGAACAGCGGAGATGAAATGATAAATGCTGGAATGCAGAAAGGGGTTAGCCAAAGGATTAACTTGGAAACTGCAGGCTACAGCTGAGAGCAACCGGTTTGGTGTGGTTTATCGATGTCACATATGCCAAGGTATGGTGAAAAGCTTTGTGTGCCATCAGGACAAATCATGTCATATAAAAACACACGGAGGTAGTAAAAAGGGAACAGACTACAGAACGTAGTGTTACAGTTACAGAGAAGGGGTGCTGCAGGTAGACCCAGTTCAGGAATGTATTGGCTGATCAGAGTTCACCTTTACTGTATCAGAGGCCCCTTCAAGGTTCTGATAACAGTGGGGTAGAAGCTGTTTTTGAGTCTCCATATGATGAAAAGTTAGAGACGTAAAAAAAATTCATCATCACAAGAAAGTCTGTAGCTGCTGGAAGTCCAGAGTAACACACACAACATGCTGGAGGAGCTCAGCAGGTCAGGTGGCATCTATGGAAATGAATAAACAGTCAACGTTTCGGGAGAAGAGACCCTTCTTCATGATTAAAAAATTCAGTACTGTTGTTTATTGACAAATAAAAAATATGAGAACTGGGTCACTTTATTTTTCTCTCTCTCTTGGTGGCCTCCTGAATTAAAATGAGCCAATCCAAGCTTGCAGAACAGCACCCTAGCTTCTGACTGGTAACGTCACAGCCTTCTGGATTTAATGTTGAGTTCTATATCTTCAGCGTATCAGAGCCGACCAGTTCTACTGTCAGTCATCCACCTGTCATATTGGCTCAGTTATCCTCTCTCCGTCAGTACAAGACAGTTGTTTGCTACAGTCATACATTTTACAATCCTTTGTCACTGCAGTCAGTAACGCATCTATCTACCTATCTAAATAGCACAACGCTGCTGCAGAAAGGGAAATAGTATTCCGTTTCCTCTTCGCTTGTTTTCTGTAGATGCGTCCTGTGCATACCCAATAGGAGGAGATTTGCCAAAATACCCACTTTAATGTGGATGGAGTTATTTTCAAAAATGCCTGGTGTGGACACCTATTGTTTTTACGTGACACCGGCGTTTTCAAAATTATCCAGTCTAGTGTGGACGTAGCCTATCCCTCAAAAACCTGGCTTCACCAGCTATTCCCTTTCTCCTCCCTCTGTCCGCTGCCCACCTTCACAAACGTAGGGTCTTTGACCTGAATTAGTAACTCTGTTTCTCCCCCAATAGGCACTGCTTGACCTGCTGAGTGATTTGGACACTTGCTGCTTTCAGTTCAATAAAGGGTCTGTTCGGTTGATTCTAGGCAATAATCCAATCAGAAACATTGGTTATAGAAGCAGGCAACACAGCAACAGGCCCCCCTTCTTGCAATGTTGTGAGAACTAATTAAACTGGAAATAAACAGCATACTAAACTAGTCTACTCTACCTGCAAACACCCATGGTAACGTAACGGTTAACGTGACGCAATTACAGCTTGGGGCAAACTGGAGTTTGGAGTTCAATTCTGGCGCCACTCTGTACTCCTTCCCAAGGAGTGTGTGAGCTTTCCCCGGGTGTTCTGGTTTCCTCCCACAGTCCAAAAACGTAGCGGCTAGGTGTATTGGTCATTGTAGGTCAGAGTTCATCGGGGTGGTAGGGTTGCTGGAGCAACATGGCTTGAAGGGCCAGAAGAGCCTACTCCATGCGATATCACTAAATAAATAAATGAATAAATTTATTGCACAGTCATGTGGCTATCTAAGAGCCTCTTAAGTGCCTCTATTGCATTTGCCTCCAACATCACAACAGACAATACATTCCAGGCACCCATACCTCCCTGTGTATACACACAGTTCCATAACAATACCCACTCTTACCTTAAATGCCTGCCTTCCTGTATTGGACATTTCATTCTGCTGAGAATCCACTCTCTCTATACCTCTCATAAACTTCTATCGGAAGTAAATTTCCTAGTAAACCTCTCTCCAAAGCCTCGATGTCCTTCCTATAATGGGTGACCATAAATGAATGCAGTACTCCAGATGTGGCCTGACTAGAGTATCATAAAACTGCAATGTAAGTTCCTGACTCTTGAATTCAAAGCCTCCGCTTGAAGGCAAGCATGCCATATGTCTTCTTTGACAGCTTATCAAACTGTGGAGCCACGTTCAGGGAGCTATGAACCGGGATCCCAACTTCACTCTGTGCATCCAACTCTTCTAACTTACAAAGCTACTCTGTCATTTCTCCAACATTTGGACTGTGTTCTCCGTAGAAGATAATTCCTTAAAATATATCATTTCCTGAACATATGTGTTAACATTTCTGTGGGTTGGGAGAAGTTTAAATCATTATTAAGAGTCTGAGATAAGTGGTCTAGGATAAGCATGATTTAGTGAGGTGGGATCATTATCAATAAAGATGTGAGTGAGTGAGGCTGAGTGGGGGAATGACAAGTGGATTACCCAAGCCCTTTAGCATAAGAACAGAAGAAAGTTGGAACAGGATAAGGCCATTTGGCCTTTCAAGCCTGCCCTGCTATTCAATATGACCATGTCTGATCTGCTCTAGGTCTGAACTCCTCTTGTGTGCCCGTTCCCTACAGCCTTCAACTCCATAGTCTTCCAAAATCTTATTAACATCCTACTTAAATACTCCCAGTATTCCAGCCTCCAGCAGTGTCCATTGTGGAGAGATCCAAGGATTCACTGCCATCTGTAACAAGTTCCAATACACCTCACTTTCAAACTATGCATCTTAATCTTGTAACTCATTCAAACGTCTTCCACTGGTGGAAACATCTCAACACCTATTCCTATGTTTTTGAATAAGACCATCTCTCATTTTCCTAAACTCCAAAGGATAAGGATCAAACTTGTTTAGCTGCCGAAGATAAGATAATCTCTCATCCCAGAAACTGTCCTGGTGAGTCTCTTAGGGAGTGCTTCCAATGGCAGCCTTTCTTAAATAAGGGGATCAAAATCATCTGCAGTATAGGGGTGTGACCTCACTAATGTCCTGTACAGGAGAGAAGGTAGTGACAGGAGGGATCTCACGAGTCTCTTTAGACCAACTTTCCTGCTTAGTCTCATGTCTGATTTTTGGCTGCTGCTCACTTTAAGTGCTGGGTAGCCTCATTCTGCATAGTTGGGAAATTAAGATTTATCTCCTCAACACTATCAAGAGCAGCTGTGAGAAAGAAAACCACAAGCTGTCAGAAATGGATTACTTATTCAACTTTCGTCAGCTAGTTCAAAAACCGTTGGAGATGTTGGACGGAGAGCAGAAGTTGGATGATGGAGGAACAAGGCTTCCAGGAGTACATCCAATGGCTTGGATGTATGGGCTCCAACAGGGGTCCACGGTTAAAATGGTCCCCGTGGAACGACAGCCTCCTCCTCCGAAGTGAGCCACCTTCTTGGAGCTAAATTCAAATTAAAATGGGAGAATGTTCACTGACTTGCAACTCAGCTTGGCTGCTGGTAGTAAATGCTCTACACGGTCACATTACTCTGGCGTGGGCTGCAAGTGAAATTCACTCAGGTGAAATCAGTGGGTCAATTTCAGAGGTAGAGTGCAAGGTGCTGATATGAGCACCTTGGTGTGTTCTTGGGAAGAATAATGATCTATCTGAGGCTTTTCCAAATTGCTTTAACACCTCACCCCTTAATCTGCACCAATCCTGCCAGGTCTGGGTCTCCTTGTCAGTCTCCGTCAATTTCAAAGCAGGCTACATTCTAACTCCAGTTTGCTTCCTTTGGAAAACCATTTTGTGCTGCCTGACTCGCACTCCCCAGCAGGGATGGATGGATGGAGTCACACCGTTTGTGGAGAGATTACAGGTTTGCTCTCTTCTGAGCAAGACAATGAGGAGACCTGCAGTATAATCGAGTATTTTATTAAATAGTAATGCGACTTATGAACGATTTAATTAAAATATTACTTGTATTTTTCTATTTATTATCTGCTTCACTGATAAATTCATTAGCATATAAACTTGAGCAGTTAACATCCGAAGCTTCAATTTTTGCTCAACTATATTCTTAAAGGAGCAGGTTTACCCAAGCTTCAGTCAGTGCCCACGTAATCAAAGTAGGAAAAATAGTATTCTTCTAGTTTAAAACTTCTTCCATTAACTTATCAAGCAGAAGATTTAAGATTTTAACAAAGTAAGCACAGATTTTTCTTTAAATCGGTGATAGCAAACTCAGGAGGGGCTACTATTTTGCTAGGCAGCACTAGTTATTCCACAGACTCCAACCTGATACATTAATTCTCTGGCCCTCTTTCTCTTTGCTGTCTGTCTTTGACTACTTGAAGAATAGAGGCACAGCAGTGAAGCAGGTGGTGACGCACAAGGATCTGCGTTCCATTCTGGTATGGGTAATTTGTGTGTGCTTGTATGTGCATATGCACACATCAGAATCGGGTTCAATATCACCATCGTATGTCATGAAAAGTGTCTTTGCAGCAGCAGTACAATGCATACATAATAATAAAGAAAAACTGTGAATTGCATGAAGTATATGTACTTTAAATAGTCAATTTAAATAAATAGTGCAAAATAGAAATAAAAAAGTAGTGAGGTGGTGTTCATGGGTTCAATGACCATTTAGAAATTGGATGGCAGAGGGGAAGAAGCAGTTCCTGAATTATTGTGTGTGCCTTCAAGCTGCTGTACCTCCTCCCTGATTGTAGATTGTAGCAACGAGAGGAGGACATGTCTTGGGTGATGGGGGGCCCTTAATGACAGATGCCACCTTTCTGAGACATCGCTCCTTGAAGGTGTCCTGGATATGATGGAGGCTAGTGCCCGTGATGGGCACACGTGTGTGTGTCGTGGTGCGTGCACGCACCTACCTGTGGAGTTTGCAAGCCCTCCTTGTGTTCACACCTGACTTTCCTCCAGATGCTCAGGTTTCCTCTCACATCTCAAACATGTTAATTGGTCACGGTAAACTACCACTTTTGTAGGTTGATGGCAAAAGGAAACAAAGGGAAATGGCATGAAAAATAAATTAAGAGTGGTAAGGAGAGGTGGGCTCCTTATCTAAGAAAGGATGTACTGACATTGGAGACGATTCAAAGGACATTCGCAAAAATGATTCTGAGATTGAATGGCTTGTCATTTGGAGAGTGCTGGGTGGCTCTGGGCCTCTGCTCGCTGGAATTCAGAAGAATGAGGGGTGACCTTGAATGAACGGTGAAAGGCCTTGACAGAGTGGATGTGGACAGGATGTTTCCTACGGTGGGGGAGTCTGAGACTAGACAACCACCCTCACAATAGAGGGGCATCCTTTTAGAATGGCGATGAGTAGGAATTTCTTTAGACAGAGGGTGGTGAATTTGTGGAATTTGTTGCCACGAGCAGCTGTGGAGGCCAAGCCATTGGGTATATTTAAGGCAGAGGTTGATAGATTCTTGATTAGAGGGCATGAAGTGATACAGGGAGAAGGTAGGAGATTGGGGCTGAGAAGGAAATGGTGGAACAGACTCAATGGGCCAAATGGCCTAATTTTGCTCCTTTATTTTCTGGTTGGACTGATGGGAACTGGCATTTGAGCGAAATGGCCTCCTACTGTACTCATTAGTACCAGATTATGACCAGCTGAATGGCAATGATGCAGCCATTGCCATCTACACCTTTGTCTCTCTACCTGTCCCACTACCATCCTCTTTTAACTCACTATTGCCCCTAGAGTTACTCTCTCCGAATTCCACCTTACTACAGATCCTCCCTATCGCACTCTCATAACCCTGCCTCTGAAATCTAATGTTCCCTTGTGCCACAACAGTAAACTTTAATGCTGTTTCTGTCTCCGTGATTTCTGCCCATCCTATTGTTTACTCTAAACAACCCCTGACAGGAAAAGGAAGAGCTGTTTGGAGATGATGTCCGAGACAGTTGGCGGGTGCATGAGAAGGCGGGAGACAGATTTGTGCTAGGGGCATGGTGGGGATCAATGCAGAAGGTCTAAAGACTGATCCAAACAATGAAAGGAATCTGGATATCTGGAATTCTTCAGCCTCAATGGGTCTGGAACTATGATATTAATTTGAAATCTCAGAGCAGATTTAGATGGGTTCCCATGCACCGGGAGATCTTCTTCTGCGTAAGAATCACAATCTTCAATTTCAGACTGTGACCACTTCTTCCCATGGCTGGTCATGATTCTGCTGTTTCAGTTCTACTGACACACCCCACTCATCTCTCCCCACCCACCATGGACTACCAACTCACTAGACCTTTCCTACCAGCCCACATCTCACCCTGAAGGACAGATTGAGTAGTTTGGTAGGTCAAGGTCTCCGAAACATTTCATTTCCCTCCGCAGATGCTGCTCGACCTGCTGCATTCTCCCCAGCATCTGCAGTCTCTTGTGCTTCTAATCTTTCCTCCCTTCACTTGTCCCACCAGCGCCAACACTAAAATTGCTTATTTCTCTGTGGATCCCACTACCGTGCATTCGCAGAAACTCCTGTGCAGGAAGAGAAAATGTGGCCAAAGATTCTGCCAGAGAGAAATGCAAGCACATCTATCAGCCTGTTTATCAAGATAGCAAGGCAAAGCAAGGAAAATGAAACGAGGACAGCTTTGATCGCTACATTGTGGCCCAGTCCAGTACTGCACTGTTCTATGTTCTAGAATGGGGTTCTCAACCAGGGGTCCATGGACCCCATGTTTAATGATATTGGTCCATGGTATAAAAACAGCTGGGAACCCCTGTTCTAGAACAAGCTTAATGGGCTGAGTGTCCTCCTTCTACACCTAGCTTGGCGTTGCTGTCCGTGACTCTGAGCGCAGATGGCTGGGTGCGCACGAGGGGATGTATGGTGTTTCAAAGCAGTCACAGGCCCGATGCTCAGAGGAGAAGAGCTTGGTTAGTTCTACCACCAAAGCATGAAGTGATATTTCTCCCTCCCAGACTGAGTAATGGTGCTGCCCAGGAAGCTGCCAGCTGCCATGGGTTGTGCAGTGTGCTGTGTGCTGGAACCCAGAAATGATGCACTGGGGAAGTCAGTGGAACTTTGGGGTTTAATACAACCAGCTGAAGGGATTGAGGACTGGCCAAGCGGCATGTTCACTGCAGATTCCTCAGATTCGTACACCTACACCCTGCTAATAGCAACACATTATGTTGTTGCAGTTCTTTAATGGGCTGGCTTGTGGCTGCTGGTTAAACCTGGCACATTCATACTGTTCTCCCGCTCTCTCTCCCCCTTCTCCTTGTCTTTCTGTGTCTCTGTTTGTCTGTCTGTCTTTCTCTCACACTCATACTCTCTATCTCTTCCTCTCCCCCTTTCTCCCACATCTCTCTCTCCCATTCTCTTTGTCTCTTTCTCTGTTTGAATATCTGTCCTTCTGTCACTCTTTCTTTGTCGTTTGTCTGTCTCTCTTTACTCTTTCTCTCTCTCTCATGATCTATTTCTCTCCTCCATCTTTCTCTCCCTCTCTCTTGCTGTCTCTGCCTCTGTCTCTCTCATTCTCTGCCCCTCTCTCCTCCACCATCTTTGTCTGTCTGCCTCTCCTTCTCTCTTCCTCTCTCTCTCTCCCTCTTTCTCTATCCGCACTCTCCTCCCCCAGCTCTCTCTCTTTCTCTGTCTCTGTCTGCCTGTCTCTCTCTCTCACTCGTTTTAGTGATGGGAATTCCAATACACCCGGTTAATGGCCCCATTAAAATCCAATGATATTTTTCAAACACCTCCATTATTCCATAGGCACAATTCAAACCCTCCCTTGTACCAAAGCAGCCCAGAGCTTCCTAGGAATGGTTCCAAACCAAGTCCCATAGAAGGTGGTAGGGACCGAAAGGGGTGGCGTGGTGGCACAGGTGCTGAAACGGCTGCCTCATAGTGTCTGTGACCTGGGTTCAATCTTGACCCCTGCTGCTGCTAGTGTGGAATTTACACGTTCTCCCTCAGACTGAGTGGGTATCCTCTGGGAGTTCTGATTTTCCCTCACATCCCAAAGATAACCACAAACAATAGCCTGTAACTTCCTTTTGGTCTTGGAGTTGATTCAATGTGACAGAACTGAGGCGAGGCTGCGGGCCTATTGCCAAGAGCAAGGACAGTCCCGAGGTTCAATCGATTTAAGCACCGGGCCAAATTGGAAAAGACAGGCGCAGGCCAAATCGAGGCTGCCGAGTCCAGGCCTCAGAGCATATCAAAGCAAAAGAAGCTGATGTTTGGATGAAGATTTGAGTGCCGGGCCAGATTGAAAAGGTCACAGTGTTGGGGCCTGAGGCAAGGAACAGGCCGATTCAACTCACTGCTCTGACTTGAACTGAACCAAGGCTGTGGCTTTGTGTCTGTGGACAAACTCTCTTTTGTAGACTTCAGTTCTGAATGCTATTTGCTTGTTTTCATTGTTTGTCTTTCTTCTCTGCACATTGGCTGTTTAACAGTTTTTTTTTGAATGGATTCCTTTGGGTTTCTTTGTTTTGTGGCTGCCTGTAAGGAGATTTGAATTTCGAGGTTGTATCATGTACACATATTTTGATAATAAATGTACTTTGAACTTTGTAAAAAAAAAGACATGCAGATTTGCAGCTGTGAATTATCCCTAATGAGTGTGGTGGAAACTGGGGGGATTTGACAGGATGGCGGAGGGAATAAAATGGGATCAGTGCAGAAACAGTGTAACTACTTTAAATTCCTCACCTCAACTTTTGATTTCCCACAGTTGGTCTTTCTGTCCTCTGATGTGAAGAGGGACAACATATTTGTTTGATGCCTTTGCCATTTCATTATCCCTGCTATAATGGACTGCCTCTTTACTTCCAACACTGGCATTAATGCCGAGATTTTTCCACGTTTCTTCACGAATATCCCAGTGCTCCAGCCTGGTTTGAGCCCTAGTTTACAGTGAGAGCTTCCACCAACCTCTGGGCCACCAGTCGCCTTCATTGCAGGCAGAACCACATTAAACTCTGAAGTTTCCCAGTCCTTAAGTTTGCTGACATTCAACTAGGTTAAACCGTCACGATTTGTGTATGTGTGTATGTGTGTGTGTGTGTGTGTGTGTGTGTGTGTGTGATGTTTGCACATTAATTTTGGCATGCAAATATACTTGTGCACGTGTATGCATTGGTTCATGATTATGCATGTGTGCATATAGCGTAATTGTCTATTTGATTTAATTGTAAAAACAACCATTTTTACATAGTTATATAATATTCATGCAAACAGCTGTTTAACTAGCTCTGTCTCTAATTTTATTTTGTCCATGTTGGGCAATATGTTCTGATTTCTGATCTTTCTGACTTCTGAAGACCTTTCAATCCTGACTAACTACTTATCTGGCAATGCTCTAAGCTACTTATTGCAATCTAACATCAAAGCACAACATGTTGGAAACACTCAGCAGGTCAGGTTCACCTTGTGCAAAGAGATAATGTTTCCACACGAAGATCCTTCGTAGGTTTCACTTTCTACAGATGCTGACTGGCCTAGAGAGTTCTTCTAGCACTTTCCCCCTTTTATTTCAGTTTTCTAGCATTGCAGTGTTTTGATTTCCATTATCCGCAGCTTCTTCAGCAGGCAAGAATTGTATTGATATTTCTAAGGAGTTTTCATTTCCCAAGTGAAATATATTTGTTGAGAAATAGAAATCATTATTTAAATATTTTCATTGTTCATCAGTGGCTATAACTTTTAAAATCTAATTTAATCATAATGTATTTAATAACTGGCTTTGATCAAATTTGAGGGATTAGCTAAATTGCTATTAGTATAAAATTTTGTCACATTTGATCACTCTTCCCCAGTGCATAACTTGGAATTAGTTTGTTATTATCATGTACCAAGGTACAATGGAAAGTTCAAAGTTCAAGGTTAAAACTTTTATCAGAATACATACATGTCACTGCATACAACCCGGAAATTCCTTTTTTCTGTGGACATGCTCAGCAAATATATAGAAAAGTAATTGTAAACAGGATCAATGAAAGAGCAAGGGCACAGAAGATAACAAACTTTGCAAATGCAAATATAAATAAATAGCAATAAATAGCGAGAGCATGAAATAACAAGATAGAGTCCTTAAAGTGAGATCATCAGTTATGGGAATATCTCAATAGATGGCTGTAGTTATCCTCTTTCATTCAAAAGCTTGATGGTTGAGGGGTAGTAACTGTTCTTGAACCTGGTGGTGCAAGTCCTAAGGCATTTATATCTTCTACCTGATGGCAGCACTGAGAAAAGAGCACAGCCTGGGTGGTGAATATTTTTGATGATCGATGCTGCTTTGCTACAACAACATTTCATGTAGATGTGCTTAATGGTTGGGAGGGCTTTACCCATGATGTACTGGGCCAAATCCACTACTTTTTGTAGGATTTTCCATTCAAAGGCATTGGTGTTCCAATAATGAAAAGCTTGTCTTACATCTTGTTTACGTGGATCAGATCAATACACAGTCCATTGAGATAGAACAAGGTAAAACAACAACAGGATTGAGGATAAAGTGTAACAGCTACAGAGAAAGTGCAGAACAGGTAACGGATTAATCCCACCTCATTACATAACATTGTTCCAATAGACAATAGACAATAGGTGCAGGAGGAGGCCGTTCAGCCCTTTGAGCCAGCACCACCATTCACTGTGATCATGGCTGAACATCCACAATCAGTATCCAGTTCCTGTCTTCTCCCCATATCCCTTCACTCCGCTATCTTTAAGAGCTCTAACTCTTTTTTGAAAGAATCCAGAGAATTGGCCTCCACTGCCTTCTGAGGCAGAGCATTCCACAGAACCACAACCCTCTGTGTGAAAAAGTTTTTCCTCAACTCCATTCTAAATGGTCTACCCCTTATTCTTAAACTGTGGCCTCTGCAAACCTGCCTGCCAGAACGCTGGTCCCCCGTCTGTTAAGGTGCAACCCGTCCCTTCTTACCCCAAAACAGATCCCAGTGGTCCGAGAATCTAAATCCCTGCTCCCCGCACCAGCTCCTCAGCCACGCATTCAGATCCCCTTTCTCCCTGTTCCTGTCCTCTCCAGCACAAGGAACGAGTAGTTCCTTACTTGGTCCCCTGATATTGTGTTCTAGAAAACAGCCTTCAATGCATTTCAGAACTTCATACCCAATTTGGTTTGCTTAGTCCACACTAACATTAATGACCACTGCAATTATTGTACTGCCATTGTTTGCCATCATTTCCCACCCAGGTCAATGAGGATTGCATCGAGAATCTTCGGACCATGAATCAGAAGCATAAGTGATACCCTGGTTCACAAATTAATCCTCTGTCAGGCAACCCAAGCCCCATCTGTGGAATTGTCTCTGGTTTACACAGTGGTTTCATCTGTCACCTCAGAACAGACAAAATCTTTGTGAAAGCATGTTGTCCTTAATCCTGCGGGACTGCCTAAGAAGGAGATTTATTCTCCATCTGTTCTGAATCCACGTCCTGATTTTCAGGGTTGACATCTTTTCTCATCATTTCCTTTGTCCCATCCTTTACTGTCAGGACCTCCTTTCCTCCTTTTGCATTCTGCTGGTCCCTGTATAATCATCAAACAGCTGGTGATGTTTGCTTCCCATCCTCAGTCGCTCCGCAACCTCCTCCGTTGTGACGGCTGGATCAAAACCATTTATCTCCACTTGTGTTATTTAGATCATTTTTCTCATTACAAGAGCTTCATGCATTCAGAAACAGAAATGCTAATAATCATTTGTAAAGAGTTGAAAGTGATTTGAATAATTGAAAAAGTTTAAAATTATTTCAAAAAATTAAAAATAACACATTTACTTAAAAACCTATTAAACTGCTGTTAATTAAATAAAAACAGAAACATTCAGTGGTGAAGAAATATAAACCAATTTATCTATGGTTACTTTGTAATGAAGATTGGCTGACCTTATTTTAATGACTGGGTCTATGCTACATGAGGTAAAGCCAAGGGGCTCGATATGAACGCTCGGCTTCATACATTACAGAGCAGTCTTGGACTTGCTGGTAGGAGCAGGTGTGGATGATGCCCACATCTCACCTCCCTCACATCACATTTTGTCTGGGATTCTTCACCTAGTAAGTGGTCTTCCACAGAGATACCAGCCAGCTACCAGCACAATCTGGCAGGCACGAGGCATTCAGAAGAAGCAAAGTTCAAAGTAAACTTTATTATCAGAGTACATTAATGTCACCATGTACAACCCTCAGATTCGTTTTCCTGCGGGCATACTCAGCAGATCTATGGAATAGTAACTGCAACAGGATCAATGAAAGATCAACCAGAGTGAAGAAGACAGCCAACATTAATAAATAGCAATAAATAATGAAAGTATGAAATAACAAGATAGAGTTCTTAAAATGAGATAATTGATTATGGGAACTTCTCAATGGATGGGCAAGTGAGTATAGTTGTCCCCTTTTGTTCAAGAGGGCTGATGGTGGTGGGGTAGTGACTATTCTTGAACCTGGTACGAGTTCTGTGGCTCTTGCACCTTCTTGATGGCAGCAGTGAGCAAAGAGCATGGCCTGGGTGATAGGGATCTCTGATGATGGACCCTGCTTTCCTACAACAGCATTTCATGTAGATGTGCACAAAGGAACATCTTTCCCTACAGGGTTTCAAAGTGAAACCCTCTACACGAGGAGGAAGGTGAGTTGGTACAGAGATGCTGTATATAGATAATTGCACAGGCACACTAGAGGTCAGGATTGAACTTTGGGTCTCTGGTGCTGTGAGGTTGCTGCTCTGTGCATTGTGATACTGTGCTGCCCCAAGAGGAATGGACAAGAAGAAGAAAGTGTTACAGGCTTATATTTCTGAGGTGCTCGGAGAACACCAATATATTCTTTCCTATGTTGGAAAGATAGGCACCCGAAAACAGCAATATGAAACCGTTGAGCTCATCATTTTAAATGACATTGATTGAAGGATG
Organism: Mobula birostris; assembly: GCF_030028105.1. Lineage (NCBI taxonomy): Eukaryota > Metazoa > Chordata > Chondrichthyes > Myliobatiformes > Myliobatidae > Mobula > Mobula birostris. The sequence goes on from NC_092401.1 coordinate 12,240,054, forward strand.
AATGTTGTCCAAGTAATAAATTATTATCCATGAAGCTGTGAGGAGCCTAGAAAAAAAAACACATAAAATTTAAATAACACACATCAAAGTTGCTGGTGAATGCAGCAGGCCAGGCAGCATCTCTAGGAAGAGGTACAGTCGATGTTTCGGGCCGAGACCCTTCGTCAGGACTGCACCTCTTCCTAGAGATGCTGCCTGGCCTGCTGCGTTCACCAGCAACTTTGATGTGTGTTGCTTGAATTTCCAGCATCTGCAGAATTCCTCATGTTTACATAAAATTTAAATGACTTGTTTAGTGAAATATCCATTAAGCTCTTTGCATATGAACAGCATTTTACAACGAAAAAGCACCCTTAATCAGCAGAGTGTCATTTGGGAGTGTCATCCACCTGGTGAGGTTTAAGATCTGACAAAGAATCGTTGCACTGAAACAATAACTCTGGATTTTCTCCCCACAGATGCTGTCTGACCTGTGGAGTTTTTCCAGCACTAATTGTGTTTATTTCAGATTTACAGCAACTGCATTTTTTTTTTCTTTTCACTCACCACTGGAGTAACCCAAAGGGACAACTTATTTCTTCGATTTTTCACAAATATCTTAGTTTATTAGTTACTTTGGGATAAGCAAGGCAGCAGTTTAAAACTGTTGGGTAATTGGAGATCCAGCTATAAACCCTCCTGGCTTTAGCTCATCAATCAAAATGTTCATTTAACAAGACAACAGGAAGTAAAGTATTAATTTTAAGTTATTTCCTTTTGAGAACTGTGCAAACACAATCCAGAACATACAGAGGTGATTTGGAAATGGCCAGCTTCTCGTGCAGTGATTGTAGAGAGATTGGGGCATTTGTGTGGGGTTGGTGGGAGAAATGATGAGTGGGGAGAAAGAAGAGAGCAGACGGTGAACCATAGAGGAGTAAAGGAGAGATGAAAGTGAGCTGGGGAAGAACAAATATTAATGTAAAAACTGAAGTAGGGGATAGGAGTAAAACAGGGAGAAAGCCAGGAGCAGAAGGGATAACACAAAGCACGGTCTGTGGTAAAGACTAATAGATAAGGAAGATGATAGTGGGACACATCAAGAAACCAAACAGCAGGAGGATTTAAGTCTGCTGGATGCCCTCAGCAGGTGGAGCAGCATTCACAGAAACAAAGGAATTGAGAGTGTTTTGAGTCAAAATCCTACATTACTTTCTCTCCACAGATGCTGTTTTACCACTGAGCTCCTCCAGCAGACTGTGTTGTTCCAGCTGCCAGCACTTGAAGTCTTTGTGTCTCCAAGAAGCAGTGGGGTATTCTGAGTGGAGAGTAAATTAGCATTAATTATCCAAAGTTATCGATGGAATGTGAAGTGACAGCTGGAAATCCCCAAATTCCCCGACCCTGAACTCTCTTTCCGTGGGAATCTGCAGTCTAATGAAATATCCTCCAATTTATTACAGGGTCTGTTAAAGTTTTCTGTATCAGAAACCCCAAAACAATGGCAGGCTGCCTTCTCAATTCCCCTCCCACATCTGAGTATGACAGCCCTTCCCAGTCCTGTCTCTGGCAATCTACCTCTCTCTCCTGATGTCTTTCAAACTTTCAATGACTTAATTGCCATTAACTGCACTAATAATGTGATCAATTATTAGGCATTTTAGCTTCTTTCAGCACTTAAACTGTTGGAGATAATTTGGTTAAGGATTCAATTTAGTGTGTGAGAGTGCTGTCTGAATGGAGATGGCCAGACAGCCGGATGATTGGGAAAGCTTGAATTATGAAAATAAATTTGTTAGATAAACACATACACTGAGAAGGCTCCGGTGTCAGGGTAGTGATTAGCAGACAGACAGACAGAGACACACACACAGTATACATATAGGTACACAGACACAGTCAGGCATACACACAGGCACACAAACATGTAGACACACAAAGGCACATACACTCATACACTTTCAGGTCCTGATGAAGGCTCTCAGTCCAAAACATCAACTGTTTATTCCTTCAACACACATCAAAGTTGCTGGTGAATGCAGCAGGCCAGGCAGAATCTCTAGGAGAGGTACAGTCGACGTTTCAAGCCGAGACCCTTCATCAGGACTGTACCTCTTCCTAGAGATGCTGCCTGGCCTGCTGCGTTCACCAGCAACTTTGATGTATTTTGCTTGAATTTCCAGCATCTGCGGAATTCCTGTTGTTACTGTTTATTCCTTGCAGGACCAAAGAACTGATTGCGGACTTCAGGAAGGGTAAGATGAGGGAACACACACCAGTCCTCAGAGAGCGATCAGAAGTGGTGAAAGTGAGCAATTTCAAATTCCTGGGTATCAATGTCTCTGAGGATCTATCCTGGGCCCAACATATCGATGCAGCTACAAAGAAGGCCTGACACCAGTGATACTTCATTTGGAGTTTGAGGAGATTTGGTATGTCATCAAGGACAATCGCAAGTTTCTACATGTACTTTGAAGCACGTTCTAACTGGGGGTGGGTGGTGGGAAGGGCATGATGCTATTGTACAGATCAAAAGAAAGCTGTGAACTCAGTCAGCTCCATCACAGGCACTAGCCTTCATAGCATCCAGGACACCTCAAGGAGCAATGCCTCATTGAGGACCCCTGTCACCCATGACATGCCCTCTTCTCATTGTTACCGTCAGGTAGGCGGTACAGAAGCCCGAAGGCACACACTCAGTGATTCAGGAACTGCTTCCTCCCCTCTGCCATCTGATTTATAAACGGACATTGAACCCATGAACACAAGATAGTCTGCGGATGCTGGGATCAAAGCAACGCTCACAACATGCTGGAGGAACTCAGCAGGTCGGGCAGCATCTGTGGAAACGATGAGTCGACATTTCAGGCCAGAACCCTTCGTCAGGACTGTAGAGGGAAGGGGCAGAGGCCCTATAAAGAAGGTTGGGGAGGGTGGGAAGGAGAAGGCTGGTAGGTCCAGGTGAAAAACCAGTAAGGGGAAAGATAAAGGGGTGGGGGAGGGGAAGCAGGGAGGTGATAGGCAGGAAAGGCGAAGAAGGAATAGGGGAAAACACAATGGGTAGTGGAAGGAGGCAGAACCATGAGCAAGCACCTCCACTCTGTCTGCCGCAACAGACAGGATCTCCCGATAGCCACCCACTTCAACTCTGCTTCCCATTCCCATTCAGATATTTCCATACATGGCCTCCTCTACTGCCATGATGAGGCTAAACTCAGGCTGGAGGAGTAACACTTCATATACCGTCTAGGTAGTCTCCAGCCCTTTGGTATGAACATAGAATTCTCCAACTTCCGGTAATTCCCTCCCCCTCCCTTTCCCCTATCCCTATGTCACTCTGTTCCCTCCCCCAGCTGCCTACCACCTCCCTCTTGGTTCTGCCTCCTTCTACTACCCATTGTGCTTTCTCCTATTCCTTCTTTGCCTTTCCTGCCTATCCCCTCCCTGCTTCCCCTTACTGGTTTTTCACCTGGAACCTACCAGCCTTCTCCTTCCCACCCTCCCCCCACCTTCTTTATAGGGCCTTTGCCCCTTCCCTCTTCAGACCTGACGAAGGGTTCCGGCCCGAAACATTGACTGATCGTTTCCACGGATGCTGCCCGACCTGCTGAGTTCCTCCAGCGTGTTGTGAGTGAACCCATGAACACCACCTCTCTACTTTTATTGCATAGCTTAATTAATTTAAATATATATATACTTACTGTCATTATAATTTTTTATTATGTATTGAATTGTACTGCTGCTGCAAAGACAATAAATTTCACGATATATGCCGGTGATATTAAACCAGCTTCTGATTCCAGTTCTCTCAATAGATGCTGCCAGACCTGCTGAGTTCCTCCAGTATGTTGTATATGTTAGACATGCACACACAGATTTACACAAAATGGGCACACTAAAGCTTGCATGTTCCCCGGAGGCAACCAAGATGAATCCGGTAGAAATGGAAGGCAGAGTATGGAACCAGCAGTAAGTGTTTGTGGGTGATGAGCAGGTGGTGTGGGTGGTGGAGGAGGGAAAAGAAGCAGGGTGAGGTTGGGGATCTGCAGTGGGTGTAAAAGGAACTGCGTAGATCAATAAAGATAAATAAGAGAGAGAGGGATCTCTCTCTAATCAGATACCATTGTCAGCCCTTTTTCACCTTTGCCTATCACCGCCCAGCCTCTGTTGCTGTTCAGTTCTTTTCTCCTCCATCTTCCCTCCACCCTCCCTCCACCCTCATCCTCTCAATTCCTGGCTCTTGCTTCAATCAAATACAAGACGGGGATGGGATCTAGTTGCACTCTACTGATTTAATAGCGTATGAATTTGCCCAACCTGCACCAGGCAAAGATAATTTTATTAGTTGACCGCATGTCCCTCAATTCTCAATCAATCTTCACAAACATGCAATATAGCAAGACCCTGGGGCAGGTCTGGGTGGGTGATGTGTGTATGGGTCAGGTTCTGATGTAGTTTTATGCTATACCTCAGCAATCTTGCAGTTTTGGTTCAAATTTCTGATACTCAAATTCCTCAGTTCCCTATGGATTCTGACTGACCTGGGAGATAATTCTGGGAGATTTCTGTTTTCATTGGCATCTGGAGAATTTTGTTTTTGAAAATCCATTTACCTCCTTCAGTTTTCCTCAGCACTGTTTTTGTAAAATTTATAACGTATTTTCTTCAATCTTCTGCAACATGGTATGTATTGTTGTGGTATCAGACCAGACCCATGACTACAATAAAATTATTTAAGATAAACACGGACTTGTGATCTGCCTTCACAGTTCATATTACCATGCAACAGAGGAGGCTAATTCCAGCGTCTCACCACCACGCTTAATCCCTTGGAACTGAAAATGTGAGAGAACAAGTTAGTTTCAAGTTGCAGAGAGGGTGGGAAGGGATAGATAAGATAGATAAGTAGTTCTGAGAAGATTAGGTGGTTAGACACAAGGGAGAATGTGAAAGTTGCCGATCTGGGTCATTACACGCAAAATGCCGGAGGGTCTCGGCAGGTTGAGCAGCGTCTTTGGAGGGAAATGAATGGTTAACGATTTTGGCTGCAACCTTCATCTGGACTGGTAGGGAAGAGGCAGAAGCCACAATAAATTAATAAGGAAAGTGGCTGAAGCAGGAACTAGAAGGTAATCTTCCTCCCTTTGGTTCTGCACCTCCATCCCTTCTTCTACGGTCCCTTTTTTCCTCTCTTACCCCTCTCCTACCTTCATGACTTGCCCATCACCTTCACTTTCTTCCCTCTGGTTCTGCACCTCCTTCTCTTTATTCGATGGTCTACTGTCCTCTCCTATCAGATATCCTCTTCTTCAACCTCTTGCATCCTTCACCTATCACCTCCCAGCATCTCACATCATTTCACTTCATTCCCCTCCCTACCCTCCTGTCTTTTCCCTCTCTCACTTGGATTCACCTATCACCTGTCAGCTCTTCCTCCTCCTACTCTTTTATTCTGGTTCTGCCCTCATCCTTTCTGGTCCTGTTGAAGGGTCTGGGCTCGAAATGTTATCTATTTGTTTCCCTCCACAGATGTTGCCTGACATTTTGAGTTCCTCCAGCATTGTGCGTTTGTGTTGATTCTGACAGGTGAAACTAGGGTTGTCATGTAGATGAAATCATCTGGATGAGAGGTTATTGAAGGGAATGAGAGACAGACAGAGAGAGAGAGAGAGAACAAAACCCAATGACCTTTCAAACGATGATTTCATCTACAAATTATCCCCATTGCAACCATACCCTCACCTGCCCAAGATATTCCCTTTCTCCTGACCAGCTATCCCCACCTCTCTGCTACATGAAACTAACGTTCTCTCCCCTTCCCTGTTCTGACAAGAGGAACACAACCTGAAAAGTGGAGTCTATTTCTCTTTCTGCAGATGCTGCCTGACCCTTTGAGTTGCCTCTGGCATTTTTCCTTTTCTAGTTTACTGTCTTGGAAATTAAGCTGAGGTCCCAAAAGATTCCAGGCAAATGTTGGCATCTCTTGAACAGCTGTTTCTGAAACATACCAGAGTGAAGCAATGTGCTCCACCATCACCTTTCCCAATTAACAAGAAAAAAAATACATTTCCTAGGCACTCTCTGCCACTTTATCCTGATAGTAGACATCATTTTAAGGTATATTTTCCCCTTTTAATCTAAGAGAGGGAAAAGCCGAGATACACATAACATAATCACGCTGACTGAAACGTTCAGATGACCAAACACCAACAGAGAAACATGCAGATGCTGGAATGCTGAAATAAAAACAGAAGATTCAAAGTTTGAAGTAAGTTTATTATCCAATTACATATGCGAGGGGTGATTGATAAGTTTGTGGCCTAAGGTAGAAGGAGTCAATTTTAGAAAACCTAGCACGTTTATTTTTCAACACAGTCCCCTCCGACATTTACACACTTAGTCCAGCGGTCGAGGAGCACACGGATCTTGGACCTCCAGAAAGTGTCCACAGCAGGGGTGATTGATAAGTTTGTGGCCTAAGGTAGAAGGAGATGAGTTATTAACGTCAAACGTTCCGCATAATCACGCAGGGAGTTGAATCGCACGTGCATGTAACGAGAGCTGTATAACTCGTCTCCTTCTACCTTAGGCCACAAACTTATCAATCACCCCTCGTACGTCTCCATATCTAACCCTTGATTCATTTCCTTGTGGCATAAACAATAAATCTATATTAGAATAATAACCATAATAGAATCAATGAAAGACCGCACCAGCTTGGGTGTCCAACCGATGTGCAACAAACTGAGCAAATGCAAAAAGAAAAAAGTAATAGTAATAAATAAATATCGAGAATGTGAGATGAAGAGTCCTTGAAAGTGAGTCCACAGGTTGTGGAAACATTTCAGTGATGGGGCAGGTAAAGTTATCCCCTTTGGTTCAAGAGCCTGTTGGTTCAGGAGCAATAACTGTGCGTGAACCTGGTGCGGTGAGTCCTGAGGCTCCTGTACCACCTTCCTGCTAACAGCAGCAAGAAGAGTGCATATCCTGGGGGTGGTGGGGTTGCTGGTTTCCTGCGATAACTGGAAAAACTCAACAGGTCAGGCAGCATCTGTGAGAGAGAAATATAGGTAATGTTTCAGGTCGATAGAATTTTGTGTCTTGGCATAACTTTGGTACCAGTTCCATGGATTTTATGCTGCATTCCTGACTCCCAAATCCTCTGTTTTATTCCCCAGTAGTTACACAGCAAGACTGCTTTTAAATCGATTCCCTGATGAGTGAGGGAGGGACCTTGTCCTGAAACATTACTTTTGCTTCTTTCTCAAACAGAGCTGCTAGATCCACTGGGTAACTCCAGTACTCCACCTTTTTAAAACAGCCAACAAATCAGGTTCCGACTGAATATCCTCCAGGAACTGGGAAATAATTCCTTTGAACTTCTCAAGGCAGTGAGGCTGAGAGACCAAAATTATGGCCCCTCGTCTGATGGAAAGTTCATGTCTGCACTGGAAGTGGGACTTGAGGCTATGTTGTAAGTCTCTGAGGGGACAGCTTGAACACGCAATCTCTGGCTCAGAGAAGATGGGTTGGGTAGTGAGTTGCTCACAGACCCCTGACCAGCCCAGAGTTCTGGTTATTGTTTGGACAGGGTCATAGAGGAAATATGGGTCAAATACAGACAAATAGATGGGCGTTATCAGACTCCTCTGACCCCAGGGCATTCTTTCTTCTCCCCACTTCCATCAGACAGAAGAGAGAAAAGCCTGAAAGCACCTACCTCCAGGGTCAGGGACAGCTTCTATCCTGCTCTTATAAGGTTATTGAAAGGTTCTGAGCACAAAAAGATGTAATCTTGACCTCACAATCCACTTTGTTAGGACCTCACTCCTCATATTCCGTCTGGGCAGCCTTCAACCTGACAGCATGAACATCTACTTTTTCATCTTCCGGTACTTTCATCTCCTTTCCCGTTCTCACTTTTGGCATTCCCCACCTTGACTCCCTTCTCCTCTCTTAGCCTGCCCATCACCTCCATTAGGCATCCCTCCTCCTTCCCTTTCTCCTATGGCTCACTCTTGTCTCCTATCAGATTCCTTCTTCTTCAGCCCTATATCTGTACGACCTATCACCTCCCAGCTTCTTACTTCACCCCTCCCCCACCCACCCAGCTTCTCCCTCGTGGTTTCACCTATCACCTTCTTCCCTTCCACCTCCCCTCCACATCCCCACATCTTCTTATTCTGGCTCCTTCCCTTTCCAATCCTGATGAAGGACCTCGGCCTGAGATGCCAGCTGTACCTTCCCTTCTATAGAAGCTGTCTGATCAGCTGAGTACCTCCAGCATTTTGTGTGTGTTGCACTGTAATACTTTATTCTTCATTCTGTTATGACTTTCCCCTTGCACCACATCAATGCACTGGTATGATGAAGTAATTTGTATGGATGGCGTGCCAAGTTTTTCTCCCTCTGTACCTCAGTGCGGTGTGACAAGAATAAATCAATTTATCATTGGTCAGCATGGCCAGGATGGGCCAAAGGGCCTGCTCCCATACTGTATGACTCTTTGACTCTATCAGGACACGTCGTCTTTTCAGCTAGGCAGGGCTGGGCTTCCTTTTCAGGACGTTGCCTTGGGCTGGAGGCATTGATCTTTGTCGCAGAGCAAGCTGGATGCTTACAGTACTTAATCAAGGTGTTGAAAATTTCATTTTGTCCTTCAGTCAGAGGCGATCGATAGGATTTGTTGGCTCTGAGTGGGTCCTTTCAGGGTTAGCTGCTCCCCCTGGCTACAAACCCACGGTTGCTTATTAGAGTTGAAGGCTTCTCCAGCACTCAGAGAATTATAACTCCAGTGTGCTGAAAGTCTGGGAAGATGGAGAAATTACTTTCATTTTGGCTGAGGGTGAGATTAACAGCTGAAGCTGGCACTTGAGGATCTGTGCTAGCGCATGTCCAGAATGGGGAGGGACTCTCTGTAGGAGAGGAGCACAGCAGGGAAGACCACAAAAGGGAGTGCTGCTGCATATTGAGAGGACAGGGCCTGAGTCCTCGAGCAAGAAACGGCCCAATGTTTGGACTGGGTTCTGCTCGCGAAATCAGCTCTGCTCTCCGCTGCACTGAAACTGAGGGCCTGCTCGGGCTCCGGGACCGAGCCACAACATTTGGCTGCACTGCGTGATGATCCAAGGCTGATGCTGAGGCTCTGGGCCGGCTCTGTTTCCACAGACTCACTCTCGCTCTGAATGCCTCTGCTTGCTTTTACATGATTTGTTTTTTCTCTCTCTTCACATTGGGTGTTTGTTGGATTTTTCAACGGGTTCTTTTGGATTTCTTGGTTCTCAAGGTTGTACGATGTATACATAATTTGATCATAAATGTACTTTGAACTTTGCTACCTTGCAGCTCCAGAGTGTCAGGATTGATACCTACCCCCAACTCTGTCTTTGTTTTGGTATCTGTGTGGGGTGGGCCTCTCTCTGGAGTTATGAGTTCCTCCCTCATCCTAAAGACATGATACATGCAGGCTGTCTTACATTACTCCAGGTGAGGGTGAGGGAGAGTTGTGCAAATCTGCAAATCTGCGAGAGAGAGTAGAACAGATGGGATTGTGTTTAGTGCTGACGTGGGCTTCACAGAGGGACTGAATTCCTTCTATTGAACATAGAACACAGAACAGTATAATACAGAAACAGCTCTTCAACCCACAATGCTTTACCAACCTAATTACGCCAATGATACCTAATCCCTTCTGCCTACGCATGGTTAATACCCCTCCATTCTCGGCATATCCTTGCGCCTCTGAAACCCCTCCAATATGAACAATCATATCTGCCTCCACCACCCATCCTGGGAGCCCAGTCCTGGCACCTAACACTCGGTGTAAAATAAAACTTGCCCTGAACTTCTCCTTTCAACTTACCCTCTGAATATATGCCTTTTAATATAAGACATTTCAGCCTGGGGAAGTGACACTGGCAATCTCTCATAATTTTATGAGCCTGGGTCAGGTCTCATCTCAGATTCCACTGCCCCGGAAAAAACAAACATGTTTGTCCAACCTCTGCTCACAGCGCAGGCTCTCCTCATTGTGGTGAACCACTTCTGCACCCTCTCCAAAGACTCCATATCCTTCCTATGACAGGACGACCGGAACTGAATGCAATAATGCCATTGCGGTCTAACCAGGGTTTTATAAAGGTGCGATCCATGCAGCTTCTTCACCACCCTGTCAACGAGAGTGGCCACTTTCAGGGAATGATGTCCTAAGGAAATATGGGAAAGGAGTGCTGAGCCAGATCAAAATTCAGAGCTCTGCACTCCTGCAACCCCCTCCAACCAAGTCTTAGATTGCTTCTTCACGTTGCTTTGCAACCTGACTGCGTTGTTTCACAATGCCCTCTCTTCAGAAGGTCAAGGGTTCAAATCCCGCTCTGGAGCACAGCCAGACTGATGTTCACAGTGGTGTTGATAGACTGTATTCTGCGGTGCCTTCAGGATGGGAGAAAGGGACAGCCCTTTCAAGGACTTCTCCACCATTCCACAGGACCAAGCAGCAGGTTGGCAAAGCTCTGCATCGACTGAGAGTCTACCCCTCTGGGTTTCACTAGAGAGAGTCCACTGGCTTTCTGAAGATCACCTGTGAGTACTTCCTGGATGAGAATGGCAATATTCTAACTTGCTGTCAATATGAATTGGTAAGGACGTCAATATCTCCAACAACTTGTTCTGGTCCAACCACCTTCACGCTACAGCCAACAAAGCCAGAAAGCACACCAATACCTCTACTTCATCAGAAGGTTTGGGAAACTTGGCATGTCCATGAAGACTTTCCCAACTTTTAGAAATGCATCATGGAACGTATCCTATCCAGACGCATCACAGCTTGGGATGCCAGCTGATCTGACCACTACTGGAAAAAACTGCAGAGAGCTGTGAATGCAGCTCTGTCCACCGCACAAAGTAGCTTCCGCTCCATTGACTCTTGTGAACATCTACCTCCTGTTTCGGGAAAGCAGCCAACACAATTAAGGATGCTTTCCAACCCAGTCATTCTCTTTTCTTCCCTGTCCTTTCAGGCCACAGGTACATAAACTTGAGATCACGTACCACCAAACTCAAGGGCCAAGTCTATCTCACTGAACTCTTGAAAAGACCTCTCTCACACACACTAGACTTTGAACTCCTGATCTCTCAATCTACCTCATTGTGGCCTTTGCACCTAATTGTCTATCTGCACTGCACTTTCTCTGTAACGGTGACACTATATTCTGCACTCTGATTTCTTTTTACTACCTCGATGTAATTGTGTATGGCATGATCAGCCTTTTTTTTAAGTCATCCGTTAGTCTTGCGAGACCATGGATCTGTGCCTGGAAAGTCTTCGCTCTCCAGGGCGCAGGCCTGGGCAAGGTTATATGGAAGACCAGCAGTCGCCCATGCTGCAAGTCTCCCCTCTCCACGCCACCGATGTTGTCCAAGGGAAGGGCAAGGGCCGATACAGCTTGGCACCGGTGTCGTCGCAGAGCATTGTGTGGTTAAGTGCCTTGCTCAAGGACACAACACGCTGCCTCGGCTGGGGCTCGAACTCACGACCTTCAGGTCGCTAGTCAAATGCCTTAACCACTTGGCCATGTGCCCACACATTCAGTCTACCACAGTAAATTTTATTTTTAGTTATCGGGGTAGAGCGCAGAACAAGCCCTTCTGGCCTTCGAGCTGCACCGTTCAGCAATCCCCTAATTTAATCCCAGCCTAATCAAGGGACAATTTGCAATGACCTACCGACAGGTACATCTTTGGACCGTGGGAGGAAATCCACGTGGTCACGGATCGAATGGAAAATCCCCTTACAGGCAGCGGTGGGAATTGAACCAGGGTTGCTGGCACTGTAAAGGGTTGTGTTAACCACGACACTGCCGTGCCGCCCCATGGGACAATCATAAACGTGATACCAGTCCTGTAAATACATTAATAAACCTTTTTTTGGTTAAATGAAGATCACCCACCAAAGAAGAAGGGGATTGGTCACGGTTTAGTTCCAGTCGCCGTTACACGTGATCTGTTAGAACCTCCTCTCACCAGCCACCTGTTAAGTTCCACTGCGTTTGACCTTGTAAGTAAAAGGAAAGGCTCCATCAGCTTTTTCACTGAGCTCCTTTTTGAACAAGGAATGTGTTCGCACCAGCATTTAAATTAAATGTGAATTGATTAAGGGTGTTGCATTGCTCAGTATGAGTGCATTACAGGTTGGATTCCTTCCCTCTGTTCTGAAACCATTTTCCAATAGCTTCTACACTTGGTAAGGAATTGGCTTGAAACCCGTCCTCCCATTGTGTAACTAATGGGAAATACAATTTAGGTATCGGTTTCAGCTTTTCACAGCCACTTCTTACTCAATTAAAATAAAAGTGCAGTGCAAAATCCATCTATATTGGCACAGGGGCAGCGTCTGTTGTGATGACACAGCATTAGTAGCAATAGGGCATTTGATAGAGTTGCTGATTTACAGCTTCAGTGAGGCTGGGTGTTGTCCGGGTGGAGCTTGCACCTTCTCCCCGTGGCCACATGGGTTTCCCCGAGCGCCCTGGTTTCCTCCCCTATCCCGATAGTGTACGAGTTAAAACCCACACAAGATGCTGGAGGAACTCAGCAGGTCAGGCAGCACCCATAGAAATGAATAACCAGTCAACGACCCAGGCCAAAACCCTTCTTCAAGACTGGAGAGAAAGGAGGGAAAAAAACAGAATAAAAAGGTGGGGTGGGGAGGGGAGGGGAAGAGAGATAGCTAGATGGTGTTAGGTGAAGCCAGGTGGGCGGGAAAGGTAAAGGGCTGGAGATAAAGGAATCTGAGAGGAGAGGAGAGTGGACAATTGGAGAAAGGGAAGGAGGAGGAGAACCAGGGGGAGGTGATAGACAGCTGAGAAGGAGTAAGAGGCCACAGTGGAGAATACAAAAAGAGGAGAGGGCAAGGAAATTTGCACAGCAAAAAGAGAAATCTATATTCATGCCATCAGGTTGGAGGCTACCCAGACGGAATACACTGTAAGGTGCCCTTCTTTTCCGGTCCCAAAGAAGGGTCACGGGCCAAATCATAGTCAATTTCTATGGATGTTGTCTGACCTGCTGAGTTCCTCCAGCGTTTTGTGTGTGTTGCTTCGGATTTCCAGCATCTGCAAACTTACTTGAGTGTATGAGTCGCTGTAAATTGCCCCTAGTTTGAAAACAAGTGGCAGAATCTGCCAGTAAGTAGATGGGAGTGTGAAGAGAATACCGTGGGCGTAGTGAAGAATTAATGACAATGGGTGGTTGATGGTCAGTATGGACAGTGGGCTGAAGGGCCTGTTTCTGTGCTGTATCTCTTTACCCCTGTGGATCTGTGGTCTCGTACATCCCAGAGCAGCTGATTTCATTCATAAAAAGACACGAACAATCTAGGTGCATCTTTGGAACAATTCAATAGTTCCACAATGATCATCATAGATTTCCAATTCAGGTTATCGATGAACTTGATTTTAATTCCACAGTTGTATGGAGGGATTTGAACTCATATCTCCAGATCATTAGTTCAGACCTTGGCATTAATGGCCCGGTGAACTTTCTATCATTGTGGCGTTTGGAGTCCTCCTGGCTAAAGGCATTTCCACATGGCAAGGTTAACGATACTGGAAGGCTTCCTGTAGTTGCTGTATCTCTCAATTTCTCCATGGTTTTAAAATGCAGTCATCTAATCTCCAGTCAAGAGCTACTAAGTAGTAATGTTACCTAGAATAAAAGGCTCAGACGACTGCTTTGAGTGCCCCAGGGAGTAGAGATTAGTGTTGGAGCAGAGCTTCCAGCTATTTTCATGAAAACTGTTTTAGGTTTTTAACTGTTTATTATTCAGCAGGTGGTATGGTTAAGAACAGGGAAACGTTTATGGGTATCGATACACAAAATGCATCACATTTGCTCGGGATGGAATGAATGGAAGCTGGCTTTTTCTCTATTCTGTCTCTCATTGCTAATCCAGGTATGCAGGAAATCCGAAACAACGGGCCTGACAAAGAGTGTGGATTTGTCAGGTATTCCCAGGATGCCAGCGTTTGTCTCGCCAAGTCCAGGTATCTCAGGGAAATGGCAAAGCATCTGCTCTTTGAAGGACAGGTAACGCTGCACCAAATGTTTGGAGTCAGTTTCCAAGGATTGCCAGCTTCGGGGTGGGTTTGGAGTGGGAGCCAGTGATAGACCTCTGTGCGGTTTCCTTTCAAGATTAAAGATTCAAAAAAACTTTATTGTCATTCTAACCATACATCAGCTCTGCAGGGCAGAATGAGACAGCGTTTCCCAGGAGCAGTGCAATCATAACATAACAAACGCAACACTAAATAATAAACATAACAATAAGTAGTAAAACACAACATCCACATGTCAGTTAAAATCAAGTTAGAAGTGTCCAGTGCAAGTTAAAAGTGTCCAAAGCAGAGTCAGGTAGAGCAGCTATTTAGCAGTCTGACTGCCTGTGGGAGGAAGCTGTTTAGTAGCCTTGTGATTTTAGTTTTGATGCTCCTGTAACGTTTGCCTGATGGCAGAAGAACAAACAGTTCATGGAGAGGGTGTGAGGGGGTCTTTAATGATGTACCGTGTCTTCTGGAGGCATCGACTCTGAAAGAGGTCTTGGACAGAAGGTAGGGAGACCCCAATAACCTTCTCTGCTCCCCTAATCATCCTCTGCAAGGCTTTTTTGTCGACAGCACTGCAGCTGGAGTACCAGGTTGTGATGCAAAAGGTCAGCACACTCTCAACCACGCGTCTGTAGAATGTAGTTAAGATGTTAGTGGGGAGTGATGCTTGCTTAAGCTTCCTCAGAAAGTGCAATCTCTGCTGGGCCCGTTTCACAATCCCAGTGGTGATCCTGGACCAGGTGAGATTGTCCGAGATCTGCACCCCAAGGAACTTGATGTTTTCCACTCTCTCCACTGTGGAGCCGCTGATGCTAAGGGGTGTGTGCTCAGGCTGAGACCGTCTGAAATCGACGATCATCTCCTTGGTTTTGGTGACATTAAGCATCAAGTTGTGATCCCTGCACCAGCTCTCTAGGTGTTTGACCTCCTCCCTGTACATCACACTGTCATCACTCAGTCATCACACTGGACAATGGAGATGATAATCAGTTTCAGATGAGATGTCACAAAGAGGACCTCTGTGCCCGGAAAAGATTCCCACGGACCACATGGAGGAATCCAGAAGAAGATTTATCTGATATTCTGATCAATGTTTAACCCCTGCCCCCCATCAACACTTCATTATCTTTCATTCTCACACTGACAAATCTTCCTGTGCATAAAATGGCTGCTGTGTTTTGTCTCATAAAGTAATGATCGTAACTCAAACATTCTATTGGCTGGATGTTACTTGGACGAATCCCATAAATTACACAAAATTCCATAAAAAGAAACAAAATCCCATAAAGTACAAACAAGAGAAAATCTGCAGATGCTGGAAGTTTGAGCAACACACACAAAATGCTGGAGGAACTCAGCAGGCCAGGCAGCATCTACGGAAAAGAGTACAGTTGACGTTTCGGACTGAGACACTTTGTTTAGATGTTTCCTGGCCTGCTGAGTTCCTCCAGCTTTTTGTGTGTTTTGCTCCCATAAAATACATATTCCTTATTCCTTCATTCCCTCTCCTCCTTTCTTCCACCCATCCATCCTTCCCTACCTCTTTCCCTATATCCTTTTTCTTTCTTCGTCCTCCCTTCCTTCCCTCTTTTGCTCCTTCCTCTCTCACTTTCTCCTTCCTTTCTTCCCTTCTTGCTTTCTCCATTTCTTTTGTTCCTTCCTTCATGCCTTCCACTCTTTCCTCTTTCATTTCTTCCCTATTTTCTTTCTCACATTCTTTCTTTCTGAGAGAACTTGCACCCAAAGTTCCAGGGTAAGGATTACCTGAGGACCAATGAGCTATCCCAGGACTCGTCAACCAATTCCATCCCACCACCACCAACCCCCCCCCCCCCCCCCGGCCCTCCCCTAACCTTCCTTCCCCAATCTGCCCAAACCTCATTCACTGCACAAAAGATCTTGAAGACAAATTAAATTTAATAAATTGGTAAATTTATTCTGGCACCTTCCCCTTTCCTTTTCAGTCCTGAAGAAGTCTCTCAGCCCAAAACATCAACAGTTTATTCACACAAAACGCTGGAGGAACTCAGCAGGTCAGGCAGCATCGATGGAAATGAGAAAAAACAGTCAACATTTCAGGCCAAGACCCTGCTTCAGGACTTAGAAGAAAGGGGGAAGTTGCCAGGATTAAAAGATGGGGGAGAGGGGAAAGAGGCTAGCTGGAAGGTGATAGATGAAGCTTGGTGGTTGGGAAAGGTCAAAGACTGGGGAAAGAGAAATCTGACAGGAGACGAGAGTGGACAATAGGGGAAAGGGAAGGGGGAGGGGACCCGGGGATTGGGGGTGGGGGAAGCAATATAGGTGAGACGTAAGAGGTCAGTGTTGGCTATAGAGAAAGGTGGCGGGGGGGGGGATTTGTTTACCATAGAGCGAATAGATATTCATGCTATCAGGATGAATGGTTCTCAGAGGAATGTGAGGTGCTGGTCCTGCACTCTGAGGTGGGCCCTGAGGGTTGGAACAGGAATGTAAATCAGAATTAAAGCATTCTGGTCAATGAGAAGTCCCGCTTGTGGAGGATGGTGTGGAGGTGCTTGCCAAAGCGGTCCCTTTATTTACAACGGGTCTCATCCGAGCACTGGACACAATATTGGGGGACCGCTTTGCAACGCCCACCACAAGTGGGACTTCCCGGTGGACAAGCAATTAATTCCAATTCCCATTCCTGTTCCGACGTGCCAGTCCATGGCCTTCTCTTGTGCCAAGATGAGGCCATCCTCAGTGTAGAGGAGTAACATCTTATATTCCGTCTGGTACCCTCCAACCTGATGGTGTGAAGATTGATTTCTTCTTCCACTAAACGTATCCTCCCCTCCCCTACCTTCCTCTATCCCCCACTCTGACCTTTTACCACCTCTCACCTGCCTATCACTTCCCCCTGGGTCCCCTCCACCTTCCCCTTCTCCTGCGGTCCACTCTCCTCTCCTATCAGATTCCTCCTTCTCCATCCCTTGGCTTCCAGCTAGTCTCTTTCCCCTCCCTCCACGCCTTAGTTCTGGCATCTTCCACCTTCCTTCTCAGTTCTGAAGCAGGGTCTTTCTTGGCCCAAAGTGTTGACTGTTTATTCACTTCCATAGATACTGCCTGACCTACTGAGTTCCTCCAGTATTTTGCGTGAGATGCTTTGGTTTATTATTGTCACATGTACCAAGGCTCAGTGGGAAACCACTCATACAGATCACTTTATTACAAGGGAAAGCAATACAGTACTGCCAAAGTGCAGAATAAAATGTTACCCTTCCAGGGAAAGTGCACTGCAGGTAGACAACAAAGTGCAAAGTGATAACGAGGAAGATTGAGAGGTCACGTGTCCATCTTGCCACACTAGGACACCATTCAATTGGGGTGTATAACAGTGAGATCATAGCCATCCTTGACCCTGGTGGTACTTTATGGAACGAGCTGCCAGAGGAGGTGGTTGAAGCAAGTACGTTATGGACAGCAAAAGTTTAGAGGATACAAGCTCGATGTTTGCATGGACATCTTGTTTGACATGGACTAATTAAGTTGAGGTCCTACTTCTGTGTCATATGGCTCGATGATTCTGTTGGAGAGACAGCCAGTGCTGGAATTGTCAATAGTTTGGTTTCAGACCACAGTACCCAGGTAGATCCTTCGCATGATGGCGGTGGTGTGGAGGTAGAGGAGAAGAGGAAGGTCAAGTGGCCAGCAATGGCAGATGAGAAGGCTTGGTGTGTACTTGCACTAGAAGAGAGATCAAGTCAACCAGCAGGGCTGTAGCTGAGGCAGCAGAGAAAGGATCAGCATGGATGTGGACCAAGTATGTCCAGAGGGGCAGATAGTCAGACAGTGCATACATCTTTTGCAAACCCTTCAGTAGTTGCATAGACATCTGAGGAGCAGACTGTCTGTTGGATAGAAGTGACCAACAACTCTGATAGAGGTAGATGCCAAGTTTTTAAGCTCACCAGTGGGAGGTGGTGCTTTAGCACTGCTGGCCCACCACCTCGAGGGAGTCTTGATCATAAGCGGGCCGAAACCCCTGAAGGCAGGTGGCAGATCAACTGATGATCCCACTGGCGATAGCACAGGACAGTTAACATCTTAGTCCACGTGTATTCTGTAACCCTGCAGTGAAATCCTGCATCAGGATTGAGAGTGGAGAGGAGAGGGGCAGTGGCAGGATGTGAGCCAGCAGGTGATTGGTGGACCAAGGAGGGGCAATGGGGGATGGGCAGATCTGTTTACTTGTGGGAGGGGGGGGAGAGGGAAGAGTTAGAGCCAGGGAAGATAGGTAGCAGCATGATAAGTGAAGGTAGACAAAATTGACAGATGAAGCCATGTGTGGGGAGAGGGGAGAGTAAAGGACGAGACAAGAGCTGAAGGGGAATAAGCAAGAACACAGAGGTCTATCAGAGCCAGAATCTGATAAGTAAGGAATGAGAATGGGAATCATAAGGGGAGCAGTGAAGGGCAGGTGGAACCAGATGGGGGAGGGGTTGAGAGGTGGGTGGTAGGTAGATGGAACCACAACAGGGTGGGGGAGGGATGAAAATGGGCGTTGGGGTCTGTAGGGTGTTTGGGGCAACAATAGGAGAGGGGACTAAAGGAAGAACATAAGAGGTGGGGGGAGAATTGAAGTTGAGGCTTACTTGGAACTGTCTATTCCATTGGTTGTAAGCTGCACAGGTGGAAGTAAGGAAGCAGTGAAGAAGACAAAAAACAAACAGGACAGTGCATAATAGGAAGGGGAACTGAAATGGTATGCAACTGAGAATTCAGGATGTCCATTGCTAATCTAGTTAAGGAGTCTTTTTCTCCACTTGGCATTGCCTTCTCTCTCTGCTCCAGTCTTCACGGTAAAATTTGCTCACAGTGAGTTAATTTGATCTCATGCATTATACTAAGGCAAGCCTTCAACCTGCACTGATACGGAACCCAATAACGTTAGTAATCTAGGATAAGGAGTGACAAACAGCAATAAGTCCTTTGCCAGCTGAGGTATTTACTGGAAATGGTGCCATTCCTTCATTACCTCTCCGGCTGAGTACACTGTGCCAGATTGCATTGTTCAGGCCACAAACTACAAATCAAGTTTAATAAGGGATAAGATCAAACAGGAGCAAGACCAGATACAATTCATTTCATGAGATTATAATGCCTCATTTAACTGACAGAGTATCTTTCAAAAACTATAAATGATGCCTGTATTAGTTCTCTGTAGTAATTCAAACAACCACCAGTCCTATTTATTACATGAGAGACACCATTTATAGTGTGCAGTGATAGCGGCCAGCGTCAGTGCAGAGGAAGGGGGTCCCACTAATTGATTATGAATCTATCAATCAATAATAGAGCAAGCGTCCTGGTCACAATGCCGGCAGCTGTTGGTTCACACCTGTGGTGAAGAGGCACGCTGCTGTAGCTAGTTTTGCTTCCCTCCAGCTCATCAATCAGGTCATATCCGATGGACAAACGAAGTGTGCAGATCCAGAGCAGCACTTGCAAAATGCTGGAGGAGCTCAGAAGGTCAGGCAGCATCCATGGAAGTGAATAAACAGAATTGGTTAACTGAGACCCTTCATCAAGACTGGAAAGAAAGGGGAAAAGATGCCAGACTAAAAAGATGAGGGGAGGGGAAGGAGGACGAGCTAAAGGCGATAGGTGAAGCCAGGTGGAAAAGGTAGAGAGATGGAGAAGAAAGAATCTGATAGGAGAATAGAGTAGACCTTGGGAGAAAGGGAAGAAGGATTGGCACTTGGGCGAGGTGATAGACAGTGAAAAGAAAAGGTTAGAGCCCAGAGTGGGGACTAGAGGAGAGAGATATGAATCTCTTATATCAATGCCTCCCATCTGAGTCATTGCAAAAACTCACCTTGAACTTACAGTGATTGTGCTCTGCATAAGATGTCTCCAACTCTCCAATGCAAAATATTTGGGGTTCTGTCCACCTTCATGTCTTCGTCTGACTTCACCATAAATTCATCCATGCCTTCAGCCTCTTCTGCTCCCTGTTTGGGTCAGTTACGTTCTTAATACTCGATGGGCAGAGACTTCTCCCCGGGGCATAAATCAGACTGCTGGAGAACTCAGTGGGTGAGACAGCATCTGTGGAGGCAAAGTGTTATCGACCAGGATCTCAATCCAGGCATCACTCCGCTTCCACAGGTGCTGCCTGACCTGCTGTGCTTCAACAATATTTTGCATTTTTCTCTTCATTACAGCGTCTGCAATCTCGTGCTCCAGTTTCCTCCCACAGAACAAAGACGTATCAATTGGTAGGTTAATTGTCATTGTAAATTGTCCCATGATTAGGATAGGGTTAAATCGGGGGATTGCTGGGCGGCGTTACTCGAAAGGCCAGAAGGGCCTATTCCGCTCTATATCTCAATAAATAAAACTCTAAAAACTCTGGGCTTCCCCCTCCCCCTTTTCTTTCTCCCCGGGCCTCCCATCCCATGATCCTCTTATATTCCTTTTGCCAATCACCTGTCCAGCTCTTGGCTCCATCTCTCCATCTCTCCCCCTCCTGTCTTCTCCTATCATTTCGGATCTCCTCCTCCCCCTCCCACTTTCAAATCTCTTACTAGCTCTTCTTTCAGTTAGTCCTGACGAAGGGTCTCAGCCCGAAACGTCGACTGTACCTCTTCCTATAGATGCTGTCTGGCCCGCTGCGTTCACCAGCAACTTTGATGTGTGTTGCTTGAAATTCCGGCATCTGCAGATTCCCTCATGTTTGAGGCTCTAAAAAATCTCCATCTGTCTCCAGATGCTGGCCGAATGGGCAGAGCATTTCAAGATCCATTAAACTCTGCAAGAAAAAATTCCTTTGCACCTCTGTTTTAAATGACTGGCCCCTTACCTTGTAAGCAGCCAAACAGTGGGAAACAGCACACCCAGACGAAGGCTTGACCTGAGATGTTGGCTGTCCACTTCCCTTCTCAGATGTAGCTTGAACCGCTGAGTCCCTCTGGATTCCAGCATCCGCAGTCTCACAAACACAAGAAAATCTCCAGATGCTGAAAATCCAAAGCAACACATAAAAAATGCTGGAGGAACTCGGCAGGCCAGGCAGCATCAATGGATGTGCTGAAACTGGAGAGGGTCCAAGCGAGGTTCATGAAAATGATTCCAGGGTTGAACAGCTTGTCATATGAGGAGCATTTGATGGCTCTGGGCCTGTATTCACTAAGATTCGGAAGAATGAGGGGTGACCTCATTGAGACCTGTTGAATGGTAAAAGGTCTTGATAGAGTGCATGTGGAGAGATGTTTCCTGTGGGGGGAGAGTCAAAGACCAAAAGACACAGCCGCATAATAGAGGGCGACCTTTTAGAACAGAGATAAGGAGGAATTTCTTTAGCCAGAGAGTGGTGAATCTGTGGAATTCTTTGCCACAGGCAGCTGTGGAGGCCAAGTCTTTATGTATATTTAAGGCAGCGGTTGATAGATTCTTGATTGGTCAGGGCATGAAGAGATACAGGGAGAAGGGAAGAGATTGGGGCTGAGAGGAATACTGGATCAGCCATGATGAAATAGCAGAGCAGACTCGATGGGCCAAATGGCCTAATTCTGCTCCTATATCTTATGGTTTTAAATGATTGGCCCCTTACCTTGTAACCAGACAAACGGTGGGAAATATCCTTTCAGAATCACTACACACCCAGACGAAAGCTTGACTTGAAACATTGACTATTAAACCGTTTACTCAACCTATTCACACTAATCGTATTTTATTCTCCCCGCCAACACCAACTCCCTCCCCCAAATCCTACCATTCACCTACAATCTACAACGACCAGTTGTCCTGCATGCCTTTGGGATCTGGGAGGAACCTGGAGCACCCAGAGAAAACCCAGACAGGCACAGGGAGAAAACACGCAAACTGCATTCAAGTGCTGGAACCCTTGACCCTTGAAAGAGAGGCAGCCGTTCTGCTAGCTGCACCACCACTCCTCCCGCCCTGTTGAAAGCCTTCCATAACGGGAGGCAGAGGTGATCAACTCACCACCCTGTCTGGAGGCAGGATATTGATCGGAAACAGGAGAGAGCTGAATGCAGTGGTTTACAGCAGCATCTCTGAGGGCAGTAAATCTCCATCAGGCACTGCCGATGCAGTGTACAGATATAAAGCATTGTGATTCATTTCTGTATGCAACTGGAGAAAAATATAACCTAGCCACTGGGAATTTGAGCTGCTTTTCCATTCACACGTCACAAAACAGAAACAGCAGCATCAATGTCACAAAGCCCTTGGCCTGTTATTTACATCCAACTCAGCTTTGGGCCGCACTTTCAATCGAAGGTCAGTGCCCCCTAGATCTGCAGGGAAAAGCCTGGGGTTAATCTTCACAGTAAGGAATGCAAATTGTTGCTCTTCTATGGAAAATGCAACCACCTTCTTCTCTCGACATTGTACTGCCTACAAAGGGGCTGATATCAGTCATTATAGACAACAGGTTGAGGCCTTTTCCTTCTGGCAAGTCTCAGCTCTAGTCCAGTGGTGTAGTAGGTAGAGCTGCTGCCTCACGGTTCCAAGGCCCTGGGTTCAATCCCAACCTCTGCTGGTGCCCGCATTTCCCCAAGACCACATGGATGCTCCAGCTTCCCACATCCCAAAGGCATGCAGGTTGGTCAATAAATTGGCCGCTAATGTGTAGGTGAGTGGGAAAATCTGGAGGGGGGGGTGAGGAGAGCCATTGGGAATGTAAGGGGCGGGGGAGTAAAGTGTGGATGGATGGCTGTGAGTCAGGGCGGACTCAATGGGCTCTGAAGGCCTGTTTGCTGACTAAAAGATGGCGAAAGCTTTGGACGATTAAGAACATTCAGAGTTGAACAAAGCTACTGACTTCTGAAACAGTTCCCAGAAGCTGCAGGAAGCAGAGTCACTGACAGCATTTAAGAAGCACATTTGAGCTCTTGAAATGCCGGCCGTAGGGGGCCAAGTGCTGCAAGATGGGATTAGTATGGATGGTTGACTATAAACGTGGTAGATCGAGTGGCCTAGTATCATGCTATCTGGCTCCACCACATCCCAAATCTCTTTACCACCAGTGGGATGCATCTGGACTTCAGCCACCATGCTGTATCATTTGGGCCCAGTCGTGCAGTGTGATAACACATTCATTAATATGATGTTCAGTGAAGAATAAACAGGAAAGAAATCCCCCTTTCTTCGAGTGCCAATGACAGCATTATCAAAACTGCAGCACTCTCTCAGCGATGTGCTCCACAGCTACTTCGGATGAAACCCAATAAAGAGGCAGAACATTCCTTTCTAAACCCTCTTGGCAAACAGAGCCCATAAGGAGGAGGAAGACAGTCTTGACCCCAGGAAAGCCTTCTCAAGACTGCATACAGTGGGGTTGGGATTCTGACTGCATATGGCAGCTTTGATGAGGACAATGCTTTATAAAGCTGATTATACCACTCTTTAAGCACTGTATTGTTCTGCTTCGAGGGGAAATCTCCCAGCTAGTAGGAGTCACCTGCCTTTTGTTTATAATTCATCACCTGCAGCCTGTTTAGCCCCAGTTCTCATGCACAGTCCTAGTTCACTCATCGACCCAACCGGCCTCAACCAATTGCTTCCTGCTGACACTCTTCCGGCTGAAGTTTACCTTGTTGTGTTACTTTCTGTTCTCTATTGTCTGTTGGCTCCTCATGAGTTGCGGTCTATTCATAAGGTCCAGACAGCAGAGTGGAGATAGGTCTCAGCCAAAGGAGGTGTAAGGTGATCCTTCTCTCCACTAGCCTGTAGGTCACCCTTGGGGAAGGCGTGGCACCTTCTTAGCATGGTCAGGGCCACGTAAAGCCGTAGGAGCAGGTGGCGGATGGTTGTATGAGCAGCTGGTTTATATCACAAGTCCTGGTTATGCGACCACTGACGCCACGTAGACAATCTCTGAAGAGTATTGATAATGGTTGGGGTCACCTGTCTTGGAAGGACACTGTCCAGGAGAAAGCAATGGCAAACCACTTCTGTAGAAAAAGTTGCCAAGAACAATTACGGTCAAAAACCATGATCGTCTACATGGTACAACATGGCACATGGTGACGATTAAAGTATTGTTTACTGCTAAATTGTCTCAACTACTCTGCCTTGGGGTCAACCCTCCTTTACGTTTCCTGACAAAAACACAATATGTCCCTGCTGTCTGCCTGCATCTCTTCTTGGAGAAGGTGCAGAAGATGTCCACCAGGATGCAGCCTGGACGAGAGAGAACTAGATATAAGGGAAGGCTGGACAAACTTGAAGAAATTTTTTTAGCCAGAGGATGGTGAATCTATGGAATTTGTCGCCACGGATGGTAGTGGAGGCCAAGTCATTGGGTGTATTTAAGGCAGAGATTGATAGGTATCTGAGTAGCCAGGGCACCAAAGGTTATGGTGAGAAGGCGGGGGAGTGGGACTAAATGGGAGAACGGATCAGCTCATGATAAAATGGCAGAGCAGACTCGATGGGCCGAATGGCCGACTTCTGCTCCTTTGTCTTATGGTCTTATGGTCTTCTCTGGAGTGTCAAGTCGAAATGGCTAAAATTCTGAGAGACATAGTTAGGGTGGACAGTCAGAGTCTTTATACCAGGATTGACGTGTAAAATACTTGAGGGCAAAGCTTTAAGGTGAGAGGGGGAAAGTTGAAAAGGAATTCACAAAGCAAGCCCGCGATGCAGAGTGGTGGATGTCTGGAACACACTGTCAGGAAATGGTGGAAGCAGATATAATAGCAACATTAAAGAGGCATTTGGACGGGTACAGTACATGGGCAGAAAGTGATGGAGGGATATGGATCTGGTGCAGACAGACAGGGTTGCCCTGGATTGGTTTCGCGGTCGGCATTAATATTGTGGACCATAAAGCCTGCTCCTGTCGGTGTTGTTCTTTGCTGTATGACTCAGTTAAGTTCTTCTGGGGCCAGTGCTCAAGAAAAATAATATTTGACATTTTTGTTAATATTTAAAATAAAATTACTTTAAATCGCACAACTCAAATTCAGATTCTTTTGTCAAAAGCCAAAAGCGATGTTAGGTTGAAGTAAAGCCTCACAGAATCACAAAGTGAGACAACAGGGGAAGGTTCCTCCAGCCCTCTGGGTCCATGCTGACCACCAACTACCCTCTACGTCAGGGGTTCCCAATAACAGAGGTCCCTGGCACACAAAGGTTAGGAACCCCTGCTCTATGCCATCCTGTTGCATACTCAGAAAGGCAAGGCTGATAAGAGTGGTATTATCTCATGGTCACGGTGCAAGCAGTCATGTTGTGCCCTGAGAGAAAGGTGGGAGAGTACGAGCACCGGACATGGGATACATGTAAATGATCTATTACAGGGCAGAGCTCCAGACGCTGGGTGAGCGCTCGGGGAAACTTGCCTGCCTGGGCTGTAGACCCCTCTTTCCATGTTCCTCAGAGATCAGGATGTCTGGTTGGGAAAGTTCTCCCCACAGGCCAGTATAGCTGTGGAGATAAAAACCCCAGCTTGGGTCCTCTCCATGTAGAGTCTGCGGACTCTCCCTGAAACTGTGTGGGTTTGCCCCACAGACTGCCGGAGGGACTCAGCAGGCCAGGCAGCATCTATGGAAATGAATAGGCAGTCAACATTTCAGGCCTAGACCCTTCTTCAGGAAGTCATAGAAGCATAGCAACATAGAAAATCTACAGCACAATACAGGCCCTTCGGCCCACAAAGTTGTGCTGAACATGTCCTTACCTTGGAAATTATTAGTCTTACCTATAGCCCTCTATTTTTCTAAGCTCCATGTACCTACCTATAAGTCTCTTAAAAGACCCTATCGTATCCACCTCCACTGCCGGCAGCCCATTCCACGCACTCACCACTCTCTGAGTAAAAAACTTACCCCTGACATCTCCTCTGTACCTACTCCCCAGCACCTTAAACCTGTGTCCTCTTGTGGCAACCATTTCAGCCCTAGGAAAAGGCCTCTGACTATCCACACGATCAATGCCTCTCATCATCTCATACACCTCTATCAGGCCACCTCTCATCCTCTGTCGCTCCAAGGCGAAAAGGCCAAGTACACTCAACCTATTCTCATAAGGCATGCTCCCCAATCCAGGCAAAATCCTTGTAAATCTCCCCTGCACCCTTTCTATGGCTTCCACATCCTTCCTATAGTGAGGTGACCAGAACTGAGCACAGTACTCCAAGTGGGGTCTGACCAGGGTCCTATATAGCTGCAACATTACCTCTCGCCTCCTAAATTCAATTCCACGATTGATGAAGGCCAATATACCATACGACTTCTTAATCACAGTGTCAACCTGTGCAACTGCTTTGAGTGTCCTATGAACTTGGACTGGACCCCAAGATCCCTCTGATCCTCCACACTGCCAAGAGTCTTGCCATTAATATTATATTCTGCTGTCATATTTGACCTACCAAAATGAACCGCCTCACACTTACCTGGGTTGAACTCCATCTGCCACTTCTCAGCCCAGTTTTGCATCCCATCAATGTCCCGCTGTAACCTCTGACAGCCCTCCACACTATCCACAACACCCCCAATCTTTGTGTCATCGGATCTTGGCCTAAAGGGTCAACTATCTATTTTTTTCCATAGATTCTGACTGAACTGCTGAGTTTTTCCAGTAGTTTGTGAGGTAAACCCACACAATTTAAGGGAGAACATGCAAACTTTTGTGTGTGTTGCTTTGGGTTTGTGCGTCCTCCTGCATCCGAAAATGCGGCGATAAGTTAACCATGTATAGGATGCAAGAAAAATTATGTGGGAGGAATGAGGTAGCTCGGACAGCGTACATTTCACAGGCTGAATGGTCTCATTCTATGTCATGAACCACAGACCAAGCTTCAGAATCTGGGATCAAAGACCCTCACCTACAGCTGGCATTGAAATGTATTTATGTTCGGTAAATTAATCCTGCTGCTTGCATCTCTACAATGTGGCTACTTCTGTCAGATATGAAACAGTATAGATTTCTAGTTGGGCACGTTTCATTCCATTTGCAGTTGTAAATCATCCAGGCACTCGAACTAGGGGCAGGTGAATGAGAAGGGAGCACAGCAAATGTCAACAGCTGAACCAGAGCCGAACCATTAGGATTTCTGAACTAACAGGTAGTAAATTCTTTAGGGAGAGCTGTAACTCACCATCACTAAAACAGCCAGATCTGCACCAATACTCTTCCCCATACCCCAGCAATGGAATATTTCTATCCCTGGCTCTAAGCACACCTCTTTCACACCTTACCGCTAATCTTTGACCTTTCTTGCTATAAGAAGCCATAGAAGAGAGGGAATTCCTTCCCCAACCCCCACACCATCTTACTCCAATTTCTCTTCCTTTCCAGTCCTGGTGAAGGGACTCGGCCTGAAACTTCGACTGTTTACTCATTTCCACAGATGCTGCCTGGTCTGCTGAGTTCCTCAGGCATTTGGATCCCCAGCATTTGCAGATTTCCTTGTGTTTGTGAGTCATTGAAGATGCTCCTCAAGGTGCCCTTGAAACTGAAGACACTTTTCCTTCTCTGTCACACCCACATGTGCAGAAGGAAGCCATTCAGCCCATCCTGAGGAGCGATCCTATTGGCCCATCGGGAGAAACGGCTGTGCGTCAGTGACAGTGTCCATTAGTCAGCTGTCCTCACTGATCAGCCAGAGCTCTTTCATTAGCATTCGGCATGATAATGTTGTAAAAAACACATGCGCAGGAGGCAGTGCCCATAATATTATAAACGTATTGATTCATGAATGGATGGCAAGTGATGCAATTGTCAATGTCTATCTTAAATCAATGAAATGTTTGAAATATTAATATAAAGGAGAGATGTAAATTAACTCTTTCCTATGTCCTTTCACCCAATGGTGTGACAACTCAGTGATGCCCCGGTAAATAATGTTGCGAAGCTCTCGATCTTTAAAGGTCAGAGCCAATTTTCAGGCCAGTATCTCACTCTGGAGCCCGTTCACTTGCCGACAGAGAGAAGCCGAATCATCTCTTTGATCACGCCAGCACCTTGAAATGGCAGCTAACAACTCGTCAGTACGAAGGGAGATTGTCCTCAGTTCCAGAAGATGCAAAAATCCCAAAACCTGCGCACAAAACCAGTGAAGCAGAGGCGGGTGAGTAGTTCACACCAGCGTACAGGACTCCCGATGAAGCGTCTTGGCCCGAAACGTCGACTTTTTATTCCCCGCCAGCATTTTGTGTGTCTTGTGCATTATTTGTGACTGAGAGGTTTGCCCAAGTTTTGTGTATTCACAACTGTAGGGATGCAATCCCAAATTCAGACTATGAATGCACTGGGAACAGATTACCGAAATGGATCACTACCCTGTATCACCAGTGGATCACTGTTCCTATATGTAAGGGGTTTCTTCTTTTATGTTACTGCGAAGGCTAACAAAATGGCTTCTTTGTTATGTTATAACTAACATGGCTTTTCTGTAATAATAACTGCTGAGAAAAGTTCTCTCTCTAGCAGCTTGTCTGGGTTATAAAGAGAATTGTATTCATTTACTAACCAACCAGGATAGATGTTATTCTTTCCTGTGTGTCTGTAAGCTATTGTTTGCGGGCTTTGAGGGAGAGGGCGCGATGGGGACAGAGAGAGGAGATGCGATGCTGTAAGCTGGCTGATGGGACGGACCCCGAGCGGGAATCCGAGGCCCAGGGTCTTTGGCGAGGAGAGGAGACGAGGACAGACTCGTGTGGAGCATCTGGTCGACCACTGTGGTTGGTCCCAGGCATTCGGAGGGGATCGAATGGTGGAAAGAAAACTCCGTTAATTGAGCTCCAATTGTTGTGCACGAAGTGGTTGAACTTTGATAAGTTTGGCGCCTTTTATCTTCCTTGTATATTTTATCTCTATTAATTACATAGTTCCAGTAAGATCTATAAAGTGTAGTCATTTAATTGCATAAGGTGTACTGTCTGTTATTTGGTGTGGTGGGGTACATCACACAGCATCCACACAAACTTGATTACCCAGTTTGGCGGGGCCGAAGGCTGCTCCTCCTAGACGACAGCGAGTTGAGCGAGCCTGAGGCTTACCGGGGGGCTACATGTACTACCCGTTTACCACTAACCCTGCTACTCTTACACAAGGCATGGATTACCCTCCTGCATTAGGACTGGATCAATTTCCTGCATTGATCGTTGCCCCCAACCTGAGCATAGATCACTCTTCCTGCAATTGGAGTGGGTCACTATCAGAAATGCAAGGAGCCGTAGCGAGTCGAGGACTCTGCATCCCTCTCCATCATTGGTAGTATCTACAGGAGGCTTTGCCTCAATAAGGCATCATCCATTATTGAGCGTGTGGATAGTCAGAGGCTTTTCCCAGGGATGAAATGTCTAGAACGAGAGGGCGCAGTTTTAAGGTGCGTGGAAGTAGGTACAGAGTAGATGTCAGGGGTAAGTTTTTTACGCAGAGTGGTGAGTGTGTGGAATGGGCTGCCGGCGACGGTGGTGGAGGTGGATACAATAGGGTCCTTTAAGTGACTCCTGGATAGGTACATGGAGCTTAGAGAAATAGAGGGCTATGGGTAACCCTAGGTAATTTCTATAGTAAGGACATGTTCGGCACAGCTTTGTGGGCCAAAGGGCCTGTATTGTGCTGTAGGTTTTCTATGTTTCTATCATCTTGGCCATGCCATCTGCTCCTCGCTACCATCTGACAGGAGGTACAGGACCCTGAAGTCCCACACCGTCAGGTTCCAGAGCTACTCCTTCCCCTCTTGAATCAAGCTGCAAGACCTTAATCAATACAGTTTATCAGCACAATTTGTACTAAAATTAACTGTTTTTTGTTCTAATATGTTTTCTTGTAAAAGTAGTGTAGAATTTATCTTTGTTTTATATTTTCCTTGAGAATGCTGCTGATCTGACACTATGTTCCTGTGACGATGCTGCATGTTTTTCATTGCCCATCTGCACTGGTGCAAATGACAATAAGCCTTCTCAACTATCTCTGCTCTGGAATGATCACACCTCATGATCACTGGATTAACACCCCCTTTCCAGATTACTGCCCCTGTGGTACACGTGGGTTACATTTTCTGATCATGGGATGGGATACGAAAACTACAGGGTCAGCGGAAAAGGTCACAGGCTGCCGTCTACGTCACCGTAAGCCTTGTATGTGCTCAGGACAAAGGAGCGGGCAGGAAAAATCATTGCGGACGCCACCCACCGTGCAAACTGCCTTTTCCGAAAGCTCCCTTCTAGGAAGTGTTATAAGGTTATGAAAATAAAGCCTTCACACCATCTTACAAGTTTCTTTCAAGTTTCTTAACTCCAAACAGTTAATCTGATCATCTTTTCAGTTAGCCCACACCACCTCCCTTTATCATCCCCACTGATGCACTGTACTGCAAACACTTTAAACCACTTCTTGTAATGCTATTAATACATGCTGGTACTAATGTATTTATGCTCATTTTATTCCATATCTGTACTTTTATCTCCAACTTTATTTTATTTTTTATTGGCATACGGTGTGGAGTAGGCCATTCCGGCCCTCCCTGCAGTGCCACCCAGCAATCCCTTGATTTAATCCTAGCCTAATCAGGGGACTATTAACAATGACCAATTAACCATCCAACAGGTATGTCTTTGGACTGTGGGAGGAAACCAGAGCACCCAGAGGAAATTCACGTGATCATTGGGAGAACGTACAAACTCCCAAACTGGCCAACAAAGTACCCAGGACATCTTCAAGGAGCAGTGTCTCAGAAAGGCAGTGTCCATTATTAAGGACCTCCAGCACCCAGGGCATGCCCTTTTCTCACTGTTACCATCAGGTAGGAGGTACAGAAGCCTGAAGGCACACACTCAGCGATTCAGGAACAGCTTCTTCCCCTCTGCCATCCGATTCCTAAATGGTCATTGAATCTTTGGACACTACCTCACTCTTTTTTACTATACAGTATTTCTGCTTTTGCACATTCAAAAAATCTATTTAATATACATAATTGATTTACTTGTTTATTTTTTTTTCACTTTATTTATTATTTTTTTTCTCCCTGCTAGATCATGTATTGCATTGAACTGCTGCTGCTAAGTTAACAAATTTCACATCACATGCCAGTGATAATAAACCTGATTCTAATTCCTTACAGGCAGTGGCAGGAATTGAACCCTGGTCACCGGTACTGTAAATTGCTGTGCTTTATGATAGTTGAACGGAACGGTGTTGCTTTCTGAGCATGTCATGCCCTGACCAACACACCATAGCAAATTCCTAATACATAACAAACAAAGTTGATCCTCAGTTACTGTACCTAATCTGGGAATGGACGACCAACTCTCTGCACTGGGAGTGAGCTATTATTCCCGTTCAGGGAATGGATCACTGCCCCCGTCTTCGAGTGAGATAGAGTTAGATTATTTCTCCTGTGCTGGGAATAGTTCTTTACCCTAGTTTTTGATTGGATGCCCGTCCCTGTTCTGGGAATGAATTAGTGCCCCCTTGCAAAGAATTTCAGGATGTATATTGTATACAATTCTCAGACATTAAATGTATCTATTGAAACCTATTGAGATTATTCATTCTGTGCAGATAATCAATTATGGTCACTTTGTGGGGAATCGATTACTGGGAGTTGATTGTTACAGTAGAACTGATCTATTACTATCCATGAACTAGAAATGGATTATTGGTGAAACATTGGGAATAGATTGCCACTCCTGAAAAGAGGAATTTTATTTTTCTTTTGGGGATCTGGCATTGCCGCGACCATAGCATATTACAGCACAGTAGAGGCTCTTCGGCCCACGATGTTGTGCTGGCCTTCTAACCTACTCTAAGATCAATCAATCCCACCAGGAAGAACAACATTGATTATCCATTCCTGTGTTGGTTGGGAAAGAGTTCCAGGGTTTAAACCCAGCAATGATGAAAGAGCAGTGAGATGTTGGATAGAATGGTGTGTAGAAGGGAACCTGAATGTGGTGGTGATTCCCTTCCTACCTGCACTTCTTCTTCCATGCAGGAACACTCATGCATCATCTGAGGGAAGATGGTGACCAGTAATCAGGAGGGGGTTTCCCTAACAGTGTTGGTGATGTTCCACAGACATCATGAGGTCTGGGCCCCAGAGTCCATTCCCTTCCACTCGTAGTCCTGCTTTGGTGGGTTTGATGCTGGTGAGACAAGCCGTGGCCAGAGATGGAGATGAAGGAGTGTGGTACATTGTCTGCCAGGCCTGACTCAATGAAGACAAGTAAACCAGGTTGGTGCATAGCTATCCAGTGAAGGTAGTGTTGAGCACAGGGCTATTACCTGTACTGGGAATGGATTATCATCTCAGTGTTGGGACAGGATTACCATTACCACAGAGTAATCAAACACACGCACAAGCTCAACCACACAAGCTACCCACTGAACCTGCCCTGGTTGGTCACTCTCATGTGAGCAAAATCTGGAGGCTAGTGGCAGTGCAAGGCTGCCATGGTTGTGGTCTGGAGCCACCAGAGGGTGTCGATTCTGGAATCAGAAGCAATAATCGATCTGCTGGAGGAACTCACCAGGCCAAGCAGGAACTGCTGCGGGAAGGATTTGTTGACGCTTCAGAGAGACACACTGCAATAGGACACAGTTTATTCTCCCGGAATAATTGAGATGGAAAATCGCACACGTTATCTTCACATGATCATGGAATAATATACAGCTGACCTCAGAACACACATGCCAGATATAGAATAGTATGCACCTGACCCTGGAATCGTATCGGCCTGGTATTCCACAGTACACATCTGACCCTGGAACGGCCCATACCAATATAGAACAGTACACAACTGACCCAAGAACAGCCCACCCCCAGTCTAGAACAATACACATCCGATTCTGGAACAGTCCATCCCAGTCTAGAACAGTACACAACTGACCCTGGAACGGCCCATACCAATATAGAACAGTACACAACTGACCCTGGAACGGCCCATACCAATATAGGACAGTACACATCTGACCCAGGAACAGCCCACCCCCAGTCTAGAACAGTACACATCCGATTCTGGAACAGTCCATCCCGGTATAGGGCATTACACACCTAACCCCAGAAAGATTGATCCTGGTATAGCACAGTGCTCAACCGATCCTGGAACAGTCCATCCCGGTCTAGAACAATCCACAACTGAGCCTGGAACAATCCATCCTAGTTTAGAACAATACACACCTGAACCTGGAACGGTTCATTCCACTAAAGTACAGTATACACCTGACCCTGGAACTTTCCATCCCTGTTCATAACAGTACACACTTGTCCCAGGAACGGTCAATCCATGATCAGAAGAGTTCACACCTGACCCTGGAATGGTCCATCCTGGTAAAGTACAGTACACACCCGACCATGGAACGGACCAAACCTGTCTAGAACAGTACACACCCAACCCTGGAACATTCTATCCTGGTATAGAGCAGAACACACCTGTCCCTGGAATGGTCCATCCTGATATAGAGCAGTACTCACCTAACTGTGGAATGATCCATCCTCGTATAGAACAGCATACACCGACCCTGGAATGATGCACCCCGCTCTAGAACAGCTTACACCGGACCCTGGAACGGTACATCCTGATCTAGAACAGTACACACCTGACCCTAGAATGGTCCATCCAAGTACAGAGCAGTATACATCATACCCTGGAACGGTCCCGCTTGGAATACAACGTACACACCTGACCCTGGAACGGTCCATCCCGATATAAAACTGTACACACCTGACTCCGGAATGGTAAATACCCGTTTAGAACAGTACACACCTGACCATCCACCGGTCCATCTTAGTATCGAACAGTAGGCACCTGACCTTGGGACGGTCCAATCCAGATCTAGGACAATACAGCACTGACCCTGGAACGGTCTATCCCAGTATAGAACAGTACACACCTGACCCTGGAATGGATCATCCCGGTCCCAAACAGTACACAACTGATGCTGGACCCGTCCATCCAGGTCAAGGCAGTACAGACCCGACCCTGGAGTGGTCCATCCCGGTCTAGAACAGTACACACTGACTCTGGAATGATTCATCCCGGTATTAGAAAGTGCACACCTGCCCTTGGGACAGTCCATCCTGGTCTAGAGCAGTGGAGACCTCACCATGGAAAGGTCCATGATGTAATAGAGCAGTACACACCTGACCCTGGAACGGTCCATCCCGGTCTAGAACAGGACACAACTGATCCTGGATCGTTCCATCCCAGTATAGCATATTACACACTTGACCCTGGAATGGCCCATCCCCGTATAGAACAGTACACACCTGAGCCTGGAACGGTCCATATCTGTATAGAACAGTACACACCTATCCCTAGAACGGTCCATCCTAGTCCAGAATGGTACACGACTGTTCGTGGACCGGTCCATCCTGGTCTAGAACATTACACACTTGACACTGGACGGTCCATACTGGTATAGAACAGAACACACCAGACCCTGTAAAAACCCAACCCCGTCTAGACCAATACACATCTGATCCTGGAACGGTCCATCCCGGTAGAAAACAGTGCGAAACCGACCCTGGAAGGGTCCAACGGGGCCCAGAACATTACACACCTGACCCTGGAACGATCCATACCTGTATAGAACAGTACACGGCTGTCCGTGGACTGGTCCATCCTGGTATAGAACATTACACACCTGACGCCTGGATGGTCCATTCCTGTCGAGAACAGTAGAGACCTCACCCTGGAATGGTCCATCCCGGTCTAGAACATTACACACCTGACCCTGGTATGGTCGATCCCGGTATAGCTCATTACACACCCATCCCTCGAATAGTCCTTCCCTGTACAGAACATTACACACCTGATCCCGGACAGTACGCACCAGTCCCTGGAACAGTCCATCACCGTGTAGAACAGAACACACCTGATGCTGGAACGATCCACCCCGGTCTAGAATGTACACACCTGATCCTGAAACTGTTCAATCCGGATCTAGAGTAGTACACAAATGACCCTGGAATTGTCCATCTTGGTCTCGAACAGTACACCCCTGACCCCGGAACAGTCCATCCCTGTATAGAGCAGTGCACACCTAACCCTGGACTAGTCCATCCCGATCTTGAACAGTACACATGCGACCCTGGAACTGTCCATCCTGGTCTAGAACAGTACACACACGACCCTGGAATGATACATCCCAGTCTATAACAGTACACACCTGACGCTAGAACAATCCATCCTGGTATAGAACAATACACATCTGACCCCAAAATAGTCCATCCCATTCTAGAACAGTACACCCCTGACCCTGGAACAGTCCATCCTGGTCTATAACAGTACACAGCTGATCCTGGAACTATCCTTGACTTATATTGAAGTTTCAAAGTGCATTTTTATCAAAGAAAGTATAAATTATACAACCCTGAGATTTGTTCGCTTACAGACATTTGCAAAGCAAGGCACTCAGAAGAAAACCCTTTAAAAAACAATAAGAGTCACCCCCTTACTTCGCTCAGAGAAAGAGATAAAAAACACAAACAAAGCATATAAACAAGGGAAGAGAGTGACAACAACTACATTCCGAACCAAATTGAGTCCTTATATCCAAGTCCCCGGAGCAGCCAGAAGTTTCGATATTCAGTTCAACATACAGTATTCGCGGGGCAAATCGCTGGAAAGTTTGCAGCAGAGCCGCCGAGTGCAGTCTCACAGCTTTAGTGTCGTGGAGAGAGAAGGCCCCAGGCTATCCTGGCCAGCACTTCTATTGTCCGAACTTTGCACTAGGGCCCAGCCCTGCCACTGACAAATCGCTGTGGGCCTAGATTTTACTTCTGAAAAAATTGTTCTCGACCTCTCCAAATCAGCTCAGCACCCAGAACCATCCAACCAAGGTGCCCGACTCTCGACACCCTGCTTTTCCGGTCTATGTGGGCCGGCATTTAGATTGTCCCAACAGCAAATTGTACCTCACATTAGGACCCAGGCTTTGAACACGCCATCCATCAATTCGATTAGGAAGTGGATTTCACTGCCGAAGAAGCTGTTCTCGACCTC
The DNA here is from genome assembly GCF_030028105.1 of Mobula birostris. Classification (NCBI taxonomy): domain Eukaryota; kingdom Metazoa; phylum Chordata; class Chondrichthyes; order Myliobatiformes; family Myliobatidae; genus Mobula; species Mobula birostris. Next base: position 12,276,082 of record NC_092401.1, read on the forward strand.
TCCAATTCATCTTGGTGTTTAGAGCGATGCTGTCCCATACCCAGGTTACTTGGACGGGCATCGGAACTCCTCTGTCCCGTCTTCTCCCATAAATACTAATCACTCCAAACAGCATGTCTCCAAATCCAAGCGCGTCGATTCTGCAGCGCCCCAGCAGGACACATCCCGCGAATTTGCTCACTTCTTCATCGTTTGCCGTGATAGTTTACCGCAAAAAAAGTATTTATTAGTAATGGCTTTTATCAAATTCTTTTGCTTTCAAACGAGCTGTCAGCTGTGCGCGCCTTCGGTAGTACCATCTCAAACCTGAAGTACACACCTGACGCTGGAACGGTACGTGCCTGGTCAGGGAATGATACATACCTGACCAGTCTCAACATCGGCAGGCTGACCTCTGTGTCGGTATATAGGGTCCAGCTTGCGTCACAGAGAGTGGTGAGAAAGGCAAAGGGGCTGGCTGCCAGCAGGTATATTAAGGTTGCTGCAGTCCCATGACCCCAAACAAAAACGTTTCACTACAGAATAAGGTATTCTTATTTTGTTTTGCTCACTTAGTCCAGTCAGAATGTCAGCACTTCTCTCTGGATTTACCAGCCTATTATAAATACATATTTTACGCGACAGTAGCGAAGCAGTTACTACGACGTTGTTACAGCTCGCGGTGCTGGGGCTCAGGGTTCAATTCCGGCGTCCGCTGCAAGGAGTAAGCGTTCGATGCTTCATGCTAAGACCCTTCATCAGGACTAGTGACGTCCTGATGAAGGGTCTTGCCCCGAAACATCAACTGTTTAGTCTTTTCCATCGGTGTGGCCTGACCTGCTGAGCTCCTCGAGTGTGTTGCTTGGGATTTCCAGCATCTGCAGATTTCCTCGTGTATGCGTTTTTAAAATCTTTTCTTTCTGTCTTTTACCTCGGGATCAGGGTGGCACTTCTGTTGGTCAGATTTACACCTCTGGTCATAGGGCCATACATGCTTCATCACAGAAACGAGCCATTCAACCTACCCTGCCTCTGTCTGTGTTGCTCAGTGAACTCGTCCCACCTGCCCATATTTATTATGATAATCTTTTACTGTCGTAGGGACATCGAAACCTAAAACACACAGTGAGATGCATTGCTTGCGTCAATGACCAATGCAGTCAGACGGAGGCGTAACGTAAAGATTTTTACTCCTCCTGTATGTGAAGGATGTAGGAAATGAAGCCAATTCAATTCAATTCAATCCAGTCTGAAGGTGTGCTAGGGGGCGGGGGCAGCCCACAAGTGTGGTCATCTTTCTAGCGCCAACATAGATGCCCGCAATTGACTAAAGGCTGATTTATACTTGTGTGTCAAATGTACGCCGTAGGTACGGCATAGCCACGAACCCTATGCTGTATCTACGCTGAATCCTACGCCGTAGCCTAACGTGCACCTCTCCCAAAATGTAACTACGTGTCACGGTGTCGCAGACCGCAACAACTGTGATTGGTCCGCTTGGTAGCATCGCATTTCCTCCTACGCTGCATTGGACGATTGAAGGGCAGGGAAGGAACTCTGGCTGCAATGCTTTCCATAAAGCTTTACAGACCTCCGAAATTATGGAGGACCCTGTGCTTGACGCCAGTTTGTATCTAGCTGCTACAGCCTGTTGACTTCCACCTGAAACTAAAACTCGAATGGTGATTGCCAGTCTCTGAGTATACTGTGCGTAGACTGATGCAAAATAAATGGTTGGAGACGATGAACCAAATCATCAAATCTACCTGCTGACAACCGAAAATATTTGAAACGCATTTCCTCATCCATGTCTCTCAGTGGCCGGACAAACACAGAAAATTCACCCTCCTTCAGTTTCAATCGCCATTGTTTGAAGTTTGAGTTTCAACACGAAGAAACTCAACACAGTGACATAGAAACCCCACCACCAGCTAGCATTTTGGCGATGAATTGCAGAGCGACGCAGACACACCAACGCACAAGTATAAATGCACAGAACGGCGTAGCCCACTTGCGTAGGCTGCAGCGTAAGCTAGTACGCACAAGTATAAATCAGCCTTCACTCGCATATCTTTGGAATGTGAGAAGAAGCTGGAGCACCTGGAGGAAACCCATGTGGTCGCAGGGAGAACGTAGAGACCCTTTACAGCAATGGCGGGAATGAATCACTGGCAAGGTAAAGCATTATGCTAACCACTGGACTCCTGTGCCACCAGACCATTCAGCCCATAATCCTTTAAACTGCTGCTACCCATCAACTTATCAAGGTGACTTCTAATGTGCCTACCTCTAGTGGCTCATTCCAGATATGCTCCACCCTTTGGGCATAGCTGAACTGAGGCCGAGGATGTGGGCCTGCTCCGGCCTGACGTTTGTGTTTGTCGGCTAATAGCTGTTCCTGGACCTCACTGTGTGGGACCTCAGGCTCTGTACCTCCTACCTGACGGTAGCAACAAGAAGAGCGCCTGGACGGTGGGGGTCTTTGGTGACGGATGCTGCTTCCTCGTGGCAGTACCCCCTGTAAAAAAAAGGGTCGAAACTGTGTTGAAGGGCACTTGAGGGTCAGTATGAGGAAGATCGGTTGAATGGCCCGTTTCGATGCTCTGTGCTCAATTCAGATCCCGCTCCCTCGCTTGGAATCCCTCCCTGACCCAGGGGCAGAGTTCAGCTCTTTCCTCACCTCCTCCAGTCAGTTGCTCTGCACTGAGGTGAAGTCCACTTGCCCATTCTGCGACCGGGAGGAGCCAGTACGCCATGCATATACGGAATCGGAGAGGTTGCAGGCCCTGTTTGAGTATCTGAAGGGGCTGCTTCTCAGGTTCTGGTTGCACTTCAGCTGGCCGCTCCCAGGATTTACCGGTGGGTTTGCTCTTGGGCCTGGCCAATATGGCCACTCGAGGGTCCAGGCGGCAGACAGTAGAGCCGACTGCCTGTCCCTCTTCTGGGGATAATTACCTGCCCTGGGAAGAGGGAGTATGTGGTCACACTGCTGGATTTCCAGGAAAAGTGGGCCCCCCCAGGGTATTGACTGTTTTATAGACAGCATAATCATATTTTAATTTGAGTTGGTTCACACTCTTGTAAGTACCCGATGTTTGTATAGTGTGTATTTTTGTGTAAATAAACATTTGTAGTTTTGTAAAATAAAGAGATTAAGAACTGAATAAATCGGAGAATAGCAGTTGCTTTAATTGGTCTCCGGGCTGTTTAAGTGTGAGCAAGAAACGCAAGGCTGGTGTCTGATATACCACTTTACAATCGCACCCAAACAGCTCCCTTGTAGAGGGCAGCCATTGTAATCATTGAGCAGGGGCAGTGTCTGCGAGCGCTATTCCCTGTTCAATCAATAATAATAACAACATTCCATCCAGCGTTATTAGATGGGAGATTCATTTTGCAGACAGACGGCTCTGATCGATTCCTGTAGGATCTATTCCTTTCTGTGTTTCTGCAACGCTTTCATACCAAACGTGATATTTTCATTAATTAAAACTCCAGGCTGTTACAGGATGCGGCTATAGAGCTGCAGTGCTTTAACATTGCTGTGGAAAGACCTAGGTAAAATCAGGCATTCAAATGCAAATACCATCAGAATTAAGGATCTGCTGATAACAATGTCACTGGTTTAAACTGTTTCCTTTTAATGGCCTAGTGCAAAGCATACCGCTAGAACTTATAAGCAACACATGCAAAATACTGCAGGAACTCAACAGGTCAGGCTACATCTATGGAAATGAATAAACAGTCTATAAGCAACACACATCAAAGCTGCTGGTGAACGCAGCAGGCCAGGCAGCATCTCTAGGAAGAGGTACAGGCGACGTTTCAGGCCGAGACCCTTCGTCAGGACTAGCCTAGTCCTGACATCTAGTCCTGACGAAGGGTCTCGGCCTGAAGCGTCAACTGTACCTCTTCCTAGAGATGCTGCCTGGCCTGCTGCATTCACCAGCAACTTTGATGTGTGTTGCTTGAATTTCCAATGTCTGCAGAATTCCTGTTGTTTGCGTTTTAAAAAACAGTCTATAAAGGAAGGGGGAGGATGCCAGAATAATTAGATTGGGGGGGGGGAAGAGGAAGGAGGCTAGCTGGGAGGTGATAGGTGAAGCCAGGTGGGTGAGAAAGGTCAAGGGCTGGAGAAGGAAGAATCTGAGAGGAGAGGAGCGTGGACCACAAGAGAAAGGGGAGGAGGGGACCCAGGCAGAAGCGAAAGGCAAGTGAGAAGGCCAGAGCGAGGAACAGAAAAGGGGACGGGGAGGGAAAAAATTACCAGGAGGAGAAATCGATATTCATGACTTCAGGTTGGAGACTACTCAGGTGGAATATAAGGTGTTGCTCGGCAATGGACCACACTTGCACTTGTCTACCTGCACCACACCCTAACATACTCTTCTGCAGGAGGCACAAGAGACTGCAGATAATGGAACCTGGAGCAACAGTCTCCAGGAGGAACTTATTGCAGCATCTGTGGCAGGAAAAGAATTGTTAACGTTTTGGGTTGAAACCCTTCATCAGGACCAGTTGACAATTCCTCCCCTCCCACTGGCGCAGCCTGGCCTCGGAGATCCTCCAGCAGTTTGTTGCATTATCTCATCTCAATGTATTATCTGATGGCAGGCAAGCGAAAGTTTATTCAACGTTTATGGTTACACGAGACAGTAAGAAACAATTTGCCGCTTACCAACGCTACTGGTTTCTTTATTGCCTTAGATCAATTGAAATAAAAATCTTCAGGTGCTGGGTAGTCTGAAACTGAGACAGACACACGAGGCACAGAATGTTTATAGAAAACCTCAGCACGTCAGGCAGCATCTGTGAAGGGAGAAACAGAATGGACATTTCACATTGAAAAAGCATCTGAATGTTTGGAGAATTTCTGCCTTTGTTCTTCGTTGCCTTGAACAGTCTGACGAAGTCATTCAGTTCAAGGGAAATTAACAAACTATCCATTACCTTTACAGTTATATTAGGGGTCACCTAACCTCTCTTCCACTGGTCTCATCTACCCATTATCCAGTTCCACATCACCTTCCTTACTCACCAAAGTCCAAAATCTGGAGCCATTCCTTGTCTCTGTTTGTCACCCACCAGCCTTTGTCTCTCCCCGACCTGGATCCATCTACCCATGATCTCTCTCCTCAGATGGTTCCACCCGGCCCATCCCTCCCTCCCCTCATCTCTTATATTGCCTACCTCCCTGTACACCCTCATTCCTGATAGAGGGTCTCGATCCAAAGTGTTGACCACTCTCTTGCTTCCACAGATGCTGAGCTCCTCCAGAGGTCTTATTTCCCCTCTCGATTCCAGCACCTGCAGTAAAAATATTTGGCAAATGCCAGATTGAACAGGTGTCCGTGAACTAACCACTGACCCAGCCCACCACCACCACCCAGCCTCATGATAACTATGGACCCTTCCTCAGTCCCAGCTTTCCACCAGACCAGCCCCTTCCTAGTTCTGGCTCCTCCCTCAACTTCCTCCTCCATCCCTCTGATAACTTCTGATTGGTTCTTCACACAGCCCTGGGGCATCTGGGCAACAAAGGTGCATACATCAGGAAGCTGTTTATCAATTATAACTCAGCATTTAAGACCATCATCCCATCAAAATTAATCAGTAAACTCCAAGATCTGTGCCTCAATACCCCCTTGTGAAATTGGATCCTTTTTTTTATATATAGGATATGACGGATAAGCAGGAATAGGGTACTAGGATGGCCAAAGATGGGAGGATAAAGTGTAGGTTATGGTGTGTGTGTGTGTGTGTGTGTGTGTGTGTGTGTGTGTGTGTGTGTGAGAGAGAGAGAGAGATTGGATGAAGGGATTTAGAATGCAAGTCTATCGCACACTCCAGAGCAGAAGGGGGCAGTAATGCACCATTAAACTGGGTGCCAACCGCCGTAAAACAAGACAGAGAAGAAGAAGAGGATCCTGGATTTCCTCAATTGGAGACCTCAGTTTGAATTGGCAAAAACATCTCCTCCACAATCTCCATCAGCACATGACCACCACAGGAATGTATACTTAGCCCCCTGCTCTACTTGCTTTACACCTATGACTGTGTGGCTAACTACAGCTCCAACACCATATACAAGTTTGCTGATGACACCATTGTGTGGTGGGTTGTATCAAAGGGGCCGATGAATCAGCATACAGGAGGGAGATTGAAAACTTGGCTGAGTGGTGAAATAACAACAGCCTCTCACTCAGTGTCAACAAGACCAAGGAACTAAGTGTAGTCTTCAAGAGAGGGAAGCCAGAGGTCCCTGAGCCAGTCCTCAGAGGATCAGAGATGGAATTTAACTTTTAAACTCCTGGGTGTCACCATCTCAGAGGACATGGCCTGGACCCATCATATAAATATAATTGCAAAGAAAGCATGACAGCACCTCTTCCTCAGGAGTCTGCAGAGATTTGGTATGTCATCAAAAACCTGGGCAAACTGCTATAGATGTGTGGTGGAAAGTGTGCTGACTGGCTGCATTATTGTCTGGTATGGGAACACCAATACCGTTGAGTGGAAAATCCTACAAAAGGTAGTGGATTCAGCCCAGTACATCACAGGTAAAGCCTTTCCAACCATTGAGCACATCTACATGAAACATTGCCATAGAAAAGCAGCATCCATCATCAAAGATCCTCACCACCCAGGCCATGCTCTTTTCTTACTGCTGCCATCAGCTGGAAGGTACAAGTGCCTCAGGACTCACACCACCAGGTTCAAGAACAGTTATTAGCCCTCGACTATTAGGCTCTTGAACAAAAGGGGATAACTACACTCATTCCATTTCTGATGTTCCCACAACCAACAGTCTCACTTTAAGGACTCTTTATCTTGTAATTTCATGCTCATTATTTATTGCTATTTATTTATATTTGCATTTGCACAGTATGTTGCTCGTTGATCTTGTTTACAGTTACTACTCTATAGATTTGCTAAGTATGCCCACAGGAAAAAGATTCTCAGGGTTGTATGTGGTGACATGCAGGTACTCTGATAATAAATCTTACTTTGAACTTCAAATTCCCTCTGAAACACCAATCAATAGAGAATACTAGCTATGAAAGTTTTAAGGTACAACAGTTGAGGAAGGACCTTGAGATAAACTCAGACAATGATGCAGCACAAAAGATCTCACCATCTCACTTCTGACTTTTCCAGAGTTTCTGATTTATCCCACTCTGACTTTTCCAACAGCCCACTCAACTTCTCATCCACCATTTTATTCTGAAAATTATCATCAAGTCAGCTCTTTTTCCAGAAATCCCAGGTACCAAAGAGTTTAAAATGCATCCTCAGGTCTTCTCAACAACTTTACCAATCCCCTTGAGCAGATAGTCTCCTACCACTGGAAGTAGCCTATGAATCATTTACAATCCTGGATACAGATCCCTTTAATTTCTCCTGCACTTTGGAGCATGACCCTTGCTTCCTTGAACTCACCTTCTTACAGAAATCTCCTCTGTACCCTCTCTAAGGTCATCCATCTCCTCACAAAGCTCTAAACACATCTATCACCCACAGAGCTTCCACCCCAGGGGAAAAGTTCTTTTTCCCTGGACTGAGCCAGTTAACCCTGTCACAACTGACTAGTTTTAACTTCCCTCACACATTGTAGTGGCGAACCCAATTGCAGGGAAAAGTCATGCAATATTAGAAGAAAAAAATCCAACAAGACTTTAATGGATTCCTTAGAAGGCAAGGTGCAGACAGAAGATCCAAAAGCATAACAGGCAAAGTCAAAATCCACAAAAAAAACATTAACTAGACATTCCTACAAACAAGGCTTCCCTTACCCAAAAAAAAATATAATTTCAAGACTGAGCAAAGATACAAGGGACAAGGAAATTATATAGGGCTACAAACAAGGAGCAGGTGATAACAATGGACTAATAATTAGCCTAATAGGCAGTGAGCAGGAAGGGGTTGGCTTTGTCATCTCTGGCTCCCTCTGGTGGCCAGTCTGAGGTGTGGCAAACTGACTGATTCCAGCACTGGTGTGGCTACCTCATGCTGTGCGGCTGGACCCCAGAAACCAGTGATATTTTCCCCAAGGTTCCTCATTGTTGGACTAGATTGTGTGCCTGTTGAGCCACACCTTAGAGACAAAGAATCACACAGCATAGAATGATGCTCACAAAATGCTGGAGGAGCTCAGTTGCTCAGGCTGCATCAGGACTGGAAAGGAAGGGGGAAGGAGCCGGAATAAGAAGGTGGGAGGAGGGGACGGAGTGCGAGTTAGGTGAAGTCAGGTGAGGGGGAAAGATGGGTGGGGGCAGAGTGGAATAAAGTGAGAAGATCAGAGATGGTAGGTGAAAGAGGTAAAGGGCTGAAGAAGAATGAATCTGACAGGACTGGAGAGTGGACCATGGGAGAAAGGGAAGGAGGAGGTCACCCAAGGAAGGTGATGGTCAGGTGAGGAGAAGAGAAGGGGTAAGAGGGAAGTCAGAATGGAAAATGGAAAACAAGAGGAGGGAGGTGGGAGAAATTACCACGAGTTGGAGAAATCAATATTTATGCCATCAAGTTAGAGGAGACCCAGATGGAATATGAGATGTTGCTACTCCAACCTGAGAGAGGTCTATTTATCACAGAATCAGGCCCCTCATTCAGCTAAATCCATGCCAGTCACCGAGCACCTACCTACGCCAATCACATTTACCAACACTTGATCAAAGTACAACAGATCCGTGAAGCACTGGTTGCTGGAAGAGAGCTGTGTGTTTTCTCTTTCTTTCATTCATTCCTTCCTTCCTTTATTGATTTATTGATTTGTTTATTTCTTGATTGATTGACTGAGATACAGCATGGAAAAGGCCTTTTCTGGCCCTTTGGGCCACACCACCCAATAATCCCCTAATTTAATCCTAGCCTAATACAGGACAACTTACAATGATCTATTAACCTACTAACCGGTACGTCTTTGGACTGTGGGAGGAAACTGGAGCACCTGGAGGAAACCTTCATGATCACAGGGAGAACGTACAAACTCCTTACGGTGGCAGGGATTGAATCCCATTCACTGGTACTGTAAAGCGTTGTGCTAAACACTATGATTTAACTTACTTGTAATGATTAAATTGATCTTTTTTTCGCATTCAAAATGCCTATCTTTTAAACAATATCTGAAACAGAATATTGGTGATTAAAAACATCAGCGGACAGCTCCAAAGTCTCGGGTGCTCTCTATATGGAGCTTGCATGACCTCCCTGTAACTGTGCAGAAGCACTGGCTTTCTCCCACATCGCAAAGCATGCAGGCTGGTAGATTCATTGGTTGCAGCATATAATTTCCATAGTGTAAAGCTGAGTGGTAGAATCTAGGAGAGAAGGATGGCGTGTGGTGAAGAACACAATGGGATTAATGAGAGATTAGTCACTCAGGGCCCCAAACTGTTCTTCCAGATGAGGCAACACTTCACCTGCGAACCTGCAGGTGTTGTCTATTGCATCCGGTGCCCCCGATGCAGCCTCCTCTACGTTGGTGAGACCCGTCGTAAGTTAGGGGACTGCTTCATCCACCAGAAGTCGAGCTTCCCAGTGGCCAAACATTTTAATTCTGATCCCCATTCCCATTCTGACATGTCGGTCCACGGCCTCCTCTTGTACCAAGATAAGGCCATCAACAGGGTGGAGGAACAACACCTTATATTCCATTTGGGTAGCCTCCAACCTCATGGCATGAACATTGATTTACCCTTCTGGTAAAAAAAAACTCTCTCCCTCCTCCCCTCTTCTTCTCTTCCCCACTCTGGCCTTTTACCTCTTCTAACCTGCCCATCACCTCCCCCTGGGTCTGCTCTTCCTTCCCTTTCCCCTGTGGTCCACTTTTCTCTCTTATCAGATTCCTTCTTCTCCAGCTGTTTACCATTCCCACCCACCTGGCTTTACCTATCACCTTCCAGCTTCCTGGAGAAGGGTCTCAGCCCGGTAAGTTAACTGTTAATTTATTTCTACAAATGCAACCAGACCTGCTGAGTTCCTCCAGCATTTTGCGTGTGTTGCTGCACAATTGAGTGGCTGATGCGGGTGTGGATTAAGTGGACTGAAGGATCTGTTCCTCTCATTCTGATTCTATGTGCCAATGATTGACTACAGAGACTAGACTGACCTTGGGGTTGCATTGGAGACAACATATGTTATACAATTTCCCATTAGTTCCACTCTGGTGAGAAGCTTATTGGAGCTGAGAAGGCAAGAAAAGTTGAAAAAAATGCGCCCAGGCAACGCTGCAGTTCAAAATTGGCTCTGATGTCAACACACCAGTTTAGATCTTCGCTTGTAAGCTGTTAAAGAAACAAATATAAGAGGGCGACACATTTCTGTGGGGAGCAAATTTGAAGGAATTGTTCCATTGTCTCTTGGCTGACAGGCTGATGCCAGAAACAGCCATGTATAGAAATTAAAATACAGTTTATTACCATATACACAGATTCACGTTTGTACAGATGCAATGAAAAACTTACTGACAGTGACAATACAGGCATGTAACATCATATAAGCAGCATTCACAAATAAAACATTTTGAATTTTATTTGAAAACAAATAAAACACAATTTTTTAAAAATAGCACAACTGGAACAAAGAGAAAAATGGTGCAAAGTGGTATAAATGATCATAGTTTTTTAAACTCTGATGAGGGATTTGCCAATTGATTCAAGAACCAGATCGTCGAAGGGAAGTAGCTGTTCTCGAACCTGGTGGTGTGGGACTCCAGGCTTCTGTACCTCCTGCCTGGAATAACTTGGCCTGGGTAGAAGAGATCTTTGGTGGTAGCGGTTCCTTCTTGAGGCAGCGCTTCAATAGACAATAGACAATAGACAATAAGTGCAGGAGTAGGCCATTCAGCCCTTTGAGCCAGCACCACCATTCACTGTGATCATGGCTGATCATCCGCTATCAATATCCATTTCCTGCCTTATCCCCATAACCTTTGATTCCACTATCTTTAAGAGCTCTATCCATCTCTTTCTGAAAGCAACCAGAGACTTGGCCTTCACAGCCTTCTGGGGCAGAGCATTCCATATATCCACCACTCTCTGGGTGAAAAAGTTTTTCCTCAACTCCGTTCTAAATGGCCTACCCCTAATTCTTAAACTGTGGCCTCTGGTTCTGGACTCACCCATCAGCAGGAACATGCTTCCTGCCTGCAGCGTGTCCAATCCCTTAATAATCTTATATGTTTCAATAAGATCCCCTCTCAGCCTTCTAAATTCCAGAGTATTCCAGAGTATCCCAGTCGCTCCAATCTCTCGACATATGACAGTCCCGCCATCCCGGGAATTAACCTTGCGAACCTACGCTGCACTCCCTCAATAGCAAGAATATCCTTCCTCAAATTTGGAGACCAAAACTGCACACAGTACTCTAGGTGTGGTCTCACCAGGGCCCGGTACAGCTGCAGAAGGACCTCTTTGCTCTTATACTCAATTCCCCTTGTTATGAAGGCCAGCATGCCATTAGCATGCCAGCTTCCTGTAGATATTTTTGATCGCAGGTAGGAGCATGTTCATGATGCATTGGGAGGAGTTCGGATTGCTGTCCCAGATCATTATGTAACTAGTGTGGGTACTTTAAAAATCTGATATTCCTACTGACGTTCGATGACAAGCTGAAGCTTTTTAAATCTGTGAGAAAGTAAAGAAGCTGGTTCCATCCATGCTTTGGACCTTGGACAGGATAGTGGGTTGATGTTGCTTCCTCGACCTCTTTTGGAGCTGGCACTCAGCGAAGACCATGTCTACTCTCTGCTCCAAGCTCTGGCCAATTTCCCATTAATTCCACTGCAGTGAGAAGCTTATTGGAGCTGAGGTAGCAGGAACATTTTAAAAATGGACCAGGACAATGCTGCACCTTAAGACTAGGTTGGATGCTGACCCGATAATTTGGTTTGTACACAATTGGCTGTTTATGTCCTGTTTTTGTATAGTTTCTCATAAATTCTATTGCACTTTTTTATTTTCCTGTGAATGCCTGTAAGAAAATGAATCACAAGGTCGTATATGGTAACTTATTTGATAATAATTTTTACTTTGATTTATTATTTTCTTATTAAATATCTTTTTGTCAGGAAGTAGTTGCTGGGAAAAAAGCTGAGTGTTTTGCATAATTTATTTAAATTAGTTGTAATGATTTAATTAATCTCTATTGTTCTATATTTTAAAAATCTCTCCATAAGTAATATTTTTATTCATTGGTCCAACACAGCGGCACAGCGAATAGAGCTGCTGTTTCACTGCTCCAGCGACATCCGAACCTCCTGTCCTGCCTGGTGGAGTTTGCACATCCTCCCTTTGACCATGGGTATCATCTGGGTGCTCAAAGTACCCTCCCACAGCCCACAGAGGTGTGTGGAGATCGATTAGTTGAACAGTGTAGTGTTGTTAGTGAGTGGCCAAATCTGCAGAAGAGTTGATATCACAGTTTGGTGAATAAAATGAGATGAGTGTAGGGTTGGCGTAAGTGGATTCTTGAGGGGTTGAAATGCCTGTTTCCCTGTTGTGTGACTCTATGTACAGCTGCACACATAAAATACTGGATGAACTCAGCAGGTCAGGCAGCATCAGTGGAAAAGAGGAAACAGTCAATGTTTTGGGTCGAGACCCTGAAGAAGCATCTCAGCCTGAAACATTGACCTCATACTCTTTTCCATAGTTGCTGCCTGACCTACTGAGCTCCTCTAGCATTTTGTGTGCATTGCTTTGGATTTCCAGTATCTGCCGATTTTCTCATGTCTATGTATAGTTCCTGGGTAATCCTTACCTCTTTTCTGAGCAGATGCTGCCTTCCATCCCTCCAGTCTAACTCCATCCTCGAGGAGGAATGGAGAACTGCATGGTTCCCACATTTTCCACTGTCTGAACCCCAGAATACTCCCTGTGTGGGCCTAGTGGCTTTCCCAGTTTCTCAAACTTGGAATTACATGGTCTTATTGATTTGCTTCATTTGCCATATTGGCAACATTCTCGGGAAAAACTTTCAACAGAAGTGGTTTGCCATTGGCTTCTTCTGGGCACTGTCCTTACAAGATGGGCGACCACAGCCAATCTCAATACTCTTTCAGAGGTTGTCTGCCTGGGGTCAGTGGTCACACGACCAGGACATGATAAGGCACATAATGATGATGATCCTTCCTCTATTGGTACCATTCCCTGCATAATGGACAGGGGTCACAAGCAGCATATCACCATACCCACCACTTCTACAGAATCAGAATCAAGTTCAATATCACTGGCCTATGTCATGAAATTTGCACAATGCAATACATGATAACATAGGGAAAATATGAATTATAGTAAGTACAGTACATATATTAAGTAGTGCAAAAATGGAAATAAAAAAGTAGTGAGGTAGTGTTCATGGGTTCTGTGTTAGTTATAGTCATTGTCATAGTCATACTTTATTGATCCTGGGGGAAATTGGTTTTCGTTACAGTTGCACCATAAATAATTAAATAGTAATAAAACCGTAAATAGTTAAATAGTAATATGTAAATTATGCCAGGAAATAAGTCCAGGACCAGCCTATTGGCTCAGGGTGTCTGACCCTCCAAGGGAGGAGTTGTAAAGTTTGATGGCCACAGGCAGGAATGACTTCCTATGACGCTCTGTGTTGCATCTCGGTGGAATGAGTCTCTGTCTGAATGTACTCCTGTGCCCAACCAGTACATTATGTAGTGGATGGGAGACATTGTCCAAGATGGCATGCAACTTGGACAGCATCCTCTTTTCAGACACCACCGTGAGAGAGTCCAGTTCCATCCCCACAACATCACTGGCCTTACGAATGAGTTTGTTGATTCTGTTGGTGTCTGCTACCCTCAGCCTGCTGCCCCAGCACACAACAGCAAACATGATCGCGCTGGCCACCACAGACTCATAGAACATTCAGTTCATTCAGGAATCGGATGGCATAGGGGAAGAAGCTGTTCCTGAATCACTGAGTGTGTGCCTTCAAGCTTCTGTACCTCCTTCCTGATGGTAACAATGAGAAGAGGGCATGTCCCGTTTGAAGGAGGTCCTTAATAATTGCATCACTCCTTGAGATATCCTGGATGCTGCGGAGGTTATGGAAGTCAACGATGGAGCTGACTAAGTTTGCAACTCCCTGAAGTTTATTTCGATCCTGTGCAGTATCCACACCCCACCCCTCACCCCATTACAGATGGTGACACCGCCAGTCAGAATGCGCTCCACAGTACGTCACGTTGGTCCTGCCCTCCTCTTGGTTATGCTTTACGAATTTTATTTGTTTTTTAAAGGATTCAGCTACTTTTGAAATTATCTACTAGTCATTACCTTGCCTTGCTCACCATCTTGTCATGTCGCCATGTTTTCTTTGGAAGGTGTTTCACATTTCTCTGTGGCAGTCCAGTGGTGCGGCTAACAGAGCTGCTGCTTCACGGGACCAGAGTCCCAGTTTCGATCCTGACCTCCGCCGTTGTTTGTGTGGACGTCTCCCTGTGGCTGCGCAGGTTTCCTGCACACGCCCTGCTTTCCTCCTACATGCTGGATGTGCAGTTTAATTGCCGACTGCACATTGAGGGTGGGGAATTGTCTGCAATGTGGAGAGGGGGGATTAGGTTTCAGGGAAAAGAGTGGGGAAATGTGATGGTCCCGTGGGTAAATATGGACATGGTGGGCCAATCAGCCCCCTTCCATGTCATTGAGAAGAATAAGAATGTTCTCCCAGTTTCAATCTTGTACAGAAGCAATGACTGGATAACCTCGGCTCCCTGGAACAACACATGAAATACGCAACGAACACCGCAGGTCAGGAAGCAGCTGCGGGCGGATTTGGGCAGTTGACATTTTGGGTCAAAACCCTTCATTTGAACTGAGGGATAGAGGGGAAGTTGGCAGGATAAAGAGGTGGAGGGGAGGGGCAGAGCAAGAGTTGGCAGGTGATACGTGGATCTTGGTGAGGGAGGGCGATAGGCCCACAGCTGAGTGCAGAGAGTGTGAATGGCGTCGAAAGCTGGTACAAAATAGGTGGAAGTAACCAAAGACTGAGGATTCAGATCCAGACTCATTTATTTATCACGTGTACATTGAAACATACAGGAAAATGCTTCGTTTGCACAAGCAACCAACACAACCTGAGGACATGTGGGGGCGGCCTGCAAGTGTCACGATAGCGTGACCACCGTGTTTACAGAACAACACAAGCAACAACAACAGAGCAACAGCAAAAAAACGAGGGGACCCATTGTTACACACACAATCACACACACACACACACACACACACACACACACATGATGGATCTTGACAGGAGAGGACAGTTGAGCATGGAATAAAGGTGGAGGGGGAACCATTGGGAGGAGTGTGTGGGTGATGGGCAGATGGAATGGGGCTAGGAGAGAGAAAAGAGCAAAGGGACAGAGGGGGAAGAATGGAGAATACAATGCTCATGATGTTGGGTTGCAGATGACGCAGGCAGAATGAGCTGTAGGACATCTAGCCCCAAGTTGGCAGTGGAGGAGGTGGAGGGCAGACATGTCGCAGTGAGAATGAGGAGGAAAATTAAGGTATCTAGCAACTGAGAGATCCAGGCAGCCACCTCCAGTGTTCTCTGGAAAGTCTGTTCCCCACTGTAGAAAGACATTTGACCCCTTACCCTGAGAATGTGCTCTGGGCTTCTGGGGTCCAGTCTGATGTAACAGTGTCTGGGCATTTACTCTCTGGAAGGATGGTTTGGGCAGGGGTGGTGTGAGTGGGAGTTACCTCCTGTGGGAGGATCTATCACCTGACACCACTGAACAATGCAACCGAAAGCGATGTCCTTGAGACAGTTCGCAAAACTGTTTCTTATACTTCATCTTTCAAACATTATTCTGCTGCTTTTGGAACCTGGGATCTACTGTTTGATGGTGTGTTTTTGGGCAATCTGGCACTTTGCTGTCTTTGAGGGAGTTCAGTGAGGATTCGAACAAAAGTTGCAGCCTGGAGATAGGGCACGAGCCAATGATTAACTCCAGTTTTTGCGGATCTCGCCAATTAAAGCATCAAAGAGGATTGAAGTCAACAAAGATGAGAGTAGAAGGTGAGCGGGTGTTCAGCGTCATCTGCATTTGCCCGTTCTCCCTCTCCCTCACTCTCACCCGCTGATCCTGGAGGAAGATGCCTATGTTTGACTGAACTCTCTCTCCCTCTCATCTGACACTGCTGGATGGGTGTGCCAGAGTCTTCGGTCTTGGGCAAGCTTTAATTGATGCAGTTTCTGGATTGGACTCTGCAGTTCATGTTATGATGAGTTTCTGGTTTCTGGTTACACCTTCTTTATTACTATTTCGTGCCATTTTGATTGGGACGAACTGGCTCTGTGGCCTGGAGTCAACAAACGACACAGCGAAAATTGAACGGAATTGATCTAAACTGAACATTCCTAGACTTCCAATGACTCTCCGATCTGATATTTAAATTCTGTAGTCTTTGATTTCTTTTTGCCACTTGGGCAATTTCTTCCTTTCTTTTGTTTGATTTTTGTCCTTGAATGGGTTTCGTGGTTTTCTTTGTTTCGTGGCTGAAGTGGGAAGACAGTACATACTTCGATAATAAATGCATTTTGAAATTGGTCCATGCCTATTCTTTCACTGGAATGTGACCAGGGCTACAGCAATGTGGTACGGGTGTGGCTTTTGCAAGCTGAGGGTTTATGAAACCGGCAGCAAATAGGAATGTGTTCAGAAAAAATAACAATCAGCTCATTAAGGGACAGAAATGATTAACTCTAACCTATCAGCAGCACCAGAAGCAGTTCAGCACAAAACCCAAGGGTACTTATCTCAATTTTTATTTGGTACCTTTAATGCGATATGGGATCTCAGGGGTAATATACAGGAACCTTATCAAAGGCAATTAGATCATGGGAGACGATGCCGGAACACATGATCTAAAGTTTGCCATTAATGTGCACTGTAGGAGTTAAATAAGGAACAGAGGTGAGTGGAGGGATTCAGAGTGGAATTCTAGGGCAAAGGGTCAAAGCAGATGAAAACCAGATTAAACGGGGATTGTGAGAGTGCAGAATTGAAGGAAAGGAGGAATTCCAGAGGATTGTGGAGCTAACATAACTTGCAGAGGGCAAGAAATTGGAAAGCCAGGGAGAGATCTCAATAGAAGGGCTATAACCTCGCATAATTGTCTCCTTCATATTGACAAGGTCAAGTTCAAAGTAAATTTATTATCAGAGTACATACAGCATATGCCACCATACACACCCCCGAGATTCATTTTCCTGTGGGTATATTCAGCAAATCTATAGAACAGTAACTATACCAGGATCAATTCAAGATCAACCACAAGGCATGGAGGGCAACAAACTGCAAATGCAAATATAAATAAACAGCAATAAATAGCGAGAACATGAAATAACAAGGTAAACGAGTCCTTAAAGTGAGATTATTAGATGGGCAAGTGAATACAGTTATCCCCTTTGTTCAAGAGCCTGATGGTTGTGGAGTAGTAACTGTGCCTGAACCTGGTGGTACGAGGCTCTTGTATCTTCTACCTGATGTCAGCAGCGAGGAGGGACCATGACCTGGGTGATGGTGATCTCTAACGATGGACTCGGCTTTCCTATGACAGCATTTCATGTAGATGTGGGGACGGCTGGGAGGGCTTTTACTGGGCTGATTCCACTACCTTTTATAGGATTAGTGCAGATTAGATGACCAATTTGCAGAACACATTCACTCTGTCTGCAATGGCAATCCCGAGCTCCCGGTTATATGGCGTTTCGGCGCCACTTCCCATTGCCACAGCAACCTGTCTGTCCTAGGCATTCACCACTGCCAGGAAGAATCTCAGGACAAACTGGAGGAACAGCATCTCATATTGCCTGGGTAGTCTATAACCCAATGGGATGAATGTAGTACGTTCCTGTTTCAGACAGCCCACATCTCTAGCCTGTTTCTCCGCACCCACCGCTCCCTCCAATCCACCTTTGATCCTCCCATCTTTGATTTCCCACATCCTCTCCCCCACCCCCAAACACTCTGGCCCACTATCACCCATTTTCATCCCCTTCCTCCTCCTGGTTCCATCTGCCCTCCATGTCTTCCTTGGCAGTTCCCATTATCACTCCCCACTAATCTCATTCTAACATTGGCAACCATTTGTGTTCTTGCCTATCTCTTTTCAGCAAGTGTCTCCACTTTCATCCTCCCCCTCACCCCACCTCACTCCATCTGCCTCTGTTTTTCATGTCTGCCCCCATCTCTCATGCACCTTCCTCTGTCTCCCAAATCCACCCATCTCCCTCCCCTTACTTGTCTCAATCAGACCATCATCCTTCACCCTTCCTTGGTCCACCAGCCACCTACTGGTCCCTGTCTCATCCCACCCCCTCTCCTCTTTATACTGGCCATCTCCCCTCTCCACTCTCAGTCCAGATGCAGAGTTTTGACCCAAAACATCGACAGGTCCTTTCCCCCCACAGATACTGCTCAACCCATTGAGCTCCTACAGCGTTGGTCGTATTTCCCATGATCAAACTGATGGCCTCTTGCTCCTTGTTTCTATAAAATGCTTGCCTAATGGTCAGTACTCGTGCTCCTTACCAGCTGATCACTGGATCAGGTATTTTAGTACTGTCTTTTAGATTATGAAGACACGCAGTCCTCTTTTATTGTCATTTAGTAATGCATGCATTAAGAAATGATACAATATTTCCTCCGGTGTGATATCACAAAACACAGAACAGGCCAAGACTGAAAAAACTGACAAAACCACATAATTATAACATATAGTTACAACAGTGAAACAATACCATAACTTGATGAAGTCCATGAGCACAGTAAAAGTTCAAAGTCTCTCAAATGTCCCAGATCTCACGCAGATGGGAGAAGGAAGAAAAACTCTCCCTGCCATACCCGACCACGGTCCGACTCTGAGTCATCCGAAAACTTCGAGCTCTGATCAGCTCTCCGACACCGAATACTGAGCGCCATCTCTCTCCGAACGATTCAACCTCCATCTCGGTCACCAACAGCAGGCAAAGCCGAGGATTTTAAGGCCTTCCCTCCGGAAGATTCCCCACCGCGCAGTAATGACAGCAGCGAGAGAGCGTTTCAGAAATTTCTCCGGATGTTCCTCTGTGCTTTCACGTCCGTCTCCATCAAATCAGAATTGTCCACGGCCCCTATTTAACAGATACAATATCATTTTTCACCGGAGGGCTGCTTTCTCTCCTCCTGCCGGACATGAATTTGTTGTTTGGGGGCAGCGGTACAGTGCAACGAGTGGTAGGGCAGAGAGACACCTCTACTAAAGAAGGTGTAGCGTGCTCCCTCTCTCCGCTAGCCTGCAGGTCACCCTTGGGCAAGGTGTAGTCCCCTGGTCAGGGTCACGTGAAGCCATGGGAGCAGGTAGTGGATGGTTTTATAAGCACCTGGTGGAAATCCTAAGTCTCGCCTATGCGAACACTAACGCCAGGCAGACAGTCTCTGAAGATAATTGATATTGCGTGGCGTCACCCAGCTTGTAATGACACTGCCCAGAAGAAGGCAATGGCCTTCTCTTCTATAGAGAAATTTGCTTAGAATAATCATCGTCAAAAGACCATGATCACCCACGTCATACGGCACGCCACATATGATGATGGTAAGTTCAGTAGAAAGAGGTAACCAGTCAATTTATTTTAACTATTCCCACATCGTCTTTTGACTTACACCTCTCTCCTTTCCCCATCTCTGCTTTGAAAACTGACTCCTGTCCACTCTCATCCAGCTTTGAGGGAGGGTGCCTGAACTGTAACGTTACTGGTTCTTGCTCCGCAGGTGCTGCCTGGCTGACTTAGTATTTCCAGCATTTCTGCTTACAGAACATGGTGCAGGTTCAGAAGCAGCAAGTGGTGTTGGAAAAGAGGTAGTGGGGAGCAGCCAGAGGCCACTGGAATTCTCTCTAGGGCAAAACTCAGAGTCGGGAGGAGGGGTTTGATTTGTGAGAAGAATGTGGGAGCCAGGGGCTGTGACTGAATGAACTCCTAACACTTGGAAGCCAACACTCACCACTCCACTACAATAATGAAATACAGACAGCAGCAATCAGCACCGAAATGTCTCTAGTTTGCTGTTGCAAAAAGTAAATCTGTCTATACTTCAGACAAGCTCTGCTCTGAAGCACTCCGGTAAACCTGATAGTCTGACATCCGCGCGATATTCTGCGCACCCTGTCTGCTTTTGAGTGGCTACTCTGGAGATGTGATGTGCTCTGTAGCCTTTTGAGGTGAGTGCGATGTTCAGCTGATGTCAGTGCGTTTACACCAAGTCACCTTTCCTGATGTTCTGTACAGCGACGGCCCTGCACTAATCAGATCGATTACTGCGTCCTTGTTCAATCTCACCAGGCAAGCTCCTCTCCTCCACATATGATGCTAATAGCCCTTTCATCTAAATGACACTGAATCCCTCACGGTTCTGGTTGTCCACTTTTCATGCTCCTTTCCAGCAGTGGAGCTGTGGTCCCTCAGCTCCAGAGACCCATCTTTGATCCTGACCTTGAGCTCTGTGTAGCACATTCTCCTCGTGACTGCACAGATTTCCCTGGGGTGCTGCAATTTCCTCCCACTGTTCCAAAGGCATCCAGATTGGTAAGTTAGTGGAGACACAAAAGGCTGCTAATGCTGGAATCTGGAGCAACGTACAAGATGCTGGAGGAACTCTGCAGGTCAGGACCTCCAAGAGAGCCACAACCTTGTGGTTTGGAGGTTTGCGCTCCTCAGTGACTTGGAGAACAATGTTGGCCACAGTCAGGGCTTTCTGCTTTGGCTCTTGGTCAGGTCACCCATGCCAAACAGGTCAAAGGGTAGAGGCCAGAATAAGAGTGGCCCACCAGTCCTCCAGGTTTGGGGGTTCAGCTCAGGGCTGGAAACCCTGACTGGTCAAACAAAACTGTTACGGAAACAGCAATGAGGAATCATTCTACATCTGAATATGATGGTATTCCTGAGTCTCCACCTGGGACTTGTATGACTGACAGCAGTGAAAACCAAGAAAAAGCTGCTGACATGATGAAGGAAGCCCTGAACACGACCTGATTCCTTGCCAATGTCATTTACTGAAGCGTCACGGGAGATTGAAACATTGATACAGTAGGCAGGAGGTGAAAACTGCTGACAAAAAAGAGGCCTCTGCACTCAATCTCTCTCTCTCTCTCACTCTCTCTACCACACTCTCTCTCACTCACTTTCTCTTACTCTCTCTCACTCTCTCTTACTCTCACTCTCTCTCTCTCCGTCACTCTCTCTCTCACTCTCTCTCTCATTCTCTCTCTCTCTCTATCTCTCTCTCACTCTCTCACTCTCTCCCACTCTCTCTCTAACTCTCTCTCTTTCTCCCTTTCTCTCTCATTCTCTCTCACTCTCTCTCTAACTCTCTCTCTTTCTCTCTCTTTCTCTCTCACTCTCTAACTCTCTCTCACTCTCTCTACCTCACTCTCTCTCTCTCGCTAACTCTCTCCCTTTCTCTCTCTTTCTCTCTCACTCTCTCTCACTCTCTCACTCTCACTCTCTCTCACTTTCTCTTTCTCTCAATCACTCTCTCTTACTCTCTCTCTCACACACACACTCTCTCTCACTCTCTCTCTCACACACACACTCTCTCTCACTCTCTCTCTAACTCTTTTTCTCTCTCCCTCTCTCTCACACTCTCTCTCACTCCCTCACTCTCTCTCACTCTCTCTCTCTCTCTCTCATACTCTCTCTCACTCTCTCACTCTCTCTCTAACTCTCTCTCTTTCTCTCTCTTCCTCTCACTCTCTCTCTCTCACACTCTCTCTCACTCTCTCACTCTCTCTCTAACTCTCTCTCTTTCTCTCTCTTCCTCTCACTCTCTCTCTCTCACTCTCTCTCTGGATGGTAAGTGAGAGTCCGCTGGTCCTCGAGGCCGGGGAATTCAGATGAGTGATGTGGCAGATTGTAACATCGAAGCAGTAAGCTGTTGATCTGCTGGTCTCCCCTCTCACTGTGGCAGAAGTGAAATATCCCTCTCTCCTTCGCTGGTGAGAGAGAGAGAGAGCCTGTCCGAGATGTCGAAGTGTTGGGATGACAGTAGTTGTTTGATTATCTCTAGATCATGGTCCCTGGGAGTTTTGCTTTTGGTGGTGGAAGGGTTGAAGCTTTTTTGCCCGAGTAAGTGGCGGGGGGGGGGGGGGGTTGATGTTTTTGTTGCTCGTGCGTGGGAGGGGGAGGGGGAGGGCTTTGGGGCTCCAACATTTTCTGTCATTCACTCTTCGACGTCTATGAAGACTGAGGATTTCAGGCTGTATACTGTATACAGTCTCCGATATTAAATTGATGCATTGAACCACTAAACCCTGCCAGAGATGGAGAACCTTCTTTGCTGCCCCAAATGCCATTGCCATAATAGGCAGTGAGTGAGTGAGTCAGAAGGGCCGGTACCATCAGTGGAGGAAATCGGACTGCCAACGTTCAAGGTGAAAACCCTTCATTTGGACTGGTGGGTTGGGTAATTGGTTCTTGTAAATTGCCCATGGTGTGTAGGTGAGTAGGAGAATCTGCGGGGGCGGGGAGTGGGGAGGAGTGGGAATAAAATGAGATTAATATGGCACTGGTATAAATGTTTCAATTCGCACAGATGTGGCCCGACCTGCTGTGTATTTCTGGTAAATTTTGTTTTTAGTTTCAATGTGAATAGACGTTTGAAGGTTGGCATGGATTCAGTGGGCTGAAGGACCTGAAGAAGAATGATCTCCCCTGAATACAACTGGCTCAGCTGTGTAGATGCTGCGGCTACAAGAAAAGGCAGAGTTTTGTGCAGCGAGCGACACACCTCACGGTACCAGGAAGCTCTCTGCCACCCAGAGCACAATTCAAGGGTGTGAGGAACTCACTCTGATTCCCTGGAGAACTGCTGTTCATGCAGCTCAATCCCATCCAAAGCAAAGTACCCGATTTGATGAAGAGCCTCTTCCCCCCCCCCCCACCTTCTTGTTCTGCCTTCTGCCTCTTTCCTTTCCAGTCCTGCTAAAGGGTCTCAGCCCAAAGTCACCTGTGTGCTCCACATCCTAGATGCTGCCTGACTTGCTGAACTCCTCCAGCACTTTCTCTGAGTGTTGATCAAGAATTCCAGCAGCTCTTGTGTCGAAGATGAGCGGCCATTTTTTTTTAAATCTCACCAATGTTTCCGTATAGAAAACGTCCTATCCTGATCCATACACAGCTCGATATGGCAACCGCTCTGCCCAAGAACACAAGAAAATGCGGAGAGTCGTGGGCACAGCTCAGCACATTGCGAAAACCGGTCTCCTTTCCACGAACCCTGTCAACACTTCTCACTGCTTTGGTAAAGTAGACAACGTAATCTCGCTCTGGTCCCTCCCTCTCCTCCCTTTTCCCAGTAGGTACAAGATACCAAAGCTTGAGAGCCTGAACCACAAGGCTGAAGGCCAGCTTCTGTCCCACTGTCATAAGACCCTTGAACAAAGCTTTTAGAACAATAAAGATGAACTCTTGACCTCACAATCTAAAGTATCGCCTTCTGCATTCTGTTATTGCTTTCCTCTTGCACTATCTTGATGCGCCTATCTTTTGAAATGATCTGTATCGATAGCATACAAATCAAAATTTTTCAATGTGCTTTGGTACATGTGCCAATAATAAACCAAACTGGAAGTTAGTCTGTCCAACTTTCCCATTATCACCAGACTACAGTGGCTGTAGTGTGCACTGTCTGTGAGGAATTCCAGCTATTACACATAGGTTGGATACAGACCAAATGATTCAAGGTACATTCATTATCAAAGTATGTATAAATTATACAACCTTGAGAATCACCTGCTTACAAAGCCACAAGGCAAGAAGCCTGAAAGAAAGCAATTAAAAAAAAAGACCAACCCCAATCCGCAGAGAAAGAGGGAAAAAAAACACAAATCATGCAAACAGCAAAAGCAGGAACGACATTCCAAACCAGATTGAGTTAATAGACCTGAATCCCAGAACAGCTGGTGTAAGCCCATAACCTTGGTCTCAGTTCGTCATACAGTGGAGCAAATTGCCGCGAAGCTCACAGACTTGAAGCGTGTAGAAGACGGAGCAGTCTCACAGCCCCAGTGCCGCGGAGAGGGGAGTGAACGTTGCAGGAGAGTGAGCGGAATCAAAACTCCTTCTACACTGTTCTGTCACACATCCCCAGATCAGGAAGAGCATGGATTATCCGGAGAGTAAGTCTCCCCCTGCACTGTCCCACCACACACTCCCGGGGAAGGGGGATGGCATGGGTAGGATACATATCATCCTCTATATTGTGCCAGCAGTGTCTCTCAGTGTCAGTCACGGAGAGGTCTCCCTCACTGGATAGTCGTTTGTCAGTGTCCAACAATCCTTTCCCCTCTCTGGATCTAAATGTTAACATTGATTTGAAATGTATTATGCATTAAACTCAAACCAATGACTATGTAGACATCAGGCAACAGCTGTTTTCTGCACCTTCTTCTCCTTGGGCCCTGAGCTCCCAGTGGAATAAAGGCCATTGAGGGACCTCCTCTCTCCATCATCCAAGGTCAATGGTATGGTTGGAGTTCGTTAATGTTTCTGTAATCCATTGTACCTACTGTACAGGGAGTGGCCTAGGCAGCTTCATCAGAGCTTACCCATTTCCACCTCTCACAACGTGGACGCAGAGTTAGACTTTGAGAGGCCCATTTTCTGTAGGAGCACCTCAAAATATCACTGAGTCACAGGGCCATGGGGCAAGGAAACTTGCCCCTTTATCCACCTTGCCCATGCCAACATGATACTTAAACAGTAACCCCATTTTGCCTGTACCAGGATAGAAAGAGATTTATTATTACTGACATGTGACGTGAAGTAGCGTAGTGGTTAGCACAATACCGTTACAGCTCAGGGCATTGGAGATCAAGGTTATTTCTGGCACTCTCTGTACGTTCTCCCTCCTCCCCTGTGGAACGTGTAGGCTTTCCCCCGGTTCCTCCTGTTTCCTCTCACAGTCCAAAGACGTACTGGGTAGGTTAACTGTTCATTGTAAATTGTCCCGTGATTAGAGGCGGGTTAGTCAGGGGCTGCTGGGGCAGAGTAGCTCGAAGGGTTGGAAGGATCTACTTTACTTTGTCACTGTAAAAAAAGAATAAATAAATTTGTTGTTTTGTGGCAGCAGTACCGTGCAAAGATATTGCACATGAGGACTTGTTTTCCCTCCTGATCTTCGCAAACAAAGAACCGGCCATCATCATCCTCATCATCACAGTGCAAAGAATAAACATCTACAACTCGCAAAAGTAAATTAATAGTACAGGAGAAGAGGAATAACGGGTTCAGGGACCATTCAGAAATCTTGCAGAGGGGATGAAGCTGTTTCTAAAACCCGGCGCAGAGTGGGAGACCATTTCAGACCTCCGCCAGAAAAAGCGGAATCTCTCAGTGGCCTCCCATTTGAGTCCCACTTCCCATTCCCATCCCGACATGTCAGTCTATAGCCTCCTCTACTGTCATGATGAGGCCACACTCGGGTTGGAGGAGCAACACCCATTCTGTCTGGGTGGCCTCCAATTTGATGGCATGAATGTCGATTTCTCGAACTTCCCTCAATACACTCCTCTTCGCCTTTCCCACTCTCACCTTATCTGCCTATCACCTCCCTTGGGTGCTCCTCACCCTTTTCTTTCTTCCATGGCCTTCTGTCCTGTCCTATGAGATTCCCCCTTCTCCAGGATGTATCTCTTTCACCAATCAACTTCCCAGCTCTTTACTTCACCCCCTCCCCCCTCTCCCAGCCTCACCTATCACCTTGTGGCTCTGCCTCCCCTCCCCTCACTTTCTTACTCTGCTCATCTTTTTTTCCAGTCCTGGTGAAGGGTCTCAACCCAAAACATCGACTGTTTACTCTTTTCCTTAGATGCTGCCTGGCCTGCTCAGTTCCTCCAGCAGTTTTTCTGTGTTGCTTCTAAAACTGAGTGCAGGTCTTCAGTCTTCAGTCTCCTTTACTTTCGCTGTCATCTTCCTGACATTGAGTGCAAAGCTGCTGTTTTGACACCACTCAACCAGCCAACCTATCTCAGTCCTCATTACGCCTACTCATCGCCATCTGAGATTCTATCGGCAGCAGTGGTGTGTCATCAGCAAATTTATATACACCGTTTGAGCTGAGTGCTCAGCCACACAGTCATGAGCGTGGAGAGAACAGAACAGTAGACTAAGCACGAATCCCCGAGGTGTGCCTGTGTTGACTGTCAGCAAGGAGATGTTATTGCAAATCCACACTGACTTTGATCTCGCAATAAGGAAATAGAGAATCCACTTACAGAGAGTGAAACAGAGGCCAACACTTCGAAGTTTGGTTATTCGTGCTGAGGGGATGGTGATGTTGAACGCCGAGGTGTAATCAATAAATGGCAGCCTGATGTAGGTATGAAGATTACCTCGGTGCTCCAAACCCTAATGGAGAACCACTTCAATTGCAACCGCTGTAGACCAGTCACAACGGTGGGCAAATTGCAGTGGTTGTTCAATAATTCAAGAGTACAATAGTTCAATTTCATATCAGAGAAAACTATACAACATGCAAACTGACAGTTTTGTTCTTCGCAGATGTCCACGAAAACAGGAGAATGAGTGACAGTAAAAACTTTAGAACCCCAAAGCCCCACTCCTCCACCCCACCCACAAGCAGCAGCAAAGCAACCACCCCACTTACTTCAGCAAAAAAAAGCATCAGCACCCCCCTCCACCAAGCAAGCCTCCAAGAAAGGCCATGATCTGTAATACAACAAAACTAATTGCTTACCCCAACAATTTGACATACCACAGGCTCTCTCTCGCTCTCTCCCCAATAAAGGGACAGAGAGGTGTCGCCCTTTCACAACAAGATGGGAGACATAGCTTGCTGATATGTGATGATAAACTCTGCCACGTTGCTTTTTTTTTTCTGAGTTCACGAATTGGAAGCAAACTCTCTTCCTTCAACAAGAGCACGCAAGCCCCTGATGGCCGATCTGCTGTTCCCTGTGTTCTGTTTTCCCCTGCGATGCTTCATTTGGCGGCACTGGCCACAGGGCCGTGAAGCCTCGGAAGCCCAAAAGCTCGCTCATCTTCTAGGCCACATCCTTGGGACATCGAGAAGCGGCAGGTTGTGATCCCCTGGGAGCGGGTCCCTCCACCGCTAAGAACCGAAGTTTGAGTCTAACTCTAGGTCAGGGTCTCCGACAGAACCCCTATCCACCTTGAAAAGGAAAATGAGAGACACTAGAAATTAAGCTGTTTCTGCAGATGTGCTCAAAGGAGTCACTGTTAGGCATCATTGTAGCTCCGCCCCTCCTCAGTCAGGCCCACATCCCTCTACACCTTTTCTGTCCAACTACACATCCAAACGTCACCCTTTCTACACCCCTCCCCTAACTCCCCACAACCCCCCCAACCCCATTAACACCTACTGTTGATCCCTACTCTTCCGCACCCTCTCCCAGTGGTCAACTGAGTCATTGAGTCATACAGTAGGATACAGGCTCTTCAGCCTGTCTAGTCCCTGCTGACCACCAAGCATCCCGTTTATGCCAAGCCTGCACTCATCCCAACTTTATTCTTTCCTCTTTTCTTTCCAACTTCCTCTGATTATCCCCCTTCACTCACAGCAGGCAGGATAATTTGCAAAATGTTCGAAGGTCAAACTACACTTATTATCAAAGTATGCATACATCATCCAACCTTGATATTCGTCTCCTTGCAGGCAGACATAAAACAAAGAAACCCCAAAAGAACCCATTAAAAAATAAATGCCCAATGTGCAGAGAGAGAGAGAAAAAAAAACACAAATTGTGCAAACAATGAAAGTAAGCAAATAAATTATGTAAAGCACACAAAATGCCGGAGGAACTCAGCAGGCTAGGCAGCATCAATGGAAAAGAGTATAGACGATGTTTCGGGCCGAGACCTTTCAGCAGGACTGGAGAAAAGAAAAGATGAAGAGTAGATTTAAAAGGTAAAGGGAGGAGAGGGAGAAACGATAAATTATGCCGATTAGTTCTGCAAACTGGCATGTTTTTGGGGTGCAAAGGGAAACCGGAGCGCCCAGGGCCAGCCAGACAACCACAGGGAGAATGTGCAAACTTCACACAGACAGCAGCCAAGGTCAGGACTGAAGCCAGGTTTCTGGAGCTCAGAGGGAGCAGATCTGCCAGTTATGACACTCTGATGCCCTTTGTCTTAATTTCTTCCTCTTCGTTTACAGCCTTTCACTGAACCTCGTCCCCTCACAACTTCCTTCGCATTTCATTACCTCTAACTTTTTCTACTTCTGCTCCGTAACGTTAATAGATTCTCTCTCCACAGATGCTTCCTGAGCCACCGAGTGTTTCTGGCATCCTCTGGGGTTATTTTTCCTGACAGACCCTCGGAATATTTTTCACCGTGATCATCTCACTCCATCCTTTTCAATTCCCATCAGTCAATTCCTTGCCTGGGGAATCAGTAATAAATCTACGCTATAACGCTGGATTTTTGGCGGGTGAGGGTTGACCCTGCTCCAAGATTTGCTCAGGCACTGTGTGGGAACAGAAGTTACCATCTGAGTGATTGGCACAAAACAGTCTGCGATTTGTCACAGGCCAAACCAAGCTACAGAGACGTACAGTCCCAGCTTGGCATAGAGGCCACTGATGACACACAGACTCTGCTACACATGAATAGTCATCAGAATTTAATTAGATCTGCATGATTCAATTATCTCCTTCATTAGGGAGTGTGTGTTGCATTCACACCAAACTAATAATCATAGTGTTGTGAATTCCTTTGGAGGAAACAGCTCGCTCTCTCTCTCTCTCTCTCTCAGGCTCCAAGACGGGACACGGGATAGCAATATGGCACAGGCAAGCATATTCCTGGAAGATGTGAGGAGGGGCTTGAACTGGGGGAATTTACTGAAAACCCACCAACTACATGAAAAAGCCTTAAACACAACAAACCAAGCAATGAGATTCCTTCTGAGAGAAACAGAGCCCAGAAGCAAAACACAATAAACTTATCCAGCAGCTTTATTTATTTAATTAAACCACACCTAAAATTACAAAAAAAAAACAGATCAGACCATAAGACCATAAAATCAAAAGATAGAGGAGCAGAATTAGGCTAATTAGCCCATCTCGGCTGATCCGATTTTCCCCTTAGCCCCAGTCTCCTGCCTTCTCTCCTCATCCCTTCATTCCCTGACCAATCAAAAATCTATCAATCTCTGCCTTAAATATACATAAAGACTGAGCCTCCACAGCTGCCTGTGGCAAAGAATTCTGCAGGTTCACCACTCAATGGCTAAAGAAATTCCTCTTCACCTCCATTCTAAAAGGTCGCCCCTCTATTCTGAGGCTGTGTCCTCTGGTCTTAGACGCTCCCATCAAAGGAAACATCTGCTCCGCATCCACTCTATCAAGACCTTTCACCATTTAATAGGTTTCAATGAAGTCACCCCTCATTCTTTCAAATTCTAGTAAACACAGGCCTAGAGCCATCAAATGCTCTTCATACGACAAGCTGTTCATTCCTGTAGCTTACTTGTACATTAGTGTGGACGAATGGGCTCATTTGTGTGTCTGAGTTAATATGTATTTGTTTATCTGTGTCTACATATGTCTGTGTGGGCTAATGTGTATGTATTTGTTTCTCTTCAGCTGTGTGTATATTAGTGTAGGTGTGTGAGCATCTGTGTGTGCATGCATACATGCATGACGATATTTATGTTTTATCTGTGTATGTGTGTTTGCATGCGTGTATCTGTGTGCAATGTGTTTCTGTCTGAACATATGTCTCTATGTGTTAGTATGTGCTGTACATTCATTTGCACTCTGCACGTCTCTGTCCATCACATGATTGCCTGTGTATCTCTGTAGCTTGGCTTGGCCTGTGACAAATCGCAGGCTGTTTTGTACTAATCACTCAGACGGCAACTTCTGTTCCCACACAGTGTCTAAACATCTCTTGGAGTAGGGTCAAACCTCGCCCGCCAGATATCCAGTGTTATAACATAGATTTATTACTGATTCCTCAGGCGAAGAATTGACCAATAACCATATTGAATAGCGTGTGTTCTTCCTTTTCCCTTCGTTACAATCAGCGGCGGGCTCATTAGGTGAGCCTTACCCTGATAAAATCACTCTGCAATCGACACATAGCAAAGCCTCATGGTGATTGGTGTTAAACCTGTGTGTGTGTGTGTGTGTGTGTGTGTGTGTGTGTGTGTGTGCGCGCGCGCGCGCGTGCATCGGTTCTTTTAATAACTGATCTGCACCACACTGTTCCTGCAGGACACCCACCCTGGAATGAAATTACAACAGACAGAAATTTTGCTGCAGCAAGTGGAAAAGTCGGATGTTCAACTTCCATAAGACATACAAGGAGGCCACTCAGCTCTTAAAGCAAGCTCACTCCCCTACTTACAGTACTGTCCAAAAGTTTTAGGCACATACATAGAGCTATGGCACCTGTGACTTTTACACAGTACTGTGGAGTGGAGAGCAAGCTTGTAAATCAGGCTGGAGCAGGCTGTTGGGAATGGCGAGGGTGGAGCGCCATGGGAAGGGTGGGGGACAGGTGGCAGAGAAGGAGTGCCAGGGGTGGGGTGCAGACACACCAAGCCCTGAGACACCAGGCCAGGTTATTTGATTCCAAGCAATTGGCTTATTGATTATTACTGAATCTCTCCGGTGCTTCCTGCTCCCTCCTCTTTTCCCAACCATGCTTCCCCTCTCCCTGCCCCCTTTCCACTCTCAGTCCAAAATAGAGACCCAAATCAGAATCAGGTTTATCACTGTCACATATACTTTATACATTATACCTTATTGTCGCCAAACAATTGATACTAGGACGTACAATCATCACAGCGATATTTGATTCTGCGCTTCCTGCTCCCCGGATTACAAATCGATAGTAAATATTAAAAATTTAAATTATAAATCATAAATAGAAAATAGAAAAATGGGAAGTAAGGTAGTGCAAAAAAACCGAGAGGCAGCTCTGGATATTTGGAGGATACGTCCCAGATTCGGGTCAGGATCCGTTCAGCAGTCTTATCACAGTTGGAAAGAAGCTGTTCCCAAATCTGGCCGTACGAGTCTTCAAGCTCCTGAGCCTTCTCCCGGAGGGAAGAGGGATGAAAAGTGTGTTGGCTGGGTGGGTCGTGTCCTTGATTATCCTGGCAGCACTGCTCTGACTGCGTGCAGTGTAAAGCGAGTCCATATGTTATGACATCTGGTTTTTTGGGGGGCAGCAGTACAGTGTAATACATAAAATTACTACAGCACTGTGCAAAATTGGGCTCCCGAGCTATATACGGTATATGTGCCTGAGATTTTAGCATAGTACTGTATTTCCCCACTTATCTCCCACATTACCATCAAGGCTGTTTCTCCTGGCATTCACCTACACATTCTGGGCTATTTACCATGGCTTATGACCCCATGATCTTCATGCTTTTGGGATGCTGGGGGAAACTGAAGCACTCAGGAGAAACCCACACTATCACAGAGAGAGTGTGCAAACTCCACACAGACAGCGCCCGAGGTCAAGGGTCACGGGAGCTGTGAGGTAGCTGATCTACCTACTTCACCATCCCGCCGATCACTCCTTCAATAGTCATGCCAGCATCTCTTCTTACTTCTTCCTCTCTTCCTCTTGTGCTCACTCACTTTCCCCATTTTATTCTCCTTCAACTGCTCTTTTTCTCCCCTTCGCTCTCTCCTTCCCTTTCATTTTTTTTCTCTCTTTTTCTCTGTCCCTCTCTCACTCTCTCCTTTTCCATCTCTCCCATTTCCTCTCCCTGGTGGATGCCAGCGTTCAGTGCCCTGTAGTAGTCAAGCATCCCTCCACGGTATGGACCAAAGGCTTTTACAATGGAGACTGATCTGATCACGAGGCCCATTAGGACCACAACCCCACCCTTTGGAAAATAATTCTTCAAAGGCCATTCAAGATACTGTCAACCTATTTACCAAGGTAGAAATTGTCAATATATATCTGGCCCTGGAGTAATTCTAATGCAATGTACAGACATTGAACCAAATGCATAGAAATGGCTCCTTTCAGCCCATCTCCACCATGCCAGCCCTTTTACTGATCTACGTTAACTCCACTTGCCCAGATCAGAATCAGAATTAGATTTATTGTCACTGATACAATTCATAAAATTTGTTTAGTGCCAGCAGCTCAGTGCTGGCATAACAAATTATCATAATTTAAAATAAACATAAAAAATAAATAGTGCAGTAAAAGAACAATGAGGCAGTATTCATGGGTTAACAGATGCTTCAGAAACCCAGAGACAGAGGGGGAGAAACTGTTCCTGAAACTCTGAGTAGTGTGGATCCTCGAGCTCCCATACTTCCTCCCTGATGCGAGTAACGAGAAAAGGACATTTCCTGGATGGTGAGGGATACATCTTCTTGAGGCACATTGGAAGATGTCCTCGATGGCGGGGAGGTTTGTGCCCGCAAAGCAGCTGACTGAGTATACAAACCTACTGCCTTTTATAATCTGTGCATTCTTATCTCCCTACCAGGCAGTGATGCAACCAATCAGATTGCTCTCCACCGTACATCTGCAGAAATGTTGTCGAGTCTTTGGTGACCGGCCAAGCCTCTACAAACTCCTAATAAACTGCAGATGCTGCTGTGCCTGTATCCCTCTACACACTGGAAGGGAAGAAGCTGAAGATCATAGTGGATACAGCCCAGTCCAACACAGACACATCATCAGCAAGAAGTGCTGCCTGAAGAAGGTGTTATCTCTAATCAAGGACCTCATCATCTGAGTCTTTCCCTCTTCTTACTGCTACCATTAGGCATCATCAGGTTTAGGGGCAGCTACTTTCCTCCAGCCAACAGAGGAGATCTTATGGAAACATATAAAATTATCGTATCTGTGAAGTAGGATGCCGTGCACAATCCTGATTTGATGGAGACAGACGTGAAGAAGCACGGAGGAAC
This sequence comes from Mobula birostris, assembly GCF_030028105.1. Lineage (NCBI taxonomy): Eukaryota > Metazoa > Chordata > Chondrichthyes > Myliobatiformes > Myliobatidae > Mobula > Mobula birostris. The sequence goes on from NC_092401.1 coordinate 12,309,000, forward strand.
ATCTGGAGTGACTTCTGAAATGCCCGCTTCGCTGCCACTGCTACTGTGCAATCGAGAATCTCCAGAGGGGAAGGCCCCAAATCCTCGGCTTTGCCTATTGCCTGTTGCCGGGGCCGGGGTCGAAATGCTCGGCACTGATGGTGCTCGGTGCTCGGTGTCGGAGAGCTGGTCGGAGGCTCGGAGTTTTTCGGACGGACTCGGAGTCGGACTGTGGTCGGATGCTTCCAGGGTGCTGCATCGGCAAGTTTGTGGCGCTGGAAGCTTTCCGTCGGCATGAGATGATGGGACTTTCGAGAGACTTTGAGATTTTACCGTGCCCATGGTCTGTTCTTATCAAATTATGGTATTGCTTTGCACTGTTGTAACTATATGTTATAATTATGCGGTTTTTGTCAGTTTTTCAGTCGGTTTGTCATGTGTTTCTGTGAAATCATTCTGGAAAACATTGTATCATTTCTTAATGCACGCATTACTAAAAGACAATAAAAGAGGACTGCGTGTCCTCACAATCTAATTTAAATTATGAAAAGGATAGATAAAACAGAGGCAAGAAAATTGTTTCCACTGGTAGGTGAGACTAGAACTAGGGGACATAGCCTCAAGATTCAGGGGAATAAACTTAGGATGAAGATGAGGAGGAAATGTTTTTCCCAAATAGTGGTGAATCTGTGGAATTCTCTGCCCAGTGAGGCAGTGGATGCTACCTCAGTAAATATATTTCAAACAAGGTTGGATAGATTTTTGCATAGTAGGGGAATTAAGGGTTATGGGGAAAAGGTAGGTAGGTGGAGATGAGTCCATGGCCAGATCAGCCAGGATCCTATTGAATGATGGAGCAGGCTTGATGGGCCAGATGGCCTACTCCTGCTCCTATTTCTAATGTTCTTTTGTAACAGGTTCTTGAACCAACCTGCACCAGCCTAACCCTACCCCAGCGACAGACCACTATGGACCATTTCTTACATGACCGTGAATCTCTCTCTGATTCTTCTTTGCATTGACATCTTGTTTTTCACAGTCTTTATCTTCACTGCCTTGTATGGGCTGCCAGGGTTAGTAGTGGAAGCAAATGAGAATAGTGGTGCTTAAGAGGCTCTCAGATAGAAATATGAATATGCAGGGATGGGGGGATATGGATCATGTTCAAAAATCAGGAAGTTATGTTGCAACTTTATAAAACTCTGGTGAGGCCATATCTGGAGTATTGCACACAGTTCTGGTCACCCCGCTATAGGAATGATGTTAAGGCTTGGGAGAGGGTGTAGAAGAGGTTTACGAGGATGCTGCCTGGTTTTCAGGGCATGTGCTAATCATGAGAGGCTGGATTAAATCGGGTTGTTTTCTCTGGAGAAAGAGGTGCTGAGGGGGGATCTGATAGAGGTTTATAAGATTATGAGAGGTACAGTGTAGACAGGGAATATCTGTTTCCCAGGGTTGAAATGTCTAATATCAGAGGGCAAACATTGAAGGTGAGAGGGGAAGGTTCAAAGGGGATGTAAGGGGTAAGTTTTTTTCTACTTAGCGAGTGGTGGATGCTTGGAATGCGTTGTCCGTCTTGTGGTAGAGCCAAATGCATGAGAGGCTTTTAAGTGACATTTAAGTAGGCACATGAACATGAGGAAGCTGGAGATTACAGAAAAGAAAGGGTTAATCTATGAGGAGCGTTTGATGATTCCAGGGTTGTATTCACTGGAGTTTAGAAGAATGGTTTTCCATATAACCATATAACAATTACAGCACGGAAACAGGTCATCTTGGCCCTTCTAGTCTGTGCCGAACTCTTACCCTATCCTAGTCCCACCGACCTGCACTCAGCCCATAACCCTCCATTCCTTTCCTGTCCATATATCTATCCAATTTAACTTTAAATGACAACATCGAACCTGCCTTAACCACTTCTGCTGGAAGCTTGCTCCACACAGCTACCACTCTCTGAGTAATGAAGCTCCCCCTCATGTTACCTCTAAACTTTTGCCCTTTAACTCTCAACTCATGTCCTCTTGTTTGAATCTCCCCCACTCTCAATGGAAAAAGCCTATCCATGTCAACTCTATCTCTCCCCCTCATAATTTTAAATACCTCTATCAGGTCCCCCCCTCAACCTTCTACGCTCCAAAGAATAAAGACCCAACTTGTTCAAACTTTCTCTGTAACTTAAGAAATGAAACCCAGGTAACATTCTAGTAAATCTTCTCTGTACTCTCTCTATTTTGTTGACATCTTTCCTACAATTCGTTGACCAGAACTGTACACAATACTCCAAATTTGGCCTCACTACTGCCTTGTACAATTTCAGCAATACATCCCAACTCCTATACTCAATACTCTGATTTATAAAGGCCAGCATACCAAAAGCTTTCTTCACCACCCTATCCCCATGAGATTCCACCTTCAGGGAACTATGCACCATTATTCCTAGATTCCTCTGTTCTACTGCATTCTTCAATGCCCTACCATTTACCATGTATGTCCTATTTTGATTAGTCCGACCAAAATGTAGCACCTCACATTTATCAGCATTAAACTCCATCTGCCATCTTTCAGCCCACTCTTCTAACTGGCCTAAATCTCTCTGCAAGCTTTGAAAACCTACTTCATTATCCACAACTCCACCATCTTAGTATCATCTGCATACTTACTCATCCAATTTACCACCCCATCATCCATATCATTAATATGTATGACAAACAACATTGGACCCAGTACAGATCCCTGAGGCACACATCTAGTGACCAATCTCCAATCCGACAAACAGTTATCCACCACTACTCTCTGGCATCTCCCATCCAGCCACTGCTGAATCCATTTTACTACTTCAATATCAATACTTAATAATTGAACCTTCCTAACTAACCTTCCGTGTGGAACCTTGTCAAAGGCTTTTTGTGGGTGGGGGGGAGCGGAATCTAATCAAAAGCTACCAAATAATGAAAAGCTGAGATAGAGTGGACATGGAGAAGATGTTCCTATAGTGAGAAAGCATTGGACTAAGGGACAGAGCCTCAGAATACAAGGAGATCCTTTCAGAACAGAGATAATGAGAAATTCCTCTAGCCAAATGGTGGTGAAGCCAGGTCATTGGGTATATTTAAAGCAGAGGTTGATAGGTTCTTGATTAGTAAGAGCGTTAAAGGTAATGGGGGGAAGGCAGGAGAACTGGGTTGGGAGAGAAAATAGCTCAGCCATGGTCAAATGGTGGAGCAACCACAATAGCTGATTGGCCTAATTCTGCACTTCTGTCTTATGGTCTAATGCAAAGTATAAGGTCATGCCTTTTGGTGGGAGAAATCAGAGGAAAGAACACAACCTAAATAGGAAGAGACTGCAGGTGAGTGATGTAGAATTGGAATTGATTTATCATTTTCACGTGTACCAAGGTACTATGAGAAAATTTCAAACACGAAAAAAAAATTTGATTTCATGCCACCTAGACAAGCCATACGAAATGAAAGCTCATCCTGGTAGTAAAAAGGAAACAGTGTAGAAGATAGCGTTGTATTTTCAGAGAAATTACAGTGCTGGTAGACAAGTGAAGTGCAAGGGCTATGACTGGTAGAACAATCGGTTGAAGCTCTCCCTGAACCTGGCGGTATGTGCCCTCAAGCTGTTCTGTCTGTGGCCCGTTGGTGGGCCCTTGCAAAGAAAACATGAGCAGGAGTATTCTGCTCATCTGGAGTGGTAAGGTTGAGTAATAAAGAGATACCGGGTAGGCTGGAATGTTTTCCCTGGAGTGCAAGCTTGAGGTATAAGGAGGTACAGGACAGGCTGGAATGTTTGCCCTGAACTGAAGGAAGCTGTCTGGTGACCTTATGGAGGTTTATAAAATCATTCAGAACATAGATTAGTCCTTTTCCTGGGGTGGGGAGTCTAAACGTAGAGGGTAAAAGATAAAATTGGAAAAGCAAATATTTACAAGGGATCTGAGGGGACAGTTATACCACATATAGAGTGGTAACAATAAGCATTTGCAACCCTCACAAAATGATGGCAGAACACAGCAGGTCAGGCAGCATCTCGGCCCAAAACGGCGACAGTTCACTCTTTTCCGTAGATGTTGCCTGACTCCCAGAGTTCCTCCAGCATTTTGTGTGCATTGCTTTGGATTTCCAGCATCTGCAGATTTTCTTGTGTTTATAGTAAACGTTTCCCAGGTTCATGGATAGAAAATGTTTACAGGGACGTGAGTCAAACCCAGGCAAATAGTATTCATTTAAATAGGCGTAGTAGTCAGCATGCATACATTGAGACAAAGATCCTGTTTTATAGCGGTATGAAACAGAACCTTTTCCCCATTTCAATACAGTCACGGCTAATCTACCTCTCTGTGCCAGCTCCCCATATCACCAAGTATCAGGGGTGATTGATAATTTCGTGGCCTAGGGTAGAAGGAGTCAATTTTAGAAAACCTAGCACATTTATTTTTCCTACATTTACACACTTAGTCCAGCAGTCGTGGAGCATATGGATCCCTTCTTTGTAGAAGTCGGCGTCTTGGACCTCCAGAAAGTGGTCCACAGCAGGGGTGATTGATAAGTTTGTGGCCTGAGGTAGAAGGAGATGATTAGATTAGATTATGAGGACACGCAGTCCTCTTTTATTGTCATTTAGTAATGCATGCATTAAGAAATGATACAATATTCCTCCAGTGTGATATCGCAGAAACACAGGACAGACCAAGACTGAAAAACTAACAAAAACCACATAATTATAACATATAGTTACAACAGTGCAACAATACCATAACTTGATGAAGAACAGGCCATGGGCACAGTAAAAAAGTTCAAAGTCTCTCGAAAGTCCCATCATCTCACACAGACGGGAGAAGGAAGAAAACTCTCCCTGCCATGCCCGACCACAGTCCGACTCTGAGTCATCTGAAAACTTCGAGCTCCGATCAGCCCTCCGACACCAAGTACCGAGCACCATCTCTATCCGAACGCTTCGACCTCAGCCTCGGACGCCAGCAGCAGGCAAAGCCGGGGATTCTGGGGCCTTCCCTCCGGAAGATTCTCGAACGCGCAGTAACAGCGGCAGCGAACCGGCATTTCAGAAATCTCTCCAGATGTTCCTCTGCTTCTCACATCTGTATCCATCAAATCAGAATTGTCCACAGCCCTTATTTAACAGATACGATATCATTTCACTAGAGAGGTGCGCGCACTGCATTGCGCTGCCATCTTCTCCTCCCGCCTTATTAACTTCAAACTTTCTGCATTTTCACTCAAAGGGTTGAACTGCACGTGCATGAAACGAGAGCTGTATAACACATCTCCTTCCACCATAGGCCACAAATTTATCAATCACCCGTCGTACCAGGAGCTCTGAAACTGGAATAGGAACTGGAATTGGTTTATTATTGTCACATTTACTGAGATACAATGAAAAGTTTGTTTTGCATACTGTTCATACAGATCGAATCACTGCACAGTGCACCAAGGTCATAGCAAGGAAAACAACTACATAACGCAGAGTAATGCTACAGAGAAAGTGCAAATCATAATGAGGTAAATTATAAGGCCAAGAGTCCATCTGATTGCACTGGTGAACCATTCAATAGTTTTATAACAGTGTGTTGGAAGCTGTCCTTGAGCCTGGTGTTACGTGCTTCCAGACTCTTGTATCTTCCACCTGACGGGAGAGGGGAGAAGAGAGGACATCCAGGGTGGGTAAGGTCTTTGATTCGGCTGGCTGCTTCACAAGGCTGTAAGAAGTCTAGACAGACTCCATGGGGGTGGGAGGGGGGACGGAGGCCGGTCTCCCTGAAAAGCTTAACTACCACCAGTTTAAGTATTTCTAATGATTTGGCCCCCACAACCCTCAGGGGCAAAGAATTCTAGAGATCTGCCACCCTCTGCAAGAAGAAATTTCTGTGCACCTCACTTTTAAGTGGCCCTGTTTCAGCATTTGACATTCTTCCACTAGTGAAAGCACCTATTTGTCTACCCCATTGTGCCCATGTAACAGCAGTAACATGGCCAATATATCATTCAGAGGCCACTTTATTAAGTACACCTGTTCACCTGCTTGTTTATGCAAATATATAATCAGCCAATCATGTGGCAGCAACTAAATGTACACATGTATGCAGACATGGTCAAGAGGTTCAATTGTTGTTCAGAACAAACATCAGATTGGGGAAGAGACGTGATCTAAGTGAGTTTGGCCATGGAATGACTATTGGTGCCAGATGAGGTGGTTTGAGTATCTTAGAAACTGCTGATCTCTGGGGATTTTCATGCACAATGGTCCCTAGAGTTTACAGAAAAAGGTGTACAATGCCTTGTGAGTGAGAGAGTTCTGCAGAGAAAGGATGGACTGATTCAAGCTGACAAGAAGGTGACAATAACTGAAATAACCAGGCGATACAACAGTGGTGTGCAGACGAGAGTCTCTGAATGCACAACACGTCAAACATTGAAGCGCATGGGCTGGATTAGCGGAAGTCCATGAACATACAGTACACTCAGTGGCCACTTTATTAGGCTTATCTGAGTTTATCTGCTAAACCAGAATTAGTGACTATCCTCCGAGACAGAAGCATCTTCCAGCTTTAGGCTTTTGTATCTTCTGTGCTGATGGGAGAGGGAAGAAGAGAGAGTGACAGGGGAGGGTGGGATCCTGGATTAGGCTGGCTAATTTACACAGGCAACATGAAGTCTTGACAGAGTCTACTGAGGGGAGTCTGGATTACCTGCCACCAGTTAGATTACCCCTAATGATCTGGCCTCCATAACCCTCTGGGGAAAGAATTCCAGAGATCTGTCAATCTCTTGACACTGGCATTTAGGGCAGCAATGAAGTCAGAGTTGTTAACCCTGAGCTGAACCCCCAAAGCTGGACCACACTTGCTCTGGCCTCTGCCCTTTGATATACTTGGCATGGGTGACCCTACCAAAAGCCAAAGCATGAAGCCCTGACTTCCTGCCAACATAGCTCTCTGGGTGATTGAGGAAAGCAAGCCTCCAAACCCAATGATCAGGTTGTGGTCCTCTTCAAGGATGCAAGAAGAATTTTCTATGAATCTCAGTTTTAAGTGGTTCATTATATCTTAAAACTCTGTTTCCTCTTTTGATAATCTCACACTCGTGAGTGCATTTCCCTGTTTACCCCATCGTGCCCGTGTAACAGCGGCAACAGGGCCAGCATATCTGCTAAACTAGAATCAACTCCAGTGACCATCCTCTAGAAAAAAAAAGCACCTTCCAGCTTTCAAGCAGGCAATTTAATTTTTAATCGATATCTAAACGAAGAAATCTTCTACCAAATTAAATTTCTCATTTGGCTTCTGTGCTTGAGGGACAAGTCTGCTTAGAAAGCTCAAAAGAAAAAGAAGGAAACAGTTTGCATGATAGTAGACTCAGTGACAGAGGAGAGTGATGAAGTGAGTCCTTCTTGTGATCTGCAGCTGAAACATCCAACTCTAATATCTATTCTCAGCAGGTAGCCTCACACTTTCTCTCCAATGTTCTCCTCAGCTGGCAAAACCTCATTTGTATGAAGCAAAGAATTTTCAAAATTACTTTCTTAAAAACCTAGTGGGACTAGGGGAAGCTATAATCTACATCTAGTTCCTCTGGAGTGTGATATTCATCTCTTTCGAACAATTTATGACCTCTTCCCTACTGCTTAGGGAAACACTACACAATGGTTTAATTATCAGTCTGAGCCCAGGCTTGATATATAGTGAATTTCATTGCTATTGTAGTTACAGGAAGAGGGAATTTGCCAGGAATGTCTGTCGGATCTTGGCTCCCAGCCTTCTGCCAGCAGAGGTTGTACTGGTGGAGTTATGGCTGCCCCCTGCACGGTGTGACGGCGAGCTTGGCAGAGGCTCGTCAGCTCGTTCTCTAGCCCAGATCTCCACTGTATCGCAGGCTTCCATACCCTTGCTGTCGAAGATCCTACCATGGGAACAACCTTCAGAGGTATTTAGTGCAAATTAATGGTTTCCTCAGAGTGCAATGCTCTTAGTTTGATTTTTGCTCAATTTATAATCCGGAAGAGAATTTGATCAGTACTTGGAGAGGAATTATTTGCTTGTCTGTGGGAAAGTTGAAGAGGTAGAACGGTGGGAAAAGCAAGTGACACTTTGCTGGAAGAGGCAGTACTGGAATAGTGGGCTGAATGGCCCCTTTCAATGCAATCGTATGACTCTGTGAGTGTGAGAGTGAGAGTGGGAGCTCAGGTGTAGGAGTGCACAAGTCAGTCAGGGTGTGGATGATGTCTTCAAGTTTGCCTGCACATGCATGCTTGGGCATTTTCATGGGTGCGTGTGTAGGTGTGCAAATACGTTCCATCTTGTTCTACAGTCACAGAGAGACGCAGTATCGAAGCAGGTGCATCAGCTCACTCTGGTGGTCCGTGGTAACCAACAACCACCCACTTATACTGACCCCATTTTATCCTCTTCACGCTCCCATCAACTCCTGCTGATTTTGTTCAGAGCAGGGTCTTCCGCTCTCGTTGTTGCAGGAGCGATCTCTCTCTGTGTCTGGCTGGTGAGAGCCTCTCTGTGGTACCGAAGCATAGGGATGGCCTGTAGTTTTTGATGGACTCTGGATCAAGGGGGCTTTTGCTATTGTTTGTATGGGGGGGGTGGAGATATTGCTTCTCGTCTCACCCAACTCAGGTTTTTTCCACTGAGGTTGGGTGAGACTAGAAGAAGAGATCATAGGTTAAAGGCGAAAGCAGATATAATTAGGGGGTACTTCTCCATTCAGGGGAGTAAGGGGGCTTTGGGGTTCAGACATTAGTATCATTCATTCTTTGGGGTTTCCTTTTTTGTGAATGTCTCTGTGAAGGACAAGAATTTCAGATTGTATATAGGATACATTCTCCGACATTAAATTGAATCACCTGACATTGCAGAACACGTGACTGATTACCTGGCCTGCATTTAACCTCACCACAAACTGACCCACAGCAATAACAACCAATATCTGTGAACAAGAAACACTTACAATGCATGGAAGTGTGTGGAGAGAGAAACATCACCAACGTCTAAAAGAAAGTTGACATACCAAAGACAAACAAATCTGTTTTCTTTGAGCTACAAATTAAGGTAGTGAAAGATTCTAACAGAACAGGGGCAGAGAGATTGTTCCATCTTTTGGGAATGAATGGAGCCAAAGTATGAATCCCAGTGAATCTTTGGTGCCCTGGGAATGAGGGAAAGGATGGAAGTTCTCACAACAAACAGCGTTGAAGCATTCAGGAGGCTGGTAGAGAAGGAGAGGAGGGAGGGTCACTCTGATGGAATTAGATGGGGAGACGCAGGAGGAGGCCTCAGTGAAATTTACATGTCAGATTACATTGATAGATCAATTATCTTGCTTCATGTTTTTAATGCCATGTAATCCGTGGTAACAATGTGAAGGTGGAGATGTAGTCAGAAACATTCAGTAAGACAAGCTTAACCCATAGTAAACCCAAGGTGATCAGGTTAGGACTTTTTTCTCTGGAGCATAGAAGAATGAGGGGGGATTTGATAGAGGTATGCAAAATTATGAGGGGCATAGATGAGGGCTAAGTGCAGGCAGGCTTTTTCCACTGAGGTTGAGTGAGACTAGAAGCAGAGGTCATAGGTTAGAGGCAAAAGGTGACATAATTAGGGGGTACTTCTCCACTCAGAGGGTGGTGAGAATGTGGAAAGAGCTGTCAGCGCGAATGGTGGATGTAAGTTTGATTTCAATATATAAGGGAAGTTTGGATAATACACACACACACACACACACACACACACACACACACACGGACACCCCACCTCTCCCGGAAGTTCCGGGAATCTCCCGCATATTAGTTGTGGCTCCCTGATGCCCGCAAATTATATACAATATCATGGAAATCAATTTTTTTGAGAGCAAGCGCGCGAGCGAGAGAGGCGGAGAGAGCAAGAATGACCATGAGAGAGAAAGCAAGCGAGAGCACGAGAGCCACCATGAGAGAGAAAGAGAGAGAGAAAGCAGGCGAGAGTGCGAGCGAGAGAGAGAGAGCACGAGAGAAAGCGAGAGTGCGCCATGGCAGAGTGTTCCAAAAAAAAAGAAAATATGAAACTTACATCACCCCAGGCTACACTAAAGTGTACCCCTGCCTAATAGGGGTCAAAATAATGACAATGTTGTTCGCTGCACTGTTTGCAACAATGACTTTTCTATTGCCCATGGTGGGTTAAGACTGTGAAAGACATGTTGAGGTGAGTTTAACAGGTGTCATTCATTCATTAGCATAGCTAACGTTATTTAAACTAGCTGGCTAGCTGCTAAGGAGCTACTCTATTGCAGACATCCCACCTCCCCCGGAAGTTGCAGGAGTCTCCCACAAATTGATGGTGCTACCTCCCTGAAATGAGTTTTTGCAGGGTGGGATGTTTGTAAACACATACACAAATGCACACACACACACACCTACATACAAACTTAAATGCACACACTAACACACAGACACACACACACATAAATCCACACACACTAAGACACAGACAGACACACACACACACACACACACACAAATGGACAAACACACGGAACACAGAGAAAGAGAAACACACAAACACAAACACTCACACTCTTAAAACAGGCACACATGTACAGGACAAAGGGACTAGGCAGAATAGTAGTTCCCCACAACCACGATGGGCCAAGGGGCCTGTTTATGTGCTGTAGTGCCCTATGGCTCTAACGCTGATCAGCTCAAATCTTTCCCTGGCAAAGTATTTTTGTGGTTGAGCAATAAAACTCCCAATGTTGAACAATTCATGGTCTTGTAGCAAACATAACGAAATAGTACAATCAAATGGTGAGCTTGCATTAAATTGTCACAGCTGTGAAATTTGTATTTTAATGCAAGGGCTCAAATAGCAGAGTTTAGTGGTTAGGACAATGCTATCACAACTCGGGCATTCTGGAGTTCAAAGTTCAATTCCAGTGCTGTCTGTGTGGAGTTTGTATGCTCTCATCGTGACCATGTGGGTTTCCTCTGGGTACTCCATTTCCATAAGATTATAAGATATAGGAGCAGAATTAGGCCTTTCAATATTCAATAGGTTTCAATGAGGTCACCCCTCATTCTTCTGAATTCCAGTGAGTAGAAGCCTAGAGGCATCAAACATTCCACATATGACAAGCCTTTCAATTCCAGTGTCATTTTCGTGAACCTCCTTTGAACCCTCTTCAATGTCAGCACATCCTTTCTGAGATAAGGGGCCCAAAACTGCTCACAATACTCCAAGTGAGGCCTCACCAGTGTATCATAAAGCCTCAACGTTACATCCTTGCATTTATATTCTAGTCCTCTGGAAATGATTGCAAACATTGCCTTTCTCACCACCAAGCCAACCTGCAAATTAACCTTGATGGAATCCTGCGCAAGGACTCCCAAGTCCCCTTGCGCCTCAGATTTTTGAATTTTCTCTTCATTTAGAAAATAGTCTAGATTTTCTCCCGCAGTCCAAAGCCATAACTTTTAATAGGTCAATTGGTCCTGCGATTAGGCTAGAATTAAGTCGGTGAGTTGCTGGGCAGTGTTGGAAGGGCCTGTTCTGTGCTCTATCGCTAACTAAAAATAACATAAGACTTCAGCAACTTGCCGGTAGATATTAAGACTGTAGTACCTTCTGAGTCATTGCACAAATAAATTTTCCACATCCAAAGTTAAAGACTAAGTAATATTTAAATGGTAAAAAAGACAATTTGCTAAAGAGAGCTGTTGTCAGAGTTGATCAACTCAGTATATGTGAGATATATGCATTGTAGTTAAAGATTAAGGTAAAAAAGTCATATTAGTATGTATAACACTTTGAACTGTTTTACATCATATTTCATTAACATTTTATGTAAAGTTATTAGTTATGTTTGCATTAATTTAAATTCATTTCTGGCATTTGCTCTGTTTTAATGAGACTGTAAAAGAGTCCTGCCCCGTGCTGATCTACTCCCTCAGTCAAGTTCTCTTCCCAGATGGGTTCAGCTGGAGCTCAGTCAGTGTTCGAGAAACTACCAGTGGGGACAGAACAGGGAGAAGGGCCCTACTAAGGGGAGTAGCTGATCAGCCCTCTTGGTGCTGTATTCCAGTGCTCGGGGCAGCGCAGTACGATAACACGGAGAGTCACTGCCTCAATGTCAGAGACCTGGCTTCAATCTGACTTCTTGGATTGAGGAGAGCCTGCACATTCTCCCTGGGACCCCTGTGTGCTCCTGTTTCTCCCATATACCGAGATGTGTGGTGTGGCTGGTGAACTGCCCTTAGTGTGCGGCTGGATGGATGGATCACAGCCCGTTCCTTAGTTAGAGCCTTCAGCATTTTGGGCATTGAGGGAGAGGGGAAGAGGAGAGCCATCCGCAGTACCACCGATGCGGCAGAGAGGGCCTCAAGATGGCTGTGGCTCAAAAGAGGGGAGCCATGGAGTCATAAGTAGCTAGCCATCTGGACACAATCTGGGGTCTGACCTGCAGGAGGGTGTATGATGTTGAAAGACCCGAAACACCCAGGAACATCACTGACGATTCCAGGAACATCACTGACGATGTGTCCAGAAGCATCAGTAGATGTATGTACACAGGGGATTGAGGGGGGAGCTGCTGAGGATATGGGAACATCAAGTAAGCAAAATGTTTTAGGATTAGTGTAAATGGGTGTTTGATAGTCACCACAGACTTGATGGGCTGAAGGGCCTGTTTCTGGACAGAGTCTCTATGATACCATCATTTCTTTCTCTCCTCATTCCTTTAATGCTGTATGCACTTCAAAATTTATCTGTCTCAACATTCCTCAACTTGGCCTCCACTGCTTGCTGTGGTCAAGTCTTCCACAAATTCATCATCCCTTGAATGAAGGGGGTTTCTCCTCGCTGAGGGCTGAGGTTGTCCTCTTCCCTGTCCTAAACCTCTTGCCACCACAACAGGTCTACAGCAGATGCAATCTCACTGGCTCTCCACTCTGCTTTGGGACTGCATAGACTCCCACACAACATACATCAGGCTGCTGCCTATCGATTATAAGCTCAATGTTCTGCACCATCATCCACAAGCTTCACATCGTGGGCTTCTGTACCTCCCTCTGCAAATGGATCCTCGACTTCCTTATCAGGGGACCACAGTCAGTGCAGATTAATAATAATATCTGCTTCTCGCTGACAATCAGCACAGGCACATCTCGGGGATGCATACATTGGTCTACTCATTCCACTCTTATCATTGTGTAGCTAGCCATATTGTTGTTGGTAGAATCTCAGATGGCAATAAGGAGATGTGCAGGAGTGAGATAGATTGACTAGCTGATTGGTGTTGTAAAACCAGCATCACTCTCAGAGGTAGCAAGGCAAAGGAACTGATTATGGACTTCAAGAAGAGGAAGTCAGGAGAACACACATCCGTCCTCATCGAGGGATCAGTAGTGGAAAGGGTGAGTAGCTTCAAGTCCCTGGGTGTCAACGTCTCGGAGGATTTGTCCCAGTCATGAAGATTAGGATTCTGAGGAAATTTGGCATGTCACCAGCAACTCTTACAAATTTGTATAGATGTACAGTGGAGTGAACTTTGACTGGTTGCAAGGCAGCCCAGTAAAGAGGCTCCAAGGCCCAGGATCCCAGGAGGCTGCAGAGAGTTGTAGATTCAGTCAGCTCTACCACAGGCACAATCCTCTCCACCACTGAGGGCATCAGGGAGGGAAGGAGGAGAAGATGGCGGCGCGGCGCAGTGCATGCTGCCGTTGCGAATTATTTCGATATGTGTTAACCAGGGGCCGTGCATCACAGATGGAGACAGCTGTGAGAAACGTGGAGGAGGAAACACCTGGAGTAACTTCTGAAATGCCTGCTTCGCTGCCGCTGCTACTGTGTGATCGAGAGTCTCCGGAGCGGAAGGTCCCGAATCCTCGGCTTTGCCTATTGCCTGTTGCCGGGGCCGGGGTCGAAGCGCTCGGCAGAGATGGCGCTCGGTGTTCGGTGTTGGAGAGCTGGTCGGAGGCTCGGAGTTTTTCGGACGGACTCGGAGTCGGACTGTGGTCGGATGCTTCCAGGATGCTGCATCGGCAAGTTTGCGGCGCTGGAGGTTCACCGTCTGCACGAGATGATGGGACTTTTGAGAGACTTTGAGACTTTTTACCATGCCCATGGTCTGTTCTTTATCAAATTACGGTACTGTTTTGCACTGTTGTAACTATATGTTATAATGATGTGGTTTTTGTCAGTTTTCAGTCGGTTTGTCATGTGTTTCTGTGATATCATTCTGGAGAAACATTGTATCATTTCCTAATGCATGCATTACTAAATGACAATAAAAGAGGACTGCGTGTCCTCATAATCGAATCTAAACTAATCTAATCTTCAAGAGGCAGTGCCTCAGGAAGATGACATCCAACATTAAGGATCCTCACTTTACAGGACATGACTCTTCTTAAAGGAACAAAAGACATTTATGAAAATGATTCAAGATTGAAAGGCATGTCATATAAAGAGCATTTGATGTCTCTGGACCTGTACTCACTGGAATTCAGAAGAATGAGGAGTGATCACACTGAAACCTTTCAGATGTTGGAAGGCCTCGATATAGTAGATATTTCTTGTGGTGGGGCAGTCCAACACCAGATGACAGCCTCAGAACAGGGGGGTGTCATTTTAGAATGAAGATGAGGAGGAATTTCTTTAGCCAGAGGGTGGTGAATCTGTGGAATTCATTGCCACAGACGGCTGTGGAGGCCAAACCATTGGATATATTTAAGGAACACACATAAAAGTTGCTGGTGAACGCAGCAGGCCAGGCAGCATCTCTAGGAAGAGGTGCAGTCGACGTTTCAGGCCGAGACCCTTCGTCAGGACTAACTGAAGGAAGAGTGAGTAAGGGATTTGAAAGTTGGAGGGGGAGGGGGAGATCCAAAATGACAGGAGAAGACAGGAGGCGGAGGGATGGAGCCAAGAGCTGGACAGGTGATAGGCAAAAGGGATACAAGAGGATCATGGGACAGGAGGTCCGGGAAGAAAGACAAGGGGGTGGGGGACCCAGAGGATGGGCAAGGGGTATAGTCAGAGGGACAGAGGGAGAAAAAGGAGAATGAGAGAAAGAATGTGTGTATAAAAATAAGTAACAGATGGGGTACGAGGGGGAGGTGGGGCATTAGTAGAAGTTAGAGAAGTCGATGTTCATGCCATCAGGTTGGAGGTTACCCAGACGGAATATAAGGTGTTGTTCCTCCAACCTGAGTGTGGCTTCATCTTTACAGTAGAGGAGGCCGTGGATAGACATGTCAGAATGGGAATGGGATGTGGAATTAAAATGTGTGGCCACTGGGAGATCCTACTTTCTCCGCTAATGCCCCACCTCCCCCTCGTACCCCATCTGTTACTTATTTTTATGCACACATTCTTTCTCTCACTCTCCTTTTTCTCCTCTGTCCCTCTGAATATACCCCTTGCCCATCCTCTGGGTCCCCCCCCCTTGTCTTTCTTCCCGGACCTCCTGTCCCATGATCCTCTCGTATCCCTTTTGCCTATCACCTGTCCAGCTCTTGGCTCCATCCCTCCCCCTCCTGTCTTCTCCTATCATTTTGGATCTCCCCCTCCCCCTCTAACTTTCAAATCCCTTACTCACTCTTCCTTCAGTTAGTCCTGACGAAGGGTCTCGGCCTGAAACGTCGACTGCACCTCTTCCTAGAGATGCTGCCTGGCCTGCTGCATTCACCAGCAACTTTTATGTGTGTTGCTTGAATTTCCAGCATCTGCAGAATTCCTGTTGTTTGCGGGTATATTTAAGGTAGAGGTTGATAGGTTCTTGATTAGTCAGGGCATGAGGGGACACAGGGAGAAGGCAGGAGATTAGTGCTGAGAGGGAAAATGGATCAGCCATGAGGAAATGGCAGACTTGATGGGCCAAATGGCCTAATTCTGCTCCTATATCTTATGGTCTTATTACTAATATTGGGAAGAAGGTACAGGAGCCCAAAGACCCTTGTTCAATGATACAGGAATAGTTTTCTCCTTTCTGCTTTTTGATTTCTAAATGGTCCTTGAAAACTACCTCATTATTCCTTTTTTCCCCATTATTTATTTATTTTTGTAATTTATAGTAATTTTATGCCTATACTCTACTCCTGCTGCAAAACAATATATCTTTTGTCATCTAAGTCAGTGATTCTGTTTAGCAGCGTATCAGTGAGATTCCTCTCATTGTTACAGGCGTGATCTCTTCCTCTCTTGCTGGAGAGAGAGAGCCTGTCTGAGATACCAAAGTGCTGGATTATGACTGTAGTTTTTGATGGACTCTAGATCAAGGTCTCTTTGGGGTTTTTTACTACTGCTTGCACGGTGGGGGTGGTGTTGGTGCTTGTGCATGAGGGTGGCTTTGGGGTTCCGATTTTACCTATCATTAATTCTTTCGGTTCCTTGTTCTGTGAATGTCTCTGCAAAGAGTGTAAAAAAATCAGGTTTTATATTGTATACATTCTCTGATATCAAACTGAACCATTTGAACTACTTGAACCTCTGAGCAAGAGGAAACAATCACCTCAGCACTGCAAATTTTGATGAGGAGCCATCTCATGTTTCTCAATTCTAGTGAAGAGAAACCTGTTTGGCACAATGCCTTCTCATACAGCAGAGTCGCCCCAGTGATCAGTCTAGTGAACTTTTGCAAGACTTCCTCTTTGACATATATATGATCCTTGCTCCTGTTCTCAAGTCTTTCCACTACCAAGGCCAATGTACAGCAATGTAATGTATCTGCACGTTTGTTTTCAATGACCCAGGTCTCTTTGCAAATCAATGCTTCCCATCTAAACAATACACCTTCTTTCTGAGTCCCTGACCCAAAGGTGGATAACTCACATTTATTTACATTATGTGGCACCTAGATATCAAAGAATCACTGTAGATGCTGGAAGTCTGAGATAAAAGCAGAAAATGCTGAAAATATCGACCAGAGTAGGCAATGCCTGAGGAGAAAGAAATAAGGGCAACAATGCAGGCTGAAGATAATACCAAAGATGAGTATTTCTAGTATTTTTTATGTTTGTTTTTATCTCAGATATTCAACTTCTGCAGTTTTTTGTTTTTCATTTATTCTGTCAGTATTCCAGCATAAATAGGAGAAGTTACAGTATATTGCACAATATCAGTGAAGGGAGGACAATTGTTTCTGATATGAAGAGCTGTAGACTCAAACGTTAACACTTTCTCTGCACACAGATGCTGCCTGACCTCCTGAGAGTTTCCAGCATTCTCTGTTGCTGTTCTATATTGCATTTGCTGCGTTTTTGCTGACTAGCTCAATCCAAGTCATCTTGCAACTTCTCGGAGCATCCTCTTTAATACCTACAATCCAATCCAGTTTACTGTGATCTGAAACCTATGAGATACTGCATTTACTCCCTCATCGAATCATTGATACACATTGTAAAATAATTGAGACCCATGTCCCAATACCATTACCATACTAGTTAGAGGCTCTTGTTCATTTAAAGTCATAGAGCTATACAGTGCAGAAACTGGACCTTCAGTTCAACTGGACCATGTCAACTAAGACACCCTTCTCAGCTAGTCCCATCTGGCCTGTATAGCTCTAAACCTTTCCTATCCACAGACAGGAGAAAGTCTGCAAATGCAACATACACAAAATGCTGGAAGAACTCAGCCGGTCTGATCTGCTGAGTTCCTTCAACATTTTGTGTGCGTTGCTTTCCTATCCATGTACCTTTCCGAGTATCATTATTTCAACTTTCTGTTGTAACCCACGTCAATACAGTACCATGTGCTTCACTTCAGCAAGCTCACTCTTAATGTGGATTTACTAAATTGTTCTTGAAAGTGCAAGTATACCACATTTATAAATTCCCCTAGTACATTTTGGAGATAGTGATCACAAATCTATCTCCTTTACCACAGCATTGGGGAGGGATAGGAACAGACAAGCTCGGAAAACGTTTAATTGGAGTAAGGGGAAATATGAGGCTATCAGGCAGGAACTTGGAAGCATAAATTGGAACAGATGTTCTGAGGGAAACATACGGAAGAAATGTGGCAAAAGTTCAGGGGATATTTGCGTGGGGTTTTGCACAGACACGTTCCTATGAAACAGGGAAAGAATGGTAGGGTACAGGAGCCATGGTGTACAAAGGCTGTTGTAAATCTAGTCAAGAAGAAAAAAAAGAACTTACAAAAGATTCAAAAAATTAGATAATAGTAGAGATCTAGAAGGCTAGCAGGAAGGAGCTTAAGAATGAAATTAGGAGAGCCAGAAGGGGCCATGAGAAGGTCTTGTCAGACACAATTGTGGAAAACCCCAAGGCATTCTACAAGTATGTGAAGAGCAAGAGGATAAGACGTGGGAGAATAGGACCAATCAAGTGTGACAGTGGAAAAATGTGTATGGAACCAGAGGAAATGGCAGAGGTACTTAATGAATACTTTGCTTCAGTATTCACTGTGGAAAAGGATCTTGGCGATTGTAGGGATGACTTGTAGCAGACTGAAAAGCTTGAGCATGTAGATATTAAGGAAGAGAATGGGCTGGAGCTTTTGGAAAGCATCAAGTTGGATAAGTCACCGGGACCGGATGGGATGTACCCCAGGCTACCGTGGGAAGCGACGGAGAAGATTGCTGAGCCTCTGGCGATGATCTTTGCATCATCAATGAGGACGGGAGAGGTTCTGGAGGATTGGAGGATTGCGGATGTTGTTCCCTTATAGACCAGTGAGTCTTACTTCAGTGGTTGGCAAGTTGATGGAGAAGATCCTGAGAGGCAGGATTTATGAACATTTGGAGAGGCATGACATGATTAGAAATTATCAACATGGCTTTGTCAAAATCAGGTCATGCCGTACAAGCCTGATTGAATTTTTTGAGGATGTGACTAAACACATTGATGAAGGTAGAGTTGTAGATGTAGTGTATATGGATTTTAGCAAGGCATTTGATAAGGTACCCCATGCAAGGCTTATTGAGAACGTAAGGAGGCATGGGATCCGAGGGGCCATTGCTTCGTGGATCTAGAACTGGCTTGCCCACAGAAGGTAAAGAGTGGTTGTAGACAGGTCATATTCTGCAAGGAGGCCAGTGACCAGTGGTGTGCCTCAGAGATCTGTTGTGGGACCCATACTCTTTGTGATTTTTATAAATGACCTGGATGAGAAAGTGAAAGGATGGGTTAGTAAATTTGCTGATGACACAAATGTTGAGCGTGTTGTGGATAGTGCGGAGGGCTGTCGGAGGTTACAGCGGGACATTAATAGGATGCAAAACTGAGCTGAGAAGTGGCAGATGGAGTTCAACCCAGATAAGTGTGAGATGGTTCATTTTGGTTGGTCAAATATGATGGCAGAATATAGTATTAATGGTAAGACTCTTGGCAGTGTGGAGAATCAGAGGGATCTTGGGGTCTGAGTCCATAGGACACTCAAAGCAGGTTGACTCTGTGCTTAAGAAGGCATACAATGCATTGGCCTTCATCAATCGTGGGATTGAGTTCAAGAGCCAAGAGGTAATGTTGCAGCTATACAGGACCCTGGTCAGATCCCATTTGGAGTACAGTGCTCAGTTCTGGTTCCCTCACTACAGGAAGGACGTGGAAGCCATAGAAAGGATGCAGAGGAGATTTACAAGAATGTTGCCTGGATTAGGGAGCATGCCTTATGAGAATAGGTTGAGTGAACTCAGCCTTTTCTCCTTGGAGCAACGGAGGATGAGAGGTGACCTGTACAAGATGATGAGAGGCATTGATTGTGTGGATAGTCAGAGGCTTTTTCCCAGGGCTGAAATGGCTGACACGAGAATCATAGTTTTAAGGTGCTTGGAAGCAGGTACAGAGGAGATGTCAGGGGTAAGTTTTTTACGCAGAGATTGGTGTGCGCATGGAATGGGCTGCCAGCGATGGTGGTGGAGGCAGATACTATAGGGTCTTTTAAGAGACTCCTGGATGGGTACATGGAGCTTAGAAAAACAGAGGGCTATGGGTAGCCTATGGGTAAGTTCTAAGGTAAGGACATGTTCGGCACAGCTTTGTGGGCCAAAGGGCCTGTATTATGCTGTAGGTTTTCTATGTTTCTATCCTACCAGCTGCTTTTTTTAAAAAAAACTGCAGCAGCTTTGTCAAACATGATTTCTCTTCCAGAGCTCCTCGCTGACTTTTCATAATCCCATTGATAGTTTCAAAGTGTTTCATCATTTCACCTCCTAACAGCCCACAGCTTTACCCCCAGGCTAAGTGCTCTGTTGTTTCCTTTTTTGCTCTCTCCTATCTTCCTTTCCTAACATTGGGGCTACATTTGCCTTCCTCCAATATTTCTTAATTTATCCTATTTGTTGCGACAAAGGAGGAGGTTATTTGGCTCATCAGATCTATGCTGAGTCCCATCGGAGCAACCCTGCTGGGGCTTCTCCTCAAACTTGTGAAACTTATTCTTCCTCACACACATTGATCATTCCCCTTTGATTCCTTTACTACTTACCGACACAAATTTACAGATGCTAATTAATCTACTACCATGTCATTTTAGGAAGAGGGGGAAAACTGGAGAACGTGTAAATCCTGCACAGACAGCATGGAGGTCAGGACTGAACTTGGATCCCAAGACGTCTGAAGTACTCACATCGCGTTGCCATACTTACCACCCTTGTATATTAAATCTTTCCAGACTCCAGATTTCCAGAGCTCCAGATCACGACTCTCCTTCTCTCCAATGAGCCAGCTCAAAGCCAAGCTTGTTCCTTCAATCATCCCATGATCTCCTGCTTTTACTTGCCACTATCAATCTTCCTATTGCTTTGCCCTTAAACTCTTTTTCCATACCTGATTATCTCTGATGTTCCTAATTCTGATGAAATGCCATGGTTCTGAAATGTAAAGCGCTTTTCATTTTGTCGGAGAACTGCCTGTCGACCATCGCAAAAGATTTTCCCTTTTCACACCAGACTTTAAATCTGCCAATATACTTAAGAGAAGGCTAATCAAACTTTAACACTCAAGCATATTAACACCTATGAAGGCAGCTGACAAAGGGGAAGAGATTCTGCCTCGACAACCTTCAGTACAACTGAACCCACGGTCACTGTCGCAGACGTAAGATTGGTGTTCCGGAGAAGCAACCAACAGAAAGTATCTGAGCCAGATGTTGTACTGGCTGTGTCCTTAGATTCTGCGGAGATCAGCTGGTGTGGGCAATTAGAGACAGTTTTCATCTCTCCCTACTTTAATCGATGTTCCCACCTACTTTATTAAGACCACTATCATCCCAGTCTTAACGAAAGCATGATAAAATGCCTTGCTGACCAGAGGCTATGTCATCCACCTTCATGAAGTACTTTGAGAGGCTGGTCATGGCATCCATTAACTCCAGCCTCTAAGGCAACATCAACCCACAGCGATTCGCCTACTGCCAGAACAGGTTTATGTTTGACACCATTTCCTTGGACCTACACTCACCTTTGGAGCATCTGGACGGTAAAGATACCTGCACTATATTCTGCTTTTGCTTAATGACTACATCTCAGCCTTCAGTACTATCATTCTAAGCAAACCTGTCTCCTGACTCCTGGCCCTGGGAACCAGCACCTCCCTTTGAATTGGATCTTTGACATCTGCCCAACAGACCACAATCAGTAAGGATAGGTAGTCGCACCTCGACTGTGATTATCCTCAACAGTAGTGTCCTATAAGGCCCCCCACACTCTGCTTCTGCTTTAACTGTATCTACAAGTTTGCAGATGATACCATTGTAGTGGGCTGTATCTCAAATTACGATGAGTCAGAGTACAGGAAAGAGATAGAGAGCCTAGTGACATGGTGTCATGACCAACCTTTCTCTCAATGTCAGCAAAGTGAAAGAGCTGGTCATTGATTTCAGGAGGCGGCAGTGCATATGCTCCTGTCTACAACAACAATGTCAAGATTAAGAGTTGAAAGCTTCAAGTTGCTAGAAGTGAACACCATTCCTAGGAGTGACCATCACCAACAGCTTTCTCTAGTCCATCCACGTATATGCCACCACCAGAAAAGCTCGCCAATGCCTCCACTTGCTCCAGAGGCTAAATAAATTTGGTATGTTCCCTTTGAAATCACCAACTTTTATTGATACACCATAGAAAATATTCCATCTGGATGCATCACGGCTTGGTATGGTATGCTCTGCATGTGACTACAGGAAACTGCAGAGAGCTGCGGATACAGGTCAGCACGTCACGGAAACTAGCCTCCTCTCTACAGACTCTGTCTGTACTTTTTGCACATCACGTTAAAGCAGCACCTTATCCCTAAAATTCACTCTTCTATTCCCTCCCGTTAGGGAGAAGAGGCCAAAGACAAATCACTAGGCTCAAGGCCAGATTCTATCCACTGTTATATGGCTATTCCATGTTCCTCTAGTACAATAAAAGGAACTTTTGACCTCAAAATCTACTTTCTAATGACTTTGCACCTTAATGCTGGCCTGTTCTGCACTTTCCCTGTAATTGTAACACTTTATTCTGTATTTTTTCTCAATGCACTATTGTAATGATTTCATCTGTATGGATGACATGCAAAGCAATTTTTTTTCTCTGTAGTTTGGTACATATGACAATAGAAACAGAATGATAATCAGAATCAGGTTTAATATCACTGGAACCTGTCATGAAATATGTTGTTTTGTGGCGGCGGTAGATTAAAAAAAAGCTATAAATTACAATAAGAAATATATACTGTGTAGGCATCCGTTAGTCTCATGAGACCATGGATTTGCACCTTGGAAGGTCTCCAGGACGCAGGCCTGGGCAAGGTTGTATGGAAGACCGGCAGTTACCCATGCTGCAAGTCTCCCTTCTCCACACCACCGATGTTGTCCAAGGGAAGGGCATTAGGACCCATACAGCTTGGCACCAGTGTTGTCGCTGAGCAATGTGTGGTTAAGTGCCTTGCTCAAGGACACAACACGCTGCCTGAGCCAAGGCTCGAACTAGCAACCTTCAGATCAGTAGACGAACGCCTTAACCTCTTGGCCACACAGTGAAAATTTGGTTCATGATGACAGACGAGTAAAGCTTGGTTAACTGAACGGCCGTTTTTATTGCGATAAACACGAAAACGGACGGGGCGCTGTAACCCGGAGAGAGAACGCATTCAGTCACACATGGACAGGGGAGGTGATTATTACAGACGCCAGTTACAGTCTGGATGACCCACAAGCAAACGTGCGAATAACTGTCTAACCCAAGCTAAAAGTATAGCAATAAATGAACTTGAACATCCCACCATAATCCCACAAAAGCACTTTAACACAATAAGTAGCGTTGACCATGGAATGCTGGGGCGGGCTCTCGACCATACACCCCCGATGCATCACAATGTATGTAAGTAAATTAAATTAGTCGTGCAAAAAGAGATCAAAATAAAAGTATTTATGGGTTCATTGTCCATTCATTAATCTGATAGCAGCTGGGAAGGAGTTGTTCCTAAAATGTTGAGTGTTTGTCTTCAGGCTCCTGTGCACCCTCCTTGATGGTAGTAATGAGAAGAGGGCATGTCCTGGGTGATGGGTGTCCTCAATGATGGATGCCATCTTTTTGAGGTTTCACCTTTTGAAGATGTCGTTGATGTTGGGGAGCCGGTGCCCATGATGGACCTGACTGAGTTTACGACTTCCTGCAGCTTTTTGGAAATGCAACCAGTTAGAATGCTCTCCATGGAAATTTGCGAGAGTCTTTGGTGACATACCAAGCCTCCACAAGTTCCGAATGAAATATAGCCACTGCTGTGCCTTCTTTGTAATTACATCAATATGTTGGGCCTAGGACAGATTCTGAGAGATGTTGAAACCCAAGAATTTGGAACTGCTCACTTCTGATCCCTCGATATGGACTGATGTGCAGTCCCTCAATTTCCCCTTCCTGAAGTTTTACTGATATTGAGTGCAAGGTTGTTTTCTTGATACCACCCAACCAGCTGTTCCATCTCACTCCTGTACATCTCCTCATTATCACCTGAAATTGTACCGATAATAGTTGTGTCATTGGCTGTTGAGCTCTGAACTGTAATCAATAAACAGCAGCCTGATGTAGTTTCCACAACATCCTCTAAAGCTAAAAAAACCTATTTAGCAAGTTAGCAATTTAGAGAATTAGTTTAAGAATTCTATTAGTTTAACATTCTATCAATGTTAGAATACAGTATAGAGAGCTGACAGCTGAAGACACAGTCACAAACAATGGCAAATTAGTTGACAGGTATTTGAGTGAGAAGGCTGGAAAAGATAGATGGGATGGTGTGGTGGATGAAAGGAACACAGAATTAAAAACCATCACATGAATTTCAAATTGAGGTTGTGAATTTGAAAATAAAATTGGGCAACAAAATGACATGGCAGATAATGTTACTGTCATCACCTTGTCCTGCTATCAGAATGGAGCTTCCATATTCTCATTATGTTCGTACGAGTTTCCATTACATTTTTTAGCCAGAGAGGCGCCGAGCTCTGCAATGGTAGAAGGTTCATCGGGCCATTAAACCGGAGGTCTGGACGATTAATCTAAAGGCAAGAGTTCAAATCTCACTACATTATATCTGAATTAACATTAAGTTCATTCGATAATCTGGTTTGTAAATTGATTACCATTGATAATAATCATGAAAGTATTGTATTATTCCAAAGATCCATCTAGTTTATTCACTCCTTTCGTTAATGAAATCAGTCATTTATTATTGATTGATTGATTGAGATACAGCTTGGAATATGACCTTCTGGCCTCTTGAACCACCCTGCCCAGCAATTCCCTTATTTAATCCTAGCCTAATCACGGGACAATTTACAATGAACAATTAGCTTACCAACTGGTTTGTCTTTGGACTGTGAGAGGAAAATTTTACCTGCTCTGGCCTGCATATGACTAAAGAGCCACTACAATGTGTCAAAGGCTCATAGAGTGATAACAGTATGGAAACAGGCCATCTGGCCCATCTCATCCATGCCAGCCATCAACCACTCTTTACACTAATCCCATTATACTTCTCCACACTCCCATTGACCTTCTCCAGATTTCAGTCTTACACACTAGGGGCAATCCATGGTGGACAACGCGCCTTTGGGATGTGAGAGGAAAACAAAGCACCCAGAAGAAATGCACATGGTCACAGGGAGAAGGTCCAAACTCCACATGGGCAGAACCTGAATCTCTGAACGAGTCAATAGCTCCGCTAGCTGTGTCACTGCTCTGCCCTAAATTTCCCGTCTGGGTTGCAATCTTCCAACCAACTCCATATCACTACTCGAATTACACTCAATCCTGTGAACCAGAATCAAGAACAAAAAAGCAAATGCCGGAGGAACTCAGCAGGTCAGGCAGCATCTGTGGAGGCAGAAGGATTGTCAGCATTTCAGGTCAAGAACTTGCATCAGGACTGCTTGACCCATTTAATCCTTTCACCACTTAATGCTTCTCCTCCAGGTTCCACCTGCAGCTCTTGTGGTGTACGTCAATGAAGTGAGTGACCGATGGCACATACTGTTCATAATAGAAACTGTTCCACATAATTCGCAAACACCAGCATTAAGTTCACCTTCAGAGACGGTGTCTGACTTAATATCAGCAGGGTAAGGTGGCTGCTTTTGGTTTTGTTCATAAAGTGCTGTGAATTTTGTTCTCGCAAACACGAGGAAATCTGCAGATGCTGGAAATTCAAGCAACACACATCAAAGTTGCTGGTGAATGCAACAGGCCAGGTAGCATCTCTACGAAGAGGTACCTCTTCCTAGGGATGCTGCCTGGCCTGCTGCGTTCACCAGCAACTTTGATGTGTGAAACGGTTCTCACTTGTTTTAATTATAAAATCCTACAGTGGTGACCCTGGCACTCTCGGATGATTCCAGAGTTGCCCAATGACATGTCAACCAATGCAGTCCCTTTGAAGCCGCTGGAGGCTTGGGAGCAGCATTCTACCGCAAGGTTCACTCAGTTTGCGCTGCAAGAAATCGCCGTGGACAGTACCAAATTTTACAACATCATAGCATTGCCAACTAGTTCTATTGCAGCCAGAGTCGTGAGTTTACTGGAAGACCTGCCTGCATGTGATAAATATATCACTCTGAAAACTCACCTTTTACAGACTTTTTGGACTGTCCGAGTCTAAACGCGCCAAACGCTTGCTCTCCTTGCCCAGATTGGGTGACGCTGGGCCTTCAGAGCCAATGGATCATGTTCTTTCTCTCCTGCACAGCCGCTGCCCTTGTTTCTTTTTTAAAGAACGCTAGGTAGCAAATGCTTGATCAAGTTGGCACAGCTCTCACAAATACGCCCATGAAGGACAATGGGGAGCTTGTCAAAATGGCCGATAGTCTACACTCAGCCAGGCAGAGGTGATTCATTCTTGCTCATTTCCCTGTCAGTAGAGCCTCCAGCAAGACTCAGGCCCGCGGCGCTGACTTAGACAACGCCGGGTCTGTTTTTAGATGAAAAGTAAGAAATGCTGATTGCCATGTAGCTTCCACAGTGCCAGTGGATTGGGGCAACGGAGGTCTGTGAACACCATGGGTTCCAACTGTCTGTAGTTCTGCACGCATACTATTTCAGGGAGATGCTTCCTGTGTGACACGGGTGCTCAAGTGAATGTTCTGCCGGTAATCAGCCATTGATTATAAGGTGGAGAGTGATGGAGCCTCGCTGGAGGCCGCCAATGGCAGCAAGACCTGGACTTCTGGATCACAATGTAGGACACTTTGCTTCAGTGGATGATATAAGACTTTGTCTTGGTTGAAGTTGTCAGACCTATGTTCAGCACCGATTTGCTGTGTGCCAAAGGACTGTCAGTAGATCTTAGGAACTGCTGGACACAAAGGACTTTGGTTCATTAAGTCCCCCACGACAGCTCTATCTCGCGCATGCATCACCATATATGAATTCACTTGTCTGCTGGGCGAATTCCCAAACTTCACCAATCCCACCCATGTTTTCCACTACTGTTACAAAGCACGGGGTCGAGCACCACGTTCGCACAACTGGCTTGCCGGCCCATGCCCTTGTGTGTGGTTTGTACTCAGAAAAGCTGGCCAGTGTGAAGGCTGAGCTTGCTAACGTGGAAATGTTTCTCATTGTACAGGAAGAGTAGCCCTTGGGTTTCCCTCCTTAATGAGGCTGCCATCCCTGATCCCACACATTCAGGACTTTTCAGCAAGCTTAGCCGGAAAGATAGAAACCACAGAAACCATAGAAACTACAGCACAGAAACGGGCCTTTTGACCCTTCTTGGCTGTGCCGAACCATTTTCTGCCTAGTCCCACTGACCTGCACACGGACCATATCCTTCCATACACCTCCCATCCATGTATCTGTCCAATTTATTCTTAAATGTTAAAAAAGGACCCGCATTTACCACCTCGTCTGGCGGCTCATTCCATACTCCGACCACTCTCTGTGTGAAGAAGCCCCCCCTAATGTTCCCTTTAAACTTTTCCCCCCTCACCCTAAACCCATGTCTTCTGGTTTTTTTCTCCTCTTGCCTCAGTGGAAAAAGCCTGCTTGTATTCACTCTATCTATACCCATCATAATTTTATATACCTCTATCAAATCTCCCCTCATTCTTCTACGCTCCAGGGAATAAAGTCCCAACCTATTCAACCTTTTTCTGAGTTTCTCAAGTCCCGGCAACATCCTTGTAAACCTTCTCTGTACTCTTTCAATCTTATTTATATCCTTCTTGTAATTTGCTGACCAAAACTGAACACAATACTCCAGATTCGGCCTCACCAATGCCTTATACAACCTCATCATAACATTCTAGCTCTTATACTCAATACTTTGATTAATAAAGGCCAATGTACCAAAAGCTCTCTTTACGACCCTATCTACCTGTGACGCCACTTTTAGGGAATTTTGTATCTGTATTCCCAGATCCCTCTGTTCCACTGCACTCCTCAGTGCCTTACCATTAACCCTGTATGTTCTACGTTGGTTTGTCCTTCCAACGTGCAATACCTCACACTTGTCAGTATTAAACTCCATCTGCCATTTTTTCTAAAGTGGTCTTAGTCAGGGGCTAACATCAGGTGCCTGTCTGCACTGAGGATGTTTCCAAAACTGCTGTTAAAATCCCGTTTCATCTATATGAGTTTCTGCACATACTGTTTGGGCTGCAAAAATGCAGCAGAGACGTTGGACTCAGTTACTAATGAACACTGCGTTCAAAGACTTTGATTTTCTTTTTCTTTACCTAGACAATATACTTGTTACCAGTGCATCGAAAACCAAACACCTAACGCAACTCCACACGCTTTTCGAGCACTTAAGCCAACGTGGGCTGATTATTAACCCCCCGCTAAATGCCAGTTCTGGTTGTCCAGTAATGACTTCCTCAGCCACCACACCTCCGCAGAAGGTGTGACAACCCTGCCGTCAGAAGTTACCACTATATTGGATTTTCCACTGCTCTGCTCTACCAAATCACTGCCAGAGTTGTTAGGCATGGTGAATTCCTATCACCGTTTCATTCCACAAGCTGTTGAACTTATGTTCCCCTTGTATAGGGTCCTTAAAGACAATGCCCCGAATGACATACTTGAATAGTCAGCAGACGTGACCAGAGCATTTGGTGACACCAAATAAGCTCTTTCGAATGCAACCTTACTGGTGCACCCTTCGCTCCCAAGCACATCGATAACCATCATCACTGACACCTCAGACTATGCTGTAGGTGCTGAGGATGAACAGTTGGTCGGAGGCGAGTTGCAAAAGCTCGCCTTTTTCAGCTGGCAGATACACCCCTCCTATGAAGAAGTACACCACATCTGACCACAAGCTTCTCAGCCTCTACCTGACCATCCGCCCTTTTCGCTTTCTACTGGAGGGCTGGCATTTCTCAGGGTTCAATGGGCAAAGTGTCCGACCCCTGGTCTGCATGGCTGCAGTGCCACCTGGCCCACATTTTGGAATTCCTGACTGGCATACAACATGTCAAAGGGAAAAATAATGCTGTGGCTGAATGCCTCTCACTGTCTACCATTGATGCCATGCACATTGGGGTTGACTATTCTGGCATGGCAACCAACCAAGCTACTGACCCAGAAGTCCAGGCTTACAGGACAGGAGTCACAGGCCTGCACTGGCTGATCTCAAGTTCATTGACTTAGGACTTTCTATGTCTCAGCTGGTCGCCCTCACCCCACAGTGCCTGCAAACTGGAGGCTAACTGATTTCAACTCCACTCACAGTAGCTTAAATCCCGGTGAGAAGGCTTCACAGAAACTGGTTGGTTTAAAGTTTGTGTGGCATAGCCTTAGGAAGGACATTTGAACCTGGAAGACAGTGTGTATTGTGTGTCAGCAGGAGGAAATTAACCATCACGTTTGAGCATCATCGTCACCTTTCGAGGTCCCTGAGTGACAGTTCGACCACATCAATGTGGACCTGGTTGGTTCTCTCCTCCCTTCTCAGGGTTTCATGCACCTCCTTACCATGGTGGACCATACTACCAGCTGACCAGAGGTTGTCCCTCTAGGTGTCGACGATAGCTGCGGACGTGGCTCGGGGTTTCATCAACACCTGAGTCGCTCAGTTCGGCACCCCATCTGATATTTCTCCCAACCTCAGTCCCCAATTGATGTCAGATCTTTGTTCCTCAATGACCCAAAACCTCAATGTTAAATTTTGTCACTCCACAAAGTATCACTCACAATCCAACGGCCTGAGTGAGCAGTTTCGCCGTCCCTTAAAGGCTGCTCTGAAGGCCTCCCTGACAGACGAGAGTTGGCATGATCATCTCCAATGGGTCCTGCTGGGGCTCAGAACAGCTCTTAAGGAGGGCCTGCAGTCATCCACAGTTGAGTTGGTGTACGGGCAGCCACTCCAGATGCCAAGTGACTTTATTCCTGATGCCCAGGACACCTGATCAGCCTACGCTCCTTAGTAAACCCAACTGTATTACACCTCCCATCATGGCATACAGCAGTCAGATCCCCGTTGGCATACATACATTCTATTCCGTTTGTTTTTGCCCATGACAATACACATCAATACCCACTTAAGCCTGTTCTGCATTTTGGAATGAGGCAAAAAGATTTTCATTGCAGATAGGAAGGGTAAACCTTAATGTATTTCTGTAGGTTGCCTTCAACTGACCTACCAAGACCTGGATGGTTCCAGTACCGTACCCCCTGTATCACGACATGACCAGGTGGGTGTCAGCACACCCCTGGACAAGCCAGAGGCACCTGCTGTTACTCCAGCCAAGGCACGAAGGACCCAAGCGGGAAGCTTGTCCGAGCCCTAGGCAGACTCGCAATGCTAGTTTTGGTGAATTCTGGGGGGGCGGGACTGTGTAGGGTAACGTAATGGGTGACAGATGACATATTTTGTTCATAATAGAAACTGTTCTACATAATTCCCAAGCACCGGCATTGTGTTTCAGAGACAGTGTCCGACGCAATGTCGCCAGGGTAAGTCGACTGCTTTTGGTTTTGTTCATAATGGAAGTAAGGGCTGCAGCTTTTGTTAAGCACATAAAATCACTCTTAAATGTTTTATTTACAAAATCCTACAGTGTCTCCAGGAATCAAGACTAGATGGAGTGACTCTTAAAATACCAAGAGACTATAAGACCATAAGGCATAGGAGCAGAATTAGGCCATTCGGTCCATTGAGTCTCCTCCGCCATTCCAACATGGCTGATTTATTTTCCATCTCAACGCCATTCTCTGCTGTCTCCCTGTAACCTTTGATACATTCACTAATCAAGAACCTATCAAACTCTGCTTTTAATATGACCAGTGACGTGGCCTCCGCAGCAATGAATTCCACAGATTAACCACCCGCTGGCTGAAGAAATTCTTCCCATCTCTGCTCTACAGGGACGTCCTTGTATTCTGAGACTGTGCCCTCTAGTCGTAGACAGTCACACTGCTGGCAACGTCCTCTGCATTTCCACTCTATCCGAGCCTTTCAATGTTCAAATACCTTCTAAGTAGCCTGGCAAGGCAAAGGGATTTGAGGGACAAAGAGCAAATTCCCAATGATCTACTAACTGTCCTGTAAAAGACTAAAATATAAACTGCTTCCCTAATGCTCTCTGTCACCCTTTCAAACTACCTTTTAGCAGCCTGATGTCAATCCTGCTCCATCAACAATATGGAGGGCACTTTTAATGTGCTTGAGGTGCTACATGAATGCAAGCAGTTGCTGTTTATCATCTACAAGACTATTGCTCCTCTGCAGACAGAACCGGAGTCCCATAATGTGAATTGTTGCTGTGTTTCTGAGCTACATCTCCTCACCACTGCCAATTAATCCTGCACCGGAGCCTGAGTCAGTAAAATCAATTGAAAGGGGTTGCCCACATGCGCACCAGCATTTGACCATAATCCATCAAACCCAGGCGATGAAGTTACTTTCTTTCATTCCCAGTTCCCACACAGAGCTCAGCTAATTGATCTCTCCTCTCACTCCCTCGCCCTCCTTCCCCCAGCAGTTTCTGAGCAAGCTGTTCTGTACACCCTGCGCAGACAGTTGGCCCTCCTCCATTCCTGAGAGCCATTGAACAAAGCAGGATGCATCGCCACAGCGTCTTCCCTGTGCCATACTCGATTTGCATCAACCCCATCCAGAAAGGGGAGGGAGGGAGGATTGGAAGGGTCTCACAGATAAGGAGGGGAGGAACCCGATTAATTAGAGACATGCAGTAGAATATAGAGCAGTACAACATGGTCCTGTTGTCCCAGCATGTTATGCAGACCTACTGTATGATTAATCTGACCCTTCCTTCCTAGACAGCCTATAATCCTCCATTTTTCTTGCATCCATGTTCCTGTCTAAGAGTCTTTTAAAAGTCCCCACTGAATCAGTCTCTATTATCTCCCGACAGTGTGTTCTAGAGACCCACCACTCACTGTGTACCTCTGACATCTCCCTTGAATTTTTCTCCACTCACCTTAAATTAGTTGCTCTTTGGTATTGGCCATAGCTGCCCTTGGAAAATGGTGCTGGCCATCCACACTGTGCCTCCCAGAACACTGGACGGCAACAAACTTATTTCGAAAGTGTTGACTCCTCACAATTTTTATTCTTGTTTGTGATAGATCGCTTGACGATGAATGCAAGTATAATTTCATCCTGCTTGTATCCACACAGCTGGTGGTGTAATGGCATCAGCACCGGATATCAAGGCGAATAGTCCCAAGTTGGAATCCAGCTGGGTCCTTACATGCTTTCCATTCGTGCTGGGCTGAGCATCGAGCTAGCAACTCAGCCTCATAAAAAGCAGCCAAATGCTGTGAAAATGGGAAAAACACCTCTTGATGTGCCTCAAGGTGCAAAAAGGAACAACAACTTGTATCATGTATAAATTTGGAGAAGCTCAAAATTAATTTCTTTTGAATATAATGTTTTTAATGGCATAATAGTGTTGACACTTTACAATAGTACAGAAAAGTTTCAACAACATCCTTGAATGACTTCATTGTGATTTTCTCCAGTCCCACAAGAAGATCTTCAAATTCCCTGTCATTGATGACCTGTTTGATTTAGGGACCAACAAGATGCCTTCCTTAATCTTGGCATCAGTTATTCTGACTTGAATTATGTATTGAAATAACCAATACAGGCAATTTTTTTAAAAAAGTAATGTGTGATAGGGAAATTTCATGGTGATTTTCATGATCAGCAGTCCAAGATCCATAAGGTGCACTCAAAAATATTCAGGAAGCAAAATCTTTTTTGTCCAGTGTAATCTTAAACACCTCTGTCAAATTGCTTCCTATTCTCTATCATTTCCAAGAGAAAAGCCCCAGCTACCTTAACTTCTCCTAACAGGTCATCATAGTAAATCCCCTCTGCACCATGTTCATAGTTCTCTCCAACCCCGGGGAGAGAAGCTGAGATTTCTTGCCTGGGTGGGAGTTTGTCCAATGACTACTTGAACAAAAATCTGAAAAATTAAATGATCTCTAGAGCACATGAACCCTTGATCGTAAAAGGGCTGAGAGTTGAGGTTGTACAAAACGTTGGTTAGGTTGCTCTTGGAGCATTGTGTGTCGTTCTGGTCACCTTGTTTTAGGAAGGATATAATTAAGTTGCAAGGGGCGCAGAAAGACTCACAACAATATTGCAGGACAGGAGGACTTGATTATAAGGAGAGAATGGATAAGGTAGGACTGCTTTCCCTGGAAACTAGAAGGATGAGGGGTGAATATAGAACATAGAACATAGAGATCTACAGCACATTACAGGCCCTTCGGCCCACAATGTTGTGCCAACCATGTAACCTACTCTAGAAACTACTTAGAATTACCCTACTCCACAGCCCTCTACTGTTCTAAGTTCCATGTACCTATCTAAAAGGCTCTTAAATGACCCTATTGTATCCGCTTCTACCACCGCCGTTGGCAGTGCATTCCACGCACCCACCACACTCTGTGTGAAAACTAATCCCTGATATCCCCTCGGTACCTATTTCCGAGCACCTTAAAACTATGCCCCCTCGTGTTAGCCATTTCAGCCCTGGGAGAAAGCCTCTGGCTATCCGCATGATCAATGCCCCTCATCAGATCACTCCTCATTCTTTGTCACTGAAAGGAAAACAGTCCAAGTTCACTCAAACTATTCTCTAGAGGCACGCTTTTAAGTCATGAAGTAATAAAGATTTATAAAACAATGTGGGACATAAAAAAAAAATTAAGTGTTCACAGTCTTTTTCCCAGGAGTCGAGAACTAGAGGCCGTACATTTAAGATGAGTGGGGAAAGAGTTAAACTATAAGACCATTGAACAATAAGACAGAAGAGAGACCCAGATCATTTGGCCAATTGGGTCTGCTCTGCCATTCCATCATGGCTGATTTATTATCCTTTTCAACCCCATTCTCCTGATTTCACCTGTAACAATGATGTCCTGACTAATCAATAACCTTCCAAGCTCCGTTTTCAATATACTCAATGACTTGACCTCCACAGCCATACACAGCAGATTCACCACCCTCTTACTAAAAATAAAATTCCTCCTCATTTCTGTCCTCAATGGACATCCCTCTATTTTGAGTCTGTGCCCTCTGGTTTTAGACTCATCCACAATAGGAAACAACCTCTCCATATCCACTCTAACTGGGCCTCTTAATACTCGAAAATCGTCAATCCCTTCATTCTTCTAAATTCCAATGAGTGCAGGCCCAGAGTCATCAAATGCCCCTCATACGTTAACCTTTTAATTGCTGGAATCATTCTGGAGAACCTCCTTGGACACTCTCCAATGGCAGCATATCTTTTCTTAGATAAGCGTCGAAATCTGCTCATAATACTCAAAGAGAGGTCTCGCTTGCGTCTTATAAAGCCTCAGCATCATATCCTTGCTCTGAAATTCTGGTCCTTTCAAAATGAATGCTAACATTGCACTTGCCTTCCTTCCCACTCACTCAACCTGCAAATTAAACTTTGGGGAATCCTGCAAGAGAACTCCCAAGTCCTTTTGCATTTCTGACTTCTGAGTTTTCTCCCCACTTAGAAAATAGTCTACACCTTTATTCCTTTTACCAAAGTGCATGACCATAAAGGTCCCTATAATGTATTTCATCAGCCACTTCTTTTCTCATTCTCCGATGTGTCTAAGTCTTTCTGCAGACTTCCTTCTTCCTCAATACTACCTGCCTATCCTTGTATCATCTACAAACTTAGCTACAAAAACATTAATCCTATCATCTAAATGACTGACACATGAAATGAAAAGGACTGGTCCCAACATCATCTCCTGCAGAACACCACTAGTCACCAGCAGTTAACCAGAATGAAAATGGGCATTATTCTCACTCTTTGCACCTTATCAGTCAGACAACCTTCTATCCATGTTAGTATCTTCCCTATGGTACCATGGGTGCTTAACTTGTTAAACAGCCTCATGTGCAACACTTTGTCAAAGGCCTTCTGAAAGTCCACTGACTTTCCTTTATCCTGCCTGTTATTTCCTCAAAAAATTCCAACAGATTTGTTAGGCAAGATTTCCCCTTAAGGAAACCAAGTTGACTTCGACCTACTTTTATTGCTTGCCATCAAGTACCCAGCCCTACAATTTCCTTTCTGTTGACTCTTCCCTTCTTGAAAAATGGAATGACATGTGAAAATTTCCAGCCCTCCAAAACCATTCCAGAATCTAGTGGTTCTTGAAAGATCATTACTAATGCCTCCTTAATCTCTTCAATTACCTCTTCCAGAACCCTGGGGTATAGTCCATTTGGTCCAGGTGACTTATCTACATTTAGATATTTAGGCTTTCCAAGCACTTTCTCCTTAGAAATAGCAACTACACTCACTTCTGCCCCCGACATACTTGAATTTCTGGCATACGGCTAGTGTCTTCCACAGTGAAAGCCTTCGCAAAATACTTATTAACTACATCTATCATTTCTTTGTCCCACATTACTACCTCCCTACTGTCATTTCCACTTCTCTTTGACTCTTTATATATCCGTAAAATCTTCTAATATCCTCTTTTCTATTATTGACTAGCTTACCTTCATATTTCATCTTTACTCTCTTTGTCTTTTCTTGTTGCCTTCTGTTGTTTTTTTAAAAATTTCCCAATCCTCTACCTTCCCACTAATTTTTACTATATTATATGCCCTTTCTTTTGCTTTGATGCTGTCTTTGACTTCCCTTGTCAGCCACGATTGCCTCATCCTCCCTTTAGAATGTTTCTTCATCTTTGGAATGTATCAACCGGCACCTTCTGAATTGCCCCTAGAAACTGTAGGCAATGCTGTTCTGCCATCATTCCTGCTAGTGTCCCCTTCCAATCAACTTTGGCCAGCACCTCTCTTATGCCTCTGTAATTCCCTTTAATTCACTGTAATACTGATACATGTGACTTCCCCTTCACACTCTCAGATTTCTGGATAAATTCAGAATCAGAATCATGCATAATATCACCAGCATATGTCATAAAATCTGTTTTTCTCTGTGGCAGCAGTACAATGCAATATATAACAATAGAAAAAAATTGAATTGCAGTAAGTATATCTATAATTAAAGAGTTAAACTAAATGAAGTTAAAAAATAGAAATTAAAAAGTAATGAGAGTGAGTGAGGTGAGGTGAGGTAAGGTGAATTCTATCATATTATGCTCGCTGTCTCCTAAGGGTTCCTTTACCTTAAGTTCCCTAATCAAATTTGGTTCATTACACAACACCCAATCCAGAATTGCCATTGCACTAGTTGGCTCAACCACAAGATACTCTAAAAAAATAATCTCCTGGCATGCTACAAACTCCTTCTCTTGGGTTCCAGCACCAACCAGATTTTCCCAATCGACATCCCTTTTAAAATCCACATATTGTAACATTCATTGTAATAATACAACTATTTTGACATTGCCCTTTTGATATACATTTTCTATCTCCTGTCATAATTTGTAAACCACATCATTGCCTCTATTTGAAGGCGTGCATATAAATCCTATCAGGGTACTTTTACCCTTGCAGTTTCTTATCGATTCACAACAATTCTACACCTTCCGATCCCACGCCACCTCTTTCTCATAATTTGATTTTATCTTTTACCCGGAGAATCTTCTGAGGCAGAGATATCCAGGGCCCTAGCATCTGGAAGGCAGCAGACCATCCTTGCTTCTTCTACGCGGTCACAGAGTATCCTGCCTCGCCCTTAATTATCAAATCTCCAATCACTATCACTTTGCCTGACTTTACACTTCCCTGCTGAGCCTCGGAGCCAGCCACAGTGCCACTGATGTGTCACCCTCCCAGCAGTACCCAAAGCAGTATACTTATTGTTAAGGGGAATGGCCACAGGTGTGCCCTGCACTGATTGCTTACTGTTCTTACCTCTCCTGGTGGTCACCCACCTACTTTCTGAAGCCTGCTCTCTAGGTGTGCCCACCTCAGTAATAGTCCCATCTATGAGCTTTTCAGCCTCCCAGATGATTCTGACTATATACAGCTCCAGCTCCTTGTCAGCCAGGAGCTACAGTTGGATGCCCTTCCCACAGATGTTGTCATCAGGTAGACTGTCATCCCTAAAATCCCACATATCACAGGAGAATTCCACTTCCTGAACTGCCGCCTTGCCTACACTTGTTGTACCTCTAACTTCTCAAGCTGAAGTTCTAGCCTGCACCTCGTCTCGATGAAGCCTCAAGCCTGGACACTCTAACAAAAGACACTCCAGCAATAGCCGCTCCGCCTACAGCGCACTTCTTCTTATTGGCCCTTGCTGAGAGCCAAAGAGATCGCCTAAGAGCCCATCAGAAGGTTCCAAAAGGCCCCGAGCTCTTAATAAACTTGGCCTTGGCTTACCAGCAAACAACTTCTCATTGATATCGTATTTGTTAAATAGGGGCCGTGCACAATACTGATTTGATGGAGACGGATGTGAGAAGCATGGAAGAACATCTGGAGAAACTTCTGAAATGCCTGCTTCGCTGCTGCTGCTACTGTGCGATTGAGAATCTCCGGAGGGGAAGGGCCCAAATCCTTGGCTTTGCCTATAGCCGGGGTCGGAGTCAAAGCACTCGGCAGAGATGGTGCTCGGTGCTTGGTGTCGGAGGGCTGGTCGGAGGCTCGAAGTTTTCGGACGGGCTCAACAGTCGGCTGTGGTCGGGTGCTTCCAGGATGCTGCATCGGCAAGTTTGCGGTGCTGGAAGCTCATGGCAGGGAGAGTTTCTCCCTTCAACCGTCTGCGTGAGATGATGGGACTTTTGAGAGACTTTGAGACTTTTTTTTACCGTGCCCATTGTCTGTTCTTCATCAAATTACTGTATTGCTTTGCACTGTTGTGACTATATCTTATAATTATGTGGTTTTTGTCAGATTTTTAGTCTTGGTTTGTCTTGTGTTTCTGTGATATCATTCTATAGGAACAAATTGTATCATTTCTTAATGCATGCATTACTAAATGACAATAAAAGAGGACTGCGTGTCCTCATAATCTAATCTAATCTAATAATAAATTCAGCCCAGCAAGTAGTTCCAAAAAGTCCCGAGATTTTTTTAAACCTCGCCAGCCAACAACTTCTTGCACTTATTTCAGCCTGCGTAAAAAGCAGATCTGAGGGGCAAGCCTTTCCACACAGAGATTGGTGGGTATATGGAATAGCCTGCCAGAGGAAGTGAAAGAGGCAGATACAATTACAAGGTTTAAAAAGCATTTGGACGGGTACATGGATGGCAAAGATGTATAAAGATATGGTGCAAACACAGGTGAATGGAACTTGTTTCAAAGTGCAGCTTTCTTCTCAGGTTCAAATTAGGCTGAAGGGCAGTGTTATTTTATGAATCTGAAATGGAAAACAGAAAATGCTGGAAACACCAGCAGGTCAGGCAGTGTTTGTGGGAAAATGATCAATATTTCAGTACCTTCATCACAACTGAATACTAGAAATGCAAGTTAGCTTAGGCAGTAGAGAAGGCAAGGGCAGATGGTGCGTGAAGCAAAGTGAATATCTTTGATTGGGTAACACCAGATGACTTTAGCAGTACACACAGTTTGCCAGAGGAACTCAGCAGGTCAAGCAGCTTCTATGGATGGGCATAAACAGTTGGCGTTTTGGGCCTAGACCCTTCATCTGGACTGAAAATGAAAAGGAAAGGGGAAGAAGTCAGAATAAGAAGGTGGGGCAGAGAGAGAGGAAGAAGTATAAAGTGGCAGGTGATAGGTGAAACTGGGAGAGGGGGAGGGGTGAAGTAAAAACCTTGGAAGTTGATTGGCCGAAGAGATAAAGGGCTGGAGAAGGTAGAATCTGATTGGAGAAGACAGAAGACCATGGAAGAAAGGGAAGGGGAAAGGACCACCAGAGGGAGGTGATGGGCAGGTAAGGAGATAAGGTGTGAAAGGGAAACAAGAATGGAGAATGGCGAATGGTGAACCAGGTGACTTAAGGTGGCATTTAATGAGTAGTTAAATTCAGGTGAAACTTCTTTATTAGTATAATGCCTACCTAATATTATGATTGATTGGTTGCCCCCCATATCTGACAATGACAGTTGAGAAAACCTGTGTGGGTTAGTTTTTAATGTGGAAAAGCTGATGCACTGAGATAGTCCCATTCTCTAAACCTCAGAAGTTCAGATCCTGTGATACAAGTAGTTGTCAGAACTGGAGTCTTCCCTGGCTGCAGTGGATGACTCCTTCTGTGCCTTGTCTTGCCCTTGGCGTTACAGAGCCACTTTCCTGGCCAATGGATTTCATCCAGCCTGTCTGCCAGAGCTGGCTTTGTATGCTGAGATAGGTATGTCCCTATCTCACTGGAATATGAGGCCCGACAGCTACCCATATCTATATTAGCCTGTCTGTCAAAGTGATGTACCGGGGTACGGCCACTGTTGCATGCAAGTAGCTTCTTGGAGCCACAGGTGAGAGCTGAGTGTCCCTTGGGGCCCAAAGGGGTGTGAACTGCCCTAAAACGGACATGAGAAGCCCCTTCACCAGAGATATGACCCTTCCCTGGACACTGCATACACCCTATCGAATATACATTGACAGTGCCGGAGGTGAGGATCGAACCCAGGTCTCTCACAGTGCCTCTGTGCCGTTAAGTCCAACTGTTCACCTCTGTGCAGCAAAAATCCCTGAATATTACATAAGTTCTTCACCTTGAAACAATGGAAGATTTGGGGGGAAGATCATGAGGAAAGTTAACTATCTTTGAAGAAAATACAGAATGTTATCATTTTACCAAATGGCAAGCAAGTGACAGTTGCCGGTGCTTACATGGACCTGAACAGAGCATGTGTATCAGGCAGCAACAAGGAGCAACTTTAAAATATCAGGAATCAAGCAGATTTTATAGGTTGGGCTTCAAAAGCCAGGATTCCCAAGGGAACAGGAGCTGCCACCTGATGAAATGGATCCAGCTGGGTGGCATTGGGAATGTAATGTGCCTGAGTCGGGCTTTCAGCTCATGGTGGGTGTGGTGGGCTCCTAGCCTGAAACAGTCTCACCAAAGTCATCAGTATCCCCTTCAGTAGTTCCAGGCCTCACTTCTTGTTTAATCCATGTTCCTGGCCAGGTATTGTGAGGCTTCTGAACCTACAGGCACAGGACATAGAGCAGTACAGCACAGGAACAGCCCTTTGACCCATGATGTTCAGCCAAACTAATTATTTGAATAAAATTCTTTCTACCAACACAAGGTGCATATCCTTCCATTCTGTGCACATTAATCTCCCTATCTAAGATCCTCTATCATGTCTGCATATACAACTGCTACGGGCAATGCATTCCAGGCAACCAACGCTCTGTGTAAAAGATGTGCCCCTCTCACCTTAAATGCATGCCCTTTAGTGTTAGACATTTTGACACTAGGAAAAAAATTAACACTGATTAAAGCTTCCATTGTTCACTGATTCTGCTGCCAGAGATGGGAGACTGCCTTTTGATCGCTGGTGAGATCGCTCTGCTGCCGGAGAGAGAAAGACCTGCCGCTGTGCCAGGAGAATGTTACTCAGGTTTCCTACGTTTTGGATATGGACTTGGACTGTAGACTTTATTGAGCCTTGTGGTTTTCTTATATTCTGTGTTTTTTGCTTGATCTCCCTCATTTTTTTTGTATGCGGAGAGAGGGGGATTTGGGCGATGATTTGCCTGCTCCATTTTTGTTCATTTTTTGTGAGGTGAGGATGGATTTGGGGGTTGATGATCTGCTGCCATTTTTTTCTTTCTTGATTTCATGGCTATCTGGAGAAGAAGAATTTCAGAGTTGTATACTTTGATAAGTGAACCTTTGAACCTTTGAAGATACTGCCTGTCTACTCTTTTGATTCCATGCATAATTTTACAAACTTCTATCATGCCTCCCCTCAACCTCCATCGCTCCAGAGAAAACAACCCAAGTTTGTTCAACCTCCCCCTACAGTACATGTCTTCTAATCAAAGTAACCCTCTTCTGCAACCTCTCCATAGCCTCCACATCCTTTCAATAGTGAGCTGAGCAGAACTACATGCAACAAACTAGAGTTTTATAAAGCTGCAACATAACTTTCTGACCCTTAAACTCAGTGCCTCAGCATTCTATGTGCCTCCTTTACCTCCCTAAATATCTGCAAAGCCACTTTTAATGAGCTATGGACTTGGACCCCTAGATCCCTCTGTTCATTGACATGGCTAAGAATCCTCCCATTAACAATTCCATGGCAGAATCTCTCTCTGGCTATCCACCCCATAGGATGATGATGGTTCTTTTCAGAGAGTTAGTGGGGTGGTACCCCATTCCTCAGAAAGGAACAGCGTATGCGTGAGTGGATTTTAGGTGAGTAGGGGGTTGCACAGGTCCAGACCCACCCTCTCGACATCCCCTCCTGGATCCAGTGGCATGGTGGGTTCCAAGACGGCTGGGGGAAGTTCTGTTGCAGTGAATGGCCAGACCAAGCTTTGATGCAAGGGATGCCCTTTCCGTGTTTGCTAGATGGCCGTTGACCCAACGAGAGGGTTCATCCGCCCTTTGACAGGTCTTGTTTTTCATCCTTCGGGGTGTCTAGCCACCCTCCTCACCAGGCAAGCCTGGTGGGGGAGCCGGTTTAGTCGCCGACCACCTGACCATGCGGCGGGTAGTACTGGGTTACATGGTACCGGTAGCACTCGGACGAGTGACCTGCCACAGCAGC
The DNA here is from genome assembly GCF_030028105.1 of Mobula birostris. NCBI lineage: Eukaryota > Metazoa > Chordata > Chondrichthyes > Myliobatiformes > Myliobatidae > Mobula > Mobula birostris. Next base: position 12,350,532 of record NC_092401.1, read on the forward strand.
ATAGTGGTTAGTGCAATGTGATTACAGCTCAGGGGGGTCGTGTTTCAGAGTTCAGTCCTGGTGTCCTCCTTAAGAAGTCTCTGTACATCTTCCCCGGGTGCTCTGGCTTCCCCCCATAGTTGAAAGATGGGTCATTGGGTCATTGTAAAGTATCCTGGGATTAGGTTAGGGTCAAATCAGAGTTGTTGGGGTTTGCTGGGTGGTGTGGTTCAAAGGGCTGGAAGGGCCCATTCTGTGCTGTGTCTCTAAACAAGTAAATAACTTGCGTAGTGTTCCTTTACATTTTGCCTTGTCTCCCAGTTGTTTCTTAAACTCACTTGCATTCTCCACTTTTAACAGAAAGAGTGTCAAACATACTCCGCACACGGGGTAGCAGTACCATTATATGTGGGAGGATATCCATCTCTGAACTCCACTATATAGCTTACCACAATGCGCTTTGTGCAGTCAAACTCCGATGAAAGAATGCAGGGCAGAAGGCAGCCATGTTACTACTATGCACAAATGATCTAGCCTGCCTCACTTCCCCTCCTCCTTGCATTATAATCTTGACAATCTTTGAGCATGTCTACAAGCATTGGGAGCAGTGATCCACTCTGCCTCTGGAGCCTGCTGCCTTTTGCAAAGGCCACGGCGGATTTGCTGTCGTTTCAGTTTCACATTCACACCTACCTTGAGTCACTTTCTCACCTCAGAATCAGGTTTAATATCAACAGCATATGTCGAAAAATTTACTGTCTTTGCGGCAGCAGTACAATGCAATGCATAATGATAAAATTACAGTAAGATTTATCTATAAACATAGTTACCATTGGGAAGGAGGTACAGAAACCTGAAGGCACACAGTCAGCGATTTAGGAACAGCTTCTTTCCCTCTGCCATCCGATTTCTAAATAGACATCGAACCGATGAACACTACCTCTCTACTTTATTACTTGTTGTTTTGCAACACTTATTTTTAATTTAACTATTTCATAGACATATGTGTACTTACTGTAATTCAGTTATATTTCTCTCTATATCTATTATTACATATTTCACTATACTGCTGCTGTAAAGTTAACAAATTTCACGACATACGGCGCTGATTATGAGGACGCACAGTCCCCTTTTATTGTCATTTAGTAATGCATGCATTAAGAAATGATAAAATGTTTTTTCCAGAATGATATCACGAAAACACATGACAAACCGACTTAAAAACTAACAAAAATCACATAATTATAACATATAGTTACAACAGTGCAAAGCAATACCGTAATTTGATAAGAACAGATCATGGCACAGTAAAAGTCTCAAAGTCTCTCGAAAGTCCCATCATCTCACACAGACGGTGAACCTCCAGCGCCGCCAACTTGCCGGCACAGCATACTGGAAGCATCTGACGACAGTCTGACTCCGAGTCCGTCCGAGAACCCCAAGCCTCCGACCCACCTCTTCGACACCGAGCACTGAGCACCATCTCTGCTGAGCGCTTCGATCCCGGCCCCGGCCACAGGCAATAGGCAAAGCCGAGGATTTGGGGCCTTCCCCTCCGGAGATTCTCGATCGCACAGTAGCAGCGGCAGCGAAGCGGGCATTTCAGAAGTTACTCCAGGTGTTCCTCTGCGCTTCTCACGGCTGTCTCCATCAAATCCGGATTGTGCACGGTCTCTAGTTAACACATATCGATATCAATTCGGAACGGCCGTGCTCGCCGTGTCACGCCGCCATCTTCTCCTCCCCCCCCTTTAAACTTGATCCTGATTTTGACTCTGATTCTGATATATACACTAAAAATAAGTGGTGCAATAAAAGAAGTGAGGTAGTGTTCATGGGTTTCATGTCCCTTCAGAAATCTGAAGGCAGAGGGGACGAAGCTGTTCCCGAATCACTGAGTGTGCGTTTTCAGGCTCCTGTACCTTCTTCCTGATGGTAACAATGACAAGAGGGCATGTCCTGGGTGTTGGGCATCCTTAATGATGGATGACACCTTTTTGAGGCATTGCTGCTTGGAGATGTCCTGGATGCTGGCGAGCCTCGTGCTCATCATGGTGCAGCCCCCACCTACCCTTACCCTCACTCAGCATTAAAGCATCCAAACACTGCCCTTTAAAGAGAGCTCAGGAATCTTTGAGACAATACAGGCAAGTGTTCAGTCCCTTTTGAACATCACAATCAAAGATGCCTCCTCTACTTCTCCATCATCTAACACATAAATTGGCCGAGAAGTTCAGTTGATGCATCACGTATCCTGCTCCGTTTCCCTTCCTCTAATTTCTCTCTATAAACACTTCAACAATAACTCAGGGGCCCCATCAGACCATGAGTCAGACACCTCAGAGAATGAAGATAGTGAGTCATTAACAACGTTTTCTGGTCTCCTTTTTCATATAATTCGCGACCTCCATGCACCTCCTGGCATTACACTGCTCTGTGCATTTTAACTGTTAGACTGATGTAACGTCGGGAAATATTGTGGTCACTTTGTGTGCAACAGTGAGGCAATTACTGCAAAACAAAAAAATAAAAAGATCCACACTTAGGAAATCTGAAATAAAGACAGAAATCGCTGATAACACTCATCGGGTCAGGCGGCATCCATGAAAAATGAAAAACAAAGGCAGTAACATTTCAAGCTTCAAATTCTTTGTAGTTCCTAACTTGTTGAAGTGGAAGGAAAGGAAATTGCCTTTTAAACTCACGGGGAGCATAGGCCATCGACTTTTTGCTGTTGATGTTTCTGTAGCAGGCAATTCCTTTTTTACGAGGTCGAGTTGCTAGCTCAACACTCAACCCAGCACGGATGGAAAGTGTGCCTGGGGAGCTGGCTGGGTTCGAACTCGGGAGCCTTTGCTCCGAAGTCCAGTGCTGATGCCACTACACCACCAGCCAGCTAACTTAAGATAACACCGGAGGGCAGCGCCTTCAAGTGCAGTCGATGCAGCCGAGACTGTCACTCCCGTCGACTCATTTATAAGGCCAGTGATGTTGTGGGGATTCATTCGTATGGTCAGTGATGTTGTGAGGATGGAACTGGACTCTCTGACGGTGATGTCTGAAAAGAGGATGCTATCCAAGTTGCATGCCATCTTGGACAATGTCTCCCATCCACTACATAATGTACTGATTGGGCACAGGAGTACATTCAGCCAGAGACTCATTCCACTGAGATGCATCACAGAGCGTCATAGGAAGTCATTCCTGCCTGTGGCCATCAAACTTTACAACTCCTCCCTTGGAGGGTCAGACACCCTGAGCCAATAGGCTGGTCCTGGACTTATAATTTACTGGCATAATTTACATATTACTATATAATTGTTTATGGTTCTATTACTATTTATTATTTATGGTGCAACTGTAATGAAAACCAGTTTCCCCCGGGATCATTAAAGTATGACTATGACAATGACTATGTCTACAGCCACAGCTCTAAAACAGACTGAAGCAAGACCTTCCAGGCACAGATCCATGGTCTCGCAAGACTAATGGATGTCACCAACATTTCAGGCTGAAGATACCTCTTACTTCCACTGCAATCCCTGTCACATGACCGTTTCTGTCTTTAGTTCCGAGTATCTGTGGGTTTTTGATTTTTGTGTTATAGTGTTGGTATGTCCAACAGGGGTGGAAACGGGAAGGGTTGTTTGATTAGCAACACCAATTGGAAGAAAAAAGGTCATTTCTGGTACCGACCCCTGATGGATTGTTTCTCTCCCCACAAATATTGCCTGACCTGCTGAGCAGTTCCAGAATTTTCTGTTGTTGTTCTATATTGAACCTGCCATTGATTTTGCAAAATTCACTCAATCTAAACCGTTTTCACTGTATCTCAGTACATGTGACAATAATAAACCAATTTACCAGCTTCATCTTGAAGTTTCATTAAGTATCCTCTTCAAAATCCATAATCCCATCCAGTTTATCGTCATTGGAAAACTTTGAAATACTAGTCTGAGAACCACTGTCAAACCTCCAGGAGGAAACATTAACCCTTTCTCTCCAAAGATGCTACCTGACTTGCTGAGTGTTTCCAGTTTTTATTGAATTAAATCAAACCTCTGATTTAATTGATATTTATTGACAGAGGCAATAGGCACATTTCTACTTCATAACTATTCAGTACCTTAGTGTCTTTTACATCCTACCTCTTCTTTTGCCCGTTAGATCACTGGCATCTAGGGCAGCAATGAAGGTCCTCCATCTCTGGCAGAGTTTACCATTTCTTTCATCGTGTCAGTAGCTCTTCTCACTACTGTCAGTCGTACAAGTCCCGGATGGAGTCTCAGGAATGCTGTCGCACACAGATGTAGAAGGACTCTTCATTGCTGTTTCCGTAACAGTTTAGTTTAATCAATCAAGGTTGTTAGCTCTGAGCTGAACCCCCGAACATGGAGGATCGGTGGACCCCCACACTTAGCCTGGCCTCTAACCTTTGACCTTTTTGGCATGGGTGACCCTACCAAGAGCCAAAGCACAAAGCCAGTATAAGGTTTCAGCGTAACATCTCAAATTTGAATAAAGAAGCATCCAACAGACTTGCACACCTTCAGCAAGGTCCTGGAAGATCAAATTTGGGTCAGAAACTCAAATCTATGGAGTGAGATTCATGCCTGTGACTCACCGAGGGATTTAAACTTGCGGTAGGCTGGCTGCAAAGCATACTGTAAGTATTGCTGAAGGAGACACAGCTAACACTTCCTGCGGGGGTGGAATGATGTGAGGCAGGTGATAGGTTTACCTAGTACTGGGTAAAAATCAAAGAATTCAGCACATCAAACAGCATCTGTGGGTGGAATGGAATTGCTGATGTTTCAGACTGAGACCTTGCACCAGAACCTAGTAAATGCACTCGATAACACAATTTTTCAAAAGTGTCGTTTCTTCAGAAATTGTTTTTTGTTTGTGGTAGACCGCCTGTACACAAATATAATTTTGACTACTTGTATCATGTAGGAATAAAGAGAAAAAGTAAATGAACTTATATTAAATATAATGTGTTTAATTGCATAATGGTGCTGACGCTTTCCAATAGTTCAACTAAGCTAAAAATGTTTTGTTGATGATTTTTGTTTGTACTCAGTGTCTAAGGCTTCTTGCTTAAGTGCCCAACAAGAATGAGCCGGTATTGATGGATTCCAGTTGCCCTGATGCAGTTTCTCCACGACCGCAATGTCCCGGTGAAAACTTTCACCATGCTCGTCACTGACCGTTCAAAGATTTGCAGGGAAGAAATCAAAATAGAAATGCAGAAAATGAACCTATACTGACATGATGTACTTCATGGTTTTGTATGCTTGAAGCATGTCGCACAAGCTCTGTTGTTACTAGGGATTTTTTCATGATTATTATTATTGAGATACAGCATGGAATAGGCCCTTCTGGCCCTCCAAGCTGCACTGCCCAGCACCACCCCGCCCCTCCGAATTAACCCCAACCTAACTGGCAGCCTTGTGGGCAGCCTCGGGAGAGACAAAGACTACGGAAGTAAACCCAGGCTGCAAATCCAGAGGGGAGCTCCTAAGGCGGCTGGACATTATTGAACATCCTTCCGGCACCTCCTGTAGCCAAGCCGGTGCCAAGCGTATTGCTTCATAAGCTTTCCTTTGGACTGCACTGGTGAGGCCGAGAGGGGGGATCTTGACAACTGGGCATCTCAGAATCTCCATTACTTGCGCCCAGGCTTGTGATGATGATCATCGTCACCCATTGTCCTTCGAGACAGATGGATGCCATCCAGTTATGGGACAATTTACAATGACCAATTAGCCTACCATCCGGTATGTCTTTGGACTGTGGGAGGAAACCAAAGCCCCCAGTGGAATCCCACGCCATCACAGGAGAATGTACTTTGTGCAAACTCCTGACAGGCAATGGCAGGAACTGAGCTCTGACCATCTGTTCTGTAAAGCGTTGTGCTAACCACTACCTCCTTGAGTGCCCTCCTGGTGATTTTCTCCAGTGCCACTAGAAGTTCTTCGAATTGTCAGTTATTGACAACCTGTTTGATTTGTGGACCAACATAAAATCCTTCCTTAATTTTGGCATCAGTTATTTTGTCTTGAATTATTAATTGAAATAAAAAATATAGAAGATTTTTTTAAAAAATCGTGCCTGATAGGGAAATCTCATGGCGATTTTTATGATCAGCAGCTCAAGATCCACGAGATACACCCAAAAGTGTTCAGGAAGCAAGATCTTTGTTGTCCAGTGATGTCAGAAAGAGGTTTATTTGACCTTTGACTTATACAATGTGAAATTTGCTGTCTGGCAGCAGAGTACAGTGCAAAGACATGAAATTACTATAAATTACAAAAATGAAAAGAGTTATTAATGAGGTTGCAATGACAGAAGGGAGGAAAGGTGTTCCTCAATCATTGAAGGGATTGCAATGATTCAAGCGTAGCTGGTTTGATAAGGAATTCAGCCCCGGTGGGGACCTTTATCACCCAGAGGGTGGTAAGTACCTGGGATATACAGAGTGATGGAAGCAGAGTTGCTGACTGAATTTAATAAGCATCTGGACCAGTGCTCGTATCGCCCTGGCATAGAAGGCTACAGGCCAAGTGTCGGAAGATGGCATTAATACGTCTGGGCGTCCAGTAGGTTTGTATGGAGGTGATGGGCCAAATGGCCAGTTTCTGTGCTGTATAACTGTGTCTAAAAGTAGGAAACTGTGAACGTTGAGTGTGGAACCCGATCCCATTCCTATACAGGTGGGAAATCGAGCTCTGACCAACTCAACCTTCAAGCACAACTCATTACCTCGCCATGAATATTCCCTCAACACTTCCTGCCCTTTACGTTTCCACTTGGTAAATAGTACCTCCTTGCAGTCAGAAAACATAATTGCTTCGTTTTCTTAATTAAAGTTTCCAAAAATAGTTTCCTTAAATCGACACATGATGGCCAAATGCCAGAATGGAAATCAGAATGAGTTTGATCTTGTACCGATGACTCATATATTGTAGTCAAGGTGCCAAGCAGGCGGGGACTGGGTGACCACGTCCACAGAGAGTGTGCAGAGTTGTTTTTCATCTGTTGAACCATGGAAAGTCAGTCTTATAACTTCAGGGGCTTAGGCTTTGTAGCTCGATCTGGTCCGCCTGGTTCAGAGATGCTTCTTGCTCAAAAGCGGTACGCGAACTGGGTTCAATCCTGCCATCTGGTATTGCCTGTGTGGAGCCTACACATTCTTCCAGCAAACCCTCCTGTCTCCTTCCACTTCCCGAAGCCCTTGTGCATGAGTGAATGGATCAGAATTAGGTGAAATATCACCGGCATATATCCCAAAATTTGTTAACTTTGTGACAGCAATATAATGTGATGCAGGATAATACAGAAAAAACTATGAATTACGGTACGAATATACATAGTTGAATTAAATAAATAATGCAAAAAACGGAAATAAAAAAGTAGTGAGGTTGTGTTCATGGGTTCAATGTCCATTCAGAAATTGGGTGGCAGAGGGGAAGAAGCCGTTCCCGAATCACTGAGTGTGAGCCTTCAAGCTTCTGTACCTCCGTCCCGATGGTAGCAATGAGAATAAGGCATGACCTGGGCGATGGTAAGCCCTATTGATGGATGCCGTCTTTTTGAGGCACCATTCCTGGAAGTTGTCTTGGAAACTACGGAGACTAGTACTCACGATGGAGCTGACTAATTTTACAACTTTCTGCAGCTTACTTCAATCCTATGCAGTAGCCGCCCCCATACAAGGCAGTGGTGCAGCTAGTTAGAATGCTTTTCACAGTGTCTGGTTAGCTCACATCCGTCTGTCTCAAAGGACAATGGGTGACGATCATCATCATCACAAGCCTGGGTGGAAGGTATGGAGATCCTGAGATGCCCAGTTGTCAAGATCCCCTTCTCGGCCTCACCAGTGTAGTGCAAAGGAAAGCTTATGAAGCAATACGTTTGGCATCAGCTTGGCTACAGGAGCTACTGAAATGGTGTTCAATGACGTCCAGTCGCCTTAGGTGCTCCACTCCCAGTTTTGCTGTCTGGGTTTACTCCCAAAGCCTCTGCCTCTCCCAAGGCTGCCCATAAGGTAGTGGAGATATCTACCCATAGCTGGGGGCCTGGTTCATGAGCACCAGGGTGCGTCCACACACTGGTAGGCCTGCACGCTACGTGCGTAGGGGCTAGACCTCCCTCCCATCCTCTGCTGTTCGGCCTGAGTCCAAAAGGAGGTCAGCTTCCGTGTGTCACCAAGGCTTGCCGTTGGAAAGGCTATTTGCTGACAGGGAGAGACTTACACATTCAGTTCTCCTTTTCGCAGGGCTGATTGCCAGCAGTGGAAGCTGAAAGTGAGAGCGACAAGCACTACCCACTTACATTATCCACCAGATGCATCAGGACAACCATCTGTAGAAATTTGAGAGTGTTTTTGGGACGATGATACTGTTGGTGGAATAAACGAAGATTAGTGCAAATGTGTGATTGGTGGTCAGTGAGGGCACGTTGGACATGAATCAGTGGAAGTCAGCATGGTTTCCTTAAAGAGAATCTTATCTGACAAATCTTTTCAAATTCTTTGAGGTAATAACAGGGAGGATAGGCAAGAAGAGTCTGTCAATGTTGTTTACTTGGATTATCAGAAGGCCTTTGACCAATCGAAGGTGCAGAAGGACTTGGGACTTCTAGTGCAGTGTCCTGTAAAGGTTAACTTGCAGGGTGAGTTGGTAGTAAGGAAGTACAACATTAGCATTTATTTCCAGGCGACTAGAATATAAAAGCAAGGATGTAATACTGAGACTTTTGAAGTCATTCATCAGACAACATTTGGAGTACTGCGAGCAGATTTGAGCCCTATATCTAAGAAAATATATGTTGACGTTGGTGCAAGATGGTGCCGGCAACCAAAGGGGAAGTTTTGCAGAGAGCTTACAAAGCTACTAGATACTCCAGCAGATATCTTCTTCTGAACTGTGATCACTGCAGTCTGCAGCCTGTAATTTCACTTTTAAAGATGTACTTTTGAACCAGTTAAACAATCTGGTGCATTTTTGCAATCTCCCGGGGCACTCAGCAAACTTTGCACTTGAAAGTGCAGGAATGGCCAGGGCAGACATCGCTGGGAGTAGACTTTGCATCGAAGCCCGATAGCGGAAGACAAATTAATGGTGTTCTCCATTACTCCGCATCAATCAAAACATAGATCAAGATTAAAATCATTAAGGATGAAAGTGGAAACCAGACAGGTCTTCTGCACTGTCTGCCTGTGTCTAATTGGCCTCCCTTTCTCCTCACTACTACTGTGGGCAGAATGTGCAGGAGTCTTGGGCCACACACCACCAGGTTCGGTCACATTTGTTGCTCTTGAGCTATTGGGCTCATAGACATAGGAGCAAAAGTAGGCCAATCGGCCCATCAGGTCTGCGATGGCATTCCATCATAGCTGATTTATTATCTGTCATACGGTGGGTGCTGGGAACAGACTCAAATGCAAGGCACAGACACTGAAGTAGGAGGAACAGGACCGGACAAAACTAAATGACGGGACAGGACGCAGACTAGGAGCAGGGACAGGAACACAGACTAGGCTAGGGAAGCAGGACCAGGACGAGGGACTGGGAACAAGGAGCCAGGGCGTGAACTCCGAACTAGAGACTGGACAAGGATCCAGAACCTTGGTCTTGACTCAAACTCAGACCTCAAAACCAGGTGAGGATGTGACGAGGCTCGGGTTCCCGGGGACCAGGCGAGGACGCGACGAGGCTCGGGTTCCCGGGGACCAGGCGAGGACGTGACGAGGCTCGGGTTCCTGGGGATCCGGGTTCTTGGAAGCTAGACGAGGACATGATAGGGCAAGGATACTTCAAGGCAACTCCTGGGCAGGACACGCAACTCCACCCCACAGAGGCAAGGACAGGGAGGGATAGACCCAACCGCAGGGTAACGGCAAACAGCTTGACTTACCCAACAGAGGCAAGGGACAGGAAGGGAGCTAAGTCCGGGGTGGCTCCAATTCTCAAGGTGGCCAGTAACCTCAGTGGGCTACAGAACAGCCAAATCCATATCTCAATGGCTGCACTAGCCTTCCACCAGTGGGTTGCTCCAAGGGGATACCGACAAGACAACCCCACGACCACACTCGATCCCAAGGCCACTTATATTCCCAGCCCCAAGATGAGCATCAGATGCTTATGGTTAAGTCCAATTGAAACAACGGACAGCTGGAAGACCCGGAGTCCACGGACCGGACCGTGAACCAGAATGCAGACTTCGGACCAGACCATGACATTATCACTCTCAACCCCATTCCCCTGTCTTCTCCCTGTAACCTTTGAAGTCCTGATTAGTCAAGAATCTATCAACCTCTGCTTTAAATATTCTGAATGACGTGGCCTACACAGCTATCTGTGGGAATGAATTCCTCTGGGTAAGGAAAGTTTTCCTCATCTCTGTTCTAAATGGATGTCCCTCAATTCTGAGGCTGCGCCCTTTGATTCTCGATCTCTCACTCTAGGAAACATCCTCTCCACATTCACTGTCATCTAGGCCTTTCAATATTCAATAGGTTGCAACGATATTCCCCTGTGCCCTCATTCTTCCGAACTCTAGTGAGTATAGCCCAGAGCCAAAAAAAACACTCCTCAGATGTTAACTCTTTTATTCATGGGATCAACCTCTTCAATTTTCACAGGTCCTTTCATTGATAAAGGGCTCAAAGCTGCTCACAGTACTCCAAATGCAATCTGACAAATGCCTTATAAATGCCCAGCATTGCACCTTTGCTGTTATATTCTGGTCCTCTCAAAATGAATGCTAACATTGCATTAGTCGTCCTTATCACTCACTCAACCTACAATTTAACCTTTAGGGAATCCGGTACAAAGACTCTCAAGTCTCTTTGCACCTCTGAATTTGAATTTTTCCCCATATAAAAAATAATGCACACCTTTATTCCTTCTTCCAAAGTGCATGACCATGCACATCCCTATACTATATTCCATCTGCCACTTCTGCGCCCATTTCCTATGTCCTCAACACTGCCTGTTCTTCCACCTATCGTTGTATCATCCTCAAACTTGACCACAAAGCCATCAATTCCTTCATTCAAATCATTGACATACTGTATGAAGTGAAAAGTAACAGTCTTTACACTGACCACTGTGGCACACCACTAGTCACCGGCAGCCAACCAGAAAAGGCTCCCTTTTTCCCCCCACTCTTTACCTCTTGCAAGTCAGCCGATCTTCTAACCATGCTCATATCTTTATTGTAATACCATGAACTCTTATCTTATTAACCAACCTCAGTGCTGCATTTTATCAAAGGCCCTCTGAAAATCCAAATAAGCAACATCCACTGACTCTCCTTTGTCTATCATGCTTGTTATTTCTTCAAATTATTCCAACAGGTTTGTCAGGCACGATTTTCCCTTTAGAAAATCATGCTGACTTTGGCCTATTTTATCCTGTGCCTCCAACAACTCCGAAATTTCATCCTTAATAATAGACCCCAACATCTTTCCAATTATTGAAGTCAGGCTAACTGGCTTATAATTTCCTTTCTTCTGCCTTCTTCCCTTCTTAAAGAGCGGAGTGACATTTTCAATTTTCCATTCCACTAGAATCATTCCAGAATCTATAGAATTCTTGAAAGATTATTACAAGATTCTCCATAATCTCTTTAGGTCCCTTTTTCAGAAGCTTGGGGGTGTAGTCCATCTGGTCCAGGTGACTTATCCACCTTCACACCTTTTAGTGTTCCAAGCACCTTTTCCTTAGTAATAGCAAATACACACGCTGTGCCCCCTGGCACTCTCAAATTTCTGGCTAATATATTCCACGGTGAAGACCGAGGCAAAATACTTATTATGTTTTTCCACCATTTCTTATTCTTCCATTACTACCTCTCCAACATAACTTTTAGTGGTCCAGTATTCACTTTCTCTTACTCTTTATACATCTGAGAAAAATGTTTGTATCCTCTTTTATATTATTGGCTAACTTACCTTCATAATCTTTTCTCTCTTCATGACTTTTTTAATTACCTTCTGTTCGTTTTTAAAAGCTTCCCAATTTTCTACTTTCCCACTATTTTTTGCTTTGTTACATGCCACCTCTTTTGCTTTTATGCTGTCTTTGACTTCCCTTGTCAGTCACAGTTGCCTTCTGCTCCATTTAGAATACTTCTTCATCTTTGTGATGTATCTTTCCTGTGCCTTCCGAATTACCCCCAGAATCTCCAGCCATTAATCCCTGCTAGTGTTCCCTTCCAATCAGCTTTGGCCAGCTCCTCTGTTATCTTTCCATAATTCTCTATACTCCACTATAATACTGATTTATCTGAATTTAGCTTCTCCTTCTCGAACTGCATGGTGAATTCTATCATATTCTGATCAGCGCCTCCTAAGGGTTCCTTTACCTTAAGCTCCCTAATCAAATCTGGTTCGTTACACAACACTCAATCCAGAACTGCCATTCCTCTAGTGGGCTCAACCACAAGCTGTCACAATGGGGGCTTTGAGAATGGACCCAAATGCAAGACACAGACACTGACGTACTAGGATTAGATTTAAGCAAACAAGGGAAGTGGAGATGAAAGGACGCTGGACATGGCACAGGCCCGGGACAAGACAAGGATACAGGGCCTGGGCTAGGACTTGACTAGGATAGAAGAACCAGGACACAGAACTAGGAACTAGGAGCCTGGGCATGAACTCCGATCCAGAGACTGGACAGGGACCCAGAACCTGGGTCTTGACTCGGGCTTGGATCCCAAAATTAGGCAAGGATATGACATGACTACTGGACAGGACGTGGCTGGGGTCTTGAGGCTTGAGGCTTGAGGCTTGAGCTTGGAGATAGGCTTGGGGTCTTGAGGCTTGAGTACTTGGAGACCAGACAAGGACACAATGGGGCAAGGGTACTTTGAGGCAACTCCTGGGCAGGTCGCGTGACTCCTACCCGACGGAGGTAAGGGACAGAACCAATCGCAGGGTAACGGCAAGCAGCCTGGCTTACCCGACGGAGGCAAGAGACAGGAAGGGGCAGGAGCACAGAGCCTAGGACTCAGAAGAAACAGGAACACGGAACCCAAAGCCGGGACCCCTCCTTGGGAACAGGACGTAGGACCGGGACTCATACACAGAACGCTGAACATGAAGAGACAGATCCACACACAAGGTGGGGGCAAACGGCCGGACCCACCTAGCGAAGACGAGGACAGAGACGGTTCTCAACACTAGGTAGTGGCAAATGGCCGGACCTACCTAGCGAAGGCATGGAACCAGAGAGACAATTCCACACAATGAAAGATAGTTCCTTATCTTGACCTAACAAGGCTCCGGTCTTGCTCCGGCGGTAAAACTTCAGTGATACAGGCAGGGTATACAGGCGGGGTACCCAGGTTAGGTGAGCAGGCAGGGAGTCAGGCGAGGTATCCAGGTAGAGAGTCAGGTGAGGTATCCAAGCAAAGAGTCAGGCAAGGGGGGAAAGACAAGGAGGGGAACAGAACAGTCCAGCCACAAATCCCTGGTTTGCAGAGGTATTTATGTCTCAGCCCCAAATGAAAAACAGAAACTAGAGAAAACCAGAAACCCTGGAATAAGGCACTATGGACTGGATCATGAACCGGAGTACGGACTTCACGGACCGGACCATGACACAAGCTGTTCGAAAATAAAACATTTTGTTGGCATTCTACAGAATCCCTCTGTTGGAAACCAACACCAAACTAATTTTCCTATTCTATCTGCATTTTGAAATCCTCATGAATATCAAAACCTTGCCCTTTTTACATGCTTTTTCTATCTCCCTTTGTAATTTCTCACCCACATGCAGGCTACTGTTCAGAGGCTTGTATATAACTCCTACCAGGGTCTTTTTACTCTTGCAGTTTCTTAACTCTATGCCCAGATTCTATGTCTTTTGATCTTATGTCACTACTTTCTAAGGTTTTGATTTCATTTTTTTGCCGACAGAGCCACCCCACCTCCTTTGCCTACCTGCCTGTCCTTTCAATACAAAGTGCATCCTTGGATGTTAAGCTCCTAACTATGATCTTCTTTCAGCTGTGACTCAGAAGTGTCCACAACATCATACCTGCCCGTGGGCTCCTGGATGTGCTTCACTCACTTCAGCATTGAACCATTGCTGTGAGCTCACTTTCAGGGACTCTGCAGTTCATATTCCACATGCTTTTGTTTCCTTTGCTCTTTACTATTTTTCCAATTTGTCCTATTGTGCAAGTCGGATGTGTGTGGGCTTTTTCATTGTGTTTCTCTGTTTTGTGGCAGTGAACAAGAAGATGAATCTCAAGTCTGAATATGGTATTCATGCTTTGATAATATATTTGATCTTTGAGATGGTCCACGAGAATTCAAGATTCAAGATTCAAGATTGTTTAATGTAATTTCCAGTACACAAGTGAAAGAACAAAATAATTCTTACTCCAGATCTAATGCAGCACAAAAAAACCCACAATAAGATAAAGAACATAGTAATTAAAACACAATAGATGTAAATACATAAGATAGATCATATACATTGATTGATTGTACTGTATGTCCATAAAGTGACACTACACAGACGAGTGTCTGTACGTACAGTGGTGCTAGAAGGTTTGTCAACCCTTGAGAATTTTTTCTGTTTCTAAAATGTGATCAGATCATCACACAGGTCCTAAAAATAGATGAAGAGTACCCAATTCAATAAATAACGCAAAAACATTATACTTGTTTATTTATTTACTGAGAAAAATGATCTAATATTACATGTATTTGTTAGAAAAAGTGTGTGAATCTTTGCTTTGTAACTGGTATGATCCCTTGTACAGCAATAATTTCAACCAAATGTTTCTAGTAATTGTTGATCAGTCCTGCACATCTGCTTGGAGAAATTTTAGACCATTCCTCCATTCAAAACTGGTTCAGTTCATCAATATTTCAGGAATACATTGCATGAACAGCCCTCTTCAGATCATGCCACAGCAAATCAATTGGATTAAGATCTGGACTCTGACTTGGCCTTCTTAAAACACAGATTTTCTTCTTTTTAAACCATTCTGTTATTGATTTACACTTGTGTTTCGATTCATTGTCTTGTTGCATCATTCAACTTCTATTAAGCTTCAGATGATGGACTGCTACCTTGACATTCTCCTGTAAAATGTCTTGATTGATACAATTTTGAATTCATTGTTTCCTCAATGATTGCAATCTGTCCAAGCCCTGAGGCAGCAAAGCAGCGCCAAACCATGGTGATCCTTCCACCATGCTTCACAGTTCTTATGAGGTTTTGGTGTTGCTGTGCACTGCCCTTTTTCCTCCAAACATTGCAATGTGCATTTCTGCCAAAAAGTTCAACTTTTGTCTCGTCTGCCCATAGAATATTGTCCCAGAAGCATTGTGGAATATCGCAGGTGGCCTTTGCAAATGTGATACTTACAGCAATGTGGTTTTTTTGGAGAGCAGTGGTTTCCTCCATGGTGTCCTTCCATGAACACCATTCTTGTTCAGTTCTTTTCTTACAGTGGACACATGAACAGAGACTTCAGCAAATTCTAGAGATTTCTGCAAGTCTTTTGCTGTTACCCTTTTCCACCTCCTTCAGCATTACACGTTGTGCTCTTGGTATGATCTTTGCAGGATGCCCACTCCTAGGGAGAGAAGCAACAGGACTGAGTTTCCTCTATTTCTCTTACTGTGGACTGATGAACACTCAGGTCTTTAGAAGTGCTTTAGTAGCCTTTTCCAGCTTCATGCATCTCTACAATTCTTCGTCTAAGGTCCTCTGAACGTTGTTTCGATCGAGACATTGCACATAACGGGATCTTTCCGGAGAAGTGCAGGCTCTGTCAGTAACCTGACTTTGTGTGTCTTTTTTTTAAAGGGCAGGGCACCTCTACAACCCACACCTCCAATCTCATCTCATTGATTGCAACACCTGGCTCCAAATAGCTTTTGTAGAAGGCATTATTCCTGAGGTTCACATACGTTTTTGAACCTAGACTGTAATTATTTAAATGGTGTACTCAGTAATGACAAGAAGTACAACTGTTTATGAGTTATTAGCTTAGGCAGATTGTGTTTGTCTATTATTGTGACTTAGATGAAAATATGACCACATTTTATGAGTAATTAATGCAGAAAACTGGGCAATTGCAAAGGGTTCACAGATTTTTTCTTACACGTGAAAGGTGACTCACATTTTCCAGCAGCTTTCTGCATACTGTATATGTCCTTGATGGTGGATGATCCTAGGAATGAAAAGGTTAACGTATGTGCAGCGTTTGTTGGTTCTGGGCCTGACCCGTAATCACAGGAGTTTCAGAAGAATTAAGTGAGATCTCATTGAGGCCTATTGAAAATTGGAAGACCTAGATACAGTGTACCTGGAGAGGATGTTCTAAAGGTGGTAGAGTCTAGGACCAGAGGACACAGCCTCGGAATGGAAGGACATCCGTATAGAACAGAGTTGAGGAGGAATTTCTTTAGCCAAGGGCGGTGAATATATTAAATTCATTGCCACAGATGGCTGTGGAGGCCGTCATTGGGTCTATGGAGGTTAATAGGTTGCTGATTATTAAAGGCGTCAATTGCTACGGGTAGAAAGAAGGAGAATGGGGTTGAGTTGAAAAATAATTCAGCCATGATTGAATAGCAGAACAGACTCAATGGGCTAAATCTGCTTTTACGTCTCATGTCATATTTATTGCCCCAAGATGTGTAAGGGCCCTTCCCTTAAACCAGCATCTCACTGGTCTTGAGTCTTTCCTATCATCCATCATGTAGGAAAGACAATGCACCTCCAAAACCAGATAAGGTGCGTGGCACTAAGATGAAGCTGGAGGAACTGGTGATTTCATGTATCCTGCTGCCCTAGTCCTTCTAGTTAGTGAGATTGTCCAGGTGTGTGGGGCCAATAGGTCTGGTGGGACTGAGGTGTCTACCTGGGCTGGTGTGACTGGTGGAATGGATGTTATTGGGAACTGTTGCCAATAACACATTGCCCAAGGCTGTCTCTTTCTTTCACACGCACGTCTCTCGTTCCGTGCGTAGAACTCTCGCATATCAATGAGACGGAAAGAGGGAGATGGAGGGGAGAGAGTTGACTACAAAGTGCCATTTCTCTCCAGATGGAGTGGATGCATTGAGGAGTGGGCCTAGCAAATGAGAGAGAAGACTGATGAAGGAGGGAGGGAGAGGGCAGGTGAGAACGAGAGAAATGGGATGATACAGGGAGAGAAAGAGAGAGAAAGTTCAAGGTTCAAAGTAATTTTAATATCAAAGTACATTCATATATGTCACCATGTACAACCCTGAGGTTCATTTTTTTGTGGGCATACTCAACAAATCTAGAGAATAATAACTATAACAGAATCAAGAAAAGACCGGCCAACTTAGGCATTCAACCAGAGAGCCAAAGACAACAAGGTGAAAGTGCAAAAAGAAGAAACAATAATATAAATAAATAATCAATAAATATTGAGACAACGAGTCCCTGAAAGTGGGTCCATTGGTTGTAGGAACATTTCAATGAAGGGTCAAGTGAAGTTATCCCCTCTGGTTCAGGAGCCTGATGGTCGAGAGGTAATAACTGTTCCTGAGCCTGGTGGTGTGAGCCCTGAGGCTCTTGTACCTTCTTCCTGATGGCAGCAGCGTGAAGAGACTGGGAGGGAGGGAGAGAAAGGTGTAGATGTGATCACCTGGATTAAACGTCACAGAGCATGTGACTGTGCTGAACTCCAGGGTGGGGCCCATCCCACAGAGCAGCTGCAGGTAGATATTTATGTCACGTGCTGCCCACATAGGTAGACATGATGCTGTCAGTCCTTGTTATGTATGGTCTTTTATCATAAACTCTATTGCATTTCTTTATTTTCTGATAAATGCCTGCAAGAAAACAAATCTCAGCATAGCATACAGTGATATTTAAGTACTTTGATAATAGGTTTACTTTGAAAATTGATCTTTGGAAGGGATTTGAGGTCGCAAGTTATGGGCTTCAGAAACTTCCAATGTGCTGGCATGATCAAGGAAACCAGCAATCTTAAGGTGCCGTCCACAACCTCTGGTCCTTATCCAAGCAGGCAGACTGGATGTGTCATTCTTTTCCGATAACCACAACACCTGTACGCAGCAAGCTCCTGCAGACAGCAGTGAGAGACTGGAAGGTCACCACTGACTGAAGACTCGGAGAACAAGTCTCTGCTCTTCAAAATGGAACCACGATATCACTTACATCCAGTAAATGTGTAAGCAGCTTCTCCGAAGAATGATTTTGGGTAGCGCTGCTCTGATATGGCCTAGAAAGACCCTTCTCTTCCCAGTTATTCTCTCTTCAAAAGATAGGGAAAGTTTGAAACCATATGCCACCATCCTCAACAACAGCTTCTACCCCAGTGTTACGAGTCTTGAATGGACCTCTCTTGTATGACAAAGGTCAACCCTCGACCTCTCATCTGCCTGCTTGTGGGATCTTTCATTTTTATTTGTTTCTCTGCACTGCACTTTCTCTGTAACTGTAACAACATGTGTGCCACCTCTCAGTGTTCCTCATTTTGTCCCTCCATGATGTAATTATATTTGACATGATCTAACTGGTTGGCATGGAGACAACAGCTTTTAACACCATAAGAACATAAGATATAGGAACAGAATTAGGCCATTCAGCCCATCAAGTCTGCCCCGCTATCTCATCATGGCTGTTTCCCTCTCATCCCATATCCTTTCATGTCCTAACTAATCAAGAATCTATTGACCTCTGCCTTAAATATACATAATGACAGCCTCCACAGCTGCCTGTGGTAGAGAATTCCACAGATTCACCACTCTTTGGCTAAAGAAATTCCTCCTCATCTCCTTTCTAAAAGTATGCTCTTCTGTTTTGAGTCTATGTTACTTTAGGATACGACAGGGTCTTTTAAGAGACTTTTGGATAGGTACATGGAGCTCAGAAAAATAGAGGGCTATGGGGAAGTCTAGTAATTTCTAAGGTAAGGACATGTTCGGCACAACTTTGTGGGCTGAAGGGCCTGTATTGTGCTGTAGGTTTTCTATGTTTCTATGTTCTCTGGTCTTAGAGTCCCCTACCATAGGAAACATCCTCTCCACATCCACTCTGTTGAGGACTTTCAACATTCGATAGGTTTCATTGAGGTCACCCCTCATTCTTCTGAATTGAATGAATGAATGAGTGAATGAATGAGTGAATGAATGAATGAATGAGTGAATGAATGAATGAATGAGTGAATGAATGAGTGAGTGAATGAATGAATGAGTGAGTGAATGAATGAGTGAATGAATGAATGAATGAGTGAATGAATGAATGAAAGAAATTTATTTCAGTCAATACAAACAAAACAAAAAGCATAATTTTCAACAATGATTTCATAGGACAAAATTACAGCAAAAAACATAGATATTCTTTAAAACAGACCGAAAGGGTGTAGGCTGAAGTGAGTAGAGGCTCAGAGCCATCAAACGCTCATTATATGTCAAGCTTTCAATCGGGGAATCATTTTTGTGAACCTCCTGTGAACCCTCTCCAGTGATGGCACATCCTCTCTTAGGTAAGTGGCCAAGACTGCTCACAATACTCCAAGCGAGGCCACACCAGAGCCTTATGAAGCCTCGGTTTACGTCCTTGCTTTCATTTGCTTTTAACTGCCTTGGTACATGCGCCAAGAATAAATCAATTAATTAATTAATTAATCAGTACATGAGTGGCATCTGAGTTTTGAGTTTCATCTGATAGAATTGGCTTTGAATCTACCATTTGTAATATGCAAATGGTAGTGTTGCTATTAGACTATGAATAAGACAATAATGGAAAAGATATAGAGTTAACACCACATAATTTCCCCTTTCACTGGGAAGTAGAATGAAGCTGATTGTACAAGTGCAGCTGCTGAGATCAATTGAGTTCCAACTGGCAGCCGAGCCTACGGTCGGCAGAGTGGTGAACAGTGGTCAAGATCTGGTCCAGCAGATCCTTTGATTGAACAAGCAAGCTTGGTGTTGCTGTGGAAACTAACATTCTGAGTTTGATTAGTATTGCCCCAATGAGAGTGACGTCAACTCCTAAAGGAGTTGGGGGCTTGCTGTTCTGGTTAACAACGGATAGTGTAATCCTGGTCATATTACGATTCAGGAACATGTTTGTAGACCGGATATTGAACTTTTTGCTGTTGAACTGCGGCCATATTCCACCGAGATACAGCACTGGGCGTCATGGGAGGTTGTTCCTGCCTGTGGCCATCGAACTTTGCAGCTCCTCCCGTGCAGGGTCAGACACCCTGAGCCAATAGGCTGGTCCTGGACTTATTTCCATCTGGCATAGTTTGCATATTGCTGTTTGATTGTTTGTGGTTTTTGCATTGCTATATTTATGCGCTATTCTTGGTTGGTGCAGCTGTAACAAAACCCAATTTCCCTCGGGATCAATAAAGTATATCTATCTATCTATCTATCTACGAATTGTGTAGGGTGATTGATTAGGGTTAGGGTTAGGGTTGTTGATCTTCCATGCTTTCCAGGAACATGGAGATAAGAAAGGCAGACGAATACAAGATAAATCTCGACTGCAACTTAATTGAAGAAAGAAGCAGGTTCAAGGAATCTTTTCCTCTAATCTATGAATTTTCCAGAGGGTGGTGAATCTGTGGAATTCGTTGCCAAAGGCATATATGGAGATCAAGCATGTACCAATGGGTATGTTTAAAGAAGAGGTTGATAGATTCTTGATTAGTAAGGGTGTCAAAGGTCATGGGAGGAAGACAGGTAAATGGGATTGAGAGGAATCATAAATGAGACATGATTAAATGGTGGAACGTTTGGACCCAATAAGTGAAATGCCCCAATTCAGCTCTTATGTCTATGGCATTATGGTATTATGGTCTCATTTTGAGGAGAATCAAGAAGAATTGTTGTGCATGCTACCTGTTGGGCTGAGGAAGGCCATATTTCTACCAATATATAAACTAATAACTGTAGGTTTCAGAGAATCTGACACCCCTCCATTCTTGTGAGGAAGGCTCATGGGCCCAAGATGTTGACTATTTCCCTTTCCACAGAAGGTGAAATGCTGTTTGATTAGCTGAGATGTTCCAGTGTTTCCCTTTTTGTTTTAGATTCCTGCATCCGTGGCTTTATTTGTTTACCTTTAGGAAACTACCTCCTGCTTTCTGTCATAAATAGCCAAGAAACTTAAAAGTAATTACTCCTTGTACTTGTCTGCCCCAGTAGAGGAAATAGTTCAATTTCCTGGATGCTGCTGAAGAAAAATCAAAATAGTATTCTATTTTCTCAATTTTTTTGTCTGCTTGACCAGACAGAGTAGTGGGAAGTGTATCACTTGATGAAACCTCTAGGAATATGTCTAAACGGAGTTGGCAACAGAACTCTTGTACAAGGATTGTTCGTGTGCCAATCGCCCCGAAGTATCCAAGTTGGATATGTCTCAGAGGCACCATTTTCCCAGGGGGAGCAAAAACCAAAGCAACAATAAACACTGTGAATGCAAGAGAATCTGAAGATGCTGTAAGTCCAGAGCAGCACATACAAAATGCTGGAGGAACTCAGCAGATCAGGTTGCAACTATGGAAATGAATAAGCAGTTGGCATTTCAGTCTGAGTCCATTCATCAGACCCATTGCATTTAGATCCGTGAAATCTAAATAATCATGAATAAACATCACATTTAGATTAATGAAGATACACTGATTATTAATAAAATAAATGAAGATGGGAAGGAAATATGACAAAAAATACAGCTGGTTTCACTGGGCAGAAAATTATTTTGTAAGTATTGCTTTCTCAGAATTTTGAAGGTTAACACAAATATAATTTCAGACTACCTGTATCACATAGGAATTTAGAGAAACAAGAAACAAAGAAACATAGAAACATAGAAAACCTACAGCACAATACAGGCCCTTCAGCCCACAAAGTTGTGCCGAACATGTCCCTACCTTAGAAATTACTAGGGTTACCCATAGCCCTCTATTTTTCTAAGCTCCATGTACCCACCCAAAAGTCTCTTAAAAGACCCTATCATATCTGCCTCCACCACCGTTGCTGGCAGCCCATTCCATGCACTCACCAATCTCTGCGTAAAAAACTTACCCTCTGTACTCTGTACTCCTCTGTACCTACTCCCCAGCACCTTAAACCTGTGTCCTCTTGTTGCAATCATTTCAGCCCTGGGAAAAAGCCTCTGACTATTCACACAATCAATGCCCCTCATCATCTTGTACAGCTTTTATACAGTACAGAAGAAATTAACCTTTATTGAATATAATGCGATTAATTGCAAAATGGTGCTGACACTTTGCAATAGTTCAACTAAGCGAAACTGTTTTGTTGATTGTTTTTGTTTGCACTTGGTGTCTGAGGCTTCTTGCTTAAGTGTCCAACAATAATCAGCCAACAAGGATACCAGTTGCTCTGATACTGTTTCTCAATGACCGTAATATCCCAGTAGGACCTTTCATCATGCTCGTCACTGACAGCGCCAAGACTTGCAGGGAAGAAGTCTAAATGGGAATGCAGAAAATGAATCCTTATTGACACATTGCACATCATGGTTTTATATGCTTGAAGCATGTTGTCAACCAGCTGCATGTTGTTTGATGCTCTGCAGTTGCCAAGAAAATTTAAAACTAATCCCTTGAATGCCTTCCATGCAATTTTCTCCACTAGAAGTTCTTCAAATTGTCTGTCATTGATGACCTGTTTGATTTGTGGACCAATAAAAATGTTTTCCTTAATCTTGACATCAGCTATTCTGAGAAACATCTGCCTCGAATATTGAAATCCTTCACCTTCCTTGTCCATCATTTTCACAATTTTTTTCATAGGCCCCAGTATTCTGTGAAGAGGAGGCAAAAATATCTTTGTTGGGTCTACAAATGGCTTATGTGCCATACTTTTCTGCCCTAGAACCAACTGCTTATGGACAGGCCAATCCTCTTTAACGTAATGAGATTCTTTATCATATCTATCCCACTTGCAAATGAAACAAAAGTACTTGGTGTATCTGAGCTACATTCCCGGTAACAGCACCTTTTCCTGTCAGGTCACCACAGTTGTTCCAGTTGCAGTTGCTGTACTGTATGTGTTTGAACAACTCTTCCAAACTTTGGTAATTTTCTTTCATGTGTACTGCACAGCTAATTGATATTGATGAGTGGGCAAAGAAATTGATGAGTTCTACAACAGTGCAGGATCTCTTCAATTTCACCATTGGCTCCCACAGCCACCCCAACTACATGTCCTCCCACCCTCCCTCCCACTCTGCCTCGGGTAAGGATGCTATCCATCTCTCACAAGTTCTGCATCTCTAGGGTAACTGATTTTGGGATATATGGCTTTCTGCTTTAGAGATCCTGAAATGCCCTCCTTTTTCCAATGGCATGGTTCTCCACAGATGGTGGAGCCATCACACACATTTTCTCTATTTCCCACACAGCTGATTTCACCTTCCACCCTCCTTCCACTAGACAGAACAGGGGTAGAATTCCATTGGTCCTCACCTTACTCCACACCAGCTTCTGCTACTTCCTCCAGTCCCAAAATGTTCCCACCAGCAAATATATCTTCCCTCCCCCTTTTATCTTCAGGACACCCAGGTTGGTCATTCGTTTCTACCCACCCTTCTCTTCCCCTTGCACTTTCTGCCAGCAACCATTGGAGGTGAAACACCAGTCCCTTCCAGCTTCTCCCTCACCACCATTCAGGGACCTAGACAGCTCTTCAAGGCGAAGCAGAGACTCACCTGCACCTCTTCCAACCTGGAGCACACCTATCAGTGCTTATGATGTGGCCTTCTTTACAGTGGAGAAACCAAGTGCTGACGAGACAATGTTTAGCAGAACATCAATGCTTTGCCTGCAATGGTCATCTCAAGCTTCTGACTGTGAGTCCATTCACTTCTCCTTACCACTCCCTCACCTGCCTGTATGCCCTTGACCTTCTCCATTGCTCCAGATGGACCAAGCACAAACTGGAAGAATAACTTTCCATGTTCCCCTTGGATAGCGTACCAATGGAGTGAATATTGAATTTCCAGTTTCAAGTACCCTTAAACACTGGTGTTCTCCCACATACGCACACTTGTTCACCTTGGTCTCGCCTCGCTTTGTTCTCCTTTCCATTCCCCCTCCCTCTCCCCCAACTGGTTCCACCTGCTGTTTATCCCCTCCCCGTCTGATTGCCCGAGAAGGGTCAGTCACAGAATTTCCTTGTGAGAGGATGAAGAATTGTGAGAGATGGATCTCATCCTTCCCACAGCAGTAAAACTGGATTGCTTGAATACATTCTGTAGCTGATGAGTGTCAAAGGAACACAGTAAAGGATCTAGTCTTCAACTCTTAGACATTTAGCCCAAGGGTCTATTGATTGCTCCAGGCTATTATGGGGAGATATTGTATTCTAGGCAGAATTGAAGGATATGCTGTTAGAAAAGGATAAACAC
Organism: Mobula birostris; assembly: GCF_030028105.1. Classification (NCBI taxonomy): domain Eukaryota; kingdom Metazoa; phylum Chordata; class Chondrichthyes; order Myliobatiformes; family Myliobatidae; genus Mobula; species Mobula birostris. The sequence goes on from NC_092401.1 coordinate 12,374,939, forward strand.
AAGAAATTCTGCAGGTGCTGGAAGTCTTGAGCAACCTACGCAAAATGCTGGAGGAACACAGCAGGTCAGGTAGCACCTATACAGGGAAATAAAGAGTTGATGTTTTGGGATGAGATTCTTCATCAGGACAGAAAAGAAGGAGAAGAAGCCAGAAAGATAAAGTTGGGGGTGGGGGGAAGAGGAACGAGTGCAAACTGGCTGCAATTGATAGTTGAGACCTGGTGAGGGGAAGATGGGTGGGTTAGGGAGAAGAGATGAAGCTGGGAGGCGAGGTGTGAAAGACGAGTTGAATAAGAAGAAATCTAATGGGAGAGGAGAGTGACCAAGAAAGAATGGGAATATCCTACTGAGCCCTAAGGATTTATCCACTTTAATGTTCTGTAAAAGACCTAACACTACCTCCTTCTTTATCTCAAAATTCCAAGCAAATTAACACATTTCACAGTGATCTCCTTATCTCCATGACATTTCCTTTAATAACTACTAATATAAAGTACCCACCCAGGACTCCACCCACATTTTCTGTCTCCAAGCATGAATTCCCTCCTTTATGCTTCAATGGCTTAATCTGCTCCATAGTTGTCCTCTTGCTCTTGATATAAGTATAGAACGCCTTGAGATTCTGTTTAATCCTACATGCCAATGGCCTCTCCTGGCTCTCCTAATTCCTTTCTTGAGTTCTTTTCTGTCTATCTTATAACCTTCAAGGACTTAGTTTCATTTTAGCTTCCCAAATTTGATATAGGTTTCATTTTTCTTCTTGACTGAAGCCACCACCTCATTTGACATCCCAAACTCCCTTACCTTTCCACACTTTTCACTGGTACATACCTGTCCAGTAACCTGAGAAGGTAGTCTTTAAACACCCTCCACCTGTCAGATGTGGACTTGCCCAAAACAGCTGATACCAGCTAAACATAGAACATAGAATAGTCCCTCTCGTGATAGCACATGCCCTCTAAACCAAGTAGTATCGTGGTAAACCTCTTCTGCACCCTCTCCAAAGCTCAAAATCTTTCCTATAGTCAGAACTGTATGAAATACTCCAGATGTGGCCTAACCAGAGTTCTATAAAATTGCAGCATAACCTCTTGACTTTTGAACTCAATGACTCAATTAATAAAATCAAACTTCCTATAAGCCTTCTTAATCACCCTACCAACCCATGTAGGCATTTCCATGGATCTACGAACTTTGAGCCCCAGATCTCTCTGCTCAGCAGCACTGTTTAGGGCTTTGCCTTTAACAGCATATTGTCTCCTTGCATTTTCCCTGCCAAGGTGCAACACCTCACATTTATCTGGGTTAAACTCCATCTGCCATTTCTCTGCCCATATCGGCAACTGATCTATATTGGGTTGCATTCTTTGGCAGTCTTCTACACTACCCATAACTCCACCAATCTTAGTATCATCTGCAAACTTACTAACCCACCCACCTACATTTTCATCCAGATCATATATGTACATCACAAAACAGCAGAAGTCCCGCACAGATCCCTGCAGAATGCCACTAATTACAGACTTCCAGCACGAATAAGCTGCTTCAACCACCGCCCTCTATCTTTTACATGCAAGCCAGTTCTGAATTCAAACAGCCAAATCACTCAGACCCCAGGCATGCTAATCTTCTGGATTAGCCTCTCATGAGGGACCTTGTCAAACGCCTTACTAAAATCCATGTAGACAATATCCACTGCTCTACCTTCAGCAATGTCTTTCACCAAATAACTCAATCAAGTTAGTAAGACATAACTTGCCTCATACAAAGGCATGCTGACTCTCCCTAATTAGACCATGGGTTTCCAAATGCTCACATGTCCCATCCCTGAGAATTTTCTCCAGCAGTTTCCCCACAGCTGACATGGGTCTATAGATTTATCATTCTCTAGCTTCCAGGATTTTCCCTTGTAGCCTTCTTAAATTAGGTACAACTTTAGCCACTCGCCAGTCCTTCAAGACCTCACCTGTGTCTAGAGAGGACATGAAGATACTGGTCAAGACCCCAGCAATCTTGTCTCTGGCCTCCCTCAATAACCTAGGGTTAATCCCATCAGGCCCTGGGAGACATCCCCCTTAATACTCATTGGGAGACCAAACACTTTCTCCTCCTTGACCTCTAAATGCCCTAACATAGCTCAGCACTCAGCACTGATCTCTGGGTCCTCCAAAACTCTCAATTAACTCTCTCTAGTTCGTACCTAATGCTCTTGTAATTGCCCTGCGCCAATTTATTATTCTCCCACCAGGTTCATTCCTATCCAAATCTATAGCTATCTTAAAACTTAAGGAGCTGTGGTCACTGTTTCCTGCTTTCCCACTGATAGGCTCAATTGCCCAACACCCAAGTCCGATATGGACCTTGGTCTTGTTGGACTATCCATATATTGATGTAAGAATATATTTCAAGGGTAGCTTTGGGAAATGGTTGATGCACCTGTGGAGGGAAAGGAGGCTCTATGTCATTCAGCACAGAGTAAAGTGAAGTCACATGACATCCTTACCTAATGCGACTGCCATTATAGCATCAACATTGTTGATGCTTCACGTTTTAGACTAGGGACAGCTGACAACAATGTTTGCACTCCAAGGGTAAACTTGGAAGTAATTACATTCTTGCTCCAGCAAATTAAGTTCTTGGAATTAATTGACTCTCTGAGGGAAATATCTAATACACTTGACGTCGAAGACAAGAGGTTTTTCATTATTTCTTTGTGTGGTATTGAGTGGCCCATTGATTGATCAGTAGAAAGGTTCCTCATGCCACTCGAGGCTAAGTGCTCCTGTTACCTACTGCAGCATATAATTTAAATGGCGTTCAAGTCCTTGCGGGGAAGCAATGATATGGAGTGGGTGTTTGGAGCCATTTTCTCCAGCATCGGAAGACAACACTCAACCTTGTTAAAAATAACTGTGAAGGGAAATCATTCATCTATTCGCAAAGCATCAACAAAAAAAAACTGCTTTAATAAGGGGCTCAAAGCTGACAGACTAAGGTGATGAATGATTAGTTTGCTTGTTTTAAATCGAGAGTTGACACTGAGATGAAACCCGTTGTCTCTCTTCAGCTGACTCACGATATTGTTAATGCCTGAGTGGCTGGAGAAGACTCTTCTTTCTTAACCAAACATGGTTACTCAAATCCCCTCTGGATAACACCAGTGTGTCGGCTTATTACGTGCTTAGGTCCTGCAGTGAATCCTCCACAAATACGGCTCAATCTTATGACAGTGGGATTTCCACAGTGGTCTCAGTAATTGAAAACCATAAGCCCAGCCATGTTGAGTCCTTCTAACCTAACACTGGAGCCTCTTTTCCCTCCACAGGTACATCAACCATTTCCCAAAGCTACCCTTGAAAGAGACTGGGAAGGCTCAGAGGATGGAGTGCCAACCAGCAGAGTCATACTCTAACACGAGGACTTCTACAGATGCTGGAAATTCAAGCAAAACACTTCAAATTTGCTGGTGAACGCAGCAGGTCAGGCAACATCTCTAGGAAGAGGTACAGTCGACGTTTCAGGCCGAGACCCTTCATCAGGACTAACTGAAGGAAGAGCTAGTAAGAGATTTGGAAGTGGGAGGGGGAGGGGGAGATCCAAAATGATAGGAGAAGACAGGAGGGGGAGGGATGGAGCCTCTCATATCCCTTTTGCCAATCACCTGTCCAGCTCTTGGCTCCATCCCTCCCCCTCCTGTCTTCTCCTATCATTTTGGATCTCCCCCTCCCCCTCCCACCCCTCCCAAGATATGTTAAAATGGTACTTTAATACTGTATTACTTAGAAATATAAGGACTAGTGAATAAAAAGTCATTTTTGAGTAGGACATTTTGGAGAAAGTTTGGAATCTGGAACTTGACGAGGTGAGAACGTGTTACCCACTGATGAGGAAGTCAGGTGGAACGTCAGTCCTTTGCCTCACAGACAGAAGGACATCAAAGCAAGGAATGGTGAGACGAGAGTTTCAATACAAGCTCCAATATTAAGAGAACTTAAGCCACTTGAGTTTCTCGAAGTTTTTTTGCGGGGGGGGGCTTTCATGTTTGCAACGTACACTGTCATTTTGTGTCTAAAAATATTGCAGCGTATTTAAATGTAGGACGTGGAGCATTATAGAATTGGAGATCAGCCAGTCTAGCAGCAGGGTTAATGGCAAATTGTTTCTGACTCCAGCCGTGGGCTCTAAAATAGAAAATTGTATCCCTAAGGTCCAATTTTAGCGGGATGCTCAAATTGGTGAAGATGGAAAGATTACATTTATTCAAAAATATTTTAATACCGTGCTCACAACCAGTAAAATGTCCAATTGTTTCTTGTTGATTGCTAGCAATGAAGTTAAGTGAAATAGCACCTTTGAAAAATTATCAGGTGAGATGAGCTGTGGAATTGAAAGTTAACACAAGCAGATTGTAAAATGACCTTGTCACAGCCTCTTCGGAGAATGCTATCATTCCCAAGTGATCTTCTTCTTTTGCTTTATCTGTTTTAATTTACAATGAAGAATCTTAATATGTATATTATTGTGTTGTGGATCTTTCAAAAAGTCCCATTTGAGGTGATCGATGTGAGAGAGACTTCAATTGGATTATGAGCCAGACAAGTTTTGAATCAATTGAAACTGATGCTAATACACACTCCAGTAATGGTAATATGTTGCTGTGAAAGGAATGGAATTATAAACTGGTGCCAGGGTATCTGATGAAAATAGCATTAATATTTGGGAACAAATGTTTCAATTGCTCCATAATAATCCTTATCATTGTAGCACATTATTTATAGAATTACTTTCCAGCCCAAATGATTTGGTTTGGATTTGCATTTATTTTACTGCTTTATTGGACAGATGCCTTTCAGTCAATTGGATCCATACTGGCTCCAAGCAGAGTGATCCCATCAGTCTCGTTACTGCTCTCCCAGTTGTCCTGTAGCCCCACAACATTTTATCTCTCATGCAAGCCCATCGAATCACCTTTGATTCTTTTCCCATCTTCCTACACAGTAACTTATCAAGCTATCTGGTCCTGATGAAGTGTCTCGGCCTGAAGCATTGACTGTCCTGGTCTATAGATGCTACCTGATGGGCTGAGTTCCTCCACCATGGTTTGTCTGTCAATCTGGATTTCCAGCATCTGCAAATCTCTTGTTTTTAATAAAGCTGTCAAGTGGTCTCTGGGATGTGGGAGAAAACCAGAGCACGCTGGGTGAATCCACATGTGTAAACACTACAGAGACAGTGCCAGATGTTGGGATCGAGCCCAGGTTATTGGGACTGTAAGGCAAAAGCCCTGACCATGACACCACTGTGCTGTCTTTTTATTGTGTATCACTATGACTTACTTAAGAAAAGGGGGTGTCATTTCAAAGTTCAAAGCTCAAAGTAAAATTTATTATTAAGAGTACATACATTCCACCACATACAACCCTGATATTCTTTCTTTCCTGCGAGTATTTTTAGCAAATCTATAGAACAATACCTATAAACAAGATCAATGAACAATAAACTGTGCAAATGCAGACATAAATAAATAGCAATAAATAACGAGAGCGTGAAATTACAAGATAAAGAGTCCTTAAAGTAAGGCTATTGGTTGTGGGAACATCAGAAATAGAATGAGCGTAGTTATTCCCTTTTGATCAAGAGACTGATGGTTGAGGGGTAGTAACTGTCCTTGAACCTGGTGGTGTGAGTCCTGGGACATTTGTACCTTCTGCCTGATGGCAGCAGTGAAAAAGAAGGTACAAGTGCCTTCATTTCAAAGTAAATTTATTATCAAAGCAGACCATAGGACGTAGGAGCAGAATTAGGCATTTGGTCCATCGATTCTGCTTCACTATTTCATCATTTCTCTCTCAACTCCATTCTCCTGCCTTTTCCCTGTGACCTTTCAAGCCCTGACGAATGATGAATTTGTCAACCTCCGCCTTAAATATACCAAATGACTAGGTCTCCACAGCCACCCGTGGCAACGAATTCACAGATTCACAACTCTCTGGCTGAAGAAATTCCTCCTCATCTCCGTTCTAAAAGGACGTCCTTGTATACTGAGGTTGTGCCCTCTGGTCCTAGATTGCCCCATTATAGGAAACGTCTCTCCACATCCACTCTACTTAGGACTTTCAGCATCTGATAGGCTTCGATGAGATCCCCCCTTGTTTTTCTAAATTCCAGCAGTAAAAGCCTAGAGCCATCAAACACTCCTCATATGTTAACCGTTTCATTCCTGGAATCACTCTCCTGAACTTCTTCTAAACCCTCTCCAATGTCAGCAAATCCTTTCTTAGATAGGGGACCCAAAACTGCTCACAATTCTCAAAGTAGATACAGTATATTCTATGTCACCACATACAACTTTGAGATTTCTTTTCTTGCAGACGTACACAGTAAATCCAAGAAACTTAATAGAAGCAAGGAAAGACCACACCCAAAAGGACAGACAAGCAACCAATATGCAAAATACAATCAACTGCGCGAGTACAAAAGAAAATAATAATAATAATAATAATAGTAATGATAAATAAATAAGCAACAAATATTGAGAACATGAGGTGAAGAGTCCTTGAAAGTGAGTCCATTGGATGTGGAAACTTCTCAATGATAGGGCAAGTGAAGTTGAGTTTATCCTCGTGGCTATCCCCCGAGGTCGAGGATGATGGTCTTCGTTCTATTGATCTACTTATGGGCTCTCAAGTGGCTTATGAGTCCAGTCTTGGCTTTGAAACTTCTTCCGCATTCAGGACAGGTCGTTCCAGATGGCAGATCGGGCTTTGGTTGTTGCTGCCTCTCTTTCCATTTTCTTCTAATTCTGCACATCTGTTGGCTTCGAAAGTTGCTGTTCCTTCTCGGATGATGGCTTGCCAGAGTTTCCTGTCCTTGGCATTGGTTTCCCAATTGTTGATGTCGATGTTACATTTCTTCATGTTGGCTTTTAAGACGTCTTTGAATCTCTTTTGTTATCCGCCTCCTTTACGTTTGCTTTCTTTAAGCTGGGAGTAGAAGATTTGTTTCGGCAGACTTTCGTCTTTCAACCGAACAACATGACCGCTCCATCTTAGTTGGTCCTTGATGACGTAGGCTTCAATGCTTGTTGTTTTTGCTTCATTTAGCACACTGATGTTGGTTCTTCTATCTTCCCAGCTGATATTTAAGATGTTTTGAAGACAGTGTTGATGGAACTTTTCAAGTGCCTTCAGATGTCGTCGGTATGTTGTCCAGGTTTCTGATGCATACAGAAGCATTGGGATTACCACTGCTTTGTACACTAACATTTTGGTGTCTGTTCGGATGTCAGGATCATGAAAGACTCTTGTTCGGAGGCGTCCAAAAGCTGTTCCAGCGCATTTAAGACGATGTTGGATCTTGTCATTAAGGTCGACATTGGAGGAAAGGTGACTCCCAAGATATGGAAAGTGATCCACGTTTTCCAGGGTCGTTTCACCAAGTTGAAATAATGGCTCTATCCGATTTGTCTCAAATCGTAAGGGGTAATAACTGCTCCTGAACCTGATGGTGTGAGTCCTAAGACTCCAGTGTCTTCTTCCTGACAGCAGCAGTGAGAAGAGAGTATGGCCTGAGTGGTGGAGGTCCCTGATCATGAATGCTACTTTGCTGTGGCAGCATGTAGATGTGCTCAGTGGTGGGGAGGTCTTTACCCATGATGTTCTGGGCCGTATCTGTTACTTTTTGCAGGAATTTTCATTCAAGGGCATTGGTGTTTCCATCCCAGGTTGTGATGTAGCCAGTTTATATACTTCCCACCATATATCTATACAAATTCTTCAAAGTTTTAGATGTCATGCCGAATCTTCACAAACTTCTAAGGAAGTAGAGGCAGTGCTGCGCTTTCTTCACAATTGCTGGGCCCAGGACAAGTCTCCAAAATGATTTGCTGCTCATAAAATGAAAGCAAAGTACAGTGAATCCAAAACAAAAACAGAAAGTACTAGAAAATAATGCACACAAAATGCTGGAGGAACTTGGCAGGTCAGGCAGCATCTATGGAGAAGAGTAAACAATCAACGTTTCAGGCTGAGACCCTTCATCAGCCCGAAACATCGACTGTTTACTCTTTTCACAGATGCCGCCTGACCTGTTGCGTTGCTCCAGCATTTTGTGTGTGTTACTTTGATTTGCAGCATCTGTAGATTTATTTTGTTGAAAATACTGGAAATACTCAGCGTACTGGGTAGCCTCCACTCAAGTAAAAAAAAATTGTCCAGAATATTAACTGTTCTTCTCTGCATCTACAGAGAAAAGACAATAATTCATGTTTGAGGTTAGTAAGAGGTGTCGCCTAGTTTGTACAATTTTCTGACTTTGCCATTGGACAGATGACTTTCCCATCCATCTTATTAAGCTCACCACTGCCCAGAGTCACATCAAGCCCAGCTCAGGATAGTTTGGCTGATTTCTGCCTTTAATGGGCGTCATTGAGATCAATGGATTTTTTAACAACATCGGGGACTTTAAAGATCACTATTCCTGAGACTAAATTCTTATTCTGAATTAATTTTATTTAACTGAATTGGAATCCCCAGCTGCCGTACCTGAGACCAGAACAAATGTCTCTAGATCATTAGTCTCGACCTCAAGAGAGCTTGTACGGTAATTTAAGACTGTTCTAGTGCACCTTAGCGTATGTGTGTGACTGTATGTGTGCTCCTATGTATCTTTGTGTACATCTGTGTTTGCGTGAGGGTATTTGTGTGCGTGTGTGTGTGTGTGTGTGTGTGTGTGTGTGTGTGTGTGTCTCCTTGTCATGCTGATTCAGATGATGGGTCTCTCACCTCTGAGCCAGAATGAGGACCCCTCTCCTTCCATCGCAGATGGATAGAGATTTAGATTTCTTTTAGATTATGAGGACACACAGTCCTCTTTTATTGTCATTTAGTAATGCATGCATTAAGAAATGATACAAATGAGGAGTATATTCTATGGGACAAATGGTCTCCAATGCTGTGAAAAATGTGAGGACATGAGAGCTGACCGAGGCTAACCATATTATCAGTATGGGAATAAAGGCAAGGCAGGGAAGCCTTGAACATAGAGCAGCACCACACAGGGACAGACCTTTCAGCCCACAAGACTCGTGCTGACCACGACTCCCGGTTAACTCCACCCATCTGCCTGCTCATGATCTGCATCCTCCATTCCCTGCCTGTACATACACCTGTCTCAATGCGTCATCACACCACCTGCTCTAATGGCCTGTCCCACTCTCTGTGTATAAAAAACTCACCTTATAAATCTTGTTTAAGCTTCTCCCAGCCCACCTTAAAATTATGGCCCTTAATATGTAACATTTTCACAATGGCAAAATAAACTCTATCCACCCATTCTATGCCTCACATAATTTTATATACTTCTGTCAGGGATTTGTAATGAATAATACCTTCTGACTTGGCAAAGGATAACACCTTCTGACTTGCTGAAGGATAATGCTTTCTGACTTCCCTCCCATACCTAGCATGTCCATTCCTGTTTGGATGTTACGTCTCCTGGCCATCATTTTCATTCTGATTTAACTGCCATCTGCTGTTGGAATGATGGCAATAGTTAAACCCTGCACCAGGACAATGTGATCAAATATAGAAACATTGTAGACCATTTTGTCTTCTGGCCCTCATCCACCCTTCAAAGGCTTATCACCCACTTTACTCCCATGTTCCTACCATCTTCCCTTATCCCTCAATCCTTGCAGCATCTTTCTAGGTATTCCCACTTTTTCTTAAGCATGAAATCCCTTCTGCAATGAGATCCTACATGCAGCTTGCCTCCCGAACTGCTTCTTACGCCTTAGACGTTTTCAGCAACTGGTATACAAGAACACCCCCAGTATTTATTTTACCTTCTCTTTCCCCACTAAATCACACAAAAATGTTCAAAGTTAATTTTGATTAGAGTGCATATATGTCACCATATACAACTCTGTGACTCGTTTTCTTGTGGGCATTCGCACTAGGATATAAGGAACGCAATAGAATCAACGAAAGGCCGCGCCAACAGGACAGACAAATACCCAGTGTGCAAAAGACAGCAAGCTGTGCAAATACAAAAAGAAAGAAGGACAGATAGATAGATAGATAGATGGACAGATAGATAGATAGATAGATAGATGGATAGACAGATAGATAGACAGATAGATAGACAGATAGATAGATAGACAGATAGATGGATAGACAAATAGATAGACAGATAGATAGACAGATAGATAGATAGACAGATAGATAGATAGACAGATAGATGGATAGACAGATAGATAGACAGATAGATGGACAGATAGATAGATAGACAGATAGATGGACAGATAGATAGATGGATAGACAGATAGATAGACAGATAGATGGACAGATAGATAGATAGACAGATAGATGGACAGATAGATAGATAGACAGATAGATGGATAGACAGATAGATGGATAGACAGATAGATAGATAGACAGATAGATGGACAGATAGATAGATAGACAGATAGATGGACAGATAGATAGATAGACAGATAGATAGACAGATAGATGGACAGATAGATAGATAGACAGATAGATGGATAGACAGATAGATGGATAGATAGATAGGTAGATAGACAGATAGATAGATAGACAGATAGATGGATAGATAGATAGATAGACAGATAGATGGACAGATAGATAGATAGACAGATAGATGGACAGATAGATAGATAGACAGATAGATGGACAGATAGATAGATAGACAGATAGATAGATAGACAGATAGATAGATAGACAGATAGATGGATAGATAGATAGGTAGATAGACAGATAGATAGATAGACAGATAGATGGATAGATAGATAGGTAGATAGACAGATAGATGGATAGATAGATAGGTAGATAAGTAAATATATACAGGGAAGAGTCCCTAAAAATGAGGCCATAGGTTGTGGGAACAGTTCAATGATGGGTAAATGAACTTGAGTGAAGTTATCTCCTCTGGTTCAAGACATAATGGTTGAGGGGTAATATCTGTTCCTGAACCTGATGGGTGTGAGTCCTAAGACTCTTGTACTCCCTTCCTGATAGAAGCACTGAAAAGAGATAATGAAGTCTTCCTATTTTAGAATAGGTAGATAGGCTGACCCTTATCCACACTGAGATACACCTGCCATGCATTTTCTCGCTCACCCAGCTTGCTTGACGTCAGAAAGTCAAACATGCTGGAAATCTAAAATTAAAGCAGATAATGCTTGAAACACTCAGTGGGTTGGCCAGCAGGTGTGGAGAGAGACACTATTAATGTTTCAGGTCCAAGATCCTGGGTCATAATTGCAAAGGGAGAATATGAGCTAGCTTTTGGTGAGGAGAAAATGTGTGGGATTGCTGGGTAGAACAAAGGGAATACGTCTGATAGGACAAGACCAAATGGGTTACTGGGTACAGTTACTAGCACATTGTGCCTTTGTTTGTGAACTGTGTTGTAAATGGTGAGGCTGTGAGACCAGACCACATAAGAAAAATTAAACCAAAATGATAACAGACAGAAATGACCAGTTTTGATACAGACAGAAGGAAAGAGTGAGTTACGTAACATTGCAGATGTTGTCTAGTGCCACTGGGCTTTATAGACATGATCTTCACATTATGATCAACTCAGCAGATTTCCATTCTGAGACCTTTGCTATCCAAGGGGTTCCCTTGGATACATGAAGTGTTGTAGTTTCATTATTGGACCAAAAGCTAGAACATGCAACATTCTTGCCCCAGCTAAAGAGATGACAAAATTATAAGGAGAAACAACATACTGAAAATCTGAAATAAATACTGCAAACAGCAAAAGTGCTCTTGTGGAGAGAGAGGGAGAGGGCTCTCTCTCCAGATGGAGTGGATGTGTTGAGGAGTGGGCATGGCAAATGAGGCTGGGGACTGATGAGGTAGAGGGAGAGGGAGGGGGAGGAGGCGAGGGAGAAGGTGAGGAAGAGGGAGAGGGTGAGGGAGAAGCATACCTTCCCAATGGTTCTGAGAACAAAAGGGAGAATCTTCCATATGTGCTTCCCTTTACAATCCCATGATATTTGAAACTGGCCACTAGATACCATGGCAAACAAGCCAACCAATGGGAAGAGCAGCTGCAATTTCTAAATTGACCAATCATGATGGAAGCAGCTTTCGACAGACCAAACAAGCCACGGCGCCCACAGGATAGAGAAAGAAAGAGGGAGGGAGACTAAAAGAGAGTGGAAAGAGAGAAAACAGGGAGAGGAAGAAAAAGGAGAGGAAGAGTGAGAAAGAGGAAAGAGAGAAATAAATTCTGGGAATGTGCTAAGTGTGACATAAAATAAGGTTTGTTTTAATTCCTTCTGAGATGAAGAGGGAATCCATTGAGGTGAAGTGTTAAGGTGCAGAATATATACCGAATCAAGCTCCAAAACATGCAATCCCAGCATGTCTCTCAGATGAATGAACAATAAGCTGTAGAATGATCTCAGAGGGTCAGGCAGCTTCTGTGGAGTCAAAAGAATGATCAACATTTTGAATCCACTATCTTTATCACTATCTACTTATAATATCATAACTTAACCAAGATAAACAAATGTTAACAGTGTTATGTGTATAGATATATGTGTAATATAGCTCCCAATCTAAGTTAAGCTTGGGGAAACAAAGCTTAGAGACTCGAGATGGTAAAGTAGGAAAGTTCAGTTCATCTGGGAAGGAATAACTTTAGAAAAAGATTCACTGAATGCAGGTATAGGCCAGAGTGGGGCCACTGGAGTGACCTGATTAGGTTTACCAACAACTTAACAAGTGTGACACTTTAGTGTAATATCCAACTCGTGCTTTCTTAATCTCATCACCTGAGAGAGCTGTTTCCTTTAAAAATTCAATCTCAGGGTCTCGATTCTGTTCTGCTATAAACTCCTTCCCAGACAAAGATAAATCTTTCTCATCAGATTTATTACCTGAATCCTGTTGAAACAATGAGGGCAGAAAAGTCTCTGACAGGTCATCACCACCTGAATCCCGATTTTGGCCATCATGGGTAGCAGAATTATGCTGCACAGAGCTATCTGCATTGACTGACTTCTTAGCCATACTTCGAGTTACTGCGCAGGAAGGATAAATGTTAAAATCCATCTGTGGGTCATCAGTAGCTGGCTTAGTTGTCAGCTGCACTGCAGGAACAACTTTACCATCTGCTAGGTCATTTCCTAACAACAAAGAAACACCATCAACTGGTAAACTGTGCCAGAACCCTATTTTAACAGGTCCTGAAACTAATCTTGACTTCAGAATTACCTTGTGCAGAGGTACTGAAACAACGTGGCTTTCAATGTCTTTGATAAGGTTTACTTCATCAATGTCAGTCTCATCACTAAACTTTAGAACACTGTCTAACATAAGCGACTGAAAAGCCCCAATATCTCGAAGGATTTTCACTGGTACCGGGTTGACCCTTCATTCACAGACCACAGACACAAACCCATCTGACATAAAATGATCAAATCCCTTCTTAACTGGTCAAACCTCTCAGTCCTTAACGGAGCCTCATCAGAATGTGTAGAACCCTGTGGGTTTATAGGTGCTTCACAACGCTGAATGCAAGCATTTGGGACTGCCTCCTTTTCCTTCTTCTTCTTTAGAATGGAACAATTAGCCATAACATGATCAGCTTTCTTACAATAGTAACAAGACCAGAACATTTCTCCTTCACTTGCTTCCCTTCATCCTTACTTTCGTCACTAGTCCCAGATTTAATTTCTGGTTTACCTGGGTTATCCATGTTACTCTTTTGGAAGCTCTCAAACTTAACCTTGTGGGTTAAAGCATACTCATCTGCTAATTTAGCAGACTCCTGAAAAGTGGCAACATCCTTTTCATCTAAATATGTCTTTATGTCATCAGGGACACATCTTTTAATTTCTTCAATTAAAACCAATTCTGTCAAGTTGTCAAAATCATCATCCACATTCTTAGATGTGCACCATCGGTCAAAACACACAAACTTCTCATAAGCAAATTCCACATAAGTCTGGTTCACAGATTTCCTCAAATTTCTAAACCTTTGCCTAAAGGCTTCTGGAACCAATTCACAGGCTTTAAGCACAGCCTGTTTCACTGTCTCGTAATTAGCTGCATCTCCAATTGACAAAGCAGAGTAAGCTTGTTGAACCTTACCTCTAAGTACACTCTGTAACAAAAGAGACCAGCTTTCTTTCAGCCACTTCTGACTCTGAGCCACTTTCTCATAATGCTGGAAGTATTTATCAACCTCAGCTTCATTAAATGGAGGGACCAATTTAACTTCCCAACTTGGCCACAAACTTCTCACCAGAGTCAAAAGCTGAACCGCTTTGCTCTAGCTTATCTGACTTCTCTAACTCAAACCTCCTTTGTCTTTCATTTTCCTCCCTCTGTTTTTCTGCTTCTTCCTTCAGTTTGTCTGCTTCTTCATCTGCAAACTGCCTCTGTTTGTCTTTTTCCGCAGCTTCTAATCTAAGTCTCTCTTGGTCGAACCATAATTGACCCAGCCGTAACTGGAGCTCAGGGGTAACTGGTTTACTTTCAGGAAACAAATCTAACGCCCCCCTCATCAAACACTTTCACAGCTATATAGTGCTCAACTATTTTCCTCTGAATCTCTGGCTTTCTCATAGACCATTTTATCGAAACAAGTCTCAGCTTTTTAGCAACAGCCACCAAATTGTCTTTTCTGGCATCCCCTAATTCCCCAAGGTCTGACGTTGCCAGAAATTTACCAATACCATTGCTGCTAATTTCTACACACAAATAAATCAAAAAAGAAGTAGCCAATGAGATTGTTCAATAAGCTCTGAATTTGTTCATATCCCGGACGAGCCCCCAGTTTTGTTATGAACTGTAATGTTTTATATATATGTGTGTGTGTGTAATATAGCTCCCAAACTAAGTTAAGTTTGGGGAAACAAAGCTTAGCATCTTGAGATGGTAAAGTAGGAAAGTTCATCTGGAGAAGGGATGATGGGAGAGAGATATTTGTAATCCAGGATGAACCATACAGAGAAGGCAATTACATCGAATTCCACAGGTTCCACGATGGTAATTAATAAATATCAGTTGGCGAAGATCCTCCGTCGAGTCGTTCTAAATCCACATGCAAATTGCCACCAGAGTGATCGGTCACAAGGATGTCGTCTCAAAGGGGTTACCATTTAACATACCCAGGCTAGGGTTAACTTCGAGTTGTCCCACAGGACATTCCTTAATCCACTCTTATGGGTTATATGAAGTGACAGCCACACATGCGATGTGTACTGGATCGATAACCAACCCACACTTGTGGGTATAGCAGAGTTCCAAACTCCCCAGCTTTGACAAGCTAGAGCTGCTACCCTTTCTAGGTTCGCTCCTCTCTCTCTCTCTCTCTCTCTTTTGACAGACCTCTGACCGTGACTGTCTGTGTCCTTGTTTTAAAGTTAAACAAGCTGAGACTCAGTCAGT
Organism: Mobula birostris; assembly: GCF_030028105.1. NCBI lineage: Eukaryota > Metazoa > Chordata > Chondrichthyes > Myliobatiformes > Myliobatidae > Mobula > Mobula birostris. The sequence goes on from NC_092401.1 coordinate 12,390,370, forward strand.
GAACAGCATCATAGTCCCGCCTTATTTAGGCACTCTTGAAGTGACAGTAAACGAAACCTATGGGTTCGTAACAAGTTGGACAAAGAAACAAGCTACTTTTAAATGTCTCAGGTCAGTAAAAGTCTAGTCAAAATAGATACTCAACCAAGACCAGTCTATTCATCTCAAAAACCCGGAGGCTGACGTCAGGACATCTACAAAATGGTGCTTGTGAGGCTAGGCACAGCCCAAGCACCGTCTATAGATTTATTGATGACACAACTATTGTTGGCAGAATTTCAGATGGTGACAAGGAAGTGTAAAAGAGTGAGATAGATCAGCTGGTTGAGTGGCGTCACAGCAAAAACATTGCACTCAACATCAGTAAGACCAAGGAACTGATTGTGGTCTTCAAGAAGTGGAATTCGAGGAACCACACACCAGTCCTCATCGAAGGATCAGAGAGGAAAGGATGAGCAGTTTCAATTGCTGGCTGTTAACACCTCTGAGGTTCTATCCTGGGCCCATCATATTGAATCAATTACAAAGAAGGCACAATGGCGACTATATTTCATAAGGGGTTTGAGGAGAATTCGTATGTCACCAAAGACATGCGCAAATTTCTACAGCTGTACCATGGAGAGCATTCTAACTGGTTGCATCTCCGTCTGATATGTGGGGTTGTGTTGAGCTACATTACAGGGTTGGAAAAAGCTGCAGAAAATTGTAAACTCAGTCAGCTCCATCACGGGAACTAGCCTCCCCAGTATCCAGGATATCTTCAAAAGTCAATGCCTGAAAAAGGCAGCATTCATCATTAAAGACCCCCATCATCCCTTTCGTCATTGCTGCCATCAGCGAGGAGGCACAGGAGCCCGAAGACGCACACTCAACATTTCAGGGACAGCTTCTTCTCCTCTTCCATCAGATTTCTCAATGGGCAATGAACCCATGATACACTTCTTCAGCATTCTTTCCCCTCCCTCTTTGCACTAATTATTTCATTTATTGTTTTCTATCTACTTGTTATAATTATGGTTTTTATTACTATGAATTACAGTGTACTGCTGCTGCAAAAACATCAGATTTCACAACACATGCTTGTGATATTAACTCTGATTCTGATTTCTAAATTTAATACTATTTGTTCCTTTTAACTCAATTTCAGTGTGTTTGTCTGGAAGCTAGCTAAGCATAAGCTCTTTCTATGGTCTAATCTGTCTGTCATCTGGAGAGCTGACTTCCTTCTGTATGTTCATTACATATTCTGCTGGCTTCTGGACCTCCCTCAGATTCAGAAGCTATCTGAATAACCTTTGTGGCAGTTTAGGTCGTACCCATAGAAAGGGAAATCTTCCTGTTTCAGATTGGTGATCTTTTATTTGAACAGGGAAATGTTGGGAGATAAATAAGAAACAGATAAAGAGGGGAAGGACCAAGATGGGAAAACCCTTCCCTCCCCTCACCTCTTCCTCTATTCCCACTCTGGCCTTTTATCTCTCCTCACCTGCCTAACGCTTCGCCCTGGATCCCCTCCTTCTTCCCATTCCCTATGTTCCACTCTCCTCTCCTATCAGATTCCTCCTTTACCTCTCCAACCGCCTGACTGCACTTAATGCCTTGCAGCTAGTCTACATCCCCACCCCCTACCTTTTCAATCTGGCGTCTTCTCCCTTCCCATTCTGTCCTGAAGAAGGGTCCCCCCCCCGCAAAATGTCGACTGTTTATTAATTTCCACGGATGCTGTCTGAATGATCTGATGAGTCCTTCTAGTATAGTGTGTCTGTTGCTCTGGATTTCCAGCATCTGCAGAATTTCTTGTGTTTAAAATTGGAGATCTCTGCTCGGTTGGAGAAAACGAAGAAGAAAGGGAGAACAAAGCAGAGGAGTGGGGGTAGGAGAGGTGACAGAGTAGGGGTAGGGGAGGTGAGAGAGTGGGGGTAGGGGAGGTGAGAGAGTGGGGTAGGAGAGGTGAGAGAGTGGGGGTAGAGGAGGTGGGAGAGTGGGGGTAGGGGAGGTGGGAGAGTGGGGGTAGAGGAGGTGAGAGAGTGGGGGTAGGGGAGGTGAGAGAGTGGGGGTAGAGGAGGTGAGAGAGTGGGGGTAGGGGAGGTGCGAGAGTGGGGGTAGAGGAAGTGGGAGAGTGGGGGTAGGGGAGGTGCGAGAGTGGGGGTAGGGGAAGTGGGAGAGTGGGGGTAGGAGAGATGAGAGAGTGGGGGTAGAGGAGGTGGGAGAGTGGGGTTAGGGGAAGTGGAAGAGTGGGGGTAGGGGAGATGGGAGAGTGGGGGTAGGAGAGGTGAGAGATTGGGGGTAGGGGAGGTGAGAGAGTGGGTGTAGAGGAGGTGGGAGGGGTGTGGGGAGGTGAGAGGGGTGTGGAGGAGGTGGGAGGGGTGTAGGGAGAGGAGAGGGGTGTGGGGAGGTGGGGGCGGGTGTAGGGGAGATGAAGGTGGCTGTGTCGTTTTAGGGGAGGTGGACTCCTCTCTCTCTCTCTCTGACACATTCAAACTGCTAATTGCACAATCTCTAACTGCAACTCAGCCTGGATTTTGACCGACTGCACCTCCAGGCTGGAACTTTAAGCACTACGACTGGAACCCCAGTCTCTCTTTCCCCGACCATCACTCTGCAATCCTGTGTCTCTCAGGCTCCAGTGTCAACTCTGGGGTCCATGGAGCCCCCACCTTCCCTGAACACCCCAACCCTCCTCTCTCCTCAGACACTACCAATCCTCCCTCACCCTCTGATCCCAGCTTTCACCCATGCCTGGTCTTTACAATTCTCTCTGACCTTCCCCTCTGTGAGGCAGAACATTCTGTCCTCAGCAAGAGCCTTACCTTTGTCCAACTGTGCCCGCACCTCAGTGAGTTCCGCACCTGCCATGATGCCAGGCTCTTCCCTCACCTCCTTTTCTCTGCCTACTTTGGCAAGGACTCTCCAGCCCGCACCAATGGCCGCTTCTCCCGTCTTCAACCCTCCTCCTCTTCCTGGACACCCCGCTCTGGTCTTCTGCCTGCTGAAGATCTTTTTCTCATTAACTGCTAACGAGACAGCAACTGTCTTGACTTTCACACTCCTTTCTCCAGCTGTAACCTCACTCCCTCTGAATGCAAGGCTCTCCACTCTCTCCACACTAATCCCAATCTCCCTATCAAACCCACAGACAAAGCGGGTGCTGTAGTAGTCTGGCAGAGTACCTTGCTGAGGCCAGGGGGCAACTCTCAGACACCTCTTCTTACTTACCCTTTGAACAGGACCCCAGTAGGGAGCATCAGGCCATTTTCACCTGCACCATCACCGACTTCATCGACTCTGGGGATCTCCCATCCACTGCCACCAACGTCATAGTTCCCTTAACCCGCACCTCCCGTTTCTAACTCCTGCCCAGGATCTATAAACCTGCCTGTACATGTAGACCCATTGTTTCTGCCTGCTCCTGTCCCACTGAGCTTGTGTCTGCCTACCTCATATCTGTTTAATCCCCCTGGTTCAGTCCCTTCCTACCTAAATCCATGACAATTCACACACTCTTGATCTTTTCAATGACTTTACATTCTCTGGCCTCGATCATCTCATTTTCACTAGGATGTCCAGTGCCTATACATCTCCATCCCCCATTAGGAGGGCCTCAAAGCTCTCCACTTGTTTCTGGACACCAGAACCAACCAGTTCTCCTCCACCACCACTCCTCTGTCTGGTGGAACATCCCCTCCCTTAATAATTTCTCCTTCAGCTCCTCCCACTTCCTTCAAACCAAAGGTGTAGCCATGGACACTCATGTGGGTCCCAGCTATGCTTGCCTTTTTATCAGCTATATGGAACAGTCCATGTTCCAAGCCTACACTGGCATTGATCCCCAACTCTTCCTTCACTACATCGACGACTGCATTGGTGCTGCTTCCTGACTCATGCTAAGTTCATCGATTTAATCAACTTCGTGTCCAACTTCCACCCTCCCCACAAATCTACATAGTCCAACACCTCTCTCTCTTTTCTCGATCTCTCCATCTCTATATCTGGAGACAATCTTTCTGTGGATATTTTTTATAAACCCAATGACTCTCATAACTATCTGGACTATACCTCTTCCCACCTTGTCACTTGTATAAATGCCATTCCCTTTTCTCTGTTCCTTCATCCCTGCCGCATCTGCTCTCAGAAGAAGGCTTTTCATTCCAGAACAACTGACATGTCCTCCTTCTTCAAAGAAAGGGGCTTCCCTTCCTCCACCAGCATTGCTACCCTCAACTGCATCTCTTCCATTTTGCACATGTCTGCCCTCAACCTATCCTCCAGCCAGCTCACTAGGGATAGGGTTCCTCATGTCCTCACCTACCACCCCAATAGCCTCTGCACATAATTCTCTGTAACTTTTTCCACCTCCATTGGGATCCCACCTCCAAGCACATCTTTCCTTCCACCTGCCACTTCTGCTTTTGGCAGGGATCACTCCCTACGCGATCCACTTGTCCACCTGTCCCTCCCCAATGATCTCCCTCCTGGAAATTATCCATGCAATCAGAAAAAGTGCTACACCTGCCCCTACACCTCCTCCCTCACTACCATTCAGGGCCTCAAACAGTCCTTCCAGGTGAGGTGACACTTCACCTGTGAGCCTGTTGTGGTAATCTATTGTATCCAGTGCTTCCGGTGTGGCCTCAGTGAGATTCATCGTAGACTGGGAGACCGCTTCACCAAGCTCCACCAGAAAACGTGGGATCTCCTGGTGGCCACACATTTTAATTCTGCTTCCCATTCCCATTCTGACATGTCAGTCCATGGCCTCCTCTACTTCCAGGATGAAGCCACCCTCAGGATGGAGGGAGCAACACCTTATATTCCATTTGGGTAGCCTCCAACCTGATGGCATGAACATCGATTTCTCGAACTTCAGGCCCCCATCTGTCCTTCATCATTCCCCACCCTATTTCCCTCTCTCATATTATCTCCTTACCTACCCATGACCTCCCTCTGGTGCTTCTCCCACTTCTCTTTCCACCATGGTCTTCTGTCCTCTCCTGTCAGATTTCCCCTTCTCCAGTCCTTTATCTCTTTTACCAATCAACGTCCCAGCTCTTTATTTCACCTCTCCCCCTGTCTGGGTTTCACCTATCAACGACCACCTTGTACTTCTCAAACACGAGGAATTCTGCAGATGCTGGAAATTCGAGCCACACACATCAAAGTAGCTGGTGAACGCAGCAGGCCAGGCAGCATCTCTAGGAAGAGGTACAGTCGACGTTTTGGGTCTCGGCCCGAGACGTCGACTGTACCTCTTCCTAGAGATACTGCCTGGCCTGCTGCATTCACCAGCAACCTTGTATTTCTTCCTCCCCTCCCCCGACCTTCTTACTCTGACCTCTTCCCGTCCTTTCCAGTCCTGAAGAAGAGTCTCGGTCCGAAACGTCAACTGATGCTGCCTGGCCTGCTGAGTTCCTCCAGCATTTCGTGTGTGTTGCTCTTTAAAGCTGTTTCACTGAGTTCGTACGCACTAATCATTCTTCCCAGCATCAGTTCTCTTGCCTTGGCAACCATCTGTGGTGTGCTTGCCTGTGTCATCTGCCAAGAAGATAGTAAACGCAGCCCTTTATTCTTGAAACCAGATCATTACTGAGTACTGTGTTGGTTTATTATTGTCACATGCATTGAAAAACTTTGTTTCATATGCCATCCAGACAGATCAATTCAAAACCTCAGTACACTGAGGTAGTACAATAGAACAGCAATAACAGAAGGTGGAATAAAGTCCCAGTTACCGAGTCAGTGGAGTGGAGGTTGACAATAAGATGCAAGGTCATGATGGGGTAGACCAAGAGTTCATCTTTATTGTACAAAAGTCTGGTTCAAAATTCTTACAACAGCAGGCAGAAGCTGTCCTTCAGCCTAGTGGGAAGTGCTTTCTGGCTTTTGTACCTTCTGCCTGATGAGAGGATGGGTGAAGAGAGAACGTCAGGGGTGAGAGGGGTGTTTGAGTAGGCTGGCTGCTTTACCAAGGCAGTGAGAAGTACAGAGAGGGTCCATGGAGGGGAAGCTGGCTTTCAAGGTGATCATTTTATCAGAACTTAACACCAGCATATGGTAAACATCACTGTGATTCTCCCTCAAGCACAACAGTGAACCCTCTTCCCTTCGGTGTCTGGTGCAATATTGTATTAATGATATCACTGATCCTCACTTTTGCCAAAGAGTTGAGCTACAATCTGCACTGAGAGGGCGCCTGTGGGTCGATTCCTCATTACACCTGTGGTCCTCAGTGGATTGTACCCCCCTAGCCACAAGAGCTGCTATCCGCTCCAAGCAGGTCCGTAACTTGTGTTTGATTCCAGGGTTGTAGTTCAGGGTGATCCCCACTGAATGAGTCCCAGCAACGGAGGGGAACGTCGACTCAGACCATGAGAGGCCTGCGTCGGGCATTTTCATGCCTTACAAGGCGCAGATTGGAAGTCTGTGTGGGGCGCCGCTCCTCGCACAGACACTAGAGCAATGTGTGGTTAAGTGCCTTGCTCAAGGATACAAACACTCTGCCACAGCTGAGGCTCAAACTAGCGACCTTCAGATCACTAGACGAACACCTTAACCACTTGGCCACGTGCCCAACAACAACCAGAGGATTATCTACTTGTATTTCCTTAGGGATAAAAGGAGGCTACTTAGCCCATCATTGATGCCAGCTCACAGAACAATCCCATTCCTGCACATCTTTCCCTGCGACCCATTCACACGTGCTTTTACTTTCCCCTAATTCATCCACTTACACACTAGGACCATGTTAACCTACCTACCTGCACATCTTTGAGGTATGGGGGGGAAATTGGAGCACCCGGAGGAAACCCATAGAGACAAGGGGAAAACCTGCGAGCACCACACAGACAGCACTTGAGGTCACAGTTGAATTGGGTTATTAGAGCTGTGGAGTAACTACCCCCTGTGCCAACCTTAACTGTGCGTTTCTGGCTTGAGATGAAGTTTCCACCTCTCAAGGGCAGTGTCCCCACTGTTTTGTTTTTAATCAGAAACATTTTTCGAATGGCGGGAGGAGAGGATGGCAGTGCGCGCAGCCTCTCTGGTGAAATGATATCATATTTGTTAAATAGGGTACCGTGCGCAATTCTGATTTGATGGAGACCGACGTGAGAAGCACAGAGGAACATCTGGAGAAACTTCTGAAATCCCGGTTCGCTGCCGCTGCTACTGTGCGATCGAGAATCTCCGGAGGGGAAGGCCCCAAATCCTCGACTTCTCCTGCTGCCTGCGGCCGGGACGGGGTAGAAGTGCTCGGCAGTGATGGTGCTCGGTGCTCGGTGCCGGACGACTGGTCGGAGGCTCAAAGTTTTCGGACAACTCATAATCCTCATAATCTAATCTAATCTAATAACCAAATTACGATGAACTTTAAACTGTTAGCGGTATTGCAAAATCCAATATTTCTTTTCATTATTTTTTTTTAAAAGTAGGGAGTTTCCGGTTAAAACTTACTGTCAATTTCACGGGGTAACCACGTCATCAATATCACAAAGCCACAATATTTTATCAAAATCCATGAAGAATGAGCCAACTGCTCATTAACGCAGAGAACTGGAACACAGGACGAGGCACTTTGGCCCACAGTATCTGTGCACGATGCTCATCCCTCCAGTCCCTGCATGTTCAAACACCTGCCTAAAATCCTCTTAGACACCTGCTGAAAATCAAAAGTAGACTTTAAAGACTCAGACGTTACTGACTAATAGATCAATAGCATTAAAAGGGTCTCCGTCTGGTGAGGAGTGGAAAGACAGGGATAGCAGGCTCTTTGATGCACTTCGCTGTCCTTTAAATCAACCTGACTTGCTCCTGTTCCGAGGCAACCTGCAAGCACCCATCAATTATCATTCAAATCAATGGCATTAAGGCCATCTGTATCATACATATTGATTAAAATGGAGGCTTTAATTAGGCCTTTTGTTTCCCCAAGTGAAAACAGATCTGTATTTGTCAAGGTCAGTGTGTAAGGTATGGTTCCTGGGAGGAGACAAGGAGTAATAATTTGAGCTGAAGCGGCCTCCAGTTTGAGAGGTAACATAAATGGAGATTCACAAAGAAAATGGAGGACCTCAGCAGGTCAGGCAGCATCTATGAAAAGGAGCAAAAGAGAGGAAGGAAAGAGTCCTGTTGAAGGTTCTGAGCCCCAAAGGAGTTATTCCCCTTCATAGATGCTGCCTGATGTGCTGAGCTCCCCCACCATTTTGCGTGTGTGCGTGTGTGTGTGTGTGTGTGTGTGCGCGCGTGTGTGCGTGCTTGTGTTACTCTGGATTTCCAGCATCTGCAGGATCTCTTGTGTTTATAAATAGAGATTCTCTTCCAGAACATGGAGCAGCCGGCCCAAGTTGTGGACAATTCATTCAATTCATTTTGAGATTTGATTGTTACTCCATGGTCTCTGTCCCACACTAATGTTCATTAATTGAGGGTTTTTCTGAAGCTTTCTCAATGAACTTACATAGAATGTGGAACGAAACAGCAGAAGAACAGGTACTTCGGTCCACGATGTTGGATTGAACTAATTAAACTAGTAATTAAATGCCTAACTAAACCAATCCCTTCTGCCTATGCAATACCCATCTCCCTTCAGTCTCTTTACATTCGTGTGTCTAAGAGCCTCTTAAGTGTCTCTATTGTATTTGCTGCCTTTGGCATTTGTGGGAATGAAACTATTGGTGTTTCAGCTCGAAACCTTGCATCAGGACTGAGAGTGGAGAGGGGAGATGACCAGCATAAAGAGGGGAAGGGAAGGATTCTGAAATGACTGGTGGTCAGGGAGCTCAGGATTGGAGTGGTGACAGGTAGGTAGAGCCAGGTAGGGGAGGGGAGCAGTGGGTGGAGCTGGACGGCAGAGGCAGGTGAATGATAGATAAGGCCGACAGGGAGAGGAGGAAAGGGAGACAAAATCCGATGGAACAAGGTGCAGAGGGGAGGGTGAAGATGGGGGTGAGATAAGCAGGAATGCAAAGCCTGATTTGGATAAGTGAAGAAAGTGAGAATGGAAACCATTGGGGTAGGAAGGAGAGTTGGAACAGTTGGAGCCCGATGGGGTTTGGGGGTTTGGTGGAGAAACCTGTGTGTGAAGTGGGTGGAAGAAGCCTGGAGTGGGAAGAAGAAAAAGGTGAGTGAGAAGGGAGGTAAGAACGAGGACAAAAATGGGAGGACTATAAACTCTAATGAAGAAGGAAGAGGTAGCGAATATAGGGGGATAAGAAAAGGTAAAATAGTTTTCAGGATTATGGTTACCTTAAACAGGAAAATTCAGTATTCGTGCCACCGGATTGTAGACTATGGAGGTGAAATATGAATTGTTGCTCCTCCAGTTTGTATTGTCCTTCACCTTGGCAACTGAGAAGGCCAAAAATGGGCAGGTCACTGTGGGAATGGAGAGGGGAGTTGTAATGGTTGGCAACTTAGAGATCTGAATGGCCACTGGGAACTAACGGTAGGTGTTCTGTGAAATGATGCATTTGATCTTGCCGATGTATGTAAAGGAGGCTTCTTTTGGAGCACTGAATGGAAGAGATGAATGTGAAACTTTGCTTCACCTGGATGGGCTGTTTAGGTCCTGAATGGTGGTGAGGGAGGGGATGTGAGGACAAGTGTTACATCTGCTGTGAAGGCAGGATAAAGTGCCAGAGTAAGGGAGGGGTGAGTGTGGAGGGACAAGGGAACCAGGAGGTCAAAGAGGGAGTGGTCCCCGTGGACGGCGGTAAGGAGTGTGAAGGAGAAGTATCGGTAACAGAGGAGATGCAAGATCAGACTCCATCAATCACAGTAGAATGGAAGCCAACCTTGATGAAAAATCTATCCTAGAAGAGGAAAGCCTCATCATGAGGAAGCACGTGGTGAAGATGGAGAAGCCAGAGGAAGGGAATGGCATCCTTGCAGGAGGCAAGGTGGGAAGAGGTGGTGTCTAAGTAGCTGTATGAGTCGATGGGTTTATTGCAAACATTAGCAAAGAGTTTGTCTCCTGAGATGGAGGCAGTGAAATCAAGAAAAGGGAGAGAAATGTCAGAACTGGTCTACATGAATCTCAGAGCAAGGTGGTACCTGGGAGAAGTAACACATGGAGACATCAGTGTAGCAGAGAAAGAGTAGTGGGACCAGAGAAGGTTTGGAACAGGGACTGTTCCACTTAGCCAACAAGATCAGGCATAGCTGAGCCAATGTTGAATCCCATGTCTGCAGCTGTGACTTACAAAATGGGAGAGGAGAAGTTTTGAAGGTAAGAGAACGTTCAGCTAGTGCTGGTGGAGGGGAACAGGTTAGATCTTTATTGCAGAAAAAAGTGAAGGGCTTTTAGACCTTCCTGATGAGGGATAAAAGGGCATAAAGATTTGAAGTTGGGGAATCAGAAGTTATCCAAATACCGTAGGCGATACAAGGTGTTTCAGATGTAGGTGGGAAGGTACTGGACAAGAGGAGACAGGATAGAATCAAGTTATTTTCTTTTCTATTGTCTTCTTCTTATTCCCTGCTCTCTTTGTCTTCTTCCATCAATCATTCACCAGCAGTAGTCTTCTTGCTCCACCTCTGCTCACCTCCCCTACCTGGCAAAACCTGCCTGTCATCTCACAACCCTCCTCCATCCACCAATCATCTCAGAATCCTTTTCTGCCACTCCCCTTCTCCTCTCTATTTTAGCCATCTCACATCACCACTCTCAGTTCTCACACAGGATCTTGACCCAAAACATCAAAACATCAAGTTTCTTTCGGATGCTGCACAGCTCGTTGATGTCCCCCAGCGGATCACCTTGTTGCTCTAGGTTCCAGCATCTGCTGATATAAAAACATTGATTGGTTCCATAGTACGATGAAATGAACACTTGACCTCACAGTCTACCTCGTTGTAGTTAGGAGCTACAGAAAGGTAGTCACCCCTAAGTTGTGGGAGGCAGGAAAATGGGTGACTATTCCCCTCAATAGTAAGTATATCATTGAGGGGGACAACCTATTGGGGGGAACGGATCTATAGTTAGAGGAGCAGAGATTAGATTCTGTGGATGAGATAAAGACATCCAGATCCAAAATCTTGGATCAGGTCCATAACGTTCTAAGGGAGGTAGGTGAGCAGCCAGAAGTCTTGGCGCATATTAGGTAGGAAAAGTGAGGAGTTCCTGAAGAGAGAATTTAGGGAACAAGGCAGAAAGCTGAAAAGCAGGACCACCATGGTAGAAATATCTGGGTTGCTGCCTATGCCACATGCCAGGGAGGATAAGAATAGGATGATTTAGTAGATGATTGCATGGCTGAGAAACTGATGCAAGGGGTACAGTTTCGGATTTCTGGATCACTGGGGTCTCTTCTGGGGAAGGTATGACCTGTACAAAAGGGGCAGGTTACACCTGAACCTGGGGGGGACCAATGTCTTTGCAGGCAGGTTTGCTAGAGCTGTTGGGAGGGTTTACACTAATCTGCCTGGGAGATAGGAACCAGAGTGATAGGGCTGCTGGTTTACAAGTAGAGGCAGCATGTAATGAAATGGTTAGGAAGGACAGGCAGACGATAAGGCAAAATTGTGGTCAATGGGATGAGTTGTAGTATAGGAGGGGGACAAAATTGAAAAGGGTGTTGGATACGTTTTATATTTGAATGCACACAGTATACAGAATAAAGTAGAGGACCTTGTAGCACAGTTAGAGATTGGCAGGTATGATGTTATGGGCATCACTGAGTCATGGCTGAAAGAACATTATATAACATCCGAGGATAAACATTATATCGAAAAGACAGGCAGGTGGGCAGAGGGATGGTGTGGCCCTGTTGGTAAAAAATTAAATCAAATATTTAAAAAAAAGTGACAAAGGATCAGAAGATGTAAAATCCTTGTAGGTAGAGTTAAGAAATTGCAAGGGTAAAAGGACCCTGATGGGAGTTATACTCTTTACAGGCCTCCGAACAGGATGTGGACTACGAATTACAACAGGAGATAGAAAAGGGCAATGTTATGATAGTCATGGGGGATTAATGGTGGAGAGCATTCTGTCAGGCTGCATCACTGTCTACTGCACAGGACCGAAAGAAGCTGCAGAAGGTTGTAAATTTAGTCAGCTCCATCTTGGGTACCAGCCTACAAAGTACCCAGAACATCTTCAAGGAGCGGTGTCTCAGAAAGGCAGTCTCCATTATCAAGGACCTCCAGCACCCAGGGTATGCCCTTTTCTCACTGTTACCATCAGGTAGGAGGTACAGAAGCCTGAAGGCACACACTCAGCGATTCAGGAACAGCTTCTTCCCCTCTGCCATCTGATTCCTAATGGACATTGAACCCTTGAACACTACCTCACTTTTTAAATATATATTATTTCTGGGTTTTTTGCACCATTTTTAATCTGTTCAACATACATATACTGTAATTGATTTACTTATTATTTTATTTTTTTTCTTCTATATTATGTATTGCATTGAATTGCTGCTGCTAAGTTAACAAATTTCACAACACATGCCGGTGATAATAAACCTGATTCTGATCCTGATTAATATGCAGGTAGATTGGGAAAATCATGTTGGTGCTGGCTCCTAAGAGAGAGGATCTGCAGTATGCCTACCGGATGACTTTTTAGAGCAGTTTGTGGTTGAGCCCACAAGGTGATCAGCTATTCTGGATTGGGTGTTGTGTAATGAACCAGATTTGATTAGAGAGCTTAAGGTAAAGGAACCCCTACGAGGCAGTAATCATAATATCACAGTCTTCATCCTGCAATTTGAGAGGGAAAAAGGAAAGGCAGATGTATCAATATTACAGTGGAGTAAAGGGAATTAGAGGCATGAGAGAGGAGCTGGCCAAAGTTAATTGGAAGGAGACACAAGCAAGGATGACAGCAGAGCAGCAATGACTGGAGCTTCTGGGACCAATTCAGAAGACACAGGATAGATACATCCCAAAGGCAACTATGGCTGATAAAGAAAGTCAAAGCCAACATAAAAGCAAAAGAGAGGGCATATAGAATGGAAATTAGTGAGATTAAAGCAATGGCAGTTTGGCAGGAGGTAAAGCGTGGGAATAAAGGGATCCTTTTCTGATTGGCTGCCAGTGACTAGTGGTGTTTCACAGGGATCGGTGTTGGGACCGCTTCTTTTTACGTTGTATGTCAATGATTTGGATGACAGAATTAATGGCCTGGTGGACAATACAGATTGATGGAAGGGCAGGTAGTGTTAAGGAAGCAGGAAGCATGCAGAAGGACTTGGACAGATTAGGAGAATGGGCAAAGAAGTGGCAAATGAATTACAGTGTTGGGAAGTGTATGGTCAAGCAATTTAGTAGAAGGAATAGAAGCATAGACTATTTTCTAAATGGGGAGAAAATTCCAAAATCCGAGGTTCAAAGGGACTTGGGAATCCTCATGCAGGATTTCTGAAAGGTTAATTTTCAAGTTGAGCTGGTGGCGAGAAAGGCAAATGCAATGGCAGCATCGATTTCAAGCAAACACGAGGAAAACTAGAATATAAAAGCAAGGATATAATGCTGAGGTTTTATAAGGCACTGGTGAGGCCTCACTTGGAGTATTGTGAGCAGATTTGGGCCCCTTATTTAAGAAAGGATGTGCTGACGTTGGAGTGGGTTCACTGGAGGTTTACAAGAATGATTCTGGGAATGAAAGAATTATTGTATGTGGGGTGAATGCTGGCTCCAGGCCTTTACTCACTTAAATTTAGAAGAATGAGTGGGGATCTCATTGAAACTTATTGAATCTTGAAAGGCCAAGATAGTGGATGTGGAGAGGATGCTTCCTATAGTGGGGGAGTCTAGGACCAGAGGGCACAGTTTCAGATTAGAGGGACGGCCATTTAGAACAGAGATGAGGAGGAATCTTTTTAGCCAAAAGGTGGTGAATCTGTGGATTTCCTTGCTGCAGGTGACTGTGGAGGCTAGGTCGTTGGGTGTACTTAAGGCAGAGGTTCTTGATTAGTCAGGGCATGAAAGGTTACAGGGAGAAGGCAGGGGAATGGGGTAGAGCAGACTTGATGGGCCAAATGGCTCCTCTGTCTTATGGTCATATGAACTTGCATCTTATTGTATCAGTGCTGCACTTTTTCTATAGTGGTTACACTTCTGCATTTTTTTTGTTTTACCTCTTAATACCACGTGTGTTGGGCACATGGCCAAGTGGTTAAGGCGTTTGTCTAGTTATCTCAAGGTTGCTAGTTCGAGCCTCAGCTGTGGCAGCATGTTTGTGCCCTTGAGCAAATCACTTAATCACACACTGCTCTAGTCTGTGCGAGGAGTGGCGCCCCACACAGACTTCCAATCTGCGCCTTGTAAGGCATGAAAATGCCCAATGCAGGCCTCTCATGGTCTGAGTCGACGTTCCCCTCTTACTACTTCAATGCACTGAATGATGATTTGGTCTGTATGAACAGTGTGGAAGACAAGCTTTTCAGTGTATCTCGGTACAGGTAACAATAATAAACCAATTCCATTTCCGCTTCCAAACACCTACTACTGAGCTGAGATCCTGGAGGAAACCGTTTCCTGTCTTTGGACTTTCAGCCACATGCACCTCTGGTGAAGGCCAACTTTATGGCATTCCTCTTTGTTCCTTCTTTACTTCTTACCCAAGGCAAGCCCACTGAAAATTGCCCAGAAGACTAAATATTATCAGTAGAAGCAAGAGAAAACCATCCAGCCCTTCGAGCCTGCTCTACCATACAATACCATACAATCACAGCTCCACACATCAAAGTTGCCGGTGAACGTAGCAGGCCAGGCAGCATCTCTAGGAAGAAGTACAGTCGACGTTTCGGGCTAAGACCCTTCATCAGGACTAACTGAAAGAATAGCTAGTAAGAGATTTGAAAGTGGGAGGGGGAGATAGGAGAAGACAGGAGGGGGAGGGATGGAGCCAAGAGCTGGACAGGTGATTGGCAAAAGGGATATGAGAAGATCATGGGACAGGAGGCCCAGGGAGAAGGAAAAGGGGGAGGGGGGAAAATCCAGAGGATGGGCAAGGGGTATAGTCAGAGGGACAGAGGGAGAAAAAGGAGAGAGAGAGAAAGAATGTGTGTATGTAAATAAATAACAGATGGAGTACGAGGGGGAGGTGGGGCATTAGCGGAAGTTTGAGAAGTCAATGTTCATGCCATCAGGTTGGAGGCTACCCAGACGGAATATAAGGTGTTGTTCCTCCAACCTGAGTATGGCTTCATCTTTACAGCAGAGGAGGCCGTGGATAGACATATCAGAATGGGAATGGGATGCGGAAATAAAATGTGTGGCCACTGGGAGATCCTGCTTTCTCTGGCGGACAGAGCATAGGTGTTCAGTAAAATGATCTCCCAGTCTGCGTCGGGTCTTGCCAATATATCGAAGGCCACATCAGGAGCACCGGATGCAGTATATCACCCCAGCTGATTCACAGGTGAAGTGTCACCTGTCTGGGGCCCTTTTCCCTTCTCCCTGGGCCTTCTGTCCCATGATCCTCTCATATCCCTTTTGCCAATCACCTGTCCAGCTCTTGGCTCCATGCCTCCCCCTGCTGTCTTCTCCTATCATTTTGGATCTCCCCCTCCCCCTCCCACTTTCAAATCTTTTACTATCTCTTCCTTCAGTTAGTCCTGATGAAGGGTCTCAGCCTGAAGCGTCGACTGTACGTCTTCCTAGAGATGCTGCCTGGCCTGCTGCGTTCACCAGCAACTTTGATGTGTGTTGCTTGAATTTCCAGCATCTGCAGAATTCCTCGTGTTTGCATAGAATCACAGCTGATCATTTATCTCAGGACCATTATTATACTCCATCCTTCAATCACCTTAGCATCCAAACATCTACTGATTTTTGATTTGAATGTCCTCAATGAATGAACCTCCGCAAACCCTTGCAGGAAGAATTCCAAAGATTCACCACCTTCCGGGTGAGTTTTGTACATTTCAGTGAGTTATTCCATTGGGACCACTGAAAAAAGGCCAAGAGATGGACCACGAGGCTGGCAACCTGCTGTCATTTTAAAAGTTTAAATTACTTCAAAGAGTGAGGAAAATCCATCTCTTTAAAAGTACGTAGGAAAGGGAGTTTGCTCACGAAGCTGTCAATCAAATGTGCTGCTTTGATTGAATGTCGGAACCAATGTAATAAGATTATATCTGAGAAATTTCTACAACGACAAAACCAGTTTACTGTTTAGCTTCCAAATCATCCCTGAGGCAGCTAAACTAATCCTGGGGATGGCCCGTGGTTTGCTGTGGAGGACAGGGCATTCAGAGATTCCTAATGGTGACAACATGCATGAAGACTGACATTTATGCAACTAGCATGGCCAATTCCTGTACAACCTCCCTCCTCACTCTTCCAAGAGGACCACAACCTTGTTATGGCTTGGAGGCTTGTCTGCCTCAATAATCCAGAGAGCTATGTTGGCCGGAGTCAGGGCCTTATGCTTTGGCTCTTTGTAGCGTCACCCATGCCAAACAGGTCAAAGAGTAGAGGACAGACTAAGAGTGGTCCACTGGTCCTCCAGGTTTCGGGGGTTCAGCTCAGGGCTAACAACCCTGACTGGTCAAACAAAATTGCTATGGAAACATCATTGATGTGTCCTTCTACACATGAGTAACTAAGGATAGACAGAATGGAGAACATTCATCACTGCCCTAAATGTCAGTGGTGTAAGGGCAGTAAGCCTTCCTCCTCAATAGTCTGTCCATGAGATCCATGTGCAACCCTGTTACATACCCCGTAATGGATTAAAAGAACCAGCAGAAATGGAGTCTGTTTTGCTGTTAACTAACACTACTTTATTAGTAACTACACAATACAGTGATATAAAACTAGATAAGTCGAATAGGTTAGCAGACTTTATGCATATATATATATGTGGAAGTTCAAAACCCAAACTTCTTCAAGCTTCGGTGATAAGTGCTACAGTCTTATGATGGTAGGTAAACGAAGTCAGTTCAGCTCGTGATATTGAGTTGAGTAGAATTGAGGAGAGAGAGAGGTAGTTTATTGTCCACGTAAGCTGATGCTGTTGATTCTTCCCGTTGTCCTCTGAAACTTCCAAGTTAGCCAAACTTGACCAACTTAAGAGTGCCGTCTTCAAGTGATAATCTACCAACCCAGGCAAGGGTTAGACACACTGGTAGACTCCACAGGGTCTCTCTTTCATGCACTAATAATCACAGATTGATTCCTCAGTCCCACACTCATGGGCACCTGAAAGTGTAGTGGTAATTTCACCACACCTTAGTGCGTCTGCGTGTCCTGCAAAACAAGCAACTACGCTGGTTTAAGTACTGTTGTGCCGAACACCAGCTGTCCATCATGTAGCTCCTCCTCTCTCTCTCTGTAGGAACTCAGAAGCTGGCAGTGTCCTTACATAAATCCCAAACAAACTGTGAGCAGTCTTCGCCTCTCTCTCTCTCTGTAACAAGCTGTTTGTGCTGTACAGCTTTCTCTTTCCCATAGGCAGTGTTCTTAAAAGGCACAGTCCATAGCGGGTAAACCTTAGGATTCCGCCACAACCCTAAGAATTGACCTGTCATGAATTACAGACACATTGTGAATCAGTGGTGCAGCTTGTAGAGCTGCGGTTTCAGAATTTTATTTATTTATTTATTGAGCTACAAAGCGGAATAGGCCCTTTTGGCCCTTCGAGCCTGGCAATCCCCCGATTTAATGTGGGCCTAATCATGGGACAATTTACAATGTCCAATTAGCCTACCAACCGGTATGTCTTTGGACTGTGGGAGGAAACCTGAGCACCCGGAGGAAACCTGAGCACCCGGAGGAAACCTGAGCAGCCACGGGGAAAACCCATACAGGTCGCGGCAGGAACTGAAACTAGGTCACCTGTACTGGAAGATGTTGTGCTAACTACTACGCTACCGTGCTGCCCCCAGATTGACCCAGGTACAACCCTGACCTCTGATGCTGTAGGTATATGGAGTCTGCTCATTCCTCCTGTGTCTCTTGATTTCCTCCACATCCGAAAGACATAAAGATTGGTAGGTAAATTGGCCACTGTAAATTATCTCTTGAAGGTAGATGAATGATAGAGTCTTGGACTGAGTAGGGTAGTTGATGGTCTTGCGTGGAATGTGAAATGGGATTTCTGTAAGTGAATGCTCAAAGGATAGTTTAAACCATATTCAACTCAATGATATTTCAAGCAACTGCCAGGGACTGTGGACCAAGGGTTCCCAAATTCCTGCACTTGACATCTTCATAGACTACTGCTGGGTGTGTTGTGGACAAATGATGTCCACATTGTATGGCCACATTGGTTACACATAGATGCACCAGTTCCCTCCCACACACAGAAGTCACGCTGGCAGGTTCATTGGCTGTTTGGTGTAGATAGGTGGTAGATGGTATCAAAGATGACTTAATGAGCACAAGGGAAATAAGGAGAGTGTGGACAAGGATTACTCTGCTGGGAGCCAATGAATGAATGGCGTCCTTTAACACAGAGTCATAAAGATAAGGCAGGGAGATAGATCCTTCCCCCAACTGTGTCCACACTGACCATCAACCACCTATTTTACCAGTGCAGTAATCTAAACCTTTTTTATTCTCTCCACAATCCTATCCACTCCCCCTCCCCAGAGCCATTTACAACAGCTAATTAGCCTACTGACCTGCACTTCGGAATGTGGAAGGAATCCAGATCACCAAGGAAAAGCCCATGTGGTCACAGAGAAAGCATGCAAACTCCACATAGTCAGCACTTGAGGTCGAGATCGAACCCAGGTCATGGCATTTTGTGAGGTAGTGGCTCTGCTAGTTGCTGCACTGTGCTACTCTCTTGGTAGTAAATGAGTGATTGCTACAATTACTCAAATCCAAGGAGGTTCATGGGAATGGTCTCAGGATTGAAAGGGTTAATGCAAGAAGAGCATTTGATGGTTCTCTACTCATTGGAGTTTAGAAGAATGGGGTGGATCTCATTGAAACCTATTGAATATTGAAAGGCCTAGATAAAGTGGATGTAGAGAGGATACTTCCTATAATGGATGGACTCTAGGACCAGACAGCACGGCTTCAGAACAGAAAGTTGTCCCTTTCGAACAGAAATGAGGAAGAATTTCTTTCGGCAGAAACCAGTGATTCTGTGGAATTCATTGCCACAGATGGCTGTGGAGGCCAAAGCATTGGGTATATTTAAAGTGGAGGTTCTTGATTAGTGAGGGCACCAAAGGTTACGGGAAGAAAGCAGGAGATTGAGGTTGAGAGGGATAATAAACCAGCCATGATGGAATGGTAGAACAGTCTTGACGGGCCAAATGGCCTAATTCTGTCCCATGTCTCATGGTCTTCTCTTCATTTTTGTTATATCATCTAACTTCCATTAATCAGCATACTTTGTATCAGTCTTGGGGTTGCACTGCATCCTTCAATCTAGTCTGAAATTATCCACAAATACTCTCTGTTTTCCATCCTTTAACCAACTGACATTCATGTTGCAATGGTACCATTAAACCATTGAGCATTGATTTTGTTAACAAGTCTACTATACGATCCTTTGAATGTGAATATGCAAAACACCCAACCACACTGCTTTCATCAACCCTTCCCTTTATTTCATTAGTTAACAACTGAGTTGATCAAACATAATTTGCCTTTGACCACATCTTTTTCCACATGAAAATTAATTTAATACTTGTTGTTGCATTAAGCTGTTTTCTCAACACTGCTGTTTGGGCTGAAAACTCTTCCCATTTCTTGAATGATATTTGGAATTATGTCGTTTTCGGTCACCACTCCTGCATCAACAAAACTTTGATTGCTACACACACACACACACACACACCACTGGGAGAACATAGTGAATCTGTGGATGCAATAGGATGGTCAATAATCCTGGTCAAGATCTGCGTTTGCAAGCTGGTGGACAGATTTGCCTCAACAACCTTGACAGTTTCTGATGGAGTTCTGAAGAAGATCATCAACATGAAATATTAATACCGTCCCTTCCTCAGCAGATGCAGCTGGTACAGTAGTGTAATGCTATTACAGTGCCAGAGATCACCAAGGGGCACTCAATTCCAGTACTGCCTGTAAGGCATTTGTACATTTTCCCTGTGACCAAGTGGGTTTTCTCCAGCTTTTCCAGTTCTTTCCTACATTCCAAAATCATACTGTTAGGATTAGATTTAAATTAGATTAGATTAGATTCAACTTTATTGTCATTGTGCCGAGTACAGATACAAAGCCAATGAAATGCATTTAGCATCTGACCAGAAATGCAAAGAATAGTGTTATTTACAAAATAACTGTGAATAAAGAGTAAGTACTACAGCACACAAATATAAAAGTACTGAGACGGTACAATACTGATGCAATACTGCTTAGCGCTGTGATGAGAGGTTCAGCAGTGTCACAGCCTCAGGGAAGAAGCTCTTCCTGTGCCTGCTGGTGTGGGAGCGGAGGCTCCTGTAGCACCTACCGGATGGGAGGAGAGTAAAAAGTCCATGGTTAGGGTGAGATGCATCCCTGATAATGCTTTTCGCCCTGCCCAGGCAGCATTTATGGTAGATGTTCTCAATGGTGGGCAATTGGGTGCCGACAATCCACTGGGCAGTTTTCACCACAGGCTGGAGTGCTTTGCGGTCTGATACAGGACAATTGCCATACCATACTGAGATGCAGTTGGTGATTATGCTTTCAATGGTACAGTGGTGAAAGTCGGTCAGTACACTGGGACAGAGGTGAGCTTTCTTCATGCTCTGCAGGAAATAGGGGCGCTGTTGCGTCTTTTTGATCAGGATGGAGGAATTCAGGGACCAGCTGAGATCCTCGGAAATGTGGACACCAAGGAATTTGAAGCTTGATACACGCTCCACTGCAATTCCGTTGGTGTAGATGGGAACATGAGTGTGACTCCTGACATGCCTGAAGTCCACAATGATCTTCTTGGTCTTCTTTAGTAAGTTATGTTGGCAGCCCCTTTGTTGGTAGCACCTCTGGTGGGGGAACATGTTGCGTCCTTTTCAGGGCGGTTAGTCCACCTGTGGTCCCCACCTGGCACTCAGCTCTCACCTGTGGCTCCCCGTAGCTGTTTGCATGCGACAGCCGCCACATCCCGGGCAACGGCTTCGACAAGCCGGTTAAACCAGGTGAGGGTCGCCGACGGGTCTCAAACCTTCGGTGTGATAGGGAGTTGTCTATCCCAGCATGTGAAGACAGACTCCGGCGGATTGAGCGGATGAGACCAATGGAAGGTCCAACGGTCAAGAAGGCGGTCTCTGCAAGCGTCGTGGAACGTGTAGAGCAGGACAAGACACAGAAGACGTCCTGGTCATCCACTGCGCCTAGTCCCATCTCCAGCCGTCTCGACTCTGTCTTGCCACTGGATCCAGATGGGAATTGGGACGAGAGAGTGAGGCTGACGCTGTGCAACTCTCCCTCACTTAAATCCAAATCACGCGCTAGTCTCCACACCATCATAATGGTGTTGAGGTCCTCATCGGCGTCAATGATGGACGAACAACCAACCAACCATGTTGGCAACACTTGCAGGCTGCCCAGCACCATCCTCACTGATTTGATCTGATGCAGCAACACATTTCACTGTATGATTTGATGTACAGTTGACAAATAAAACCAATCTTTATCTAATCATTAACTTTTAGATGCTACCTGATCTGCTG
The DNA here is from genome assembly GCF_030028105.1 of Mobula birostris. Taxonomy (NCBI): domain Eukaryota; kingdom Metazoa; phylum Chordata; class Chondrichthyes; order Myliobatiformes; family Myliobatidae; genus Mobula; species Mobula birostris. The sequence goes on from NC_092401.1 coordinate 12,411,951, forward strand.
AATGTTCCAAACATTTGTTTTTATTCCATATCTCAAATGTCTGCAGGAATTAGAACTTGGAGGCACCTATCCACGTCAGGGGCTTTTAATTCTGAGCACTGCTGACATTTCAGGAACTTCTCCATATTTATTTTTAAAGAAACATCAACACAGTGGCCACTTTATTAGGTCCGCCTGTACACCAGCTCATTAAATCAGCCAATCACCTAACAGCAACTCAATGCATAAAAGCATGCAGCCATGGTCAAGATGTTCAGTTGTCGTTCAGACCAAATATCAGAATGAGGAAGAAACGTGATCTAAGTGCCTTTGACTGTGGAATGATTTTTGGTGTCAGACAGGGCGGTTTGAGTGACTCGGAAACTGCTCATCTCCCAGGATTTTCATGCAGAACGGTCTCCAGAGTTTATAGAGAATTATGTGAAAAATGAAAAAAAACATCCACCGGGCGACAGCCCTCTGCGCAGAAACACCTTGATAGAGGTCAGAGACAATTTGGCCAGACTGGTTCAAGCTGACTGGAAGGCGACAGTAATTCAAATAACCACACGTTACAAAGGTGGTGTGCAGAAGAGCATGAAACATCGAACCTTGGAGTGAGTGGGCCGCAGCAGCAGAAGACCAAGAACATCCACTCAGTGGCCACTTTATTAGGTACAGGAGATGCCGAATAGAGCAGCCACTGAGTGCTCAGCATGAGAATGGAAAGTCGAATTGAAATGGACGACCACCAGGAAATCCTGCCTTTTGTGGTGGAGAGAGGAGATCCTTAGTTTTCCTGTGTGAGAGGAAACATATTGTAGGAGTATGGTGTGGTGGAGAAAATGATTGTTGGGATTACCCTGAGAGCTGATAGACTAGATGGGATGAATCACACCTTCCTTCAGTGTAAAGAAACATATAAGTTGTTGATTCAAGCTAATGATCCACTTTCGGTGAGTTATTGCATTTCTGTTGCTAAACTGATGCCCTGTATACTCTCTCAACTAGACGTAGAAGATCCCGTAGTGTTATTTGAGGAAGCACAATAGAGATCTCCCCAGGACCCTAGTTAATATTCATTGCTCAATCATCACTGCTGTTTGAAGGATCCTCCTGCATTGAAAATCTGCCACTGAGATTTCTGCAATGAAGCTTCTCAAACCGTATTTCACAATGAAACATTGGGAGATATCCAGTGCAAGGTGCTACGTAAATGGAAATTCCTCATTTTTGCTATTCCTCTATGAAGTACCTTGAACAATGGTTCAACTTGCTGGTATTTAACGGATTTGCACTAATTGCATTCCTATATCATTCCTCTTCCTCCTATCTTCACAAGGATTTTAACCCCACTTAATAAGCAGTTCTTAACGTTCGAGCCTTTCAGAAAGCATGCTCAGTGAAAGATGAATGACATCTCTTCATTATAATCAGCACTATTATTAGTACTGCACTGAGGAGTTATTCATTTCCAAATAGAGACAGCTTTCCTTTTGTGATTCCTCCTTAAACCTCTTTGCCCTTGATGGTGTTAAAATGGAAAAGAAGTTGAATCCCAGACCAACCAGCGATTCACTTCAGCATCATTCAACCTTTGCAGAATGAGCCCATGATTTATTTTAGAAACATTTCCTTTAAGATTTGCACTCAGAAGTCATTCTTCAATAGAAACACAACATAAATCTCAATATTTAAAAGACTGGGGAAATAGATTATTATCGTAGATATCTTCCAGGATGATTATTTCCCTCTTATATTTTTAACAGTCTTCAGAAAAATTCTTGTTTCTATTTTTTGTTCTGTTTTTCAGCAAGATAGTTCTCCTGGTATAGAAACTGGAATTTCTGGAATACTCAGCAGCACCTACAGAAAGAGAAAGAGAGTTAGTGGTTCAGGTGGGCGGTGTTGCGGTAGAACTGGACAGAGAGATGAAAGGAAGGTGGACTCCTAACTTGCAGAGGAGATGGTGGGGGAGGTGGATGGGACAAAGGGAATATCCAGGGTAGGGTGAGATCAGGTCAAATGGGTTAATGAAGGCAGTTGGAAAGAGATTTTTGTTTCTTTGCCTGTGTTATGTGTGGCTGATCGCAGGGTTATCATACATGCCCAGCAGTTCAATCTGTGCTAATGGGCGGGGGAAAGCAGAGTCACTATCATAGGCGGATGACTTGTAACAGAAATGAGTGGCTCTGATACAGACAGTTATCTACAACTGTACAATTCAATATCGAGTCCAGCAGGCTCCATTGGGCCCAGACTGAAGACAAGTGCTGTTCCCCATCTTAAGTCGGGCTTGTTGTGAAAGACTGCATACTGAAAGGTCAGATCAGGAGTGGGACAGAGAAACTAAAGAGACAGGGAAAAGAAAACTCGGCATCCCTCCTGGGGATCTGAACGCAGGTGCAAAGCATGTTTGGTTTATCTGCTGCTGCACCGGAGACCACATTATTTCCTATTTTTGCACTGTTTATTTAATTTAACTATTTTATATACTGTGTATATTTACTGTAATTCACGTGTTTTTTTTCACTCTATTATCAGGTACTGCATTGTACTGCTGCTGCAAAGTTAATGAATTTCATAACAATATGCCAATGGTAATAAACCTGATTCTCTTTGCCTGAGTACTGGGTGAAGAGGAAGGAGTATTCAACAAGTGTTTAACCCAGATAAGTGTGAGGTGGTTCATTTTGGTTGGTCAAATATGATGACAGAATATAATATTAATGGTAAGACTCTTGGCAGTGTGGAGAATCAGAGAGATGTTGGGGTCTGAGTCCATAGGACATTCAAAGCGACTGCACAGGTTGACCGTGTGGTTAAGAAGGCATACGGTATATTGGCCTTCATCAACCGTGGGATTGAGCTTTGGAGCCGAGATGTAATGTTGCAGCTATATAGGACCCTGGTCAGACCCCACCTGGAGTACTGTGCTCAGTTCTGGTCGCCTCACTATAGGAAGGATGTGGAAACAATAGAAAGGGTGCAGAGGAGATTTACAAGAATGTTGCCTGGATTGGGGATCATGCCTTATGAGAATAGTTTGAGTGAACTTGGCCTTTTCTCCTTGGAGCGATAGAGGATGAGAGGTGACCTGATAGAGGTGTATAAGATGATGAGAGGCATTGATCGTGTGGATAGTCAAAGGCTTTTTCCTCTGAAATGGCTAGCATGAGAGGGCACAAGTTTTAAGGTGCTTGCAAGTAGGTACAGAGGAGATGTCAGGAATAAGTTTTTTTGTGCAGAGTGGTGAGTGCGTGGAATGGGCTGCCGGTGACGGTGGTGGAGGCAGAAATGATGGGATCTTTTAAGAGACTCCTGGATAGGTACATGCGGCTTAGGAAAATAGAGGGCTATGGGTAACCCCAGGAAATTTCTAAGTAAGTACACGTTCGGCACAGCATTGCAGGCCGAAGGGCCTGTATTATGCTGTGGTTTTCTATGTTTCTGTGTTTCTAAGAGACGGCACAGGCGCAGTGATAGATGAATCTGAGACAAGTTTAATATCACGGACTCACAGTAGGTGTTGTGATGTTTGTTGTTTTGTGCGAAGACGTAAAATTATGAAATCGATAAATTGTACAAGATAAAGGAGTGATACAGTAATGCTCACGGGCTCATGACTGTTCAGAAATCGAATGGCGGGTAGAGAAGTTGTTCCTAAATCACCAAGTGTAGGTCTTCAGGCTCCTGTACCTCCTCCCTGGTATTTTCAACAAAGAGTGCATATCCCAGATGGTGAAGGTCCTTAGTGATAGGTGCTGACTTCCTGAGGCACCGCTTTTTAAAGATAAATGGGAAGGTACGAATGTGTGTTGATTATTCAACACTGAACAGGCATACAGTCCCAGCCCAATATACAGTTCCACAGATTGAGGAGGCTCCGGCCTGCCTAAGTGGAGCCAAGTAGTTCAGTGTGTTGGATCTAAGAAGCTGGTATTATCAGACACCTATGAGTGAAGCTGATAAAGAGAAGACGGCATTCATAAGTCCACTCAGATTCATTCCATTTGCAAGAATGCTTCAGGGCATATCAGGAGCACCAGCTACTTGCCAACGTGTCACAGAGGAGACTGTTGAGGACATGAACCTGCTTGAGGTACTGGTGTGCTTGGATGATAGGATGATCTCATTGTCTTTGGGTTAATGTTAGAGGAGCATGAGATGAGGCTACTGAATGTGTTAGACCGCCTGAAAATGAAGGGTTAAAATTGTCACTAGATAAGACGTCAGTCAACTATGTCAGACACATAGTCTCTTAGGATGGAGTGTCTATAGATCCACCTAAGATGGAGATGGTAACCACATGGCCAAGGCCCAAGAATGTGAGTGCATTACATACATTCCTTGGATTCTATGTGTTCTACTGGAGATTTGTCAAGAACTACTTCAGAGCTAGCCACCCTTTGGATCAACTTCTCTGTGGTTACCCTTGCTTAGGAAAGAAAGGGAGGAGAACAAAAGGAGAAAAAGACAAAGTTTATCTTAGACCTTCAGAGCCTTTTGGGGAAAGATGGGATGTGAAGGGTGAAGAGGCATTTCAGTTGCTGAAAGAGTTACTGTGTTACATACCTCAAGGAGATATGTGATTTTTTTTGTGAGAAGGATGTAATGGTCTTTTGGAGGTCACCTGATGTAATTTTCCCGCTGATGTGAGGTCACGTGATGAGATGAGCACCGCGGGTATATAAGGGAAGACCCCAGATGACGCAGTTAATTTTTAGTTTTTAGATTTCCAGCTAGAACGTACTGTGTCTCCATTTCTGTTGCGTACTTGTTTTTTATGACACAGTTTCATTTTTAAAACGGTTGTTACGTTCTGTTGCAAGGTACAATAGTGCTGGATTGGCAATTTTTGCTAGATGTGTTGATGTACCTTATTCCAGCAGTAGTACAGGGGAGTGAAGACTTTATTGAAGTACAGGATTGAAGGATTGAGAGGAGTCAGCATCATTTGGCAGTTTAACAAAGGATCGACCTTATTGAGTCTTCGTTGAAGGAGTAGTGACCTGCATCGACGATAACTCTTACCAAAAGAGCAAGGAGTTCATGCAGGATTTGCTCTCTAGAAGAATTCAAGGTCAGTTGTTTTAAACTGTTTATTTCCCTCATCGTGAATCCTGTGGGCAGAACCAGCAGGAAAGTCACGTCTATGAAGAAATCTTTCTCCAGACAAGTCTCTCCCAATTGAACTTATAAATCTGTTGGACTTTCAAATTTACCATTTTAAGAACTATATCTGACTTTACCGCTTTAAGAACTGCTTTCGCATTTAACCCTTTCAGAACCAGTGTCGAGTGACGATTTGTTGAACGGCTGCATGGCGGTTAACTTCCGGTTAAGGTTTTTGTTTTTTTTTTAATTGTTTATTCGTGTTTAATAAATGTTTGGTTGTTTTTATATAACCTGTCTTGATTGATATTTATTGTTGTCGGTTACGTAACAACTGACTAAAGCCCCTGTGCTTGCCTTTGCAGATCCCCAGTTGCCATATATATAGTGCATATGGACGCCAGCCATGAGGGATTAGGCGGTGTTCTATATCAGGACCAAGGTAAATGGTTGAGACCTGGTGCTTTCACCAGCAGATTCTGTCACCATCCGATCTGATAAAGAGACATCTGAGTCTCCCAGCCCAACTCAGACATAATGGGGAGGACTACCATTAGACATAGGGAGGACTACTGTGAGGTCATGAAGAGTCAGATTTGACTTAACGACTGACCAACAACCCATGAGACAGTCAGACGTGATAATAGACAGTGAGGGGGAACTGTGCTCCAATATAATTGGGGGTGAAGCTGAGTTCAGCTGGAGGTAGGGGGAACTGAGTCACCAGATGGTACAAGTGATAGCCAGATCCCCAAGTAAACAGGAACGGTCACAAGGAGAGGCTGAGGCTGAAGATTAGATAAGAAGGTCATAGAGAGTCAGAAAACTCCCAGATAGACTGGCATATGATTCACCTCTGAAACAGAGTGCTGCATCAAACCCTATAGTGAGACATGGTACTCCCATTTACAAATGGATTGGGAGATCCTGAAATCACAAAAATAATTTGAAAGCTGTGCTATTAACAATGCTTTGATAAGTTCAAAAGGCTTACAAAGTCATGAGGACATGACTATTTTTGGTGGGGTGGGGGTGAATGTAATGCTCTGGTTAAAATTGTATTTCTACTGCTATGCTGTGAGGCATTTTATCTGAACAGCTTTTCTGCAAACACAGTGAGTTCTGTTAGTTAAGATTCATAGACTAGTGTTTTGGCTTCAGCTGAGGTAAGGAGCCCTTTGCTCGGCTTCGGGTCGTCGTGTCAGCCAGTCGAGGGGGATGCCATGGAACTTTCTGGAGAGCAGGAAGGGATCAGATTTCTGAGAGGCAGAGTCTGGTTTTGGGTCTCTCGTTTGGAGGTGCTGAGAACGGCACAAGGGAAGACACTTGGAGGATCCCACCCAAAGGGGAGACCCTATCGCAAGGAGAGCTTTGTGCAGATGAATGGATTCGAGGAGCTTCTGAGTTAGCCAGTATGTCTGTGACGTTCCTTGAGGGAGGTTTGACCTGTGCCTGGTGATGGGTGTTCAGCACTATGAGTAAAGGGATACACCCAACCACTACATAAATGAGCTCCAGTGCTTGAGTGCACATTTAGACTGGTTTAACTGTACCGGACCCTTCTTTTCTTTATCAGTTAATTGTCTTTTAAAGTTGGAATAATGGTAAATAAACTTCCACTGTAATTTTATGCCAGTGTATGATCTGGAGAATGATAACTTTGCATGGGGCAGAATTTACATAGCATTCACCGCAATTTTCATTCCCTCATTGGAACTTCCCCATTTGGCTGAACCAAAATCCCGCTGACCCTAAATGTGCGTCACTTATCGAAGGTGGCCCTCGCGCTGTTACCCACCCGCGTTAGAGTTAGAGCTAGAGTTAGCTAATGAGCCGAGTTTGTTACGAGCCACAGCGAGAGGGTTACGCAGGTGTCATCTTTTTCTGTTGCAGCAGCAGTACAGTGCAATACATAAAATTACTACAGTACTGTGCAAAAGCCTTGAGCTCCCTGGCTGTATACACGTGCCTAAGACGTTTGCAGAGTACCGTATGTCTTATAAGAAGGGATATAAATCCAGAAATGAGAATACGATCAGGGTTCACAAAGATGTCCATCAACCAGTTGGTAACTCTATTGCTGACTTGCACCCAAGCTGCTGTTTGTTGAGTAATCATCATTGAGCTATCAGGCTACCACAGACTCAAATTCCATCAAGGCAGTTTTGAGGCATTTTCAGTACAGATATAAAAAGATTTATGCAATTCAAAGCAGCTGCAAGGATGTTCAAGCCCTTGCAAAACCCAACTGTTTTAACAATCTCTTCCAGGAAGGAGCCCAGCACCTTCACGCAGCCTGACCTGTGCATGACTACAGTCCAGCAGCACTAAGGCGGACTTCAAACTGTCTTCAGGAGTAGCCCAGCAAGCCACTTGGATACATCAAAATGGTTTGGAGATGGGAATGATATCCTCACCATATGGGGTGCTGGCATATTGATTAAGCTATGGGTTAGTAGCCAGAAACCAGGTTTATCGATCTACTGACATGAGTTCAAAGCCCACCAGGGGAGCAGGAGATTTTCAACTCAAGCAACTAAATACATCTGAAAACAAAGTACTCGTAAGAGTGATTGTGAAACTAATGCCCTGTCTCAAAAGGCCATCTTGTTCACCAGAAAAGATCTTCTCAACCGGCTCTGGAGGCAGTATCCACTCCCAGGGAACAGTGGCATTCAATAGGTTCTTTCTGAAAATAGTTTTTTGAAAGTTCGATTGACAGAAGATAGCTTGACCTTCATCTCAAGAAGCTTCCACAATCTCACTTCCATTGTCTCACTTCATATCATAAAATATTTGATTAGAGTGCCATGAATATAACTTTTCCAGGCCCAAATGCCTTATTCCTAACTTTGGATTTTTAGAATAAAAACTGTGCAATGTTCAAGATACTTGTTATTAAAAATTCTAACTCAGGTTCTTTGCTCACCCTCTTCACTTAATCAAGGAAAACAATAGAGTCCATGTTACACACATCAAAGTTGCTGGTGAACGCAGCAGGCCAGGCAGCATCTCTAGGAAGAGGTACAGTCGACGTTTCGGGCCGAGACCCTTCGTCAGGACTAACTGAAAGAAGAGCTAGTAAGAGATTTGAAAGTGGGAGGGGGAGGGGGAGATCCAAAATGATAGGAGAAGACAGGAGGGGGAGGGATGGAGCCAAGAGCTGGACAGGTGATTGGCAAAAGGGATAAGAGAGGATCATGGGACAGAAGGCCCAGGGAGAAAGAAAAGGGGGAGGGGGGGGAAACCTAGAGGATGGGCAAGGGGTATAGTGAGAGGGACAGAGGGAGTAAAAAGAGAGAGAGAGAAAGAATGTGTGTATATAAATAAATAACGGATGGGGTAGGAGGGGGAGGTGGGGCATTAGCGGAAGTTGGAGAAGTCGCTGTTCATGCCATCAGGTTGGAGGCTACCCAGACGGAATATAAGGTGTTGTTCCTCCAATCTGAGTGTGGCTTCATCTTTACAGTAGAGGAGGCCATGGATAGACATATCAGAATGGGAATGGGATGTGGAATTAAAATGTGTGGCCACTGGGAGATCCTGCTTTCCCTGGTGGACAGAGCGTAGGTGTTCAGTGAAACAGTCTCCCAGCCTGCGTCTGGTCTCGCCAATATATAGAAGGCTGCATTGGGAGAACTGGACGCAGTATATCACCCCAGCCGACTCACAGGTGAAGTTTCGCCTAACCTGGAAGGACTGTCTGGGGCCCTGAATGGTGGTGAGGGAGGAAGTGTAAAGGCATGTGTAGCACTTGTTCCACTGACAAGGATAAGTGCCAGGAGGGAGATCGGTGGGAAGGGATGGGGGAGACGAATGGACAAGGGAGTCATGTAGGGAGCAATCCCTGTGGAAAGCAGAAAGGGGGGGAATGGAAAGATGTGCTTAGTGGTGGAATCCCGTTGGAGGTGGCGGAAGTTATGGAGAATTATATGTTGAACTCGGAAGCTGGTGGGGTGGTAGGTGAGGACAAGGGGAACCCTGTTCCTAGTGGGGTGGCGGGAGGATGGGGTTAGAGCAGATGTGCATGAAATGGGAAAGCTGCGTTTGAGAGCAGAGTTGATGGTGGAGGAAGGGAAGCCCTTTTCTTTAAAAAAGGAAGACATCTCCTTCGTCCTGGAATGTAAAGCCTCATCCTGAGAGCAGAAGCAGCGGAGATGGAAGAATTGCGAGAAGGGGATGGCATTTTTGCAAGAGACAAGGTGGGAAGAGGAATAGCCCAGGTAGCTGTGAGAGTCCGTAGGCTTATAGTAGACATCAGTAGATAAGCTGTCTCCAGAGATAGAGACAGAAAGATCAAGAAAGGGCAGGGAGGTGTCAGAAATGGACCAGGTAAACTTGCAGGAAGCAGCGTCAATTCAGTCGTCGATGTAGCGAAGGAAAAGTGGGGGACAGATACCAGTATAGGCACGGAACATGGATCGTTCCACAAAGCCAACAAAAAGACAGGCATAGCTGGGACCCATATGGGTGCCCATGGCTACACCTTTAGTTTGGAGGAAGAGGGAGGAGGCAAAGGAGAAATTATTAAGAGTAAGGAATAATTCCGCTAGACAGAGGAGAGTGGTGGTAGAGGGGAACTGGTTAGGTCTGGAATCCAAAAGAAGCAGAGAGCTTTGAGACCTTCCTGGTGGGGGATGGAAGTATATAGGGACTGGACATCCATGGTGAATATAAAGCAGTGGGGGCCAGGGAACTTAAAATAATTGAAAAAATTCAGAGCGTGAGAAGTGTCATGAACGTAGATGGGAAAGGATTGAACAAGGGAGGGATAAAACAGTGTCGAGGTATGCAGAAATGAGTTCGGTGTGGCAGGAGCAAGCTCAGACAATGGGTCTACCTGGACAGGCAGGTTTGTGAATCTTGGGTAGGAGGTAGAAACGGGAAGTGCGGGGTGTGGGAACTATAAGGTTGGTAGCAGTGGATGGGAGATCCCCTGAGTTGATAAAGTTGGTGATGGTGTGGGAGACAATGGCCTGGTGCTCCTTAGCAGGGTCATGATCCAGGGGTAAATAAGAGGAGGTATCCGCGAGTTGTCGCCGTGCCTCGGCAAGGTAGAGTTCAGTATGCCAGCCCTGACTGAGTGTGGTATCCAGGTAGTGTGTGACGTCAAGGTTGTGTGTTGATTGAGTGTGACATCAAGATTGTGTGAGACTGAGTGTGGTATCAAGTTTGTATGTGTCTGAGTGTTGCATCAAGGTTGTGTGTGACTGTGTGTGACATCAAGGTTGTGTGTGATTGAGTGTGACATCAAGATTGTGTGAGACTGAGTGTGGTATCAAGGTTGTGTGTGTCTGAGTGTTGCATCAAGGTTGTGTGTGACTGTGTGTGACATCAAGGTTGTGTGTGACTGAGTGTGGTATCAAGTTTGTGTGTGTCTGAGTGTTGCATCAAGATTGTGTGAGACTGAGTGTGGTATCAAGGTAGTATGTGACTGAGGTCATCCTGGGTAAAACTGAAGTCAATGGGTATCAAAGGGAAAACATTCCCATGGTTGGAGTCAAACCCCACTCAAAGCTGTGCTTGTTGGAATTCAGTTTTCTCTGCTGGTAAATATCACTGCAGAATTCCTTAAGGTAATGAAGGAAGAGTATGCTGGAAACACTCAGCTGATCAGTGTGTGTCTGTGGGAAGAGAGAATGAGTTAATATTTCAGCTTAGAACTGGGACAGTGACAAGGCTTGTTAAACTACAGGGAATATGGGAGGTTGATGTCACTGATAGGTCAACAAGGGTAACCTTGGGGATAAGTCGTAAACAAGGCTACCTGATGAAGCATCTGGGCCCAAAATGTCAACACATGAGATGCTGGAGGAGCTGAGCAGGTCTGGCAGCATCTATGGAAAGAAATAATCAGGTGACGTTTCGGGCCAAGACCCTTCTTCAAGAATTCTTTATTTCTCTCCATTGATGCCGCTGTCTGCTGAGTTCATCCAGCATTTTATGTGTGGTACTCAAGGTATCCAGAATCTGAAGAATCTCTTGCTCTGAAAAAAAAAATTACCTGGTCTGTGAGTAATTGGGAGCAGTTAGAGAGAGAGAATGCACACAGAGAAATTTGAAGTACAAAATGCATAGCAGGAGGGCATACCTAGCAAGTCAGAGCTCTCACCCCTTTTCCACTGGCAGAGAGTGAGGATAGAGATCCCCTGGTTCTTAATTTCCACCCCTCCACACTCCACAGATCTGCAACAGATCTGCCTCTGCAGTTTCCAACCCCTTCAAAGAGATTCCACCACCAGACCAATCTTCATCTCTGGCAACTTCACATAGGGACTGTTCCCTTAGCTCCTGGTTCAAGCCCTTCGTTCCCACCAGTCACCCCACTTCTCCAAACAGAGTCTGCCCCTAGGATTTTACACTTGAAGATGTTGCTGGTGTTGAGTCAATATTCTGAGGGTCACCTCAACAGGACCAAGCCTGGAAATACAGTGCTTACCAGAACAGGTCGGGCACTGTGTAGCCTCTGGTGGGCGGCTCACCTCCTGACACGTCAAAACTTTTCCATCAGCTGCCGAGCAAAATCAGCAGTGCGATGTCATGCTCTCCATTTTCATCGACAAGTACAGCTCCAGCAATACTCCACAAATGTGTCACCATCCAACACTTGGCGGACAACTCATTTACCACAATTACACCCCCCCCCCCACCACCACCACCACTGGCACACAGTAGGCACAGTCTGTGCCTCCTGCATAACATCCTGACCAGACTATTCCTGCACTAATCGAATCATCAGCTCTGTACACACTAAGGGAAAATTATAACAACCAATTTACCCACTAACCTGCATATTGGTAAGATTTTTTAAATTTATCTATTGAGAAATAGAACAGAATAGAAACATAGAAACATAGAAAATAGGTGCAGGAGTAGGCCATTCAGCCCTTCGAGCCTGCACCGCCACTCAGTACGATCATGGCTGATCATCCAACTCAGAACCCTGTACCTGACTTCTCTCCATACCCCCTGATCCCTGTAGCCACAAGGGCCATATCTAACTCCCTCTTAAATATAGCCAATGAACTGGCCTCAACTGTTTCCTGTGGCACAGAATTCCACAGATTCACCACTCTCTGTGTGAAGAAGTTTTTCCTCATCTCGGTCCTAAAAGGCTTCCCCTTTACCCTCAAACTGTGACCCCTTGTTCTGGACTTCCCCAACATCGGGAACAATCTTCCTGCATCTAACCTGTCCAATCCCTTTAGAATTTTATACATTTCAATCAGATCCCCCCTCAATCTTCTAAATTCCAGAGAGTACAAGCCTAGTCGATCCAGTCTTTCTTCATATGAAAGTCCTGCCATCCCAGGAATCAATCTGGTGAACCTTCTTTGTACTCCCTCTATGGCAAGAATAGGCCTTTCCGATCTTTAAAGCTGCACCACCCTGCAATCCTCTGATTAATCCTAGCCGAATCACAAGACAATTTACAATGATCGATTAACCTACAATCAGTGTGGCTTTGGACTGTGGGAGGAAACCCACGTGGTCACGGGGAGAACGTACAAACTCCTTACAGACAGTGGCAGGAATTGAACCCGGGTCGCCTGTACTGTAAAGCGTTGTGCTAACCACTACGCTACCGTGCCGCCTGAGATGTGGGAAGAAACTGGAGCATCCAGGGAAACGAGTGACCAGAGAGAGGAGACGCAAACTCCACGCAGACAGCAATGGAGCTTCAACATTGAACTGGGGTCTCTGGATCTGCGAGGCAGGGTCTCCACTTGCTCTACAACCACGTGCTCAAAGTGTCTGCCGTCTGTGACGGGACAACTCCCAGTGTTACACACGAATTTAGAATCATAATCGGGTTTCTTATCACTGACATATGATGCGAGATATGTTGGTTTACGGCAGCATTACAGTGCAATGCAAAACATCTCATGAGTCACAATAAGAAATGTATTACAATAAATAATAGTGTAAGAAAGGGGAGTAAATAGTGAGGTTCATGGGTTCTTGGACCAATCAGAAATCTAATGGTGGAGGGGAAGGTGTTGATCATAAAGCATTGAATGTACATCCTCAGGTTCCTGTACCTCGTCTCTGATGGTCTGATGAGAAGAAGGCATGTCTGGATGGTTGGGGTCCTTAATGATGGATGCTGCCTTCTTTAGGCATCGCCTTGTTAAGATGTCCTCGATGGTGAGGAGGCTTGTGCCCAGGATGGAACTGTCTGTTCTTAAAACAGATGAACCATTTAAGATTAGATAGATAGATAGATAGATATGCTTTATTGATCCCGAGGGAAATTGGGTTTCGTTACAGCTGCACCAACCAAGAATAGAGCATAAATATTGCAATAGAAAAACCACAAACAATCAAACAACAATATGCAAACTATGTCAGATGGAAATAAGTCCAGGACCAGCCTATTGGCTCAGGGTGTCTGACCCTCCACGGGAGAAGCTGCAAAGTTCGATGGCCTAGGCAGGAACAACTTCCCATGACGCCCAGTGTTGTATCTCGGTGGAATGTGGCCGGAGTCCAACAGCAAAAAGTTCAGTATCCGGTCTACAAACACGTTCCTCGATCGTAATATGACCAGGATTGCACCATCTGTTGTTAACCAGAACAGCAAGCCCCCAGCTCCTTTACGCTTACCACTCTCAGTGACCTTCCAGTCAGCCCGAACACAATCTTCAATGTCAGTTGCATCAGCATTAGTCTGTTGTCTCCACTGGCAGATGAATCTAGAACTAGGGGACATAGCCTCAAGATTCAGGAGAGTAGATTTGGGATGGAGATGAAGAGGAACTGTTTATCTCAGAGGGTGGTGAATCTGTGGAATTTTTTGCCCAGTGAAGCAATGAAGGCTACCTCAGTAAATACATTTAAAACAAGGTTGGATAGATATTTTCATGCTAGGGGAATTAAGGGTTATGGGGAAAAGGCAGGTAGGTGGAGATGAGTCCATGGCCAGATCAGCCATGACCTTATTGAATAGCGGAGCAGACTCAGTGGGCCAGATGGTCTACTCCTGCTCCTATTTCTTATATTCTGATGTTCATTAGCCTTCATGCATACTGTTGAAAGTAGGCTTCACTGAAAGCTCTTTTCTTCACCAAACCATGGTGGGACTTTCCCAGGGCTACTTCAACTGTCACACTCTGGCTCCAGCAACAAATACAAGACAACTCCCAATCCTATGACCCCCACCAGCAAGGAGGACAAAGGCAGCACGTGTATGGAAACGCTAGGTCCTGCAGCTTCTCCTGCATCCTGACTTGGAAATCTGTCACCGTTCATTCACCACTGCCGGGTCTAAATCCCGGAACCTTCTATCCAACGGAATGTTTGAGCACTTTCACCAAAAGGTCTATAGCTGGTCAAGAAAGTGGATTACCACCGTCTTCCCAAGGCAGATCAAGGTGAGCACAGAGCATGGCACAGTACAGCACCGAACAGCTCCCTCGGCTCACAATGTTGTGCCAAAGTAATTAAATGTCAAACTAAACTAGTCCCTTCTACCTACACAGTGTCCATTCTCTACACATCCACGTGCCTCTCTAAGAGCTTCTTTAATACCTGGATTGTGCTCGCCTCCACCGACATCCCCAGCAGTGCCTTCCAGTCACTCACCGCTCTCTGTGTAAAAATCTTGCCCTGCACATTTCCTTTGAACTGCCCACCTCTCATCTTAAATGTACTAGGAATTGTGACTCTGGGAAAAGCTGTCTGCTCTGTCTGTATCTGTCATAAATTTATAAACTTCTATCAGGTCTCCCGTCAGCCTTTGTCACTCCAGGGGAAACAACTGCAGGTCTGTCTAATCTCTGGACATCAGACACACCAGTGATTCCCCAACCCTAAAACATGCAGAAAGGTAACAAAATCCATTTTCAAAAATCCATCCTCAGTGTTACAAAAAAAATTAATTGATAGTCTTTGAGAGAAAGGTTGGAGAATTTCCCTAAGCCTGCTACATTAGAGTTATTCATAAATTAGATTAATTTAGAGGGATCATCTGATCACTTTTGCATTGCGAGAGAATACTATCCACGAACTGGTGGTGGCTGTGTTTACTGAATAGTAGCTATAAAGCTCTTTGGAATGTCATAGTAGCTATGTAAAGGCAGTCCTTGTTTCCAATGGTGTGAGCGTAAAATTAAGTTTAGACTGTCCCTGTATAGTGAAGTGGTTCTGTTATTACAGACAGCGTTAAATCGACTTTGTCTAAAAAGCAGTCAATATGGCAATTATACATCCACATTTTTGTAGTCAGTGACATTAAAGCACATGAAACTGATCAGAAAGAACAAACAATAAAAGTTCAAGTTTATCATCAATAATAAAAAGGGGAGAGTTAAAGTTCAACTATATTGTTGTCATGGACATACAAGGGCATAAATACCACGAAAGTTAGCTTTTTACAGTAATCATGACAAACATAAGTTAACAAAAACTGAAATTAACATAAATTTAAATTAACATACATCTACATAAATTGCACATCAATATAAACATCATGGCATGCATTGAAGTTGAGAGAAGAAACTTAATTCTTCTGTAATATAGAAACATAGAAACATAGAAAATAGGTGCAGGAGTAGGTCATTCGGCCCTTCGAGCCTGCACCGCCATTTATTATGATCATGGCTAATCATCCAACTCAGAACCCTGCACCAGCCTTCCCTCCATACCCCCTGATCCCTGTAGCCACAAGGGCCATATCTAACTCCCTCTTAAATATAGCCAATGAACTGGCCTCAACTGTTTCCTGGGGCAGAGAATTCCACAGATTCACCACTCTCTGTGTGAAGAAGTTTTTCCTAATCTCGGTCCTAAAAGGCTTCCCCTTTATCCTCAAACTGTGACCCCTCGTTCTGGACTTCCCCAACATTGGGAACAATCTTCCTGCATCTAGCCTGTCCAATCCCTTTAGGATTTTATACGTTTCAATCAGATCCCCCCTCAATCTTCTAAATTCCAACGAGTACAAGCCCAGTTCATCCAGTCTTTCTTCATATGAAAGTCCTACCATCCCAGGAATCAATCTGGTGAACCTTCTTTGTACTCCCTCTATGGCAAGGATGTCTTTCCTCAGATTAGGGGACCAAAACTGCACACAATACTCCAGGTGTGGTCTCACCAAGGCCTTGTACAACTGCAGTAGTACCTCCCTGCTCCTGTACTCGAATCCTCTCGCTATAAATGCCAGCATACCATTCGCCTTTTTCACCGCCTGCTGTACCTGCACGCCCACTTTCAATGACTGGTGTATAATGACACCCAGGTCTCGTTGCACCTCCCCTTTTCCTAATCGGCCACCATTCAGATAATAATCTGTTTTCCTATTTTTGCCACCAAAGTGGATAACTTCACATTTATCCACATTAAATTGCATCTGCCATGAATTTGCCCACTCACCCAACCTATCCAAGTCACCCTGCATCCTCTTAGCATCCTTCTCACAGCTAACACTGACACCCAGCTTCGTGTCATCCGCAAACTTGGAGATGCTGCATTAAATTCCCTCATCCAAGTCATTAATATATATTGTAAACAACTGGGGTCCCAGTACTGAGCCTTGCGGTACCCCACTTGTCACTGCCTGCCATTCTGAAAAGGTTCTGTTTATTCCCACTCTTTGCTTCCTGTCTGCTAACCAATTCTCTATCCACATCAATACCTTACCCCCAATACCGTGTGCTTTAAGTTTGCACACTAATCTCCTGTGTGGGACCTTGTCAAAAGCCTTTTGAAAATCCAAATATACCACATCCACTGGTTCTCCCCTATCCACTCTACTAGTTACATCCTCAAAAAATTCTATGAGATTCGTCAGACATGATTTTCCTTTCACAAGTCCATGCTGACTTTGTCCAATGATTTCACCGCTTTCCAAATGTGCTGTTATCACATCTTTGATAACTGACTCCAGCAGTTTCCCCACCACCGACGTTAGGCTAACCGGTCTATAATTCCCCGGTTTCTCTCTCCCTCCTTTTTAAAAAAGTGGGGTTACATTAGTCACCCTCCAATCCTCAGGAACTAGTCCAGAATCTAACGAGTTTTGAAAAATTATCACTAATGCATCCACTATTTCTTGGGCTACTTCCTTAAGCACTCTGGGATGCAGACCATCTGGCCCTGGGGATTTATCTGCCTTTAATCCCTTCAATTTACCCAACACCACTTCCCTACTAACATGTATTTTGCTCAGTTCCTCCATCTCCCTGGACCCTCTGTCCCCTACTATTTCTGGAAGATTATTTATGTCCTCCTTAGTGAAGACAGAACCAAAGTAATTATTCAATTGGTCTGCCATGTCCTTGCTCCCCATAATCAATTCACCTGTTTCTGTCTGTAGGGGACCTACATTTGTCTTCACCAGTCTTTTCCTTTTTACATATCTATAAAAGCTTTTACGGTCAGTTTTTATGTTCCCTGCCAGTTTTCTCTCATAATCTTTTTTCCCCTTCCTAATTAAGCCCTTTGCCCTCCTCTGTTGAACTCTGAATTTCTCCCAGTCCTCAGGTGAGCCACTTTTTCTGGCTAGTTTGTATGCTTCTTCTTTGGAATTGATACTATCCCTAATTTCTCTTGTCAGCCACGGGTGCACTACCTTCCTTGATTTATTCTTTTGCCAAACTGGGATGAACAATTGTTGTAGTTCATCCATGCAATCCTTAAATGCTTGCCATTGCATATCCACCGTCAATCCTTTAAGTGTATGCTGGTCTTCTGAACATAATTTTATTGGAGCTCATATGCATGTAGGGAGTGATTCATAGGTGTTTCATTTGTAACCCAGTTACAGGGCTGCAACTGCTAAGTTAGAGGATTTACAATTAAGCTGACAAGAGAGAAATATATTCTAATCAAAAAGTACAAATGAAGGAAAATAATTGCATTTGTTATCCTTCTGATGTTGAACGTAAGCGAATTTGGATAAAGATTCCTCTGGAATCGTTATCTCTGATGACTTTTGAGTTTTGTTACTTCTTGCCAATGGATTAAGGCTCCAGTGACAAAAAATAATGAAGATGCTCGGAGCTATTAGGAATATAAATGTCCACCCTCCTCTAATCATCCTCTGGTTTTAGTGCAAATCAGACCAACATCCTTGATTGCTAATTATTTGTTTGATAATGATGGCTTTAAAGAGGATTAGACATGATTCAGAGGGGAATTAATTATTTTTTCTCCCAGCTGGACCAAGCTAATATCTGTATTGTCCTCCAAGGCACGTTTCCCCAATCAGAATCATGCCAGCTTTAATGTTTCTTAAAATAACACACCTATGGGACAAGATTCTGGGAGCTAGTGATAGTGAATGTACAGAAAGTGAAACAGTACTGCAAGTTAAGGAAAGAAGGAAACGAAGATACCTACAGTTATACCTTTACTTTTGGCTAAAATGCTAAAATGTATAATTTCCTGTGCAGATCTTCACACCTGTAGTGACGGTGACTGTCGTGCAGTGCTGTATCATGTCGTGAACAGAGTTTGCATTCATCACAGGCTGTTGTGGCCACAGCCTGTAACAATCAGAGCCTGCGATGGTCACAGCTAGCCTACAGTGAAACTGTCTATAATGAGCATGGCTTTAATGATCACGGATAGGAGTTATCAGGGTCTGTAGTGAACGTGGCTGTGATAATGATCTTTATCTGCCAGGATCGTCCCTGTACTAATCATGGCCTGTGGTAATCACCAGATATAGTAATCACTGCCCTGAGTCATAGCAGAGTACAGCAAAGAAACAGACCCTTCTGCCCATCTAGTCTGTGCCAAACTATTATCCTGCCTAGTCCCATCGTCCTGCAACTGGATCATAGCCCTCCATACCCTCCTATCCAACCTTCTCTTGAGTGTTTACGTCGAACCTACCTCTACCACTTTTGCTGGCAGCTTATTCTACCCTCGGAGTGGATAACTTGCCCCTCATGTCCCCCTTAATCATTTCGCATTTCACCCATGACCTCTAACTCTAGACTCACCCAACTGCAGTGGAAAAAAATGGCTTACAATTACCCAATCTATACCCCTTATAATTTTATATACCTTTATCAAATCTCCCCTCATTCTCCCACACTCCAGGGAAAAATAAGTCTTAACCTATTTAACCTCACCCTTTCACTCAGGTCCTCAAGTCCCAGCAACGTCCTTGTAAATATCCTCTGTACTCTCTCAATCTTTTTGATATCTGTTTTGTAGGTAGTGACGTCTCCATACTGGGCATCCCTGGAGATGAGTAAACATTACAGGGGCACATTTGAAACAATCAAACGTATTCCTGCAAATGCTGTACCTATTGTCGTAGCGATCAGTGCCTGTACTTATGTCTGTCTGCAGCGTTGTTGACAGCGGAAACCTTGATCAGTAAAGTTACTGGTTCAAAGTAATCCATACCTGTAGGAGTTACTGCCTGTAGTTACATTCACCTGGTGGTGATCACAGTTTGTAACAATCCAACCTACAGTGATCTTCACCTGTTTGACTGCCACCCGTTGTGAGCATTGCCTGTAATAACAGCAACCTGTGCCAGTCACTGCAATGAATCGATGGTAATTTTCGGTGGTGACCACTGCCTCCAGTAACCCGTTTACATTTATCACCTGAGACAGCACGGTAGCATAGTGGTTAGCACAATGTTTTACAGCACAGGGGGCCTTGGTTCGATTCCCACCACTGCCTGTAAGGAGGCTGTACATTCACTCCATGACCACTTGGGTTTTGTTCCACAGGCCAAAGACATACTGGTTGGTAAGTTAATTGTCAATGATTAGAATTAAATCAGGATTAACTCAGGGGACTGGTGGGCAGCGAGGCTCAAAGGGCAGGAGGGGGCTATTCTGCACTGTATCTCAATAAATGTAGTGATGACTAGCTATAGTATTCACTGCTTGAAGTAATCTTTATCCACTGTGCTCACTGCCTATAGCAACCCACATCTACAGGTATGACTATGGTAGTGTTAACTGCCCCGTAGTAATTGCCACCTCTGCTAGAGTAGCACTCATCTACAGTAATCACTGCCTTTAGTTCTCACTACCTATAGAATTCTCTATCTGCAAAAATTAGTGCCTCCAATTGCTACTCCTACCTCCAGTGATCACCTCCTTTGGTGAACACCAGCCCTATTGTGATTGGTACCAGAAGGTGTTGACCACCAGTTCTGATCAATAATCACTTCATTTTCTACCCGTAAGAAATGTTTCTTGAAATAATCTGTACTGGCACTGATCACTGCCTGGTGTAAAGTCAAGTTGTAGCAAATACTGCCTGTAATATTTCTATTTGTAGGGGTCACTGCTCAAAATCTAACATAGTCTAACCATCTCTTCATGATGTCCATGGCATTGTCATCACTAATCCCTCCACCATCAACATCTTCCAGGTCACTGATGGAAAGAAACTCAATTCGATCAGCTGTGTCTATGAGATAACCTGAGAGATTTGATATTGTCTCCTAAAATCTCTAGATTCTTCCACCATCTACAAGGTTCAAGTCAAAGATGTGTTGGGATGCTCAACGCTTGCCTGGATGAACAGAGATCCAACAATATTCGAGAAGTCTAGAGCCATCTGGATCAAAACCAACAACCACCCTCGTCCTTCATCCTGGATGCAGGGTGGACCATCTACTCCCCCAGGAAACTGTGACTGCACCTCCAAAACCAAGCTCTACCACCACTTGGAAGGACAAGGGCAGGAAGTCCTTGAGGGCTTTTACAAGTTGATGCACCGTGATTCTGTAGGACAGAGGCATATTATAGGGCAAAGTTGCAGTCAGTGGGATGAGCTGGTGTAACATTGGAGGAAAATGCTGATGAATACAGGGCTGAGGTGTTATATTTGAAACCGTGTAGTATACAGAGTAAGTAGATGATATTGTAATGCAGTTAGAGATTGGCAGGCATGACATTGTGGGCATCACTGAGTCATGGTTGAAAAAAGATCTCTTTTGGGAGCTTAACATTCAAGGATACACATTAAGTTGAAAGGACAGACGGATAGGCAGAGGGGAGAGGGTGGCTCTGCTGGTAAAAAATATAATCAAATCCTTAGAAAGAGGAGACATAGGATTGAAAGATGTTGAATCCTTGTGGGCAGAGTGTAAAAAGACCTTGATGGGAGTTATGTACAGGCCTCCAAACAGGAGCCGGGAAGTAGAGATGGAAAAGGCATATAGTAAGGACAATATTATGATAGTCATGGGCATTTCAATATGCAGGTAGATTGGGAGAATCAGGTTGGTGCTGGATCCCAAGAGAGGGTATTTCTAGAATGCCCACGAGATGAATTTTTAGTGGCTGAGCCTGCAAGGAAAAAGGCAATTCTGGATTGTGTGGTGTGTAAAGATCCAGATTTGATTAGGGACCTTAAGGTAAAGAAACGCTTAGAAGGCAGTGAACTTAATTCACTTTGTAGGTCGAGAGGGAGAAGGTAAAGTCAGATGTATAACAGTGGAGTAAAGGGAACTACAGAGGTATGGAGAGGAACTGGCCAAAGTTGATTGGAAGGGGATACTAGCAGGGATGATGGCAGAACAACAAAGGCTGGGGTTTCTGGGGGCTATTTGGAAGGCACAGGGTAGACACATCCCAAAGTTGAAGAAGTAGTCCAAGGGGAAGACGAGGCAACTGTGGCTGGCAAGGGAAGTCAAAGACAGCATAAAAGCAGAATAGAGGACATGTAATTTAGCAAAGCTTAGTGGAATGAGAAGCTTTTAAAAACCATCAGAAAGCATCTCAAAAACCACAAAGAGACAAAAGATGAAATATGGAGATAATTTGGTCAATAATATGAAAGAGGATACTAGAAGTTTTTCAGATATATAAAGACTAAAAGAGAGGTGAGAGTAGATATCAGATCACTGGAAAATGACACTGGAGAGGTAGTAGTAATAGTAGGGGACAGAGAAATGGCAGACAAACTTAATAAGTATTTTGCGTCAGTCTTCGCTGTGGAAAATTTTCACTGCACTCACTTCACTTCCCTGACACTCCTGAATGTCCAGTATATTGCAGACGTCTTCCACTGTGAAGACTGATGCAAAATACGCATTCAGTTCCTCTGCCATCTCTGCATCTCTCATTACAATATCTCCAGTGCCATTTTTAATTGGTCCTATATCTACCATCGACTCTCCTTTACCCTTTATATACTTAAAAAAGATTTTACTATCTTCTTTGATATTAGTCGTCAGCTTCCTTTCATAATTCATCTTTTCCTTCCTAATGACCTTCTTAGTTTCCTTCTGCAAGATTCTAAAAGCTTCCCAATCCTCTATCTTCCCAGTAGCTCTGGCTTTCTTGTAGGCCTTCTCTTTTGCTTTTACTTTGGCTCTGACTTCACTTGTCAGCCATGGTAGTGTCCTTCTTCCTTTTGAAAATTTCTTCTTATTTGGAATATATCTGTCTTGCACTTCCCTCATTTTTCACAGAAACTCCAGCCATTGCTGCTCTGCTGTCCTTCCTGCAAATGTCCCTTTCCAGTCATGTTTGGCCAGTTCCCCTCTCATGCTATTGTAACTTCCTTTATTCCCCTGAAATACCAACACGTTGGATTTTATTTTCTCCCTCTCAAATTTCAATGTGAACTCGATCATATTGTGATCAGTGTTCCCTAAGGGTTCCTTAACCTTAAGCTCTCTTATCACCTCCGGATCATTGCACAACGCCCAATCCAGCACAGCCGATCCCCTAGTGGGCTCAACAACAAGATGTTCTAAAACGTCATCCCTTAGACATTCTACAAATTCTCTCTCTTGAGGTCCAGTACTGACCTAATTTTTTCTACTGATTTTTTACTGATATTTTTTTCTACTGATTTTTTTCTAAATAGGGAGAAAATTCAAAAATCAGAGATGCAAAGGTACTCGGGAGCCCTTGTTCAGCGTTCCCAACCTGGAGTCCATGGGCCCCTCATTTAAATGGCATAAAAAGACCCATGGCATAAAAAGAGGTTGGGAATCTCCGCCCTAAAGGTAACTTGCAGGTTGAGTCAGCGGTAAGATAGGCAAATGCAACGTTAACATTCATTTCAAGAGGACTGGAATGTAAAAGCAAGGATGCAATGCCGAGACTTTATAAGGCCACACTTGGAGTATTGTGGGCAGCTTTAGATCCCTTGTCTGAGAAAAGATGTGTTGGCATTGAAGAGGGTGCAGAGCGGTTCACAAGAATGATTCTGGCAATGAAAGGGTTAATGTTTGAGGAATGGTTGTCGCCTCTGGGCCTGTACTCACTGGAGTTTAGAAGAATAAGCTGGGGGTGGTGTGGGGGGGGGGGGAATCTCATCACAACCTATCGATTATTGAAGTGCATAGATAAAGTGGATGTGGAAAGTATGTTTCCTGTAGTGGTTGAATCTTGAACCAGAGGACACAGCTTCAGAATAGAAGGAAGTCCTTTTAGAACAGAGTGAGGAGGAATTCCTTTAGCCAGAGGGTGGTGAATCTGTGGAATTCTGTGCCAAAGGTCATGGAGAGAAGGCTGGAGAATGGGTCTGACAAGGATAATAAATCAGCACAATGGAATGGTGTAGCAGACTCAATGGGCCAAATGGCCTAATACTGCTCCTATGTTTTATGGTCATTTGCTTTTTATGAAAGAAAGACCCAAAGATTAAAATCTGCCGAGGGAACTGATTTCACCATATCTTTTTCTTAAGCAGGCCATCTCTTTCTAAACCATGAAATTGACTTCTACATTCTCCTCTAGGAGGAAATATCCTTGCCAACCCACTCTATCAAGATATGTCACACTCTTTTACATTTCAATCAAGCTTTCTCTCAACCTCCAGCAGATACATGCCTCGTCTGTTCAAAGTTTCCTGATTAGACAATTCACCCATTCCTGCTATCAGTCTCGACACCAGTGCATTCTCTGACCTGCTTCCAACTCATCGACATGGTTAAATAAGGAGAACAGCGCTGTACACAATAACCCAGATGTGATTTCACCAGCGCCTGACATGCACTCAGTGGCCACCGCTGCACCTGCCTGTTAACGCAAATATCTAAACAGCCAATCATGTGGCAGCTATTCAATGTATCAAAGCACGCAGACATGATCAAGAGGTTTAGTTGTTGTTCAGACCAAACATCAGAATGGGGAAGAAATGTGATCTAAGTGGCTTTGACCGTGGAATGTTTGTTGGCTTGAATATCTCAGAAACTGCTGATCTTCTGGGATTTTCATGCACAACAGCCCCTAGGGTTTATAGGGAATGGTGTGCAGTACAAAATAAAACATCCAGTGAGCAGCAGTTCTGTGGGTGAATAAGCTTTATTAATGAGAGAGGTCAGAGGAGAAAGGCCAGACTGGTTTAAGTTGACACACAAATAACCATGTGTTCCAACAGCGGTGTGCAAAAGAGCATCTCTGAATGTGTAGCACACCAAACCTTGAAGTGAATGGGCTGGAGTGGCAGAAGACTACATACATACAGGAGGTTCCTAATAAAGTGGCCACTGAGTGTAACTGGAGCAACCTCTGTAACTTCACATTCGGTTCCCCTTGACGAAAGTGGCATTTTGTTAGCTTTCCTCATTACTTTCTCTACCTGTATATGGAGTTTTTGTGCACTAAGCACTGGGTCGTCTAGGTCCCTCTGCATTTCAGAGCTCTGCGTTCTCTCCCCACTCAGAATTACGCGCCTCTCTTTTATGCTTCCTGCCATACCGGACAATTTTGGACCTCCCTGCATCATATTCCATTTGCCAGCTCTTCAGCTGCTCACTTCACCAATGCCCGTACCTTCTCAGGTGCACGAGACTGCCGAGGCCAGAATCAGGATCAGCAAGCAACCTGCTGGAGGCACTCAGCGATTTGAGCCGTGTCCCGACGCAGGGCTTTCGACCTGAAAAGTCAACAACCCCCACCCCTCCTCCACCTCCACAGGTGCTGCTCCATCCACTAACTTTGTTTAACCAACACACATCAAAGTTGCTGGTGAACGCAGCAGGCCAGGCAGCATCTCTAGGAAGAGGCACAGTCGACGTTTCGGGCCGAGACCCTTCGACTAAGTTTGTTTGTTGCCGCATACCTTTCGAGGCCAAGGCAGCGTCCATCATTAAGGATCCCCATCACACGAAACATGCCCTCTTCTCATTGCCACCATCAGGAATTAGGTACCGGAGCATGAAGGTACACACTGAATAGGAAGAGCTTCCTCTTCTCCACCATCAGATTCCTGAATGGACAATGAATTATCTCGTGAACACTACCTCTCCATTTTCGCTCTCTATTTGCACTTCTTGTTTAATGTGCACACACAGTTCTTTTGTAATTTATAGCTTTTTAATGCATTGCTTTGTATTGCTACAACAAAGCAACAGATTTCATGGCATATGCCAGAGATATTAAATCTGATTCTGATTCATTACCTTCTTGGGAAAGGAGAGGCGGGGAGGAAGCAGGCATCAGATGGGGAAGAATTGTATGCAAGTGTTTGAGAAAGTGCAGGTTTAAAACACATTGTCTGGGCACTGACGACATGAATACTACATCGGTCCAGGAGCAGGACTCTCAGAGTACGGAAAGGAGCACGAGGTTTAAATGTTGGATACGGAATGAGCAGAAGTCTGTAATTGGCTTAACTGAGATGGGATTACGGCTGTAGATAGAAAGCATTTTGTCCAGCTGGACTCAAAAGCTCTGTCAAGAACAATGAGGCATAGTGGGAGTGGCGAAAGCTCCTTATGAGAATGAAGCTTGCAGAAATCAGATGTGATTATTTAACCAGTGCTGACGGGAGTACAGACACACATTGTTTTGCCAGCCTCCCACACCAGGACTCAGAGGCTAACCCCAGAAGAGCAGCAAGGGAGTGAAAGGAAAGGACTTTCATGAGAACAACACACATCAAAGCAAACAAGAGAGAATCATGAGTTGGGCTGAATTGGAAGTGGCAAATTGAAACTACACCTTCAACAGACAGTCACTATAGGAAGAGACTTCCTTCTGCTCCTAACACTGGTTGGGTCTTCACCAGCAGGTTTCTTGGAGTTTCATCCACTTGTTCCTTGGCTCACTACTAACATTCCAGCCCCGGTTCAATGAAGAGCATACAAGCATATGCCAACTTCCATCTCTCTGTAACTGTTCTCACTCACAAGCTCACCAACTGTCCCCAGTTCTCCTGTCATCTTACAACATTAGAGAGAATGTAAGCAACCAATTGACCTATCAGCAAGCGCATATTTGGGACATGGGGGGAAACTGGA
The DNA here is from genome assembly GCF_030028105.1 of Mobula birostris. Lineage (NCBI taxonomy): Eukaryota > Metazoa > Chordata > Chondrichthyes > Myliobatiformes > Myliobatidae > Mobula > Mobula birostris. The sequence continues at coordinate 12,438,229 of NC_092401.1, forward strand.
CCACCTGGGGAAACCTATGGGAACACAGGAAGATGGAGCAAGCTCCAAACTCCACGCAGACAGCACCAGAGGTCAGGATGGAACCAGCGTCTACGGTGGGAGGCCGAAGCACTCTCTGTTGTACCACTGTGATGCTCTTCAAGAAGGAAGGTTTTGTGACTGGTCAAGATCTGGAGATGCCGGATGCCATATTACGCCTTAGGCAGGTGAAGAGGTAAATGATGCCAATGAGTAATCTGTGTCACTTTGTCCTCTTATGCTTACACCTTGTCCAAGAGGCACCTGCACATGGCCAACACAAAGTCCTCGTGGAGACTGAAACTCATCAACACAAGGAGACCACCGTCCACAGCATTTCCAATACGAAATGTATCGAAATACATCAGCAATACCAAGCAGGACACTTATGAGGCAATACGAAAGATTAGTGGGCAGAACTAACAAGACTAGAGTCACAGATTAATAGAGCAGAGAAACAGGTCATTTGGCCTAACTCATTCATATCGACCTATAGTTCCATCTAAGCTCATCCTATTTGTTCATATTTGGCCGATATCCATCTCAACCTTTCCTATCCATGAACTGTCCAATTGTCCTTTAAATGTTGTTATTGTTCCTGCCCCAAACACTTCACCTGGCAGCTCATTCCGTATTCACACCACCCTCTACTTGAGGAAGTCGCCGCTCAGTCCCTTTTGAATATATTCCCTCTCATCTTAAACTTATGCCCTCTAGTTTTTGATTTCCTTTCTCTGGGGAAAAGACTGTGCATTCACCCTATCAAAGTCCTTCATATATACCTCCATAAGGTCACCCATCAGTCTTCTGTGCTCCAAAGAAAATACCTTAGCCAGCCCAACCTTTTCCTATAACTCAGCCCTTCAAGTTCTAGCAACATATTTGTAAATCTTCTTTACACTCTTTACAGCTCAAGTTTACAGCTAAACGAAACAACATTCCTCTGGGACAAGGTGCACAGCACAATACATGCAGTATATCACATAACATCCTATTAACACAATCATTTCTACTTTCTGAGGAGGCTGACGAGAGCTGGGCTATGCACATCCATACTCACATCTATCTGCACTGCTTCTGGTTTAAGATGGCGCTAGTAAATCTCAGCGACTTCTGGAACAAGGAAAACAACTAAGTACTTTGTTAACTGCTCTTTTTTTCTAGTAAACAATCATAGCCAACAATAGTCTGTAACTTCCCTTTGGACTTGGAGGCAGTTCCATAAGACCACACGACATAGGTGCAGAATTAGGCCATTCAGCCCATTGAGTCTGCTCCGCCATTCCATCATGGCTGATCCCACTTAACTCCATACACCTGCCTTCTCGCCATATCGTTTGATGCCTTGATGGATCAGGAAACTATCAACTTCTGCCTTAAATATACCTATGGACTTGGCCTCCACCACAGTCTGGGGCAGAGCATTCCACTGATTTACTACTTTCTAGCTAAAAAAAATTCCTCTTTACCCCATTCTAAAAAGTCACCCCTCAACTTCGAGGTTGCGCCCTCTAGTTATGGAGGAAACATCCTCTTCACACCCACCTTACCCAGTCCATATAACCATATAACCATACGACATATAACAATTACAGCATGGAAGCAGGCCATCTCGGCACTTCTAGTCCGTGCCGAACGCTTACTCTCACCTAGTCCCACCAACCTGCACTCAGCCCATAACCCTCCATTCCTTGCCTGTCCATATATCTGTCCAATTTAACTTTAAATGACAATATCGAACCTGCCTCAACCACTTCTGCTGGAAGCTCGTTCCACACAGCTACCACCCTTTGAGTAAAGAGGTTTCCCCTCATGTTACCCCTAAACCTTAACCCCCTAACTCTCAACTCATGTACTCTTGTTTGAATCTTCCCTACTCTCAATGGAAAAAGCCTATCCACGTCAACTCTATCTAACCCCCCTCATAATTTTAAATACCTCTATTAAGTCCCCCCCTCAACCTTCTACGCTCCAAAGAAAGAAGACCCAACTTGTTCAACCTTTCTCTGTAACTTAGGTGATGAAACCCAGGTAACATTCTAGTAAATCTTCTCTGTATTCTCTCTATTTTTACAGTCCTTTCAACGTTTGGTAGATTTCAATGAGATCTCCCCGCCGTCTTCTAACTTCCAGTGAGTACAGGCCCAAAGCTGCCAAATGCTCTTTCTATATTAACCCTTTCATTCCCTGGACTTCTGGACTCTATCCAATGACAACGCATTGTTTCTGAGATATGGGACTCAAAACGGTTGACAATACTCCAAGTGTGGCCTGACTAGTATAAAGCTTCAGCATTATCTCCTTGCTTTTATATTCTATTCTCCTTGAAATAAATGCCAAAATTGCATTTGCCTTCTTTACCGCAGACTCAACCTGTAAATTAGCCTTCTGGGAGTCTTGCATGAGTACTCCTGCACCTCTGATGTTTGAACCTTCTTCCCATTTAGATAATAGTCTGCATTATTGTTCCTTTTACCAAAATGCATTATCTTGCATTTCCCAACACTGTATTCCATCTGCTACTTTTTTGTCCATTGTTCCAATCCGTCTAAATCCTGCTGCAATCGCACTGCTTCTTCAGCACTACCTACCCCTCCACCTATCCTTGTATCATCCACAAACTTTGTCACAAAGCCATTAATTCCATTATCCAAATCATTGACAAACAATGTGAAAAGTAGTGGTCCCAATACTGACCCCTGAGGAACACCACTAATCACGGGCAGCCAACCAGAAAAGGCCCCCTTTATTCCCACTCGCTGCCTCCTGCCTGTCAGACGTTCAACCATCCGTGCCAGTATCTTTCCTGTAACACCATAGGATTTCATCTTGTTAAGCAGGCTCTTGTGTGGCATCTTACCAAATGCCTTCTGAAAATCCTAGTAAATGACATCCACAGCCTCTCCTTTGTCCACCCTGCTTGTTACTTCCTCGAAGAACTCAAACAGATTTCTCAGGCAAGATTTCCCTCTACGGAAACTACGCTGACTTTGACTTATTTTATCATTAGTCTCCAAGTACCCTGAAACCTCATCCTTAATAATAGACTCCAACACTTTCCCAACTATTGAAGTCAGGCCAACTGGCCAATAATTTCCTTTCTTTTGCTTCCTCTCTTCTTAAAGAGTGGAGTGACATTTGCAATTTCCAGTTCTCCAAGACCATGCCAGAATCAAGTGATTCCCAAAGATCATGACCAATGCATCCATTATCCCTTGGTACCTCTCTCAGGACTCTGGGATGTTGTTCATCTGGACCAGGTGACTTATCTACCTAAGACCTTTGAGTTTGCCTAGCTCTTTTTCCTTTGTAATAGCAATGTCATTTACTCATGCTCCTTGACACACATGGACCTCTGGCACACTGCTAGCGTCTTCCATAGTGAAGACAGATGCAAAGTACCCGTTAAGTTCATCTGCCATTTCTTTGACCCCAATACTACCTTACCAGCATCATTTTCCAGTGGTCCAACATCAACTCTCACCTTCCTTTTACTCTTTGTATAACTGAAAAAACCTTTGGTATCCTGCTTTATATTATTGGCTAGTCTGCCCTCATGTTTCATCTTTTCCCTTCTTACAGTTTTTTTCGTTGCCTTTTGCTGGATTTTTAAAACTTCCTAATCATCCAACTTTACACTCACTTTTGCTACCTTATATGCCCTTTCCCTGGCTTTAACTTCCTTTCTCAGCCACAGCTGCCTACCCCTGCCATTTGAGAACTTCTTCTTCTGTGGGACATATCCAACCTGCGCCTTGTGAACTCTTCCCAGAAACTTCAGCCGTCTCTGCTCTGCTGTCACCTTTGCCAGTATCCTCCTCCAATCCACCTGGCCAAGCTCCCCTCTCATGCCTCTGTAATCCCCTTTATTCCACTGTGATAATAACACATGTGACTTATGCTTCTCCCTCTCAGACTGCAGTATGAATTCAATCATTCGATGAGGCAGAACTGAGGAGAAGCATCACCCGATGTTTGATTGATTTAAGCACCAGGCTGAACCAGAAAGGTCGGGTACAGTCCAAATTGAGGCTGCTGGGTCCAGGCTGCAGAGAGGCTCGAAGCGACTGAACCTGATATTTGGACAACAATTTAAACACCAAGCTGAATTGGAAAGGTCAGGTACAGGCCAAATTGAGGCGGCAGAGTCCAGGCCCCAGAGCGTATCAAGGTGACTGAACCCGATGTTTGGATGATAACTTAGGTGCCTGGCCAAACTGGAAAGTTCAAGTACAGACCACACTGAGGCCGCAGAATCCACACCCCAGAGCATACTGAAGTGACAGAACTCAATGTTTAGACGCCAGGCCAGATTGAAAAGGTCAGGGTATCAGGGCCTGAGGCAAGGGACGGGCTGGTTCAGCATGCTCTGCTCTGTGCTGAACTAACAGTCTATGAACAAACTCCCTCTGTGGACTTCAGTTCAGAACACTATATGCTTGTGTTTATTGTTTGCATGATTTGTTTTTTTTCTCTGCACATTGGGTGCTTGATGTCTTTTTAATGTTTTTTTTTAGGTGTTTCTTTGTTTCGTGGCTCCTGTGAGGAATTGAATATCAAGGTTGTATAATGTATACATACATTGATGATAAATGTATCTTGAACTTTGAATGTCCTTCTATAGCTGCACTTCATGGTACAGGAACTGTACTGTGGCAGACAGGAAGGCTCTACAAAGGGTAGTCAAAGCTGCCCAATGGATCACTGGCACCAGCCGACTGCGATCAAGAGCATCTGTACAGAAAAGTGCTAGAACAGGACCAACATGTCAGGGAGGATCCCACCCACCCTACTCATGGACTCTTTGCCCCATTCCCTTCTACATAGCATCCACAGCAGGACCACCAGTTTCAAAAACTCAGAACTCAGCAGGTCAGGCAGCATCCATGGAAATGCATCAAACAGTTGACACATCAGTCCGGGACCCTTCATCAGAACTGGAAAAAATGAAGTTCCAGTAACTGACTGAGCTGCTGCGTCTGAATGGGCTTCTCTGATGGGAGAATCACAAAAGGGAAAGTGTAGCTACAATATAAGGAGTCATTTATATGAAATTGAGTTGTGTGGAAACATCTTCTTTCAGAGTAGAGTGAGTTTGTGAAATGCTTTCTCTCTGAATGATCAGAATCAGAATCAGGTTTATTATCACCGACTTTCGACGTGAAATTTGTTAACTTAGCAGCAGTTCAATGCAATACAGGTACATAATATAGAAGAAAGAAATAATAATAAATAAATCAATTACAGTATATGTATATTGAATAGATAAAAAATCGTGCAAAACCAGAAATAATATATATTAAAAAAGTGAGGTAGTGTCCAAGGATTCAATGTCCATTTAGGAATCGGATGACAGAGGGGAAGAAGCTGTTCCTGAATCACTGAGTGTGTGCCTTCAGGCTTCTGTACCTCCTACCTGATGGTAACAGTGAGAAAAGGTCATGCCCTGGGTGCTGGAGGCCATTATTAATGGACGCTGCCTTTCTGAGACATCGCTCCCTAAAGACATCCTGGGTACTTTGTAGGCTAGTGCCAAGATGGATCTGACTAGACTTACAACCTTCTGCAGCTTCTTTCAGTCCTGTGCAGTAGCCCCTCCATACCAGACAGTGATGCAGCCTGTCAGAATGCTCTCCATGGTGCAACTATAGAAGTTTTTGAGTGTATTTGTTAACATGCCAAATCTCTTCAGACTCCTAATGAAGTATAGCCACTGTCTTGCCTTCTTTATAACTGCATCAATAGGTTGGAATCAGGTTAGATCCTCAGATCTTGACACCCAGGAACTTGAAGCTGCTCACTCTCTCCACTTCTGATCCCTCTATGAGGATTGGTATGTGTTCCTTTGTTTTACCCTTCCTGAAGTCCACAATCAGCTCTCTAGTCTTACTGACGTTGAGTGCCAGATTGTTGCTGAAACACCACTCCACTAGTTGGCATATCTCACTCCTGTAGACCCTCTCTCTCACCATCTGAGATTCCACCAACAATTGTTGTACCATCAGCAAATTTATAGATGGTATTTGAGCTATGCCCAGCCACACAGTTATGGGTATATAGAGAGTAGAGCAGTGGGCTAAGCACACACCCCTGAGGTGCACCAGTGTTGATCGTCAGCGAGGAGGATATGTTATCACCAATCTGCACAGATTTGGTCTTCCAGTTAGGAAGTTGAGGATCCAATTGCAGAGGGAGGTACAGAGGCCCAGGTTCTGCAACTTCTCAATCAAGATTGTGGGAATGATGGTATTAAATACTGAGCTATAGTCAATGAACAGCATCCTGACATAGGTGTGGGTGTTGTCCAGGTGGTTTAAAGCCATGTGAAGAGCCATTGAGATTGCATCTGCCATTGACCTATTGTGGTGACAGGCAAACTGCAATGGGTCCAGGTCCTTGCAGAAGCAGGAGCTCAGTCTATCATGACCAACCTCTCAAAGCATTTCATTACTGTAGATGTGAGTGCTACCAGGCAATAGTCATTAAGGCAGCTCACATTATTCTTCTTAGGCACTGGTATAATGTTTGACTTTTTGAAGCAAGTGGGAACTTCCACCCGCAGCAGTGAGAAGTTGAAAATGTCCTTGAATACTTCCGCCAGTTGGATGGCACAGGTTTTCAGAGCCTTACCAGGTACTCCATCGGGACCTTCCACCTTGTGAGGGTTCACTCTCTTTAAAGGCAGCCTAACATCGGCCTCTGAGATAGAGAACACAGAGTCGTCAGGTGCAGCAGGGATCTTCACATCTGTAGTTCCATTCTCCTTATCAAAGTGGGCATAGAAGGCGTTGAGTTCGTCTGGTAGTGAAGCATCGCTGCCATTTATGCTATTGGGTTTCGCTTTGTAGGCAGTAATGTCTTGCAAACCCTGCCAGAGTTGTTGTACATTCAATGTCTCCTTCAACCTCTTTCAAAATTGTCTCTATGCCCTTGAAATAGCCCTCCACAAATCATACCTGGATTTCTGGTACAGGGCAATGCAATGAAGCTCAGGTCATTAGACATCTTTAAGGTAGAAAGGGTAGCATATTAGTACAGAGGTTAGCGTTAACACTATTATACCGCCAGCAATCTGTAATCGGGGTTCAATTCCTAGTGCTGTCCATAAGGAGTTTATATGTTCTCCACATGACTGTATGGGTTTCCTCCAGGTGCTCCAGTTTCCTCCCATATTCCAAAGACGTAAAGGTTAGGATTAGTAAGCTGTGAGCATTTGTTGGAGCTGGAAGCATGGCTGCATTTGCAGGCTGTCTCCAGTCCTTATTCAGACTGAGTTAGTTATTAGTGCAAATGACACATTTCACTATATGTTCCAATATGTGTGGCAAATAAAGCTAACTGTTAAAATCTTTAATCTGTTTATGCTTGAATGATCAAGGAATTGAGGGCTATGGGGAACTGGCACAGAAGATGGAAATGAGGCTATCGTTCAGTCAGAGAATCTTCCAACAGAGAAATAGGCCCTTTGGCCTACCAGATCCTTGCTAACTTGGACAGCAATCTAGTCCCATCTGCTGACATTTGACCCCTGGCCGTCTACACCTCTCCTTTCCATGCACTTATCATGATGACGATTTTAAATGTTGTTAACTTGACCGCCTCAACCACTATCTCTGACAGCTCATTCCAAATATTCGCCACACTCCGCATGAAGAAGCTACCCCGAAGTCCGTTTGAAATTTCTCTCTGAGCTTAAACCCTTCAACACCCCCCCCCCCGGGGAAAAGGCTATGAACTTTCACCAGTCTATGCCCCTCATGGTCTTATGTCAGATCATCCCTCAATCTCCCTGGTTCTAGGCAATAAAATTCTACTCTACCCAACCGCTCCTTGTAACTCAGGCCCCAACTCCATAACATCCTGGTAGATCTTTCCTACACACTTTCTAGTTCAAGAACATCTCTCTGATAATAGTCATAGTCATTTATTGATCCCGAGGGAAATTGGTTTTTGTTACAGTTGCACCTTAAATAATTAAATAGTGATAAAACCATAAATAATTAAATAGTAATATGTAAATTATGCCAGGAAATAAGTCCAGGACCAGCCTATTGGCTCAGGGTGTCTGACCCTCCAAGGGAGGAGTTGTAAAATTTGATGGCCACAGGCAGGAATGACTTCCTATGACGCATTATCTTGCATCTCGGTGGAATGAGTCTCTGGCTGAATAAAATGGTGACCAAAACTGTGCACAACACTCCACCTGAGGCCCCACCAATATTTTATATAATTGCAATATAGCTTCCCCACTCCTGCACTCAGTGCTTTGACCTATGAAGGTCAATGTGACAATGTCTGCTTCACCACCATATCCACCCTGAGACGTTGCTTCCAGCCTGCACAGCTGTGATTGCATAGTGTGGTGGGCAGTAGCAGTGGCCTGCTCCCGTCCCTACACTCTTGTGCACTTGCATTGTTGTAAGTGTAACACTTTGGGAAAAGGTTTCACTGCTAACGTAATGGTCTTTCTGCTGAAGCAGTGTTTGGGTTATAGTTAGAGATAACGGGTGCTTTGGAATGTGAGTCATCCAATCAGGGGAGCTGGCCTTTGTATTGTGTGCCTGAGAACGGTGTGTGCTGGGGTCCTTTCTACGGTGGGAGATGGAGAGAGAAGACGCTGGAGAGAACCGGTCATAGGATTCGACCCGGTGGGGGACCGTGATTCGATGGATCAAGGTGCTGAAGCCTACTGAGGATCAGTGAATATGAATTTTGGAAAAGTTGAGCTCCAACTTGTGCACATTTGACTGTTTAATTTTTTTTTTCTTTTCTTTACTAACTCCTGAGTTAAGATTCATAAATAAAATCCCTGTAATCATATGCAGTGTGCTGTGTTATTTCTTGGCACCAAGTTGTAACAGGGTGCAAATTACACAGCATTCACACAGACCGGGCTTTGTGTGGGAGAGCCGTCCCAATCTCACGGGTTTGGCTTGACCGGTGTGTGTATTCCCTACACTGATGCAGTCAAGGAAACCGGGGTGGGGAGGTGGGGGTTCACAAGTAAGCAGTGTATTCCCCACCCCCAGTCTCTGGCCATAAAGCTGTGCAAGGCCTTCACTCTCAGTCACAGACCAGCCCTGATTCAATGAGGACTGCGGGACTTGCCTCCACCACGTATACTGAATTAATCTGCCATTCTGGTAAAACTACACTTTATGTTTGCTGAGCACCAGAAGCTGTGTGCTTCAGAACAACTTTAACATACCCAGAGCCAGATCAAAGCTCGACAGTCAGGAGTAGTAGTGAAACAGCTAAAGAGAGCCAAACTTCCCCATCTCCAGTGATGGTTGAGTCAATCACACAAGTTCCACAAACAAAAGTCTGAAGCTTTTGTAATCATCTTCACTCAGAAACACTGTTTCCTGAGTCCTGCTGTCACAGAAGGCAGTGTTTGTTCATAAGGATATCTGAAGTGTCTGAGACAGCAGACTACACAGGAGCAGACAATGCGTCACAAAATACTTGTGCTCCAGGACTAGCCGTGTCTCAAGTCAAGCTGTCCCAGTGTCAGCGCAATACTGGCATCTGCCTGATAATGGGCAAAGCTCTCCATGAAAAGATCAAATTCAGTCTGATTTATTCTTCCCTTGCAAATCTAACTTCAGTCAAGCAAACACCTACACGTCAGCCTGCACATTGATGCTCAGCATAGGATGCTGAAGTAGCTCAAAACTCATGGTGAGCTCCAGGAGTTCCATGGGCATGCCCTGACCAAATGCAGCACTGAAGAGCCTCAGTAAAGCAGGCATCGATGAAATTAAGCTCTCCAAACATAGCAGAAGGAAGATGGTCGCGATTGCTGATGGCCCAGGGCATCACCGTGGGAGTTCCTTGGGTTGGGTCCACGGCATTCTGAATTCGCCATCCCATTCCCACTCAGATCTTTCTGCCTGAGGTCCCCAGTACAGTTACAACAGGGACCAATACAATGCTGCCTGACCTCCTGAATATTCCCATTGTTATTATCTTCAGCTGGTTTGTCAATGACTTTCCTTCCATCATGAGGCCTGAAGTAGGGATTTGCTGACAATTGCAAAGCGTTCAGTTCCGTTCACTAGTTTCTGTGCTGCACGAATCTATACCCTCGGCGAGCTCAAGGGACAATACTTCATCCTCCATCTGTGCACAATGCATCCTTGTGGATTCAATGGTGAATTCTCCAACATCAGGGAACTTGCTCTTCCTTGCTTTTTGCATCAGGACTGCCCATTTCAGCCTGATATCATTCCCGCTTTGTTTTTCTGATAATTCTATATCATCTAGTCTGTTGGCCCAAATGCTACAGTCTCACCACTTACGACACATTGCACAGCTTGTAAGTTCACCCATTGACCCATGTGGTCCCACCCTAACAGAGATATTCCCTTTGTTCTAAACACCCCTTGCCCACATCCTCTCCGAGTTATTTCTCTTTGCCAGTTTAGGCCTGAATCATTGCCTATTTCTCTCTCCACATGTGCTGCCTGACCTCCCGAGTATTTCCGTTGTTATTATCTTCAGCTGGTTCGTCAATTACTTTCCTTCCATCATGAGGTCTGAAGTAGGGATTTGCTGACAATTGCAAAACATTCAGTTCCATTCACAACCGCTCAGCAAATAGCTGCGCGCAGCAAGATCCTGCAAAGTGACTTCATACCAGTATGCCTTTCAACTGACGGGCCATGACCATCTGCAAGGAAAGAGAAGGCTACTCCCTTTCCATTGACGATCACAGCCATTGCTAAATCTCCCTGCCATCATGGTCACCACTGATCACAAGTTTAGTAGGATGAGCCAGGTTAGTTCTGTGGCTACAAGCACAGATGGGAAGAGAAGCAGAGTGGTTACGTTACTGGACTGAAACACCAGGGAAATTACATCGAGAGACAGGAGTTTGAATCCCACCAAGACACTTTAATGTAATTAAATAAATCTGGATTGAAAGAAGAGGCTAGTTTCAGTCAAAGGCTACAAAGCTATCTCATTAAAGCTCACTGATATCCTTCTGGGAAGGGCTTCTGCCAGTCTGCCTGACATACAACATTGGACCAGTGTTCCCATCTTTCCCAGCCAACAACCCCTTGTCAATCTCTATCTTAAATGCACCCCATGATTTGGCCTCCACCACTTTCTGTGGTAACAAATTCTACAAATTTGCAACACACTGACTGAAGAAATTCCTTTTTGTCCTTTTTTTTCTAGACTCCTCTACTAATGGAAGCATCCTCTTTACATCCACTCTGACCCAGCCTTTCAGTATCTGCTAGGGTTCAGTGCAATTCCTCTCGTCCTTCCGAACTTCGTTGGGTGCAGGACCAGAAACAGCAAATGTTCTGCAGACGTAAAGCCTTTCATTGCTGGGATCATTCTTGTCAACCTCCTCTGAACCAGGTACAGAGCCAGCACACCTTCCCTTAGATATTGGGCCTAAAATTGCTCACGACTTTCCAAATATAGTCTGGCCAAAGATTTATAAAACCTAAGCAAGAAATCTTTGCCTTTATATACTAGACCTGTCAAAGTGAATGCTCACATTACATTTGCCTTCCTTCCTGCAAGTTAATCTCAAAGGAATCCTAAACTAGTACTCCCAAGTCCCCTTGCGCCTCCAATTTCTTAATTCTCACTTCACTTATGTAACGTTTTGTGCTTCGTCGAGACCTGGCCTACGGAAGAGATACCAGACCACGCTATCGAACCCTCTGGGTTTTCCCTGCTCCAGGCGGACAAGTCAATAAACTTCTCTGGGAAGAGTAAAGGAGGAGGGGTATGCTTCATGGTCAACAATGCTTGGTCTGACCCCCAAAATGTGCATGCCCTCAATTCCTTTTGTTCCCCAGACCTGGAATACCTGGTACTGCTGTGCAGACCCGACTGCCTGCGTAGGGAGTTCATGGCTGTTATCATCATGGCAGTGTACATTCCACCACAGGCTGATACTGACCTAGCTCTCAAGGAACAGTACGAGACCATTAACACGCTGAAGACTGCACACCCCGAGGCTGCCTTCATCATCGCCGGTGACTTTAATCAGCGGCGCTGACAGAAGTCTCTCCGAAGTTGTACCAGCACATCCAGGTGAGCACTCGTGGAGATAGCACATTTGACCACTGCTACACTCCCTTCTGCAATGCTTACAAAGCTCTCCTTCGCCCAGCTTTTGGAAAATCAGATCACTCTTTGATCCTGCTTTGGCCGATGTACAGGCAGAAGCTGAAACAAGAGGCGGCCATAAATGAAATCGTTCACAGTTGGGCCGACCAGTCAGCCTCCAGGCTGAAGGACTGCTTCGATGAATGTCTTCCATGAAGAGGATGTCTCCGAGTTCATGGATGGAGTCACGTGCTTCATCTGGAAGTACATCAACAATGTTGTCCCCCAGAAGTCGGACAGGGTCTTCCCGAACCAGAAACCCTGGATCAACAGTTCCGTGTGAGCAGCACTTACCGCACGACAGAGAGCTTCCATTGCCGGCGATCAGCTGGAGCGCAAGAAAAGCAGCTACGATCTGCGCAAATCTATCAAGGCTGTGAAACAACAATACAGGGACAAGATTGAGTCAAGATTCACAACAAATAGCACATGTGACTTGTGGTGAGAGTTGCATATCATAGCAGATTTCAAAGCCAAACGAAATGGTTCTGCCAACACAGCGGCCTCTTTCCCAGATGAGCTCAATTGCTTTTACGCTCGGTTCGATGTCACTAACTCTGAGCCTCCGAGGAAAGCCACCGTTACAACCTGCAACCTGTCATCTCTGAGGTGAGGTACGCGGATGTTTCCAACGAGTGGACAGTCGCAGGGCTGCAGGACCGGACGGCATCCAGGAAGAGTACTCAGGATGTGCGCAGCACAACTGGCAGGTGTGTTTACAGACATTTTTAATCTCTCCCTCTCCCAGAGTAGAGTGCCCTCCTGCTTCAAATTATCCACCATTGTCCCTGTACCAAAAAAGACCGAGGTAACATGCCTGAACAACTGGCGTCCTGTTGCACTCACCTCAATAATAAGCAAATGCTTTGAGAGGCTGGTCAAGGATTACATCTGCAGCTTGCTACCACCCAAACTGGACCCCCTACAATTCGCCTACCAACACAACCAATTGATGGACAACACAGTAGCTACTGCTCTACACATTGTCCTTACACATCTGGAGAAGAAGAATGCTTATGTGTGAATGCTGTTCTTGGACTACAGTTCAGCATTCAACACCATAATTCCCTCCAGGCTCGACAAGAAGCTCAGAGACCTTGGCCTTGACCCTGCCTTGTGCAACTGGATCCTGGACTTCCTGTCAAATCACCAGCAGGTGGTAAGAGAGGGCTAACTCACCTCTACACCTCTGATTCTCAACACAGGAGCCCTTCAGGGCTGTGTACTAAGTCCACTCCTTTACTCCTTGTATACCCACAGCTCTAATCTGCTAATTAAATTTGCCAACAACACTACATTTATTGGCCTTATCTCAAACAATAACGAGCTGGCCTACAGGGAAGAAGTCATCTCTCTGACACAGTAGTGTCAAGAAAACAACCTCTCCTTCAATGTCATAAAAACAAAGGAGCTGGTTGTGGATTACAGGAGGAATGGAGATGGGCTAACCCCTATTGACATCAATGAATTGGGGTTGAAAGGGTAAACAGCTTTAAGTTCCTCTGCATCCACATCACCGAGGACCTCACGTGGTCTGTACACACCAGCTGTGTGGTGAAAAAGGCACAACAGCATCTCTTTCACCTCAGAGAGTTGAGGAAGTTTGGTATGGGCCCCCAAATCCTAAGAACTTTCTACAGGGGCACAATTGAGAGCATCTTGACTGGCTGCATCACTGCCTGGTATGGGAACTGTACCTCCCTTAATCACAAGATTCTGCAGAGAGAGGTACGGACAGCCCAGCGCATCTGTAGTTGTGAACTTCCCAGGATTCAGGACATTTATAAAGACAGATGTGTAAAAAGGGCCCAAAGGATCATTGGGTCACGCCAACCACAATCTATTCCAGCTGCTACCATCCAGAAAACGGTACCGCAGCATAATAGCCAGGACCAACAGGCTCCCGGACAGCTTCTTCCACCAGGCCATCAGAATGATTAACTCACGCTGATTTGAGTGTATTTCTATGTTACATTGCCTGTACTATCTATTATAAATTACTATGATTACACATTGCACATTTAGACAGAGGCGTAAAGATTTTTATTCCTCATGTATGTGAAGGACGTAAGAAATAAAGTCAATTCAATTCAATTCAATTTCAAAAATAGTCTAAACCTTGATTCTTCCTGCAATATTTGGGCAGCATGGCAGCGAAATGGTTAACACAATGCTTAACAGTACAGGTGAGCCAGGTTCCCACCGCTGCCTATAGAGTTTATACATTCCCCCTGGGACTGTGTGTGTGTTCCTCTGGGTGCTCCAGTTTCCTTTCACTGTCCAAGGACGTACCAGTTGGTAGGATAATTGATCATGATAAATTGCCCCATGATTGGGTCTGGATTCAGTCAGGGGATTGCTGGGCGGCACACTTCGAAGGGCCAGAAAGGCCTATTCCCTGCTGTACCTCAATCACTCAATAAATTACACTTCCCTGTGCTGTATTCCATCTACCACTTCTTTGCCTATCTTCTATTTCCCCTTTATCCATCCTGATATTTCCAAAGAACACTAATAAATCAATCAAACATAACTTCCCCTTCATAAAAGCAACATTGGCTTTGCAGATGATACTGAGATAAGTGGAGTTGTGGATAATGAAGAAGGTTTTCAAAGCTTGCAGAGAGATTTAGGCCAGTTAGAAGAGTGGGTTGAAAGATGGCAGATGGAGTTTAATGCTGAAAAATGTGAGGTGCTACATTTAGTAGGTCTAATCAAAATAGGACATACATGGTAAATGGTAGGGCATTGAAGAATGCTGTAGAACAGAGCGATCTAGGAATAATGGTGCATAGTTCCCTGAAGGTGGAATCTCATGTGGATATGGTGGTGAAGAAAGCTTTTGGTATGCTGACCTTTATTAATCACAGCATTGAGTATAGGAGTTGGGATGTAATGTTGAAATTGTATAAGGCATTGGTGAGGCCAAATTTGGAGTATTGTGTACAGTTCTGGTCACCGAATTATAGGAAAGATGTCAATAAAATTGGGAGAGTACAGAGCAGATTTACTAAAATGTTGCCTGGGTTTCATCTCCTAAAATTACAGAGAAAGGTTGAACAAGTTAGGTCTTTATTCTTTGGAGTGTAGAAGGTTGAGGGGGGACTTGATAAATGTGTTCAAAATTATGAGGGGGATAGATAGAGTTGACGTGGATAGGCTTTTTCCATTGAGAGTGGGGGAGATTGAAACAAGAGGACATGAGTTGAGAGTTAGGGGGCTAAAGTTTAGGGGTAACATGACAGGGAACTTCTTTACTCAGAGAGTGGTAGCTGTGTGGAACGAGCTTCCAGCAGAAGTGGCTGAGGCAGGATCGATGTTGTCACTTAAAGTTAAATTGGACAGATATATGGACAAGAAAGGAATGGAGGGTTATGGCTGAGTGCAGGTCGGCGGGACTAGGTGAGAGTAAGCGTTCAGCACAGACTAGAAGGGCCAAGATGGCCTGTTTCCGTGCTGTAATTGTTATATGGTTAAATGTATTATGATGGTAAAGAATTCTACTTCTGTTTCCTTAATGGTGGATCCCAGCATTTACCCAGTGACAGACAGTGAATTCATCGTCCAATAGTTTCCTACTCACTTGCTCCTTCATTTCTGGAAATGGGGACATTATACTAACAATCTTCCAACCTGCTGTAGCCTTTCCAGAATCTGGACGATTCTAAAAGACCATAGTCTTTCCAAGGCATGCACATCCTGCAAAAAATTAATGCTAGACAATTACCTACTACGCCAACATAATCACTTGAAACCTGGACTATCATTGCCATTGGTTTATTATTATCACATATTCTGAGATGAAGTGAAAAGTTTTTGTTTGTGTGCCATTCAGACAGATCATGCCTCACGTAAGTACATCAAGGCAGTGAAAAGAAAGCAGAAGTCAAAATATAGTGTTGCACTTGCAGAGGAAGTGGCGATAGGATAAAAATTTTAATTGGAAGAGCTATTATGAGGTAGATTGGGAGACCAGGGGTTCCTTTTTAACATATGGAAGGTCACTGCAAGAGTTTGATAACAGTGGATAAGAAGCTGTCTAAGAGCCTGGTGGTACACATGCTCAAGCTGTTCTATCTTCTGTCAAACAGGGGAGAGAAGATGACCAGGGTGCGTAGGGTTCTTGATTTGCTGACTGCTTTCCTGGGGCAGTAGGAATTGTTGAGGAGACATGTCTAAGGCCAAGCCTGGAGGAGTGTAGAACTTTCTGAGGTCTGAAGGTTGAAGGGGGAAATATGTCTCTTTTATATAGGCAAGAGAGTTTTAGACAAGTTTGGGTTTAAGAAGAGAAGATTCCATGCTGTTTCTTTCTTCTTATTTATTTTCTAAACACTGGCATTACTGGCAGGTTCAGAATTCATTGGCATCCCTAATTACCCTTGAGAAGGTCATAGAAAGCCATCTTCTTAAGCCATGTCTGGTGAAGTTGCTCCCACAATACTGTTGGGAACAGAGTTCCAGATTTAGAGAAACAGTTGACAGAAGATCAGTGATGCATTTCCGAATCAGGATGGTGTGTGACTTGGACATTAACCTACAGAGAACGGCGTTACCGCGTGTGTGTGTGCACCCCTTGTCCTTGGTGATGGAGGTGGCAGTTTTGGGAGGTGTTGTCAACTGACTGGGTGACCTTCCCTAAGAAAAAGCAGCAGGTAAAGCTGCTGGGTGTCCATCTTGCACCGTCCAGCTGCAAAGCCACTGTTTCCGTGCTTTTCAGTTTGTACGGGTAAAACCTTCGGACAGATTTGACAAGCAAAGTCGGCAATGGTAAACAAGCACACGAGCTGGACTCAGCCTGCTTTCAATTCAGGAGAAGGGCTTTGACAGCCATTCCAACACACAACCATGGGACACAGGTACTCTCACAATTACACATATTGAAACACAGCTCCAGTTCAGAGGAGCCGTGCCCTGACCTTGTCAAGCGTTGGCAGCTCCTTTACTGAGGGCATAGTATGAATACAAAGCATGCATTAATTGGACCCAATTGTGATCCCTCTGAAGTGCATGTTGTTAAAAGATTTAGCCTACCTCACACATGAGCTGCTGTAGAAATATTAATTACCAAGCATTGATGTTAGAAGCGTATTTACAAATGCAGGAATCTCCTTAAACAAATGCTTCAACGTGGAGGTTTCAGCTGTGCCGAAGAAGGTTTGGGGAGTTAAGGTTCTGTCCAAAAAGCCAGCTCGTGAGAGATTTAGAAGACTCTTCCCATGAAAATTAGAGTGCATTGCTTTTTATTCTGCCTTCCCCTGAATATACTCAACTTACATTTTTCTATTTCCCTCCTTTACCTCACTTGTCACCTCCTTACCTGTGAGGAAGTGTGTGACCTCTTGGTTACACATCACCTTATCCTCACCCCTCATTAGGCACCCTTTGACAATCTCTAATCCGTCAGATAGGCAGCTATCCAATCACGGCCTTTGACGTTATTCCATCTTGTCTCACCGGCATTCACTTCTGCTGTGCAACTTGGCTGACAAACTCATATTACTGGCTCCCTGCTCCCAAGAGAGAGGGAAACATGGAAAAAGAACTGAACTGCATTTACCGTATCTGCTGGCTTCCATAACCAGGGACTTATCCAAGGCACTTTACAGTCAATGAAGTAATATCACTGCTGCTTTAAAGGATACATGGCTCTTAAAACGTATATGGATACAAGCTCCCACAAACACGAGGAGGTTGTAATGAGACCATATTTAGTAATATTCTGTGGGGGATAATTAGTAACCTGCACACCAGGGAACTCCACCTCAAGCATATCAATGAATATTTACAGCCACTACTGTAGTGTTACTATGTGCTGGCACTGGCTACCTCAAAACAGTTTCTCAGGCGATGTCACAGCAATGAGAATGGGTGTTTGGCATTGGGATCCACACTAGAGCTGAGGAAATTTACGGGAAAGATCCCGGGAATAAAAGAGTTCATGTATGGGGAGCGATTGACGGTACTGAGCCTGTACTCACTGGAGTTTAGAAGAATGAGGAGGGATCTGACTGAAACCTTCTGAAAGGTAGAGTTTTCGAAAGTGAGAGAGTCTATGACCAGAGGACACAGAATAGAGGGGTGTCTATTTGGAACGGAGATGAGGAGGAATTTCTTTAGCCAGAGGTTGGTGATTCTGTGTAATTCAGACAGCTGTGGAGGCTGATAGGTTGTTGATTAGTAAAGGCATCAAAGGTTAAATGGGAGAGGCATGAGAATGGGGTTGAGAGGGATAATCAGTCATCCATGATGGAATGGTGGAGCAGATCTGGTAGTACAAATGGCCTAATTCTGCTCCTTTGTCTTATGGCCTTATGCACCGATTTCACAAATCATTCAAAAAATGACATCTACAGTAGTCTGAGGATCTCTCAGGGTGACTGAGGGTGCTGACTGGACTAAACGTGTAGAATTCCCTGGAGAAGAGCTTCAACCAATCACGCTCATGTTCATAGCTTTAGTATGTGCCAAGACATCACGTAAGTAAGTGAAATTGCTTTGTTAAAAGATACACTGATTAATGTTACCTCAAAACAGTTTCTCAGGCGATGTCACAGCAACGAGAGTGGGTGTTTGGCGTCGGGATCCACACTAGAGCTGATTCCCTTGTTCAAGTACAGTTATCAGTGAATATAGAGCATGAGTGCCATGCAGGGAACCTACAACTAATAAGGTTTCCAGATCAGAAGAGCACACCACAATTATATTTGGTGCTGCCTATAGAGAATATTCCACAGTGTTAGAGCCTTATGCAACAGCTGAACTATTCAAGAAACACCTACTGCAAAAAAAATATCACCCAGAGTCCACCAGCCCTAGGCCAGCACCGTCTTACAAACCACAAAGGAAAGGAAATATTCCCATGAAAATTGCTCTTCTCCCAGCAAAGCTGAAAAATCACAACATTATAGTTGAAAGAGAAGCAAGGAAGACTGGAGTCCGTTGGGTCTGGACTGCGGCCAGCACCAACCTCCAGCCAAGTGCTCTCGTGCGCTGGTCATTCAGCCCTAATGATATCGCTGGGACAAGGTAAGCGTGTTACAGTGCCCAACTGTAGATCTCACACAGTACTGATAACCTCTATCCAAACCATCCTATTATTTGCGAACTTGGACCCAATATGCAGCACTACATTCCACTCGCTCTGCTCTTCTGCCCGTTTTGTTGTTGGCACTTTGGGGCAGCAGTGAAGGTCTTCTATCTCTGGTGGTGATCAGGGCTTTCTTCATCATGTCAGTAGCTTGGTTTTCACCACTGTCAGTCATCCAAGTCCTGGAGGAGACCCAGGAATACCGTCGTACTCAGATGTAGAAGAATTCTTCATTGCTACTTCCATAACAGTTTTGTTTTACCATTTAGGGTTGTTAACCCTGAGGTGAACCCCTGAACCTGGAGGACTGGCGGACCACTCTTAGTCTGTCCTCTACCCTTTGACCTGTTTGGCATGGGTGACCCTACCAAGAGTCAAAGCATAAAGCCCTGACTCCAGCCAGCATATCTCTCCAGGTCATTGAGGAATACAAGCCTCCAAACCCTATGACAAGGTTGTAGTCCTCTTGGAGGGCACTGTCCACTAACCCTTGCCTTATGTGTAGTACCGTACTACTGTCCACAGCGACACTCCTCCATCAATTTCCCTCCCAGAGCCTGCATTATTGGTCTTAATCTCCAGCACCCTCGTTGTGTCATTATCTACATATGGTATATAAAGCACTGGATTACATCATTGTCCTTGCATCCTTTATGAATTCATTCATTCATGTGACTTAGATGTTGACAAAATATCAACATTTATTGCTCATTCCAAAATACATTGGAAAATGCAACAATCGGTCATATTCTTGAATCATTCATGCAACTTAGTACTTTAGGGTCAGCATAGACCTGATGGGCCAAAAGGTCTGCTTCTCTCTATGACCCTGTGCGCACTCTGTGCTACCTCATGTTGATGAATTGACCCTAAGTCATAGTCAAAGCCTTAAGGAGGATCAAAGGGGCTAAGTGAAGAGGGTTTGACACTTGGGTGAGACTCAACTGCAGCAAGAGGCAGCCGAGAGAAAGTACTTTAAACAGAAGTCTTGCATGGTGAGTTCCCAACTTATTGGCTATCAACATTCAGGCTGCTAGCTGTTAATATCACCAGTGGGAATGAAAACATTGCTTTCTTTATCTTAAATAGTGTTCTTTATATATATATAAAATATCTAATCTTCATTCTTACAGCATCAGTGTGGAAATCAGGCTGAAAGCCAGTGGTGAGTGACATAGATACTTTCCTCCATACAGATTGACACAGGAGCCCACAGCACAGAAGGAGGCATCTCAATCCTACACAGAATAATTCTCTAATCTTATCAGCATTTGTCTGATGAACATCTTTCTGCCTCTGGCCCATGCACTTGTTTGCTTTATTTCTCAGTCTAATAACTCAAGTTTTTCAAAAGCAGAAGGGCTGAGAGAATTATGTCCTGTTGGGAGAGGATCTCTGATCCATGTCAATTACAATTTCTCATCCTGGCGATTGGAGCTTTCTTTGTTATCTACTGGAGCTCTAACAGAAGGGCGCACACAGCAGAAATCCAACCATTCCTGAAGGATACCGAAGACGTGTGTCTCCCTCCCTTCGTTGTTTCCCTCCCGTTCTTCCCCACTGGCAGGCTTCAGGGTGGGAGCACAGATCAGTTCTGTGTCATTGCTGCAATGCAGAAGCCTGTGATCAGGCTATCCTGAGGCACTCGTGAAGGAATTTTGAATGGGTGGACAATCATCGACTTAGTACAGTGTCCATGGGAACAGATGGTAGGAGGAGGTCCTACTATCAGCAGCTGGATTCAGACTTGAAAGCCAGGTCTTCAAAGTTCTGAATCTTTCCCTGAATTGCATAAATTCCAGTGGATAACAGAACAGGAGAATCAATGCCATGCCGCTGAGCCTCATGGGAGACTGAGGAGGCTCCTCCTCCTTGGCGACACTGATAATATTGCTGAGAAGGAAGGATGAGATACAGCCGTTGTCAGAATGGGATATGCTTCCAATGAGGCCACTGTAGGATTAGGCCAATTAGCTGAAGGTATCTAAAAACAAGCAAACAAGCCTAAATAATAGTAGGAACAAAAGAGGGTCGACAGTCGTGGGTGGCTGATGAGAGAGGACATAACTGGCCAGGTAGAAATAGAGCACAGTTAAAATAGAATCAATTAAGAATGAATTAATCCATCTGCATCATGTCAAACAGGAGAGCAGGAAGCAGCAAGAATCTGAGTCAACAAACGATCTGCCAGGGTAATTCTGCAGGTCAAGCAGCATCTGTGAAAGTAAAAGAACTGTCGGCGATTTGGGCCAAAGCCCAGAGGGTGAATGCTGCAGCAACCACTGAGTTGCTCCAGAAGTTTGTTTGTAACACAGAAGAGCTGTGACCCAAATGCAGAGCGGTGGGGATGGTTCAGCAGTGAGTGATAAGTTTAGTAATAAACCACAAAGTAACAAGCCACAAGAGATCACAAAACATGACGGGACAGATACTGACCACAGCAAGGCAACTGAAGGCTAGGAACAACTAGCTGGGTCGATGAGTGAGCAAAGGCTGTGGCCGAGAGATAGGTTTAAATAGGCTGCTGTCTTAGACTCTCCCACCATAGGAAACATAGACTCTCTTGAGGCATTTCAACATTTGATAAGTTTAATTAGATCCTCTCTCATTCTTCTGAATTCCAGTGAGTGCAGGCCCAGAGCCATTAAAAACTCTTCATATGATAATACTTTTAATCCCAGAATCATTTTTGTGAACCTTCTTTGAACTACCTCCAATGTCAGCTCATCCTTTCTCAGATAAGGAGCTCAAAACTGCTCCCAGTACTCCAAGTGAGGCCTCACCAGCGCATTATAAAGCCTCACCATTACATCCTGACTTTTATATTCTTATATTTGCCTTCCTCAGCTCAGACTCAACCTACAAATTAACCTTTAGGGATTCCTGCACGAGGACTCCCAAGTCCCCTTTGCATCTCAGATCTTAGAATTTTTTCTCCATTTGGAAGTTAGTTTATGCTTTTATTTCTTCTACTAAAGTGCATGATCGTACACTTCCTGACACTGTATTCCATCTGCCACTTCTTTGGCCATTCTCCTAATCTGTCAAGTCTTTCTCTAGCCTCTCTGCTTCCTCAAAACTACCTGCGCATCCACCGAACTTTGTATTGTCCGCAAGCCTGGCCACAATGTCATAAATTCCATCATCCAAGTTACTGAAAGTTAACGTAAAAAGAAGTGGTCCCAACATGCACCCCTGTGGAACACCACTAGTCACTGGCAGCCAAACAGAAAAGGCTCCCTTTATTCCCACTCATGGCTTCCTGCCAATCAGCCAATGCTCTAACCATGCTAGTATCTTTCCTGTGATACAATGGGTTCTTAACTTGTTAAGCAGTGTCATGTGTGGCACCTTGTCAAAGGCCTTCTGAAAATTCAAGTACACAACATCCACCAATTCTCCTTTGTCTATCCTTCAAAGAATTCCAACAGATCTGTCAGGCAAGAGTTTCCCTTGAGGAAACCATGTTGATTATGGTCTATTTTATCTCAAAGTACCCTGAAACTACATTCTTAACAACCGACTCTAACATCTTCCCAACCACTTCCCAAGGTCAGACAAACTGGCCTATAATTTCCTTTCTTCTGCCTCTCTCCCTTCTTGAAGAGTGAAGTGGTATTTGCAATTTTCCAATCCTCCAGAACCATGCCAGATTTCCTAGATTCTTGAAAGATCATTACACGTCTTCACAATCTCTTCAGCCACCTCTTTCAGAACATTATGGTGTAGACGATACGGTCCGGGTGACTTATCTACCTCAGGTCTTTCAATTTCTCAAGCATCTCCTCCTGAGAAATAGCAACTTCACTCACTTTCGCCCCCTGACACTCTCAAACTTACAGCATACTGCTAGTGTTTTCCACAGTGAAGACTGATGCAAAATACTTATTCAGTTTGTCCACCATTCCCTTGTCCAGCATTATTTTCCACCATTTTACTTTATATCTGAAGAAACATTTATTTAGCTTACCTTTGTATTTCATCTTTTCTTTCTTTATGACTTTTTAGTTGTCTTCTGTTGGTACTTAAAAGCTTCCCAATTCTCTAACTCCCCAATAATTTTTGCTCTGTTATGGGATTTTGCTTTGGCTTTTATGGTGACTTTGACTTCTTCCGTCACCTTGCCTTTAGAATACTTGTTCTTTGGTCTGAAAGAAGCTACAGAAAGTCACAAAATTAGTCAGCTCCATCTTGGATTCTGGTCTCCGTAGCACCTAAGATGTCTTCAAGGAGCAGTGCCTCAGGAAGACAACGTCCATTGTTAAGGGCCCCCACCACCCAGGACATGCCTTCTTCTCATTGTTACCACCAGGAAGGAGGTACAGAAGTTTGAAGGCACACACTCAGTGATTCAGGAACAGCTCCTTCCCCTCAGCCATCCGATTCCTAAATGGACATTGAACCAATGAAGAGTACCTCACTTTTTCTAATATATATACATATATATAATTTCTGTTTTTGCCCTATTTTTAATCTATTCAATATACATAATATACTTAGTGTAATTAATTGATTGATTGCTTTTCTATATTATCATGCATTGCGTTGGACTGCTGCTGCAAATTTCACAACACATGCTGGTGATATTAAGCCTGATCCTGATTCTGGTCACGAATTCTGAAATCAGGACTGGATATTAAACAAACCAAGATGTAGCATCTTTGGAAAAATAGAGGAAATTAGGGGAGGTGGACAGTCTCTGATAATTGGATATAACATTGTACCATCAGAAAAAGATGACACACCATCAGTTAGAAAAATTAAATCCATGAGGGTTGCAAGCAAAAGGTAATTAAGGATAAACCACACAGAAGAAAATAGAACACAGAACAGTACAGCACAGTACAGGCCATTTGGCCCACAATGTTGTACTATCATTTAACCAAACCAAAGATCACTCTAACACTCCCTTCCACATTAAAGGCATCCGTTAGTCTTGCAAGACCACGGATCTGCACCTGGAAAGTCTTCACTCTGCAGGGCGCAGGCCTGGGCAAGGTTGTATGGAAGACCAGCAGTTGCCCATGCTGCAAGTCTCCCCTCTCCACGACACCAATGTTGTCCAAGGGAAGGGCATTAGGACCCATACAGCTTGGCACCAGTGTCATCACAGAGCAATGTGTGATTAAGTGCCTTGCTCAAGGACACAACCTTGGCTGGGGCTCGAACTCACGACCTTCAGATCACTAGTCCAATGCCTTAACCACTTGGCCACGTGCCCCTGTAATTCTTTCATCCATGTGGCTATCTCTAAGTCTCTTAAATGCCCCTCATGTATCTGCCTCAATCCCTGCCCCAGCAGTGTTTCCATGCACCCACCACTCTGCTAAGAACCTCTGACATCCCCCTCCCTCCCCATATTCTCCTCCAATCACCTTAAAAGTATGTGCTCTCCTATTATCCACTGCTGCCCTGGGAAAAAGGTGCTAGGTTTCCACTCTGTCGAAGCCTCTGATTATCCTAGGCACCTCTATCAAGTCACCACTCATCGTCTCTCGCTTCAGAGAAAAGCCATAGCTCATTCATCCTTTCCTCAAAAGTCTAAACCTGTCTAATCCTGACAGCATTCTGGTAGATCTCCCCTTCCTATAAAGAGGCGACCAGAATTGTACACAATATTCCATTGAGTCTAACCAGGGTTTTGAAAAGCTGCAACATTACCTGACAGCTCTTGAACTCAACCTCCGATGGATGAGGGCCAATGCACCCTACACCTTCTTAACCACTCCATCAACTTGCACGGCCACTTTGAGGGATTTATGTACGTGGACCCCAAGATCCCTCTGTTCTCATGCTAAGAATCCTGCCATTAAGTTGTTACTCTACTTTCAAGTTTGAGATTTCAATATTCCCAAACCATCCAGAGACCACAGAACAGTAGGAGGGAGGTAAAAAAAAAAATCATTATTAAAAATTATTAATTTGGAGATATGGGCGTTTTCAAATATACCAAATGAATTCGTCAGGAATAAATAAAGGAGCTGTCATCAAGAAATACAGGACCCCCTTTCATCAAACATCCCAAGGAGTATTTTTGACTGGTTCTCTATATGAGGAATGAACATTTGAGCTTACAGCAGAACAAGTAATTCAGAAAATAGCTAGGTACTAGTGATCATAATATAAATATGGTTTATTATAATAATTGAGAATGACTTGAAACAGGGCAAGAATAATGATGTGGAACAGAAATTGGAAACATTTAATTGTGTTTGGTGATAGTGTATTTCAGACTTCGGGAAAATATATTCTTTCTATTTATTTATTGAGATTTAGCATGGAATACGCTCTCCCAGCCCTTTTGAACCCCACCGCCCAACAATCCCCAATTTAACTCTAGCCTAATTACAGATCAATTTACAATGACCAATTAACCTACCAACCGGTACAACTTTTGGACTGTGGGAGGAAACCGGAGCACCCGGAGGAAACCCACGCGGTCACGGGGAGAAGGTACAAACTCCTTACTGGCAGCAATGGGAATTGAACCTTGTTATCTGTACTGTAAAGCTTTGTGCTAACCACTACGCTACTATGTCTCTCCTGCTGCCACATTAAGTCAAGTTTCTTAATCACAAACAAGAGAATATCTGCAGATGCTGGAAACCCAAGCAACACACACAAAATGCTGGAGGAACTCAGCAGGCCAGGCAATGTCTATGGAAAAAGTACAGTTGCCATTTCGGGCCAAGACCCTTCATCAGGACTGATAAAGGGCCTTGGCTCGAAATGTCAACTGTATTCTTTTCCATAGATGCTGTCTGACCTGCTGAGTTCCTCCAACAATTTTGTGTGTGTTGCTAAGTCAAGTCAAGAAACAGGAAGAGACCTAACCCTAGTGAGACACCACATGCTCATGAATACAATATTTGAGGATAAGGAAAGAGGGGCTTGACAAGAGGGAACTCTAAAAGAGAATTGTGCAAAAACAATTTGGAGAACAAAGAGAGACAGTGCAATGTAATTATTCATAAATGTTAAACCAATTACATAAAATGTTTAGTAGGAATGTAAACAAAACGTGAGAGAGGGCCATTAGGAAATGGACAGGGTGAAGGAAAAAACTGTGATACCAAAATAACAGAAATATTAATATTGAATGATTACTTGGCTTCAGTAATTACCAGCAGCAGAGATTATGACATCTGGATAGTGATTAAAGGTTATACGTTGGATGAAAATAAAGGGGAGAATTTATAAATATACTAATCGTACTTAAAAGATAAACCAGCCCTGATGGACTGTGTTTGGACATGAAAAATGGATGTTGGGGAAAAGCAGGAGATAACTGATAATTTATTGAAAACAGTATGTGGTGCCAGAGGATAGCCGAGGGACTTGTCTAGGGAGCCAAAGAGCATACAGCGTAATGAGAATGGCCAGAATGCAACGGAATTTCTATTAAAGGGGGAAATAAATGTTTAGAAATAAAAATATGATAATAGCAAATCATCAGTAAAGCATACAAAAAGCAAATATGGTTTGACCAACCTTGTATTAAATAAAGCCCATTGACCATAAGACCATGAGATATAGGGATGGAATTAGGCCATTTGGCCCATCGAGTCTGCTCCACCATTTCATCATGGCGGATCTATTTTCCCTCTCAGCCTCAATCTCCTGCCTTCTTCCCTTATCCTTTCATGCCCTGACAAATCAAGAACTTATCAACCTCTGCCTTAAATATACCCAAAGACCTAGCTGCTACAGCCTGTGGCAATGAACTCCACAGATTCACCACTCTCTAGCGAAAGAAACTCCTCCTCATCTCCATTCTAAATGGATGTCCCTCTATTCTGAGGCTGTGTCCTTTGGTCTGAGACTCCCCCCATCAGAGGAAGCAATCTCTCCACATCTACCATATCAAGGAATTTCAACATTTGATAGGTTTCAATGAAGTGACCCTTCATTTTTCTGAATTCCAGTGAGTAGAGGCCCACAGCCATCAAATGCTCCTCATGCGACAAGCCTTGTCACCCCTGAATCATTTTTGCGGGACCATTTTCATTGGGGCCTAAAATCAAGCTTCTGGAGGAACTCAGTGAGTTAGACATCTTGGAGGAAGAGGCAATGGTCAACGTTTAGGCCAAGACCCTGCATTGGTGTCCTGAAACGTCAACCAGTTCCTTGCTTCCACAGATGCTAGTTGACTCCTTGAGTTCCTTCAGCTTTGCACGTGTGTGGCTTCAAATTTCAGCAAACGCAGTCTGTAGTGCCTCTGGAACATCAGGCCTGGATTTGCTGTTGGTTGGTCGGAATCTACCTGACTCAAGGGCCATTGTCTGCCCTCTGATTTTCTGTGGAGCTTAGCTAAATATAAAAATCTTCTCATCCTCTTTCCAGAAAGTCCAAAGCTCCTCACCCCAGTCCGTGGTACCACAGACTTTCACAGCAGTTCAATCATTTCTCTTCAATTAATAAGCATAAACTGCATGCATCAAATGATGCTTCTTGTTATCAACATAGTCAGGCATTGAGCTCAGTGGGATAACTAAGGCTGGATGTTGTAGGATGCCTCCAAGGTCTATGCCCAACTTCCAGCTTCCTGCACTGTGACACTAGCTGTTTCTCTCACGTACTCTACCTCCCCGATCATTTACTACGGGGCAGTAACAAGGTAGGATTGGGAGCATTTGGGTTCCATTTGTATATAGACTGATTGATGTTAGAGATCGTATATCTCTGAGACCCACTGCCCCAGAGGTGAGCTTCTTAGAAGTCCTTAAACTTGAGGTAGATTAATAGCTGGAAGATCAAGGGACTGAAAATTACAGGGATCTGGCACAGAAGAGGATTTGAGACCAGGGCTGGATCAGCCAGAATATTGTTGAGTGTTGGGGCAGGCCAAATGGCCTACACCTGCTCCTATTTTCTTGTGACATTGATTGACAACAAGCTTACAGGGGGAGACTTGAGGACAGGATGCTCATCTGCACCCTGAGAAGGTTATATCAATCTTCAATCCACTGCTGCTTCACGCTGTTAGCAGGTCAGACAGCATTTGCGGAGGAAGAGACAGTGAATATTCCCAGTCAATGATCCTCTCTCAGAGCAGATGCCGTTGAATTTTCTGCACTAATGAAAACACACCAGTGCCTTTACTTCCTCAGAAGGCGAAGGAAATTCAGCACCTATCTGCTGACCCTGACCAATTTTGCTTGATGCATCGTAGAAAGCATCTTGCCTGGGATTTACCACAGGTTGGCATGGCAATTGGTTTGCACAGAACCACAGGGAATAGCAGAGAGTTATGAATTCAGACCAGTCTATCGTGAAAACCATCCTCCCCTCTATTGGCTCTGTTTACACTTCCCGCTGTCCTGAGATTCCTCTCACCCCAGTCGTTTGTCTTTGCCCCTCCTATCAGGCAGGAGATACAAAAGGATGCTAGGGTAGCGTAGGGGTTAGCACAACGCTTTACAGTACAGGCAACCAGGGTTCAATTCCCACCGCTACCTGTAAGGAGTTTAAACGTTCTCCTCGTGACCGCGTGGGTTTCCTCCGGGTGCTCCGGTTTCCTCCCACAGTCCAAAGATGTACTGGTGAGTAGATTAATTAGTCATTGTAAGTTGTCCTGTGACTAGGCTGTGTTTAAACCGGGAATTTCTGGACAGTGTAGCTCAAAGGGCTGGAGGGGCCTGTTCCGCACTCCTCTTCTTCTTCCTCCTCTTCTTCTTCTTCTTCCGCCCTTAACTCCTGGTGGAGTCATCGGGGCACCGACACGACAAGCTTTGCACCAGTTTGGTCTGCTCATCATGCGGCGTGTCTTGGGCATCTGAAACCTGGCGGAGTCCATCCCTCTCCAGGTTTGACCACAGCCGATTTCCTCCAACTAGGTGGCTCGCCTTGGTCACGAACACGTGGCCGTTACAGTTCATCTGAGGACCTTTCCGCCCCGGCCGGTGACTTCATCATGGAAGTCATTCGCCCAGTGGTGCTGTGTTAACACCACCCCCTCACGTGGTTTAGCCCGCCAGCTGAAGCGGTTTACCGGGGTATGGTGCTTGGAGCCAACACGTGAGAGATTTAGGAGATGAATGAGGACCAGTGATGCTGCCTGGTAGGGAGCAGCATGCCAGACATCAATGGTACTACCTCTATCCAGAGCCCCTTATACCGTGCTGTATCTCAATAAATGAATAAATAACTTGCAAACGTGCACCACCAGGCTCAAGGAAGCTTCTTCCCTGCTGTTGAAAGAATCTTGAGTGGAGCTCTTGTACAATAAAGGTGAGCAGTTGATCTCTCAATCGATCTCGTCATGTCCTTGCACTTATTGCCTACCTGCACCTTCTGTGTAACTATAACACTATATCCTGCTTTCTGTTGTCACATTCCCCCTCAGAGCACTGATGTTTGGAATGATCTGCATGGGTAGCATGCAGAACAAAGTTCTTCACTGTATCTTGGTACATAGGACAATAATAAGTGTCAGTCAATGCTTAACAACACACACAAAATGCTGGAGGAACTCAGCAAGTCAGGCAGCACCTTTGGAAATGAATAGATGGTTGATGTTTCAGGCCAGGACTCTTCATCAGGACTGAGAAGCAAGGGGAAAGATGCCAGAATAACAAGGTGGGGGGGAGAGGAAAGAGCCTGGCTGGAAGGTGATGGGTGAAGCCAAGTGGGTGGGAAAGGTCAAGGGCTGGAGAGGAAGGAATCTAATAGGAGAGCAGAGTGGACCATAGGAGAAAAGGAAGGAGGAGGGGACCCAAGGGGAGGTGACAGGCAGGTGAGAAGAAGAGGAATAAATGAAGAGGAGGATATTTGCTTACCATAGTCATAGTCACAGTCATACTTTATTGATCCCGGGGGAAACTGGTTTTCGTTACAATTGCACCATAATAATAAATAGTAATAAAACCATAAATAGTTAAATAGTAATATGTAAATTATGCCAGGAAATAAGTCCAGAACCAGCCTATTGGCTCAGGGTGTCTGACCCTCCAAGCGAGGAGTTGTAACATTTGATGGCTACAGGCAGGAATGACTTCTTATGACGCTCTGTGCTGCATCTCGGTGGAATGAGTCTCTGGCTGAATGTACTCCTGTGCCCAACCCGTACATTATGTAGTGGATGGGAGACATTGTCCAAGATGGCATGCAACTTAGACAGCATCCTCTTTTCAGACACCACCGTCAGAGAGTCTAGTTCCATCCCCACAACATCACTGGCCTTACGAATGAGTTTGTTGATTCTGTTTGTGTCTGCTACCCCCAGTCTGCTGCCCCAGCACATGACAGCAAACATGGTAGCACTGGCCACCACAGACTCGTAGAACATCCTCAGCATCGTCTGGCAGATGTTAAAGGACCTCAGTCTCCTCAGGAAACGGCTCTGACCCTTCTCGTAGATGGTGGTGAAGACGAGCTCTGAGGAAGGATAGGTGGTCGAAGAGTAGCGGGTCTGAGTGAGTCAATGCTTAGATGTTGTGTTCATTCTAAACAGAAAATGAATAGATTCCTGGATATTGAGGAAACCAAGCAACATGAGGACAGTACAGGGAATGAGATAGATTGGCCACGATCTCAATGAATGGTGGAGTGGTTGTGAAGGGCCTGAGTGTTTAAATGGCCAAGGCACAGAAGGCCATGGGCCAAGTGTGGTTAATAGGATCAGTGTAGGTGGATACTTAATGGTCAGCATTGACAGGGTGGCTGAAGGGCCTGTTTCTGTGATTTATAGCTTCACAACTCTTTGGCCACACGACCGCCTCCTACGTCTCTTTCTCCTGTTCTTTGGAGATAATATTAATAATCTTGCAGAATAAGTAAACAGTTGGTAAATTAATTTCAATGCACTGCAGTATGTGTACTGCATTCTGGGCAGAAAAATCAGGAGGTTAAATAATAAGTGAAAACTATGAACCTGAATGGAGAAGAGGAGGAGGTCAGTGTACAAAGAAATTAATAAGTGTAAGCTGGTGCGTTGGTAAGGCCATGTGAAAAGTAAACCAAGCTCTCCGGTATTTATTTCCAGTGAGGTGAACGACGGTAAAACAACAGAGCATTCAGTCTCAGGGAGATCATTCCTGGGGTGCTGCTGACAGTTGCAGGGAGGATGCAGAGGCACAGGAGGACGTGGAGTGAAGACTCATACAGACGGCAGTCTCCTCAGGAAAAGGAACCTGAGGCTGAAGTAAAAAGCCAGAGGGCCCAGTCTAAATGGGTCTTTAACTACATGAAAGGCTCTGATTGAATAGCGAGAGAGAGGGGTAGAAGGAAGGAAAGAGAGAGTGATGGTGTTTTTTACTTGTGGGGAGAACTTGACAGCACATTGCCTAGGGGCATTTTGAAAAATACTGCATAAATGATAGTTATTTCCTGAATTTATTTTGCGACTACTTAAAAGCTTGCTCTGAGTTTCGCATTCTCCAATCCTTAATTTTTAATTTATACCCATTGAGGTTTGTGCTCCGCACTTTATTGATATAAAAACAGCAACTTGTATTTACCTATCACTTTTAATACAGGAGAATCATATCCCAAGGCATTCCATAGGTATAAACGATTAACAAACAATCTGCCCGGATCGTTCTTCAGTCTGGGAAACTAGTTCAACCATTCCCAAGTTCTCCTTCACCAAAGGAAATACATTCTAATATTTTGATGGAATAGAATCAGAATATTCATAGAGTCAATAAACATAGGAATGGGCTATTCAGCCCACTGAATCTATGCCATCCCATTAACCCAAACTTGGCTTCCAAGCACAACCACTTGCTACGAAACAAACTTTTTTCTTGTATTAGTTATGATTTCTTTACCAATCACCTTCTTTCTGTGTCCCTCTGGCCTTGGACACAGCTCCAAGGAAAATGACTCCTTACTATATACTCTATTTAGTTCAGCATTGTAAACATCTCCATCACAGCCCCTCATAAACTCTTGCTTCAAGGAGAATATATATATGAACGGTTCTGATAGAATAGAGAGAGACAGAGAGGTGAAGGGAAGGAAGTGGAGAGGAATGGTGAGGGCTACATTTCGTTGGGAGTTTAAGGAGATGTGGTACGTCACCGAAGACACGCACAAATTTCTACAGGTGCACCGTGGAGAGCATTCTGACTGGCTGCATTACTGTCTGGTATGGTGGGGGGGAGTGGTGGAATAGCTACTACACAGGATCAAAATAAACTGCAGGAAGTTGCAAACTTAGTCTGCTCCATCATGGGCACTAGCCTCCGTAGTATTCAAGACATCTTCAAAGAGCGTATGCCTCAGAAAGGGGGTGTGCATCATTAAGGACCCCCACCGCCCAGGACATGCCCTCTTCTCATTGCTACCATCAGGAAGGAGGTACAGAAGCCTGAAGGTACACACTCAACAATTCAGGAACAGCTTCTTCCCCTCTGCCATTTGATTTCCGAATGGATATTGAATCCATGAACACTATCTCACGACTTTTTTTTTGCTACTTATTTAATTTATCTATATATATATTTACTGCAATTCACAGATTTTATTATTATGAATTGTAATGTACTACTGCCTCAAAAGCACCAAGTTTTGTGACATATGCTGGTGATATTAAACCAGAATCTGATTCTGATTCTGAGTAGCACCACCTTCTCCAGCCTGTCCACAGAACTAAAACCCCTCACGCTCGGATCACTTGGTAAATCTCTTCTCCAAAGCCTTCGTGTGTAAGGTGAATCTGGGTTGGGTGGATGACAATGTGGGGGGAAATTAAACGTGATTAATGTAGGATTAGTGTAAATGGGTGTTCGATGCTTAGTAGGAACTTGATGGGCCAAGGGCCTGGTACTGTACCTCTCTGCGCCTCTACAGCTTTCCTGAAGTGCACTACACGGAACCAGTCACAATAATCTAGCTGTGGTTGCACAAAGGCTCACTGTGATATTTGTGCCTCTTTTGATAAAACCCAAGATCCCATGTGCTTGTTAAATCAATTTCTCAACCTAACCAAAGAACCATGGAGAAATATGGCTTAGTCTCTTTGCTATCATAGCCTTGTTGGAATTCAACCCCGTAGTGCAGAACTGGCCTCCCTTGTTGAGACCATACACCCAAATCGGTGATAACTTCTAAAAAAATCTCTTGCATTCCACAATAATTTTGAGCAGAGGTTACCATTGATTAATGAATTAGTAATAATAATTGAAGGTTGTAACATTATGGGTTACAGGTTGTAAGAAATCTTTTGCTGCCACATTTGTCAGTAAAGATAATCATTACGTGTCTTTTTATTACGACAGCAGTATAAAGAATGGAGGCGTGGCACTGCTTGCTACGTGCCAACAAGACTTTTCCACGTACCATCTTGGGCATGTGTGCCATTGGTTCCCCACCCCTGCTCTAGCGTGCATTGCAGCTTTGCAGTATTCCAACCAAATGTGATGTTTTATATTTAATTTCATCTGCCAATTATTCACCCATTTCAGCCAGTCAGCGTCGCATGGAAACCTAAATGTTAATTTCCTCACTCGGGCGGTGCCACAGTGCTGTAGTTGGTAGAGTGAATGCCTCCCAGTGCCGGGATCCTGGGTTCGATCCTGACCTCGAGCGCTGTCTGCGTGCAGCCTGTTCATACTCCCCGTAACCCTGCGGGGTCTGGACTCCCTTTCTAATATTTTGTTTTCTGCCTTGTCTCACGTTCTCCCAATGTTTGGCCCCTCTGAGGACATCATCTGAGCTTACTTTGATAAGATTTCAATTACATAAATTTCTTGGGGAACACACATTTAGAACCATGGCCACTTCTTCCATTTCCTTTATGTCTCCAATTCCCTTTCAACTCCCCTTTCCCTCTCCATATGCCTGTGCAATACTTTTGGATTCCCTTTCATGTTGTACTGCCTGGTTTCCCTTACATTTTTTCTCTTGTCAGTTTTCTTTTCTTTCTTTTTAAATCTTTTTATTGAATAAGTATACAAAGGGTAAACCATAAAGGCACTAATACACTGTTAGAAATTACAGGAGATATTAATACAGAAGAAAAAATTGATACAAACAGTGCAATTTAAACATAAAATAATATGGTAAAATAATAGTATACTGATTTTTATATATATATATCAATAGAGAAAAGGGAAAAAAAACCCCAAAAAAAATCCACCGTGCAACTAAACTAAAAGCAAAGCAAAGCAATGGGCTAACCTGGAAACAGGTAGTTAAAGAACTTAAAATCACGTCCTCAAACCCGACCTCCATTAAAAACAGTTAAAAAAAAGGCAAGAAGGGAATATAAATATGGAACAAAAGACAAAAAAAATTACATTAAATGAAAATATTGAATAAAAGATCTCAGGTCTGTTCAAATTTAAGTGAGGAATCATAAAGATTACTTCTAATTTTCTCCAATTTTAAGCCATTAAAGTAAGAAATGCAATCATTCTACGGGCTGAAGGGGAAAGATTACTGGAAATTTTAGGTAATCCAAAGATAGCAGTAATAGGATGAGGAGAAATATCTATATTCAATACCTTTGAGATAATATTAAAAATGTCTCTCCAAAAAGTTTCCAGAGTAGGACAAGACCAAAACATACGAGTTAAAGAGGCTATCTGCCCCAGACATCTATCACAAAAAGGATTAATATGAGAGTAGAAATGAGCTAATTTATCTTTGGACATATGTGCTCTATGAACAACTTTAAATTGAATTAGGGAATGTTTAGCACAGATAGAGGAAATATTGACTAATTGTAAAATCTGCCCCCAATCATCCACGGAAATGATAGACCCCAATTCCTGTTCCCAATCTACCCTAATCTTATCAAATGGAGCTTTCCTAAGTTTCATAATAATATTATAAATAATAGCCATTACACCTTTCTGACATGGATTAAGGTTAATTATAGTATCTAAAATATATGTAGGAGGTAGCGTTGGAAAGGAAGAGAGTATAGTACTTAGGAAATTTCTAACTTGGAAATATCTAAAAAAATGTATTCTTGGCAAATTATATTTATTAGATAATTGTTCAAAAGACATAAGGGAACCATCTAAAAATAAATCCAAAAACCGTGAAATACCCTTAGTCTTCCAAATTTGAAACGCACGATCCGTGAAAGAGGGAGGAAAAAATATGTTACCTAAAATAGGGATCGCTAGCCCAAATTGGATGAGATCAAAACATTTTCTGAATTGAAACCAAATACGCAAGATATACTTAACTATCGGGTTAGAGATCAGTTTAAGGCGTTTCAAATCAAAAGGAAGAGAGGAACCTAAAATAGAGCCAAGTGCATAGCCCTGAGCAGATTGTAATTCCAATAGTACCCATTTAGGAATGGATAGTGTATCTTGGTCAAGTAACCAAAATTTCATATGTCGAATATTAATTGCCCAATAATAGAATCTAAAGTTAGGTAACGCTAGACCTCCATCTCTCTTGGCTTTCTGTAAAATTATCTTACCCAATCTCAGGTCAGTTTTAAACTTTTCTATTTCCCTGACAGGAGACCTGATACAAGATTATACAATCAAGAGAGGCTTAGGTAGGGTAGATATAATCATTTTCCCAAGGTAGAAATATCAAATGCAAGAGGACACGCATTTAAGGTGAGTGGGGAATGTTTAAGGCAGATGCGTGGGACAAATTTCTTTACACAGTAGGCAGTCTAGTTGTGATGGTGAAAGCAAGTACTATAGCTTGTAGAAAGACACATCAATATGCAGGGAGTGGATCATGAGCAAATAGAAGAAAGCTGACTTAGAAAGAAAAAATACAAGAGGTCCTGCAGATGCTGAAAAACCAGAGCAACACACAAAATGCTGGAGGAACTCAACAGGTCAGGCTGTACCTGTGGAAATGAACAAAAGGTTGACATTTCGGGCCAAGACCCTTTTACAGGACTGAGAAGGAAGGGGGAAAATGTGGAGGGAGGGGAAGGAGGTTAGCTGGAACATGGGAAAGGTCAAGTGCTGGTGAAGAAGGAATCTGATAGGAGAGAAGAGTGGGTCATAAAGTTAGTTTAATTTGGCAGCATGTTCCAGTCAGACATTGTGGGAAAAGTGTTCCTGTTCCTGCCCTCCGTGTTCTAGGTTCCATATTCTATGTTCTATGCTTGATGCTCTATCCAGCCTGGTTCCCATTTGATTCTCAAGTGAATAACGTGACATAGATTGTCTCAGCAGGAAAGCACATCGTTGCATAGGCATTAGTAGGTGAACTGAACACCTACCCCTGTAGTTCTCTGCTCCTTATTAACTTCAATATTCCAAATTATTTCAGTGCACCATTTACAAATGAGAATTCACAGCGTGCAGCATCCGTCCATTATCAGGGACACCCCTCTGCTGACATCATGCTTTCTTCTCACTCCTGCCACCAGCAAGGAGGTACAGGAGCCTCAGGACTCACACCACTAGGTTCAGGAATAGTTATTACCCCTCGACCATCCAGCTCTTGAACCAGAGAGGATCACTCTTGCCTCATCATTGAAATGTTCCCACAACTTATGGACTCACTTTCAAGGACACTGCATGTCATGCTCTCAATATTTATTATGGCACTTCCATTGTATCCTGGATAATGGACTACCTGACTGGCAGACCACAGTATGTGAGGCTTCAGGGCTGTGTGTCAGACATGGCTATAAGTAGCACTGGGGCCCCACAGGGGGCTGTATTGGCTCCCTTCCTGTCTACCCTGTATACCTCGAACTTTAGATACAACACTGAGTCATGTCACCAGTAGAAATTCTCTGATGACTCAGCAATAATTGGGTGAACACAGGGCCCTGGTGGAGGACTTTTTTAAGTGGTGCAAGCTGAGTATCTGCAGCTCAACATTAGTAAGACAAAGGAGATGCTAATGGACTTTAGGAAGGCTAAGCTTGCACTGTTCCCTGTTACTATTGATAGTGAGGATATGGATGTGGTAAGGAACTGTAAGTACCTGGGGGTGCACCTGGATGATAGACTTAAGTGGAGCACCAACCAAGAGGCTGTGGTAGAACACAGGACCCTATGGATAATATTGGCAATTCTGGACAATGTTTCTCACCCTCTGCATGCCAACTTGGCTGAACAGAGGAGCACTTTAAGTAATAGACTAAGACAACTGTGCAGCTCCAAAGAGCGCTATATGAGGTCATTCTTACCCTCAGCCATTAGGCTCAATAATGAGTCAACTTATAGCCAAGGAAATGATGACCCCCCTCCTGTTAAACCTGTTGAGGTAACTTATTTTTTATTCTTTCTTACTTGTCTAATATTTGTATATTTGTATATCTGTGCACTTTGTCATGCTACTGTGACACTGTAATTTCCTTTGGGATCAATAAAATGTTTATCTATCTATCATTATTTCTTTCCTTTTGTATTTGCAAAGTTTGTTGTCTTTTGCACGCTAGTTGAATGTCCAAGTTGGTGCAGTCTCTCATTGATTCTATTTTGATTATTATTTTATTATGTGTTTATTGAGTATCCCCCAAGAAAATAAATCTCAGAGCTATATGTGGTGATGTATATATACACACATACATATACATACATACTTTTCCCGTATCCATTTAGATTCCCATTTATATATAAAATCTTCAGGTCTATTTTCTCCTATCTTGTCTAATCATACATACTTTGATAGTAAATTTACTTTGAACTTTGAACTTCAACTCTACAACTTGCCTCCCACCCTTGCCAGGTCTTAAGCCCCTTGCTGCTAGGATCATGGCCAAAACCGGTCACTCAAACCACATTAAAAACTACCTGGTCAACTGTCTGATTGCTTCATGTGGTAGACTGCTACACATAATTTGCTTTCCTACCTGACGACAATTCAAAATGCATTTTATTGATTAGAAAGTGCTTTGCAATATCAGATACAAAGAAGAAATTATGTTAAGAGATGGTAGACCTCCTCTTCTCTAACAGTCAGCTTGCTCTTTGATTATTACCTCAGTCTCATGACTGAGACCAAGTCTCCCAGCATTCTGTACCCTACTGTGTCAACTGTCAAAGGCATCCCCTGAATTGTGAGTGCTGGTCCGACCGGGGTCTGAAAGCCTCGCTCAGTCAGCACCTTCTTCTGACTCCCTCCCAAATAGTAGAGCAAAAAAAGGGTACTAGTCTGGATTGGTGACAGCAGCAGACCCATATGGTGGACTGTTCCATTTAAAGTGGGACTGAAAATGCTGGAAAAGCTCTGAATCTGGTGGAAGGGAAACTGAGCAGCTATTGAATGGGGCATTTCATAGAACGTAGAACATAGAAATTTACAGCGCATTACAGGTCCTTCAGACCACAGTGTTGTGCCAACCATGTAACCTACTCCAGGGACTGCCAAGAATTTCCCTAGTGCATCGCCCTCTATTTTTCTAAGCTCCATGTACCTATCTAAGAGGATCTTAAAAGACCCTATTGTATCTGCTTCCACCACCGTCGCCAGCAGTGCAATCCACGCACCCACCACCCTCTGTGTGAAAAACTTACCCCTGACATCCCCTCAGTACCTATTTCCAACCTATTTCTAAGCCTTTGGTTATCCACACGATCAGTGCCCCTCATCACCTTATACACATCCATCGGGTCACCTCTCATCCTCCGTCGCCCCAAAGAGAAAAGGCTGAGTTCATTCACCCTATTCTCATAAGTTACACCTTCCAATCCAGGCTAAGTGAAAGCATCCGTTAGTCTTGCGAGACCATGGATCTGCACCTGGAAAGTCTTCACTCTCCAGGGTGCAGGCCTGGGCAAGGTTGTATGGAAGACCAGCAGTTGCCCATGCTGCAAGTCTCCCCTCTCCACGACACCAATGTTGTCCAAGGGAAGGGCATTAGGACCCATACAGCTTGGCACCGGTGTCGTCGCAGAGCAATGTGTGATTAAGTGCCTTGCTCAAGGACACAACACGTTCCCTCGGCTGGGGCTCAAACTCATGACCTTCAGGTCGCTAGTCCAATGACTTAACCACTTGGCCACGTGCCCACACAAGGCAACCTCCTTGTAAATCTTCTCTGCACTCTCTCTATAGTATCCACATCCTTCCTGTAGTGAGGTGACCAGAACTGAATTTTGATTTTTGAGATCTAACATTCTTCATCTGAACTCAAAAGTAGATTATCTACCAACAGTAAAATATTAATTTACTTTTCAGTATCTCAAAATTAGTTTCCGATATTAGAGAGTTGATATCCAAAAGAAATGGATTTAAATTAATTAACAATGGAGCTAGAAAGTAAGAGAGGAGAATTTTTAAGCTGTGAGAGGTTCTGATCCAGAAACCATTGATTGTAAAGGTGATGGTAACGTACTTGATGGCAATCTTAAAAAGGCAAGTGGGCATATGTTAGAAGAGGAAAGACTTTTGGGTTAAAGAGAAAGGAAGGTGGAGGGAACTTTGCATTAGCCAGCCTGAGCTGAATACCTTCTTTGTGCTGTAACTTTCTATGAATCTGAGGTAGCTGACTAGGAGATAAACTCCAGTACAGTTCACCATGAGGAAGCAAAGTGGTTGAATAGCAGGGATGGCAATCCAGAGACCTAGTCATGTGATCTAGGATGCTAAATTAAAGCCCACAATAGCAGATAGGTAATTCAAGTATAGTTATTGGAATAAGGCTTCAAAAAACAAACACAATTAATAATGGCGAACAGAAAGTGAACATGAAACAACCTGAACTAAGCTTAATTTTGTATAAATTAATCTTTCTTTATATATATTCTTTCAAAAGAAGGAGGTCGCTCAACACATCAGGCCTCTGATGTGTCTCAGAATGATCCCACCAGAACTAATCTTGTTACTTTCCCTCTCACCAAATCCTCAAATGTCCATCTCCTGTCATGCATCTGTACTTAGAGGGAATTTGCAGTGGCCAATCCACCTATCAGTAAGTCTTTGGGGTGTAGGAGGAGAGCAGAATGCTCAGAGTCACAGGGAGAACATGCAAATATCAGACATACATTAACCAAGCTCAGGATCGAACCTGTGTCGC
The DNA here is from genome assembly GCF_030028105.1 of Mobula birostris. Taxonomy (NCBI): domain Eukaryota; kingdom Metazoa; phylum Chordata; class Chondrichthyes; order Myliobatiformes; family Myliobatidae; genus Mobula; species Mobula birostris. Next base: position 12,478,374 of record NC_092401.1, read on the forward strand.
TGGAGCTGTAAGGCAGCAACTGTCTGCTGTACTGCTATGCCAGTCTTTCATTTCTGAGCGAATCTATGCCACGCACTAATCTCTTCTCATACCCTCACAAAGCAGAATGAGGCCATTCAACTCATCAACTCTGTGATGCCTCTCAGAACAATCCTTGCAGAACTATTGCTACAAGGGCCTGGCCAGGACAGACAATAAGTGCAGTTCTTGCTGATGATGCAGAGAGCCCAGGAATAAATAATAAACTATTTCCATGGCAACAGCAGCGAGGTCTACCTTTCCACAATCCTACATCAGCGGCAATTAATGAAATGATTAAACCTCATATGGTACTGACAACATTCAAGGGCTGAACGTGATGGAAATTTCTTTCATAGAGGACATAATTCCTTTAATCAGAGTTATAAACCATATTCAGTACCATGGGGAAAATCCCATCATCCCCAGAGTCTTACTCCAGGGCTCAATTTAATTTAGTAGGTAAAACCATGCAGGTACACAGTGGAGGAACCAGCTTATAACCAGGATGGCTCTGAGCAGATCTAATCACGCAATTACTGATCACCCAAAACAGGCCCAAGCATAGAAAATTACCCGCCAGGATTAGTCGCACAGGATTAGTCGTGGGTTTCAATCAACAGATCCAGTCGAATTGCAGACGGCAATGGTGAAAGAGCAAATTCTGGCTCAGTCAAAGACCTTAGGGCTTGTTTTTATTACCCAGGAGAATACATTTGGTCTCTCTCTACCACACTGTTGTTTAGTGGACATTTTGAAGTGGAACCCTCTCCCTTTTGGACGCAGAAGGTTGGTTGTAATTGCCCTTTTGGATATGTTAGCAGGAGCCCCTGTCATCTGGATGTAACTGAGCCCTTAGCACGGTGAGACGAGTCAACCTGCTGTTCTGGTCTATGTTTATCCAGCAGCCCGTCCTCTTCAGATCTAACAACACAACATAGACACACACAGACACACACAGACACACACACACACACACACACACACACACACACTTTAATATTTTAAACTCCGCTTTAAATTTACCCAATGACTTGGCCTGCACAGCCATCTGTGAATGAATTCCACAGATTCACTACCCTTTGGCTACAGAAATTCCTCCCCATCTCTGTTCTAAATGGATGTCCCTCTATTCTAAGGCTGTACCCTCTGGTCTTAGACTCACCTACAGTGCGAAACGTCCTCCCCACATCCACTTTATCCAGGCCTTTCAATAATTGATGGGTTTCAATGAGATCTCCCCTCATTCTTCTAGATCCCAGTGAGTACAGGCCCAGGGCCTTCAAATGCTCCTCACATGTTAACCCTTTCTTTCCCTTTCTCATGAAACTCCACTGGACCCTCTCCAATGCCAGCACATCTTTTCTTTAGATACGAGGCCCAAAATAGCTCACAATACTCAAAAGTGCATTCTTGTTCTTATATTCTGGTCCTCCCAGAATGAATGCTAACATTGCATTTGCTTTCCTTATGAACATCTCATCCTGCAAGTTAACCTTTCAGGAATCCTGCACAAGGGCCCCCAAGTCCCTTTGCTCTTCTGATTTTGAATTTTCTTCCTGTTCAGAGAAGAGTTTATAGCTTTATTCCTGTTACCGAAGTGTATGACCATATACTTCCCAACCCTGTATTCCACCTGTCACTTCTTTGCCCATTCTCCTAATCCATCTAGGTCCTTCTGCTGACCCCCTGCTTCCTCAACACTATCTTCGTATCGTCCACAAACTTTGCCGCAAAGCCATCAATTCCTTCATCCAAATCTTGACACTAACGTGAAAAGAAGTGGTCCCAACATCGACCCCGTGTCACTCCACCAGTTGACAGCAGCCAACCAGAAAATGCTCTGAAAAAAAGAACAGAAAAACAAAATCTATTAACTCTCCTTTATCTATCCTGCCTATTGTTTCCTCAAAGAACTCCAAATGATTTGTTAGGCAAGATTTCTCCTTAAGGAAGCCATGCTAAGTTTGGTTTATTTTGTCATGTACCAAGTATCCATGTTCTCCCAACAGGGTTTTTCATTCTTGCAGTTTCTGAACTCTACCCACAAGGATTCTACATCTTCCAATTCTTTGTCACCTCTTTCTAAGGATTCTATTTCATTTTTTTACCAACAGATGCACCCTACCCCCTCTGCCTACCTGCCTGGCCGTTTGCTACAATGTGTAGACTTGGATATTAAGCTCCAAGTATGATCTTCTCTCAGCCATGAGTCAAAGATGCCCACAAGGTCTTACGTGCCAATCTTTAACTGTGCTACAAGATCATCTACCTTATTCTGTATACTGTGTGCATTCAAATATAACACCTTCAGTCTTGCATTTATCACCCCTTCTGATTTGGGCCACCAGTTACACTTTAACTCATCCACCGACTTCAATTTTGCCCGATCATCCACCTTAAAGAATGGACTTCAGGGAAAATTAGTGGGAAAGTAACTTGAATTTGGGCAAACACAGTCTCAATGGGCTAAAATGTCCTCCTATAATGTTGTACAGAAGTACAGAAAAATATCCTGAGTTAGGAATGTATCATCATTCCTTCATCATTGATGGGAAATTCCTACCCATACAGAATGACCTCAAGTTAGAAGGCAGCTCCCCTCTCTTCCTTCAGGGATATTAAGGTTAGACAAGAAATGCTGAGGCCATGTCAGTAACAGACACATCTTGAAAAGTGATTAAGTTAAAGTAGATCATTGGTTGTTAACCAAACCAACTACTTAAGAATTGTGGCTGGAAGATCAACTCAGAGACTGTGAACAATGGTCAATGACTCCCCATACCAACTCCCCAAAGCCATATCACTAACTGCAAGAAAAGTGAGGAACTACAACGAGGCACCCTCCGCTTGCTTGGATGATTGCAGTTCTAAGAACATTCAAGCAACCCAGCATTTACAGAGGCAAGTCAGCAGCACCCTATAATTAGAGGTGGACACGGATAGACTTTTGGATATTTGAGAAAGAATGGAAATGAGGGTGACGGGAGGGCTGCATTGCTGAGTAAAGTATCTGCCATGAGTTTATTAAATGAGAAGGATGGCTTCCTTGGCTTTATTTTTTGTATGTTGCTATGACCCATTAAGGATGGGGTTGGAAATGTTGGTCTTGCCAACAACTCTCCCATCCCATAATTGTTAAATAGTTCATCATAATTTGGTTTAACTAATAAGCAATGGTTTTGAGATAAGAAGGGACACTTCTCTGCTTGAAAAAGTTTTATTGGACGTCCTAATATCAAACATAGCAATGGCATAGATAATAGAGTTGTTTTCTCACACTGCAGAGAACCACGGTGAATCCTGATCTCCGGTGCTGTCTGTGTGGAGTTTGCACGTTCTCCTGGTTTCCTTCCATATCCCCAAGACCCCAGTGTGCAATGAAATTGGTAGGTTAACCTGCGGCTGTAAATTGACCCTAGTGTGCATGTGAGTGGTAGAATCCAGGGGAGTTTTCTCAGAATCTGGGGACAATACTATGGGTTTAATGTAGGATTAGTGTCAGTGTAGTTGGAGTGTTGGCGCATGGCCAAGTGGTTAAGGCGTCGGTCTAGTGATCTGAAGGTCGCTAGTTCAAGCCTCAGCTGAGGCGGCGTGTTGTATCCTTGAGCAAGGCACTTAACCACACATTGCTCTGCGACGACACTGGTGCCAAGCTGTATGGGTCCTAATGCCCTTCCCTTGGACAACATCGGTGGCGTGGAGAGGGAAGACTTGCAGCATGGGCGACTGCCAGTCTTCCATATAACCTTGCCCAGGCCTGCGCCCTGGAAACCTTCCAAGGCACAAATCCATGGTCTCAGGAGACTAACGGATGCCTGTAATAGTTGCAGTCAGTGGAGGTTCAATGGGACAAAGCACTTCCTTCCCTTCTGCTCTGCAATGTTTACTCCACTCTCATCAGCACGAAGGCTGAGGTTGTGTCCTTCTTCGGCTGCTCCGGGCTCCGGGTCTGTGACTCACTTTTGTCCTGAATGGTGTCACTTGCTTTTATAGTTTGCATGATTTGTTTTTTTTTTCTCTCTCTCTACGCATTGGGTGTTGGTCTTTTTAACTTGGTTCTTACCGGTTTCTTATTTTGTGGCTGCCTAAAAGCAAATGAATCTCAAGGTTGTATAATTTATACATATTTTGATAATAAATGTACTTTGAACACTCCGTGCTGTAGTGATATGGAAAAGAGTAAACAGACAATGTTTTGGGCCGAGACCCCGACTGCTTACTTTTTTCCACAGATGCTACCTGCCTTTCTGAGTTCCTCCAGCACTTTGTGTGTGTTGCTTTGGCTTTCCAGCATTTACAGTTTTTCTTGCATTTGTGTTATGTAATATGATAGTTTTAAAAATGTATTTATTGACATACAGTGTGAAATAAGCCCTTCCATCGCTTCAAGTTGCATCACCCAGCAACCCCTGATTTAATCCTAGCTTAATCACAGGACAATTTAAATGATCGATTAACCTACCAACCAGTACATCTTTGGTCTGTGGGAGGAAACCAGAGCATCCAGAGGAAATCCACGTGGTCACGGGGAGAATGTACAAACTCCTTACAGGCAATGGCGGGAATTGAACAAGGGTCGCTGGTTCTGCAAAGCATTGTGCCAAACACTACACTATGATGCAGCAATAATATGAGGCATGTATCCCTTTAAGGACTGTAGCGTGGCCAACTGTTCTCCATGGATTGACGCAGATGCTTCAGTTTAGAACTAAGATAGGCTGTGCAGGAACAGAGTGTCGGATTCAATCATCCTTGAACTCTACCCTGGTTTCAGAGGAAGTCAATTCTGTGGAAGGAACAACTGCTAGATGCACTCACCTCAAGATCTTGATGTAGAAACACAGCATGTTGTGTCCTGTTATTGACCCTGGGGCAGCACAGTGCACACCATAGACACCTGCTTTCCCGTGTACCAGCCTACACAAGAGGGTGACTGTGAAGACTCCCTAAATGCAGATTTTAACATCATATCTTGTAACAGATGAGGCTATTTGGCCCATTAGATCTATTCTAATTTCCAAGTGAGACCACCTTAGTCCATTCCGCTATCACCCCACTTCCCTGTACGCTTGCAACCCTCACACATACCCATAACTACCCTGTGATTATTTTACCATTGATCTAGTAAAGTGGGCAGAGAGATGGCAGCTGGAGTTTAATTCTGGAAAGTGGATTGTTGTTACAGTTTGGGAGGTCTTAGTAAGATTAGGATACCTACAGACCCTATGAAACACTGAGTAACAGTGGATCATGGTGTACATGTCCAAGGATCTCAGAAAGCATCAGATTCATTTTGTGAAGAATGTATACTAGATATTCGCTGGGGACATAAAATATAAGGTTAGCAAGACTATGAACAGACTACAGCAAACCACAGCTGGACTACTGTGTGCATCTCTGAAAGCTACACTATAAGAAAGTTGTGACTGGACTGGAAAAGCTGCAGAGGAGGCTGTACAGGATGGAGTGTTAAAGGAGGAGACTTCTAGGCTGAGTTTGTTCTCCTTGGAGGAGGGGAGGCTGACACAGGACCTGACTGAGATGTACAAAATGTTGACGATCCTGGAGGTGGGGAGATACAGAAACAAGAATTCTCCTTTGCAGAGTAGTCAATGACTAGAGGCCATGGGCTTAGGGAAAAGGGTAAGAAAAGAATCTGAGGATTTTATTTTCACCTGGAGGGTAAACCGGTGGCGTAGTGGTTAGCACAACACTTCACAGTGCCAGCAACCTGCGTTCAGTTCCCACCACGGCCTGTAAGGACTTTGTATGTTCTCCCCGTGACTGTGAGGGTCTCCTCCGGGTGCTCCAGTTTCCCCCCACTGTCCAAAGGCGTACCGGTTGGTAGGTTAATTGGTCATTGTAATTTGTCCTGTGATTAGGCTAGGGTTAAACCAGGGAGGGAACTGTTGAGTGGCGTGGCTCGAAGGGCCAGAAGGGCCTGTTCCATGTTGTATCACAATAAATAAATAAAGGGAATCTGGAACATACTGCCTGAGAGGATGATGAAGGCAAAGACTCTCACAACGTATGAAAAGTATCTAGGCAGGCCTTTGAACCACCAAGGGCACGGATAGGTGTGGACCAAGTGTTAGTAATCAGGATTAGTGTAGAGGGGTAGTTAGTGGTCAGCATGGACATGATAGGCCAAATGGCCTGTTTCAGTGCTGTACGATTCTACGGCCTACTGGTAAACGCAGCATGGTGTGAATGTCAATGACTGAGTATCTGATTAATGTAAAAATGAGTGAGCGTGCAGGTCAGTAAATGTGTCAGTGATTGCAGAAGTGAGAACGTACTGTCTATATGTGATTATGTCAATAGATGACTATATCAGCTGCATGCCTGGCAGCAAGGATATCTGTGATTGAGTGTGGCAGTGTATATAAGTGTGGCAGTGAGACTGGCCACACACTGTAACAGACAGAGGAATGCTACAATCGGTTTGCCCTGGGGATGGCACTAACAGTGTCTGTTTTAGCTCCTTCTCTTGGGCTCAGTAGAGACATCAATCATATCCATGCCAGACACTTCACACTGACTCAAGGCTCAATCGAGATGTGAATCCTATAAGTACAGTGACTGCTCAGAACATATTTAAAAACACTGATTGCTGTAAATGGAAGGAGATCTGCCTGTCCGTGACATATGGATTTAATTTCTTGTCATGAGCCGATGATAACTCACATCTGACGCATTCTCTCAGCAACGCTAAGGGAAATGGGACAGTGAAGTGCCAGCCTCTCAGAATCCCAGCCAGGGAACAGCTGCCGAATCCGTCTTTGGCTGGGATTTCACTGGGACAATCCTGTACCCCAAGCAGGCAGTCCAGCCTCGGCCAATTTCATCTGGAGGACTGGTCTTGCCAGTCTGAAGCACCGGAAAGACCTGAATGAAACATAGACAGGAGAAATCAAGGCTGCCATTCAGCCCTTTGTAGCTACTCAATTAGATAATCAATATTTTTAAAACTCTCAGCGTATGTGCCGCACATTGCTCGATTCATCTTAATACACAAGACCTGAAGTTCTGGACAGTGGGTATGGCTGACATGATGTTGAGGGGCATTCAAGCTAAACCACCCTTACAATGTCACGAGCCCGTGACCCATCCCCAGCCAAACCCAAACGCCAAATCTGATATTTCTCGACGCCTCTGATAACAGATGAATAAGCGACACTCCGCAAATGTTGGGGGAGCTCAGCAGGCCGGGCAGCATCTGCGGAAAAGAGTAAACAGTCGACATCCCGGGCCGAGACATTCACACCATGCTACCTTTACCAGTAGGTCATAGACTGAGAGGGAAGGGGGGAGATGCCTGAATTAAGTGGTAAGGGGAGGGGAAAGAGGCTAGCCAGAAGGTGATAGGTGAAGCCAGGCGAGTGGGACAGGTCAAGGGCTGGAGAGGAAAGAATCTGATCAGAGGGGAGAGGGAACAATAGGTGAAAAGGAAGGAGGAGGGGACCCAGGGGAAATAATAGGCTGGTGAGACAATGTAAAAGATCAGAGTGGGGAACAGAGGAAGAGGGAGGGGGTGAAAGTTTGTTCACGGAAGGAGAATTTGATGTTCATGCCATCAGGTTGGAAGCTATCCAGATGGAATATTAGGTGTTTCTCCTCCACCCTGAGGGCGGCCTCATCGTGGCACAAGAGGAGGCCATGGATCGACATGTCAGAACAGGAACGGGAATCAGAATTAAAATGATCGGCCACCGGGAAGACCTACTTGAGACAGATGGTGAGGAGGTGCTCGATGAAGCAATGACCTGCTTTGACAGAGTCGAACAAGCCACAAGTAACTGCTGGAGTGAAGTATAATCTCTGGATCATACTCTCAAATCAACCCATGACCTCCTTGAAGATCGGGGTGTCACAGTAGCGAAGCGGTTGCTACAGCTCAGGGTGTCGGAATTTGGAACTCATTTCTGGCGCACGTTTGTACGTTCCTCCCTGTGTACGTGTGGGTTTCCTCTGGGTGCTCTGGTTTCCTCCCACTGTTCAAAGACGTACCGGTTAGTAAGTTAATTGGTCATTGTAAATTGTCTCGTGATTAGGCTAGAGTTAAATCGGTGGGGTTCTGATAACATGGTCTGAAGAACCATAAGGGGCTGTTCAGTGCTGTATCTCTAAATAAAACTAAACAGGGAGCTTGTGGTGGCTGCAGAGCTATAAGAAGTGGAAGGAGAAACACACCAGAGGTCAGAGTTTAAACTCCCTGGTGACAGCCATAAGAAAGGTAGGAAGCGTTAAGAAATTGGGTGCAGAAGTCAGCCATCTGGTCTGTCGAGTCGTTCAATAACATCATGACTGATCTGGCCATGGACCCAGCTCCAGCCATCCCATAACCCTCAATTCCCCTGCAATGCAAAAATCTATCAAACTGTCTTTTAAATATATTTAATAAGGTAGCCTCTACTGCTTCCCTGGTCAAAGCAAATTCACTACTCTCTGGGAAAAGCAGTTTCTCCTCATCTCCATCCCTAAATCTATTCCCTTGAACCTTGAGGATCTATCCCCTAGTTCTAGTCTCACTCCCTAGTGGAAACAACTTTCTTGCCTCTATCTTATCTATCCCTTTCATAATTTTATAAATTTCTATGATATCTCGTCTCATGCTTCTGAGTTCCAATGATTATAGTTACTGATGATGATGGTGAGGACAATATGAGTGAGGTTGATGTTCTGGAGCATGTTGATATTAAGGGAGAGGAGGTGTTGGAGTTGTTAAAATACATTAGGACAGGTAAGTCCCCGGGGCCTGACGGAATATTCCCCAGGCTGCTCCACGAGGCGAGAGAAGAGATTGCTGAGCCTCTGGCTAGGATCTTTATGTCCTCGTGGTCCATGGGAATGGTACTGGAGGATTGGAGGGAGGCGAATGTTGTCCCCTTGTTCAAAAAAGGTAGTAGGGATAGTCCAGGTAATTATAGACCAGTGAGCCTTACGTCTGTGGTAGGAAAGCTGTTGGAAAAGATTCTTAGAGATAGGATCTATAGGCATTTAGAGAATCATGGTCTGATCAGGGACAGTCAGCATGGCTTTGTGAAGGGCAGATCATGTCTAACAAGCCTGATAGAGTTCTTTGAGGAGGTGACCAGGCATATAGATGAGGGTAGTGCAGTGGATGTGATCTATATGGATTTTAGTAAGGCATTTGACAAGGTTCCACACGGTAGGCTTATTCAGAAAGTCAGAAGGCATGGGACCCAGGGAAGTTTGGCCAGGTGGATTCAGAATTGGCTTGCCTGCAGAAGGCAGAGGGTGGTAGTGGAGGGAGTACATTCAGATTGGAGGATTGTTACTAGTGGTGTCCCACAAGGATCTGTTCTGGGACCTCTACTTTTCGTGATTTTTATTAACGACCTGGATGTGGGGGTAGAAGGGTGGGTTGGCAAGTTTGCAGATGACACAAAGGTTGGTGGTGTTGTAGATAGTGTAGAGGATTGTCAAAGATTGCAGAGAGACATTGATAGGATGCAGGAGTGGGCTGAGAAGTGGCAGATGGAGTTCAACCCGGAGAAGTGTGAGGTGGTACACTTTGGAAGGACAAACTCCAAGGCAGAGTACAAAGTAAATGGCAGGATACTTGGTAGTGTGGAGGAGCAGAGGGATCTCGGGGTACATATCCACAGATCCCTGAAAATTGCCTCACAGGTGGATAGGGTAGTTAAGAAAGCTTATGGGGTGTTAGCTTTCATAAGTTGAGGGATAGAGTTTAAGAGTCGCGATGTAATGATGTAGCTCTATAAAACTCTGGTTAGGCCACACTTGGAGTACTGTGTCCAGTTCTGGTCACCTCACTATGGGAAGGATGTGGAAACATTGGAAAGGGTACAGAGGAGATTTACCAGGATGCTGCCTGGTTTAGAAAGTATGCATTATGATCAGAGATTAAGGGAACTAGGGCTTTATTCTTTGGAGAGAAGGGGGATGAGAGGAGATATGATAGAGGTGTACAAGATAGTAAGAGGAATAGATAGAGTGGATAGCCAGCGCCTCTTCCCCAGGGCACCACTGCTCAATACAAGAGGACATGGCTTTAAGGTAAGGGGTGGAAAGTTCAAGGGGGATATTAGAGGAAGGTTTTTTACTCAGAGAGTGGTTGGTGCGTGGAATGCACTGCCTTAGTCAGTGGTGGAGGCAGATACACTAGTGAAGTTTAAGAGACTACTAGACAGGTATATGGAGGAATTTAAGGTGGGGGCTTATATGGGAGGCAGGGTTTGAGGGTCGGCACAACATTGTGGGCCGAAGGGCCTGTAATGAGCTGTACTATTCTATGATGACTCAATCTCTCCTCAGAGGCTAACCACTTGTCTCCAGAGCCAATCTGGTGAATCTCCTCTGCACTGCCTCCAAAGCTACTAGATCTTTCCTCAAGTAAGGAGATCAGAACTTCATGTAGTACTCCAGGTGTGGCCTCACTAGTGACCACAGCTCCCCCTCCATAAAGTTGCAGAATTTTCTCCCTGTTCTTAAATTCAAACACTTTAATGATGAAGATTAACTTGCCTACTTGATAACTTTTTGCAACTGGAAACCAAACTTTTGTGATTCATGCATGACCACTCCCAAGTCACTTGGCAAAACAGCATGCTGCAATCTTTCACCATTTAAGTAATAATCTGTTTTTCTATTTTTCTCTCCAAAGTGGATGAGCTTGCATATACTAATGTTATACTCCATCTGCCAGACCCTTGCCCAGACATCTAATCTATCTATATTTCTCTATAGAATCTCCTCATACTCTGTACAATTTATTTTTCCACTCAATTTAGTGTCATCAGCAAACTTAGGTACACTATACTTGATTCCCAATTCCAAATCGTTAACGTATAATCGTGAACATTTGCGGGCCCAGCACTGATGCTTTGTGGTACTCTGCCCAGCACTAACTGCCAGCCAGAGAAACACCCAATTTTCCTAACACTTTGCCTTCTATCGATTATCCAATCATTGATAATTCTGTCACGATGCACGCTGGCAATGACTGAACCTAGGTGCAGGGGAACAACAGACTCGCATGTAGAGATAGCAAACAAAGTTTATACATAGGAATTCTAACAGAACTGAGTGATAATGTGAGACAAATCATTCTGAAAACAAGGATCCCAGCATTAAGTGCTAATCAGGAGTCCTCTTCAAAATAATCACAGAACACAGAAAACCCATGCCAATCGAAATAACCTTATCGATTAAACAGAGAACACAGAGCTTAATAAGTCTAGTAAAGGCCACAGAAGAATGAGTGGGGACCTCATAGAAATATTTCGAATGTTGAAAGGCATGGACAAAGTGGATGTGACAAAGTTGTTTCCCATGATGGAGGAGTCTAGTACAAGAGGACATGACTTAAGGATTGAAGGGCGCCCATTCAGAACAGAAATGTGAAGAAATTTTTTTAGCCAGAGGGTGGTGAATCTGTGGAATTTGTTGCCACAGGCGGCAGTGGAGGCCAAGTCATTGGGTGTATTTAAGGCAGAGATTGATAGGTATCTGAGTAGCCAGGGCATCAAAAGTTATGGTGACGGCAGGGGGGAGTGGGACTAAATGGGAGAATGGATCAGTTCATGATAAAATGGCAGAGCAGACTCGATGGGCCGAATGGCCGACTTCTGTCCTTTGTCTTATGGTTTAATTAATAGGTATAGGTGCTCTAGAAACCTCAGAACCAACACACTGCACAGGCCCGCATGGCTCATGACAAATACATCACTCTCACCCTCATGCATCCTTATCTTATGCATATGTCTTCATTCCCCAAGTCAGAAGTCACTCTCCTGGCTTGGAGTCGACTTTGCTGAGAGAGAGCTCACATACCCCGGGTCAGAGTTCATACTCTACTAGGTCACAGGTCACAAGTCACACTCCTCGGGTCTCAGTACACACTCCCCTTGCCAAGGTTGACTCTTGCTGGTCGCTCAACACCTTCTGCTCTCCTAAGTCATAAGTCAGTTGAGAGCGGCTCAGGAACCACGGCGTGACTGTAACCGACAGAAGATTTGCTCCATGGGCGACCTCAAGCAGGAAGGCTTCCACCTCCTTTATGAATACACAGTCCTGTCACACAACTACCTACTCGCAGAACATCCAGGTGTCAATGTGACCAGTCTGCACTCTTCCCTTGAGCAAGGAGGTCCAACCTCGGGGCAAGGTCCATATGACTAGTACACCAAGATAGGGAGCAGCTGGCTGAAAAGATGCGAAAGGTCAGACTTTGCACCTGAAGACAATACAGCCATTATCCCCATGCCATGTATCTGACAGACGTCCTATGCATAGCAAGATCTTGCTGACAGCAATATTTTCACAGCCAAATTGCCTGTTTTTATTGGCCAGGACACTGGCAAAATCTCTTTTGCTTCCACTTGTGTGTTGCACTCCCAGTCATAATGTAGCTAAAGGGAGACAGATAGAGGAATCATCACTGACAACTGTAGCGTTGCCGGGACATACAGCTCCACAGAGACAAGCTTCCCTCTGACTGAGGTCACGGTCAGAGGCTCAGAAAACTGATCTCTTTCTTAGTGACAGGAGACTTGCAGGATAAGAGAAAGGGAAATAGATTGAGGTGAAGACATCACCCCTTCCCAACCTCCCTAGTTTCTTTCAACCTCCTCTTAACCTCTTAACCATGTGTTGGGCACGTGGCCAAGTGGCTAAGGTGTTCGTCTAGTGATCTCAAGGTCACTGGTTCGAGCCTCAGCTGTGGCAGCGTGTTTGTGTCCTTGAGCAAGGCACTTAATCACACATTGCTCAAATGTCTGGCGAGGAGTGGCGCCCCACACAGACTTCCAATCTGCGCCTTGTAAGGCATGAAAATGCCCAATGCAGGCCTGTCATACTCTGAGTTGACGTTCCCTTCCCTTCCTCTTAACCTGACCATCTTGCTGTTTATCTAATGCCCCATCCATTCACAGTCCTTTGTTGAGTGTAACCTTCACCACCCAGTACCCTGCAATTCCCTATTTAAAACTCTTCCTTTTTTCTGTTCTCTGGGTTGTTGCTTAGATTCTGCATCTCATGTGCATCGGTTGTCCACTCTCACCGCTCTTCAATCAGTGCCATCTTTTTTCTGAAAGCTCGACAGCAAGAGATCTTCCCACGTTTGTTCTTCTGCCCAGGTGCAAAACTCACCTGCTTTGCTTCGAGGATTCCAGCAAAGAAACCTCTGGAACAAAGGACAGAGTACTGGTCGAACTCAATATCCCTGGAAAAGGTTTCAGGTTGAGACACTGCAGCAAGACTGAGACAGAGGAGGAAAGATCACCAGTGCGGATTGCCAGAATGGAAGATGCTTCAAGAAAGTTGGCAAGACCAGGATTTAATCACTTTGAGCTGAACAATGCTGACCCCACAGAAAGATCCTAGCTCACTCAATCTTTCCTCATAAGACTTGTTCTCTAATCCAGGCGGTATCCTGGTAAATCTCCTCTGCAGCTTCTTGAAAGCTTCCACATTCTTCCCATAACGAGGTGACCAGAACTGGACAATATTCCAAGTATGGTTTAACCAGAGTTTTATAGACCTGTAACATTACCTCATGGCTCTTGAACTCAATGAAGTGGAATAAAGTAAGATTAATATGAAGGCTACAAAAAAAAGACCTTTATATGACCATGAGACCATAAGATATAGGAGCAGAAGTAGGCCATTTGGTCCATCAAGTCTGCTCCGCTATTCAATCATGGGCTGATCCAATTTTTCCAATCATCCTCACTCCCCTACTTTCACCCTGTACCCCTTGATACCCTAGCTAATCAAGAACCTATCTACCTCTGCCTTAAATACACCCAATGACTTGGCCTCCACAACCACTCGTGGCAACAAATTCCACAGATTTACCACCCTCTGACTAAAGAAATTTCTCTGCATCTCAGTTCTAAAAGGACATCCTTCAATCCTGAAGTCGTGCCTTCTTGTCCTAGAATCTCCTGCCATGGGAAATAACTTTGCCATATCTAATCTGTTCAGGCCTTTTAACATTTGGAATGTTTCTATGGATCCCCCCTCATTCTCGTGAACTCCAGGGAATACAGCCCAAGTGCTGCCGGAGATTTCTCATATGGTAACCCTTTCATTCCTGGAATAATTCTCGTCAATTTTCTCTGAACCCTCTCCAATGTCAGTATATCCATCCTAAAATAAGGAGCCCAAAACTGCATACAGTACTCCAAGTGTGGTGTCTACTGCATCTCCTTTGTCTACCCTGCTTGTAACTTCCTCAAAGAATTGCAGTCAGTTTGTCAGGCAGGATTTTCCTTTCAGAAAACCATACTGGCTTTGGCCTATCTTGTCATGTGCCTCTATGTACTCTGTAATCTCATCCCTAACAATCGAACCCACAGCTTCCCAACTACTAACATCAAGCTAACAGGTCTATAGTTTCCTTTCTGCTGCCTCCCACCCTTCTTAAATTACGAGTAACATTTGCGATTTTCTAGTCGTCTGGTACAATGCCAGAATCTATCAATTCTTGAAAGATCATCGTTAATGCCTCCACAGTCTCTCCAGCTACTTCCTTCAGAACTTAAGGGTGTATTCCATCATGTCCAGGAGATTTATCCACCCTCTGACCATTTATGTGGCCAAGAAAAGCACATGCAGTGGTTGGTCCCACTCCCTATGTTTGTCTTCCATGTGGCCCAGAGAAGAGAGTATTTACCGTGTGCTGGATGGGTGGAATCCACTCTGTGGTGATAGGAGATAGTCCTGGCTATCACGACGGCAATTGAGGGGAATCCTTGTGACACTGTCATCTTGGGGTCCTGGGTTCACAGAGAAAACAAAACAAGAGCGGAAAATGGCAGAAATGTCTCTGCCGGTTAGAGAGCGGCTGTGCTGTGAAGAACAAGGTAAATGTTTCAGGGAGAAGGTCAGAGGTGGGAAACATTAGAATTGAGGGTGATTAAAGTTGCAGTGAAGAGAGAAATGTGGGAATAAAGGGAAAGTCTGTGATAGGGTGGTGGGAAGGGAAGGCTGACTGGCTGAGAGAGGGCAGGGAATTCTTGTTATCTGTAACTGGTTGCTCTGGGGAAGGAAGAACCGGAAAGGTACAAGCCAGAGTGTGGTGAATCTGTGGAGACTAAATCACTGGGTATAGTTAAAGCAGAGGTTGATTCGTAAGGGTGTCAAAGGTTATGGGGAGAAGGCAGGAGAATAGAACTGGAGGGATAATCGTCGTGGCTATCCCTCGAGGTCGAGGATGATGGTCTTTGTTCTGTTGATCTATTTATGGGCTCTCAAGTGGCTTATGAGTCCAATCTTGGCTTTGAAAGTTCTTCCACATTCAGGACAGGTAGTTCCAGATGGCAGATCGGGCTTTGGTTGTTGCTACCTCTCTTTCTATTTTCCTCCAGAAAATGGAGGGTTGATAAATCGGCCATGATAGATTAGCAGAGCAGACTCTGTGGGCTAAATGGCTTAATCCTGCCCTTGTGTCTTATGGTCAAATGAAGGAGAGTCGAGGAAAGAAGGAAAGATAGATTAAGCCCCTGGAATGGGGGCTTGAACATGACCTTTGAACCAAGGGGAAAAGAGTGTTACCCACTAAACCAGCAAACCCCTGCCAACCATTATCCAGTCTGTGTCCTACCATCTGTTCCCAGTGATCTTTGACCTATAAGTAGGCAGCAAACAGCCCTCGACTATTACATTGAGATACGTTCCTCCTTTATACAGAAACATCAGTCAGAATCAGAATCAGGTTTATTATCACTGATATACGCCATGAAATTTGTTAAATGGAACAACGGTACAATGCAAGACATAAAATTACTATAAGTTGCAAAGTAGTGTGAAAGGGAAAGAGTGAGGCAGTGTTCACGGGTTCATGGACCATCCAGAAATCTGGTGGTGGAGGGGAGCAGCTGAAAGGTGAACCCTCAGAGAGTGGAGCTGAGTGCATCCACGATAAGCTGTATATTCACCACAGTGCTAGTCACATGACAGATATGTGTTGCATTGTGGGTTGTTAGCATGTTTTCCAGAGCTTAAGTCAAAGCGAACTGCTTGCCCTCTCACTCTGTTCATCCTCCCTGTACCAGAATCTGAAAGGGTGCTACATAAGTCCTGTCACTCCTCGATAACCCGGCAGTCTCCAGCTGCTGAGTCAATCTGCTTCTGAGTCAGGCTGCTCTCCCCACCAAGGTCAGTCTCAACACCCCAAAATGAGCAGGATACAGCCACCCCAATGCCAGGCCTAGACTGTTCATCCAGTGACTACCCTGTGTTGATAGGGCTGGGCTTAGTGATTACCAGAGGAACTCGGGACCAGAGGATACATCATGCCTGGAGCATCTTGATGGGGATAAAGAATCCCCATTAAAGGAGACTTTCATTAACTTAGGACATAAAAAAGCCAACGGTTCAGGTAAACTCGAGGCTAGCCATGTGAAGCACACAAAATGCTGGAGGAACTCAGCAAGTTAGGCAGCATCTGAGGTCAGGGAAGGAGATTGGGAACCAAGGGGAAGAAGGTGGAGGTGAAGGGCAGGTCATGAGGGCAAGCGAGGGGAATGAGAAGAGGGTAAAGGGGCCACAAGAATGAGAGAAAACAAAGCGCAGGGTGTGGAAGTGGCTACTCAAAGTCAGAGATATTGACGCTACTACCACAGATTGAAGAACACCGAGATGGTTCCTTAGGCAGTCCTGTGCAATAGTTACCAAGTGCATGAGCAAGTGAGGGGAAACTAACTAACCTGCGTGTTCCTCAGCAATACACCCAGGGGTGGTTGTGAGATCCCGTCTGCTGGGAATCCGTGGTGTGTCTCCTAAGATAGCAGAATCTGGATTCAAATCCCGCTCAGGGAACTAAGAACAACATTCACACAGACGTCCCAGAGCTGCGCTGCGGAAGTTTAAAACTGCTTGAAGTGCTGACTTTGGGCTAAGAGTTAAATTAGAGACTCCATCTGCTATCTCGAGCTGATGTAGAAGATCCTCATAGAAGAGGAATTCTCCCTGTGACTTGGCCGGTATCCATCCTTCCAGCAACACCAGTCTGCCGCCTGTGGGAGGTAGCTCTATGCAAATCCGCTGGTGGCTCAGAAACTCCCTACCACTCAGGGTCAACCTGACTGGACTTTGGAGATTCAGGTGAAACAATTCAGAAGGAAAAAGGGAACCATTTCACCTGGGTAGGTGGGTCTCTGCCTTGGGATTGATCCAAAGGTTAAATCAAACCTTTCAGGAGTTGATACTAAGTTAATCATTACTTTAAGATCTGAGACCAGCGGGGAACATTTTATTTTCTGAATTAGTCCCTAACGCCAAGCATCAGTGTCACTCTCATTACACATTAGCACATAAACCAAACGCAAAGTGCACCTTCAACGTTCCTGAACCACAAGCACAGAACAGACCATAAGACCATAAAACATACAGTACCGTGCTGCAGTCTTAGGTACATATATAAAACCAGGGGGCTAAAGACGACTGCACAGTACTTTATTTGTTAATATGGAGTGGAGAGCATGTTTGTAAACCTGGCGGGAGCAAAGGATATTGGGAATGGCGAGGGTGGAGCGCCGTGAGAGGGGTGAGGGACAGGTGGGAGAGAAGGAATGCCAGGGGCAAGGGGTGGTGTTGCCCCTGAGACACCAGGCAAGGTCATTTGATTCCAAACAATTGGTTTATTGCTCATCACAGAATGTCTCTCTGGTGCTTCCCGCTCTCTTCCTTCTCCCTCTCCTTTTCCCAGCCATGATTCCCCTCTCCCTGATCCTTTCCCACTCTCAGTCCGCAATGGAGATTCACATCAGAATCAGATTTCTCATTACTCATGAAGCTTGTCTTTTTTATTTGCAGTAGCAGCACAGTGCAATAAATAAAATGACCTCAGTACTCTGCAGATGTCTTTGGCTCCCTATCTATGTATATGTGCCAGAAATTTGTGCACAGTACTATAGGAGTAGAGTTAAGACAGTTGTTCCATCAAGTCTTCTCCATCATTTGATCACGGCTAATATACTATCCCTCTCAATCCCTTTCTCCAGCTTTCTCCCTGTAACCTGTGATACCCTTACTAATCAAGAACCTATCAACTCCACTTTAAATATATCCAATTCCTTGGCCTCTCCACTATAGGAAATACCCTCTCCACGCCCATTCTATCTGGGCCTTTCTACAGTTTATTCGATAGGTTTCAATGAGACTTCTCCACCCTCCCCCCCCCCCACGTTCTTAAAACTCCAGCAAGTACAAGCGCAAAGCCATCAAATGCTCCTTATAAGATACCTTTTTTCAATTCCTGGGATACTCTCACAAATCCCTTCGGGGCATTTTCTAATATCAGCACGTCCTTTCTGAGATATGGGGCCCAAAACTGCTCACAATACTACAAATGTAGTCTGGCCAGTGCCTTATAAAACCTTTGCTTTTATATTCTAGTCCTCTGGAAATGGATGCTAACATTGCATTTGCCCTCCTTACACCAATTTAACCTGCAAGTTAATATTTTGGAAATCTTACACTATGACTCCTGTCTCTTTGCACTTCCAATTTCTGTATTCTTTCCCCATTCATAACATGGGTTATGGCTTTATTCCTTTCAGCAAAGTGCATGACCATATACTTCTCTACACTATATTCGATCTGCCGTCTCTTTGCCCATGCTTCTAATCTGTCAAAGTCCTTCTGTAGATTCCTTACTTCCTCAACAATGTGTGGCCCGCTACATATCTTGGATTTGTCTTAGATGACAAAGCCATCAACTCTGTCATCCAGATCATTGATATGTAATGTGAAAAATAGCGGACCAAATACCAAACTCTGCAGGACGTCACTAGTTACTACATCCAACCAGAAAAGAACCCCTTTATTCCCATTCTTTGCCTCCTGCCAGTCAGCCAATCTTTTAGCCTTGCTGGTATATTTACTGTAATACCACGGGTTCTTATCTTGTTTAGCAGTCTTATTTAGCACCTTGTCAAAGCCGTGAAAATCCAAGTAAGCAACATACACTGATTTTCCTTTGTCTATCCTGTCTGGTATTTCCTCAAGAATACCAACAGATTTGTCAGGCCCTTAAGGAAACTATGTTCATTTGAGCCTATTTTATCATGTGCTTCCAAGTACCCCAAAACCTCATTCTTAATAATAGGCCCAAACATTTTACCCATCACTGGAGTGAGGCTAACTGGCCTATAATTTCCTGTCTTGTTGCACCTCTCTCTTCTCTTCTTAAAGACGGTAACATTACAGGAACTGAACACAGAAAGAAAGAAAGGGAAACAATACTCAGAGGCCCATCATAGCCACTCCAGATGAATATTAAAATATTCCTGAATTTCAAATGGGTCAAGTGTCCCTGTCCTATTTGGCATATTACTCAACATTTACCAAACCTTAACTTCTACAAGACATCAGTGAGGCTACATTGGGAGTATTGTGTACAGTTCTGGTCACACTGTCTTTAGAGAAGATGCCTTTAAGCCGTAAGGTACGCAAAGATACTTTACGAGACTGTTACCAGGGGTCAAGAGCCTGAGTTATTGGGGAAGGTTAGGCAGGCGAGGATTTTATCCCTTTGTGAGTCGGAGACTGAGGAGTAAATTCACAAGTTTATAAATCGTGAAGGGCATAGATACATGGGGTGATTGATAAGTTTGTGGCCTAAGGTAGAAGGAGATGAGTTGTACAGCTCTGGTTACATGCACGTGCAGTTCAACTCTTTGAGTGAAAATGCAGAAAGTTTGAAGTTAATAACTCATCTCCTTCTACCTTAGGCCACGAACTTATCAATCACCCCTGCTGTGGACCACTTCTGGAGGTCCAAGACGCCGACTTCTACAAAGAAGGGATCTATATGCTCCATGGCCACTGGACTAAATGTGTAAATGTAGGAAAAATAAATGTGCTAGGTTTTCTAAAATTGACTCCTTCTACCCTAGGCCACGAACTTATCAATCACCCCTCATAGAGTGAAGGCATTGTTTTCAGGGAAAGGGAATCAAAATCAGAGTCTGGTGTAATGTCACTGCCATATATCATGAAATTTGTTGTCTTTGTGGCAGCAGTACAATACAGTGCATAATAATAGAGAAAACCTGAATTACATATATATATAGTGTAATAGCTAAATTAACTAAGTAGTGCAAAAACAGAAATAAAAAAGTATTTAGGTAGTGTTCAATGTCCATTCAGGAACTGGATAGCAGAGGGGAAGAAGATGTTCCTGAATCATTGAGTGTGTGCCTTCAGGCTTCTGTACCTCCTTCCAAATGGTAGCAATGAGAAGGGGGGGGGGTCCTTAATGATGGCTGCCGCCTTTTTGAGGCATTGCGCCTGGACACTAGGAAGCTAGAGCCCATGATGGAGCTGACTAAGTCTGCAACTCTCTGCAGCTTATTTTGATCCTGTGCAATAACCTCCCCCCTACCCCTGCCATACCTGACAGCAATGCAGCCAATTAGAATGCTCTCCGTGGTACATTTGTAGGAATTTGTGAGTGTCTTTGGGGACATACCAAATCTCTTGGAACTCCCAATGAAATGTAGCTGCTGTCCTGCCTTCTTTGGAGCCACGATGATATGGAAGTTGAGGAGCCTGTGAGGCAGCTTCTCCACACAGAAGACGGTCCGTATATAGTGTGAGCTGTCAGAGGAAGTGGTAAAAATGGGTACAATATCAAAATGTAGAAGATATTTGGACAAGGATAGGAAAGGCTCAAAGGGATTTGGGCCAAACACAGGCAAATGGGATTAGCTTCAATAGGCATCTCGGTCAGCATGGACAAATTAGTCTGAAGAGCCATGCAGTATGACTCCCTGACACGCTCGATCTCCAATCATCCTCGGAACGACAAGCACGGTACATCAATACTGCAGGGTCTCTGAAAGTAGCAGCAGCCAAGCAGCTGCAAGGCAGCATTTCCTTTGGTAGGTAACAGGCACTCACCACAGTTAAACTGAGATAGTAAGATCTATTGAAAAAAGATAAGCAAACATTAGATCACTGATCAGTCAGAATGTCATAATAAAATGGAACAGCAGAGAACCTGTAAGGATTAGGTCATAGCTTAATAGTCAGTAAGACGAAAGGTGATTGTGGACTTCAGGAAGGGTAAGACAAAGGAACACATACCAATCCTCATAGAGGGATCAGAAGTGGAGAGAGTGAGCAGTTTCAAGTTCCTGGGTGTCAAGATCTCTGAGGATCTAACCTGATGCCAACACATGCAGCTGCGAAGAAGGCAAGACAGTGACTATACTTCATTAGGAGTTTGAAGAGAATTGGTATGTCAACAAATACACTGAAAAACATCTATAGATGTACTGTGGAGAGCATTCTGACAGACTGCATCACGTATTGGTTAGGGGGGGCGGCTACTGCACAGGACTGAAAGAAGCTGCAGAGAGTTATAAATTTAATTGGCTTCATCTTGGGTACTAGCCTACAAAGTACCCAGGACATCTTCAAGGAGCAGTGTCTCAGAAAGGCAGAGTCCATTATTTAGGACCTCCAGCACCCAGGGCATGCCCTTTTCTCATTGTTACCATCAGGTAGGAGGTACAGAAGCCTGAAGGCACACACTCAGTGATTCAGTATCAGCTTCTTCCCCTCTGCCATCGGATCCCTAAATGGACATTGAACCCATGAATGCCACCTCACTTTTTTAATATATTATTATTATTGTTTTTGCACAATTTTCTATCTATTCAGTATACGTATACTGTAATTTATTTACCTATTTATTTATTTTTTTCTTCTTCTATATTATGAATTGCATTGAACTGCTGCTGCTAAGTTAACAAATTTCACGACGCATGCCAGTGATAATAAACCTGATTCTAATTAGAACTGGGGTGAAAGGTCATGGGGTAGGCTTGAGAAAACAGCTGTGATATTATTGAATAGTGGAGCAGGATTGAGGGCCTTTGTGATCTCATCTTATTCCTAATACTCTCATTTATATACATGTATGTTTATATGCACATATGTTTACAAGGACACATTACTTCAAGAGCCTCTCACTGACTGTGAACTATTTTGGGTTCAGCTAAGGTTGTGTTATATACAGTAGGCATTGTATAAATGCAACATCTTTCCATGTTTATATGGAGCATTTAACTTCATAGAGCTCGGAGCCTATTTTCAGCAATGTGTTTTGAACTCATTATTAATAAAGGCACAAGGCTTTGTTTATGTACTGAAGTAAAAATACATTTCTTGTTCCCAAAAGGCTTCCAGAGATGACTTGGAGAGAAGCAGGGCTATAACCCCAAGCAGAGACGGCACCTCCAGGACTGAGGGCAAGGATTTTGCATAGGAAGGTTTAACCTTGGCTTTGATGGTTGTCTTATTTGAAACTTTACAATGCTGTGTCTTGTCAGCACTTTCTGTCATGACTTCACTTCTTTTGCTCTTTCTTAAAAGGGGAATATTTATGATTATCTAGATTGATTATCTAGGTTCTCAGATTAGAAGGGAAGCACTAAAAGAACTCACCTCATATTTTGCCAGGATAGTCTACAACCTGAAAGGCTGAGCATCGAATTCTTCAAATAAGACCATAAGATATAGGAGCAGCTTTAGGTCATTTGGCCCATCGAGTCTGCTCTGCCATTTCATCATGACTGATCCATTTCCCTCTCAGCCCCAACCTCCTGCCTTCTCCCCGTATTGCTTCACACCCTGACCAATCAAAAATAGATCAACATCTGCCTTAAATATACCCAATGACTTGGCCTCCATGGCAACCTGTGGCAATAAATTCCACAGATTCACCACTATGTAACCTGCTCCCCACCATTCTTCTTCACTCTCTTCTTGATCTACCCAGTATTCCCACTCACCCCAAGCTCCCATCACCCTGATAATTCCCCTTTTCCACCCTCTCACTATGCCCGTCACCCACACATTCCTCCCACTGTTCCCATCTGTCCTCTCTACCTCCCTCAGTTGGTTCCATTCTCCACTATCCTCTCATGATAGCCCTTCGGAAGCTCCACCTGTCATTAATCACCCAACGCCAAGACCTGGGAGCCAACAACTGGGTCCTCAACTTCCTGATCAATGGACCACAATCAGTAAGAATAGGCAGCAACACCTCTGCCACAATTATTCTCAATATTAGCGCTCTACTCTTCTCCTTGACCCACTGAAGACTGCTTGGCCAGGTTCACCAAGGTGGACCATATCTTCAAAAATGATGTGCCTGAGAACTGGAAGGAGACAGAGAGCTTCCTAACATGGCACCATGATGACAACTTTTCCCTCAATGTCAACAAAAAAAAGGAGGTAGTCGTTGACTTAAGGAAGGAGGTGGTGCAGATGTGCTGAGGTTGAAGTGGCTGGCAGCTTCAAGTTCCAAGAAGCGAACATAACCAATCGCCTGCCCTGTTCCAGCCACGTAGACACCATTGGCAAGAAAGCTCACCAATGCCTCTACATCTTCAGGAGGTTAAAGAAACTCGACATGTGCTTATTGACCCTTACCAACTTTTAATCAATGCACCGTAAAAAGTATCCTATCTAGATGGATCATGGCTTAGTATGGCAATTACTCTGCCCATGACTGAAAAAACTGTATATAATTGTGGATACATCTATC
Source organism: Mobula birostris (assembly GCF_030028105.1). Classification (NCBI taxonomy): domain Eukaryota; kingdom Metazoa; phylum Chordata; class Chondrichthyes; order Myliobatiformes; family Myliobatidae; genus Mobula; species Mobula birostris. Next base: position 12,501,949 of record NC_092401.1, read on the forward strand.
AAAGACCCCACCAGCTCAGGCCATTCTCTTTTTTCCCCTGTCCCATTAGGCAGAAGACACAAAAGGCTGAAAGTGTGTACCACAGGCTCGAGGACAGCTTCTATTCTACTGTTATGACTATTGAATGGTTCCCTTGTACAATAAGGCATCACAATCTACCCCATTATGTGCACCTTATTGTCTACCTGCACTGCACTTTCTCTGTGACCACTGCACTTTACTTTGTGTTCTGTTTTAACTTTACCTTGTACCGCTACCATACACTGAGGACCGATTTGATCAAGACTTTTCACTATACCTTGGTATATATGACAATAATACACCAACTCCGATTCCAGCTGCTAGCTTCCGCCACTACTTTCACTTCCCCCTTCCCGTCAGCTTATCACAACACTTACCACCCTCCAGCTATTGCGCCACCCCTTCCCTCCACCTCTTTTTACTGGCTATCTTCCCTCTCTCTTTTAGTCCATATATAGAGTCACAGCCTGAAATATAAACTGTCGATTTCCCTCCGTAGATGTTGCCTGACCTGCTGAGTTCATCCAGTGTTTGTTGCTCCAAAAGGGGGAATAAGTTTGCCTGAGGAACGTTCTCAAATTCTTGACTGAAGACCTTTGCAGGCATTTTTACCTCACTAACAATGGGCAGCCTAATGGCCAAGCATGATAGGACTCTACAGAGCAGGAGGGCGCCGAATTTCATATGACATGCCTCAAAAGTAGCTTTAGGGTGGGATGGCAATGCGTGAAGATTTGGAGAGTCATAAAATCATCGAATCATGGAGTACTACAGTAAGGAAATAGGCCTTTTGGCCCACATAACCCAAGACAACCTGGTCTTCTGCCTAGCTCTGTTTACCTGCAAACTCCTCCCATTCAGGTACCCATCTAACCTCCTCTTAAATGTTACATTTAAACCTCTATCCACCACTTCTACGGACAGCTCATTCCACATTCACACTACCCTCTGAGTGAAGGCGTTTCCCCTGAGATTCTCTTAAATACTTCACCTTTCACTCGAAACCTCCAGTCCTATTCTCACCCGACCTGAGGAGAAAAAGCCCACATGCATTCACCCCACCTATATCCCTGATTTTTTTTTATATACACAAGATCTCCTCTAATTCTCCTGTGCTTCAATGAAGTAAGTCCTAACTTATTCAATCTTTCTCTATAATTCAGATGCTCAAGTCCTGGCAATAAGGAAAAATAACTTTTTAAGGAAGGCAGAAGGAAGGAGAGCAAGAGAGGAAGGTGAGGAAATTTAGGAAGGCAATTCCACAGCTTAAATCCCTGGTAACTGAAGATGCATTCACCATTGGTGAGGCAAGGGACAGCCAAGTGCAGGCTGTTGAGATCTTGGAAAGTTGTAAGGCGGGAGTTGCTTGCAGGTCTGTCGAGTCCCAGGCATAGAACATAGAACACTGCAGCACAATAACAGTCCCTTTGCTGATGCTGTTGTGCTAAACTAATTAAGCTAATGGCATCTAATTAAACTAATCCCTTCTGCCTGCACATGGTCCGTATCCCTCCATTCTCTCCACTCTCGTGAGATGGAAGAACTGGAACAAGGGCGAAGGGAATTTTATCAAACCAGTGTATATCCGCGAGTCTGTGATTGGTGAAGGAGCTTGACTTGGAGTAAGCCGGCTTATGTGAAGAGTTTTCCTTTCACTTGTCTGAAAATGAAAGCTGAATGAGCGGCCAAGTGATCTAATCTCGAAACATGAGGTTGATTTAATTATACATTGTCCCTAACCCATTTAAAAGGTCTTTATCCAGCTGAACCGATCAAATTGGAGAGTTTGTCTAAAGTCCTCAGTTTGATTAATCAAGCATAAGGTAATGAAAATAGAAAGGGTATGTGATGTCAGAATTACATATTCAATATTGGGAAGCTACAGCTGCCAGAAAGCCTTTGAACATCAGAATATAGGATTGAGAAGTAAGGGTAGGCCATTCAGCCCTTCATGTCTGTTCTATACTCACTAAGCTCATAGCAGAATTTTTATCTCAATGCCGCTTAGACCATAAGACATACGAGCAGTATTAGGCTATTCAGCCCATTAAGTCCGTCATGTGACTGGCAACAATGAATGTCAATTGAGTCAGGTTTCATAAAAACAAACAAACATTTATTAAACTCTGCTCAAAATGGTGAAATGTATTTGAATCACTAACTTAACCGGAAGTTAACTACTATACGGCAACTCTGGAACAGTTCTTAAAAGGGTAAATGCGAAAACAGTTCTTAAAGTGATAAATCCAAACACAGTTCTTAGAATGGTAAATTCAAAAGTCCAAGAGATTTATACAGTCAATTAGAAGAGACTTTCCTGAAGTAAAGAATTCCTCGAAGACATCACGTTACTGCTGATCCCAGCCGGAACCTTCCTTGTCCGCAGGATTCACGACGACGGAAATAAAACACTTTAAAGGATCTGTCCTTTTCCTCTGTAGACTAGACACTGCACAACATTTTCTGCTTTATCAGAGGTTATCTCATGCAGATAACTCTTTCTTGAATGAAGATTCAATAATGGTCGATCCTCTCCAATACTGTCGAATGATATCAGCTTTACTCGACTCCTTAAGGTTCCGTACCTTAGTAATGTCTTCACTCTCCAAAACTACTGAAAAGGTACACCAACAAAGCTGGCAGCTAGTGGTGAAACTGCCGGCCCAACGCTTCTGTACCTTACAATAGAAGGTAAAACTCCGTTTTAAAACTAAAATGCGTCATGGGACGACTACGCAGCATAGCGGAGTATCTGACTGACGATCTAACTGAAAACTAACTGCGTCACCAGGGGTCTACTCTCATATACCTGTTGATATCAGGTCATCATGTGACCTCAAATTGGCGGGAAAATTTCATCATGTGACCTCCGCAAGACCATTACATCATCCTCATAAGACAGTCACAATATATCCATGTAGTATGTAACAAGTCTGCTCCACCATTTGATCATGGCTGATTTATCTTCCCTCTCAACCCCAGGCTCTTGCCTTCTCCCATAACCTTTGAAGCCCTTACTAATCTATCAACCTCCACTTTAAATATTCGCAATGATTTGACCTCCACAGCCTTCTTTCCTGCACTAATCTAATATTCCTTAATACCTAAAAGCCTTTCCATTTCTATCCTGAATGCATTCAGTAACTGTGCATCTGTTGTCCTCTGGTAGAGAAATACAAAGCTCTTCTACCGCTAGCCCAAAAAAATTCTCCTCTTCTCCATCCTGAACATCCTCTGTGAAATCCTTGAGTCCTAAACACCCCAGCCAGAGGAAGGGGCGTCCTCGCCAGTCACCAGTCGGACCCCAGAAATCTGTTGTATTTTGCACATACAGTACTTTCTGACAGAAACATATAACCATGTACATTACAGCAATGTTGCCTCTAATTCTTTTTTACTGCTGTACGGACCAACCATTGCTCTCAGCAGGAATTTTTTAACGCAGTCTGAAAACTCCACGGTACATTATATAAAAGAAAGTTCCAGGAGCGTGGCAACAAATGTCATGCGCACAGGGGCATTTCAGTTACTGCGCTGCCACGCACCCATGTAGTTTAAAGGGAACAGTATATTACAGACTCACTTTATCGATATCCAGGAGATTCTAAATTTTTTTTAAATGCCCTGGCAATACACAGCAGGTCAAGCAGCCACTATAGAGTGAAAAGCAGAAAGAAATACTTTACTTCAGGTAAACGATCATTAACTCTGAAATGTCAGCTCCATTTGTGAAGTACCTGTGAAATCCTTTCGGACATCACAAGTTAATGGAAGTCACATGCCCTGTCTTTCTTCCTGTGGGGATAAGCAAGGCCACCCTTCTCTCAGGGAAAAATTCCCCGAAAAGCAAGCAGCAACGCATCACTTATTCATCCTGTTAGCAGGGAAATGAAGGTTGGCTTGGATACAAACAGAATTCTTGCGTGTCACGGTTTTACAGCCCTAGATCCACTGATTTACAATACCAGACCCTCTCCCCATGCTTTGACCTGTATCTAGTCCTCAAGAAACAGATCTTCATTTTCAAACCAAGTGTCTTGCAATATGTTCGACATGCACATAGTACCCACTTTACTGGGTACTCCTGTACACCAGCTCGCTAATGCAAATATCTCATCAGCCAATCTTCCTGCGCAGCTCAATGCATAAAAGTATGCAAACATGGTCAATTGGTTCAGATGTTGCTCAGATCAAACATTAGAATGAGAAAGAAATGTGATCTAAGTAACTTTGACCCTGGAATGATTCTTGGTGCCAGACAGGGTGGTTGGAGTATCTCAGAAACTGCTGATCTCCTGGGATTTTAATGCACAATATTCTATAGAGTTTACAGAGAATAGTGTGAAAATGAAACATCCAGTGAGGGGCAGTTCCGTGAGCGAAAAATGCCTTGTTAATGAGAGAGGTCAGAGGAGAATGGCCAGACTGGTTCAAACTGACAGGAAGGTGACAGTAACTCAAATAACCACAGGCTACAACAGTGGTGTGCAGAAGAACATCTCTGAATGGACAACACATTGAAGCTTGAATTGCTTGGGCTGCAACAGCAGAAGACCATGAAGATACACTCAGTGGCCAGTTTAGTAGGTAGAGAAGGCACCTAATAGAGTGGCCACTGAGCGTATGTTTCTCTATTCGCTTGAATGGATATTCATTAAAGTTAGTGCTGTTTAAATTTGGCATCGTGGTTGGCATGGGCACAATGGGCTGAGGGGCCTGTTCGGGTGCTGTATGCTCCATGTTTCACTCTCCACAGCCATCTACGTCAACACACTGGGACACAGGTCATCTAATCCCAGGCACTTATCAGCTTTTGTTCTAGTCAGTTTGTCCAATGCCATTATTCTTACTAAGGTCATCAAACATGTCCAAACTGACCAGTGTGTGAAAATGCAGCAACATTTTGGGATGGCAAATTTTTGAGCTGTTCTAAAATATAAAGCTCTGAGCTGGGAGGGATTGATTGGAGTAAATGAGTAAGTAAGCTTTGGTGCAATTTGATCGTGTGTTGGTAGGTCTGCATCTGGAATGTTCTGCCTGGTTTCAGCCTCCAGACCTCAGAAAGGACACACTCCTCTTAGCTGGATTGGCTCCTGGGAAGAGCAAACTTTATACATTGAGGGGTTGAGTAGAATTTTTGTAAATTTGAAGAATAAAATGTAACCTCAAACACGTGAAAATCTTCAGATGCTGGAAATCCAAAGCATCACACACAAAATGCCTGAGGAGCACAGCAGGTCAGGCAGCATCTATGGAAAAGGGTAAACAGTCGATGTTTTCGGCTGATGCTCTTCCTCAGGACATAATTGAGACAGAGCAGATTGGAGGGGCAGGTGAAACAACCAGAATGCTGGAAGAAATCTACAGTCAGGCAGCATCCATGGAAGAAATGGACAATCAACATTTTAGTCTAAGACCCTTCATCTGGACCGACATGTTGACTGTCCATTTCCTTCCATAAATGATATGGAGTTTCTCCAGCAGTTTGTCTGTCAGAACTCATTAAGTAATCCAAACTTCAGGGAACATTGAACTTTAAAAAAAAACTGCAGATGCTGGAAATCTAAAATAAAGCAGAAAACACTGGAACTATTCAGCAGGTCATGCTACATCTGCAGGAAGGCAGAGTTAATGTCTCCAGTTGAAGACCTTTTGATAGAACAATGAAGATCTGATTGAGTACTTTGACCTGAAATGTTAACTCTGTTTCCCTTCTCATTGTTGCGGTCCAGTCTGCAGGTGTTTCCAGCATCTTCTCTTTATTATACTCAAGGGTTTCTGACAGGGTCGGAGCTGAGATGATGTTTTATTCAGAGGGAACTGTTTAAGACTGAGATGAGGAAAAAAAATCTAGTCTCAAAGGCAGTTCAGAGATCACAGAACAAATTACAATGACCAATTAACCGAACCCCTGGTACTTATTTTGGACTGTGGGAGGAAACTGGAGCAACTGTCACACAATGTCAAGGGAAGAATGTACAAACTCCTCACAGTAGGTGGCACCTTAACATGTTATGCTGACCAGTATGCTACCGTGCCACCTCATAATGCAATCATGAGGCCCCAATGACCTCTTTCTTCTCTTGTCAAGGCTTATCCTCTGAATACAGTCTCAAATTTCTCTCGGAACTGCTGCATATCTCAGATGTCAAGCGACTATTTTTGCATAGCCTACATTATCAATGCCCAGCGTCGGAAAAATAAAGACAATGCTGAAATCTGAGACAGACCAGAAAATGCTGGAAACACTCAGCGGGTTAAGCAGCATCGACAGAGCGCACTTCTTGTTTGGCTGAGCAAACACGTATCCTTACGGCATGAGTTCAAAGCTGGTTTGTAATTGTAATTGAACAGGCTGACTGCATTGTGGGGGTAACACAGTGCTGGATCTGGGAAAGGCCCCATCTTGCAGCTCTGGAGGCCTGAGTTTGATGTGGTCTCTGGTGTTGTTCATGGGGAATTTGCATTTTCCCCCCCTGTTGGAATTGGAATTGGAATATTATTGTCAAATGTACCAAGGTATGACAAAAAGCTTTGCTTTGCCTGCCATCCACACAGATAATTTAAAACAATGCAATAACAGAATGCAGAATGTACACTCAGTGTTTTTTGTTTACCTCCTTTACTAATAAAGTGGCCACTGACTGTATATTTATGATCTTCTTCTACGGTAGCCCATCCACTTCAAGGTTCAATGTGCTGTGCTTTCAGAAATGCTCTTCACAACATCACTGTTGTAACGTGTGGTTATTTGAGTTCCTGTCAGCTTGAACCAGTCTGGCCATCCTTCTCCAACCTCTCTCAGTAACAGGCTATCTTCCCCACAGAACTGCCACTCACTAAATGTTTTATTTTTCTGTTTTTTTGCACCATTCCCTGTAAACTCTAGTGACTGTTGTGCATGAAAATGCCAGGAGATTAGCAGTTTCTGAGATACTCAAACCACCCTGTCTGGCACCAACTATCATTCCGCAGTCAAAGTCACTAAGATCACATTTCTTCCCCATTCTGATCTTTGGTCTGAACAACAACTGAATCTCTTGACCATGTCAGCATGTTTTATGCATTGACTTGCAGACATGTAATTGGCTGATTAGTTGTTTGTATTAACGAGCAGGTGTATAGGTGTACCTGATGAAGTGGTCACTGAGCTACAGAGAAAGTACAGCACTGGTACACAATAAGATGCAAGGACAGGACAGGACGGGGCAGGCGGTGAGACCCATTCAAGAGAGTTATGATAGCAGTATAGAAGCTGTACATGATTTCAAACTTCTGTATCTTCTGCCCGATGAAAGGGGGAGGGAGAAGAAAGAATGACCAGGGGTGGGAGGTGTATTTGATTAGATTGCCTCCTTTTTAAAGGCAGTGAGAAGTGTAAACATACAGTCACCCAAGGAGGGCAGGCTGTTATCCTACGATGTATTGAGCTGTGTTAACGTCTCTCTGCAGTTTTGTTTTCGGTATAGTGTAGAGCACCTTCAATAGCAAGCTGTTCAAGCTGCGACATCAAGATAGGATGCTTTCTATCACAGCATCAATAATAACTGGTGATGGTCAACAGGGACGTGTCAAATATCCTTTTGAGGAAGGAGAGGCACTGCTAAGACTTCTTAGCTGTGTGGATTTTCTCTTTGTTCTGGTTTTGTCCCTCATCCTAAATATGTGTGGGTTGATGTATTAATTAAGGTGCAGGCGAGTGGTAGAACATGCAGAGAGCTGACAGGAAAGTGGGGAGGATCAAACGGGATTTGTGTAAGTGGGTGGTTGAAGATCAAGGTGAACGTCATGTGTTGAAGGGCTCCTTTCAAGACTTTTATGATCCTATGAGTTTTGATAAATGCCCAGATGTTCCAGGTGCCTGCTTGTGTTGTGTAAGATAGGACAAGGTTTATTTATTTATTTATTGAGATTCAGCATGGAGTAGGCCTTTTCAGTCGCTCGAGTCACGCCATGGAGGAACCCCTCCCCAATTTTTAATGCTAGCCTAGTCATGGAACAATCTTACAGTGACAAACTGGTACGTTTTTGGACTGTGGGGGGAAACCAGAGCACCCAGAGGAAACCCACACAGTCACGGAGAGAACGTACAAACTCCTTATGGGCAGCAGCAGGAACTGAACCCAGGTCACCTGTACTGTAAAGCGTTGTGCTAACCACTACGCTACTGCGCTGTCGAAGTTCAAGCTCACTGAGGTTGCACTCTGCAGATAACTAATTACCGAGATAAAACACTGAAACCAAAGAGCTGATTGTTGACTAGAGGAGGGGGAAACTGGAGGTCCATGCGCCAGAGTCCATTACAGGATCAAAGTGGAAAGGGTCAGTGACCTTAAATTAGTTGGTGCGATCATAACCACAAGAGATTCGGCAAATGCCAGAAACCCAGAGAACACACACATACACACACACACAAAATGCTGGAGGAACTCAGCTGGCCAGACAGCATCTTTGGAGAAGAATAAACAGTTAACGTTCCTGGCTGATTCCCTTTATTAGGAGTGGAAAGGAAGAAGGAAGGTAACAGAATAAAAATGTGGGGGGAGGGGAAGGAGGGCAAACTAGCGGGTGATAGGTGAAGCCAGGGGGGTGGGGGATGGGGTGATAAAGTAAAAAGCTGGGACATAACAGGTGGAAAAGGAAAAGGACCAGAGAAGAAGGAATCTGATAAGAGAGGAGAATGGACCAACGGAGAAAGGGTAGGAGGAGAGGCAAAATTTTGTCTGCACTTAAATCAACTTCTAATATGACTACCCTTGTCACCCTCTCCCCATCAACCACCACTGCACTGCTCCTGTGGAGATCCACAGGACAGGAAATGCTGCACGTCCTGCTGGAGTTTGCACTGTCTGTGGGTCATGGGTTCAGGCTGAGATATATCTGCGCCTTCCATTCAGTGTGTAATGAGACCTCAGGATAATGCAGGTGTATGGACGTTTAAGAGCCTTTCACGGTAGTTCATTCATCACCAGCATCCTACCCACTGTGACTGTTTGAGGAGTTGTCAGGAACCGGCAGGGACAGGTCGTTCAGCTCTTCATGCCTGCTCGAACACCTGCCAAGACGGTGGCTCATATTCTGCTTCAAATTCTAAGCCTTGACTCCCATAATATCTCTCCCTTAATATGCCATGAATATCTTCTCTGTTCATGTGTCCAAGGTCCCCCTACATAGAGAATTCCAACAGTTCCCCAACCTCCGGGCAGAATAAGTTTCTCCTCATCTCAGCCCTGAGCTATTGATGCCTCAGTCTGAGACCCTTGGTTATGGACATCTCAGCGAAGGCTGAAGCCATCCTCACCTCGGCCCTTTCAAGCTCTGTGGTAGGTCTGCTGATCATTTCTCACACATTTAAACTCACGAGTGTGTAAACCCAGTATGCTTAATCTCTTTTTACGGGACAAACACCACCCCACCCCAACATCAGGAAACTTCCAGGTAAACCTTTGTATGCACCCCCTCTACAGCAACTATTTCCTGTTTTGTGTCGGGAGAGAGATCATGCATATTCAACTGCTGTCTTAGCTATCTATTCAGGGTATGACACCTCCACTCTTACACCCAAACCCTCTTTCAATAAAGGCTAACATACTATTTGTCCTTCCAATTGTTTGCCTCACCTACATGTTTTAGTATTTTGTGTACCAGGACACATAGGTTCCTCTGAACATAAACAGCTTTAGGTTGCTCGCTATTTGAAAAATGCTCCACCTATACCTATATTTCTCAACCTTCTCTTTCTCCCCCATTCTGTGGCATTTGGCACATCCTTGCCCAACAATACCGCACTGGCTTTCTGTATCCTTCTCACAACCCACACCGAGATCCTGCTTAGATCACTAGAAAACTTGGATATATTACACTTGATTCCCTCATTCAAATCATTGATATCAGCTGTGATCCAGCAACCATCTCCACTGTGGCCACTAGTCAAAACCTCCTGGTTACCCCCACCTGGTTTTCTCTCCTTATTTATGTCACTATATCACCTCCACTCAGTGTATCATAATTCTCTTTAATAACCTCTTGTGAAGCCCCTTATTAAAGGCTTTCTGATGTCCACATCAACTGGTTCTTTCTTATTTATTTGCCAGGTTATAACCTCAAAAAACTCTACCAGATGTGTCAAACATGATCCCCCTTTTTCACTTCATGTTGACAATGCTCATTTCTATAATTATTTTCAAATGAACTGTAACAAGCGTTCCCAACCTGAGGTTCACGGACCCCTCAGTTAATGATAAGGGTCCACGGCATATAAAAGAAAGGAAACCCCTGTTCTGTAATTATTCCCTCAATAATACATTCAAATATTTCCCCGCTGATGGTGTAAGGATAACTCACTAAATGTCTGTAATTTCACATGTTTTCTCACCCTCTTTGCTTAAGTGACGTCGTTGTACGTACTTGCTATTTTCTGGTCTGTGATTACTATACAGAATCTACAGAATTTTGGAAGATTGCAATCAAAGCCTCTTCAATTAAAACTCTGGTTAGGCCACATTTGGAGTAGTGTGTTCCGTTCTGCTCTTCACACTTTAGAAAGGACATGAAGAATTTGGAAACGCAAACACGAGGAATTCTACAGACACTGGAAATTCAAGCAACACACATCAAAGTTGCTGGTGAATGCAGCAGGCCAGGCAGCATCTCTAGGAAGAGGTACAGTCGACGTTTTGGGTCCTGACGAAGGGTCTCAGCCCAAAACATCGACTGTACCTCTTCTTAGAGATGCTGCCTGGCCTGCTGTGTTCACCAGCAACTTTGGTGTGTGTTGAAGAATTTGGAAAGTGTGCAGAAGAGTTCTTCAGGATATTCTGATACACAGGAGATTTGAAGTCAGGTGAAGAGTCTTGGCCCAAAACATTGACTGTGCTATTTCCTCCATAGATGTTACCTGTGCTGCTGAGTTCCTCCAGACTCTTGTGTGTGCCACCAAGATATCGTTGGGGTTGGAGTATACGAGCTATTAGGAGCAGTTAGTTCTGGATTAGAGTATACGAGCTATTAGGAGGTTTCTGTTGGATTGGAATATATGAGCTATAATGAGCTGGTAGAACATAGAACATAGAAATTTACAGCACATTACAGGCCCTTCGGCCCACGATGGTGTGCCGGCCATGTGACCTAATTTAGAGACTGCCTCGAATTTCCCTAGCACATAGCCCTCTATTTTTCTAAGCTCCATGTGCCTATCTCAGAGGCTTTTAAAAGACCCTATTGGATCTGCTTCCACCACCGCCATTGGCAGCGCCATCTACACACCCACCACTCTCTGTGTAAAAAACTTACCCCTGATATCCCCTGGGTACCTGTTTCCAAGCACCTTAAAACTATGCCCTCTCATGTTAGCCATGAAGCTCCATGGTACATGGAGCTTAGGAAAATAGAGGGTTATGGGTAACCCCAGGTAATTTCTAAGGTAAGGACATGTTCGGCACAGCATTATGGGCCGAAGAGCCTGTATTGTGCTGTAGGTTTCCTATGTTTCTATTTCATCCCTGGGAAAAAGCCTCTAGCTTGGAGGAACGTTGTATCATTTTTTAATGCATGCATTTCTAATTGACAATAAACGAGGGCTGAGTGTCCTCATAATCTAAAGGAAGAAGCACAGTCGACGTTTCGGGCCGAGACCCTGCGTCAGGACTAACTGAAAGAAGAGATAGTAAGAGATTCGAAAGTGGGAGGGGGAGGGGGAGATCGGAAATGATAGGAGAAGACAGGAGGGGAGGGATGGAGCTAAGAGCTGGAAAGTTGATTGGCAAAAGGGATACGAGGCTGGAGAAGGGTGAGGATCATGGGACGGGAGGCCTAGGGAGAAAGAAAGGGGGAGGGGAGCACCAGAGGAAGATGGAGAGCAGGCAAGGGGTTATTGTGAGAGTGATAGAGAGAGAGAAAAAAGAGAGAGAGATAGAGAGAAAAAAAAGGGGAAATAATAAATAAATAGATAGATAGATAAATAAATAATTAAGGGATGGGGTAAGAAGTGGAGGTGGGGCGTTAACAGAAGTTAGAGAAGTCAATGTTCATGCCATCAGGTTGGAGGCTTCCCAGACGGAATGTAAGGTGTTGTTCCTCCAACCACATGATCAATGCCCCTCATCATCTTATACACCTCTATCTGGTCACCTCTCATCCTCTGTTGCTCGAAGGAGCAAAGGCCAAGTACACTCAACCTGTCCTCATAAGGTACTCCCTCTAATCCATCCTTGTAAATCTCCTCTGCACTCTCTCTGTTGGACAACTTGGACTATTTCCTCTGGAGCATGAGAGATTGAGGGCAACCTGAGTGAAGTTAATAACATAATCAGAGGCATAAATGGGATATAGTCTGAGACACTTTCCCAGGCTGGAAATGCCCGATGTTAGAAGTTCTAACTGTAAGGTGAGAAGGTAAAAGTTAAGAAGGTTGACAAAGAAAGTTCTTACACAGAGAGAAGTAAGTGCCTGGAATGTGCTGCCAGGGGTTGTGATGGAAGCAGAGAGATAACAACACTGAAGATGCATTGAGACAGATACATGAACAGGAAGGGAACGTATAGATTTGGTCAAGGGCAGGCAGATGGGATTTTTTAACTCAGCATCATGATTGAAACAGGCATGATGGGCTGAAGATTTTGTTTTTGTGCTGTACTGTTCTACGTTTTTATCTTTACAGTTATCTCTGTCAAAGGCTCAGGACACAGTTCAATAAATCTTGAGGATTTATCAGTGCTCAGTCTTGTTAATTAGACCAATACCAATACTTTAACTAAGGTCATTCACCCTCTGCTTCCCATTTGGTCTTGACATGCTCTCTTTCATGGTTTCACTTTGGCTATCCTCCGTCTTCATCCATTATCATAGCACGGGCCAAAATCCCTGTGGTAAATTTCAGCAAGTCGCCAATGTGTGGGTGTCCAATTCCTGCAGGCCAGCATCTAAAAGTCTCTCCTGTCGATCAACAGCACAGCATTGTATAATCAGTGGAAAGAATGGGAGACTCAATAATTAGGTGGCTGAAACAGTTGATCATCGCAGCATAAAACACAACAAAATCCACCCTCAATGGAGTGACTGTCACATACGGTTTTCTCAGAGCTAGCCCCACCTGCATGTGGCATGGTGGCGGATGAGGTCCTCATCTACTTAGTCTTGGCCAGCAGGAGAATGAATGTTGTTTCCTAGCAGAGCTACTGGGAAGAACTGCTCACTGCCATTCAGCATGGTCTTCAAAGGTTAAGGGGAGAAGGCCAGGAGAATGGGGTTCAGCTGGAAGATAAATCAGCCATGATTGAATGGCCGAGCAGAATCCATGACTGAATGACCTAATTCTGCTCCTCTGCCTTATGGCTGATCAACACTAGCCTCTACTTCTCTCTCTGTCATTTCCCCGCAACTCTCAGTCATTCAATGCCGGCCTTCAACATAAATATTTCTAATTGCCTGTTCTCGCTCCAGAACAGAGGATTCCAAAGATTCATCCACCTCTGGGAAGCAATTTCCTTTTTGAAGTTATTGGCCCTATATTTTATAAGCTCTTGCTCGAGACTGAACATCTACCCTGATAAGCACCCTTGAGATCTTATATTATATGTTTCGGTAAGGTCACCCGTCACCCCTTTAAACTCTAAAGAATACAGACCCAAAAGACAGGCACATTTGATAAGATGACCTTCTCATACCAGGAAGGAGCCTGGTGAATTTCCTCTGGACTGCCTTCAATGCTGGTATCTCTCTTTTGGGGAGTAGGAGGACAACAATCCAGAGCAGTATTCCAGATGTTGTCTCGCCTCTTGGGGAATGGGGACCACAAAACAATCCAGGGCAGTATTCCAGATGTTGACATCTTTTGGGTTATGGGTCCCACAATCCAGGGAGGTATTCCAGATGTTGACACCTTTTGGGTTATGGGTCCCACAATCCAGGGCGGTATTCCAGATGTTGTCTCGCCTCTCTGGGAATGGGGACCACAATCCAGGGCAGTATCCCAGATGATATTACACCTTTGGGGTGTGGGGACCACAATCTAGGACAGTATTCTAGAATGTGGTCCTACCTTCTCCCTACCATAGCCCATGTTCCAGATCAGTTTTCTGAAGCAATGAGGGAACAGGTTATTTTAGATCTAGAACAATGCACATGAAATGCTGGAGGAACTCATCGGGTCAGGCAGCATCTATGGAAAAGAATAAACAGTTGATGTTTTGGGCCAAGACACTTCTTCAGGACTCAAGCCCGAAATATTGACAGCTTATTCTTTTCCATTGATGCCGTCTGACCTGCTGAGTTCCTCCGCCATTTTGTGTGCATTGCTTTGGATTTCCAGCATTGACTTTAGATCTAGTATTGTGCAATAAGAATTGATTAATTAATGATCTTGTGGTTTATGGGCCAATGCAACACAGGTATAAAGAAACTGCAGAGAGAAAAAAACTTTATTTGTCTATTCTGGACACAGATAGTTACCGGGCACTTGCACTTCAGATAATGATTGATTGACAGTTGATAATCAGTGGCTCCTTGTCTTATCTAGGTGCGTAACTATAGCAATCTTGCTGTGCAACTATGGTTTACATGTCATTCTGATGGTGGTGGTTCTCATTAATAAACTGGATACCGGGCAATGTTATCAACAGGATTATGACCACCTGCGCGGTTACCATAGTTTCCATCCCAGTGGTGGTCCTGATACCATGCTTGGTGAGATAGGAAGAAGGCAACACAAGCAGAGTAATTGGGGTCTTTACTACTCAGGACTGGACCTGATGGACGTGTACCGTACCCAGGAGCCACTCCAAATGCACCTTCCATCGAGGTGTGAAAGTTGTAGCTAAATAATAAACGAATGACAACTGGATGAACAGTGTTAGCACTTGCCACAGGCACTCACCTCAGTGCTGAATCTCTGGACTTTTACATCGCTTCATGTATGTTCATCCATGAGGGCGGAAGAGAAGGTGGGGCAACGAGATCAGTTTGAGAGAACTGGTGTCAAGTCAACATTGCAAGCTGATTGACTTCACAATCGGCTTGCACCGTGAACTTTCGGCAGACGATACGTGTGTGTGTGTACGTGCACAGACATCTTTTCCACTTACCAAGCTGAGGTCTGCCTTGCATAAATGTGCCGGTACATTGCAGAAGTTGTCAGGAATTTCTCACTGTATTTGTTGGAAACGTGTGGTTTCAGCACCAGCCTAAACATGAGTGCTACCGAGCCCAATGTCTCGTCCTGTGTGATTTATACCTGGACACGAATCCACATCACTGCTTTTACATGGACTCCTTTTGCCAGAAGGTAGAACTCTTTAATCACCCAGACAGTGGCTGAATTGGGGAGGCATTACCAGACCAGGCAGTGGGATCAGATAGTCATGAATATTAAGAATCATTTGGACAGACAATTGAATAGAAGGCAAGGCATTTACTTAATGAGATACAGCGCAGAATAGGCCTTCCTGCCTTTCAAGCTTCACCGCCCAGCAACTGCCGATTTAACCCTAATCAGGGGACAATTAACAATGACCAATCAACCTACAAATCAGAAAATCTTTGGACCGTGGGAGGAAACAGGAGCACCTGGAGGAAACCCACTCGGTCACAGGGAGAATGTACAGGCAGTGGTGGGAATTGAACCCTGGTCTCTTGAACTGTAAAGCATTGTGCTAACCACTACGCAACTGTGCCACCTAATGCCACGTAAGGTCCTAATGTGGGCATCTGGGAGTGATGTCAAGGGACAGAAAGGTCAGCGTGGACACGATATATACAGTATGACTACATAATTCTTTTATACTGCCTTTGATATTAACCCTTTACGATAGTAATACACAGCTCTAATATTAACCTTTATTATTATTGTTAGATAGGACCAACATTAATCCTTTGGACTACTGTGATCAACAGCCCTATCCTTAGCACTTAGCACTACCATTTTCCACAGACCTAATATTAATCTTTATCTTGCAATGATGTACAGTGCTGGTGTTAACACTTTATCGTACAATGACATATGTGACACTTACATTAACCTTTTATCCTACTGTGACCAACTACTTGGTTATTAATCCTTTATACTTGAGTAATCAAGAGTCTTACGTACACCCTTTATAGCATAGAAATACAGAGTCCAGATGTTAACGCAATATACCACCATGACAGTAATAATCAATCCTTTGTGATACAGAAGCGTTTTGCTTTGATATTAACCTCTTTGTACCAAACATTCAATAGTCCTGACATTAATCCTTTATGCTCCATTGACCAACAACCCTAACATTAGCTAGTTGTCCTACAATGATAGACAAACAATAAATCACAGTCTTGGCATTAGACCTCCATTCTATTGATACTAACAGCCTTAGCGTTAACCCTTTAGAAAGATGGAAGCTGTTACGTTTTGTAACTTCAAGACATTAAACTAATTCAAAGGAAGCACAGTGTCCGAAAATTCGGGTGTCAATCTGAGCCTACTTTAAGTGAGGCTTGCACATATTACGTGGTAGTGTGATGACAAATGCAAACAGCATATTTATACATATAACCCATAATTAATTATTAAAACGAACAAAAATGTTTAATCAACATATTTACAAGATTACTGAAGTATTATTGAAATATCAAATACACAACAAAAGCCTCAATGGTAGCAATTTTGGTCAACACTAGTGTTTATAGTGCAGAGAGACCAGAATACAGCTCGCTCGACGATGAAATCCAAAGCCTTTATGTTAACTCTTTGTGCTATTGTGTACAACAGTCCTGTTAGACGCTTATTGTTCAGTGATGCAGGGAGCTGCAATTCCCCCTTTACACTAAGATGAAGTACGCTCTTGCCACTAACCCTTTGCGTTAATGTATAACCCAGCCATTAACAGTTGTGATGAAGTGGTGTCTGATCCTATTGTTAACACTATACCCAACTGATGGAGATGTCTGCCATTGACTTTTTTTTATAATCAATGCATCTACATCCCTAGCATTAATCTTCTGTGGGATCGTGGTGTAAAGGAGAGATGTTAACACTTTAAGCCCCAGAGATACACGTCTCTGATACTAATGCTTTAAACCACGTTGATTTATAGCTGTAATTTAATCAGTTTAGAGCACAACAATGGCGCTGGCATTAATCTTCTATAGAACTCTGATTGTTCACTCATTTGCCCGTAACAATCAGTAAATTTGAAGTTAGCCCATAATGCTTTCAATGGTTAAGCTCCTGCCATTAAAAAGTTTTACATCACATTGATACACAATTCTGATGTTAACCCTTTTGTGATCCAATGGTGTCAATATTAACTATTACAACTCATTGATACGCAGTCATCAGCCGTTCCCTGTTTCGATCTTCAGCCATGTCATATCTACATAACATTGACTCATTATTCTGTCTTAATCCCTCCTTCCTATTCAGCTGTCGCTTACTGTCTTCACTGTTGACATACAGCCCTGACTAGGTTTCTAATTGCTTAGAGATTTATTTATTGGGATACAGCACAGAATAGGCCCTTCCGGCCCTTTGTGCCACACCGCCCAGCAACCCCTCAATCTGATCCCAGCCGAATCATCGGACAATTTACAATGACCAACTAACTTACCAACCCGTACATCTTTGGACTGTGGGAGGAAACTGGAGCACCCAGAGGAAACGGGGAGAACGTACAAACTCCTTACAGGACAGGGGCGGGAATTGAACCCACGTCGCTGGTACTGTAAAGTACTGTCCAAACAACTAGTCTACCGTGCTGCAGTTTTGTCAATCTTGATGTGAAATGTTTAATCAACATTAAATGTAGACTTTTATATTGCTGGAGACATGAACACTTTATGTTACAGTAACACATAAGCACATCATTAACTTTATATACTACCATGACATGCATCTCTAGTACTAGCTCTCTCTACCTCACTAATGTACAGCCTGATCAATCTGAAGCATTGTAATTAACCTCTCTGACATCTGACATTAGCACTTTATTCCACACTGATCTGTAGTGCTACCATTAACTCTTTATATTACAGTGATAAACAACTCTATAATAACTATTATACAGCAGTGACTGACAACGCTGCCATTAACTCTTTACGATGCAGTGTTTCGCAGCTCTAACATTATCTCTTTATCTTGTGGCCCATAGTCCTGTCATTTACCCTTTAGAATACAATAATCAACAAAGCCGTAATTACCCTGATGCTACAATGGTGGACCACTATGTCATTAACCCTTTAAATGACAGAAATTTACAATCCCCAAAAAAAGAGTGACAAAGTGACTCTTATGACAGTGTAATTACTGTCACCTTGGGCAAGGCTTAATCAACACAGTTTGTGGATTGGACTCTAGTTCACGTTATGAAGTGTTTCTGGTTTCTGATCGCGCTTTTTTTGTTGCTATTTTGAGTGATTCTGAGGATAATGAACACTGAGCTGAACTGAATGTACCTGGACTCTTTCGATTTTGTGTTTTACATTCTGTACTTTCCACTTGCCTTTTCTTTTGCCATTTGCGTGATTTATTGGGGTGGGGTGGGGGAGGCTTGATGTTTTTCCTTGAATGGGTTCCATGATTTTTTTTCTTTGTTTCATGGCTATCTGTGAGGAAGACGAATCTCAGGGTTGTGTTCTGTGTACATACTTTGACAATAAATGCACCTTGAATCTTCGAACTGCAGCTGTCGTCTCACGGTTCTAGTGATCCTGATTCAATCCACACGTGCACACGCGCACGTGCGCATACAGACATGCGCGCACAAACGCTGGTGCATGCACATGCAAACACACACACATTCACACTCACATGCACAAACACTAGCATACATGTGCACACACACACACACACGTACCTTTACAGTCCATGCATTCACAGAGCCTAGATCCTCTGATGGTCATTCACATTACAATACCGGTTACTGCCCAAACAGCCACTCTCCTCAACTAACATAGGAACATTTAACATCTCCTCTCGCACATAATGCTACAAACAATATGTACAGAATGTAATTTCTCGTTATTCTGGTCTTTCCACTGAAACAGCGGATTGTACATTTCCCATTTCACCTTGGAAAGGACGAGTTTCGGATAACCTTGGAGCGGACATGATGTGATCCAGAATTTTGTTTAATCAGAATATCATTGAAATGGTCAAATACAGTACAGTGCAACCTTGAAATACATGAAGTCAGTGTGACTTTGGAATAAAACACTCAGTGCAGGTTTGGAGTGGAAATAATTATCATGACTTCCAAATAGATCCTCTCCATACTGCAGAAAATAGATATTTTTGGTATAAATTTTACACAAAAATACCAAGCACTATATTGAAATGTATAACCTTGGATATAAATCTGGAATAGGCATAATCGATTTGGTATGGACAAACAAGAGAAAATCTGCAGATGCTGGAAATCCGAGCAGCACACACAAAATGCTGGAGGAACTCAACAGGCCAGGAGACTGATCTAGGGGAGTCGAGGTATGCCCATATGAGTTCAGTGGGGCAAGAACAAGCTGAGACAATGGATCTACCTGGACAAGCGGGTTTCTGGATCTTGGGTAGGAGGTAGAAACGGGAGGTGCGGGGTGCAGGAACTATGTGGTTGGTGGCGGTGGATGGGGGATCCCCAGAGTCAATAAGGTTGGTGATGGTGTGGGAGACAATGGCCTGGTGCTCCTTAGTGGGGTCCTGTTTAAGGGGTCAAGGGGCCTGCTGAGTTCTGCCAGCATTTTATGTGTGGTTGGTATGGACAAATTTGGTACAATCTTGCAAGGGTCTGTGGCAGTTAAGTTTAACATACAGTACCCTTAACATGGGATGGACACAGTCTGACATTGCAAAGAGATGCTTAGTGCAAATATTCAGTCCTGGCAAAGATAAAGTTAATATTACTTTGGGATAGATATAGTCATTTTGACATGCTCAGTGTAAGCTCAGAAATGGGATTTTGGTATAACTTTGAACAGAGATACTCATTGTAACCTTTATGCTATAAAAGCTTTGAATAAACATATGTTATAGCCTTACATTGGACAAATTAGACACAGTGGAGCCTTAGGATGAACATCCTCAAGGTAACCTTGTACTGGAAATAATCAGTATCACCTTGTTTTGGATATCCTCAGTATTTTCTCGAACCTCGGATGGACACTCTAATCCTGTGGATATTTTCATTACAACATTGCATTGGGACCTTTCAGAAAAACGAGGGAATGGAGACACAAGATGGTGCAAATGCTGGAATCCAGAGTCAAAAGACAAAATGCTGGAGGAACTCAGCAGGTCGGGCAGCATCAGTGGAGGGAAACGGACAAGCAACATTTCAAGTCAAGAATCTTTATCTGGTCTAATGGTCTCAGCTTGAATTGCTGACTGTTCATTTCCCACTACAAATGTTGCCTGATCCCCTGAGTTCCTTCAGTATTTTGTTTTTTTGCTAGGGAATGGATCTGTTTGGTGAATCCTGAGGATGTGCACACACTTTACAACCTGGAAATGACATCTTCAGGACAATTTTGAAAGAACTTACTGTGTCATTGGAATGATGATCCTTAATGAATTCCTTGGGTAAACAAATTTTATTGGACATTGTCACTGTGACCTTCGACTCAGTATCACCTTAAACACAATCCAAATAACCTTGAAGCAGGCAAGTCTGGTATGAATTTAGAGTGGGCTTACTCAGCAAATGAATGTACCAAATTAGTACAACCTTGGAGCAAACATGCACGATATCGTCTTCTCCTTCCTCCCTTTGGGAAGTCCTTGGGGGTTAAGGATGACTTCCAGTCCAGTCCCATAAGCTCTGAAGTGACTAATTCAAAAGTCAGGAGGTTATGTTGCAACCTTAGTTAGGCCACATCTGGAGTACTGCACACAGTTCTGGTCACTCCACTATAGGAAGGATGTTGAGACTCTGGAGAAGAGGTTCACCAGGATGCTGACTGGCTTAGAGGACATGTGCTATTATGAGAGGCTGGATAAACTTGGGTTGTTTTCTCTGGAGCATCAAAAAGTGAGGGGAGATCTGATGGAGCTTTACAAGATTATGAAAGCCATAGATAGAAAGGACAGAGAGTATCTGTTTCCAGTGCAAAAATGTCTAATACCTGAGGGCATGCATTGAAGGTGAGAGGGGGTAGGTTCCAGAGGGATGTGAGGGCTAAGTTTTTTTACTCAGAGAGTGGTGGATGCTTGGAATGTGCTGTCTGGTATGATGGTAGAGTCAAGTACATTAAACGCATTTAAGAGATGCTTGAACAGAACTATAGAACCATAGAAACTACAGCACAGAAACAGGCCTTTTGGCCCTTCTTGGCTGTGCCGAACCATTTTCTGCCTAGTCCCACTGACCTGCACACGGACCATATCCCTCCATACACCTCCCATCCATGTATCTGTCCAATTTATTCTTAAATGTTAAAAAAGAACCCGCATTTACCACCTCTTCTGGCAGCTCATTCCATACTCCCACCACTCTCTGTGTGAAGAAGCCCCCCCTAATGTTCCCTTTAAACTTTTTCCCCCTCACCCTTAACCCATGTCCTCTGGTTCTTTTCTCCCCTTGCCTCAGTGGAAAAAGCCTGCTTGCATTCACCCTATCTATACCCATCATAATTTTATATACGTCTATGAGATCTCCCCTCATTCTTCTACGCTCCAGGGAATAAAGTCCTAACCTATTCAACCTTTCTCTGTAACTGAGTTTCTCAAGTCCCGGCAACATCCTTGTAAACCTCCTCTGCACTCTTTCAACCTTATTTATATCCTTCCTTTAATTTGGTGACCAAAACTGAACACAATACTCCAGATTCGACCTCACCAATGCCTTATACAACCTCATCATAACATTCCAGCTCTTATACTCAATACTTTGATTAATAAAGGCCAATGTACCAAAAGCTCTCTTTACAACCCTATCTACCTGTGATGACACTTTTAGGGAATTTTGTATCTGTATTCCCAGATCCCTCTGTTCCACTGCACTCCTCAGTGCCTTACCATTAACCCTGTATGTTCTATGTTGGTTTGTCCGTCCAACGTGCAATACCTCACACTTGTCAGTATTAAACTCCATCTGCCATTTTTCAGCCCATTTTTCCAGCTGGTCCAAGTCCCTCTGCAGGCTCTGAAAACCTTCCTCACTGTCTACTACACCTCCAATCTTTGTATCATCAGCAAACTTGCTGATCCAATTTACCACATTATCATCCAGATCATTGATATAGATGACAAATAACAATGGACCCAGCACTGATCCCTGTGGCACACCACTAGTCACAGGCCTCCACTCAGAGAAGCAATTCTCTACCACCACTCTCTGGCTTCTTCCATCGAGCCAATGTCTAATCCAATTTACCACCTCTCCATGTATACCTAGCGACTGAATTTTCCTAACTAACCTCCCATGCGGGAACTTGTCAAAGGCCTTACTGAAGTCCATGTAGACAATATCCACTGCCTTCCCTTCATCCACTTTCCTGGTAACCTCTTCGAAAAACTCCAATAGATTGGTCAAACATGACCTACCATGCACAAAGCCATGTTGACTCTCCCTAATAAGTCCCTGTCTATCCAAATGCTTGTAGATTCTGTCTCTTAGTACTCCCTCCAATAACTTAACCTACTACCAACGTTAAACTCACCGGCCTATAATTTCCTGGATTACTTTTCGATCCTTTTTTAAACAACGGGACAACATGAGCCACTCTCCAATCCTCTGGCACTTCACCCATAGACAGCGACATTTTAAATATTTCTGCCAGGGCCCCCACAATTTCAACACTAGTCTCCTTTAAGGTCCGAGGGAACACCCTGTCAGGTCCCGGGGATTTATCCACTTTAATTTTCCTCAAGACAGCAAGCACCTCCTCTTTTTCAATCTGTACAGTTTCCATGATCTCACTACTTGATTCCCTCAATTCCATAGACTTCATGCCAGCTTCCTTAGTAAATACAGACGCAAAAAACCTATTTAAGATCTCCCCCATTTCCTTCGGTTCCGCACATAGCCGACCACTCTAATCTTCAAGAGGACCAATTTTATCCCTTACAATCGTCTGCTCTTAATATACTTGTAAAAGCTCTTTGGATTATCCTTCACTTTGACTGCCAAGGCAACCTCATGTCTTCTTTTAGCCCTCCTGATTTCTTTCTTAAGTATTTTCTTGCACTTCTTATACTCCTCAAGCACCTGATTTACCCCCCTGTTTCCTATACATTTCATACAACTCCCTCTTCTTCTTTATCAGAGTTGCAATATCCCTTGAGAACCAAGGTTCCTTATTCCTATTCAATTTGCCTTTAATCCTGACAGGAACATACAAACTCTGCATTCTCAAAATTTCCCCTTTGAAGGCTTCCCACCTACTAAACACATCTTTGCCAGAGAACAACCTGTCCCAATCCATGCATTTTAGATCCTTTCTCATTTCTTCAAATTTGGCCTCCTTCCAGTTCAGAACCTCAACCCTAGGACCAGATCTATCCTTGTCCATGATCAAATTGAAACTAATGGTGTTATGATCACTGGAACCAAAGTGCTCCCCTACACAGACTTCTGTCACTTGCCCTAATTCGTTTCCTAACAGGAGATCCAATATTGCATCCCCTCTAGTTGGTCCCTCTATATATTGATTTAGAAAACTTTCCTGAACACATTTTACAAACTCTAAACCATCTAGACCCCTAACAGTATGGGAGTCCCAATCAATGTATGGAAAATTAAAATCCCCTACCACCACAACTTTATGTTTCCTGCAGTTGCCTGCTATCTCTCTGCAGATTTGCTCTTCCAAGTCTCGTTGACTATTGGGTGGTCTGTAATACAATCCCACTAAGGTGGCCATACCTTTCCTGTTTCTCAGCTCCACCCATAAGGACTCAGTAGACAAGCCCTCTAATCTGTCCTGCCTGAGCACTGCTGTAATATTTTCCCTAACAAGCAATGCTACTCCCCCACCTTTCATTCCTCTGCCTCGATCATATCTGAAACATCGGAACCCCGGAATATTAAGCTGCCAGTCCTGCCCCTCCTGTAGCCAAGTTTCACTAATTGCTATAACGTCATAATTCCACGTGTCAATCCACGCCCTCAACACATCCGCCTTCCCCGCAATACTCCTAGCATTGAAATATATACATCTCAGAAGATTTTTGCCACCACTCACAACCTTTCTATCAGAGGATTTGCTTAAACTTTCAACATCATTTATTTTCACCCCAGCCACACTGTCAGCTCTGGCACTCTGGTTCCCATCCCCCTGCAAATCTAGTTTAAAGCCTCCCCAATAGCACTAACAAACCTCCCTGAAAGGATATTGGTCCCCCTGTAGTTCAAGTGTAACCCGTCCCTCTTGTACAGGTCCCACCTGCCCCAGAAGAGGTCCCAATGATCCTGAAATCTGAAACCCTACCCCCTATACCAGTTCCTCAGCCACTTGTTCCTCCTCCAGAGCATCCTATTCCTACCCTCACTGGCACCTAGCACAGGTAGCAATCCTGAGATTACCACCCTTGAGGTCCTGCTTTTCAACTTCCTACCAAGCTCTCTATACTCACTGTCCAGGACCTCCTCACTCTTCCTTGCTACGTCATTGGTACCGATATGCACCACAACATCTGGCTGGTCACCCTCCCACCTCAGAATGTCATGCAATCGATCAGAGACATCCTTGACCCTGGCACCCGGGAGGTAACAAACCATCCTGGATTCTCTGTCACGACCACAGAACCTCCTATCTGCACCTCTAACTATCGAGTCCTCTATCACTACCGCTCTCCTCTCCCCCCCCCTGCCCCTTCTGCACTGCAGAGCCAGACTCAGTGCCAGAGATCCGGCTACTGCAGCTTGTCCCAGGTAAGTCATCCCCCCCAACAGTATCCAATGCGGTATACTTGTTGTTGAGGGGAATGGCCACAGGGGAACCCTGCTCTGCCTGCCCTTTCCTCTTCCCTCCCCTGACAGTGACCCAATTTCCTGTCCTCTGCTCCTTTGGCGTAACTACCTCCCTGTAGCTACTATCTATAATCTCACTCTCCCGAATGATCCGCAGGTCATCCAGCTCCTGCTCCAGTTCCCTAACGCAGTTTGTCAGGAGCTGCAGCTGGATGCACTTCTTGCAGGTGTCGTTGTCAGGGACACCAGAGGGCTCCCTGACTTCCCACATCCTGTAAGAGGAGCTTTCCAACATCCTGCCTGGCATTCTCTCTACTCTAAAGAACCTGAACAGAAATCTTACCAGAACCTACCCTGGCCTTTGCTTGTTCTCGCCGAAGCCTGTTGAGCCAAAGCCGTCCCACTCTGACTCAGTCCACTCCGACGATGGCCGCTACAACGATGGCCGCTGTCTAAGGTGGTCTGCTTTTTAAACCTTGGCGCGCTACGTCACGCGCCTGTGCAGTGCAGACCCTTCTCCCCGAGCAGTAGGCACATAGATATAAGGAAGATGGAGGGATATGGCTATGGTGTGGATAGGAGAGATTAATATTTGGGTGTTTTTGCTTTGCTCTTTAACTGGTTTGGTACAACATTGTGGGCCGAATGGCCTGTTTCTGTGCTGTACTCTTCTATGTGCTATGGGACCCAGAGAGTTTTCTAGGTATACCAGTGGTTGCTAATGGAGTGAGTGGTTTGGGTTGCCTAGGTTTCTTCTATTGTTTACAGAGGCCTCTGAGTAGTCCCAATGCATGGACTCAAGATTCCTGATAACATTTTGAATGGTCCTTCTCTACTTTGAGCAGTCATGGTCAAAGTTTCCCACTCTTTCAATGCAGATGTTACATCTTTTCTAAGGAGGCTGTGAGGATATCCTTGTATCTCTCCCTCTGTCCATCTGGTCATCTCTTCCCAAAAGAGATCAGAGTAGAAGGTCTCAATCTGGGATCTGGCATCAGGCATGTGCAATGTGACTTACCTAGCAGAGCCTCAATACTGGGGATCTCTACCTGGAAGAGCTAATTCATATTGGCTCACTTATCCTCAGAATAGATCCGGAAAATTTTGTGCAGAGAGGTTTCAAAGTATCCTCCCAGTGCTTGGTAGCGCTGGTTGTAAGTAGTTCATGACTCAGAAAGGTGGCAAACATTGTGCTCAATAGACCATGACTTTGGTTGCGGTCTTGATCTTCATAGATTTTGTTCTTCAAATGGCGACGGTGAAATTTTATCTGTGATAGCCACCTTCATTCAGAAATAGCTCCAGAGAAATCAGAAGAGCTCTAGTTATCCCCAGAGTCCCGTTCTCATCCATTCTTATTCGTGGGTGATTTTACACACCAGGCTGGCTGATTGGATCTGTCAGTGCCTTAGCGAACAAACCAACGATGACTCGGAGCTCGACCACCAAATATGCGCTTACGTAAGCTTGATGAAAAAGTTGGGTAATCTTGGTTCTGGGATGGAGATTCAATAGTTTCCTAGAAAAGTTCAAAATATGTTGGAGTGTTCATAGGAATAATATGCAATACTTTGTAAATTGACCTCGCTGGTATCAGCAAAGTATCAGAATTTCATTGAGCACTTTAATCACCAATACAGAGAAGGCTACAGACCAAGCATAGGAGAATGGGATTGGTGTAGATCGGTACTTGACAGACCACACTGTCATTGTGGGCTGAAAGGTCTGTTTCTGTATGACCCTAGACTTGAAGAAAATACCAGATATAGCTAGGAAGCCAGGAAGCAATGGTGAAGAATAAAAGAGCATTGATGGTTTAGATGACAGGTCATCGAACTGAAGCATTAATTCTGCTTCTCGCTCCACAGACCTGCTAGTATCTCCATCATTTTTTGCGTTTATTCTGAATATTTTATTGTCATGAAGAAACTCCTTGCTCACATGAAGTTCGTACAATTATAACAATAAATACAGCGACAAACGCGAAACAACGGAACAGAGCAAAGTACAGCATGCAACCTGAGGTAGTGCTAACAGAACAGCTAATGTGACAATAATGGAAGAGGTAGATCTGAGGGTTTGAGAGAGTGGCAGCACCACCAAGAAGGGGGTGTGAAAGAGGTGTGTGCTTCGGAAGTCCAGTAGCAGTGGGGAAGAAGCTGTTCTCAAGTCTGATCGCCTGGGACTTCAAACTCTTGTATCATCCTAGAAGGTAGCTTTTCGGTATCTGCAGCCTTTTTGCTTTCCTGACAGAAATGCACATCTTTCTTTATGTTTCAGAGATAACAAGTTGGCATCATTTAGACTTAATCTGCCTTTTTGAAAATAAACCTGTGAGATGGCATCAAAGTGAAATCTTTTGGCAGACAAAAATAACTGCTTCATTGAACTGTAAATCCCAACCCTTCCCCGAACCTTCAGCACTCCAAATATTAACAAGAGTACTCTCCTGGTGCCAGATGAGCCTTTTATCCGGAGGTGTCAGGAAACAGGGATATCACCACGTCAGCTTTGTACTAGGCTGGCCATTCAAACTTGTCTGTTAGATTTACTGTGCCAGTCTGTGGCAATGACAGGAATTAAGAGACGTGCGGAGCAAACTTATTAAAACATACTATTTCTGGAACATTATCTGTGACTGCTATGAGGCCTTGGTGAAACAGGAAATAAGTCCCAGTCCCTACACTTGAATACATTATTCAAATGAGGCATATTTGGAATGACAATAATTTTGCTCTGCATTGAGTCCCCTATCTGCAGTGCACAGATACATCACCCAGGTTATGCTGCAGTGGGGCTTGTAACAGTCTGAGAGACGAACGCTCCGAGCTCTGTGATGAGACTGAGAAGCAGAGGAGGCCATTCTGCTCCTCTTCCCCAATCCGCCACTCACTCACGTCCTCAGCATCAATTATCTCATGTTCCCTGATCTCCCTGGAATCTAGAACTTCACTGGGCACTGTCTTGAATATACTGTGCCTCCACAGGGCAGAGAGTTCCCGAAAACTCACTGCCCCTCCAGACAGACATCTATCCATGCAAGCGGAACAAGTGCCACACCTGCCCCTGCACCTCCTCCCTCCTGCTCAGGGCCCCAAGCAGTCTCTCCAGGTGAGGCGACACTTCACCTGCGAGCCTGTTGGGGTCACCTACTGCAAATGGTGCTCCCAGTGTGGCCCAACGCAGACCGGGAGGCCGCTTTGCTGATGCTCCATCCACCAAGAAAAGCAGGATCTCCCAGTGGCCACCCATTTTAATTCTACTTTCCTTTCCTATCCTGACATGTCAGTCCGTGGCCTCCTCTACTGCCGCAATGAGGTCACACTCAGATTGGAGGAGCAACACCTTATATTTCATCTCAGTAACCTCCAACCTGATCGAAAGAACATTGATTTCTCGAACTTCCAGTAATTGCCCACCCCTTCTCCTTTAGCATGCCCCATTCCTATTTCCCTCTTTCACCTCACCTTCTTACCAGCCCATCATCTCCCTCTGGTGCCCCTCCCCATTCTCTTTCTTCCATGGCCTTCAGTCCTCTCCTATCATATTCTCCCTTCTCCAGCCCTTTACCTCTTTCACCAATCAACTTCCCGACTCTTTCCTTCACCTCTCTCCTACTACCTTTTACCTCTTTCTCCCCTCCCCTCACCTTCTTACTCTGACTTCTCATCTCTTCTTTCTAGTCCTGATGAAGGGTCTCAGCCGGAAATGTTGTCTGCTTACTCTTTTCCATAGATGCTACCTGGCCTGCTGAGTTACTCCAGAATTTTGATTTCCAGCATCTGAAGATCTTCTCGTGTTGGAGATCGCTCATCTCTTCTTGGTCCTGAGTGGCAGACGTTATCATTGGTTGGCTTAATCAGAACCTCAGTCTGGTCAGGGAAAACTTCAAGTCTATGTCCAGTTTCTTTAGCCTGAAGTGAACAGGGCTGCGTATCACACATCACCTGCCAAACTACATGGTATTGGGGAGGAAACTTGCATTGTCATAGACAGCACCAGCAAACTCCACATGGACAGTGCCAGAAGTCAGGCTGAACCCATGCTGCTGGATCTGTGAGGGATTAACTTTTATTGCATCATGCTTAAAAAACCTTGCACTCTTTGAGAAAGTTCCTAGGCTTCTTAACTTAATGACAAAGAAAGCCATAAGCTCTTCATAGTGAGCGTCAGGTATAAAGAGGGCAAGGTGAGGGAAGAAGGTGGAACAGGACAGAGAAGGTTTCACTGCCTTTGAGAAGCAAGGTTACCTGGCAGTAATAGACCATGGAAGAGTCAATATTATGTTCAGGAGATGGAATCCAACTTTTCAGAAAGACTGGGCTAGTTACGTGTCATATCTCGTCAACTCACAGCTCAGAATCAAAATCAGGTTTAATATCATCGGCACATGTAGTGAAACTCGTTGTCTTTCTGGCAGCAGTACAATGTAATACATAATAATATGGAGGGACAGGAAGTGTTGAGGAAACAGGTAGGATGCAGAAGGACTTCGACAGATTAGGAGAATTGGCAAGAAACTAGCAAATGAAATACAATGTTGGAAAATGTGCAGACTATTTTCTAAATGGGGAGAGAATCCAAAAAAGAAATTTCTTTAGCCAAAGGGTGGTGAATTTGTGGCATTTGTTGCCACAGGCAGCTGTGGAGGCCAGGTCATTGGGTGTACCTAAGGCAGAGATTGATAGGTTCTTGATTGGACATGGCATTAAAGGTTACAGGGAGAAGGCTGAGAAACGGGGTTGAGGAAGAGGAAAAAAAAAGTATCAGCCATGATTGAATGGTGGAGCAGACTCGATGAGCCAAATGGCCTAATTCTTCTCCGATGTCTTATGGTCTTATAATAGAGAAAAAAAATGTAAATTACAGTAATTATACACATACATTTAACAGTTAAACTAAATTAGTGCAAAAAACAAAAATAAAAAAATAGTGAGGTAGTGTTCATGAATTTAATGTCCATTCAGGAATCAGATGGCAGAGCGGAAGAAGCTGTTCCTGAATCACTGGGTGTGTGCCTTCAGGCTTCTGTTCCTCCTTCCTGATGGTAGCAATGAGAAGAGGGCATGTTCTGGGTGATGGGGGTCCTTAATGATAGATGCTGCCTTTTTGAGGCATCGCTCCTTGAAAATGTCCTGGATACTATGGAGGCTAGTGTCCATGATGGAGCTGACTAAGTTTACAACTCTCTACAGCTTACTTCAATCCTGTGCAGTGGACCCCCCTCTCCCACCCCACCAGATGGTGATGCAGCTCTCCAGCTTCAGGGCGAATAGCCTAATTTGTGGGGAGCTGATGGGTGATGGACTTCCCAAGTACCTGCCAGAGATGAGATGTTAGAGGTCCGTCCTCAATCACATCCTTTGAATGCACAATGTTGCATCAACCCAGCTACTGATTTCAACAGAACCCAGATACGGAAGCAGAGCATGCCACACAAACATCAGGAATCAAGACTGCCACAGCTGCTGGAAATCTGAAACATAATCAAAATCAGCTGGAAACACTCTGTGGGTCAGGCAGCATCTCCCAGTGTCACACACCAAGGAAACAGGCCCTCCATCACAACTGGTCCATGGCAATCAAGATGTCTACCTAAGCTAGTCTCTTGTTTGTGTTTCACCCATATCCCTCTAAACCCCTCCTACCCTACTGAATGTACTTATCCAAATATCTTTTAAATGTCATTATTGTCATTGTATTGTTAAGTGACCCAGTCAATGGTCAGAGTCTCTACAGTTCCTAACGAAATGTCCTTGACCATCATTGTTGATTGTCTCACTTTCCACAGAGGCTGACTGACCTGCTGAGTATTTTTCCCCCAGCATTTTCTGTGTTTATTTGGAGAATATGAGGTTGAATTTTAGCTATCGAGGAAGAAGAACTGCCTGATGTGAATGGTGAGAGGAAGAAATGGGGAGTCAGTTTGTTGAGGCAAAGCAGACAAGGGAGAACGCAAAGGGAATGGGAGACTGATAGAGGAGCCCTGTACAGGATAATCAGTTCAGATACCTCTACTCTTAATGGTTCAGGCCTCTAATTTATTTGAGCCATAGCTGATGAAGGAGGCTTCTGTAGAAGTGATTGAGCCAAATAGCACTTTGTACAATCCAAAGGGCTCAGGTGCTTTCAGCGACATTTGCCTCAATCCTCCAGGGATTTTCAGTCCGTCCCTCTGAAGCAGGCTCACAGGAACAGTAGCTCTTGTATGACAGACAGAGTCTGTAACAAGAAATGTTCCTCCATTTCCATTTCCATTGCCTGCCCTGTACAGAGGTAACATCACGTCAGAGGCCTAGAGGTCAGTGCTTCCAAGACTGAAGTCGCCTGGAGTTCAAAAGCATCTCAAACTTTGAGGGAGTTGATGGCCAGTTTAGGCTCTTAATATGTCGGACGAGGAAGAGCACATGTTGGATGATAATCAATTACAAGGCACGTGAGACAACAAGCTTGCAGTCAGCACCTTAGCAACACTGCAGAGAGAAAGCATTCCCCCTTTACACCAATCAGACTGCCTTTATCAGCACACTCTGAACTTTGACGCATCCATCATAGGCTTGCTTTCACACAGTAGGACATCCCAAGGCATTTCTTACAGGAGCATAATCAGCCGAAAATTAAAACCAAACCAAAAATGGAGGTTAACATCTGAGTAAAGATTGGTCCAAGTGGGATTTAAAGATGGATTTTTTTTTCATTCAGATGGTACTGAGCTGCGGTTTCTGTAGATGTTCTGGCTCATGCTTGGCTGTTTTTTTAGGTTTGAAGGAATGGTTTTTGGGGACAGGGAGGGGTGCTGGGGGTCAGGTTTGGGTTATGGACAGAGACAGGAATGTGGGGGAGGTAGCGGTGAGGCTAGAGTCAAGGGCTCTGCTCTATGCTTTGTGTTCGAAGGCCAGTGACATGGACTTGTGATGAAGGACATCCATAGACAGATGTGGTCTAGAGAGGAATGAGGGCCAGTGACCCCTAGGTATGCGACCCGGTGAGTCCAGAGCTCGAAGCCTGGAGTTCGAGGTCCTGTCATTTGTGAGCCCAGAGCTTGAGGCTTGGAGTTCAGGTGTCGATCACTGGCAAGCCCGATTGCTGCAGCTTTAGTCTACGAGTCTCTGAATCCACTGAGGAAGTCAAAGGCCTGGCGTCTGAGAATCCACAAGTCCGCTAAAGGCTGAAGGCCCGGAGGCAGGCTGCTCCGGAGTTGGAGGATGAGTGGGTGGGTGTGTGGATGAGAGGGAGGAAGAAGGCTTGTTTTGCTGCGGCTGTTCTGTTGTTGGTGCTGCCTACTTGTGTTGATCTGCTAAGCATTGTGGG
This sequence comes from Mobula birostris, assembly GCF_030028105.1. Classification (NCBI taxonomy): domain Eukaryota; kingdom Metazoa; phylum Chordata; class Chondrichthyes; order Myliobatiformes; family Myliobatidae; genus Mobula; species Mobula birostris. The sequence continues at coordinate 12,534,153 of NC_092401.1, forward strand.
CACGCTATGTTGGTGCCAGGGTGCGTGGAGACACTCGTGGGCCGACACCAGAATATCCTCATGTTGTGCTGTCTGCCAAAGCAAATAATGCATTGTACTGTGCATTTCGATGTCCATGTGATAAATGAATAAATCTGAATCTGATTTAAAGGAGGGTCAAGTAAGAAAAGAAAGATATATTTTGGGGGTGGAGGGGGCTTGGGAGCATGTGTAGATGGAGCCACGATCTTGGAGGAATACAATCACTTGCTGGGGTTGGATGTAAGGACACAAAACTCTCTAGAAGTGTTTCAACACCACACTGAGAATGAATGAATTCAAGGTACTGACTGAGCTGTGGTGACGGGTAAACTAAACTTCATATGGTTTAGGCTTTCAGGACAGTAGAGTTTTGGCAGGGGTTTATTTAGGTTGAGGGGCAGACCGACTGGGATTGTGTTGGAATACGAAAACTAAATAGACTGCAGATGTCACATATCTTAAATAAACATGGGAAATGCTGCAAACACTCGACAGGTCAGGCAGCATCTGTGGAGAGAAAAACCCAGTTAAAGTTTCATGTCAAAGATCCTCGGTCAGATTTTTGAGCTGAACCATTAACTGTTATTCTCTCCACAGACACTGCCTGACCTGATGTATGTTTCCAACATTTGCTGTTTCAAATTGCTGATTTCCAGTGTCCTCTCTATTAGTTTTTTGTGCTTTTGAATGTCTTTGTGCCGAACAAGATGCAAGTCAGTATGTAAACCATGTGATGCCCAAGAACAGGATCCTCCAACCCGGTGGAAAACAAGGGTGGTCCATTGCTGGAGTAACCTGTACTGTCAGAGGTGGCCTTTCTTTAGAAGCTCAGGACAAAATAATTCCTGTGGTTGAACCTTGTTTAAATTAGGTCACTTTTCTCTAGTTGTACTCATCAATTAACTCCCTTTCCTCTAATTGGTACTCACCAATTAAAATCCTTTTGTCCAGTCGGTACTCAACAATTAAAATCCTTTTCTCTAGTTGGTACTCACCAATTAAAATTCTTTTGTCTAGTCGGTACTCACCAATTAAAATCCTTTTCTCTAGTTGGTACTCACCAATTAAAATCCTTTTGTCTAGTCGGTACTCACCAATTAAAACCTTTTCTCAAGTTGGTACTCACCAATTAAAATCCTTTTCTCTAGTTGGTACTCACCAATTAAAATCCTTTTGTCTAGTCGGTACTCACCAATTAACTTCCTTTTCTCTGGTTGGTACTCACCAATTAACTTCCTTTTCTCTAGTTGGACTCACCACGAAACTTCCTTTCTGCTAGTTGATATTTACCAATTAATTTCCTTTTCACTAGTTGGTATTCATTGCAACTTCCCTTTATCTAGTTGGTACACACAACTTAACTCCCTTTTATCTATTTGATACTCACCAATTAACTTCCTTTGCCTCTTTCCAGTTATGTTGGAACATTCTGTATGTTCTTCTTTGACAAGGTAGATGGATGCCTGTTGCTGGGCCTTACTGTTCTGTCCAGTGCACCAGAGAGGCAAGTGCAATTAAAGGTTTTGACTCCAGGGCTAGATAGCATAGAAACAGACCCTTCGTCCCATCTGGGTCATTTATATTAATCCGATAACAACTCCATCTTCTACTCTCCCCATATTCCCATCAATCCCCTCCAGGTTCCACCACACAAGGGGCAATTTACAGCGGCCAGTTAATCTACCAACCCACACATCTTTGGGCCATGGGAGGGAACCAGAGCACCCAAGGGAAGGCTACAGGGAGAACGTGGAAACTCCACGAAGATAGCACCGGAAGTCAGGATTGAATGCAAGCCTCTGGAACTATGACAGGGACTTTGCAGTGTTCATGGTCTTGTGTCCTTTATTCTGAGTGACTATATCATGGAATTAATCTCACCTAAAGCATAGTGGTTAGCACAACCCTTTACAGTACAGGCGTTCCGGGTTCAATTCCCGCCGATGCCTGGAAGGATTTTGCACATTCTCCCCGTGACTGCGCAGCTTTCCTCCAAATGCCCCAGTTTCCTTCCACAGTCAGAAGATGTACGGTCAGCAGGTTAATTGGTCATTGTACTTTGTCCAGTAATTAGGTTCGAGTTAAATCAGGAGATTGCTGGGAGGTGTGGCTCAAAGTACCAGAGGCACCTGTTCTGCACTGTATCCCAATAATAAAAAATAAATAAATGATTTGAACATACGGCACTATTTTGGCCCCAGATCTACTGCAACCTATCCACAGTAATAAATACCCAACCCACTGTGAGATCTGACTGTAGCTATGTTGCTCTTTTACCCATTTCCCGTATCCCTCTTTTATCACATCTTTCTGTCACCCTTCGGAGTGGGAGAGCAGTGAACGTGAATGGAAAAGTTGGGGGAATATGAATGGAAGACAGGGGACTTGGCTGAAGGTTCAACCAATAATCAGCACTTGTAACTGTGCAACCCTCCAGCAGATGCACAGGAAGTTCAGCCAAGTCTGTAATCCCTGAAGGTTCTGCTATTGGATGAATTTTCAATTAATTTCTCTGTCTTTCATACTTCCCCAAATTCCTAAGTTCACATTCAAGCTTGAGCTGTTATCCCTGGGGCATCGGAGGCTGAGAGGACACCTGGTAGAAGTTTATCGAATTATAAGCAGCAGCGTTAGAGTGGACAGAAACTTTTTCCTAGGGTAGGAACGTCAAATACTGGAGGACGTGCATTTAATGTGAGATGGAGTAAGTTTAGAAGAGGTGAGTGGGGCAAGTTTTTTACACAGAGGATGGTGAGTGCCTGGGTGGTGCTGGCAGGTGGGGTGAATGGTAGAAGTAGGTATGATAGTCTCATTTAAAGAGGTTGTTCGATAGACACGTGAATAGGCAAGGAGCAGAGGGATATGCTATATACATAAGAAATGTCTGCATATGCTGGAAATCCAAAGCCACACACACAAAATACTGGAGGAGAACAGCAGGTCAGACAGCAACTATGAAAATGAATAAACAGTCGATGTTTCAGGCCGAGACCCTTATTCAAGACTGATTCATTTCCACAGATGCTGCCTGACCTGCTGAGTTCCTTCAGCATTTGGTGTGTGCTGATATGTATTATATACAGGCAGAAGGGAATTGGTTTAATTCAGCACCATGCTTGGTGCTAACATTGTGATCCAAATGGCCTGTCCCTATACTCCTCGTTGTTCTCCACTTGCTACCATTCTGCCGAGATGCTGGAATGCTGCTGATGGACACGGTTAAAAAGAGCAGAGAAGCAGAGAGATATAAAAATACAGGCAAGAGGAAGGCTATTCATTGCTCTCAATGTGATTATGACTGAATCTTCAGCTCAATATTATATTCCCATTCCCTTCCCAATCCCCTCGATCTAGTGACCTCCTTAATTACACTGAACGACTCTGTCTCCACAACTCTCTATTGTGGAGAAATTCCTTTTCATCTCAGCCCTGTCAGCTGCGAGAGTGACTCACCTCCTGCCACACCATCTCCCCCACCCCCCCCAGCTGGGGAGAACATCTTCCCCACCACCAGACTGTCTCATCCTGTCGGCATCTTGAACCTCAGTGACATCCGCACCCCCCCCCCCCCCGTTTCATTAAACTCCACTGACTACACAGTCAGCCCGAGAGAAATAAAAACAGAAAGGAAGTGAGCTTGTGACCAGAGAAAAGCAGCAAGACAAACAAAAAGGCAAAGAACAGCTGTGTTAGATAACAGAGAAACAAAGCACTGATTTAATCATGTAATTAATTTTTTTATGTATTTATCTTTACGGAAAGCTTATTTTTGACTTTTCTTTCAGTTCAAAGAGGACAAATTGAATTTTATAAACCTTACTGGGAAACGGAGTTAATGATTTCACCTGTATTTGAACCTCTCTGTTTGAAGAGATACATATGATACCAAATTTTAATTATTTCCAGCTGGGTTCAATATGGATGAAATGTTTAATCAGCAAATTACAATAATTAACAATACAAAAGCATGCAACTGAGAGGGTAAAACTTGTAAATGCGGGAAATATTCCATGAGTCAGGCAAACATCAGTGGAGGCGATGACCCCTACATCAGAACTAGGTTAGGTTCGAGATGTTATAGGCTGGTGCAAGTGAAAGACTGAGACCCATAGAATGGAATGGGGTTGCCTTGGATATGAAATTGGCTTTGGAGCACTTGCCTTTGATAAATGTTGCAGAACTGGAAGGAGGTGCGATAACTTTCCACAGTCTGTGGTGGCCAGTGCGATTATGTTTGCTGTTGTGTGCTGGGGCAGCAGGCTGAGGGTAGCAGACACCAACAGAATCAACAAACTCATTCGTAAGGCCAGTGATGTAGTGGGGATGGAACTGGACTCTCTGACAGTGGTGTCTGAAAAGAGGATGCTGTCCCAGTTGTATGCCATCTTGGACAATGTCTCCCATCCACTACATAATGTACTGGGTGGGCACAGGAGTACATTCAGCCAGAGACTCATTCCTCCGAGATGCAGCACAGAGCGTCATAGGAAGACATTCCTGCCTGTGGCCATCAAACTTTACAACTCCTCCTTGGAGGGTCAGACACCCTGAGCCAATAGGCTGGTCCTGGACTTATTTCCTGGCATAATTTACATATTACTATTTAACTATCTATGGTTTTATTACTATTTAATTATTTATGGTGCAACTGTAACGAAAACCAATCTCCCCCGGGATCAATAAAGTATGACTATGACTATGACTATGACAAAGGTCATTCTTAGTTTGATACAGTTTTCTAACTTGGATTTGGGAGTACAGGGCACCCAAATCCAAGTTAGCATATGCTGTAAAACCTGAAGGGTTACGAGTAAGGAGGATAGTCATAGACGGGAGGACTGGTCTGATCAAATGGACAGACTTGTGACGTGAAACTCGAAGCTATGAATGGTGAACTGATACATTTGATAGGAACGCTGGGGAAAAGCATTGCAATATCAAGAATACTGACCCCGAGGAGATGCGGGAGCATAGAAACCTGGCAGGAAAGCAAACAGGATCTTATACTTTATAAATTGCAACAAGGAGCCCTAAGACAAATGATTATATTGAGCCTCAGTTTTTAAAAAATGGTTCTCTGCAGTCCTAGACCATTGCATTCAACCCTGCCAGAAAAAAAAAGCCGATAGAGTGGGTGCAGATAAAATCAGCAGAGTGGTCCTGGGGAAAAGTGACGTGTTCTGTGGGTGGACTGGAAAAGCTGGAATTCTGCTCCTTTAAGTAGAGAAAGTTGTGAGATGTGGGAGCAGACTTTGAGAACTTCAGTTGCCTTGGAGTACAAAGAAACTAGCTGCCATTGGCAAAGTGTCAAAACCAGAAGAAAGAGCTTTAATGTGAATGGCCATCAAGGCCAGTGGAAAAAAAATTATTCATATGGTCAGGAGCTCAAAGAGTGGTGGTAGCTGCTACCCCTGTTACTTTGCAAAAGGAATTGGATGGAATTGGAGGGAGAGGTATTGCACGGGTATGTGTTCTTGGAGAGAGCAGGGCAGTCTCAATAGGGTGACTGGCTTTCTTCCATGTTGAAGCTATAACTCAACAAATTTGTGATTCTAGGTCTTGGCACATGGGAAAGGAAAGGTTGGGACAAGGTGACACATAGCAAGAATAGGACATTCCAGACCAGAGGTTAACGTGGAAGCCCATGGCGAAGATTCTCAGTAGTCAGGGTTGGTTAGTCTGAAGGAGCCAGACTATCAAGCCCTGACTACCGAGAGTCTTCACCAGGGGCTTCTCAGTATGCACAGAGTCTGACCCCACTTTCTAGACTGTTGTTGACTGGTGGTACACGCACTCCACTCCACAATTCTTATGTCCTCACCAAAATCAGAACACATCCAAGTCTCAACATTGCATCCAAGTGACCAACACTGCTGGATCAGGTCCTCTTGTTCTCGTACTGCAAACCATGTCCCTTTAGGCTGTGGGTTCATCTCTCAGTGAGAGCAAACTGTAAGGCCTCTCTTTGCTTGAGAATGCTGCCCCTCCATTTCTGATACAACCACTGTCTGTAACTGGAATTATTGTCATATCCTCCAAGGTAAGTGAAAAACTTAACTTGAATACTATTCATACAGACAAAATCATTACATGATTCCTCTACTGCCATGATGAGGCCACACTCATTGGAGGATTAACACTTATATTCCTTCTGGGTAGCCTCCAACCTGACGGCATGAACATCAATATCTCGAACTTCCGGTAATTACTCCTCCATTTCTTGTTCTTGTTTCCCTCTCACGTCTTCTCGCCTTAACTGCCCATCACCTCCCTCTGGTACTGCTCATCCTTCCCTTTCTTGCATGGCCTTCTGTCCTCTCCTATCAGATTCCCCCTCCTCCAGCCAATCAACTTCCCAGCTCTTTCCTTCATCCACTCTTCCTCTCCCAGTTTCACCTATCACCTGCCACTTTATAACTCTTCCTCCCCTTCCCCAAACTTCTTATTCTGACTTCTTCTCCCTTCCTTTCCAGTCCTGATGAAGGGTCTCACCCTGAAGCGTTGACTGTTTACTCTCATCCATAGAAGCTGTCTGACCTGCTGAGCACCTCCATACATTGCTCTAGATTTCCAGCACCTGCAGTTCCTCATGTCTATCATTACACAGCACTCTTGGGTAGAACAAGATAAAACAATAGCAGATGTAGAATAAAGTGGAACAGCTACAAAGTGTTAAGTACCCCGTAACTGGGTTGCCAAACCGGCAGAAATGGAACGCTCGTTGGAGTCTGTGATTACTAGGAACTAATAAAGTTTTATGAAAGAAATAAGTAATACAGTACACTAATCGCAAGGATATAAATGTAACAGGTTAGCAATGATAATACACACATGTACACAGAAATAGGGTAATAGGAATCGACCAAGATCTATCGCAGTCTAGGGGTAAAATGATCAGTCTTAAGTGAAGCAGAGTTCAGTTCAGTTTAGTGCAGTTTGAAGTAATCGCTGTTGTCGTACCGTTGGAGGGAGAGAGAGAGTGAGAGATGCAGTTGTTTTCGGGCAGACATTTTGATGCCTTCTGATCCAGCTGTGGTCACCGACTGTGACCACCGCTCCCCCCCCCGTTCCGGATATGATCATTCTTCCGCGGTGAACCAGGCAAGGGCAGACACATACTCCAGGTTCCCACCGATCATACCTTTACACCCTGTGAGCCTCTGACCAATTCCCGCGAACCGGTCCTCCAAACTCCACCAACTTGTGGGGGCACACTGCTCTTTCCAGGGTCTCGTGGCGGTGTCTCATGCCTTAGCAAACCTGCTCTTTTTATCCCCCTGCTGGGGTATCACCTGTCCATCAAACTTCAAACAGTTCAGGTTCAAAGCAAACAGTCTGTCAATATCTGAATTGTGTTTCTTTCTCGTTAATCTCTCTTTTCTCTCTTATTAGCATTTTGAATGTTCCTCCATTGTCTTCCGTTATCTCTCTCATTAGCATCATCTGTCCAGTAGCTCTGCTTGGCGTCACACATGACAAGACAAAGTGCAGAGCAGTCAGATAATAATAAATCAGACATGATGGAATGGTGGGGCAGATTCAATGTGCTAGGTGGACTAATTCTGCTCCTTTGTCTTATGGTCTCTCATCCATCTTAAATTTGCCAAAGTGTCCTGTCCGTTAAGTGCTAACCTTTTCTACATAGTCATTGACCGAAAGACAGCACCTTTGCTGATGCCCCTAGTGCTGATGGTGCATCTTGCTATGACTCCCAGTCTCAGAAAGCTTTGCAAATGACATGAAGTCCAGCTCCACATTCGGGTAACATCAGAACTCAAAATGACCTGACTTAAGTGTCATCAAGGAGACTGAGCTGAATTGGAGATTTTGCAACCGGTTGACTTGTTCATAGTAATGTAAAGACAGGTTGATGATCCTATATATACGCCTTCAGCTCTAACCCTTTTGATCACCATCGGACTGATCTGCGTTTTTCTCCCAAGGACAAACCTTGACGAGATGATCGCCTTCTACCACTACCAGTGTTGCAATTCCTTGTCAAGGTCAGAATCAGACTTATTATCACTGACATAGGATGTGATTTTTTTTGTTTCTTAGAAGTAGTACAATGCAAAGATAAAAAAAAATCTATAAATTACAAAAATAAATGAATAAAGCAAAAAAAAAGGAGAATAAAGTGATAGTTGTTCACGGGCTCGAGGACTGTTCAGAAATCTGATAGTGGAGGGAGTCGCTATTCCCAAATTATTGACTGTGGATCTTCCAGCTCCAGTGCCTCCCACACCTCCCCCCACCCCACAAGGATATTAATGAAAACTGACATGTTCCGTATGGTAAAAGTCCTCAGTGATAGATGCCAACTTTTTGAAGCACCGCCTCGTGAAGACCTCCTCACTGGTGGGTATTTTAGCACATTATAGAAGATATGAAGACATGAAGACAACATGGTGTGTTGCCTCCCAGATGCCAGGGTACGGGATGTTTCAGATCAAGTGCAGAGTATCCTGAAGGGAAGGGGTGAACAGCCAGAAGTCTTGGTACACGTTGGTACCAATGACATAGGTAGAAAAAGGGAGGAGGGCCTGAAGAGAGAATTCAGGGAGTTAGGTAGGAAGCTGAAAAACAGGACCTCGACTGCAGTATTCTCAGGATTGCTGCCTGTGCCACGTGCTAGTGACTGCAAGAATAGCAAGATCATGCATATTAGTGTCTGGATGAGAGACTGGTGTCGAACATAGAAAACCTACAGCATACTACAAGCCTTTCAGCCCACAAAGCTGTGCCGAACATGTCCTTACCTGAGAAATTACCTGGGGTTACCCATAGCCCTCTATTTTTCTAAGCTCCTTATACCTGTCCAGGAGTCTCTTAAAAGACCCAATCATATCCACCTCCATCACCATTGCCAGCAGCCCATTCCACCCACTCATCACACTCTGCGTAAAAAAACTTACCCCTGACATCTCCCCATACCTACTTCCAAGCTCCTTAAAACTGTGTCCTCCCATGCTAGCCATTTCCACCTCTGATTATCCACACGATCAATGCCTCTCATCATCTTATACACCTCTATCAGGTCAACTCTCATCCTCTGTTGGTCCAAGGAAAAAGGCCGCGTTCACGCAACCTATTCTCATAAGGCATGCTCCCCAATTCAGGCAACACCCTTGCAAATCTCCTCTACACCCTTCCTATGGTTTCCACATCCCTCCTGTAGTGAGGTGACCAGAACTGAACACAGAGCTCCAAGTGGGGTCTGACCAGGGTCCTATATAGCTGCAACATTACCTCTGGGCTCCTAAACTCAATCCCATGATTGATGAAGGCCAATGCACTGTATGCTTCCTTAACCATAGAGTCAACCTGCACAGCAACTTTGAGTGTCCTATGGATTCAGACCCCAAGTTTTCTCTGATCTTCCACACTGCCAAGAGTCTTACCATTAATACTATATTCTGCCATCATATTTGACCTACCAAAATGAACCACCTCACACTTATCTGAGTTGAAATCCATCTGCCTCTTCTCAGCCCATTTTTGCATCCTATCAAAGTCACATTGTAAACTCTGACAGCCCTCCATACTACCCTCAACACCTCCAACCTTTCTGTCATCGGCAAATATACTAAGCCATCTCTCCACTTCTTCATCCAGGTCATTTATAAAAATCACCAAGAGTAGGGGTCCCAGAACTGATCCCTGAGACACACCACTGGTCACCGACCTCCTTGCAGAATATGATGTCTACAACCACTCTTTGCCTTCTGTGGGCAAGCCAGTTCTGGATCCACAAAGCAATTTCCCCTTGGATTCCATGCCTCCTTATTTTCTCGATAAGCCTTGCATTGTGTACCTTATCAAATGCTTTGCTGAAATCCATATCGACTACATCTAATGCTCTACCTTCATCAATGTGTTTAGTCACATCCTCAAAAAATTCAATCAGGCTCATAGGCACGACCTGCCTTTGACAAAGCCATGCTGACTATTCCTAATCATATTATGCCTCTCCAAATGTTCATAAATCCTGCCTCTCAGGATCTTCTCCATCAACTTGCCAACCACTGAAGTAAGACTCACTGGGCTGTATCAACTCCCTTTCTTGAATAAAGGAACAACGTCCGCAACCCTCCAATCCCCTGGAATCTCTCCCATCCCCATTGATTGATGATCATCTCCAGAGGCTCAGCAATCTCCTCCCTCGCCTCCCACAGTAGCCTGGGGTACATCTCGTCCAGTCCTGGTGACTTATCCAACTTGACGCTTTCCAAAAGCTCCTGCACATCTTCTTTCTTAATATCTACATGCTCAAGCTTTTCAGTCCACTGCAAGTTATCCCTACAATCGCCAAGACCCTTTTACATAGTGAATACTGAAGCAAAGTACGCATTAATTACCTCTTCTATCTCCTCCAGTTCCATACACACTTTTCCACTGTCACACTTGATTGGTCCTATTCTCTCACATCTTATCTTGCTCTTCACATACTTGTAGAATACCTTGGGGTTTTCCTTAATCCTGTCCGCCAAGGCCTTCTCATGGCCCCTTCTGGCTCTCCTAATTTCTTTCTTGAGCTCCTTCCTGCTAGCCTTATAATCTTCTAGCTCTCTATCATTACCTAGCTTTTTGAACCTTTCATAAGCTCTTCTTTTCTTCTTGACTTGATTTACAACAGCCTTTGTACACCACAGTGCCTGTACCCTACCATCCTTTCCCTGGAACGTACCTATGCAGAACTCCATGCAAATATTCCCTGAACTTTTGCCACATTTCTTCCATACATTTCCCTGAGAACATCTGTTTCCAATTTATGCTTCCAAGTTCCTACCTTATAGCCTCATATTTCCCCTTACTCCAATTAAACGCTTTCCTAACTTATCTGCTCCTATCCCTCTCCAATGCTATGGTAAAGGAGATAGAGTTGTGATCACTATCTCCAAAATGCTCTCCCACTGAGAGATCTGACACCTGACCAGGTTCATTTCCCAATACCAGATCAAGCACAGCCTCTCCTCCTGTAGTCTTATCTACATATTGTGTCAAGAAACCTTCTTGAACACACCTAACAAACTCCACCCCATCTAAGCCCCTCGCTTTAGGGACCTGCCAATCGATATTTGAGAAATTAAAATCTCCCACCACGACAACCCTGTTATTATAACACCTTTCCAGAATCTGTCTCCCAATCTGCTCCTCGATGTCCCTGTTACTATTGGGTGGTCTATAAAAAACACCCAGTGGAGTTATTGGCCCCTTCCTGTTCCTAACTTCCACCCACAGAGACTCCGTAGACAACCCCTCCATGTCTTCTGCCTTTTCTATGGCCGTGACACTATCTCTGATCAACAGTGCCATGCCCCCACCTCTTTTACCTCCCTCCCTGTCTTTTCTGAAACACTTAAAGCCTGGCACTCTAGGTAGCCATTCCTGCCCCTGAGCCATCCAAGTCTCTGTAACGACCACAACTTCATAGCTCCAAGTACTGATCCATGCTCTTAGCTCATCTGTTTTGTTCATAATACTCTTTGCATTAAAGTAGACACATCTCAAACCATTGTTCGGTGCGCATCCTCTCTCAATCACCTACCTATCCTCCTTCTCGCACTGTCTCCAAGCTTAGGGTACAGTGTAGGGGGCAGGGCTTCAGATTCCTGGATCACTGGGGCCTCTTCTGGGGGAGGTATGACCTGTCCATAAATGACAGATTACACGTGAACCCAAAGTGGTCCAATATCCAAGTGGGCACATTTAATAGAGCTGTTAGTGACAGTTTAAGCTAATTTGGCAGGGGGATGAGAACCGGACTGATAGGGTTGAGGAAGGGGAAAACAGAAATAAATCAAAGAAAGTGTGCAACAGAGATTATAGAAAGAACAGGCAGGAGAATGAGGCTTAATCACAGCCAGTAGCATGAGTTACAGGGCAATAGAGGCATGATGCAGTTAAAACAGAAAGCAACAAATACTGGACAAGTGTGATATTTAAATGCACGCAGAATAAGGAATAAAATAGATGATCTTGAAATTCAGCTGCAGATTGGCAAATATGACATTGTGGCCATCTCTGAAACTTGGCTAAATAATGACTGCCATTGGGAGCTGAACATCCAAGGATGTACGGTGTATTGGAAAGATAGGTTAGTAGGCAGAGGAGGTGATGTGGCTCTGTGTATAAGAAATAATATTAAATCATTAGAAAGAGATGACATAGGATTGGAAGGTATAGAGTCTCTGTGGGTTGAGTTAAGAAATGGCAAGGGTAAAAGGACTCTAATGGTAGTTGTATACAGGCCTCCAAACAGCAGCCAGGATGTGGATTACAAATTACAGCAGGAGATAGAAAAGGCGCGTCAGAAAGGCAATGTCATGATAATCATTAGGAATTTTAACATGAAAGTGGATTGGGAAAACCAAGTCAGTACTGGACCTCAAGAGAGAGGATTTGTAGAATGTCTAAGGGATGCTTTTTAGAATAGCTTGTTGTTGAGCCAACTAGGGGATCGGCTGTGCTGGTTTGGGTGCTGTGCAATGATCCGGAGGTGATAAGAGAGTTTAAGGTTAAGGAACCCTTAGGAAACAGTGATCACAATATGATTGAGATCACATTGAGATTTGAGAGGGAAAAAATAAAATTCAATGTGTCGGTATTTCAGTGGAATAAAGAAAATTACAGTGGCATGAGAGGGGAACTGGCCGAAGTTGAATGGAAAAGGACATTTGCAGGAAGACAGCAGAGCAACATTGGCTGGAGTTTCTGCGAAAAACGAGGGAAGTACAAGACAGATATATTCTAAATAAGAAGAAATTTTCAAAGGAAAGAAGGACACTACGATGGCTGACAAGTGAAGTCAGAGCCAAAGTATAATCAAAAGAGAAGGCATACAAGGAAACCAGAGCTAGTGGGAAAATAGACGCTTTTGGAGCTTTTAAAAACTTACAGAAGGAAACTAGGAAGGTCATTATGAAGGAAAACATGAATTATGAAAGGAAGCTGGCGACTAATATCAAAGAAGATACTAAAAGCTTTTTTAAGTATATAAAGGGTAAAAGAGAGTGGAGGGTAGATATAGGACCAATACAAAATGATACTGGAGATATTATAATGAGAGATGCAGAGATGGCAGAGGAACTGAATGCATATTTTGCATCAGTCTTCACAGTGGAAGACGTCTGCAGTATACCAGACATTCAAGAGTGTCAGGGAAGTGAAGTTAGTGAAGTGAAAATTACAACTGAAAAGGTGCTTAGGAAGCTTAATGGTCTGAGGGTAGATAAATCTCCTGGACCTGATGGAATGCACCCTTGGGTTCTGAAAGAAGTAGCTGGAGAGATTGCGGAGCCATTAACGATGATCCTTCAAGAATCGATAGGTTCTGGCATTATACTGGATGACTAGAAAATTGCAAGTGTTACTCTGGGGGGCAGCAGAAAGGAAACTATAGACCTGTTAGCGTGGCATCAGTGGTTGGGAACTTGTTGGAATCGATTGTTAGGGATGAGATTATGGAGTACCTGGAGGCACATGACAAGACAGGCCAAAGCCAGCATGGTTTTCTGAAAGGAAAATTCTGCCTGACAAACCTACTGCAATTCTTTGAGAAAATTACAAGAAGGGTAGACAAAGGAGATGCAGTAGACATGGTGTACTTGGATTTTCAGAAGGCCTTTGACAAGATGCCGCACATGAGGCTGTTTAGCAAGATAAGAGCCCATGGAAGTACAGGGAAGTTACTAGCATGGGTGGAGCATTGGCTGGTCGGCAGAAAACAGAGAGTGGGAATAAAGGGATCCTATTCTGGCCGGCTGCTGGTTACCAGTGGAGTTCCACAGGGGTTGGTGTTGGGACCGCTGCTTTTTACGATGTATGTCAATGATTTGGACTACAGTATTAATGGATTTGTGGCTAAGTTTGTTGATGATACAAAGATAGGTGGAGGAGCAGGTAGTGTTGAGGAAACAGAGAGCCTGCAGAGAGGTTGAGATAGTTTAGGGAATGGGCAAATAAGTGACAAATGAAATACAATGTTGGAAAGTGGATGGTCATGCACTTTGGTGGAAGAAATAAATGGGCAGACTATTATTTAGACGGGGAGAGAATTCAAAATGCAGAGATGCAAATGGATTTGGGAGTCCTTGTGCAAGATACCCTGAAGGTTAATCTCCATGTTGAGTCGGTTGTGAAAAAGGCGAATGCAATGTTGGCATTCATTTCTAGAGGTATAGAATATAAGAGCGGGGATGTAATGTTGAGGCTCTGTAAGGCACTCATGAGACCACACTTGGAGTATTGTGTGCAGTTTTGGGCTCCTTATTTTAGAAAGGTTATACTGACATTGGAGAGGGTTCACAGAGGATTCAAGAGAATGATTCCAGGAATGAAAGGGTTACCATATGAGGAACATCTGGCAGTTCTTGGACTGTATTCGCTGGAGTTCAGGAGAATCAGGGGAGATCTCACAGAAACATTCCAAATGTTAAAAGGCCTGAACGGATTAGATATGGCAAAGTTATTTCCCATGGTAGGGGATTCTAGGACAAGAGGGTATGACTTCAGGATTGAAAGACGCCCTTTTAGAACTGAGATGCGGAGAAATTACTTTAGTCAGAAAATGGTAAATCTGTGGAATTTGTTGCCACGAGTGGCTGTGGAGGCCAAGAGATTGGTGTATTTAAGGCAGAGATAGATAGGTTCATGATTAGCCAGAGCATCAAAGGGTATGAGGTGAAAGCAGGGGAGTGGGGATGACTGGAAGAACTGGATCAACCCATGATTGAATGGCAGAGCAGACTTGATGGGCCAAATGGCCTACTTCTGCTCCTATATCTTAAGGTCTTAAGGCTATTGAGCCCATTAAGTCCATGCTGATTCTCTACAAGAGCAATCTGCTGCCCTGCCCTTCCCCTGGAGCCCTGCATTTTTTTCTCTTTCATGCTTTGATCCAATTCCCTTTCAAACTCATGATAAAGTTTCTCTCTGCCACTCCCTCCACCAATGAAGGTCCATATTCTGCCCAGCTGATGCAGAAAGGATGTTTTTCTTCATATGACACAGCATATAAATAGGCCATTCAGCTCATCTAAATACATAATTATAGAGGTCTATATAATATACAAACAGAAAATGCACAAAATACTCAGCAGGTCGGGCTGCATCCTTCAGAAGAGAAGCAGTTAATGCTTCAGGTCGTTGAAGTATCCATTACCTCAAAACTGGTCCGCCTATAAAAATAGTCTCTATCTTCTTTCTGTAGAACCTCACTAGTTTTGAGCAGCAGCTCTCAATGCAGAACACTGCTAGCCTTTCGAGACTGACACTGTGGCCTTATTCTCTCATTATGGCATTTGCATCAAATCTATATCTGCTCCTTCATATCTAGCACATTGCCCAGTACTCCATCTGTGGATGAATCAGTGTTTAATAATGTGTCATCATCTCTCTTCTATCCTTTTGTCATGAGAATCTGGGTAACAGCAAAGAATTGTCAACTCTCCATTGAAAAGGATTCTCTCTGTTGTGGGCAAGGGTCTGCTGAATGTATTAAGAGGCCCAGAACTTAAGCCACAAATTTATCTCACTCACTTACTGAACTGAGATAAACAAATGATCAGGAACAAGAAGCAACGTCGTGGTTGTTGGAGGAAGTTTGTTGTACTGGAATTTAGTGACACGAGTGAAAGTTACCAACAAACTGATTATCTGTAATGCAGAGAGAGCATTGGTTATTCGGCTGAATGATTCCGGCGATGAAGGGTTGTACTGCGAGGAGAAATAAAGCAGGCAGGGCTTCTACACCTGTAAGCTTAGGAGAGCGAGGTGCGCTCAGTAAACCATGCAGTATTCTGCCTGGGGTCCAGGGACAGCTCCAAACTAAGGGACTGGCCATTCAGGACTGAACTGAAAGATCTTCATTCAGTCTGGAGTGAAGCATTGAGTACATTCAAGATGGAAACTGATGGATAGATCAGCTATTAAGGGAATCGGGGATACAGGATTAGTGGTGCCGAGGTAAAACATCAGCCCTGGTCTTGATAAATGATGCAGCAGTCACAAGGAGATGGATGGCCTACTCCTGGTTCTGTTTCCCATGTTCTTGTGTTGTTACTGCTGTCTGCTGGCATCATACAACTCCATTTCTCCCTTTTCTGTTGGAAGGCATGGAGTCACAGAAAACAGATAGCACAGAAACAGGCCCTTCAGCCCATCTAGTCCATTCCAAACCATTTAAACTGCCTGCTCCCATCAAATTGCACTGGGACCTTAGCCCTCCATTCACCTACTGCCCATGTACCTATCCAAACTTCTCTTAAACATTGAAATCAAGCTGGCATGCACCACTTGCGTAGGCAGTTCATTCCACACTCTAAAACGACCTTCTGAGTAAGGAAGTTTCTCCCCATGCTTCCATTAAACTTAACACCTTTCATCCTTATCCCATGACCTCTCGTAGTCCCACCTAACCTCAGTGGAAAAAGTCTGCTTGCATTTACCCTATCTATACCCCTCATAATTTTGTATAACTCTATGAAATCTCCCCTCAATCTTCTATGTTCCAGGGAATAAAGTCCGAACCTATTCAGTACCTTTGTTATTCTTGATATCTGCTACCTACAAACTCATCGTAAACACCTCCACCCGTATTGAGACTCACTTTGTTGCATTGACCTATAGTCCCTTTGTTTGCTGTTTCTGAAGTCCTGCCTTTGTCTCCAATTCACTCCGTGGTCTCACTTCCCCCATCCTAGAGTCCAGTCCAGGGAATAAGTCTCTGGGATATTAGAAATCGACTGACCCTGGCCCCTTGAGCATCCTGAAATGAATTGCTCTAGCTTCAGCCAAGGTTCTAAGCTCTGGAACTGCTACCCTGAACCTCTGTTTCACTGCCTTGTCCTCCTTAAAGAAGCCCATTGATGGAACAAGCCTTTAGTCACCTGTCCCGGTATTTCAACTTGTTGAATCACATCAATGTTTAATCATATCACCACTTGGAAATCCCCCTCCGAGTCACTCTCCATCCTGACTTGGAAACATATTGCCGTTCCTTCATTGTCTCTGGGTCAAACTCATGGAATTTCCTCCCTGGCAGCACTGTGGGTTTACCTACACCTCAGGGACTGCAACGGTTCAAGGCCTTCTCCATCACCACCTTCTCAAGGGCAACTAGGAATGGGCAATAAATGCCGGCTTAGTTGGTGATGCCCACATCCCGTAAATGAATAAATTAAAAGACAATCAAAGTTATAGCAGGAATAGAATGGTTGTCATACTCAGTTGTAATTCTTAATTTAATTGGAGAGGAGCATCATGCTCCACTTCACAAATCCAACAACCTGTGTTCGATTCCAACCTCCGGTGCTGTCTGTGTGGAGTTTGCAAGTTCTCCCTGTAGCTAAGTTGCTTCTGGTGTCCTCCCACATCCCAAAGGCACGTGGGTTGGTGACACAATTGGCCACTGTAAGTTACCCCTTGGTGTAAGTGTATGGCAAAAGTATCTGAGGGAAAATGGGAGGTGGGGGCTTCAGGGGAATAACAAGGGTGCAATGGGATGGATGGCATTGCTCCCTTGGGGGCCCTCATAGTACAGATAGGCTGAGACTTCTCATGGGTATTTTTGAATGAACCATTGAAACATGGAGGGAGGATATTCAGCCAATCGTCTATTCCAGGTGGGGGGAAGCCACGAAGTCACAGGGAGAACGTGCACTCTCCACGCAGTCAGCATCAGTGGTCAGGACGGGACCCGGGTCAATGGAGATGCCACTACCTTCTGAGCCCCCAAGAGGCTTAGGTGTCTGTCTCACTTCAGTATCCGAGTATGAAACGATGGGCACACAAGAGGTTACAGGCGCAGGACTTTGAAGCAACTAACTAAATGCTGGAGGAACTCTGCAGGTCAGGCAGCACCTACGTTGAGATACAAACAGGTGATGTTTTGGGTCGAGACAATTCATCTCAGGGGTTCCCAACCTTTCAGATTAGATTATGAGGACACGAAGTCCTCTTTTATTGTCATTTAGCAATACATGCATTAAGAAATGATACAATGTTCCTCCAGAATGATATCACAGAAACACAAGACAAACCAAGACTGAAAAACGCACAAAAAACACATAATTATAACATATAGTTACAACAGTGCAAAGCAATACCGTAATTTGATAAAGAACAGACCATGGGCAAGGTATAAAAAAGTCTCAAAGACTCTCGAAAGTCCCATCATCTCACGCAGACGGTAGAAGGAAGAAAAACTCTCCCTGCCACGAGCTTCCAGTGCCGCAAACTTGCCGATGCAGCACCCTGGAAGCACCCGACCACAGCCGACTCTTGAGTCCGTCCGAAAACTTCGAGCCTCCGACCAGCCCTCTGACACCGAGCACCTAGCACCATCTCTGCCGAGCGCTTCGACCCCAGCCCCGGCAACAGGCAATAGGCAAAGCCAAGGATTTGGGGCCTTCCCCTCCGGAGATTCTCGATCACACAGTAGCAGCGGCAGCGAAGCAGGCATTTCAGAAGTTTCTCCAGATGTTCCTCCGTGCTTCTCACAGCTGTCTCCATCAAATCAGGATTATGCACGGCCCCTACTTAACAAATACGATATCATTTCAAAGCGGCTGCAAATCCCTACCACTAACTGACGGGTCTCTGGACCCGGGTTGGGAACCCCTGCTTTATCTGAACCCCAATGACACTTCATGGTAGCATAGTGGTCAGTACAACGCTTTACAGTACCAGCGACCCAGGTTCAATTCCCGCTGCTGCCTGTAAGGAGTTTGTACGTTCTCCCTGTGACCGTGTGGGTTTCCTCCAGGTGCTCCTGTTTCCTCCCACAGTCCAAAGATGTATAGGTTGGTAGTTTAATTGGTCATTGTGAAAAGGCTACGATTAAATCTGGGGATTGCTGGGTGGCGTAGCTCAAAGGGCTGCAAGGGCCAATTCCACGCCGTATTGCAATAATAAATAAATAATGAAAAGTCACCCGTCCATCTCTCTCCACAGATACTGCCTGACCTGCTGAGTCCTCCCCCAGTATTTCTTTAAGTCAGAATGTGGTCCGAGTGCGTCACATTTGCAGCCCCAAATTCTCTTCAATTAGGATTAATTATCCCAGATTTGGGAGGGAGTTGTCGATGTACTCTTGTCTCGTTGACGTCGGGAACTGCAGACTGTATTACTTGGTAGTCTGAAGCAGAGAGCCTCTGTCCCTGGTACTAACATTACTCACACTTATAACAGGAACAGGGTTGTTGGGGGAGGGTGAAGATATTAAAGGTAGCACGGGGATCCGTAGATCAAATCGCAAGACAGAGAGCTCAGGGCTGCTGTGCTTACTAAGCAATAATGTGTCATCTCACTTCAATTCTCTCGGGTGAGAATGCAGATGCCTTTAAAATGCGCCTGGAAATGCCGAGACCCTTTTCACAGCCAAACAAATTGAACTGTGTGTTCGCAACAACAGCAGTCACCATAGCTTTGAGCAAACATAATACTTAATGTCTCACAAGCCTTTAACATGACAAGGGGAAGCCATAATTAACAGATAGAGCAATTAGAGAGAGCTCCGCTGATGGGACGTGTGATAACCAACCCGTACCAGCTGCGTCAGGTGCGAACGACAAGGAGCCGCACAACACTGTGTGCAAAATCACAAGGGGTTCTAAATAGGGTTGGGGGGGGAGGGGTTGATAACAACAGGGATAGAGGATCACAACCCTAATCAAGAAGGTGGCATCTATCACTACAGACTCTCATCATCCGGAACATGCCCTCTTCTCATTACTACCATCGGGAAGGAGGTACAGGAGCCTGAAGACAAACACACACACACACACACACACACACACACACACACACACACACACACACACACACACACACAGAGTCATTCAGGAACAGCTTCTTCCCCTCCACCATCAGATTTCTGAATGGTCCATGAATATTGTCTGGTTACTTCTTTTGTTTTGCTCTATTTACTGATTCTGTAATTTACAGAATTTTTTTTCACTTTTTCACTGTAGGGCTACCACAAAACAACACATTTAATGTCATATAAGGTAGTAATAATAAGCCCAAGCAACACACACACACACACACACACACACAAAATGCTGGAGGAACTCAGCAGGCCATGGAAATGAGTAAGCAGTCGACATTTCAGACCGAGACCCTTCATCGGGACTGGAAAGAATAGGGAGAAGTCAGAGTTAGAGGGTGGGAAGAGGGGAGGGAGAAGTACTTTATACTTTATTGTCGCCAAACAATTGATACTAGAACGTACAATCATCACAGCAATATTTGATTCTGCGCTTCCCACTCCCTGGATTACAAATCGATAGTAAATATTAAAAATTTAAATTATAACTCATAAATAGAAAATAGAAAAATGGGAAGTAAGGTAGTGCGAAAAAACCGAGAGGCAGGTCCGGGTATTTGGAGGGTTCGGCCCAGATCCGGGTCAGGATCCGTTCAACAGTCTTATCACCGTTTGAAAGAAGCTGTTCCCAAATGTAGCCGTACGAGTCTTCAAGCTCCTGAACCTTCTCCCGGAGGGAAGAGGGACGAAAAGAGTGTTGGCTGGGTGGGTCGTGTCCTTGATTATCCTGGCAGCACTGCTCCGACAGCGTGCAGTGTAAAGTGAGTCCAAGGACGGAAGATTGGTACAAGTGGTACAAGTACAAGGCAGTAGGTGATAGGTGGAACCTGGGGAGAGGGAGTGGGTGATGTAAAGAGCTGGGAAGTTGATTATTGAAAGAGATAAAGGGCTGGAGAAAGGGATATCTGATAGGAGAGGACAGAAGACCATGGAAGAAAGGGAAGAGGGAGGAGCACCTGATGGGCAGGTAAGGAGATAATGTGAGAGAGGGAATGGTGAAGGAGAGGAGGGGGGCATTAGGGTTATCCCCCCCTCTCCTTCACCATTCCCCATTCCTGTTTCCCTCTCTCAAATGGATGCTGCCTGACTTGTTGGGTTCCTCCAGCATCGTGTGTGTGTGTTGCTCTGGATTTCCAGCATCTGCGGATTCTTCCCGTGTTTGTAATAATAATTCTGATCGTGATGCCAACCTCAGTATAGCAACAATGTGACCACTCCGATCACCCTGTGTTACAAGGAGCTTTCTTATCTGGTTCAAATTGTGTCCTTTCCTGTACAAAATATTTACAATTTATGTCTGTCTGATATACTTCTGAATGTTGCTTATCTGATGCTACAAACCTGTGATGCTGCCGCAACCAAGACTGCGTACATGTATGTGTGCATGTGACAATAAACAGCCCAGTCCATCAGAGGAAAAGCTTTCCCCACCACAGAGCGTATCTCCATTCATTGCCACAGGAGGCCAGGTCATTGGGCGTATTTAAGGTGGTGATTGATAGGTCTTGACTAGTCAGGGTGTGAAACGTTACGAGGAGATGGAGTTGTAGAAAAACGGATTGGCCATGATGAAATGGTAGAGCAGATATGATGGGCCAAATGGCCTAATTCTGCTCCCATGTCTTATAGCCTTAAGTAGTTGATCTAGCCCAGTCCATCCCGGGTAAAGCCCTCCCCACACTGGGCACAACTACACAGAGCACTGTTGCAGGAGAGCAGCGATCCATCATTAAGCACCCCACCAGCCAGCCCACGATCTCTTCTTGCTGCTGTCATCCAAAAGGAATTACAGGAGCCTTATGTCCATTGCCACCAGATTCAGGAGCAATTATTATCCCTCAGCCATCAGGCTCCTGGATAACTTCACTCACCTCAACATTGAACTGATTCCACATCATATAAACTCATTTTCCAGCACTCTACACTCGTGTTCTCAGTATTATTTATTTATTTACCATTATTATTTGATTTTCTGTTTGTATTTGCACAATTTGTCGATTTTTGCACATTGGTCAGGATGCTCAGCAGGCCGGGCAGCATCTGTGGAGAGAGGAACAGATGCAATGTTCAGGTTGACGGCGCAGGAGAATGCAGACGCTGGAATCTGGATTAACACACAAGATGCTGGAGGAACGAGGCAGGTCAGCAGTATCTGTGGAGGGAAATGGGCAGTCGATGTTTCATCCAACAACCCAGAACAGGGTCAGCTTAGTCAAGATGAAAAGGATCAACCATCTCCTTCCATAGATGCTGACTGACCCACTGTCAGCACCTTGTGTGTCTTTAATGTCCCAGACCAATCACTTTTCTGATGTGCTGAACATATTCAGCACTTTCAGTCCTTGTTTTATTTTTAAAACTCAGGAAGGAGTTGGATAAATATTCAAAGTGAAGACAACTGCAGGGCTGTGGAGTAGGCAGTGGCGAAGATCTCATGGTCAATTGGAAAGAGAGATGGGGGCTGATTAGTTTGCGGGAGGATGGGTTGATAAGACTCCACTCATGCTGTCATTTTCCCGTACACATCCCAGCACCGCGAGCACCCGGTGCCTTTGTCGGGTGGGTGAAGTGACAAACTTTCATCCCAAATTTCACTCACACTTCCAGACAATGACTCACAACCTCACCACACACAGCCAGAAGCCAATGGCAAACACCGACAGGCCGACAAGGTCTGTTATTGGTATTCTTCTTAGATGCAGCTTCTCACCATCCACCAATGAAAACATTAGGAATAGGAGGTATTCAGCCCCTCAAGGCTACCCCAGTAAGATCATGACAGATTTTTTTTACCTCAGAACAATCTTCCTGCAGTACCCATCTCTCTATTTCCCTATTACCTTTCCCAGAGTCGTACAACATGGAAACAGTCTCTTCAGCCCAACTAATCCATCCCAACTGTGTTGCCCATGCAGCAAGCCCCATTTGCCAATGTTCGGCTCCTCGTCCTCCACACCTCTCTTAGTGATCATTTCTAGTGCATACTCACTGAGTGAGCCTTCATATGCCTTTCAGGTTGAGAATTCCAAAGATTCACCTCCCCAGTGAAGAATGTTTAACTCCAACCACAGTACTTCCCACCACCCAGAGTACACTGGCACAGTAGTGTAGCACAGCACTTCACAGTACAGGTGACCCGGGTTCAATTCCTGAATGTAAGGAGTTTGTACGTTCTCCCATGATCGCATGGGTTTCCTCTGGGTACTCCTACAGTCCAAGACATATCAGTTGGTAAGTGAGTTGGTCCTTGTAAATTGTCCAATGATTAGGATAGGGTTAAATTGTGCGTGTGTGTGTGGGGGTGGCAGTGGATGTTGCCGGGTGGTGCAGCTTGAAGGGCTGGAAGGGTCTATTCCACGCGGAATCTCATAAATAAATAAACTCAGCTCTACATCTATAGCATCAATCCTTACAAGAATTTTGGATGTATTGATGAGATCACCTCTCATTCTTTTCGACTCAAGAGAACCAAGAGACTCTTCTCGTACAGCTGCGTTCCCTCCCCCCCAATCGTTCCACTCCATTCCACAGACCAATCTGGTGAACTTTTCCTGCCCCTCTTCAGTCCACAAGTACATCCTCCTCAGACCCCAACAAGCCTTACAGACAATGAAGAGTCATCCTGAAGGTAGGGGGGGGCTAGGCTTGAAACATCAACTATCTATTCGTTTCCATAGACGCTGCCTAGTGGCTGAGTACCTCCAGCATTTCGTGTGTGTTGCTCTGGGTTTCCAGTATCTGCAGATTTCCTCAAATTTATGAAGTGTACTTACAGTTTCAGGAAAAAAGAGCAGCCCATATATGCACAGCAAGATCCCACCAACTGAACTTTGATAGAGACAAAGAACCTCTTGGTCAAGGATTGGTCATGGCAGGAGAGAGAACTCCCAAAAACTGCTATGACATTTATGCTACCTTAAGAGAAAAGGGTCTCCGTCCCGTTTGCAAACCAGCAGCGCGGCCAGTCCTGTGTCCCCTCAGTCATGTGTTCAAGGATTCCAGAGTAAAAGTACATACCTGTCTTTGATGCTTTACTGACATCCTTCTTCATCAATGGCTCTTTCACATATAATTTATGCACTGTTCAAGATCTGGACATTGCTACAAAGGCCAGAATTTAACACCCACCCTAGATGTCTGCGAGAGGTTTATGGCGAGCCACCTGGTTCAACCCTTGCAGTCCCTCTAGTGAAGGTATATTCACGGGAAGTTCCTGGATTTTGACTCAGCAATGATGAAAGACCCATCTCCCAGCAGGAATGGGATGCTACTTGGAGGGGAATCTGCAGGTGGTGATGCTTTCTTACACCTGCTGCTTTTCGTCTCTTGTGCTCAAGTGAAGCCAGTGTCAGTGTAGGAACATTTTGACAACAACTCCATATATTTCAAAGTTGTTGTGGAGACCAATAGAGATGGACCAGAAATAAACGTTATAAATTAGGAGGCCAATTTCATTAAGTTCAATGTTCAAAGTAAATTTATTATCAAAGTGCATGAGCTACTTTATTAGATACACCTGCTCCTTAATGCACTTATGAGCAGCAATCACGTGGCAGCAACTCAATGCATAAAAGCATGCAGACATGGTCAAGAGGTCCAGTTGTTCAGACCAAACATCAGAAAGGGGAAGGAATGTGATCTCAGTGATTTTGACTGAGAGTGATTGTTGGTACCAGATGGGGTGGTTTGAGTATCTGAGAAACTGACAGTCTCCTGGGATTTTCTCACACTGTAGTCTCTACAGTTTATGGAGAATGGTATAAAACCAGAAAAAAAAAATCCAGTGAATGGCAGTTCTGTGGGGGGAAAATGCCTTGTGAATTAGAGAGGTCAGAGGACAATGGCCAGACTGGTTTAAGCTGACAGAAGGGTGACAATAACTCAAATAACCAAGCATTACAACAGTGGTGTGCAGAAGAGCATGTCTATATACACACCATGTTGACCCGTGAAGTGGATGAGCTACAAGAAACAGAGGGCCACTGAGTGTATAGTGCTTAAGACAGTCGGGGAATTCATGGGAAAATTAGAAGCCTTTCAGGAATACCAGGTCCATGCTCAGCATGATAATCTAGTATGCAGAAAATAGCGTAAACTTTCGTATTGTGAGATAGCCCGTGGGACAATGCATCCACTTTAGAATCTGAAACTCTCCTTAGGATAATATGGGACTTCCTATGGATAATGTCAATTTCAAGAGAAGGCAGGAGAGACCGAACAAATTGGCCACTGAGTCCACGTCACCATGTCCTATAATGAGATTAATATTCTTGCAGGCACTCACAGTAGAACAAAGAAATACACCAGACTTAATGAAAGAAAAACTACACACAAACAAGATTGACAACAATCAATGTGCAAAAGAAGACAAACTTTGCAACTATAAAAAAATAAATACAGTGCTGTGCAGAAGTCTTAGGCACATGTAAAACATTCTGTAAACTGAATATGCTTTCAAAAATAATGTCGTGATATGTTTCTAAATATCAAAAAAATTACGATAAAAGAACAATAAACAGAAAAAGAAACTAAATCAAATCAATGTTTGGTGTGACCACCCTTTGTATTTAAAACTGCATCATTTCTCCTGCCATGCAGTTTTGTAAGAAAGTCAGCTGGTAGGTTGTTCCAAGCGTCTTGGAGAACTTGCCACAGTTCTTCTGCAGACCTTGGCTGTCTCGCTTGCTTCTATCTCTCCAGGTAATCCTGGGCAGCCACGATGATGTTGAGATCAGGGCTCTGGAGAGGCCATACCATCTGTTGTTCTTTTTGCTGAAGATAGTCCTTTATGCCCTTGGCCGTGTGTTTGGGCTCGTTGTCCTGCTGCAGATGGAAATTGGGACCAATCAGATGCTTCCCTGATGGTATTGTGAGATGGACGAGAATCTGCTTCTACTTCTCGGCATTGAAGATTCCGTCAATTCTGACTAGATCACCAACTCCATTTGCAGAAACCTAACCTCAACCATGCTTCACTGTTGGCTGCAGACACTCATGCACATAGCGCTCTTCAGCTCTTCTACGGACAAATTACATCCTGGTTGAGTCAAAAATTTTAAACTTTGACCCATCAGTCCAGAGCACTTGCTGCCATTGTTCAGCACCCCAGTCTGTGTGTTTTTGTGCATAGGTGAGTCTTTTGGCTATGTTTCCACTTCAGAGGAAGGGCTTTTTGGTAGCAGCTCTTCCATGAAGACCACTTCGGAGAAGAATTCTCCAAATTGTAGAGGGGTGGACTTAGGTTCCAGTGGGTTCTGTGAGTTCAGAACTGATGGCAGTGCTGGACTTCCTCTGATTTAGAAGGGAAGTCAGTTTGATGTACCTCTCATCTGCTGCACACAGTTCCTATGGCCAATCATTGTGTTTCTGGTCCTCAACCTTGCCCGCTTCTTTGTGTCTCTTCAAAAGAGGTTGGACAGCATACTTTGGAACTCCTGTCTGCTGCAAAACTTCTGTCTGAGCGGACCTTGCCGATGCAGGATGGCCACCTTGTGTCTTGTTGCTATGCTCAGTCTTGCCCTGGTGTAAGAATTAATGATTTGAAGGTTAAGCTGTCACATCTGCCACACCCTCACCTTTAGGTTTGGTTGTCCTTCACCCAGTTTGATTCCTTGTACACCCGTTTCTGTTTCAGTTAATCAATTTAGTTCATTCAACTCATTACATCTGCTATTTTTGTTTAATCATGCACTGGGCTAGATACCTAGAGTAACCAAGTTTTTATGTGAAAAGTGGTTTATTAGTATTGCGGCGCTCCGGGATGGTGCAGCCGACAGCCCACCCCAGCATTTTGAATGACCAGCGCTATTTATTGTTCTTGTGTTAAAATGCTTTTGTGGGATTATGGTGGGATGCTCAAGTCCATTTATTCTTACATTTTAGCTCCTGTTATACAGTTATTCACATATGTGTCTGTGGGTCATCCTGACTGTGATAATAATCTCCTCCCCCGTCTGTAAGTGACTGAATGGGTTTTCTCCCTGGGTCATAGGGCCCAGTCTGTTTTTGTGCTTGTCACAATAACAACAGTTGTTGAGTTAAATCAGCTTTCTCATCTGTCATCATGGACCAAATTATGTTACTTTCTTTAACAAAATGCCAACATTTCTCTGTAGCATTTACTTTTTCTGGAAAAGACAAACCAATAAATATCTAAAACAAACTAATATAAAAAATCTAGGGTGCATTGTACTGTAAGTAAATAATACTAAGAAAGTGAAATGTAGAGTCCTCGAAAGTGACTGTGAAATCAGTTCAGAGTTGAGGTGAGTGAAGTTATCCACACTGGTTCAGAAACCTGATGGCAGTAACTGTTCCTGAACCGAGAGTAAGATATGAGCTGATAAATGTAGGCAGGAAGCATTTTCTTGCAGTTAAGCCCACCTCTGCATGGCGAGAAGCATTCGTAGGAGAAATAACAAGAGTTCAGGGCCAACGTGTTCCTGTAAAGGCAAAAATCAGGGGTAAAAAGCTAAGAAAACCCTGGATGTTAACGATGAGTTGAGAGAAGGATATATAAGATAAGCGAGGCCTGTCAGGAGAACAAGGAGATCAAAAGTGGGGTGACGAGATACTTGGGAGAGGAAATTAGAAAAGTGAAAAGGAGTTGTGAAATATTACTGTCAGACAGGATTAACTGTAATCGATAGGTACCTTCAGGGCAGAAGAATAACCGGGGAAGACTGGAACCCATTAGAAACAACAATCTGTCGATGGAGCCAGAAGGTATAAACATTTTCCTCAAAAATACATACAAATCATGCTATAAATACTCAGCATTTATAAAATAACGCAATAAATACCCTATAAAGTTCATTAAGGAAACTAACTTCATAGCTGGAGAATTTAATGAAGGGAGAAGTTGAAAGTCCACTGTAAATCTCAATAAAGAGGAGTATGCAATGCCTTAGCCTTAAATGTGGATAAATCCCCAGGGTCAGGTGAGATTTATCCCTGGCTGCTGTGGAGGCAAGAGAGGAGACTGCTGGTGCTTTAAACACTTAGGATTTGTAAAAACTTGCTGAACATAAATTAGGTTCCTGTTTACCAGAGGACAGCCAATCTATCTACTCTTTTTGAGGACAGCAGCTGGCAACGATAGACCTGTGAGCCTATCATCAGTGTTAGGGAAATTACTAGAGAAAAGCTGAGGGAGAAGATTCATGGTCATTTGGAATAACAAGATCTAATCAGAGACACCAATGTGACTTTGTCAAAGCCAGATCCTGCCTGACCAACCTGATTGCATTTTCCAGAGGTAATTGATGAGGGTAGAACAGTAGATGAGGTTTAGACGGACTTTGACAAGCTCCCTCAATGGTCCAAAAAGGTTAAACCCATGAGATCCTCCAAAGTTTAGCAAACTGGATACAAAACTGGAAATGCGAAAGACTGCAGGTGTTGGGATCTGGAGCGAACAATCAGAATCAGCTTTAATATCACCGGTATATGTCATGAAGTTTGTTCTCTTTGCAGCAGCAGTACAATGATAATAGAAAACACCTATTATGGTAAGTATATATATATAAAATAGTTAAATTAAATAAGCAATTCAAAAATAGAAATAAAAAAGTAAGTGCCATGAAATTTGTTAACTTTGTGGCAGCAGCATAATGCAATACCTGTATATGTGTATAAAATATATTAACTATTTTATATATATACAGAAACTTAAAAAAAATGTAGTGAGGTAGTGTTCAATGGTTCAATATCCATTCAGAAATCAGATGACAGAAGGGAAAAAGCTTTTCTTAAATTATTGAGTGTGTGCCTTCTGGCTTCTGTACCTGCTTCCTGATGGTAGCAATGAGAAGAGGGCACGTCCTGGGTGATGAGGGTCCTTCATGATGGATGATGCCTTTTTGAGGCATCTCTCCTGGATACTATGGAGGTTAGTGTCTATGATGCAGCTGACTAAGTTTACAACTCTCTGCAGCTTACCTCAATTCTGTGCAGTAGCCCCAAAGCATCCCCACACCAGGTGACAATGCAACCACTTATGATCTCCCGGATACATCTGTAGAAATTTGCAAGTGCCTTTGGTGATGTAACCATATAACCATATAACAATTACAGCATGGAAACAGGCAATCTTGGCCCTTCTAGTCCGTGCCGAACTCTTACTCTCACCTAGTCCCACTGACCTGCACTCAGCCCATAACCCTCCATTCCTTTCTTGTCCATATAGTTGTCCAATTTAACTTTAAACGACAACATCGAACCTGCCTCAACCACTTCTGCTGGAAGCTCGTTCCACACAGCTACCACTCTCTGAGTAAAGAAGTTCCCCCTCATGTTACCCCTAAATTTTTGCCCTTTAACTCTCAACTCATGTCCTCTTGTTTGAATCTCCCCCGCTCTCAATGGAAAAAGCCTATCCACGTCAACTCTATCTATCCTCCTCATAATTTTAAATACCTCTATCAAGTCCCCCCTCAACCTTCTACGTTCCAAAGAATAAAGACCCAACTTGATCAACCTTTCTCCGTAACTTAGGTGATGAACCCAGGTATCATTCTAGTAAATCTTCTCTGTACTCTATATATTTTGTTGAGATCTTTCTTACAATTTGGTGACCAAAGCTGTACACTATACTCCAAATTTGGCCTCACCAATGCCTTGTACAATTTCAACATTACATCCCAACTCTTATACTCAATGCTCTGATTTATAAAGGCCAGCATATCAAAAGCTTTCTTCACCACCCTATCTACATGAGATTCCACCTTCAGGGAACTATGCACAATTATTCCTAGATCCCTCTGTTCTACTGCATTCTTCAATGCCTTACTCAGTGTACCAACTCTTTGCAAACTCCTAATGAACTATAGCCACCATCATGCCTCCTTTGTAGTTGCATCAATATGTTGGGCCCAGGTTAGATCCTCAGAGATATTGACACCCAGGAACTCAGAATTGTTCACACTTTCCACTTCTGACCCCTCTATGAGGACTGGTGTGTTGGAGGAACCCAGAAGTTAAGTACCACCTTTCGGGGAAAAATTAGTAAATTTTTCAGATAGAAACCTGGCATCAGGTGTTTATCAGAAATTGGTGCTGGGTCTTTTGCTGCTTGTGATACACCCGAATGATATCAGAATCAGAATCAGGTTCATTATCACCGACAAGTGCAGTGAAATTTGTTAACTTAGCAGCAGCAGCAGTTCAATACAATACTTAATACAGAAGAAGAAGAAGAAGAAAAAATAAAATAATAATAATAAATAAGTAAATCAATTACTGTATATGTATGTTGAATAGATTAAAAATCATGCAAAAATTGAAATAATATATATTAAAAAGTGAAGTGTGTGTATGTATACATACATATATACTAAAAAAGTGGACGTGGATGTAGGAGGCATGATCAGCAAGTCACTCAAAGATTAGTGACATCATCAGTATTTTGTATGTAGGTAGGGAAGTCTTCTGCCATGTTAGTGAAATGGACTGGTAAATAGGACGGCACAATAGGGTAGTAGTTAGCACAACACTTTACAATGCAAGTGAGCGGGTTCAATTCCCACCATTGCCTGTAAGGAGTCTGTATATTCTCCCCGTGACCGTGTGGGTTTCCCCCATGTGCTCCTGTTGACTCCCACAGTCCAATGACGTACCGGTTGGTCTTTGTAAGTTGTCCCATGATTAGGCTAGGATTAAATCAGGAGATTGCTGGGCAGCATGGCTCGAAGGGCCAGAAGGGCCTATTATGCCTTGTATTTTAGGTGTAATAACAAGGCTTGGACAAGTACCATGATGGTTGTTTTTTGGGAAGCATTGATGAACAGAGGGAGTTTTGAGTACAAGTCCAGAAATCCTTGAAGGTGCCATCATAAGTAGACAACATAGTTAGGGAGGCACATGGGATGCCGGCACTCGTTGGGCAGGGTACTGAATACAAGACCACGGAAGTTACGTGACTTCATGACCAAAAGACACACTGTAGAAGTGGAATTAGGCCACGTAGCCCATCAATTCTTCCCTTTTATTCAGTCACGGTTGATTCTGATTTTCAACCCTAGTTTCCTGCCCTCTCCCCATAATTCTCAACCACCACCCCCCTTGCTAATCAAGAACCCATCAATCTCTGCCTTAAATACAGACAATGACTTGGTCTCCATGGCACTCTGCGGCAACATATCCCACAGATTCACTGAAGAAATTCCTCCTTATCTCAGTTCTAAAGGGATGCTTCTTTATTCTGAGGCTGCACCTCAGATCCTGGACTCTCCTACCAATGGAAACAGCTTCTTTAACGCCAATCAATCCAGGCATTTCGGTATTTGGTAGGTTTCAATGAATTTACTTCTCAAATTTTTGAGTGCTTCAACAGGTAAAACTTTGGTTAGGCCTCTACCAGAGTACTAGGTGCATTTATGGGTGCCTCTCTGTAGGAGGAATGTTGCACTACTAGAGAGGGTGTTAAGGAGATTCACTGGATAATTCCAGGAATGGAATATCTTGATTGTTAGGAGAGAGAGGAGAAGATGGGTCTGTTCTCCCTATAGCAGAGAAGCTGAAGAGGGTACTTGATTGAGGTATATAAAGTTAGGATTGACTGCGGGAACCGGTTTTCCATATCAGAGGTAAGTACAACTAGAGGGCATGCATTAGGAAGAGAGGGAAAGAACCAGAGGGGATATGAGGGAATCCTTCATCACCCAGGGAGTGGTGAATACCTTTGACACACTGCCTGTGAAAATGGTTGGGTGAGGTTGCTGACAGCTTTTAAGAAACGTCTAGCTGAACACTTGAATTGTTCATATAGAGAAAACCATGGACCAAGTGTTGGAAGATGGGATTAGTGCAGATGAGCGCCCACTGGTCAGCAGGGATGTGATGGGCCAAGTGTCCTGTTTCATTGCTGTATGTCTCTATGATTCCAACTATTCTTTGTTTATTTCTGTACAAATTTTCCCCTTCAACTAGTAACTAACTTCATAGACGTTTCTATTGACATTGCTTTCGCTATTCCTTCATGCAGTGCAGTCCAGATAATAATAACAATGCATAAAGTACTCCTCGGGTTATTTTGCCAATTA
Source organism: Mobula birostris (assembly GCF_030028105.1). Classification (NCBI taxonomy): domain Eukaryota; kingdom Metazoa; phylum Chordata; class Chondrichthyes; order Myliobatiformes; family Myliobatidae; genus Mobula; species Mobula birostris. Next base: position 12,566,043 of record NC_092401.1, read on the forward strand.
CCTTAAATCTTTCTCTTTGTTTACAGACCCTTTCACTGGGTTCTGCCTATTTTCTTAGCAATTTTCAAAGCTCCCATTAACCCTCCCTTTAATCTTCTCCACTGGAAGGCAAACAACTCCAGGCCTTGTCATTGTTCCTTCCCAGAGTGGAAGGTCCAATTTTCTGTGGTTTTTGGGGTAACCGTAATTCTGGAATTTACATAATAGAAGCACTAACACAGCGCTGTTAATTGTACTGAACAGTGGCCCTCTATTATTCAGTCTGACAGCTAAACAGTACCTCATCCACACCGTAGTCTCACATGACCATCACAGCAATTAAAACTGTCTTGACCCCTGTGCCACAATGTTACACTCTGAGATTGTCATCACAGTATCTGTCAAGACTTTCTACAATGCCTCAATATGGTCCTTCAAAGTAAAAGGAAAGTGAAATATTAAACCCATTTAAATTTATTTCTGTGAAGGGCACTTTTCAGCGTATCAAATGTTGAAAGGAAAGAAAAATATAAAGAAGGATTGCAGTGCACTTCATTCCACTACACTGCATTCTTGTTAAGTGAATAATTCTGTTAAGTGAGCAGGAATTGATAATCCAAGTCATTTCATGGCTTCACCTGCTGGGCTCATTCCTGTTAAAGTCAATCTGTTTCGGCCACAGATGACTGCAGAGAGAGAAAGGAATCCTGTCTTACAAGTCATGGGATGTTACCTGCGATATCACATGACCAGCTCACCTTGAGCCTCACCAAAAGTTCTTCTGGCCCCAACTTTCAAGAATCTTGTTGATATTATCTCCCAAATTGCATTTCAAGCTGATTTTTTTTTGGCAGTATTATAAGCAGCACAGATCTGGGAGAAGAATAAGGTGCATGATGGGACTCACACCACAATGAACAATGCCAGTCTATTCGGACAACAGGCTAATTAAAACGCCAATTTAAACATACACTACAGCAACATTTCCCTATAAGGACAGGGGTTTTTTTCAGAAAAATGCAATGAGTGGAGGATTGTTCATATAAACTCTTTGTAAAAATTCACAGCACTTCAAAGTTCATCCAGACCATATATCTTCTTACAGCTACCATCAGGAAAGAAGTGCAGAAGAATGACGTTCCATAGCACCAGTTCCCAGAGCAAAATCGGAATCAAAATCAGGTTTAATATTATCGGCACATCATGAAATTCATTGTCTCTGCAGCAGCAGTACAATGTAATACATAATAATGGAAAAAAGCGTGAATTACAGTAAGTATTATATATGTATGTATTATTACACGTATAAATTTAATTAACTAAGACCATAAGATCATTCTGAGGCTGTGTCCTCTTGTCTTAGACTCCCCACTATAGCTAACCTCCTCTCTACGTCCACTCAATCAAGACCTTTCAACGTTAGATAGTTTTCGATGAGGTCACCCCTCATTCTTCTGAATTCCAGTGAGTAGAGGCCCAGAGCCATCAAAAGCTCCTCATATGACAAATGTTTCAATCCCAGAACCATTGTTGTGAACTCTGTTTGAATCCTCTCCGGTGTCAGCACATCCTTTCTTAGCTAAGGGGCCCAAAACCGCAAAACAAGTAGTGCCAAAACAGAAATTAAAAATTTCTGGCTTCAATGCACATTCAGGAATCTGATGGCAGAGGGGAAGAAGCTGTTCCTGAAACATTGAGTGTGTGGCTTTAGGCTTCTATACCTCCTTCCTGATGATAGCAATGAGACAAGGGCATAACCTGGGTGATGGGGGTCCTTAATGATGGATGCTGCCTTTTTGAGCCATCAGCTTTTAAAGGTCTCCTTGATGCTGGGGGAGCTAGAACGCATGATGTAGCTAATCTATTACCAATTAACTCTATTTATACCTGTCTATACATGCACCTATAACCTAAAACAATCTATTATAACTTTAGTTGTTCCAACCTGTTCCATAGTCAAAAAAAAGTATTGTCACTGTACCATTGAAAGATCTTCAAACTGACTGGGTAAATGCCCAGTCTGTTTACAGCAGCCTGATTTTGGAAAGATATACTGACAAAAACAATTCCATAAGCAGTACCAAGGAATCTTGAGGAACAAACAAAATGCTAGAGGTCCTGATGAAGGGTCTCGGCCCGAAATGTTGACTGTACCTCTTCCTAGAGATGCTGCCTGGCCTGCTGCATTCGCCAGCAACTTTTATGTGTGTTGCTGGAGGTACTCAGCAGGTCAGACAGAATTGGTGGAGGGAAATAAAGAATTTGGGCCGAGACCCTTCATTGGAACTGGAAAGAAAAGGGGTAGAAGGCAGAATGAAAAGGTGGGGGAGAGGGGAAGGAACACATCTGAAGGGACAGGTGGATTAAATTGTGCAATATCACCAACTACCACAGTCAAGATGGCAGCAGCAAACAACGATTCCTCAGGCAACATCTTCCATTAAGCCAATCTCTCCAATTGTTTCGACTTCTGCATGTCTTCTTGTCTTGATGGTGTTTCTCAAACTGTTGGAGCCTGTGATGTGCAGTTTGGAGTTTGATCAGATGATCTAGCACTCTGCTGTCCCCGGGGAGGATCGAGAGTGGGAGCTGCCTCGTGGAGAAGACCAGAGACGGGGTGTGGGGCCATGGTCACTCAGGAGGACTGAGTTTCAGCAGCAACTCTCCTCAATTCTGATGGGAAGATATTTTCAAAATTCTAAGATTTAGGTGATTATTGAACTGCAGTTTATATTGGTTTCCTTCTGCTTTCTGTGATTTCTTCCTTGTTGTCAGTTGGTGGGTTGGGGTTCTGGGTGGGCGATATGTTAGTTTTTGTGCTAGGGAGGGGTTGGGGATTTGGGCTCTGGTGTTCTTGTTAGTTTTGCTGTGCGAGAGATCTGTTAGTTTTTGTGTGTGAGAGAGGGGATTTGGGGATTGATGCGACTGTCACTGGTTTTGTTTGCAAGGGATGGGGTCGGGGGTTTAATGTTATTGTCACTTTTTTTGCAAGGGATGGGGTTGGGGATTTAATGTTATTGTTACTTTTTTTGCAAGGGATGAGGTTGGGGGTTTGGGGTCTTTGATGCTCTAGCTGCTGTTTTTTGTATGGGGACCTGTTAGTTTTTTGTGTGGTAAAAGTGATGGGATGCGGGGGGGCGGTGGGGGAGGGGGTGGGGGGTTGTTGTTTTTTTCTAATGACTCCTGTGTTTTTTCTATATTTCGTGGGTATCTGGAGAAGATGCATATCAGAGTTGTATTGTGCATGCATACTTTGACAAAAATGAACCTTTGAACATTTTCCCACAGCAGGGACATCGAACATTAACTCTGTCTTTCTCTCTTCACGGATGCTGCTGACTGACCTGATGAATAGTACCAAAAGTTTCTGCTTTTATTTCAGATCTCAGATCTGCAATATTTTAGTTATTTGATGTTTATGTCCTTAATTAATCAAGGATCCTATAGCAGTTCCAGTAAAATATTAAATTGATTTAGCTTTCCACAGCGTTACGATGCACACACGACGACACCAGCTTTCGGAGTTTACACGCTCCGACTGTCTGGAATATGGATAGCTGGTTCTGCCCCTTTAATGATTCAGGCCTGCCCTATTGGCGGCTACGTTTTGGCGCCAGAATTTTAACTATTTAAAGAGCATGTGACCTGAGGTGCTCAATCATCAGTTCCATTTCAGATTCGCGTCTAGCAACTAGAGCTCTATACTCATTTCAGTCTCATGTTGTGTCTTGATTCTAGTCTCGGACACTCGAGCACTTAGGCCTTCACCATCCTCAGCAAGGTCTCTTGTCACACACAGATGCTACTTGATCTGTTGAGCATTTCCACCATTTTCTGGTTTTGTTGCAGATAACCGGCATCTGCTGTTTTCATTTTGATTTTCATTATCTGAGCTCCAGGTGACTAGAGCAGGGGTTCCCATCTGAGGTTCACAGACCCCTCAGTTAATGGTAGTGGTCCATAGTACAAAAGAGGTTGGGTACCCGTGGACCAAAGTCAAGGTAAATTTGGAGGCTATCTTGCATAGAATTCGGAAATACTAGATCAGACACTGGCTCTTCAAAGTGTTGAGTATTTAATAGTTCAGTAATATTTGAGCAATCGTGTGTGTGTATATATATATATAGTTTGATTAAGTATTCTTGTTCATGTAAATAATTAATTATGGGTTATATGTAAAAATACATCGTCACGCTGCCACGTGATACGTCAGTGCCTTGCTTAAAGTAAAATTCAAAGTTACACACATGCTTTCGGACTCCTTTTGAATTAGTTTAATGGTTTGAAGTTACAAAACATAACACAAAGAAGTACTGATAGGAGCTTCAAACTCTCTGCCCATTGAACATTATTTGTTATCACTGCTTTACTTGACAACGGGGCACAAGGATGAACATTGTAGAACATTGAGAAGTCAGTGAGGCATAACTGGAATCAAGCCGGTGCTCTTTTCCACTCAGTACAGCAAACCCTTTAACAACATCAAAATAGACAATGTCTGAAAGGAGCGGGAACTGTTGCAAATATTTTGCAGTCAGAGACTATGGTTTCAATTCCTTTCAGTATATGAGAGGGAACAGCACTGATTTTCAAGGAGAAAGTGGGAGCAGGACGAGTGTGAGATGGAGTGGAAGTGGGCAAATGAGTCAGGACTGGAATGGGTGGATGGAGAGCCAACCTGGAGAAGCTGCAGGGTGGGTACTTGCTAGCGGGAGGGCTGTCGAGGAGATAAGGAGGTGAGGTAGGCCAACTAGTTCAAAAAGGGATGACCAGTTTGGTGCACATCAAGCCTCTATGAGAAACAAAGTGGAGATGCACAAATAATCTGTTACCGCAATGGTAGGTTGAGGAATGAAATGGTCAGGCAAACTATCTTCTTTGAACTAAGACAATGGAATGATTCAGACCCACTGTGAAATGAGTCAGAATTAGGCCTGTCACCTAACCGGGATGAGGATACTTCCAACAGAGAATGCTGAATTTCTGGAGAGTCTGAGGCATTTAAAGAGAAGGGTAGATAAATGTTTGAAAAATTGTGGAATTAAAAGTTAGGTGGAACGGGCACAGAAGAAAAGTTGAGGCCAGTATGAATCAGATTATATTGAATGGTGGAGCAGGCTTAAGGAGCCAAGTGGCCTACTCCTGCTCCTACTCTCTTGTGCTTCATTTCTCTCTGCTATTCTGGTTCCAACCTAAATTCTGAACCCAAATTTCAGTCCCATCTACACCACATCTTCATGCGGAGACATTGGTCTTTTTTATATATAAAACAATTTTTAAGTTTTATTAACATATTTACATTGTTCTCAGTTCAATATTTACAAAATGTAGATCTAATTAAAACATTGCCACTGTTGTCAAAGATGCACTCCAGCCCCTGTGACACCCAACAATCATGGAAGGCCTGGTGAGACAATGGACACCACGCTTTACCTCACCCAGGAACCCCAAGGACAGACATTGTTATGTTTTGGAACTACAACAACATTAAACTAACTCAAAGGAAGTCATGGGTATCCGGATCTAAGTTTGAGTTTATGAGGAGTGATTGATAAGGTTGTGCCCTAAGTCAATTTTAGAAAAGCTAGCACATTTATTTTTCCTACATTTACACACTTAGTCCAGCGGTCGTGGTGCATACAGATCCTTTCTTTGTAAAAGTCGGTGTCTTGGACCTCCAGTAAGTGTTCCACTGCAGGGGTGATTGGTAAGTCTGTGGCCTAAGGTAGAAAGAGATGAGATATTAAATTCAAACTTCCTGCATTTTCACTCAAAGAGTTGAACTTCATGTGCATGTAACCAGAGCTTTATAGCTCATCTCCTTCTACCTAAGGCCACAAACTTATCAATCACACCTGCTGTGGACCACCTGGCAGTCCAAGACACTCTCATTACATGCACGTGCAGTTCAACTCTGTGAGTGATTACGCAGAAAGCTTGAAGTTAATAACTCATCTCCTTCTACCTTAGGCCACGAACTTGTCAATCGGCCCTGCTATGGACCACTTCTACGGACCACTTCTACAAAGGAGGGATCCGTATGCTCCACGACCGCTGGACTAAGTGTGTACATGTAGGAGGGGACTATGTTGAAAAATAAATGTGCTAGGTTTTCTAAAATTGACTCTTTCTACCTTAGGCCACGAACTTATCAATCACCCCTTGTACTTTAAGCAGGTCCCCACATATTCTGTGGTAGTGTGATGACGTATGTAATTCACGTAATTATACATACAGCCCTAAATGAATTGTTTAAATAAACAAGAATGTTTAATCAAACAATATATTTATAAGATAATTCAAATCTTTCCAAAATATTAAATAAACAACACTCTTCCCTGCTTATCTATAAATTCCAACTCAAAGAGAATGCATTCCTACTATTTAAATAGTATAGCATACTGTATAACACAACTACTCTACACAGACATCCTCAACGTAGTAAATCTTAAATTGTCCCATTCAGGCCTAGAGATTTAATCATTGTGGAGGATTTCTTACTCTTGAGGGATAATGACTTTACTGACAATGGGGGTGGGGGTGGTGTGGGTCACCCTGCTTGCCAGGGGAGACTTGTGGCTGTGAAATAATCTCGGGTTCTGTGACCTCCTGCGTGGTGGTTGTAGGAGTTGACCCTGAGACTGATGGTGTTAGCCACCTTCCTCCTTGCTTTTCCTTCTCATTTGTGTATCTTGATCTTGGGAAGGTCTATTGAGTTCACCAGAGTATTCTCTTATTAATCCTTATATTGCTGCCTTTGCAATCTGATCTTTCCTCTTGGTTTCCTCATCCACAACATCATCTGACGAATCTTCTGTTGTCATATCTCCATCGACTCTTTTCTTTTCGACTTTCTATTCATCCATCTGGGCTTTGGTGTTTGCATTTGCTTTTCCGATCAGATTTTTGTCTCACAGTTGAAGTTCATTCAATAACCTTCATGCATACAGAATAGATTCTGGTTCTTTATACTCACAAAAGCTGAATGCTTGCAACTATCTTGAAGCTCCTTGAAATTTCTTCTGTATATAACCAAACTACATCTTGCAAGTAACTGCCTGATTAACACATCAGAAGCTTTCTCAGATATGTCGCCTACAAAAACTGTTGTAGTCGGACCACTGCTTTCATTACTTTCACGATTCTTCTGAGCAGCATGGTCCTTCCTCGGTCCAATATGCTTTCCAAACAGAGGCTCAGAGGGTGGCACCATCACCTGTTTGCCTTCTATCGGGGAACAGTTCATGGTGTACGGCATGGAGATAGTCCTGGCATCATCTAGTACATTTAGTAATCACTTTTAGTAGGCTTCACTGCAGGGAATGTGGCATGAAAATTGTGCATAGATCTCCATGCACAATTGCCACTAACACTCACACCCCACAACGGTGTTCCTCCTATTTTCTAATCTCATATGTGCTCAATGTGGCTTGTTGGTTGCTGTATTTCACTGTTTCCAATGACATTCCCACAGGAATTATTTTTTCCTCCAGTATAAGTTCTTAGTTGAATATCTGCAGGCTTCAGTTTAGTATCTTTGAAATGCCGTTCAACTCATTTTCTGAAATGACTGAAACAGTTGAGCCCGTGTCTAATTCAATTTTAATTAATTTGCCGTTCAGTTCTGGAGCAAGCCATGAGACCTTAAGACCATAAGATATAGGAACAGAAGTAGGCCATTCGGCCCATCGAGTCAGCTCTGCCCATCGAGTCAGCTCAATCACGGGCAGATCCAATTCTTCAGTCATCCCTACTCCCCTGGCTTCTCCTCATACCCTTTGATTCCCTGGCTAATCAAGAACCTATCTATCTCTGCCTTAAATACACCTAATGACTTGGCCTCCACAGCCACTCATGGCAACAAATTCCACAGATTTACCATCCTCTGACTGAACTAATTTCTCCACATCTCTGTTCTAAATGGACGTCCTTCAATCCTGAAGTCATGCCCTCTTGTCCTAGACTCTCCTACCATGGAAAATAACTTTGCCATATCTAATCTGTTCAGGCCTTTTAACATTTAGGATGTTTCTATGTGATTCCCCCCTCATTTTCTTGAACTCCAGGGAATACAGCCCAAGAGCTGCCAGACATTCCTCATTTTGTAACCCTTTCATTCCTGGAATCATTCTCGTGAGTCTTCTCTGAACCCGCTCCAAAGTCATTATTTTTTTTTGTCTGCCAGAGCCTTGGCGACTACTTTTCAAATGGTTGTCTTGGAGGATAGATTCTGTGAGTGGTCCCCCACGTCCTTCTCACAGCGCAGTCTTTTTTTTAACGAGGCCAAGTTGTGAGCTCGACGCTCAACCCGACACGGATGGAAAGCGTGCCTGGGAGCAGCTGGACTGGGTTCGAACTCGGGAACCTTTGCTCCGGAGTCCAGTGCTGATGTCACTGCGCCACCAGCCGGACAAAGTCATTAATCCTTTCTAAAATAAGGAAACCAAAACTGCACACAATACTCCAAGGGTGGTCTCACGAGTGCCTTCTAGAGCCTCAACATCACATCCCTGTTCTGCGTTCGCCTTTTTCATTACCAACTCAACCTGGAGGGTATCCTGCACAAGGACTCCCAAGTCCTTTTGCACCTCTGCATTTTGAATTCTCTCCCTATCTAAATAATAATCTGCCCATTTATTTCTTCCACCAAAGTGCTTGACCATACACTTTCCAACATTGTATTTTACTTGCCATTTCTTTGCCCAGTCCCCTAAAACTAACTCTGTCTGCAGCCTCTCTGTATCCTCAACACTACCCGCTCCTCCACCTATCGTTGTATCATCGGCAAATTTAGCCTCAAATCCATTAATCCCATAGTCCAAATCATTGACATACATCATAAAAAGCAGCAGTCCCAACACCGACCCCCGTGGGACTCCACTGGTAGCCGGCAGCCAGCCAGAGTAGGATCCCTTTATTCCCAAGCCATATTGCTTGTCTATTGTTAATTTTCACACTGAAAATCTTAAGGCTACACAGTCCTGTGTCTCTCTCACCAGTATCAGATTTTTCATCAACAGCATGCATATAACTCCAACTTGACTTTTTGGCTTTTTCTCTTCCCTGTGCAGTCCATTTATTTCTGTCTGCCCAACATGCTCTTTATGTGTGTCCTACTTTGTAGCATTTTTGCAAGTTTCACCTTTAAACCTGCATTTAGTTGGTGAATATGTGCCTCTGCCACAACAGTAATGTGATTTCTTCAGCCAGGCTGGTTTCTGTTTAGATTTAGCAATTTTGTTCATGCTCACTTTCATTTCCAACTGCAACTCAATTGAATCTCTGTCTGCAGTTTCTACTGGAACAGCAATTTCAACTGCTCTTTTAAATGTAAGTTGTGCTTCTGTTAGGAGCTGCTTTTGAGTGGTTTCTTGTAAGATTCCACAAACTAAACAATCTCAGTGCATCATTAAGCTCATTACCGAACTGACAATGTTCAAACAATCGCTTCAATTCAGCCACATACACTGAAGAGGACTCCCCTTCCTTTTGATTCTGTTTATGAAATCTAAATTGTTCTGCAATCAATAATGCCTTTGCTTCTGCTACTTTTACAATAGCAGCAATGCTCATTTCTGTTGGTTTGATTGGAAGGGCAGACCTTTAAACCCAATGCACGAACCATCATTGGTACTCATTTCTCATTGGCTATTTCATGTACTTTAAGATATTGTTGAATTAACTCAGTATATATATTCCAGTTATCTTTTGTGTAATCAAACATTTCAATTTTTCCAACACAGCCAGCCATTTCTGCTTTTTTTAATGATTATTATCACCCTGTACTCACTCTATATCAACCCATGAACTCCTCCATTTCCTGCCCTTTTTTTAACTCGAAAGTCTGCACATGCCGAGTGTGTATCCTACTTGCCGTTCCTCACTTCATTTTTTTTTCAGTCCAGACATCTTGCTGCGCTTCAACAAGTTGATAGCTATCTCGGGTTTGTTTTAAAAATAGCACATCACTAATGTTATGATTTGTAACTTTAAAGCATTAAGCTAATTCCAAAGAAGATGCAGGAGTCCAGGAATGTGGGTCTAACTTAGTGTTTACTTTAAACGAGCTACACATGCATCACGTGGTTCTGTGTAGAAGTATGCAATTCACACATTTATACATATAACACGTAATTAAATATTTAAACGAAGGGGAATGCTTAATCAACTGTTATATTTACAAGATTATTCAAATATTACTTAAATATTAAACACACAGCAGATGTATCCTTGGAAGAAGGGCAAGCAAGTTAGATCAGACAGCCTCACAAACATGAGAAAAACTGCAGATGCCAGAACTCCAAAGCAACACACACAAAATGCTGAAAGAACTCATCAGGCCAGGCAGCATCTATAGAAAAGAATAAATAGTCCATGTTTTGGGCCGAGACCCTTCATCAGGACTCCTGAGTATATATGATACATGAGTCCTGATGAAAGGTCTCGGCCAAAAACATCAATTGTTTACTCTTTTCCATAGATCAGACAGCCTGTAGCCAAGACTTACTGCATGGGTGCAACCTTGGCCAAGTTTAGTATTAGGTTGACGAAGAGGTCCCCCAAAACAAATCATCCCACCTCACCCTTCCATATTGAGTGCAGAGACAACAGAAGACTGGGATTGAAGTAACCTTGATTCAGAATCAGAATCGGAATCTTTTAAAAATTTCCCTTCTTCCTTTAAACGTATACCCTTTGTTTTTAGACTTCTCCACCCTGAGGTGAGACTCGGGCATTGCCATGCTGGCTATGGTGAGTAAGTGCAGATGGCACACACCACAGCCACGGAGATGGAAGTTCTGTCAATACCAGCTCATTGAGTCCAATGTTGAGCTCAGCCACCAGGCAAATCCATTCTATTCTTTCCCTCCTCCAGCTTAACCAGCATCTACTCCAAATCCACCCACATCTGAACCACACCAGCAGGAAGCCTGCAATGTAAACATCTGGAATTAGTACAGAGCAGATTCACTGGGTTAACTCAGGACTTACATAGACTATGGTTTGAGAAAAATTTGACCAAGTGGAAACTTTCTTCAATGATGTTTAAAACACCTCATTGAAAACTATTACACTTTGAGAGGAATTAAGACGATTGCTGTTCTTCCCCATGTTGAAAGTCCGAAGGGGTATTATCTCGTGATCATGAGCTGCATATTTAGGATGAAGATGAGGAGACATTTCTTCACCCAAGGCTCATGAATCATTCAAATTCACTGCACCAGAGGGCTGTACATATTTAAGGCTGAATGATTGATTCTTAAACTAATGGATACAAAGATTAGTAAGAGAGTGAAGAGGCTAAAGATTAGCCAATACTTTTGAAGTATAGTTACACTCTCACACTGCAACCTCACACAGACATTAATGTGATAACAGCCAGATTGTCTAGCAATATTGATTGAGTGAGAAGATTCTAACCATAACATTGGCAGAACATTTCAGTATCTCGTCTCAAGGTCTTGCCTGTGACAATGCGGCACTCTCTTGGTACTGGAAACACTGATTCAGCTGCAGCCATGCAGAAAACTGGATTTTATCTCCCAGTTGCCAGTGTTAGGAAGGACAGGTTTCTGAGAGGCATCAGTGAACGCTACCAGGAACGAAGGTGGGGGCTGCGCAGAAAGAGGCTCTGTGCTCCCCAGATAAGCTGCTGGAACTGGATCAACAAGAAGGTACTGGACTGTACCACACACACATACACAAATGCATGGATGCACGCCATCTGTGAATGTAAAATAACGCACACTTTGCCTTCCCTGCGCGTGGCGAGACACACAGCCCTCTCGGCATGTGAAGGCACTCACACAACCCTCTCTGGTTAAGGAAGGCAACACTCGTGCGATCAAGTTGAAATACCGCGTTCGCTTTTCTGCCCCTCTCCTATATCTAGGTACCACCCAGGACGCCCAGTCTGTGTGACCTTCCTGTGTTAATATAGAGACTGTCGGGTCAGAGAGCAAGATCACTCCCTCACCGTCTCAGTGCAAGGGAAATGTTCATCCTTTCTGTTCATCGTCAGGAGATGCCAGTTGGATCAATGCCCTCCACTCTGTGTGCTTCTGACAGTGATGTATGAACTCATTTCTTTTCTGACACCAAAATACTCTGTGAATCAGTGACTCAATTAATTGAATATTCAAATACATTACATCATCAAAACTACTGATTAGTTTCCTGGCAGTTGATGGGTTATCAGTACATGTGCAGTATTATCCGACCTCTATGTCACAATACATATGAGATCACAGGATAATTATGGAGGAAGAAAAGCTCGTGGGTGATTTCAATTCCTGGGGGTCAACGTGAAATAAATCCTGGCGTAAATGCTCAGCAGATCAGACAGCGTATGTGGAGAGAGAAGGAAAGCTTTTGTCACTGCATGTGGAAGGCTGCTCTGGCCCGCTACATAAACAAGGAAGGAAGTTTTCATCAGAGCACCACAGTATTGCAACTGGTAGGAGGTGTTGGCTCACTGTTCCAGAGACACCGGTTCAATCTTGATATCTGCTGTCGTCCGAGTGGAGTCTTCAACGTCTCCCTGAGTCTCCTTCGGTTACTCCAGATTCCTTCCCACAACCCAGAGATGAGCGTGCTCATGAATTGGTCACTCTTAATCGTCTCAAGTGTAACGGGCAAAAGAATCAAAGAAAAAATAAGTTGTGAGATAGAATAAATTGCAGAGAAATGGGAAATAAGGAGAGAGGGATTGGGGCTGAGAGGATAGCACCACTGGGATCTGGTATGGGCTGAATGGCCTCTCTTTCTAAGACAGAGTAAGTAAGATTAAAGGTGGAAGATATTCACCATCTAGGAACAGTTTGAGTGTGAATGGAAGAATAAATAATTTCAGACAATGGTGCCATGATACCCTCTTGTAAGCCAAACAAAGACCCTGTTTAGACCGCAGTCATCCACTTCTGATTCACACTCCAAACACTGCTGGGCGTTCATCACACACCAAAGTTCAAAGTAAATTTATTACCGAAATAGATATCTGTCACCATGTACTATCCTGAGATTCATTTTCTTGCAGGCATTCACTGTAAATATGAAAAAAATACAATAGAATCGATGAAAAAACAGACACAACAAGATGGAAAAACAACCAATGAGCAAAATATAACAAACTGTTCAAATTAAAAAAGACAAACTAATAATAATAATAAATTATCAAATATTTATCAAAAGTACATAATAAAAATAACAAATTCAAAATGATAAATGTAGAAAATGCCAAGAAAAAACAGAAGCAATCCAACACATTACAGGATCCTGTAGCAGTTTAACGCAATCTGATTACTTACACAAGCACAATAAGTGGCAATCATCATTAGTCAAAATCTTGCTTTAAAATACGAGCCCACAAATTAAATCATACTCTACTATAAATGCAAGCCTGATCCAGTTTTAGAGTCAGGATACCACAATTTATATTATGACTGATCAGTTATTACAGTTTGGACAATCCATAATAACCGTCTGGATATAATAATATAGGATAAACAAGCAAGAACAACTTGTTTAATAGATATCGCCATTTCAAACACACACACCATACAGAAATCAATAAGTGAAAAACACCAGAAATATGCTGAATTAAAAGAGGAAATTGAAAGACATTGGAAAATGAACAGGGTATACACCATCCCAGTAGTAATCTCTACAACTGGTATCATCACAAAGTCACCACACAATAGCCTTAATCTATTAGGGCTACACTGTAACATCTATATAAATCTTCAGAAAGCTACAATACTAAATTGTCCGAGAGTTCATAACGATTGAGAAATGAGTGTGCTTGCCTATGCCCACACCTCAGGTTTTACCAGCTTGAGCTGAGAAAGAATTATCATTATTATTAATAATAATAAATATGCAATAAATATTGAGAAACTGAGAAGAAGAGACCTTGAAAGTTGGTCCATATGTTATGAGAACAGTTCAGTGTTGGGATGAGTGAAACTGAGTGAAGATGCTTCCCACCTCCACCACCAATCTCCCTCTCTCTGCTGCTGAGCGGTCTGCTCTCAGTAAAGAATCTTTGTACACTTGGACAGACCTTGGTATGCAGCCTCCAGATCACAAACTACCTACCATTTTTTAGTTCTTCAAACATAGAAACATAGAAACATAGAAAATAGGTGCAGGAGTAGGCCATTTGGCCCTTCAAGCCTGCACCATCATTCAGTATGATCATGGCTGATCATCCAACTCAGAACCCTGTACCAGCCTTCCCTCCATACCCCCTGATCCCTTTAGCCACAAGGGCCATATCTAACTCCCTCTTAAATATAGCCAATGAACTGGCCTCAACTGTTTCCTGTGGCAGAGAATTCCACAGATTCACCACTCTCTGTGTGAAGAAGTTTTTCCTAATCTCGGTCCTAAAAGGCTTCCCCCTTATCCTCAAACTGTGACCCCTCGTTCTGGACTTCCCCAACATCGGGAACAATCTTCTTGCATCTAGCCTGTCCAATCCCTTTAGGATTTTATATGTTTCAATAAGATCCCCCCTCAATCTTCTAAATTCCAACGAGTATAAGCCTAGTTGATCCAGTCTTTCATCATATGAAAGTCCTGCCATCCCAGGAATCAATCTGGTGAACCTTCTTTGTACCCCCTCTATGGCAAGGATGTTTTTCCTCAGATTAGGGGACCAAAACTGCACACAATCTCCAAACAAACATCTCTCCAACACTTTTCTGAAGTTTTGTCAGACAGACACCTCCCAATCTCCATCTAGCTACCAAGATTCACCAGCCACTCCCTTCCAACTCATCACGTGCAGCCTGTTTAAACCCAGTTCTAATCCACATCGAACCAGCCAGCCTCAACAAGTGGTTTCGGATCTTCAGCTACCTTGCTACCTTGTCATGTTTAGTACCTGTTCTCACTTGTTTTGTGACCCCTCATGCTTTATTACTTTTGCAGTCAATTATTAAATTTTTCATTTACCACTGAATCATCACTGTTCTAGTTTTTGATCAAGCCTCCTCTACATTTCCTGACAGGATGGGAAACCAGCAATTGATCCAATAGGGTTTGCTTGCCTGAAGGAAGTCATCGATCAACATGAGCACACAATCCAGAAGCAGCAAGAAACTATTAATCATCAGCTCACCACTCTCACCCAACTCTGTCTCAATACAGCAACCCTGCACTAGTCAGCCTCCTTTCTCAGAGCTGTGGATTCTGGTGCCCCAGTGCCATGACAGATGCCCAACCCAATGCCATAACTTCCTGGCCCAGTGGGTCTTACACTTCAAGCTCCAGTTATCTCTGTATGTTACAGACCAAGCCAAGGTTGCCTTCGGCATCTCTCTCTTGACTGGGCAAGTTCTGACCTGGGCTGTCACATAACTGGGATGATAAGACCCCCATTTAGAACTCATAAGAGGATTTCACTGCTGAGAAGTACCGGGTTTCTGACTATCCAGGAAGTGGATGGGAGGCAGCTGATCAGAAACTTTGCCTGCCTCATGATCGGTGCTGGATTAGGGAATTCGGGACCGTTGTGGTGGAGTGCAGCTGAAAGGCAGAAGCACTGTTGGCCCATTACTATCAAGACTTCTCAGAGTGCTTGAGAGAAGAGCTGTCTACCCAGGAAATGCCCACTGATCTTGAAAGGCTCATCACTCTGGCCTTATGGAATGACCTCAACCTCCCCCACCACCCCAGATATCAGCAAGAATCTCAGTCCCTTTCCCAGAACCATTTCAGGCTATAGTACCCTCGTTAGCAATGCCTCCACAACCCATAAAGTTAGGGAGATTTCCCTGAAGTTTCCAAAAGTGTGAGAGCAAGTGACAAAACAACTTGTGCACGTACCGCGGAGCCGCTGATCACCCATGCACCAAGTGCTCACTGCGTCTGGAAAACAGCACCACCTGCTGCACGTGAGGGGCTTTCTATTTGGGGAGGTTCCCCCGGGCTCTCATTGCAGCACCATAGCCCAACTCACACTCTCTGTCCTCCTCCACACCCCGATGGCCCTACACACACAAGCGGCTCAGTTGGATTCCAGTGCAGCAGGCAGCTTACAGGACTAGACCTTCTGTGTGAAGCTTTGACTCCTTATCAGACATATCTCTCACACCTTCCACATCACTGACAGATGCCCCTAGGGGTCTGGGATAATCGAAGCGCACACACGACCTGTACCTATGAGCACTGGAGAGCACAGCGAGTCCATCTATTTCCTCTTGCTCGACTTGTGTTATCCCTGGGTCACTTTGCCTGGTTATCTGGTTCACTGCAGAACTGGGGACCCACCAGCTCACCCACCTTGCCTGCAACCCTAGCTGACTTCACCCCATAAATCCATGGCGACACAGGAAAACCCTCGACCTCACTAAACTCCCACAGGAATACCATGGCCTTCAGTAAAATGGAAGCCAGCACTCTTCCACCTCACGGACGACACAACTGTGCGATTGATCCCCTCCCAGACACCACCCCTCCCCAAGGTCGTCTGAACTCCGTTCTCTGTCCTGAGACCCAAACCATGAATGACTACTCACCAAAGCACTACAGCATGTCTTCATTTGACCATCCCAGTCCCCAGCCGGTGCAGGATTCTTCTTTGTCTTAAAGAAAGATAGGGGTCTCCATCCCTATTGAATACTGTGGACTCAAAAAATCACATTAAGAACTGTTACCCTCTGTCCTTGATGAAGAGTGCATTTGAAACACTCTGCGGGACCCCAATCTTCACCAAACTGGATCTACAGAGTGCATACAACCTGATCCATATCCGTCAGGAGGTTGAATGGAAGATGGCGCTTATAACATCCACTGTTCACTATAAGTGTTTGGTGATGTGTTTTGGACTTTCCAACAGTCCAGCCATTTCCAAGTTTTCATTAACAAAATCCTCTGATATACCTACACAAGTATGCGTTCTTCTATCTTGAGAGCATCCCCCTCTTCTCCAAGGACCCCTAAGACCACATCTGTCACTTCCATTCAGTCCTTCAGCATCTCCTCGAAAACCAACTGTAGTGCAAAAGAGAGAAATGCCAGTTCCACACCCCAGTCATTTCCTTCCTAGGTTATGTCCTTTCACCCCAAGGCATAACCATGGGCTCAGAGAAGGCGCCTCCCATTGTTGAATGGTGCTGAGCCCATTCACTGTAACACCCACCGTACTTTTTGGGCTTCTTCAACTTCTACCACTGTTTGATCAGAAACTACGGCCAAATCACTGCTCCTCACCAAATCGCCTACCTCACGGATAATCTGGTCTGCTGCCATGGACCACACTTTCAAGGAGCTCAAGAGGCACTTCACCACCACTCTCCTTCTCCACCATCCAAACCCCTCGGGACCTTTTACGGTAGAGAAGGGCACATCTGACATAGGCCTCCTCTCACAAGAAGGATCAAGTGGGAAGGCACACACTGGTGCCTTCTCCTCATGCAGCTTCAACTCTACACAATGCTGTTATGGAGTTGGAGACAGAGAGCTACTCGCTATTGGAGAAATGGAGACATTGGCTGATAGGAAACACTGAGCCTGTCCTGATCTGGACTGACCACCAGGATCTCAAATCCATACAATACACCCACCAACTGATTCCATGTCAAGCTCGCTGGGCCCTCTTCTATGAGCAATTCCACTTCACCATCTCCTACTGACCCAGTTCCAAAGGCGGACGTCTTGTCATGACAGTTTGACTCAGCTGAAATGGGTATCGCCCTTCAGCCCACCATTCTATCCTCTCAAATCCTCTCCCTGATTGTGTGGGATCTTGAAAACCAGATCCACCTGACCTTACAGCACCAGCCTGCTCTAGCCGACACGCCTGACAATTGAATTTACATTCCAGTGGCAGTGCATTCCCGGGCACTCCACTCTTCACCCCTCTTCAGCCATCCAGGTAACGCCAGACTGGATTTTCTATAATACCAGTTCTGGTGACCTGCCATGACTGCAGATCTATATCAGATAGTGCCAGGGCGATCATGGATCATGGCAGTGGTGGAATGCTTCTCCAAGGTGGCTCATTTCCTTGCTCTCCCCAAATTTCCATCAGCTACCGAGATGGTGGACCTGGTTGTCCAACATGTAGTTCGCATCCATGGTGTCCCTCAGGTCAGACCTCATCCTACAATTTGTCTCCTGCTTCTGGCGAGCCTCCTGCTCCCTCCTCCGCACCTCAGTGAGTCTGTCTTCTGGCTATTATCGGCAGACCCATGGTCAGCCAGAGAGAGCCAATCATCAAATGGAGAAGTTTCTTTGCTGCCTCCAACTCTTCCACATGGAAGAATTATCTGCTATTTAGCAAGTGGTCTCACAATTTACATGCCTCCTTTCTCATGGGTATGTCACACTTTGAAATGATTCATGACCACCAACCCCCATTATTCCCCACAGAGGAAACATCGGTGGAGGTTCCATCCACCAGGGTCCTGGTTTGCCATCACTGGAATGCAAGGAAGAGGACACAGAGAACCTTCTTAACTGCCAACGGCTAGCAGTACGTATTCAGACTACCCCGGCCTGGGGAATATACCTGGCTGTCCATCCGCGATCTGCCCCTGCATATGGACTCCTTCAGGTTCTTGCACTGATTCATTGACCCCTTCGCATCAATCCAGTCACCCACTGTCTCCAGCTGCCACCATTCCTGATGATCACACCTACCTTCCAGCCTGTGGTCCATGGACGACTCAGCCCACCTGAGCCTGCACCTCAGGATGGTAGAAGATGGTCCAGAGTACACAGTTCACTGGTTGATGGGTTCACTTAATCGTGGACAGGGGTGTGCAGTACCTGGTTGACTGGGAAGAGTTTAGCTTAGAGGACAGGTCATCCAGTTTCACTTTGGATCCATTGCTCATTGAGAAGTTGCACCAGACCCACCCACATCGTGCTGGGTTGTCAGGTGCCAGGTGTAGGAGGGGCTTCCTGTCAGGCCTGCACATGCAGTCTCCTCCTAGTCTCCACCCAGCAAACAGGAATACAGCAAAGATTCCGGGGCACCTTGAGTGGCAGCAGAACTCTCAATGGGCACAATTAAATATTCTCGTTTCAGCCTGATTCTGATTCTGTCACTTGTGTCCAACGCATCACCTTCAGCTTTTTTAAACCCAGCTCTCATCCACAGTCCTTGTTCACCAGTTGAACCAGCCATCCTCAGCCGCTTGCTCCTAGCTTTCAGTCGCCTTGTCGCCTGTGGTGTTCAGTGTCTGTACTCCCTTGTTTCGTGGCCCCTCATAGCTTTTTATTTTTGAAGTCTGTTATTAAAGTTATCAATCATTGCTGAATCATTTCTGCTGCTCTGCTTTTGGGTCAAGCCTCCTCTACATTTCCTGATAAATTTAACTTCAAGTTCACTGTAAAGTTGAAGTTCATTGCAGCGGGCATACACACCCAGGGTGATAAATCCAATGACAATTAGCTTCTAGAAGCAGCAGCATACTATATTACAGAGGTGACAAATATAAATTACATTAACATTAATTATATGTAACTTACACAACAGAATAAATGTATTGACATTTGTGCAAGTTGAAGGAAAGAAAGTCCAAATACTGTGCTATTTGAGTGTTACTCTTTAAACAAAAGAAAAGGTTCTAATTCTCAGCACACCCTGTGTGAGCAAGCAAACCTGGAATCCACTTGCCAAGGTACCCTGACTCCCGTGAGCAAATCTTTTGTACAGTTTCTGATGTCGGACCTTGGCAAAACTCTTATGGAAGTTCTTATCCAGCCAGCGTGAAAATGGAACCGCTGTTACTCCGAGAATGAAGAGCCATTGATGTTAGAGAGGTGGATTTACTCCTTCTGATGGGGATTGTGAACCTGCTTCATCAAGGCATGTTGCAAAAGTATATTGCAAAGAGAATCGTTCATAATATTTACTGTCTGACATTGGGAAAGAAGATCAGATATCAGCAAAGGAAAATTAAGAAATTGATATGAAAAGGGTAAATTGAAATTAGAGCATTATAGTAAGGAGTATAAACACAAAGTGTAAAATCTCCTTGAGATGTGAAAGAAAGGAAATATCAGGTAAAGTGGATCTCTAACACACGGAGGCAGGAGGAAGTAGTTTGGGGGTGGAGGAAGAAAGTAACAGAGAAATTAAACAAATATTATTTGTATGGAAGTTAGGGAATCTGTGAAGAACATCAGATCCACAATAAAAATGAAGATCTGGTAAAATACCCAAGACGTATGGTTAGTGGTAATAAGTTGTAGGCATGCTATGTTGATGCCAGAAACATGGCCACTTGTCGGCTGCCCTCAGCATAATCCTCGCATATTTGCTTTGATGCAAATGATGCATTTCATTGGTATGGCCTAAAGTATATATGACAAATAAAGCTAAAATATTATCTTTAATCTTAAATGAACTGGAATGATGCATGAGATTGAAAGGCGATAAATCCATTGTTCTGGTGATCTGCATCTGAAGGCTTTGAAGATAATGTCAATGAAGATTATAGATGTACTGCCCATAACCTTTCAAAATTCCATTGATTTTGGAGGTACAAGATATTGCAGATGCAAACTGTCCTAAAGGAGGGTTTTGATTCAAAACATTAACATTTTCTTACCAACCACTCCACCAACACCCACCTCCCCCAGCAGGTGCTGCTCAACCCACTGTTCTTCTACCAGATTGCTTGTTATTTCATTTTTTCTAAATGATTCCACAGACTACAAGTAGTGAAGATACAGAATTCATTCAAAAGAATGTCAAAAGAAAACAGAATCAAGTTTATTATCACTAGCATACACTCAGTGGCCACTTTATTAGGGTAAGGTGGCCGCTAAGTGTGTACTCGAGATCTTCTGCTGCTGTAGCCCATCCACTTCAGGTTTGGACATTCGGAGATGCTCTTCTGCATATCACTGGTATGACACTTGTTTATTTGAGTTATTGTCACCTTCCTGTCAGCTTGAACCAGTCTGGCACTCTTTGCTGACCTCACTCAATAACAAAGCATTTTTGCCCTCAGAACTGCTGCTCACTGGATTTTTTGTTTTGGTTTTTCACACTATTCTCTGTAAAATCTAGAAATATTTATGTGTGAAAATCCCAGGAGATCAGCAGTTTCTATGATACTCAATCCATCCCATCCAGCACCAACAGTTGTTCCACAGTCACTATCTCTTGCATCACGTTTCTTTCCTGTTTTGAGGTTTGGTCTGAACAACAACTGAATCTCTTGACCATGTCTGCATGCTTTTATGCATTGAGCTGCTGCCACATGATTGGCTAACTAGATATTTGCACTAACAATCAGTTATACAACTGTACCTAATAGAATGGCCACTAACTGTATGTGGTGGTGTACGTTGTGAAATCCGTTGTTTTGTGGCAGTAGTACAGTGCAAGCCAAAAAAGTACTAGTAGTCACAGTAAAGAGATAGATAACAAACAAACAAACAAATTAATAGTGCAAAAGAGGAAAAGGCAGCTTCAGACCACAAGGCCATAAGACATAGGAGCAGAATTAGTCTAGTTGGCCCATCAAGTCCGTTCCACCATTTCATCATTGATTTATTTTCCCCCTCAACCCCATTCTCCTGCCTTTTCTCAGTAACTTTTGACACCCCATTTAATCAAGAACCTATCAACCTCCACCTTCAATATACCCAATTACTTGATCTGCACAGCCACCTGTGGCAATACTCCTCAGGTTCACCACCCTCGGGCTAAAGAAATTTTTCCTCATCTCTGTTCTAAATGGATCTTCCTCTATTTTGAAACCGTACCCTGGGCCCCAGATGCCCCCACTATAGGAAACAACCTCTCCACATCCACTCTGTCCAAACCATCAAATATTCAACAGGTTTCAATGAGCTCTCCCCTCATTTCCTGATCTCCAAGTCCAGGCCCAGACCCATTAACCCTTCCTTCCTGGGATCATCTGGTGAATCTCCTCTGGATTTTCTCCAAAGCTAATATATTCTTTCTTAAATAAGGGGTCCAAAACTGCTCATAATACTCCAAGTATGTTCTCATGTTTAACGATCTGAACAATGCTACATAAGGCCTCAATGTTACATCCTTTTTCAGTCCTCTTGAAATGAATGCTAACGTTGCATTTGCCTTCATTAACACTGACTCAACCTGGAAGTTGGACCATGTGAAGGCAGTGGGATTAGTTTAATTTGGCATCATGGCTGGCATGGACTTGATTGGTAATTGGTTTATTATTATCACATACACTCTACCAAGGTACATTGAAAAGATTTGTTTAGTATGCTATCCACGCAAGGCATTCCAAATATGTTCATTGAGTTAATATGAAAGAAAAAGCAAACAGAATGCATAATATAGTGTTATAGTCACAGTTAAAGTGCAGTGAAAGTAGACAATAAGGTTTGAGGGTTATGACGAAGTAGAGCAAGAGATCAAGAATTCATCTTTATTGTACATGGTACACAGAGGGACTGTTCCTGCTCTGTGTTCTATATTCTATGCAACTGAGGTAATAGGATCAATCATTACTTTATTGAATGCTGGAACCATTTTTTATGGTCTTTACAAAGCCATTTGATCCTTTTATAACACTTCTCCCTAAACTATTGTAGCAAGTAATTGAACACCCATGGTTCTTGGTCTGCTACCACAAAAGGAACTCACTTTGTCATTATAATCCCATCATAGATCACACTAGATAACAGGCTGCATTTCTCTCCACACTGTATAACCTCAAACATCAGCCAGAGTAGGAGACTATACATGGCATAATGCAAGGAATTAGGTAAATCACTGTGCTAGATGCTTTTTAGCACACAAGCAATGTCTTTTAAAAGATACCAGGCAAAGTGCTCTACATCACAGACACATCCCTTCCCAACATCGCTGGTATCTACAGGAGGTGCTCCTTGAGAAAGCAGCATCCTTCATCAAAGATCCACACCACCTGGGCCATGCCCTGTTCTTGTAGCTACCATCAGCAGGAGGTACAGAAATTTCAAGTCCCACACCACCTGGTTCAGAAATAGCTCCTTCCCTTCAACCATTCAGTTCTTGAATTAACCAGTAAAGCCCTAATCATTAATCCAGTATAGCAACACTGTACCACTTAGATCACTCTGAACTACAGTGGACTTCTTTTTGTTCCACTTGATTCTTTCTTGTAAAAATATGTACATAATTTATGTCTAATTCATGTTTTTCTCCTTGTGAAAGCTGCTGATCTGATTCTATATACCTATGATGCTGCTGTGTGTAAGTTTTTCATTCCACTTGTGCACATGACAATAGAACATAGAATAGTACAGCACAGTACAGGCCCTTCGGCCCACAATGTTGTGCCGACCCTCAAACTCTGCCTCCCATATAAGCCCCCACCTTAAATTCCTCCATATACCTGTCCAGTAGTCTCTTAAACTTCACTAGTGTACCTGCCTCCACTACTGACTCAGGCAGTGCATTCCACGCACCAACCACTCTCTGAGTAAAAAACCTTCCTCTAATATCCCCCTTGAACTTCTCACCCCTTACCTTAAAGCCATGTCCTCTTGTATTGAGCAGCAGTGCCCTGGGGAAGAGGCGCTGGCTATCCACTCTATCTATTCCTCCTATTATCTTGTACACCTCTATCATGTCTCCTCTCATCCTCCTTCTCTCCAAAGAGTAAAGCCCTAGCTCCCTTAATCTCTGATCATAATCCATACTCTCTAAACCAGGCAGCATCCTGGTAAATCTCCTCGGTACCCTTTCCAATGCTTCCACATCTTTCCTATAGTGAGGTGAATAAACTCAATAAACTCAACTTTGGCTTTGATATATGTAAAGCTCCAAGTAGGGTCCTGTACTATACGTGGTAGTATTCAAGACATCAGGTAAGATGTTATCCTTTGCATTACAGACAGTACTGAAAGAGCACTATACTAGTTGGAATACAAGCTACTGTGTGAAATGCATTGTAAGGTATTGGTTCATTATTGTCATGTGTACCAAGATACAGTGAAAAGCTTTTGTGTGCCATTGAGATAGATCACTTCAGACATAATATGTGATTCCAAAGGGTAATATGATTTGCAACACACTGAAGAATATACTTTGTAAGGCACTTGAAAGGTGCTAGTTAAAGTACAATGCTAAGCAAAGCATCTATTGAGACTATAATATGGACCCCATCTAGGGCTCTATGCAAAATGCGACGAAGGTGCGATGTGTGGCACTACTGTACTTGAGACTGCACGAGGAACTATCCAAGGTGCTGAACACTATTCGCGACTGCATAAAGAACTATCCAAGGTGCTGAATAGTACTTAGTAAGATGGTATATAAAAACATTATGCTAGGAACAATGGGAGTTGTTAAAATTGTTCCAGGAAAATACACTGTACAAGACACTATTTCAAGCACAGCATAAGGTACTGTGCACAGTGCAAACACGAGGAAATCTGCAGATGCTGGAAATTCAAGCAACACACACAAAATGCTGGTGAACGCAGCAGGCCAGGCAGCATCCATAGGAAGAAGCACAGTCGACGTTTCAGGCTGAGACCCTTTGTCAAGACTAACTGAAAGAAGCGATAGTAAGGATTTGAAAGTGGGAGGGGGAGGGGGAGATCCGAAATGATAGGAGAAGACAAGAAGGGGAGGGATAGAGCTAAGAGCTAGAAAGTTGATTGGCAAAAAGGATACAAGGCTGTAGAAGGGTGAGGATCATGGGACAGGAGGCCTAATGAGAAAGAAAGGGGGAGGAAAGCATCAGAGGAAGATGGAGAGCAGGCAAGGAGTAATTGTGAGAGGGACATAGAGAAAAAAAAGAGAGAGAAAGAAAAAAAAGGATAGATAAATAAATAATTAAACAAACAAACAAACAAATAAATAAGGGATGAGGTAAGAATGGGAGGAGGGGCATTAATGGAAGTTAAAGAGTCAATGTTCATGCCATCAGGTTGGAGGCTACCCAGACGGAATATAAGGTTTTGTTCCTCCAACCTGAGTGTGGCTTCATCTTAACAGTAGAGGAGGCTATGGATAGACATATCAGAATGGGAATGGGACGTGGAATTAAAATTACTCGTTGCCTGCTCTCCATCTTCCTCTGGTGCTCCCCTCCCCCTTTCTTTCTCCCTAGGCCTCCCATCCCATGTTCCTCTCCCTTCTCCAGCTTTGTATCCCTTTTGCCAATCAACTTTTTAGCTTTTAGCTCTATCCCTCCCCCTCCTGTCTTCTCCTATCATTTCGGATCTCCCCTTCCCCCTCCCACTTTTAAATCTCTTACTATCTCTTCTTTCAGTTAGTCCTGACGAAGGGTCTCGGCCTGAAACGCCGACTATGCTTCTTCCTATGGATGTTGCCTGGCCTGCTGCGTTCCACCAGCATTGTGTGAGAATAGACAATAGACAATAGGTGCAGGAGTAGACAATTCGGCCCTTCGAGCCAGCACCGCCATTCACTGTGATCATGGCTGATCATTCATAATCAGTACCCCGTTCCTGCCTTCTCCCCATATCCCATGACTCTGCTATCATTAAGAGCTCTATCTAACTCTTTCTTGAAAGCATCCAGAGACTTGGCCTCCACTGCCTTCTGAGGCAGAACATTCCACTGATCCACATCTCTCTGGGTAAAAAAGTTTTTCCTCAACTCCATTGTAAATAGCCTACCCCTTATTCTCAAATTGTGGCCTTTGGTTCTGGATTCCCCCAACATCGGGAACATGTTCCCTGCCTCTAGCATGTCCAATCCCTTAATAATCTTATATGTTTCAATCAGATCCCCTCTCATCCTTCTAAATTCCAGTGTATACAAGACCAGTCGCTCCAATCTTTCAACATATGACAGTTCCACCATCCCGAGAATTAACCTTGTGAACCTACACTGCACTCCCTCAATAGTAAGAATGTCCTTCCTCAAATTTGGAGACCAAAATTGCACACAATACTCCAGGTGTGGTCTCACCAGGGCCCTGTACAACTGCAGAAGGACCTCTTTTCTCCTATACTCAACTCCCCTTGTTATGAAGGCCAACATGCCATTAGCCCTCTTGGGTGTGTGGTGCAAAGTGCAACTTGAGTCATTAACAGGCGTTCTGCAAGAACCTCAGCAGAGCTCTGAACAAGGAATGCAAGTATAACTGGAAGAGCTGATCAAGGAATTAAGTAAGATCCTGTTTACAACTAAGCAAGGAACAATGCAAGGAGCTGCATAATGTGCTGTGTGAAAGACAATGCAGGGCACCAGGTGTGAAGCAAAGTATCCTGTGAGGTTCTGTGTGAGCTACTGCAAAGGCAGTGTACAATTTAGTGTGTGTGTTTACTTGCAATGGCTACTTTTTCATCCTTATTTTCGGTATTCTTCTCACATTGGCCAACTCTGTGAACCTCATTTGATGATTCTACATCAGTGGATTTTTCTACCTTCACAGGTAATCTGATACCTCGCATGAATTCAGTTATGTCATCAATGTTCCAGCAAACTTGTCCCACACTTAACATCCCAAGCCTGGGATCAGTTCCTTCTCTCTTAACCCAGTACTATGGACCTTGGTCTCACATCTCGAGGACTGTCTGTCACATAACATTTACAGTAATTATACCATCGCGTACGTATTTTCCACATATGGTTGAACTCAGCTGTACTTCAACAGTGTTGACTAAAACACCAATTACTCTAATTATTAGGGAACAGAGCTGACTACAATTAACCACAGCAGTATTTTCCTCATTAAAATTATGGTTCTTTGCCATTTGCAGTAGATACAACAGAAACAGGTTTAATTGCTGTACCAGAGGGACATTAAGGAATGTTGTGTTTTTTTTTGTTTTACGGAGACGTGGATATCCCCTGCCATTCTGGACACAGTAATACAGCTTGCTGGCTTCATAATTCATCACCAAGATAATACTGCTGAGGCTTTCAAAGGCAGAGGTAGTGGAGTATGCGTTATGATTAACTCCTTGTGGTGTACAAACATGGTATTTCTGTCACGTTTCTGCTCACCTGACCTGGAACATCTTACGATCAAGTGTCCTCCAGTGTACCTGCCACAGGGGTTTTCAGCCATCAGCTTGGTACCAATGTACATCCCCCCTCAGCGCCATGTCAAACAGGCTCTAGGTGAACTGGGTGACATAATCAACTGTCATGAAACAGAGCACCCTTATGACTTCCCCATCATTCTGGGAGATTTTAACCAGGCCAGCTTGAAAAAGTCTCTAAATAATAATCACCAGCATACCACTTGCGAAACCAAAGGAGCCAACACACTGTACCACAGTTATACTACCATCAAGAGCACTTACAGTGCTTTCCCACGCCCACACTTGGAAAGTCTGATCATCTGGTTGTACTCCCTGAGTACAGAGACTGAAGGCCGTGGCACCAGTGAAAGCATGGACAAGGGAGATCCAGGGGCACTTACACTGCTTTAAGCTAATGGACTGGACAGTATTCAGGGATTCTTCTTCGAGTCTGAGTGAGTACACCACAATTGGTACTGACTTTATTAAAAACTGTGTGGATGAGTGTGTGCTTATGAGAACTTACTGGACATACCCAAATACAAAGCTATGGATGAGCCAGGATATTCATTGTCTGCTGGGGCCTAGATCTGTGGCATTCAAGTCTGGTGATCCAGGACTAAAAAGGAAAAGCCAGGTGCAACTTACAGAGGGCTATCTCAAGAGCAAAGGAACAATTCTGATCAAGGTTAGATGTGGAATCGGATGCAGGTCAATTAACTCTGGCAGGGTTTGCAAGTCATTATTTCCTACAAAGTGAAACCTAACATCATGAATGGCAGTGATGCTTCAATCCCAGATGAGTCTAACGACCTTGATGCTCACTTTAAAAGGGAGAATAAAAGCTATGAGGATCCCTGCAGCACCGGGGACCCTGTGATCTCACAGGACGACATTAGTATGCCTTTCAGGAGGGTGAACCATTGCAAGGCAACAGGCCTTGATGGTGTATCTGGTAGGTCTCTGAAAACCTGTGCCAACCAACTGGCGGGTGTGTTCAAAGACAATTTCAAACTCTCATTGCTACAGTCAGAAGTTCCCAACTGTTTCGAAAGGGTGACAATCATACCAGTGCTCAAGAAGAGCAGAGTGCACTGCCTTAATGATTATTGTCCAGTGGCACTCACTTCTATGGCAATAATGTGCTTTGAGAGGTTAGATATGGCTAGAATCATCTCCTACCTCACCAAGGACCTGGATCTACTACAATTTACCTATTGCCAAAATAGTGGATACGATTCCATTGGTTCTTCATGCAGCTTTAGATCACCTTGACAATACTAATTCTTATGTCAGGCTGCTGTTTATTTGACTATAGCTCAGCGTTTAACACAATGAGTCCTGGAGGTCTGATCAAAAAGCTCCAAAACTTGGGCCTCTGTACCTCCCTCTGCAATTGGGTCCTTGACTCCACTTCCTCATTGGAGACCACCATCTGTGTGGATCAGAAAAAAATCTCCTGCTTGCTGATAATCGACACTGGTGCACCTGAAGGATGTGTGCTTAGCACTCTGCTCTAGTCTTTCTGCACCCATGACGGTGTAGATAGGGACAGCTCAAATGTAATCCATAAATTGCAGATGACACAATATTCTTGGCAGAATTTCAGATGGTGACAAGAGGATGTATAGGGGTGAGATATATCAGCTATTTGTGTGTGTTACAGCAACAACCTTGCACTCACTGTCAGTAAGACTAAAGAGCGGATTGTGGACTACAGAAAGGGTAAGATGAGGGGATATACACACCAGACTTCATAGAGGAATCAGAAGTGGAAAGGGTGGGCAGTTTCAAGTTCCTGGCTGTCAACGTTTCTGAGCATCTATCCTGGATCCGTAGCTATCGATGCAGTTACAAAGAAGGCACAACAGCAGTTATATTTCATTAGGAGTTTGAGGAGATTTGCTTGGTCACCAAAGACACCCGCAAATTTCTACAGATGTACTGTGGAGAGCATTCTAACTGGCTGCATCACTGTCAGGTAAAGGGGGATGTGGTTTGCCACTGCACAGAATAGAAATAAGCTGCAGAAGTAAACTCTTCTCGGGCTTCCAGCCAGGTAGAGGTATCAATTTTAACCAACGTTTCGATGAGAAGCTCTACCAACTTCATCATGGATGATGATTGGGCATGTCTGGTGTGGTGGTATTTATACCCTTATCATCCATCCCGCCTGATTGGTTAGTCCTCATCCAATCAGAGTCTGCTGTCCCACCTTGTTTACAATCGAATTCTAGTTCTTACTTAGAGTGAAAAAGTTGTGAACTCAGTCAGCTCCATCATGGACCAGAGCCTCACCAACACCAAGGACATCCTTAAAGAGTGATGTGTCAAAAAGGTGGCGTCCATCATTAAGGACCCCCATCACCGCAAATATTCCCTCTTTGCATTGCTACCTTCAGGGTGGAGGTACAGGAGCCTGAAGGCACACACCCAACGATTCAGGAACAGCTTCTTCCCTTCTACCATCAGATTTATAAATGGACAGTGAACCCATGAGCTACTCTGTTTTTCGCTTTGTTTAATTATTTAATTTAACTTTTTAAAATATTTATATACATATACTTCTTACCATAATTTACAGTTTTTCTTATTATGTATTGCAATGTACTGCTGGCGATAACAACAAATTTCATGACTTATGGTCGTGATATTAAACCTGATTCTGATTCTTGCATTACTCATACACATTTAAACGTTTCTGAGCTTCCTAATGCACTGAAGAGTATTAGTGCTGCTGACATGTTCTACTGCAGCAAAGGAAGGAAACGAAGAAAAGATTTTGAAAAGGTGCTAAAGTCTTCGGCACATATACAGAATATAGCTAGGGTGCCTAAGACTTTTGCACAGTACTGTATTTTTCAACATGGAGCAGAGAATGAGTTTGTATATCTGGTGGGAGCATAGGATGTTGGGAATGGCGAGGGTGGAGCACCACAGGAACATGTGGAAAAACAGCTGGCAGAGAAGGAATGCCAGAGGTGGGGCGTGGCGTGGATGTAGGCACACCCAGCCCTGAGACACCAGGCAAGGCCATTTGACTCCAAGCAATTGGTTTATTGATCATTACAGAATGTCTCTCCGGTGCTTCCTGCACCCACCCCTCTCCTCTCCCTTCCCCTTTTCCCAACCAGAATTCCCCTCTCCGTGTCCCTTTCCTACTCTTGGTCCTCAGTGGTGACCCAGATCAAAATCAGAACTATCATCACTCACATATGTTACGAAATTTGTTTTCTTTTGCAGCAGCATTAAATTTCAATACATAAAATTACTACAGTACTGTGTAAAAATCCGAGGCACCCCTAGCAATGCATATGTGCGGAAAACTTTTGCACAGTACTGCCTGTGCAGCTTATATCAATGTGTTCAGCAGCTCCTTTGCTGCTCTGCCTGTCTGCCTGTCAAACACCCTCTATTTGTACTGATATCTGCAACCTAACACCTGAACCTCAAAACTTTGAATTACCACCCTCGTAAATAACATCACGCAAAGAGTTTTGCAAACTACCATGTAGGTGATACCGTGTGTTGGCGCTGTCTAAGATGTTTACGGGCTGCTAGGTAAGGTGCTATGAAAAGCCCTGTGCAAAATATCGTTTAAGGCACAACAATCAAAACCTGCCTAAAACCCACCCCTCTAACAGTGTTTTGACCAGCTTATTGACTGATATGAAGACATTCCTTTCTCTGTAGCAGGCACAGGTAGTAAGAAAAGCTGGAAGTTCAGTCAGTGTAAGATATAGCTCAGATGCTATCATATAAGGATCAGACGGTCATGCACTGAGATCATAATACAAGATTTAAGCCCTGCCCAGTACTAGAGGCACCACCAACCATCTCTGATGCAAGTAAAAGATCTCACTTTACTATTCAAAGAAGGAGGAAATGAGGATTTTCTAAAAACATCTGGCCAAAATTATCCAGAGTCTTCAAGTGACAGAGCACACAAACGAATCTTTCCACCTACTGAAACAACATCAACCGTCAAGTACACATTTACGCTGACTGTGTGTTCATCTCTCAACCAGCATCACCAAGTGAATTAATTGGTACATTATCAGAGTGCTCAAGGTTGAGAAATCCTAAATTTGTGGAAGGCATTGACAGAAACCCCTGCTCAGGCTCTCTGGAACAATTATCTATAATAATCTCCACAGCAGTGTAGTAGCCCACACTTATCTAATCTATGATCTGCCCCTGATTAGAGCATGTATTTTTATGTTTTCTTACAACATAGAATGAGGCCATTTGGCCCATTCTGTCTATGCTCCCATCAGGCCCATTCCCTCGATTTATTTCTCCACATCCAACTCTCACTCCCAAGATCATCAAGCCCGTCCTTGATTCGGCTGCCTCTCACCTACACGAGGGGGTAAATTACAGCATCCAGTTAATCCAGTAGCTCATCCTTGAGGTGGTTGAAAATCAGGACTGTTACAAGCAGGGCATGCAAACTCCACACAGACAGTACTGGAGGTCGAGAATGAAGCTGGGTTGCGGGAGCTGCAAGACTGTGGTCGCACCAGCCGCATCCCTGTGCCACATCCAGTTCCAGAGGTCCATTTGTGATCTCCACATTGCTTGGGAGGTTATCAATGGTTGTTTCAGCTGGTCCATCAAAATTAAACAAGCAATGGAAAGCAACAATTATAATTACCTCATAATTTATAACTAACCCAGGCTGAGCCTTGACCTTCAGCATAACTCATATGAAGTTTGCATCTTCTTCCTATGCATTGTGGGTTCCCACCAGGTTGGTGGGCTTAACCGGCCTCTGTAAGTTGCACCTACTGTGTAGGAGAGTGGTAGAACCTTGATCAAGCTGATGGGAGTGTGGGGAAACAAACTGGGATTAGTGTAAATCCTGGTGACTCTGATGAGACCACACTTAAATCAAAATTCAAAATAAATTCTCTATTAAAGTGCGTATACATCACCATATACCACCCTGAGATTCATTTTCTTGCAGGCATTCAGAATAGAACAAAGAAACACAGTAGAATCAATGGAGAGCTACACACGAAGCCTGACAAATAACCAATGTGCAAAAAAAGACAAACTATACAAAAATATTAAATAAAAATAAATAAATAAATAGATAACAAATACTGAATTGCAGATTCCTTGAAAGTCCACAGGTTGTGGAATCAGTCAGCATTGAGCTGAGTGATTTTATCCACACTAGTCCAGGAGCCTGATAGTTGCGGGATGATAGCCGCTCCTGCACCTTATTCTTGATGGCTGCATCAAGAAGAGAGCATTGCTTGGTTGGTGGTGGTCCTTGACGACGGATGCTGCTTTCTTTTGACAGATCTCCTTGTAGATGTGCTTAGTGTTGGGGAGGGTTTTCCTGTGATGGACTGGGCTGTATCCATCATTTTTTTGTAGGCTTTTCCATCTTTGGGCATTGCTTTTTCATTACCAAGCTATGATGTAAGCAGTTAGGATACTCTCCGCTGTGCATCTATACAAGTTTGTCAAAGTTTTAGCTGACATGCCAAATTTACATGAATTTCTAAGAAAGTAGAGGCACAGCTATGCTTTCTTTATGTTAGTATTTACATGGTGGTTCTATGACAGATTCTCTGATACAATGACACAAAGGAATTTAAAGTTACCGTCCTTCTCCAAACTCTACCACTAATGGGGACTGACACTTAAAGTACTGAGTTCAGCTTTTGTGGCCACAATATAGGAAGATGGGGAAGCTTTAGAGAAGGTGCAGAAGGAATTTACCAGGATGCTGCCTGGATTAGAAAACATTTTTAACAAAGATTGGGACAATTAAACATTTTCTCTTTAGTGAGAAGGAGAATGAGAGATGACATGATAGTAAACATCCTTTTTAAGGTCAGTGGAGGAAAGTATAGGAGAAACGACAGAAGTATTTTTTAACACAGGGAGTAGTGGTTGACTACAACACACTGCTGGAGGTGCTGGTAGAAGCTGATACAATAGAGGCATTTAAGAAACCCTTATATACGCACAAGGATGGAAGAAAAAATGAGGTTATTGAGCTACGTAGAATGGAAGGGCTAAATTTATCATGGAGTAGGTCTATATTGGTCAGCACAATAGGTCAAAAGGTCTGTACTGTGCTGTACTGTTCTATGTCTAAATAGGTGCTGGGTGTTTTCTCAGGACCCTGTATGCATGCGCATGATGCTATGACTCTGAAGTTTATAAAAGACCCAAAGTTACAAAACAATCAGAAGCATGCAAAGAAAAAAAAACACTAGAATGGGCTGAGTTTTCCTGGTCTGGTCTTTGAAACCCCTGTTTCAGATGTGGAGGGCCAGGCTAGCTAACCCCAAGCCCAAAGTCCACCTACCACATCTAAGGGGTACTCAAGCAGGGAGAGGTTATTCCAGACAATGAAAGGCCTTTTCAGTTTTTTTTTTAATGTTTCTGATAGTTGGAACTATTTAGGAACTATTGACTCGACGCAGTTTGTGGATTGAGCTGTAGTTCACATTTTGATGTGTTTTCTGGTTTATGGTTGCTCCTGTTTCTGCTGCTATTTTGGGTGATTTAGAATCAGGGCAGCTGGCAGATAGTGAACACTGAGCTGAACTAAATATGGACTCCTTGATTTTGTGTTTTATATTCTGTGGTTTTGCTCATTCTTTCTTGTTACTGTTTGTGCAATTTGTTTTATTTTTGCCTGGTTGAGGGAGGGTGGTGGATTAATGTTCTATTTGCTGCTTGTGCAATTTGTTTTTTTTTTTGGGGGGGGAGGTTTCTTTGATCTGGTTCCATATTTTTCTTAGCTTTGTGGTTGTCTGTGAAGAAGAAGAATCTCAGGGTTATATACTGCATACATATTTTGATAATAGATACACTTTCAATCCTTTGAAGTTAG
This sequence comes from Mobula birostris, assembly GCF_030028105.1. NCBI lineage: Eukaryota > Metazoa > Chordata > Chondrichthyes > Myliobatiformes > Myliobatidae > Mobula > Mobula birostris. The sequence goes on from NC_092401.1 coordinate 12,599,836, forward strand.
CTTAAAACGTTCAGAAGATATATGTAAACTATTATTTAAGATAATAAAGAAAATCAAGGGAAATGGGGTAGTGCATTAAAGTGACACTGAGGTAAAACATGAGACACAACAATCATCCTGACTGCACATTAGCAACTCAGAATTGGTAAAAAAAATAGTAGAAACATAAATGGCATTCATCAACTGCAGGGGTCAAATATCTGAAATTAAAATGTGAAATGCTGGGAACGGTTTAGGCGAGCACACACCAGTCCTCGTTAAAGGATCGGTGATGGAAAGGATGAGTATCTTAAGGTTCCTGTGCCCACCACATCAACAGATCTATCCTGGGCCCAACACATAGATGCAAACACAAAGAAGACTCTACTTCATTAGGAGTTTGAGAAGATCTGGTGTCTCATTGAAGACCCTTGAAAATTTCAACAGGCGTATAGTGGAGAGTGTTTTGACCGGTTGTACCACAGCCTAGTATGGACCCTCTAATGCAGAGCATTGCAAGAGGTTGCAGGTGGCTGTAGATTCAGCCAGCTCCATCACGGGCACAAGCTACCCTGCCATCGAGGGTGCTTCAAAAGGCAGTGACTCAAGAGGATGCCATCCATCATTGAAGACCCTCATCATCCAGGACATACCCCTTTCATGTTTACCACCATTGGAGAGGAGGTTCAGTAGTCTGAAGACCCATATTTAACATTTAAAAAAAAGTTTCTTCTCCTTCATCATCAGATTTATGATTGATTCAGGAAACCATGAAAACTGTCATTATTTGTCATTTACACTATTTAGTTATTTATGCAACATAGTAATTTTTATGTCTTGTACTGTATAGCTGCCACAAAACAACAAATATGACACGTCAGTGATTATAAAACTGATTTTCTTTCTGATTTTCATGTAGAACAGAAGTATAGCTTAAGTTCATCCATCCCCATCATCTCCACTTCAATCATGAGGCATTGCACACAGGTGATTATAAAGGTTCCTTCTACCTGAACAATGGCTCCTCTCTACCATAACAGAATTTCATTTGTCTCCCTCCTCCGCTTCTACCCCTTCCCCTCCCGCGCAAAGCAGGACCAGAGTTCTCCAGCTTCACCTTCCTTGCCATCAGCGTCTGCAATTATGGAACATCATTCATAATTCTCCCACTCCAACAAGGCTCCATCACCAGATACCAGCTCCCTGTTTTCAGTCATCTTAAAATGATTGCCCCCTTCACAAGCAAATGGTCCTCACATTTATCCCAGAAACTATTCTCCATCTTATGACACTTTCCCATGAAGCTTCCATTCCCACCAACCACAGACCCAATTAGTCTTTCCAGGTGAAGGAGCGATTAATTTCCACTTCTTCCTATCCAGTGTACAGTATTCAGTCTTCAAAATGTGGCCTCCTCTGACACTGGAGAAGCCAAGCACAGATCATGTGATCACTGGGCAGAGCTCAGTCCACAGGAGTGACCATGAGCTTCCTGCTTAATCTTCCCCCTCCTCCCACTCTGACACATCCAGTCATTGGCCCTTATGCACTGTTACAACAAGTTTAAGGTTGGCACTTGGTTTCCATCTGAGCCCGTTTCAGTCTTCCGGATTCAATGGCAAATTCTCCAAATTCAGGAGAACATTTTTCAACCTGTGTGCAATGCCTCATGGTTCAAGCAAAGGCGATGGAGATGGAGGAGTTAATCTTTACCTTCTTTAATACATTTGAGTGATTCCCAGCGTTTCTTGTTTTATTTCAGACTTTTGACATCTGTAGCTCATTCTTTCTTTCTGTCTGTGTTAGAACTGGATATTTCCACCTGTTACCATTTTCCCTCAGTTGCTTGTATTCATATAGCTGAAGTGGCTGGGCTGTCCCATTCCCCCATCATTTAGAAAACAGACCTAATATGTACATGTTAGGTCTTACCCAATCAGAGATATCAAGTCCAAGTTTAATTAACATTCAACTATACATGAACACCCATGAATACACCCAAACAAAATAGCATTCCTCCGAGGCCGAGGGGCAAAACACAGTACTAGCACATATAAGAAAGCACAGCACAGGGCACATATAAGAAAGCAGGACTGTGTGCTTAACCCCCTACTCTACTCACTTCTTTAACTTATGGTTCTGTGGCTAAGTACAGCCCCAACAAGGTACTAGGTTTGCTGATGACACCACTGTTGCTGGCTGCATCAGCATATATGAGGGAGACTAAAAATTCCGCTGAGCAGTGCTCCAGCAACAACCTCTCACTCAACGTCAGCAAAAGCAAAGAGCTGATTGTCGACCATAGGAGGAAGAAGACTGGAGGTCTAGGAGCCAGTATTCATTAGGGGATCAGAGGTAGTGAGGGTCAGTAGCTTTAACTTCTTTGGCATTAACATATCAGAGGGCCTCATAAGTGCCATCAAAAAGGAAGCACAACAGTGCCTCTACTTCCTTAGAAGTTTCCATAGATTCAGCATGACACCAAAACTTTGACAAACTTCTATAGATGCACAGTAGAGAATATCCTAACTGGTTGCATCATGGCCTGGTGTGGAAACACCAATGCCCAGGAATGGAGAAGGGTACAGAAAATGGTGGACGCAGCCCAGGCAAAGTTCTCCCCACCATTGAGCGCTGCCACAAGAAAGTAACATCCATCATCAAGGACCCCTACCGTCCAGGCCAGGCTCTCTTCTCGCTTCTATCATCAGGCAGGAGGCACAGAAGCCTTATGTCCCACACTACCAGGTTCAGCAACAGTAATCACTCTTCAATCATCAGGTTCCTGAACTGGTGTGGAAAACTTCACTTACCAGCGCTCTGAACCGATGCTACAGCCTACACATTCACACTCAAGCACTCCTTACAATTCATGTTCTCAGTATTATCTTTATTCACATAACCTGGCTTCTTTCGCACATTAGTTGTTTACCAGTCTTGGTCTGTTCATGTGTAGTTTTCGTATTGTATTCTTTTTTCCTGTAAGTACTTGCAAGAAAATGAATCTCAAGGTAGCATTTAATAACATATAAGAACTTTGACAATAAATTTACTTTGAATTTTGAACTTTGAATGTTGAACAAATTGAAGGGATGAAGTCTACATATCCATAAATCTCAGTAGAAGAAGCCTGAGTAATTTTATCGGATCCTATGGCAGTGTGGAGCTATTGGCAAATAATTATTTTTGAAATATTACTCTAAAACAGAGTTGATCTGGGTTACAGAATAAAGAAGGCAATTCTGCCCAACAGACGTTGACTCAATGCAACATCAATCCATCTTGTCCCACCACAACAGCACAGTAAATGTTTTCCTTCCACATAGTTACAGCGTGACCCAATAAAGACCAAATCTGGACTTACCTCCTCTGCTCTGCCCATGACACCCAACACATTCCAAGTTCTAACCACTGGCTACATGGTAAATCCTTTCCCTCTTCAGTTTACAAGAGCAGCCAATTTGTAGACAGCAACAATCACCAACAAATAGAGAAAAGTTTTCCAGTGATGAGAAGGTTCTGTTCTTTACAGTTCGTCCACCCAATAAGCACAATCTCATTTTAAGGCAGACTATCCAATAATTTCATTCTGGAGGAGGTAGCAAAGGAGATTGATTAGGCCAGGGTATTAGCTGGTGCCTATATGGATTTTCAGAAAGTATTTGATAAAGTCACACATAGTGATCCGGAAGGTTAAAGGACATGGAATCAAAGGCAAGATGGCTAACTGGATTCAAAACTGGCTTGGTGGAAGGAGGATGAGGTAGTAGCGGAAGATCGTATTCCTGACTGGAAGTCTGTGTGTACCCTAGGAACTGGTACTGCAAACCGCTTTTTGCACAATGTAACAGGCGTGATTTGTGAGTCTGCGGATGAGCCAGGAATTTGTGGTGTTGTGAGTCATGGGGAATATTGTCCAAGGCTACAGCTAGATCCAGATCAGTTGCAGGGTCGGGTGGAACATTGGCAGAATAAACTTAATCTCAATGAGTGTGAAGACAGACATATTGGGAAGTCTGGTATAGGTAGGGCGTACAAAGTAAAAGGTAAGCCATGAAGCAATGTTAATGAACAGGAAGACGGATGGGTTTAAATCCATAGCTTCCTCAGCTGCTTGAGTGGTGCCACGGCAACAACCTTGCACTCAATGTCAGTAAGACCAAAGAACTGATTGTGGACTTCAGAAAGAGTAAGATGGGGGACATACACCAGTCGTCACAGAGGGATCAGAAGTGGACAGTGTGAGCAGTTTCAAGTTCCTGGGTGTCAGTATCTCTGATAATCTATCCCAGGCCCAACATACAAAATAGGTGTGACCCCGGCTATATTGCATTAGATTTGGTACGTCATCAAAGACGCTCACAAATTTCTACAGATGTATCGTGGAGAGCATTCTAACTGGCTGCATCACCGTCTGATATGTGGAGGCCGGGGGGTTAACTGCACAGGATCGAAATAAACTGCAGAGAGTCGTAAATTTAGTCCGCTCCATCATGGGCACTAACCTTGACGTATAAAGGACATCTTCTCGGAGCTGTTGGCCAGAAAGAATGACAGTCTGAAAATCAGTGAATTCAAATGAATCAAGAACAGTGGAAGCAGACAGACTAATTGTCTTTGTTCTCGCCACATGCTTGGGGATGGAGGCTGCCATTTTGTGAAGACACTCTATTCTCCATTTTGTGAGCTTGATATGCTGGGCTTGATCGATGTTTTAAAGAAGGCACAATGATACTTCAGATAATCTGTGGGACTGGAGATCATTTCCAAACAAGACGTTATTTGTGAGATGTTCTTTGGTTGGATATAACATGCAGGTGTGTGAATGTTGGGGTCGGTGCCTGTTTGGAGTGATTCGAGCTCGTTGCTGATTGAGAAGAAAGAGCCATAAATTATCGACTGTCGCCCGATGGGAAGAGGGCAATAAATGGATGCTGGCTTGGAGCAGAGCCAATAAAAGGGCAGACACATGACCTGTGGCCAATGACACTGGAATGCAATATTTGAATTGATAAAGAATGCATATAAAAGTGGATGCTTTGTATGGTAACTTTGAAGAATAACCATCGCAGATACAAGCATGAGGAACCCTGTGTGAAACACGTGGCGAGGTGAAACAGGACTGTGACGAACACCTGGCCAGTGTAGACTCCTTTGCCCAGGTAATACCTTTCCTATTCTTTGACTATTCAGGAAAGTCAGGGATACTTAGTGGGTGTGCACACAAGGCATTTGGTGTATGAATTCACGTACTTGTTACTTTAAACAAAAAGGTACTTGTCAGTAAATACAGATCTCTCTGTGCCTCACTAATCATCGTGATAAGAGGTAATTCTTACAATGGAGCGAAGCCTCAAAAAGGCAGCATTCATCATTAAGGACACCCATCACCCAGGTCATGTCTTGATTTTATTGCTACCAACAGGAAGGAGGCACCAAGACTTGAAGTCAGGAACAGTGTCTTCCACTCTGCCATCCGATTTCGGAATGGGCATTAATCCCATGAACACTACCACTCTACTTTTAAATAGACAATAGACAATAGGTGCAGGAGTAGGCCATTCAGCCCTTCGAGCCAGGACTGCCATTCACTGTGATCATGGCTGATCATCCACAATCAGTATCCAGTTCCTGCTTTATCCCCATAACCTTTGATTCCGCTATCTTTAAGAGCTCTATCCATCTCTTTCTTGAAAGCATCCAGAGACTTGGCCTCCACAGCCTTCTGGGGCAGAGCATTCCATACATCCACCACTCTCTGGGTGAAAAAGTTTTTCCTCAACTCCGTTCTAAATGGCCTACCCCTAATTCTTAAACTGTGGCCTCTGGTTCTGGACTCACCCATCAGTGGAAACATGCTTCCTGCCTCCAGCGTGTCCAATCCCTTGATTTTTATTGTTGCACTACTTATTTAATTTACCGATTTTATATATGTTATGTACTTACTGTAATTCATGTTTTTTTCTGGTATTAATATGTATTGCATTGCACCACTGCCACAAAAACAGCAAATTTCATGACACATGCCGGAGATATTAAATCTGATTCTGATTCTGATTCTGAAATGTTTATGTGGGTAGACAAGTGGTGAAGAAGAGATATGAAATGTTTTCCTTCATAGCTCATCGAAACATAGAAACATAGAAAATAGGTGCAGGAGTAGGCCATTCGGCCCTTCGAGCCTGCACTGCCATTCAGTATGATCATGGCTGATCATCCAACTCAGAACCCTGTATCTGCCTTCCCTTCATACCCCCTGATCCCTTTAGCCACAAGGGCCATATCTAATTCCCTCTTAAATATAGCCAATGAACTGGCCTCAACTGGTAGAGAATCTGTGGTAGAGAATTCCACAGATTCACCACTCTCTGTGTGAAGAAGTTTTTCCTAATCTCGGTCCTAAAAGACTTCCCCTTTATCCTCAAACTGTGACCCCTCGTCCTGGACTTCCTCAACAACGGGAACAATCTTCCTGCATCTAGCCTGTCCAATCCCTTTCTTTAGGATTTTATACGTTTCAATAAGATCCCCCCTCAATCTTCTAAATTCCAGAGAGTATAAGCCTAGCCGATCCAGTCTTTCATCATATGAAAGTCCTTCCATCCCAGGAATCAATCTGGTGAACCTTCTTTGTACTCCCTCTATGGCAAGGATGTCTTTCCTCAGATTAGGGATCAAAACTGCACACTCCAGGTGTGGTCTCACCAAGGCCTTGTACAACTGCAGTAATACCTCCCTGCTCCTGTACCCGAATCCTCTTGCTATGAATGCCAGCATACCATTCGCCTTTTTCACCGCCTGCTGTACCTGCATGCCCACTTTCAATGACTGGTGTATAATGACACCCAGGTCTCGTTGCATCTCCCCTTTTCCTAATTGGCCACCATTCAGATAATAATCTGTTTTCCTGTTTTTGCCACCAAAGTGGATAACCTCACATTTATCCACATTAAATTGCATCTGCCATGAATTTGCCCACTCACCCAACCTATCCAAGTCACCCTGCATCCTCTTAGTATCCTCCCCACAACTAACACTGCCACCCAGCTTCGTGTCATCCGCAAACTTGGAGATGCTGCATTCAATTTAATTCCCTCGTCTAAGCTCAGGGCATAGACTATAAGAAATAGGACATAATTTTACAAATTTACAAAACATTGTTTAGGCCACACTTGGAATAACATGAGCAGTCAGGTCACCGCACTACAGGAAGCATGTAATTGCAGTGGAAGGGGTGCAGAGGAGATTGCCTGCGTAATGGTGAATACCTGGTTGGAGGGCTTTAGTTATGGGGAGAGATTGGGTGGACTGGGCTTGTATTTCCGAGGGGGAAGGAGTTTGGAGGTTGACTTGATAGAAGTGTATATAGGATAATGAGATGCAGAGATGGGGAAGGTAGTCAAAATCCCACTCCACCATCAAACAGCTAGCTAAAACAAAAGGGCTATATGTGCAGAAGTCTAAAAGTGGAACTGAGGGATAAGATTTTTGTGCAGAGAATTGTTGATATCTGAACATACTGCCAGAGGAGGTAGTAGAATCAAATACAGTTATAGCATTTAAAGCCTGTCCTGATGAAGGGTCTCAGCCCAAACATTGACAGCTTAATCCCATCTATAGATGCTGCCTGACTAGCAGAGCTCCTCCAGCACATTGTGTGTATTTATATAGCAGTTAAGATGCATTCAGGTGGACACATAAATAGATAAGGCATAGAGGGATAGAGGGTCCTACCATGGGCAAAAAAAGTCAGCTTGGATATGGTGGAAGGTTTCTGCACTAACAACACTACTACTCTAACAGTGAAACCCTGCCTACTTCCGCACTGAAGTGACATCTGAGATTATGTGCTAAAGTCTCCAGATTGGAACCTGAATCCACATTCTTCTAACTCAGGAATAAGAGAACTAGAAACTGAGCCAAATTAGCACTTACTAGTCTGTAATGAATGGAATTGAATTATCATAGAGAGATTTAAAGCTATTTTTCTCTGTGCTTAGAACTGAAGAGTATTCCTTCTCAAAACAATTATTATTGTATAATTGCAGTCTCTTATACCCAATGGAATGGGAACCACCAGACGTCTGGCATTGAGTCATCGCTCAGGGTAAAAGGAGGTCAATGTGTCTTCTGGAATTAAACAGCAGGAAATGTGGCTATTATTTGGGGAGGTGGAATGTCAGGATATGACTCTCCAATCTGAAAAGGCATTCCAAACCCAGCAGAAGGTTGATGCGGTGGAGAATTGGTGTGGGATTCAGATAAACTCCATGCCTTGGCTGTACATTGAAGCTTAAAATTGTGACAATATTGCGTGTATATATTTGGGTCTTGTGAGAAAGACAAGGAGGCCATTCAACCCATCATGTCTGTTCTGTTATTCAACCAAATTGATCATATCTAAGTTCCATATCTTCCCCATTCCTTATTAGAACATGTATATTAGGTAAAATCTGTTGGCTATAAAGCTGAAGTAGTATATTGGCACAATAGAGAGCACCCCTGTCTCATAGCTCCAACAATGCAGATTCAATTCTGATTTCAAATATCATTAATGTGGAGTTTGCACCTTCTCCCTGTCACCACATGGACTCTCCTCCCTGGTGAACTGGCTCCCTCTCAAGTCATAAAGACAGGTCAGATATGTTAATGGACACTCTTTCTATGTGATATGAACATGCAGTCCATCAAAGGGTAAAGATGCAAAGACTTCTGCTGATAAATCTGATTTAAAAGATAAACATCATCACACACAGTGACACACAGGTATTTGAGAAAAGAGTAAAACCCCACACGAGCAGTTTGTGTTCAAGAGAACATTGCTGTCAGATGCTGATTACAATTTATGTCCCCAATTAAACATTTGTTTTTGCATTTTCTGAAGAAAACATCCAGAATTCATGTTAACAAATATTTCATAACTGCATTAAATTCCAGGCCTGTTTCCTGTCTGGATCTCTCACAGAGAACAACTTACAACCCTCAGTGGCTCTCTGAAGTCCTCTGAGTAACAAATCCTTTAACTCTGTCTTGTCACCATTCTTTAATGTTTGATTTCTGCCAGCAAGTGCAAAATTCATAAACATGCAGGGTTTTTGTTACTATATATTAACTTCCATGTAGTTTCAGAAAACTCTCATCAACTATGATCTAAAGAAGATAGCGAGCTTAAGGACCCAAGGGACTGATCTGCCAATTTATAGTTTCCTTCTATCGCTGTGGGAAGACTATCCACTTAAGGCTAAGAAATTTAAATTTAGTAATATTTGTCATTATTAATTTTTCCACTCAGTAATTGCACTACAGGGTATAGTATCACAATGGTTAAGTTACTTTGCCAGTATCATGGTTTAACATAACAGAGATATGGGTCCAGAAGTCGCCACTGCTGCTAGGAGGTTAAATGCAGCAAATTAATTAAATCCGGAACTCACCAGATATTTCCATTGTGGGGCACAGTGCAAAGCTGACAAGTTGTTCTCAGTGAGATCCTAAGCATTGCATGGGTTATGGTCCAGCAAGACTAACTGTGGAACCCTGGCCGAACATCACTGGCACATCCCTCACCACCATCGGTGGTTTCACCAGGAGGCACTGTCTCAAAGAAGCAACATCCTTCATCAGATATCCCCATCACCCAGACCATGCCGCCTTCTCATCAGGAAGGAGGTGCAGAAGCCTGAAGTTCCACAGCACCTGGTTCAAGAACAGTTCCTTTCCTTCAGCCATTCAGTTCTTGATCCAGCTGACACAATGCTAACCACTGGAGTTTAGCAACACTATGAATTCATTGATCTCTTTGCACTGAATTTGATTATTTTTCTGTTTTAATCGTATTCTTTCTTGTAAAAATGTGTTTTATTTGTGTTTAATTGATGTTTTTCTGGAGAATGTAGTTTGTATAATGCTGTGCGCACAGCTCTCCGGTGAAATGATACCGTATTTGTAAGTAGGATGCCGTGCACAATTCTGATTTGACAGAGACAGACGTGAGGAGCACGGAGGAACATCTGGAGAAACTTCTGAAATGCCCAGTTCGCTGCCACTGCTACTGTGCGATCAAGAATCTCCGGAGGGGAAGGCCCCAAATCCTCGGCTTTGCCTGCTGCTGGCAGCTGGGGTTGGGGTCGAAGCGCTCAGCAGAGATGGTACTCGGTACTCGGTGTCGGAGGGCTGGTCGGAGGCTCGAAGTTTTCGGACGACTCAGAGTCGGACTGTGGTCGAGCATGGCAGGGAGAGTTTTCTTCCTTCTCCCGTCTGCATGAGATGTGGGACGTTCGAGAGACTTTGAACTTTTTTTTACCATGTCCATGGCCTGTTCTTCATCAAATTATGGTATTGCTTGCACTGTTGTAACTATATGTAATAATTATGTGGTTTTTCTCAGTTTTTCAGTCTTGGTCTGTCCTGTGTTTCTGTGTTGGCACACCGGAGGAATATTGTATCATTTCTTAATGCATACATTACTAAATGACAATAAAAGAGGACTGCATGTCCTCATAATCTAATCTAATAATTTACTAATCTAATGTGCCTGAGATGCTGCTGGAAGTAAGTTTCTCACTGCACCTGTGCCTACATAGAACCATAGGATATAGGAGCAGAATTAGGCCATGTAGCCCATCAAATCTGCTCTGCCATTTCATCATGGCTGATCCATTTTCCCTCTCAGTCCCAATCTCCTGCCTTCTCCCCGTATCCCTTCATGCCCTGGCTAATCAAGAATATAATCAACCTCTGCCTTAAATATACCCAGTGACTTGGCTTCCACAGCCACCTGCTTTGTTTCTCTTTTGTATGCAGGGAGAAGGTGCACAGCTGGTTGGGCTGATTTACCAAAGTGCCATTGAATCATCATTACCAGGGACTTCAACCAGACCTACTTCAAGAGTGTGTTATGAAAATACGACCAGCATGTCTCCTGTCCAAACAGGACCCTAGCACCCTTGACCATTATTATACAATCATCAACAAAGCCTACCGAGCCACCCCTCACCCACACTTTGGTCCAATTTGGTTCAGATGGTCCAATTCTACTCCAATATCATATGGCTTTATGGTTTTGTGGAAATAAGAGGATTCAGTATAGGAAGTTGTGCAATGCTGGTCTGTAGGCTTCTGTGCCACACACACAAAATGCTGGCAGAACACAAGTCAGACAACATCTATGGAGAGGAATAAACAGTCGACATTTTGGGTGAGCTCTTTCATCAGGAAAGAAAGCAGCTTCTACGTGACTATTGGTAGACTGGACCATGTTCAAAGGCTCAGCAGCTTGTCTAGTTGAGGATGTCACAACTGTCATGGACTTTATCAGTAAGTGTGTTGAGGAATGTGTAGCAAAGAGGACAAGCTGTGTGTTTCCAAATCGAAGCCATGGTTGAATTGGGAGATCCACACCCTACTGAAGTCCAGGGTAGCAATGCTCAAATCAGATGACCCTGAACTTCACAAAATATCTAAATATGTCCTCTGCAAACCTATCAGGGATGCCAAGGGACAACACCTGTCCAAAATTGAGCCATCTGAGACAATTATGACAGGGCTTATGAATGCCAGCACAGCTTTTCAAATGAACTTAACACATTCTATGCTCACTTTGAACAGAACGAGAATGAAATATCACCACCCAGCCCAGTGCGGCTGAACCCACAGTAACTACTCCAGACAGAAATCGGTCTTCTGGAGAGTGAACCTGCAGAAAGCATCTAGCCTGAGTGTTGTGTCTGGCCACATCCTTGAATCTAGCATAAAACAGCTGATGGAGATACAGTATTTACAGACATTCTCTAAACTCTCCCTGCTTCAATCTGAGGTTTCCACTTTCTTTTACAAGACCCCTTGTTATCTGAGAACACAAGCTAACGTGTATGGCCATTGGGCAGAAGATACAAACGCAGAAAGACACATACCACCAGGCTCAAGGACAGCATCTTTCCTACTGTTTAAGACTATTGAATAGTTCCCTGCTCTAACTAGATAGACTCTTAGCCTCATTATGTCCTTGTGCTTTATTGCCTACCTCTTCTGCACGTTCTCTGTAACTGTTACATTTATTCTGCATTCTGGTTTTGTTTTCCCTTGTGTTACCTCAATGCACTATGTATTAATTTGATCTTTAGGAACAGTATGCAAGACAAGTTTCTCACTATACCTCGATATGTGTAACAATAATAAACCAATTTACCAAATTATACAGTACTAATATATGAGGGGTGATTGATAAGTTTGTGGCCTGAGGTAGAAGGAGTCATTTTTAGAAAACCTAGCACATTTATTTTTCAACATAGTCCCCTCCTACATTTACACACTTAGTCCAGCGGTCGTGGAGCATACGGATCCCTTCGTTGTCGAAGGCGGCATCTTGGACCTCCAGAAAGTGTCCACAGCAGGGGTGATTGATAAGTTTGTGGCCTAAGGTAGAAGGAGATGAGTTAGTAACTTCAAACTTTCTGCATAATCACTCAAAGAGTTGAACTGCACGTGCACGTAACGAGAGCTGTATAACTCATCTCTTTCTGCCATAGGCCACAAACTTATTAATCACCCCTGCGGTGGACCACTTTCTGGAGGTCCAAGACGCCGACTTCTACAAAGAAGAGATCTGTATGCTCCACGACCGCTAGACTAAGTGTGTAAATGTAGACGAGGGCTAGGTTGAAAAATAAATGTGCTAAGTTTTCTAAAATTGACTCCTTCTACCTTAGGCCACGAACTTATCAATCACCCCTCGTAAGTCTTTTGGCCCAACTGCTTGATGTCAACCATTGCAATATCTGATTTAACCCCATCTGCCTGCATTTTACCCATATGCTTTTCTATCCATGAGCCTATCTTGGAAGCATTATGATTGTACCTGCCACTAGAGCTTCCCCTGCTCAGGCCCCAGCTCAGCACCTGAGAGGACTAATCCTGATCGTACCAAACACTCTCGAGGTTTGTGACTGTGTGTTGGCACTTGCTCTCATCCCAGAGGCTATTTATTTCCCACCACCTCCATGAAGGGACTTTGGAGGAGGTGACAAAAATATTAAAGTCCGATCATAGTGAGATCCAATATTACCATGCAGGCTTGGTCACCAACTGATGTGTTAACCCAGTGAGTGTAACGGACCAGCAAACTAAGCATGCTTTTGAAGTTCTGCTATCCCTGAAGATGATAGATTAGGTGAGCACTGTAGTGGTTAACCAGAGGTATTGGTTCATATCTTATTATGGCATTCGATAAATTTAAATTTAAATTCAGGTAGATAAATCTGGTCTTCAGTTGTACCTTCATGGAATAAGCTTCAAGTCACCTAGCACAAAATAATGAATCATTGCAAAATCTCATAGAGTTCACCAATTTCCCTCAGGAAAGGACTTGCCCACCATTACATGGATTGACATTCACGTATAGTTGACCCTTGGCTGAGGCTAATTAGGAATGGAGAACTGACATTTCCAGTGATCTTCATATCCTAACAATGAACCAAGTGTGTGTGTTACACCCAGTTCGTAAAATGCGAACATTGATCACCATCAGTCTGGATTCTAAATTTCCCCACCTCACTGACAGGACCTTATTGAATGTGTATTTTGTCATGCATTTAATTTATTTTTTTCTTTTAAAGGATCTTCGTACTTTGTAAAACACGGAGAGGGGTAAAACACGGAGAGAAATTAAAGAGGGGTAACTTTGAAGGTATGAGACGTGAATTAGCTAAGATAGACTGGCAAATGACACTTAAAGGATTGACGGTGGATATGCAATGGCAAGCATTTAAAGGTTGCATGGATGAACTACAACAATTGTTCATCCCAGTTTGGCAAAAGAATAAATCAAGGAAGGTAGTGCACCCGTGGCTGACAAGAGAAATTAGGGATAGTATCAATTCCAAAGAAGAAGCATACAAATTAGCCAGAGAAAGTGGCTCACCTGAGGACTGGGAGAAATTCAGAGTTCAGCAGAGGAGGACAAAGGGCTTAATTAGGAAGGGGAAAAAAGATTATGAGAGAAAAATGGCAGGGAACATAAAAACGGACCGTAAAAGCTTTTATAGATATGTAAAAAGGAAAAGACTGGTAAAGACTGGTAGGTCCCCTGCAGACAGAGACAGGTGAATTGATTATGGGGAGCAAGGACATGGCAGACCAATTGAATAATTACTTTGGTTCTGTCTTCACTAAGGAGGACATAAATAATCTTCCAGAAATAGTAGGGGACAGAGGGTCCAGTGAGGTGGAGGAACTGAGCGGAATACATGTTAGTAAGGAAGTGGTGTTAGGTACATTGAAGGGATTGAAGGCAGATAAATCCCCAGGGCCAGATGGTCTGCATCCTAGAGTGCTTAAGGAAGTAGCCCAAGAAATAGTGGATGCATTAGTGATAATTTTTCGAAACTCGTTAGATTCTGGACTAGTTCCTGAGGATTGGAGGGTGGCTACTGTAACTCCACTTTTTAAAAAAGGAGGGAGAGAGAAACCGGGGAATTATAGACCGGTTAGCCTAACGTCAGTGGTGGGGAAACTGCTGGAGTCAGTTATCAAGGATGTGATAACAGCACATTTGGAAAGCGGTGAAATGATCGGACAAAGTCAGCATGGATTTGTGAAAGGAAAATCATGTCTGACGAATCTCATAGAATTTCTTGAGGATGTAACTAGTAGAGTGGATAGGGGAGAACCAGTGGATGTGGTATATTTGGATTTTCAAAAGGCTTTTGACAAGGTCCCACACAGGAGATTAGTGTGCAAACTTAAAGCACATGGTGTTGGGGGTAAGGTATTGGTGTGGGTGGAGAATTGGTTAGCAGACAGGAAGCAAAGAGTGGGAATAAACGGGACCTTTTCAGAATGGCAGGCGGTGACTAGTGGGGTACTGCAAGGCTCAGTGCTGGGACCCCAGTTGTTTACAATATATATTAATGACTTGGATGAGGGAATTAAATGCAGCATCTCCAAGTTTGCGGATGACACGAAGCTGGGTGGCAGTGTTAGCTGTGAGGAGGATGCTAAGAGGATGCAGGGTGACTTGGATAGGTTGGGTGAGTGGGCAAATTCATGGCAGATGCAATTTAATGTGGATAAAGGTGAAGTTGTCCACTTTGGTGGCAAAAATAGGAAAACAGATTATTATCTGAATGGTGACCGATTAGGAAAAGGGGAGGTGCAACGAGACCTGGGTGTCATTATACACCAGTCATTGAAAGTGGGCATGCAGGTACAGCAGGCGGTGAAAAAGGCGAATGGTATGCTGGCATTTATAGCGAGAGGATTCGAGTACAGGAGCAGGGAGGTACTACTGCAGTTGTACAAGGCCTTGGTGAGACCACACTTGGAGTATTGTGTGCAGTTTTGGTCCCCTAATTTGAGGAAAGGCATCCTTGCCATAGAGGGAGTACAAAGAAAGTTCACTAGATTGATTCCTGGGATGGCAGGACTTTCATATGAAGAAAGACTGGATGAACTGGGCTTGTACTCGTTGGAATTTAGAAGATTGAGGGGGGATCTGATTGAAACGTATAAGATCCTAAAGGGATTGGACAGGCTAGATGCAGGAAGATTGTTCCCGATGTTGGAGAAGTCCAGAACGAGGGGCCACAGTTTGAGGATAGAGGGGAAGCCTTTTAGGACCGAGATTAGGAAAAACTTCTTCACACAGAGAGTGGTGAATCTGTGGAATTCTCTGCCACAAGAAACAGTTGAGGCCAGTTCATTGGCTATATTTAAGAGGGAGTTAGATATGCCCCTTGTGGCTACGGGGGTCAGGGGGTATGGAGGGAAGGCTGGGGCGGGGTTCTGAGTTGGATGATCAGCCATGATCATAATAAATGGCGGTGCAGGCTCGAAGGGCCAAATGGCCTACTCCTGCACCTATTTTCTATGTTTCTATGTTAATATTTTTCTATAGGAATTAGTGCAGGTGAAATCATAATGGTTATCTTTTTGCAATTCTCCTTACAGACGGCAATATTTTAAATTAAACTATGATTATTTTTATAATGTTTAGGAATTTTTCAAGAGTTTGTCTAATTTAAAATTTTCTAGTACGGGCAAGATGATTAAATAAGCAGAATCTTCACAAATGCCCCCCAAATTTTAATTCACTAAACTGTTAAGAAATTTTGAGCTTGTGATTTTTAACACCTAAGTTATGATTTGCATCCACAATCACCGCCTGGAACAATTTATAATATTACCCAATATTTCATGTTGTTGGTTCCACAATTTAATTCAAATCAATATTTTATTAAAAGAAACATAAAAAAGAACAGCTAAAGCAAAAAAAGCACATGTTTTCAATAAAAACCGTAGATTATTTTCTTTATTTCTTCAGGCATTTCATATGACTGCAAAATACTGAATATACTGAAGAGAAAGTATTTCACATTAAGGAAAAGCAATAGAGAGAAAATGAGAAATATATTTTCATTTAGGGGGTGGTGGGGACTTCAAACTCATTGTCTGAAGCATAATGGAAAGCAGAAACCTTCTTCATATTTAATGTGTGCTTTTTATTGGTAAGTTACCTATTTACCCAATCCTTTAAGGAAGGATAACTCCTGTTTGGACCAGCAGAAGTAAAATGGGCTGAAAAGCCTCTCCCCTCTAGGTCAAACCTTTCCTTTGGTACCCTGAGCCAGTCAAACTAAAATACAGT
Organism: Mobula birostris; assembly: GCF_030028105.1. NCBI lineage: Eukaryota > Metazoa > Chordata > Chondrichthyes > Myliobatiformes > Myliobatidae > Mobula > Mobula birostris. Next base: position 12,616,457 of record NC_092401.1, read on the forward strand.
CACAGATTTCAGGTAAGTGAATCAAAGAATGTATTAGTGAACACCCAAATTAAATTCTAAATGGGATCACACATTTTAAATTAAACTGGCTATTTCTGGCTGTGATCCAATTAAAACAAAGTACCTTGATGAGCTCAGTTGATGTCAAGCTGGACACAACACTGTAAATGTAACTTATAATTCATCACAACTGTGTCTTTATCTATGAAAAAATGCTCCAGATATATATACTTCCACGCACTCACACAATGTAGAAACATTGATCACTTTAAAGGGCACAGAATCCCAATATTAATATGTTCATAGATTGTGAATTTGAATGTTCAGTGAAATTGTGTGTTTCATAAATTATACATTCAGTGTACCTACTGTACCAGATAAAGTGGCCACTAAGTGTATATTTGTGGTCTTCTGCTGCTCTAGCCCATGCACTACAAGGCTTTAAGTGTTGTGTGCTCAGAAATGTTCCTATGCATATCTCTGTTGCAACACCTGGTCATTTGATTTACTGTCGCCTTCCTGTCAGCTTGAACCAGTCTTGTAATTCTCCTTTGACCTCTCTCATTAACAAGTCATTTCTCCTACAGAACTGCAGCTCACTGAGTGTTTTCTTTTGTTTTTCACACCATTCTCTGTAATTCCTAGAGACTGTTGTGGGTGAAAATCCTCTGATACCAGCAGTTTCTGAGATATTCATACCACCACGTCTGGCACCAACAATCATTCCACAGTCAAAGTCATTTAGATCACATTTCATTCTCTTTCTGATGTTTGGTCTCAACAGCAGCTGAATCTCTTGACCGTGCCTGCATGTTTTATATGCATTGGGTTGCTGCCGCATGATTGGCTGATTTGCATTAACGTGCAGGTATACAGGTGTACCAAATAAAATGGCCATTGGATGTACACATAGAGGAAAGAAAACGTTAACTAATTTAACTCACTATTGTTAAAAGGCAAGTTGTCATTAAAGTCCCTGCATTATCCAAAAATCAAAATCAAAGGGTTAACCATTGTGGAACATCAGAAATAGAAGCAGAAGGACATTCAGCCACTCACTCCTACTGCACCATTCAGTAAGACCATGACTAACCCTTTACCTTAGAGTCACTCTCCTACACTAACCAAATAGCCTTGATTCCCTTAATATCTAAAGATCTATGGTTCTCCGTCCCGAGTACACTCGGTGGCTGAGCCCCCACTGATCTCCCATATTGAGACTTCCAAAGATTTGCTACATTCTGAATGAAGAAATTTCTTCTTGTCTCAGCAGTGACTGGTCAACACGTTATTTTGAATCAGTGACCCCTGTCTCTAGACTCCCTAACCAAGGGAAACATCAGCTCAACATTTTCTGTTTCAAATCCCATACAAGCTTATATGTCTATAAGAGATTTGGCATGCTCGCTTTGATCCTCACCAATGTCTATCAAAGCACCATAGAGAGCATCAGAGCTTAAAGACCCCACCCAGTCTGGAAATTTTCTCTTCTCTCCACTGCTATTGCGTAAAAGATACAAAGGCCTGAAAGCATATACCACCAGGATCATGGACAGTTCCTACCCTGTTGCTATATCATTATTGAATGGTACGCTATATGATAAGATGAACCCTGACTTCACAATCTCCCTCATCATGACCTTGTACCTTATTGTCTACCTACACTGCATATTGTAAATGTGGCATTTGTTCTGCTTTATGTTATACTTTAACCTTGTTCAACCGCAATGCATTGTTTCTTTGAGTGACCTGCAGGAATGGCATGCAAAACAACATTTAGCATCTGCACCCCAGCTCCAACAAGGTGGGATTTCCCAGTGGCCATCCATTACAATTCCACTTCCCATTCCCATTCCAACAATTCCAATCCAGCACAGCCTCCTCTATGGTCATTCTCAGTATAGGGGAGCAACGCCTCTTGCTCTGTCTGGGTAGCTTCCAACCTGATGGCATGAACATTAATTTCTGCAGCTTCCAGTAACCTCTACACCCTCCCTCCTTCTATCTTGTTCCATTCCCCATTTTGGCTCCCCTCTTACCCCTTCACTTCTACTCACCTGCCAATCACCTCATCACCTTCACCTGAAGTCACCCCACCTTCCCTTTCTCTCATAGTTCACTCTCCTCTCCCATCAGATTCTTCAGCCCTGTACCTTTCTCACCACTCTGCTTCTCACTTTGTTACCCACCTACACACCTTCCCTGCCATCTGGTTTCACCTATCACCTACCAGTCTGTTATCTATCACCTATCACCTACTCATTCTTGTTATCTTTTGTAACTTCATAACATTCAAGTACTTCAATGAACACCATGGGAATCCAAGAATGTGGATGTAGCTTAGTCTTTAATCAAAGTGTGCATGTATCACACCATTGTGTGATGATGTATGCAATGAACATATTTTTACATATAATCCATAATTAATTATTGAAACAAACAAGAATATTTAAATCAAGTATACATACAAGATTACTCAAATATTAAATGCACAATGCTCCTCCCTGCTTAGCTATAAAACTAAATATAGGATGCATATATATACAATATACAATATCATACAATGACTATATATAGATATCCACAGCATAGTAAATTTTAATTTCAGGCCTAAAGATTTAATTGCTGTGGAGCATTTCTAGACCTCGCCTGGCTGGCGGTGAGAGGGGCCCTCCCAGTCAGAGCCCTCCTGTACGCCCGGAATGTCGTCTCCGCACCCCACTGCCCACGGGAGGACTGCAGTGAGGAGGAGTCTGTGACCCACCTCTTTGCACACTGTCAGTTCGCAAAGGGGGTGTGGAGGAGGATGGACGGGCTAGTGTCACGTTTTATCCCCGGTAGCTGCGTAACAGAGGACTCTCTGATCTACGGGCTGTTCCCGGGGACGCACATGGAGACCAACATCCGGTGCTGCTGGCAGATCATCAACTCAGTGAAAGACGCTCTTTGGTCGGCCCGAAACTTGATGATCTACCAGCACATGGAGATGTCCGTGGGAGAATGCTGCCGACTGGCACACTCTCGGCTGCAGGAGTACGTGCTGAGGGACGCACTGAAACTCGGTGCAGCCGCGGCAAGGGCCCGGTGGGGAAGGACCACAGTATAGGTTTCTCCACCCGTGGGAGTGGGAGGGGTCGGTGGGCGGGGAGTATACCCCTCAACAATGAGATGCTAAGCTGAACTACTGGAGTGCCACGTGGGTGGCTATTAATACGGATATTTTACTGAGTATAATGGAAACGTATGTAAAGGAGGAAAAGTTATTGAATGGTTTATTGTATATATTTATTTTTGAATAAAGTATATTTTGAAATAAAAAAAGAATTTCTTATCTTGTGACTTTGCCGACAAGAGGAATTACTCTGCATGGCAGGTGAGACATGGCTGTGAAACACCCTCAGGTTCTAGGCTCTTCTCTATGGTGGTTGTAAGAGATGACTCTAAGACTGCAGGAAGTGGTTCTGACATCTCTGGACACCTTTCTTCTCCTTTCCTCTCTCAGGATCTACTTCAATCCTTTCTCTTTTGTTTCTCACATTCCTTCTCTCTTTCACACTATTCGCTTTCTCATTCACATTCTTTCTGTCCATCCTTTCCCTCCTTTTCCTTTTTCCAGTTTGTGCATTTCGATCTTGAGAAGGTCCATTTGGTTCACTGGAATATTCTCTTATTAATCCTTCCTTTGCTCCCTTAACAATCTGCTCTCTCGTCTTGGTTTCTGCATCCACAGCACCATGCGACGAATCCTCTGTTTTCATATTTCCATTGACTCCTTTCTTTTTGGTCTTCCATTCATCCAACTAGGCTTTAGTGTTTGCATCTACTTTTACAAGCAGTGTTTGTGTCCCACAAAGTTCAAGCAATAACCTTCATGCATGCAGGGTAGATTCTAGTTCTTTATACTCACAAAAGCTTGCATCTTTCCTGAAGCTCCTTGAACTCTCCACCAGCTTAAAACTAAGCTACATTTTGTAAGTAACTACCTTAAAGCTTCTGCTATGTTAGGCAGAAAATGCTGAAAATAGAAATGTTTAAAATATGCTATCACTTGGTATTTTTGAGCAAAATAGAAATGTATGCTTTTTGCTTTGGAAGCATTACTTTGCATTGTGTTCAATTTCTGCTTTGCAACTGCATATAACTGCATATCATATTTAAGTGGCACTGTCATACAAATGCCAGAAGCTTTCTCAGATATGTTGCTTACAATAACTGTTGTTGTCAGACCACTGCTTTTGTAACTTTCATACTTCCTCTGAGCAGCACAGTTCTTCCTTGGTCCAATATGCTTTCCAACCAGAGGCACAGAGGTTGGCGACAACACCTTTTGTCCTCTGTTGAACAACGGCTCATGGTTTTCGATATGAACGAAGTTGTGGCATCATCCAGCACATTTCTTTACTTGTATTCAGTTGGGTTCATTGCAGTGGATGTGACATGCAAATTGTGTATGGATGTCTAATTAAGTTGTACTTGTCTCAGCCACTCACATCTCCACAATACTGATCCTCCTGTTTTTACCACGTACAAGCTCAATGTGCCTTGTTGGCTGTTGTATTTCACTGTAATGAATGTCATTCCCACAGGAGTTATCTTTTCTTCAGTATAGGTTCTTAGCTGGATATCTGATGGCTTCAGTTTGGTATCTTTGAAATGCCATTCAAACTCATTTTGTGGAATAACTGAAACTGCTGAGCCAGTGTATAATTCCAAATTAACTAATCTGCTGTTCACTTCTGGCATAAACCATATTACTTGGCTATTGTTAATTTTCACACTCTAAATCTCAAGGCTACACAATTCCGTATCACTCTCACTGTTACCAGATTTTTCAAAGCTCCAAAGTTCAAAATTCAAAGTAAGAACCGGAATCAGAATCAAGTTTATTATCACTGGCAGGTGAAGTGAAATTGTAATCAGAGTGCATATATGTCACCACATACAACTCAGATATTCTTTTTCCTACGGGCATAGTTAGCAAATCTATAGAACAATAACTGTAAACAGGATCAATGAACAACAAACTGTGGAAGTGCTGATACAAATAAATACCAATAAATAACAAGTATTAAGCAACAAGATAAAGCGTCCTTAAAGAGAGACCATCATTTGTGGGAACACCAGAAATAGGAGGAGTGTAGTTATCCCCTTTTTTTGAGAGACTGATTGTTGAGAGGTAGTCCAATCACTAACTAGAGAAAATCTGCGGATGCTGGAAGTCCTAGCAACACACCCAAATTGCTGGAGGAATTCAGCATGCCAGGCAGCACCTGTGGAATAGAGTACAGTTGACATTTCAGGTTGAGACCATTCAGCAGGACGGGAGAAAAAAAGATGAGGAGTCAGATAAGAAGGTTGAGGGTGGGTGGGGGGGGTGGAAGAAACACAGGTGAAGCCAGGAGGGGTGATTTAAAGAGCTGGGAAGTTGATTGGTGGAAGAGACACAGGACTGGAGAAGGGGGAGTCTGATAGGAGGGGACGAAAGGGCATGAAAGAAAGAAAAGGGGAAGGAGCACCAGAGGGAGGTAAGGAGGTAAGGTGAGAGAGGGAAATGGAAATGAGGAATTTTCACGCAGGTGAGAAACTGCTAGAAAGTTCAGCAGTCTAATGAACAAGGAGGCAATTAAAAGAGAGAGAGAGTACAGTGCGAGCTGAGACCCGTAACAGCTCAGAGCGGTTGAGCTAACGGACGCTGGAACTTTGGTTGGATTATAAAATGTTGATCCTTCGGTCTGATAACGACAGAGGAGACACGACACGAGAGAACTGCGGAAGCTACCCGAGAAACCACTGGTGGAGCTTAAGACAACCACAAGGGTGGAGGCGACGGACCGATTAACTTCGACCCGTGATTACCAGTGCGGGTAAGAGCTTGCCTGTGTGGGTCTGCTGGTGGTGAACCCTGTGCCGTGGGTTAGTAGACCATTCCCTAAAAGGGGCTCTGTCCATCTGTGTCTGTGTGGGAGTCACACCAAGTGACTCTGAAGACTTCAGAAGCAAGAACAACTAAAGCTGCCAACGTGAACATCAACTCAATTAACTCTCTCTCTCTCCATCAATTCAACTCAACGCAACACAAAGTGAACTGAACTGCTTAAACTTACCTGATACCGTAAGACTGATATCTACCTCCTGGAATATTATTTTTTGTATCCACACACACATTTACAGATAGATATAAAATAGTTTATAACCTGTATTGTATTATTCGGTTTCATGATACTAATTCGTAGTAGTAATAAATATAGTTTTAATTTATGGTAAACCAGACTCCAGGTGTGTTCTATTTCTGCTGGTCCTTTTCAACCCGTCACGGGGCTTGTGACAGGAATGGTGAAGGGGGGGGACATTACCAGAAGTTCGAGAAATCAATGTTCATGCCATCAGGTTGGAGGCGTAGGTTGGAGGCTACCCAGCTGGAACATAAGGTGCTGCTCCTGCAATCTGAGTGTGGCCTCATCACAGCAGTAGACTGACATGTCGGAATGGGAATGGGAAGTGGAATTAAAATGGATGGCCACTGGGAGATCCTGCTTTTTCTAGCGGATGGAGCGTAGGCGCTTGGCAAAGCGGACTCTAGTCGGGTCTCACCGATATATCCATTTCCGGTTTCCATTGAAACAGCAATTTCAATTATTCTTTTGAATTTAAATTTAGCTTGAGTTAGGAGCCATTTTTGAATACTGTAAGATTCCACAAACTAAACAATCTCTTAGTGCATCATTAAGCCCATTATCAAACTGACAATCTCTTCAATTTAGCCAATACGCTGACATTCACCTTCCTTCGATTCTGTTTATGCCTAAAACATTCTGAAATCAACAATGACTTTGGTTCTAAATGTTCCTGTGTTACTTTGACAATATCAAGAAAGCTCATTTCTGATGATTTAGTTGGAGCAGTCAAACTTTGAAGCAAAATGTCTGCTTTAAACCCAATGAATTAGCAAAATTGCTACTCGCTGCTCATTGGCTATTTCATTTGTTTCAAAATACTGTTCCAATAGCTCAGTATACATGAGCCAATTACCCGTTGACTAATCAAACTCGCCATTCTTTCCAATGTAGTCAGCCATTTCTGACATTTTTAATGATTATTATCACCCCATACTCGCTGTTTATGAACCCTGAATTCTTCCGTTTATGGCCTTTTCTTTCAACTTGGTGGCTCTGCATGTGCTGGCTGTTTCATTTCAGTCTGACCATTCCTAGTAGCGTTCACTTTTGGTTCAAAAGTCTCACTCCACTTTAACAAGTCGGTAGCTGTTTTGGATTTTTTTTAAAGCTACCTCATCACCAATGTTATGGTTTGTAACTTCAAAACATTAGACTAATTCAATGAAGACCGCAGCGTCCAAGAATGTGTGTGTAGCTTCATCTTTACTTCAAGCGAGGTGTGTATGCATCACCTGGTAGCATGGTGACGTATGCAATTAACGTATTTTTACATAGGATCCATAATTAATTATTTAAATGATCAAGAAAACTATATATATAAGATTACATAAACCTAGCTGCTATCATCTGGGAATCGGTACCACAGTATAAAAGTCAGGACCAACAGGCTCTGGGACAGCTTCTTCCACCAGGCCATCAGACTAATTAATTCACACTGATGCAATTCTGATACAGTTGTATTTCTGTGTTATATTGACTGTCCTGTTGTACATACTATTTATTACAAATGCTATAAATTGCACGTTGCACATTTAGATGGAGATGTAGTGTAAAGATTTTTACTCCTCATGCCTGTAAAGGATGTAAGAAATAAAGTCAGTTCAATTCAATTCAAATACTAAACGCACAATTCCCCTCACTCCAGCTTCTTGATCTAGCTTCTTCACTCTTCCTTTCCAGCCCTGAAGAAGGGTCTTAGTCCGAAATGTCGACTATTTATTCCTCTCCATAGGTGCTACTTGACCTGCTGAGATCCTCCAGCATTTTGCTTGTGTGGCTCTGAATTTCAAGCATCTGCAGATTCTCCTATGTTGAAAGTTCCTTCTCTGTACACTGCTTCACCAAGTTACCAATGTTTCAATGAGATCCCTTCTCATTCTTCTTAACTCTACAGAGCATAGGCCCTCTCTGCTTAATCCCTGCCCGGAGGACTAACTAACTGCAGTGAATAGCTGGATAAGAAACACATGTCCCGGGACAAACTTTCAAGCAAGGAATATTGCAACATCTTAACAATTGGTTCATTTTCACATAATGTTGCCATTCTTTTGTTCTCTATCATTCATGTGCTCAGTATGGGTCAGCTGCCTTAAAGCCAAATCTTTGGTGCTGTTTACAACTTCTAGGATTTTTTTTCTGTCACTTCTTAGACTATAAGACCATAAGACATAGGAATGGAATTAGGCCATTCAGCCCATCGAATCTGCTGTACCATTTCATCATGGCTGATCCCAGGTCCCATTCAACTCCATACATCTGCCCTCTCACCATATTCCTAGATGCCCCGATCTATTAGGAATCTATCAACTTCTGCTTTAAATATACCCAGGAACTTGGACTCAACTGCAATCTGTGGCAGGGCATTCCATGGATTTACCATTCTTTGGCTAAAAATGCTGAACTTCACAATGCCGGATCAGGGGTAATAACAACTTGTAAAATCTAACATGCTGAATCTATTCATCTTCAAAAAGCCTAGAATATTCCAACCGCCTGGAATAGTTCTTATTTTAGGCCTCCCCACAGATTCAGCAGAAGCGGTCCCACCTCAGTTCCAGTGTGTGATGTTGTTGCTTCCACAGTATAAAGCACCTATCTTGGTTCCTTGGTATGGTGGTTTGTGACAAAATTTTAAACATTCTCGATCAAACAGAAATTAATTTTCTAATTTTTCCCTGCTTTGTTTGCTTTCCATTGTGATTACATCGTGGAACTCTGGTGCGTACAGTATATTAGCATCTTTGCTTCTGGTTATTTCACTATCTTTGCCTCCACCTGCTTCTACATGAAGTTTATCACATGCTTCTTAGCCATGCTTGCACCTTGAGCAAATTTAATAATCTTCATGAATTCCTTCCTACGCAGTTTCCTTCAAATATTTACATCGGTGAACCTCACATTGCAGCTTCCACAGGTTGCACGATCAGCCTCCTTCACCATCCTGTCTATCACCTTGCTAAGCTAGACATCCCACTCAGAGCAATGTCGTCAACCTCCTTGGGCTATTCCAGGCTTCCTGAAGACAAATGGTTTCAGCATGTTGGATTTTACAAGCTGCGATTCCTCCTGATCCTGCATTGTGAAGTTCAGGTTTATTTGTCCACATCACATCAACACAATCTATTGCTATAGTTTACAACATTGGACAGATGTTACACTACCAGTTAATGGTGGGAGAGATTGTGCCTTGTCAAACTTGGCTTCCATTCATCCATACTGGCCAATCTTCAAACCACACACACTCTTTGACGTGAGGAAGTTTACATCCACCAACCCGCATCTTTCTCATCAGGCTGAGAGGTCAGGGACAATCACCATGGATCACTCAGGTAACATAGAACATAGAATAGTACAGCACAGTACAGCCCACAATGTTGTGCCGACCCTCAAACCCTGCCTCCCATATAAGCCTCCACCTTAGATTCCTCCATATACCTGTCTAGTAGTCTCTTAAACTTCACTAGTGTATCTGCCTCCACCACTGACTCAGGCAGTGCATTCCACGCACCAGCCACTCTCTGAGTAAAAAACCTTCCTCTAATATCCCCCTTGAACTTCCCACCCCTTACCTTAAAGCCATGTCCTCTTGTATTGAGCAGTGGTGCCCTGGGGAAGAGGCGCTGGCTATCCACTCTATCTATTCCTCTTATTATTTGTACACCTCTATCATGTCTCCTCTCATCCTCCTTCTCTCCAAAGAGTAAAGCCCTAGCTCCCTTAATCTCTGAACATCAATTCTCTTCTGAAGTTAAACCTTCATTTTTACTGGAGATCAGAGGAAAGGTCTCGACCTGACACATTGACTGTCTATTTCTTTCTACAGATGCTGCCTGACCCACTGAGTTCTTCTAGCTTTTTAATATGCTGCTTCATTGATAAATCCATACTTAATGATCCATAAAATAAGTTTTAATGAGTTTTAGAGAATGAAAATCTATGGCTGGTTTGACTATCCTCGGCACACCCTGCCAATGACCAAAGCAACAATCTGCAGATGCTGTAAATCTGAAATAACGGTTGAAAATGGAGGAAGCACTCAGCAGGTCAGCTAGTTCTGAAACTCTTGTTTCTCTTCCCACAGATGCTGCCTGACCTGTCGAGTGTTTCCACTCTTCTGTTCTTATTCATTTCCTATCTTTAGATTGACACCAGCACATTTTCTTCTTCTGGACCAAGGGCCTCAACATCTGTACTCTGAGACATTTCCTCCACTATCTCTTTTGGTTGCATCCCATTTTGCAGCAGTGAGATTCCAAAGTACATACAACTTCTCCCAGTTTACTAATAGAGTGGCACATCTCCCAGCCCCAGTGACCCAGGTTGAATCCCAACACCAGGTGCTGTCTCTGTGGAGTTTACACGTTCTCCCTGTAACCATATGAGTTTGCTCCAAGTGCTGCAATTTCCTCCCACTTTCCAAAGTGGTGCAGGTTAATTGCCCGGTTTTATGACATACCTTGAAGCAGTGCCATTCTAATGCTAAAGTGGGTGGCTTTGTCCATCTTGACTCTGTAGGTTCTAGTGACCTATCAGAAGCTGATACTCCAGACGACATGTTACTTTAACTTGCTGAGGAGGAAGTTTCATAATTTCACTGGACACCAGGTCAAGAGGTCCTTTATGGTATCACCATGATGTTATTAATGTCAGAGTTATTTATGATGTCATGCAGTGTTATGTAATCACCCCTGCCAGAAGGAATAAATTCCCTCCCACAGCCTAACAAATCTACTCATGCTCTTCATCTTCTCTTCTCAAGAGTACGCAGACCTAGACTATTTCAGTCAAATCACCCAAACATGCCAGAAACCGGAAATAAAGCAGAAAACACAGAAACACTCAGCAAGTCGGGCAGCATATGTGGAAAGGGAGGCAGAGTTCATGTGTCAGCTAGGTATGTATAATGTTTGTTAACTTATGTCTTGTTACGTAGCATGCTGCTGATGATTAAAGCTAATTTTCATAGCATTTTACATGCTCATGACAAAAATAATCTTGAACTTGAGGCTAAGCACCTTTCATCAGATAAAGGATGATAGATTAAAAAGTAAAACTGCCTTTCATATGTATTTTTTCATAGTCCTGTTGAAGGGTTGCTGGATTTGAACCATCAACTGAGTTGAAAATGCTGGAAGCTGAAGCCAAACCAGAAATGACGGAAGAACCCAGTAAGTCAAGCAGCAACTGTGGGAAGGAAAATCAATATCACAGATCAGTTCCTTCATCAAAGAAAAAGTGAAAGGAAGTTAAATTGGAAAATTTGTTTAGTGTTGTCATATATACCAAGGTACAGGGAAAAACTTTGTTTTGTGTGCCAACATATGGATCTTCTCATTACATTGAGTCAGTACAAGGGAAAAGCATAACAAGTGTCACAGTTACACATAAGGTGCAGTGCAGGCAGAGAGTATGGTGCAAAGTCATCATGAGGTAGATTATGAGGTCAAGAGCTATTTTATCATACCGGGAGACTATTCAATAGTCTTTTAACTGTTAGATAGAAGCTGTCTTTAAGCATGGTGATAAGTGCTTTCAGGCTACTGAATCTCCTGACTGATGAGGGGTGAAGTGGGGGAGTGGGTGAAGACAGAATGTCTGGGAGGGTGGGGTCTTTGACTACGTTGGCTGCTTTCTCGGGGTAGCTGGACGGGCGGGCAGAATTCATGGAGGGGAAACTGGTTTCTGTGATGTGCTGAGCTGTGCCCACAGCTCTCTGCAGCTTCTCACAGTCAATGGCCATACCAGCCTGTGATGTTTCCAGATAGGATGCTTTCTATGGTGTATCAGTAAAAATTGGAGAGAATCTCAGAAGACAGGTGAAATTTCTGAGGAAGTATGGGCAATGTTTTACAGTCTAAGTAGAAGATAAAGTAGAGAAAAGCAATGAGTGGAAGAAGGAGATTGTCTGTAAAAAAGTGACACAATGGAGTAGGATTAACTCAGCTTCTCCTTCGGCAGAATATGTAGCTCTCCATGCAATTCATCACCTTAGATCTTGGTATCATCTTGGTCTAGTCCAATGCCACTGTGTGTCTTCTGAATTTTTGTCCTAAGAGGAGACATTATTCCATTCCTAGTCTTTTCCTGTGACCTTGTGTACGCAGACCATCATCTGTACCCTCCCCGACTGATGACAAAGGAGACCAGCACCCCCAGCCACGTCATCATGCTCCTTCAAGGAAATTTGTTATTGATTCAACATCCACCAGAACTCACATTTTAACATGTGGAGAGAGACTGCTGCATCAATGATTAAATTAGTTCTTTTCATTCAATTGAGAAAATACATTTTGCAGCACAGCGCAGGACTAGAATCCCACATGCAGCCTTTCCTGACCAAAATCTGTGATCAAAACGGTGATCAAAAACTGTGCACGTAGTACCTTCTAAAATTAAAAGCAACCTCGCTCATTCATTTCCCTGAGTCCTTATTTGCCTCATGTGTACAGAGCATTTGAGGAGCTTGTGGGTGAGCGTCTATAAGCAGGCTGTCTCTGGCTTTCCCTTAGGAAATTCAACAGTCTGTTAAAGTTCAACAATCAATTCAAGAGCAGGTCTTTTTAGGGACTGTTCCACTGGCTGAAGAATTAAGGTGAGAGGTGGGAATCCTGCTCCTAATTGTATAGACTCACAGGATCCAGATAAAGTGTCAGGAACAGAATACTTCATGCAACGCACAAACTCAGTGTGTCAGGCAGCATCTATTGTATGCAGAGAAATGGGCAGTTGATTTTTCTAGTTGAGATCTTTCTTAGTGGCCTTAAGAGTCAAGAAGGGTCACCAGGAAGGGTCCTGACTCAATATGATGACCGTCCATTTCCCTGCATAGGTGTTGTCTGATCCATTGAGTTCCTCCAGCACTTTTGAGCATTGCTCCAGATCTCCCTTTCACCTTCAGAATCGTTAATGGTATAAATAAAGTACAGCACTTGAAAGCTTAGTGTATAACCAAGAGGACACCAAAGAGAAGGCTACATCCTAACTTAGAATCAAGATAGGGAAATCAGGCGAAGCTTTATCCCAGGAGTGGAGAGAAAGTGGAACTCACTCCCACTGGGAATGGTTGAGGTAGAAAGTGCAGCGGAATTTAAGAGAGGGGGGACAGGGGGAAGGGGAAGACAAAGGATAGAGGGTCACAGTGATAGGAGGAATGGTGGGAGGAGGATAAAATAGTGTACAAATGTTAACATAGACTAAGAACATAAGAAACAGGAGGAGGAGTTGGCCATCTGGTCCATCAAGACTGCTCCATCATTCAATAAAATCAAGTTGAAGTTTAATTGTCATTCAACATGTTTACAACCAAATGAAACAGTGTTCCCCCAGAGCAAGGAATAAAGCACAGTGCCAACAGTGACACACAGCACACAGTACAAGGCGCAGGTAGCACATACAGCTACGACAGCAGAAAAACATACTGACACCAAAATATAGAGCACAAGTTTCTAAGTGGCATGGCTTGAGGATTAATGGAGCATGGCTGACACGTCCATGGGCTCAGCTCCACCTACCTACCTTTTCCACATCACTCTCAATTCCCCTGGTGTGCAAAAGTTTATCTAACTGTGGCTTAAGTGTATTTAGTGAGGTAGCTTCTACTGCGTCCCCGGACTGAGAATTTCACAGATATATTACTCTCAGGAAAAGTAACTTCTCCTCACCTCCGTCCTAAATCTGTTCCCCTGAATCCTGAGGCTATCCCCGAACTCTAATCTTGCTTACTAGTGAAAACGATTATCCTGCCTTTATCTTATCTACCCCTCTCATAATTTTATATTTTTCTATACGATCCACTCTGATTCTTCTAAATTTCAGTGAGTATACTCCCAAATGACTCAATCTCTCCCCTTACTTTAACCTTTTAATCTCTGGAAGCAATCTTGTAAACCTCCTCTGCATCATCCCCAAAGCCAGTATATCCTTCCTCAAATAAAGAGACCAGAAATGCATGCGGTCCTCCAGGTGTGGCGACACGGGAACCTGTACGGGTCCCTGCTTTTAAATTCAATCCCTCTCGCAATGAAGACCAACGTTCCATGATAACTGTTCCAGTCTTTTGTGATTCATACACAAGCACTCTCAAGTCTCTCTGCACTACAGCATGCTGCAATGTTTCACCATTTAAATAATAATCTGATCTTCTTTTTTACTTTCCAAAGTGGACAACCACACACTTATTGACAACTGTACTCCATCTGTCAGATCCTTGTCCATTCATTTATCCTATCTATATCTCTCTACAGACTCTCCACATCCACTGCAAAGTTTGTGTTTCCACTCGGGTAATTTTTAATCAGCAAACTTAGATACTGTATGCTCTAAGATACCCTTTTTAAAATTTTAATGTATATAGTGAAGGTTTGCAGACCAAGTACTGGCCCCCACAGCACTCGAGTCGCCACTGACTGCCACCAGAGCAACACCCATTTATCCTGACTCTCTGCCTTTTATTGTTTGGTGGAATGATTGGTTTCCTGCTCCCTGTATCAGATGTAAAAGGCATCACTTTCACCAGCTGTGGCTCAGTGGTTGGCCCTCGCTCCTTGGAAACCAAACAATTGTAGATTTAGGTCCCCTTTCAAGAGTTTTGGCAGTCTAGGCTAGTACCACTGAGTAGCACTGAGAGAACACCATGCCCAGAAGAGGCCCCAACAGACCCCACCTTCACATTCAGGCAGAACAACAAGATCCCATGACTCCGCTGAAGAGCAGCAGAGAATTCCTCACCTATACTTCAGCCAACGTCAGTAGAAATTGATTAACTGGTTATCCCTAAATGCAGCTTGCGGGAGCTTGCTGTGCACAAATTGGCTGCTACGTTTACAATGGTAGCTACACTGTAGAAATTACCTGGTTGGCGGATGAAAATCAAAGCACTGGAGACACTGGAAATGTAAGTAAGCACACAAGATGCAGGGACTACTCCGCTGGTCTGGCAATATCTGTGAAGCGAGAAACAGAGCTAACATTTTAGGACAGAGACATTTCATTAGAGCTGGTGAATGATCTTGAACCTGAAATGTTAGCTCTGTTTCTCTCTTCACAGATGTTGCCTGACCTGCTAAGCATTTCCTTCACTTTCTGTTTATCTGCTTTTTTGGCAGTAATAGTGTTCCGGGAAAACTTGAAGTTCTTTTGATGCATTATCTTAACGTTAGCCTTTTTTCCCACTGACATTGTAAGTAGTAATTTTACTCAAAGAATAATGAGTGTTTGTGTTGCTATTACAGAGCAAAGACAAAGAAGGTAATCCATGTAGTTGAACCAAAACAGGATAATGTAAATTGGAAAATAGAAACATAGAAAACCTACAGCACAATACAGGCCCTTCGACCCACAATGCTGTGCTGAACATGTATTTACTTCAGAAATTACCCAGGGTTACCCATAGCCGTCTATTTTTCTAAGCTCCATGAACCTATCCAAAAGTCTCTTATAAGACCCTATTGTATCCACCTCCACCACAGTAGCTGGCAGCCCATTCCACACACTCACCACTCTATACGTAAAAAAACTTACCCCTGACATCTCCTCTGCACCTATTTTCAAGCACCTTAAAACTGTGCCCTCTCGTGTTAGCCATTTCAGCGCTGGGAAAAAGCCTCTGCCTATCCACACGATCAATGCCTCTCATCATCTTATACACCTCTATCAGGTCACCTCTCATCCTCTGTCACTCCAAGGAGAAAAGGCCAAGTTTACTCCATCTATTCTCCTAAGGCATGCTCCCCAATCCAGGCAACATCCTTGTAAATCTCCTCTGCATCCTTCCTATAGTTTCCACATCCTTCCTGTAGTGAGGTGATCAGAACTGAGCACAGTACTCCAAGTGAAGACTGACCAGGGCCCTATACAGCTGTAACATTACCTCTCAGCTCTTGAACTCAATCCCACAGTTAATGAAGGCCAATGCACCATATGCCTTCTTAACCACACAGTCAACCTGTGCAGCATCTTTGAATGTCCTATGGACATGGACCCCAAGATCCCTCTGATCCTCCACACTGCCAAGAATCTTACCATTAATACTACATTCTGCCATCATATTTGACCTACCAAAATGAACCAGCCCACACTTATCTGGGTTGAACACCATCTGCCTCTTCTCAGCCCAGTTTTGCATCTTATCGATGCCCTGCTGTAGCCTCTGACAGCCCTCCACACTATCCACAACACCGCCAACCTTTGTGTCATCAGCAAACTTACTAACCCGTCTCTCCATTTCCTCATCCAGGTCATTTATAAAAATCATGAAGAGATGGGGTTCCAGAACAGATCGCTGAGGCACACCACTGGTCACCAATCTCCATGCAGAATAGGACCCATCTACAACCACTCTTTGCTTCTGTGGGAAAGCCAATTCTGGATCCACAAAGCTAGGTCCCTTTGGATCCCATGCCTCCTTACTTTCTCAACAAGCCTTGCATGGGGTACCTTATCAAATGCCTTGCTGAAATCCATATACACTACATCTACTGCTCTTCCTTTATCAATGATGTTTAGTCACATCCTCAAAACATTCAATCAGGCTTGTAAGGCATGACCTGCCTTTGACAAAGCCATGCTGACTATTCTTAATCATATTTTGCCTCTCAGGATCTTCTCCATCAACTTACCAACCACTGAAGACTCACTGGTCTACAATTTCCTGGGCTATCTCTACTCCCTTTCTTGAATAAGGGAACAACATCTGCAACCCTCCAATCCTCCAAACCTCTCCGCTCCCTATTGATGGTGCAAAGATCATTGCTAGAGGCTCAGCCATTTCCTCCCTTGCTTCCCAAGTAGCTTAGGGTATATCTCGTCTGGTCCCGGTGACTTATCCAACTTGATGCCCTCCAAAAGCTCCAGCACATCCTCTTTCTTAAAGTCTATATGTTTAAGCTTTTCGGTCCACTGTAAGTCATCTCTACAATCGCCAAGGTCCTGTTCTGTAGTGAATACTGAAGCAAATTATTCATTAAGTACCTCCGCTATCTCTTCCGGTTCCATACAATCTTTTCCACTGTCACACTTGATTTGTCATATTCTCTTACGTCTTAACCTCTTGCTCTTCATATACTTGTAGAATGCCTTGGGGTTTTCTTTAATCCTGCTCGCCAAGCCCTTCTCATGGCCGCTTCTTGCTCTTCTAATTTCATTCTTAAGCTCCTTCCTGCTAGCCTTATAATCTTCTAGATCTCTATCATTACCTAATTTTTTGAACCTTTCATAAGCTTTTCTTTTCTTCTTGACAAGATTTTCAACAGACTTTGTGCAGCATGGTTCCTGTACCCTACCATCCTTTCCCTGTCTCATTGGAACATACCTATGCAGAAAACTACGCAAATATCTGCTGAACATTTGCCATATTTCTGCCATACATTTCCCTGAGAACATCTGTTCCCAATTTACGCTTCCAAGTTCCTACCTGATAGCCTCATATTTCCCCTTACTCCAATTGAACGTTTCCCTAACTTGTCTGTTCCTATCTCTCTCCAATGCTATGGTAAAGGAGATAGAATTGTGATCACTATCTCCAAAATGCTCTCCCACTGAGAGATCTGACACCTGACCAGGTTCATTTCCCAATACCAGATCAAGTACAGTTTCTCCTCTTGTAGGTTTATCTACATATTGTATCAGGATACCTTCCTGAACACACCTAACAAACTCCACCCCATCTAAACCCCTTATTTTAGGGAGATGCCAATCAATATTGGGGAAATTAAAATCTCTCACCATAACAACTCAGTTTTTATTGCATCTTTCCAGAATCTGCCTCCCTATCTGCTCCTCAATGTCCCTGTTACTATTAGGTGGTCTATAAAAAACACCCAGTAGAGTTATTGACCCCTTCCTGTTTCTAACTTCCACAGCAATCCCTCCATGACTTCCTCCTTTTCTACAGCCGTGACACTACCTCTGATCAGCAGTGCCATGCCCCACCTCTTTTGCTTCCCTCTCTGTCCTTTGTGGAACATCTAAAGCCTGGCACTCGAAGTAACCATTCCTGCCCCTGAGCCATCCAAGTCTCTGTAATGGCCACAACATCATAGCTCCAAGTACTGATCCACACTCTCAGCTCATCCGCTTTGTTCTCGATACTCTTTGCATTAAAATAGACAGATCTCAAAGTATCAGTCTGAGCGTATCCCTTCTCTATCACCTGCCTATCTTCCCTCTCACACTGTCCACAAGCTTTCTTGATTTGTGAGCCAACCACCCCTTCCTCCATCTCTTCAGTTTGGTTCCCACCTCCCAGCGATTCTAGTTTAAACTCTCCCCAACAGCCTTAACAAACCTCCCTGCCAGGATATTCGTCCCCCTTAGATTCAGGTGCAACCAGTCCTTTTAGTAGAGGTCATTCCTGCCCCAAAAGAGGTCCCAATGAACCAGAAATCTGAATCCCTGCCCTCCGCTCCAATCCCTCAGCCACATATTTATCCTCCACATTATTCCTATACTCACTGTCTCAGTAATCTCGAGATTACTACCTTTGTTGTCCTGCATCTCAACTTCCTTCTTAATTCCCTGTAGTCTGTTTTTAGGACCTTCTCCCTTTTCCTACCTATGTCATTGGTACAAATATGTACCCCGACCTCTGGCTGTTCTCCTTCCCTCTTCAGGATATCATGGACGCAATCAGGAACATCACGGACGCTGGCACCTGGGAGGCAAACTACCATCCGTGTTTCTTTCCTGCGTCCACAGAATTGCCTGTCTGACTCCCTAACTATAGAGTCCCCTATCACCGCTGCCATCCTCTTCCTGTCCCTACCCTTCTGAGTCACAGGGTCAGACCCTGTGCCAGAGGCACGGCCACTGTTGCTTCCCCCAGGTAGGCTGTCCCCCCCAACAGTACTCAAACAGGAATACTAATTGTTAAGGGGGACAGCCAAAGGGGTACTCTCTAGTATCTGACTCTTGCCCTTCCCTGTCCTGACTGTTACTCACTTATTTGTCTCCTGAGGCCCTGGTGTGACTGCTTGCCTCTATCACCTCCTCACTTTCCCTGATCAGACAAAGGTCATCAAGTTGCACCTTCAGTTCCCTAACTCAGTCCCTAAGAAGCTGCAGCTCGACGCACCTGGCGCAGATGTGGCCATCCGGGAGGCTGGGATTCTCCCAAACATCTCACACCCAACACCCAGTACAGAACACCGGCCTCACAGACATACTTCCTATTCCTATTTTTCACAAGTAACTTACCTCGCCTCAACCTGTTATCACCAAAACCCTCCTATTCTGATTCCCTCTACTCCATCCTCCCTCCCCTCCCCTCGACGTTCCCTCCCCTACTCCATCAGCCACTCCTCTGATTCCCGCTCTATAAAGCTGTCTTCTTTTTAAACTCTTCCTGCCGGTCTAAACCGCTGACGCCCATGCACCTGCGCAGTCGTGTCTCCCTCACCATTTCTGAGGTCAGCTGTAAGAAGAGAATTAACTCCTCCAGCGTTTGCTTATTGAAGTAGACGTGGTTAATTCCTCAAACACAAGAGAATCTGCAGATGCTGGAAATTCAAGCAGCACACACAAAATGCTGGTGGAACGCAGCAGGCCAGGCAGCATCTATAGGAAGAAGTACAGTCGACGTTTCGGGTCGAGACCCTTCGTCAGGACTAGGTTAATTCCTCACTCTTCGGAGCTGCTTTGAATTAAATCTGCCCCTGGTAACGGAGAAACTCTCCTGCCAGGCAACCTGTGCTGGTCTGGTGATGGAGGTGGCTTGGTGTATCATGTCAGTATTGAGAACCTGCATTCAGGATGCCACTGTCCAGCTCTGCTAACCTCTGCTGAAATCCTCTCCTCCAGGTTTCTTCATTCGTGACTTGGCAATGCCACCACTCCCCTGACCAACTTCTCACCTTCGATTTGCAATTTGCTTTTGTTTCCATGCTCCAACTCAGACCCAGCCCTGTTCACCTGTCAACCCACATTCCCACTTCAACCGAGTCCCACCGTTGAAATTCTTAGCTTTCCAATCTCTCCCTAATCTTGGAAGATGTTGCTCGTCCACAATCCACTGAGATCTCCTGCCCCCTTGCATTGCTCCAATTTCAATGCACTTCTAGTGGCTGGACACTGGAATTCCTTCTGAGGATCTCTCCGCCCCTTTCCTTTTAGGACACACCTTATCCAAGTCATGTGTGGGCACGTGGCCAAGTGGTTAAGGTATTGGACTAGCGACCTGAAGGTCGTGAGTTCGAGCCCCAGCCGAGGCAACGTGTTGTGTCCTTGAGCAAGGCACTTAATCACACATTGTTCTGCGATGACACTGGTGCCAAGCTGTATGGGTCCTAATGCTAGCATTGGTGTTGTGGAGAGGGGAGACTTGCAGCAAGGGCAACTGCTGGTCTTCCATACAACCTTGCCCAGGCCTGCGCCCTGGAGAGTGAAGACTTCCCAGGCGCAGATCCATGGTCTCGCAAGACTAACGGATGCCTTCTATCCAAGTCATGCCCTACCAGTCTTTTTTGTGGGGACTTTAATGTGAAAATATAAAAAACAGGAAAGGGAGTGGTTCCACACCATTAGGCTGCTGCAGATCCAATATCAGTTCAGGTGGTTGCACCTTTGATGAATGAGCAAACTAGACTCCATCTGTAACTGCTTCCCAAAATCATGACGTCTGTTTTCTCAGTAGAAGTCCACAGGACTACAGGGTCACCTCCTGCTGAGGTGGCAGGATTTTCCTATCCCTAAAGGTTTTGTGATCCTACTACTGTGCAGAATAGGCAACTCCCCTCTGCAAATTCTAAAAAGCTGTGCAATGAGGAATTGAATAGAGACGTAGATTCTTGCGGCCCATCACATCCATAATGACCTTTCTGCCAGCTGCAGTAACCTGAACAGGAGTGGTCAGAAGGACCATGAGGTACATTACCATGCTTTGATTCAATCGAATGGATTGGCTTGTTCTGCAACAGGACCATGGGCACTTCTTGCCCTTTAGGTAAAATTATCACTCTGTGTCGGTGAAATGAAAGGCTAACGTTTAGCGAGTGCATGAAAATAGCTGATTACCCTGAACATTTCCAACATTTCCATTAGCAATTTCGAGCTGTCTGCTTAAATCCAACACCTTTGCCACACCTCTCCAATGTTTCAAAGAATCAAAGGATAACACAGAACAAAAGAGGCCATTCTTCTCTGTAGCGGTAAAACTAATCCGAAATCAAAGCAAAACAATTGCCGCTTGCCTGCGACTGTACTTGCGTGACACGCCCACAGTTCCAATGATTGCTCCAAGAGCTGAACCCTTTATTCGATCCTTTATTAGCAATTAGCAAACATAGCTGTGTACATACATCTATTGATGCTTCTGGACACATCTTCAGTGATGTTCCTGGAATCATCGGGTGTTTCGGGTCTTTCAACATCATACAACCTCCTCCAGGTGACCAAACCGGGTCTGATCAGACCCCAGCTTGTGTCCAGATGGCTAGCTACTTATGACTCCATGGCTCCCCTCTTTTGAGCCACAGCCATCTTGAGGCTCTCTCTGCCGCATCGGTGGTACTGCGGATGGCTCTCCTCTTCCTCTCTCCCTTGATGCCCAAAATGCTGAAGGCTCTAACTAAAGAATGGGTTACGAGTCCCCTACAACCAACCTCCACTGGGAGGCACCTCGCTCTCCATCCAGCCTGCTGACAGTTGCTGACCAGTCCTGCGTACTTGAAAAGCATTATTGGGCGTTATCTCTGCAGTCAACAAATGACCTCCACCAGTCCCAACTGCCACGAAATAAGCAAGAATATGTAAATTATTCCCTTTGCTTTTACCACGACTCTACTAATTCGACGTTACCATTAAACAGTAAACGCCAACACAGAAACAATGCAGATAGAAAACAGATACATGTCTCTTACACTTACCATCTGGTTTTTGACATCAGGCGATGTTTCTGACCATATATGTGGCTGTATCTACCTCTGTCAAGTCACCCCTCAGCTTCCTTCTCTTCAGGGAGAACAAGCCCAGCCTGACCAATCTGCCAGTCCGCACTTTATGCTGCTTGTGCAGATGGTGTCGTTCTTTAGGATCTGTGCACGTTGCTGATGTATCACGGTGCAGTCGCTCCAGTGACACATGTACAGCAACACAGTGAAGTGGGAGGTGGTAAACCTCAGCAGAATGAACGAGCAGATTGACTGCAGTCTTAAGCACAAGAAATTCTCCAGATGCTGGTAATCCTGAGCAACACACACAGAAAGCTGGAGGAACTCAGCAAATCAGGCAGAATCTATAGCGGGGGAATAAACAGTTGATGTTTCAGGCCTTCATGAGGACCAGAAGGGAAAGAGGCAGAAGCTGGAATAAGAAGGTGGGAGGTGTGCAAGTTGGCAAGTGACAGGTGAAACTAGCCGAGGAGGTAGATGGCTGTGTCTGGGGAAGGGATGAAGTAAGAAGCTGGAGGTGATAAATGGAAGAGGTAAAAGGGTGAAGAAGAAGGAATCTGATAGGAGAGCTCAGTGGATCGTGGAAGAAAGGGAGGAGGTGAGAAACCAGAGAGAGGTGATGGGCAGGTAAGAAGAGAAGAGGTGAAAACGTTACTGGGATGAGGGTGGGAAATAGAGAAAGAGGGAGGAGGAGAAATTACTGGAGATTTTAGAAATTTGATGTTCATGCTAACCAGACAGAATATGAGGTGTTGCCTCCCTCCGAGGTTTTACCCCATCCCCACCACCTCCTTCACCTGATCTCACCTACCAGCTGCTAGCTTGTACTCCTTCTCCTCCACCTCTCCCCATCTTCTGATTCTCGCTTCTAACCCCTTCCTTTCCAGTCCAAAATGTTGGCTGTTAGTTCCCCCTCTGTAAATGCTGCTTGACTTGCCAGGTTCCGCCATTGTGTGAGTACCATTTTAAAATGGGTTCAGCACAGGACCGAAGGTAAGTGACACAAAGGACAGGATCTCATCTGCACAGGAGAGGGTGCAGATGAGACCCACAGGGATTAGCTGGGATTGGGCATTTTACTTTTGAGGAAACTGGATAGGCTGGATTGGGTTCCCTTGAAATGGAGGAGGCTGAGGGCAGATTTGATTGACAGATTTAAAATTTTGAGGGACATTGGAAGGGTAGATAGTGAGGAAAAAGCTGATGTGTCTAAAACCACAGGTCAGAGGTTTAACTCCGATGCTCTAGGTTTAGAGCGGATCAGAGGAAGAACTTCTTTCATCCTGGGAGGGTTGCAATCTGGAACGTACTGGCTGAGAAGGTGGTGGAGACAGAGATTCGCACAACACTTAAGCATAAAAAAACACTTGAATCGTTAAGGCCTACAAGGCTATGGAAGAGGTAATAGTAAATGGGACTCGTGCAAATAGTTGTTTGGGAGTCAGCCAAGACAGGATGGGCCGAAGGGCCTGTTTCACATTTGTGTGATTCTGCCACTCTGTAAAAGGTCAGATTAGCGAAAGAGTTAATAACGCCAATGAGATCCTGTGCTGCAGTAAAGGTAAACGAGAAAAATCTAGAAAAGTAATCATTCTTCTGGAGGAGCTCAGTAGATCAAGCAGCATTGGTGGCGCAGTAATGGAATGGTCAATGTTTTAGGTTTGATACCCTACTTCAGGACTGAGACAGGTCTCAACCCCAAAGCTGGCAACTTTTGCTCCAGGTTCCAGAATCTTTAGTTACTCTTGTCTTCAGAATTTCAGGTTAGTTATTCTTAGCCTAAATGAAACACTAGCTCAGCACCAGATAGAACAAAAACTCCCATTCTAGGCACAGCATCTAAAGATAAGGCTTGAAGGAGCTGGTATTGGAATTGCAATTGAAGTTGGTTTATTATTGTTACGTGTGAAATGCTTGCCTTGCATACTGTTTATATGGGTCAGAACATTACACAGTGCATTGAGGTAGAATTATCATCATCATCATCATGGCTTGGCTTCGCGAACGAAGATTTAGGAAGGTTCTGGGGTAGAATAAGATAAAACAATAACAATGAGGTAAAAAAAAACGTGCATCAGTTAAAGAGAAAGTACAGTGCAGGTAGAAAATAAGGTTTAATAGCACAACAAGGTGGGTTATGAAGTTAGGAATCCACATTCTTATGACTATGAGGTGGAGGCTATCCTACAACTTGATGGTACATGCTTTCAGGCTTTTTTATCTTCTGCCTAGTGGAAGAAGAGTGAATGCCCCAGCTGGGTGCGATCTTCAATTATACTGGCTGCTTCACTGAGGCACAAGAAGTATAGACAGAGTCCATGAAGGAGAGGCTGGTTTCCATGATGTGCTGAGCTGTGTCCACAACCCTCTACAGTTTCTTCCTGTCACATGCAGAGCGTCGCCATACCAAGCCATTATGCATCCGGATATGATGGTTTCTTTGGTGCATCGCTAAAAATTGGCGAGGGTCAACAGGGACCTATGAAATTTATTTAGCCTTCTGAGGAAGTAGAGTCACTGTGATGTCTACATGGTTGGACCAGGACAAGCTGTTGCTGATCTCCACTCTCAAACCTCTCAACCTCAACATTATCAATATAGACCGGAGAACTTGTATTGCCCCACTTCTTGAAGTCACTCTTCTTGAAAGATGGTGACAGTTACTGGGATGGGTCCAGGGATAATGGAAATGGAAATCCCGGAGAAGCTGGGATCCTCCTCTGAGGGAGAGCTGATGGAGGTGAAAAGAACAGGAAGTGGAAGAAAGTGGAACTTGTATCAAAGGGTAAGCAGTCAGAGGCCTCTGATTTAAAGTGATTACAAACGAGTTAGAGGCAACATGACTTTTTTACAAGAACCAGAAGAAACCAGTTGGGAAGAATGCAACGCATACAAAATGCTGGAAGAACTCAGCAGGCCAGGCAGCATCTATGGAAAAGAGTAAACAGTCGACGTTTCAGGCTGAGACCCTTCATCAGGATTCCTCAGAACAAAAATGACCTTCTTGTTCTGTGCTATCCCTTGATTCTCTGAAACACTGGTGAGGTGTGAAAAATGTGCTAAATTTAAACAGTCTGTACAAAATTACTAATAAAAACAGAAAGCAGAAATAAAAGCAAGTGAGATGCTGCAGGCCTGTTTCCCTTGTTCGGTGGAGAGAAAGGCGACACGGCAGCAGCACGGCCTCAGTTGTAGCGAGGACAAGGCCACAAGTGGGCTTGCCTGCTGCTGCAGTCCAGGTGAGACAACACTGGAGGTGGTTTAATGTGGAATCTCTGCTCAGCTAGCAGCTGGAATCTCCCATCAGTGCTTCTCTCCAGTGTTCGCCAGGTGGAACGACAGGCTGGATTGCCGGGTGCTGTACCATCAATTTGCATGTTGCTCAGGGACTTGGGTTATATATGTGTCTTCTTATGTAACAAAGTATGTTTTTTTTCTCTAACATTATTCTGAATGTATGTTATGCACTTGGGCCCCAGAGGAACACTCTTTCGACTGTATCCATGTATCCATGTTAGCCTGACGTCGGTGGTGGGAAAGATGCTGGAGTCAATTATAAAAGATGAAATCACGACACATCTGGATAGCAGAAACAGGATCGGTCCGAGTCAGCATGGATTTACGAAGGGGAAATCGTGCTTGACTAATCTTCTGGAATTTTTTGAGGATGTAACTAAGAAAATGGACAAGGGAGAGCCTTGAGGATGTAGTGTACCTGGACTTTCAGAAAGCCTTTGATAAAGTCCCACATAGGAGATTAGTGAGCAAAATAGGGGCACATGGTATTGGGGGCAGAGTACTGACATGGAGTGAAAATTGGCTGGCTGACAGAAAACAAAGAGTAGTGATTAACGGGTCCCTTTCGGAATGGCACGCGGTGACCTGTGGGGTACCACAGGGTTCAGTGCCGGGACTGCAGCTGTTTACAATATATATTAATGATTTAGATGAGGAAATTAAAAGTAACATTAGCAAATTTGCCGATGACACAAAGCTGGGTAGCAGTATGAAATGTGAGAGTGATGTTATGAGAATGCAGGGTGACTTGGACAGGCTGGGTGAGTGGGCAGATGCATGGCAGATGCAGTTTAATGTGGATAAATGTGAGGTTATCCACTTTGGTGGTAAGAATGGGAAGACAGATTATTATCTAAATGGAGTCAAGTTAGGAAAAGGGGAAGTACAACAAGATCTAGGTGTTCTTGTACATCAGTCACTGAAAGCAAGCATGCAAGTACAGCAGGCAGTGAAGAAAGCTAATTGCATGCTGGTCTTCATAACAAGGGGAATTGAGTATAAGAGCAAAGAGGTCCTTCTGCAGCTGTACAGGGCCCTGGTGAGACCATACCTGGAGTACTGTGTGCAGTTTTGGTCTCCAAATTTGAGGAAGGACATTCTTGCTATTGAGGGAGTGCAGCGTAGGTTCACAAGGTTAATTCCCGGGATGGCGGGACTGTCATATGTCGAAAGATTGGAGCGACTGGGCTTGTACACTCTGGAATTTAGAAGGTTGAGAGGGGATCTTATTGAAACCTATAAGATTATTAAGGGATTGGACATGCTGGAGGCAGGAAGCATGTTCCCGCTGATGGGTGAGTCCAGAACCAGAGGCCACAGTTTAAGAATAAGGGGTAGGCCATTTAGAACGGAGTGAGGAAAAACTTTTTCACCCAGGGAGTGGTGGATGTATGGAATGCTCTTCCCCAGAAGGCTGTGGAGGCCAAGTCTCTGGATGCTTTCAAGAAAGAGATGGATAGAGCTCTTAAAGATAGCGGAATAAAAGGTTATGGGGATAAGGCAGGAACTGGATACTGATTGTGGATGATCAGCCATGATCACAGTGAATGGCGGTGCTGGCTCAAAGGGCCGAATGGCCTACTCCTGCACCTATTGCCTATTGTCTATTGTCTATGTGTGGTGCGAATGATAATTAAATTTGATTTGAAAGTGCTGGAAACACTTAGGTCAGGCAGCATCTGTGGAGTGAGAAACAGTTGGAATTTCTGGTCCAAGGTGCTTCATCAGAACTAGGAAATTGGCAAAACATGTTAGTTTGAGGTAATAAAGGAGTTGGGGAGGGGGAAGATGGAACAAAGTGCATATTTCTGTTAAGGTGAGACTGGATGACTTAATGTGGCAGTGTAAAGGTTAGCACAACGCTTTATGGTACCAGCAACTTGGGTTCAATTCCCACCGCTGTCTGTAAGGAGCTTGTACGTTCTACCCGTGACCGTGTGGGGTTCCTCTCAGCTCTCCGGTTTCCTCCCACAGTCCAAAGACATACCTGTTGACAGGTCAATCGGTCAATGTAAACTGTCCCGTAATTAGGCTAGAGTTAAATTGGGATTCTGGGCAGCATGGCTCAAAGGGCTCAAAGGGCCACAGTGTGTCTCAATAAATAAATAAATAAGGGGAATTCGGTTTGAGCTTTGTCGTCTAATTTTAAAGTCAAAGTAAATTTATTGTCAGAGCACATTGTCACCATATGCCGCATTGGGATTCATTTTCTTGTGGGTGCTCACAGGGGAAAAAAATTAATTCAATAGTATTTATGAAAAAAACTGTACATAAACAAAGACTGACAAACAGCAAATGTGCAAAAGAAGACAGTCTGTGCAGATCAAAAATAAGTAAATCCTGAGAACATAACTTGCAGAGTCCTTGAAAATGAGTCTGTAGGTTGTGCAACCAGTTCAGAGCCGAGGTCAGCGGCCGGTTTAGAAGCCGAATGGTTGTAGGGTAATAATTAGCACAACGTAATAATTGTTCCTTGAACAGATGCTGTGGGACCTAGAGCTCCTGTACCACTTGCCTGAAGGTAGAAACCATGGTCTGGATGGTGGGTTCCTTGATGATGGATGCTGTTTTCTTGTGGCAGTTCTTGTTGTAAATGTGCTCAAGGCTGGGAAGACTTGGCCTGTGATGGACTGGGCTTTATCCACCAGTTTCTGTAGACTTCTCCTTTCCTGGGTATTGGTGTTTCCATACCAGGCGATGACATAGCCAGTCAGGATACTGTCCACCGTGCACAAACAGAAGATTAGCAAAATTTTTGCTGACATGTCAAATCTACGCAAACGTCTAAGAAAGTAGAGGTGCCACCATACTTTCTTTGTAAAGACTGGTCTCAGGTAGTTGTTGTGGCACCAGTCAACCAGATTATCCTATATGTTAATTTGATTCGGCAAGCAACAGTCAGCAAACTTAGCTATGGCATTGGAGTTGTACTTAGCCTCATAGCCATAAGGGTAAAGTGAGCAGATCAGAGGGCTAATCACGTAGACTTGTAGTTCATCTCTGCTGACGGCGATTGTGGAGGAGGTGCGGTTGCCAATCTGAACTGACTGGGGCCTACAAGTGAGGAAATCAGTGATTCACTTGCACAGGGAAATATGGGAGGCCTAGGTCTTGGAACTTAGTGACTGGTTATGACAGGATGATCATGTTCAAGCTCAAGTTTAACTTCAAGCGTAATTGCCTCTCAACCACACACACACACACTCACACTCACACTCACACACACACTCACACACACACACTCACACACTCACACTCACACTCACACACACACTCACACTCACACATACTCACACACACACTCACACTCACACACACACTCACACACTCACACACACACTCACACACACACACACACACACTCACACACACACACTCACACACACACTCACACACACACTCACACACACACACTCACACACACTCACGCACACACACATACTCACACACACAATCACATACACACACTCACACACACACACTCACACACACACACTCACACGCACTCACTCACACACACACACTCACACTCACACATACTCACACACACACTCACACACACACACTCACACACTCACACACACACAAGCACAGCTAAATGAAACAGCATTCCTCCAACGCCAAGGTGAAAAATGCAGCACCAACAGGACACAGCACACAGCACATAGAGCAAATATTGTTACTACAGCAGAAAAACATACAATATATTTTTAAAAAAATCTAATATAGCCCAAGTCCCTGAGAGTCCGGCCTGTAGATTGATGGTGCATCGTCCTGGAGCCATGTTTCTGCAAGAACAAGCATGCAGTAGTTTCTCTTCACACACTAAAGCATTTCATCACAGTGGATGGAAGTGCTACTGCATGACAGTCATCGAGTCAGATTACCACGTTCTTCTTAGATACTAGTACGATTGAAGCCTGCTTGTAGTAGGTGGGTACCTCAGACTGCTGAAGTGAGAGACTGAAGACGCCCGTAAACATTCCAACCAATTGATTAGACAGGTTTTCGGTTCTCAGCCAGGTACACTGTCTGGGCCGGTTACTTTCCATGGGTTCATCCTCCTGAAAGATGCTCTCACGTTGACCTCGGACACTGAAACCTCAGGGTTGTCTGAGGCTGTGGAGGTTTATGCAAGTGGGGGTGCTTCCAAGTTCTGTTTGTCAAAGAGAGCATGAAAAGCAATGAGGTTATCTCAGAGCAAAATGAAAGGGTGAAAAATAGCCTGGCTTTGGCTTCCTCACTCTTGGCAAAAGGTTAGGGCTGATGCTGACCCCATCCCTTTATTATCACAAATGCTACACCTATGGAGAGACAGATGCTGGAATAAAGAGGAGAAAACCAGTTGCCAAGGAACTCAGCAGGTCAGGCAGCATCTGTGGGGGGAAATGTTTCAGGAGGAGACCTATCAGCTGGACTGAAAGATAGAGGGGAGAAAGGCAGTATAAAGAGGTGGAGCAAGGCCTGGCAGGTGGCAGGTGGATCCAGGTGAGGAGGCAGAGGGAGAAGGGGAAGTGGGAATAGTAGCAGGGACTGGGAGGTGACAAAGGGCTGCAATGGTGGAATCTGATAGGAGGGGGAAGTGGACCTTGGGAGCAAGTGAGGGAAGTGTGGAGGGCAGAAGGGAACAGAGGGTGGGGGAAAACCATTGAGAGGAGTGCGTGGGTGATGGGCAGATGGAGGAGAGGAAAGAAACAGGGAGATGGGCTACAGTGGAGCAGGGTTATCTCTCTCCCACGTCAAGTTCAGCATCAATATCACCCACTGCACCAGAAACAAACAGTTACTTCAGCACTGTAATAATCACTTTAACACACACAATAACCTCAGTCCCCAGCCTGAGCCAAAACTGTACTTAAAACCTCACTGAAGTTCTGTCACATGAAACAAGCAATGTCATACACATTCACTATTTAATAATTCTCAGGCATAGCTGTGACACAAAGTCTTTTCACACCTGTCTAACTTTTTAAATTGAGTATTTCCACTGCAGTAAATGGAATTCTGCTTCTGAAGTTGTACAGATTTTGGGAGAAACATTACGAACTCCCAATCCCGGGGTGTCGTCTTTCTCTACCGCAGCACTTAGGAAAAATTCTGCTCTCTATATGACAGTGCAGCCATTCATATCCTGAATGAGATTTCTTCATCTGATTTTAAGATAGCTTCGGTACGGATCTTGTAGATTTCACAATCCCAGCATTTCCTTTTACATGTAAGGAAGGGTATCTGCATGGGGGGGGACGGGGCGTCCCTCAAGCAAACCAGGGTCAGATAATCTGCAGTGGTGATGCCGGATTGAAAGGTAGGGATGTGAGAACTGTTCCTTTAATGATAAGTGGCTTCAGAGAGAACAGATGTATTTCAGCCCTAACACCTAAAAGATAGCACCTCGGCCTGTTCAGCATCCCTCAGCGGGCTGTTGTAGTACTGACTCACCGTAGAGTCATACGTGTGAGAAACAGGCCTTTTGCCAATGATGTTTGTGTCAATCAGTGAGCACGTACTTAAACCACTCTGAATGCAACTCCTGCCCATTCACCTCCTCCCTCTCCTCCATTCAGGGCCCCGATCAATCCTTCCAGGTGAGGCAACACTTCACCTGCGGATCTGCTGGGGCCGTCAATCGTATCCGGAGCTCCCGACGCGGCCTCCTCTACATTGGTGAGACCTGTTGTAAATTGTGGGAGCTCTTCGTTGAGCACCTCCACACCATTTCCTATGAGCAGGATTTCCTGGTGGCTAACTACTTTAATTCTGATTCCCATTCCCATTCCGGTGTGCCAGTCCGTGGCCTCCTCTTGTGCCAAGATGGGGCCACCCTCAGGGCGGACGAGCAGCACCTTATATGCCACCTGGATATTGATTTCCCCTTCCAATGAACAAAATTTACCCCCCTTCACCCAACCTTCCTGTATTCCCCACTCTGACCTTTTACTACTTCTCACACGTCTATCACTTCACCCTGGGTTCCCTCCTTCCTTTCTCCTATTGTCCACTGTCTTCTCCTATCAGAGTCCTTCCCCAGTCCTTTACACTTCAACAATTTAGTTTGGTATTTATGATTGATTCATCTGTAGATTTTATCCGTACCTTCATAAATTATCATGTGTAATGAGCGTTATGTGTGCTACTGTGCTTTACACCCTGATTCGGAGAAATGTTGTCCAATAAAGTTATATATGTTTTATACTAGATGTATACAGTTAAATGACAATAAAATGGCTTCCTCACCCACCTGGCTTCACCTATCACCTTCCAGCTAACCTCTCTCTCCTCCCCTCAACCTTTTAATTCAGGCTCTTCCTTCCCAGTCCTGAAGAAAGGTCTCGGCCCGAAATGCCTACTCATTTCCATAGACGCTGCCTGGCCTACCGAGATCCCCCTGCATGTTATGTATGTTGACCTGGACTTCCAGTATAGAAACATAGAAACATAGAAAACCTACAGCGCAATACAGGCCCTTCAGCCCACAAAGCTGTGCTGAACATATCCCAACCTTAGAAACTATCGAGGGTTACCCATAGCCCTCTATTTTTCAGAGCTCCATGTACCTGTCCAGCCTCCACCACTGTCACCGGCAGCCCATTCCACACACTCACCACTCTCCACGTAAAAAGATTACCCCTGACATCGCCTCTGTACTGACTTCCAAGTACCTTAAAATTGTGTCCTCTTATGTTAGCCATTTCAGTTCTGGGAAAAAACCTCTGACTATCCACATGATCAATGCCTCTCATCATCTTATACACCTCTATCAGGTCACCTCTCATCCTCCGTCGTTCCAAGGAGAAAAGGCTGAGTTCGCTCATCCTATTCTCATAAGGCATGCTCCCCAATCCAGGCGACATCCTTGTAAATCTCCTCTGCACCCTTTCTATGGTTTCCACATCCTTCCTATAGTGAGGTGACCAGAACTGAGCACAGTTCTCCAAGTGGGGTCTGACCAGGGTCCTATATAGCTGCAACATTACCTCTCAGCTCCTAAACACAATCCCACAATTGATGAAGGCCAATGCACCATATGGTTTCTTAACAACAGGGTCAACCTTCGCATCAACTTTGAGTGTCCTATGGACTCGGACACCAAGATCTCTCTGATCCTCCACACTGCCAAGAGTCTTACCATTAATACTATATTCTGTTAACCATATAACCATATAACAATTACAGTATGGAAACAGGCTATCTCAGCCCTTCTGGTCTGTGCCGAACTCTTACTCTCACCTAGTCCCACCGACCTATATAATCATACTTGACCTACCAAAATGAACCACCTCACATTTATCTGGGTTGAATTCCATCTGCCACTTCTCAGCCCAGTTTTGATCCAATCAATATCCCACTGTAACCTCTGGCAGCCCTCCACACTATTCACAGCACCTCTAACCTTTGTGTCATCAACAAATATACTAATCCATCCCTCCACTTCTTCATCCAGGTCATTTATAAAAATCAGCAATAGTAGGGGTCCCAGAACAGATCCATGAGGTATACCACTAGTCACCGACTTCCATGCAGAATATGACCCACCTGCAACCACTCTTTGCCTTCTGTGGGCCAGCCAGTTCTGGATCCACAGAGCAATGTCCCCTTGGATCCCATGCCTCCTTACTCTGTCAATAAGCCTTGCATGGGATACCTTGTCAAATGCCTTGCTAAAATCCATATACACTACATCTACTGCTCTCCCTTCATCAATGTGTTTAGTCACATCCTCAAAAAATTCAATCAGGCTCGTAAGGCACAACCTACCTTTCACAAAGCCATGCTGATCAGGATCTTCTCCATCAACTTACCAACCACTGAAGTAAGACTCACTGGTCTATAATTTCTTAGGCTATCTCTACTCCCTTTCTTAAATAAGGGAACAATATCCACAACCCTCCAATCCTCCGGAACCTCTCCTGACCCCATTGATGATGCAAAGATCATCACCAGAGGCTCAGAAATCTCCTCCCTTGCCTCCCACAGTAGCCTGGGGTACATCTCATCGGTCCCAGTGACTTATCCAACTTGATGCTTTCCAAAAGCTCCAACAAATCCTCTTTCTTAATATCTACATGCTCAAGCTTTTCAGTCCTCTGTAAATCATTCCTACAATTGTCAAGATCATTTTCCAAGTACCTCTGCTATCTCCTCCGGTTCCATACACACTTTTCCACTGTCACACTTGATTGGTCCTATTCTCTCACATCTTATTCTCTTGCTCTTCACATACTTGTAGAATGTCTTGGGGTTTTCCTTAATCCTGTCTGCCAAGGCCTTCTCATGGCCCCTTCTGGCTCTCCTAATTTCTTTCTTAAACTCCTTCCTGCTCGACTTAAAATGTTCTGGATCTCATGAGCTTTTCTTTTCTTCTTGACTAGATTTACTACAGCCTTTGTACACCACGGTTCCTGTACCCTACCATCCTTTCCTTGTCTCATTGGAACATACCTATGCAGAACTCCATGCAAATATCCCCTGAACATTTGCCATATTTCTTCCATACGTTTTCCTGAGAACATCTGTTCCCAATTTATGTTCCTAAGTTCCAAGTATCTGCAGACTTTCTCATGTTTCCCATTTTATTCACCCCACAGTCCCAGTAAACCCCCCTCTACAACTTACCTACACTTCAGGAAGCCATTGACCTTACAATCTGCACATCTTTGGCAGGTGGCAGGAAATCGGAGACCCAGGGGAAACCACACAGGTCACAGGCAGAATGAGGAAAGTCCCCCGTGGTCAGGAAAGGCAGTACCCATTGTCAGAATTAAACAGGGGTCACTGGGGTTGTAAGGCTGCAGCTCCACCATCTTTGCCACTGTGTTGTCCCCGGAGTCTCTGGAGTGAGGTTTAAACTTGCAAGCATCTGCCAGCCAGAGACATGAAGCTGGGTGTGAAAGTTGCCTATACCCATAATTTGGTTGATACATAAGCGCATTGAAAGCAAGAGCAGGAGTAGGCCATTTGTCCCCTTGGCACTGCTCTACCATTCAGAAAGGCCATGCTGATACCATCTTGGTTTCCACACAACGTTTATGTTCTTTTCCTGTACCAGAGGACTTCGTAGTTTATTTCACTGAGATTGTTCCCCGTTTCTGTCCATCTCCATCTTGAAGATGTGTAAAGACTCCACCTCCAGCACAATCTGGGAGATTGAAAAGAAGCCCAAAGTGTCACAATACCATGAGAGAAGAATTTCCTCCTCATCTCCATCTTCCCCGTGGAACCTTTGAAATGATGCCCCTACTTCTAGATACCCTCACTGGGGGAAACATCCTCTCTGCAACCATCTTGCCAATTCCCTTCAGAATCTTATACACTTCAGTCATATCACCCCTCAGTCTTCTAAACCACAATGAGTACCAGTGCATCCAGCTCAGCCTCTCTTCAGTTGACAACTCGTTCAACTCAAATCAAAGTCAGTTTTGAGGTCTCTCTAACTGTATATAATGCAACATCAATAGGTATATGGTTGGATGGGTACAACTGTGAGGAGCTGCACTTTGGGAGGTCAGACTTAAAAGGAAGTTATACTGTACAATAAATGGCAGGGCCTTTAGAAGCAGTGATGTATTGTGAGATCTTGGATTTCAAGTCCGTAGCTCCCTGAACGTGGCAGCACAAGATGGTAAAGAAGACATATGGTATACTACATACAAGAGAAAGTCTGCAGATGCTGGGAATCCAAGCATCACACACAAAATGCTGGAGGAGCTCAGCAGGCCAGGCAGCATCTATGGAAAAGAGTAAACAGTCGACATTTCAGGTCAAGACCCTTCTTCGGGACTGATGAAGGTAGTATATCGTATACTAGCTTTCACTCATCAGGGTGTTCCGTATAAAGATCAGGAAGACATGTTGCAACTGTATAAAAAACAGGCAAAATTTGGGAATATTATGTGCAATTCTGGTCACTACATTTCAAGAAGGATATGAAGACTTTGGAGAAAGTGCAGAAGTAGTTGCCTAGATTACTGACTATTAGCTACAATGAGCAGTTGGACAAACTTGGATGAGTTTCTCTGGAGCACCAGGCTGATGGTTGACCTGACAGAAGCATATAAAATTATGAGAGGCGTAAATAGCCTTTTTTTCCAAAAATGGAAATGCTAAGGACTCAAGAACGTGGGTTTAAAATGAATGGAGGAGGTTTATGTGGCAAGATTTTTTTTTACATTGAGAGTGATAGGTGCCTGGACTGTGCTGGCAGGGAGAATGTTAGCACAGGGTAATGTAATGGGTGACAGATGACACATTTTGTTCATAACAGAAACTGCTCTGCATAATTCACAAGCATTGGGTTGCTGTGTTCACTTTAAGAGACGGTGTCTGACATAATGACGTCTGTGTAAGGTGACTGCTTTTGGCTTGTTCGTAATGGAAGTAAAGGGCTGCGGCTTTTGTTAAGCACATAAAACAACTCGTGCATGTTTTATTCAGTAGTAGTAGATGTGACAGTGATGCTTAAGAGGCATTTAGACAGGCAGGTGAATTGAGGGATATGGACCAGGTCTAGGATGACGCACAGTATTGTGGTCGGCACAGATATTGTAGAGCGAAGGACCCGATCTTTTTTCTACTGGTCTATGTACCATTACCGAGAGACCAGGTGACACTCAGCAGCTGCATCAATCCTTTTCAAGTGCCTTTGTGCTCAATGAAAACTCAGCCCCAAATTTGCTTGGCTTCTGAATTCAGAGCAAATCAGGTTTCCAGAAGAGTAGGGTAGTTGTCCTGTTGTTGGATTGCTAATGTCAGTTCGCACCAAATGGACTAAAAATGTGAATTAAATTTTGAGGATAAAAAAAGAAAGTAAAAGAATAACATTAGTAAAAATATTGCCGGGTTGTCATATAAAAAATAAGTCATAGTTTTGTCAGTCTGGACTGTATATGACCCCAATCCCACTCCAACACAGGCACCTCTTACTTGCCTTCTTAATTGATAAATAAACTTCCCAACAGAGTTAGTAGGTAAGACAAGCCACACTCAGGGAAAAATGCAGGAATTGGCAAGTGGGACATTGGAACTAAGTGACCACTGGTAGATTTGGTGACTCAGTCGCATGTACAGTGAAAGACCTCTCTGCATGGACAGTGAAAGATGCCGCTTCCTTGTCAGACCCCGAACTGATGAAGAACACTGCTGAAAATTTGAAAAAAAAGGAAGATGCTGTTAACCTGGAATAAAAATCAGAAACTGCTGGAAGCACTCTGCAGATCAGGCAGCATCTGTGGAGGGAATGTTCCAGATTAAAAGAAAGGACAAGATCATCATACAGGAGTAGATCTGCCCAAACTGGGAGAAGACCCACCCCGCTCCGCAAACTGCCCAGTCATCCAATCTAACCATGGCTCCCCTACGCTAAGCCTCAGAGAGTTACAGAAAAGGCAAACAGGTCCTTCAGACCAGTATGTCATGTTGACCTAGTTGCCTACCTGAACTAGTCCTGCATTTGGCCCATATCCTCCTAAACCTTTTCTATCCATCTACCTGTCTACGTAGCTTTTCATCATTGTAATTGTACCTGCCCTTACCACTTCCTCTGGCAGTTCGTCCTATTTACCCACCAGCTTTTGTGAAAAAGTTAAGCCTCAAGTTCTTTTCCATTCGTCTCCCTCTCACTTTAAATTTGTTCCCTCCAGCTTCAGACCCTACTCTGGAAAATAGACTGTAATATTACAAGCTTGTTGCAAATAGACTTCAATTCTCCATCTTCCATAAATGTATCAACCTCCTAACTCGTCAAAACAGGGAAAGAGAGAAAACAACATAGTTTAAAATGTTTCAAGGGGAGAGGAATAGCCTTTAAATGGTGATGCCGTGGGAATCATCTGGGTAAGGTAAACGCATGCGAGAGCAGCAGGTTTCATAATCCATTTAGGTAGTCTACATCTTGATGACATGAACATTAAATTCTCCAGTTTCAGGAAAACTGCTCCCCTCTGTCGCTTTTCTCCCTCCTCCTGATCTACCCAGTTCTTTCTGCACACACCCCTGTGCCCCATCACCCAGTTTCATTCCCCTCCTCCACACACACCGTCTGCTCATCAACCACATACACACACCTCCCACTGGGTCCACTCTGTGCCATTTTCGTGATCTCTCCACTTTTCTGTCCTATTCGATTCTATCGTTTTCAACCCTTAGTCACCTCCCAGCTTCCGTCACTATTTCTACTCTCGCCTCCACCATCTGCCTATCACCCCTCCACACCTGGCTCCACCTATCACCTGCCAGTACTGGCTGCACCTCCTCCCTCTGTTGATCCATACAGCCTATCTCCCTTCTTTCAGTACAGATGAAGGGTTTCGAACCAAAATATTGGACTGCCCAAAGATACTCCCCATGCAACGCACAAAGGTCCCCCAGTGCTCTGTGGGTTGTTTGGGGATGAGCTGCTGAAATCTTCTGGAAGATGGGTAATTGGGGTGCGTAGAGTAAGGGAAGATACTAACAAAACAATGTCAAGACACGATAGAGAAAACAAACAAGGAATGTAAGGAAATCAGAGCAGGAGTAGGCTACTTAGCCTCTTGATCCTTCCCCACTATTCAAGATGACCTTGGATGATTTTCCCCAAGCTCATCTTCTGTATCACATTATCTGGTAGTATCAGGAGACTTTGCAACCAGCTGACCCATCAACACAAGAGACTCTGCAGACAGTAAAACGTTTGAGCGACTAAAAAAAAACACTGAAGGATCTCAGCCAATTCAGGCTGCATCTAAGAAGGGGAATAAAAGGTCAATGTTTCAGATTGAGACCCCTCATTAGGATTGAAAGGAAGAGGACAGTAGCCAGAATAAGGTGGAGGGATGGGAAGTAATACAAGCTGGCAGGTGATCGATGAGACTGGTTGAGGGGGAAGGAAGGGATGATGGAGCTGGAGACAAAGTATAAAGCTGGGAGGTAATGGGTGGATGAGGTAAAGGGCTGAAGAAGAAGAAATCTAATCGGAGAAGAGGGTGGACCATGGAAGAAAGGGAATCTCTATATGCTGACTCACCAATCCTCCCCATTAACACTGAGGGCCATCCATTAGCCCTAGGCACACCTTTCCCCCCTAGACATTTCCCCCACCCATCCCTGCCACAACCCTGACATAACACTGGCAAACTGAAATAACCAGGCTCGGTACAGTAAGAGCAAAAAGCTCCAACTTTTCTTCCTGGTCAGCAGAAGTTATTGGAATTGGAATTGAATTCAATTTGAGTTGGAATTGGAATTGAATTGAAGTGGAGTTGGAATTGGACTTGATTTGAAATAGAGTTGGAATTGGAATTAGAACAGAATTGATTTATCATTGTCACATATAGTGAGCTGCAGTGAAAGGTTGGTCTTGCACACTGCTTCCATGCCGTAGGAAAATGACAGCAGTATTATGCCTGATCTTTGACCCCAGTACCACTTTCCTGCAGAAAACCCTAGCTTTTGATTCCCCTAATATCCACAAATCCAAGTCACAGTGTTGGGTCATAATTCAGTTGGGAAAAAAGTAGTGAAGTCCCACCATCCTCTGGCTGGAGAAGTTTCCACTCACACTGAAAGTCACCTCATTTCAAAGCAGAAAGGTAGAGAAATTGTTGCTGCTTTTGCTGCAGGGGAGGAGGGGGAGTAAGTGTGTGTGGAGCGTGGCATTCTATGCATGTAATCTGCAAACCGCTCCAGCAGCCTTTCAGTGTCTCCCAAAAGCTCTCCTGATCTCAGGTTACCATAATCAGGTTTTGCATTTCCCAACTTTCAAAAGCATTGCATTTAAACTTAGTTTTACATCCATTACAATGCAAGTGCTACGCACATAATCACACCCACCCATCCTTCAAACATATCATTCCCTCAGCACTGCCCGAACATTGTGGACTGTTTATCATTCATTAAAGTTCAGGATTAACCTGGCTAACTCATCCTTGGTGTCCCCTCTGTTATCGCATGAATCCAGTAGGTTAACCCCTTGACTTTGCTTTTGTAAAGGATATAAAATAAAGTTGAATTTCTTCCTGCTTTCATAAAAAAAAATTAAAAAGAGTTAACTCTTGGGTTGCCGGGAATTCA
The DNA here is from genome assembly GCF_030028105.1 of Mobula birostris. Lineage (NCBI taxonomy): Eukaryota > Metazoa > Chordata > Chondrichthyes > Myliobatiformes > Myliobatidae > Mobula > Mobula birostris. The sequence continues at coordinate 12,655,857 of NC_092401.1, forward strand.
ACTGAATTCTAAACACCTACAATCATACTTGCTTTAAATATCACAAACAAGAGAAGATCTGCAGATGCTGGGGATTGTTTTAAATATGTTTTGATTGTACAGTGCAACATGGACACTAAAGGTATTAGTGATAGGCACTAGGACATAACGAGGTTTATCACCTGCCATTGGCTGTTGATTTCTCTGTGGGATCCTTGGGTTCCTTCTGGTGTTACTCCATGTAAAATCTGAAAATGGATCCTCAACTTTCTTATCAGGAGGCCACAGTCATGTGGATTGTTAAAAAAAAAACACCTCCTCCTTGTTGACAATCAGCAACAGCGAATGTTTAGGATGCGTGCTTAGTCCACTGCTCTATACTTTCTACACTCATGACGTGCGGCCAACCACAGATTAAAGGTATCTATAAATTTTCAGATGTCACCACCGTTACCGGTGAAACTTGAGATGGTGATTTGAAGGTTTACAGGAGTGAGGTAGGTTAGTTGGATGGGTGGTATTACTGCAACCTCACGCTCAGCATCAGCATCTTGGAGTATCTGTCCTGAGCACAACACATTGACATAATCATGAAGATGCTGACTCTACTTCATTAGGAGTTTGAGGAAATTTGTATGCCACCAACAACTCTTACTAATTTCTGAAGGTGTATGGTGGAGAGCATTCTGACTGGTTGCATCACCACCTGGTCTGGAGGCTCCAATGCACAGGATTGAAGGCTCCAATGCAGAGGATCGAAGGCTCCAATGCAGATAACCAAAGGCTCCGATGCAGAGGATCGAAGGTTCTGATGCAGAGAATCGAAGGAAGTTACAGAGGGTTGCAGCTTCAGCCAGTTCCATCACAGGCACAATCCTGCCCACCTTCAAGAGGCAACACCCATCACTAAGGACCCTCATAATTCAGGAAGTGCTGCCTTTTTGCTACTACCCTTAGGGAAGAGGTACAAGAGGCTGAAGACCCACAATCAATATTTTAAGAACCCCCTATTCCCCTCAACTCTCAGATTTCTGAATAGATCACAAATTCATGAACTTCACCTTACTGTTCTTCTTTTGCAGTATTTATTTAGTTTCTAACCAATGGCATTTTTAATGTCTTGCACTAGGCTGCTGCCACACAACAACAAATTTCTCAGCATATGTCATAATAGTAAACCTGATTCTGATCAACCAATCCAATGGCATTAAAAATGCCAAAACGCCAAGAAAACCCAGGCCATGTTCCCTTCTCAATGCTGCCATCAGGAAGAAGTTACAGGAGCCTCAGGACTCAAATCATCTGGTTCAGGAACAGTCATTAGCCTTCAACCATCTGGCTCTTGAATCAAAGGAGATAACTTCATGCAACTTCATTTGCCCCAACACTGAAATGTTCCCACAACCTACATACTCATTTTCAAGAACATTTTATCTTAGATTCTTGAGATTTATTACTTATTTGTTTATTATTATTTTCTCTCTTTATTTGCGCGTTTTTTTGTCTTTTTCATGAACACAAAATACTCTGCAGATGCTGGGGTCAAAGCAACACTCACAACAAGTTGGAGGAACTCAGCAGGTCGGGCAGCATCTGTGGAAACGACCAGTCAACGTTTCTGGCCGGAACCTTCATCAGGACTGAAGAGGGAGGGGGCAGAGGCCCTATAAAGAAGATGGGGGGAGGGTGGGAAGGAGGAGGCTGGTAGGTTCCAGGTGAAAAACCAGTAAGGGGAAAGATAAAGGGGTGGGGAAGGGGAAGCAGGGAGGGGATAGGCAGGAAAGGTGAAGAAGGAATAGGGAAAAGCACAACGGGTAGTAGAAGGAGGCGGAACTGTGAGGGAGGTGATAGGCAGCTGGAGGAGCGGGCAGAGTGAAACTGGGATAGGGAAAGGGAGGGGGAGGGAATTACTGGAAGTTGGAGAATTCAATGTTCATACCAAGGGACTAGAGACTACCCAGACGGTATATGAGGTGTTGCTCCTCCAACCTGACTTTAGCCTCATCATGGCAGTAGAGGAGGCCATGTATGGACATATTCGAATGGGAATGGGAAGCAGAATTGAAGTGGGTGGCAACCAGGAGATCCTGTCTGTTGTGGCGGATGGAGCGGAGGTGCTCAACAAAGTGGTCCCCCAATCTGCATTGGGTTTCACCGATGTAGAGGAGGCTGCACCAGGAGCACCGGATGCAATAGATGACCCCAACAGACTCACAAGTGAAGTGTTGCCTCATCTGGAAGGACTGTTTGGGACCCTGAATGGTGGCAAGAGAGGAGGTGTAGGGACAGGTGTAGCACTTAGGCTTACAGGGATAAGTGTCCGGTGGGAGATCCGTGGGGAGGGACGTGTGGATAAGGGAATCGTGGAGGGACCAATCCCTGCGGAAAGCGGAGAGAGGTGGAGAGGGAAAGATGTGCTTAATGGTGGGGTCCTGTTGAAGGTGGTGGAAGTTGTGGAGGATAATGTGCTGGATCCGGAGGCTGGTGGGGTGGTAGATGAGGACAAGGGGAACTCTGTCCCTGTTGTGGTAGCAGGAGGATGGGGTGAGGGCCAAAGTGCGGGAAATGGAGGAGATGCAGGTGAGGGCATCATTGATGATGGCAGAAGGGAAACCACGATCCTTAAAGAAAGAGTACATTTGAGATGTCCTGGAACGGAAAGCCTCATCCTGGGAGCAGATGCGGTGGAGACGGAGGAACTGGGAATAGGGGATGGCATTTTTGCATGTAGGAGGGTGGGAAGAGGTATAGTCGAGGTAGTTATGAGAGTCAGTGGGCTTATAGAAGATGTCAGTGGACAGTCTGTTTCCAGAGATGGAGACCGTGAGATCGAGAAAGGGGAGAGAAGTGTTGGAGATGGACCAAGTGAACTTGAGGGCTGGGTGGAAGTTTGAAGTAAAGTTGATGAAATTGACGAGCTCAGCATGGGTGCAGGAAGCAGCACCAATGCAGTCGTCAATGCAGCGAAGGAAAAGTTGGGGAGAACTACCAGTATAGGTTTGGAGCATAGACTGTTCCACATAACCAAAGAAGAGGCAGGCATAGCTGGGGCCCATGCCAGTGCCCATAGCTACACCCTTGGTCTGAAGAAAGTGGGAAGAGCCAAAAGAGAAGTTATTAAGTGTGAGTACCAGTTCTAACAACTGGAGGAGGGTAGTGGTGATGGGGAACTGGTGAGGTCTATGGTCTAGAAAGTAGCGGAGGGCTTTGAGGCCTTCTTGATTGGGAATGGAAGTGTATAAGGATTGGACATCCATAGTGAAAATGAAGCGGTCGGGACCGGGGAACTGAAAGTTATTGAAGAGGTGGAGGGCATGGGATGTTTTCGTGTTGGTTGTTATCCATCCCATTGGGTGCAGTCTTTCATTGATTCTATTGTTTTTATTGCAAATACTGTGAATGCCTACAAGAAAATGAATGTCTGGTGATATATATGTGCTTTGATAATAAATTTACTTGGAAGTTTGAACTTTGAAATATGCTGGAAGCATTATCTCCAGAGTAACCTGAGCTGGTCAGGAAGAGAAAAATGGCCTCATAGCAACCTGTTGGGTACTTTGAATCCAGATGAAGGGTCTCAATTGTCCATTTCCCTCCACAGATGCTGCCTGACCCACAGAGTTCTTCCGGCATTTCTTGTTGCTTCAGATTCTAGCATCTGCGGTCTCCTGTGTCCCTAAGGGGCTAGGTAACCCTCACAGTCGGTTTCTTTGATTCTATGCTGCAAGCTCCTGCCAAGACTTGACCCAGTTTCTTTCGGGACCTATTCATGGTGAACTTGACAGGCAGTCTCCTACATTGCCGAAGTGTCTCTCAGCAACAGCTTGACACAGTGGCACAGCAGGTGGTGCTGCTGCCTCTGCACTCCTGTACTCCAGGTACCCTGATTCAATCTTGACCTCCAGTGCTGTCTGTGTGGCTTTTGTATTTCCCCCGGTGAAGACAAGAGTTTACACCAGATGCTCTGGTTTTCTTCCACGTCCCAAAGGTGTGCTGGACATTGAGTTAATTAGCCACTATGGATTGTCCATGGTGTAGTAGGTGGTGTGGAATGTCAATAGATATGTGTAGTGGGGGTAAAGTTTGCAGCTTAAACAAGGGGGCCTGGGTATGGTGAAAGCCAACATAGACTCAAGGTGTTGAGTCACCTCCTTCTCTGTTATCTAAGCATGAAGAATATGCAACAAAACATCTCATTGGAACGTCAGTGTTCACTGCAACAGTGTAGATCAGAGCAACCCTGCAGCTTAATGGAGCAACGTATCAGTCTAAATATGAGAAATTCTGCAGGTGCTGGAAATCCAAAGCAACACACGCTAAATACTGGAGGAACTCAGAAGGTCAGGCAGCATCTGAGTAAACAGTTCGCATTTTGGGCCGAGACCGTTCTCCAGGACTGCCCTTTCCCACCCACTTGGCTTCACCCATCACCTTCTAGCTAGCCTCTTTCTCCTTCCTCCCTAACTTTTTATTCAGGCATCTTCCCCCTTCCTTCTCAGTCCTGAAGAAGGGCCCCAGCCCGAAACCTCGACTGCTTATTCATTTCCATAGATGAATAGACTGGAATGATATTTCTCTCTCTCTCCCTTGCTGGAGAGAGAGCCTGCCTGAGGTGTCGAAGTGTTGGAATGGACCGGTGTTCATGACAGAGCCTAGATCATGGTCTCTGGAGAGCTTTGCTGTTGCTTGCATGGTGGGCGGTGGGGGAGGGCTGATGGCTTTGCTGGAGCAAGTGGGGGGGGAGGGAGAGGGTTGATGTTTTTGCTTCTGCTGGTGCGTGGGACAGGGGAGGGTAGGTTTGGTCTTCTAATGCTTTCTGTCATTCATTCTTTCATTTTGTTCTGTTTCGTGAATGCCTGCAAAGAGTAAGAATTTCAGGTTGTATGCTGTATCCGTTCCCCGATATTAAATTGAACTATTGAACCTGTTAAGTTCCTTCGGCATTTTGTGTGTATTGCAATGTATTACTCTGCAACCATGCAGCTCAATGCAATACTGTTGCACTCAAGCATTACATAACTCCATACAATGGGTTAGCGCATTGCAATGTCATAGAATGATAGAGTATTATGTTGCAGAAATAGGCCCTTCACCCCACAAAGTCAACTATCCGGTACCAAACTATACTGTTCCCATTTCCTAGCACTTGATCTGTATCCTTCTCTACCTTGGAGATTCGATTATTCAGCTGTTATAGCTACACCACATCCACTTTGTACGACAAAGGGCTTATCGTTCTAGTTGTGCTCAACCTTGTACAATACTGTGCGAAATTAAATATAGGATTAAGACATATGCACATTACTGTAGTAATTTTATGTATTGCACTGTACCGCTGCCACAAATTTCATGGCATATGTGAGTGATGATAAACCTGATTCTGATTATGGGTCTCTATTGTGGACTGAGTGTGGGAAGGTGGCAGGGAAAGGGGAATCATGGTTGGGAAAATGGGAAGGGAGAGGGAAGGAAGTGGGAAGAACCAGAGGGACATTCTGTAGTGATCAATAAGCTAATAGTCTGGAATTACATTACCTTCTGTGTCAGATCTGCAGGTTATGTGTAAAAAAAAATATATATACATATATATTATATATACAGAGAGTGGGGGGCAGAGAAAGCGAGAGAGAGGGAGGGAGGGAGTGGGTGCCTAAGTCTTTTGCACAGTACTGCACAGTATTTGTAAAAGTCATGTTTTGCTTGTGAAGGCAGTGTGGCTGTGCTGCTGCAGCAAGTTTTTCATTGTATCTGAGCATGCATGTACTTGTGTATAAAACAACAAACGCAATTTTGATTCTGATGCGTTTTGGGAAGTCAAATAAGGTTTGGACGTATATGGTAAATATTAAGGAATTAAGGGATGTTGATTAAGAGAAACTTGGATTCAAGTTCATAATTCTCAGAAAGTGGGAACACAGGTCATTATAGTGGTGAAGAAGGCGCTTGGCATATTTGTCTTCATAGGTCAGAGCAAAGAATCTAAGAACTGGAATGAGATGCAGCAGCTTTGCAAATCACTGGTTACACTGCTCTTGGGATATCCTGTGCAGTTCAGATCACCACACTGTAGGAAGGATGCGGTTGTACAGGAGAAGGCATAGAGGGAATTCGAGAATTATCCTAATGTGGCTGCCTGCAAGGAGATGAACCTCAGGGTTGTATAATGTATACGTACTTTGATAGTAAATGCACTTTGAACTTTGAACTTCAATAGTGAATGACAAACCTGCTGTAGGGAGGCAGGAACCTCACTCTCTATCGATAAAGGAAGAATTACTTAACAAACTAGTGGAATAAAGGCTGACTGGTCCCATGGATATGATGTCCTGCATCCTAGGATGTTACCTGAAGAGGCTGTAGAGCTGGAGTATGTGTTGGTTGCAATCCATCAAAACTCCCTGGATTCTGGAGAGATCCCAGATGACTGGAGAATCACAAATGTAATACCACTATTCAAAAAAGGAGGGAGATTGAAAGTAGGAAATAACAAGCCCCTTAGCCTAGCATTATGCTTAGAAAATGCAGTTATCCACTAAAATAATGGCAAGATACAGGAACTCATAAGACAAGTGAGTGGACGCAATGAATGTGGAATTGTGGCAAATTTGATGGAATGTTTTAAGAATAGGGTGGATCAAGGGAATCCAGTAGATGTGTTATACTTAGATTTTCAGAAGGCATTCAGTAGATGGATTCTTGGCCTCACAATCTAACTCATTGCGATATTGCACTTTATCTTTCATCCGCACTGCACTTTTCTGGTGGCTTGTACACTTTATTCGGTATTATTATTGTTTTACCTTTTTCTTGTTCAATGCACTGCATAATGATTTGATTTGTATGAACAGTATGCAGGACAAGCTTTTCAGCGTAATTTGTGACACGTAGCAGTAATAAACCACAACCAAACCCAATAAGGTGCCACAAAAGAGGTTGGTGTATGGGATAAGGGTATATTATTGGCATGGACAGGAGATTTCTTTTAACGGACAGGTGGGATAAATAGGTCATTTTGGGCTGGTGATCAGCAGCTTGTGGGGTGTCCCAGGGATCAGGGCTGGGCCAAAGCTGTTTCGAAAATACATCGGAAGCTTAAGCGAAGGGACTAGACGTGCTGTAGGCAAATTTGCTAGTGATACAAAGATAAGTGTTTTAGCAAGTGGTGAGGAGAACACAAAAAAAAAACAAGAAAAAGGCACAGAGATGTGAGTGGGCAAGAAGGAGGTGGAAGGGGTGTAAATGAGAAAGGTGATGTTATCCAGTTTGGAAAGAAGAACGAATAAGCAGGTATTATGCCAAAGGAGTAAAACTATAAAATATTGAGGTACAAAGGGTTCTGGGTACCTCATACTTGAGAAAAAGGAAGTTCTGTTTAACTAATAATTAGGGAAGGTATGAAATGCTGGCCTTTCTTGCTAGAGGTGTGGAATATAAGAACAAAGATGGTCTGGTGCAAATCAATTAAAGAATGATGAGGTGACACCCAGATTACTGCATGCTGCATGTGTCTCTATATTTGAGTGAAGTACATCTTGAGAATTTGAGACATTGGAGAGAAGTTTCATTGGTTTGATTCCGAGATGAAAGGGTATCATGTAAGATGAGGGGTTGAAAAGTGGGCCAATACTCATCGGAATTTAGAGAGCTGTGAGGTAACATAACATAACATTCTGAGAGGGGTTGATGTTGTGAATGCAGAGAGGGGGTTTCCACTAGTGGGGGGGGGGGGTTACCTAGAACTGGGGAACTGTTTCAGATTGAAGGAAGAGTCACTTTAACCAAGACTCCTTAAGAGTTATCTATTCTGGAGAATGGTGGAGGTGGACTCGTTAGACCCGTTAGACATTTGGACCGTAAGGGAGTCAAGTGGTTTGGGAAGAGAGGTGTTAAAGCTAAGATGGGACCAGTTATGTTCTTAAACACGAGAAATTCTGCAGACACTGGAAATCCAAAGCAACATACAAAATTGCTGGAGGAACTCAGCAGATCAGGCAGCATCTATGAAAATGAATAAACAGTTGACATTTTGGACTGAGATCCTTCTTTAGGACTGGAAAGGAAGGGTGAAGGTGCCAGAATAAAGAGGTGGGAATAGGGGAAGGAGGATAGCCAGAGGGTGACAGGTGAAGCCCGGTGGGTAGGAAAGTTAAAGGGCTGGAGAGGAAGGCGTCTTCTAGAAGAAGAGAGTGGACCATACCAGAAGACATTGGGAATATGCTTTGTAAGATCGCTCCTCATTCTTCTAAACTCCAAAGAAAACAGATCCACTAGCAACCCCTGGGGAAAAGGAGAAGAAGGTTCACTCTCAAACCCATCAACTCCTTTACAAAGGAAGTAATTCAAAGTCCTCAATGCCGCACGTCTTTGGGATGTGGGAATTAACTGGAGTAGTTTCCAGCATCCGCAGTACCACTTGTGTCTTTTAGAAAGCTCTTTCTAATTGGTTAGAAATGAGTCAGACATTCTAGTCATCGATATGACCAAAGCTATATTTTTCAAGGAAACCTTTTGACAAGTTATCTGAAACTGAGAAGGAGAAGATTTTAACTGGCAGTCAACACAATTCTGCTGTGCTGTGACAAGCTATGTACTCAGCATGTAAACATAACTCTGTGTTCAAGCATGTTCTATCGGAGAATGTCGATGTAACAGGGAATTATCTACTTCAGACTTTGAAAGTTTTCTTTAGATTTGCAAATACTCTTGTCTACGCTCTACACTTTCACAGCATCCTGTCAAACTCAAGCTCATCACTGTCAGGACGAGTCAGATGCATGTCTTAGCGAAAGCATTCCACCTGTGTGAGGGGGAGTTGGCCCTGAGGGGGCTCCCACTGAGTGATCTGAACCTGGTGCAAGCTAATTTCCTGAATGGTTTTGACTCCCATTGGTTTTAGAAACCACAAGGTCCTTCTGTCTCAAGTGGACAACAATAAAAACTACGGAACTATATATGGAAGGGTTTGTGTTCCTCAAGTAGATCCATCTTTAGAACAGAAATCGGGAAGTTGATCCTCCACTGAGTTACAGAGAGATACAGCATGGAAACAGGCCCTTCAGCCCATCAAGTCAATGCTAATCATCAAGCACCAATTTACAACAATCCCACATTCACTCCATTTTATTCTCCCCAGATTCCCATCAACTTCCCCAATTTTACCACTAACCTACACACTGGCAACACTTTAGAGTGTCAAATTAACCTACCAATTGCACGTCTTTAGGATGAGAGAGGAAACCGGAACAATAAAGGAAACCCATGCAGTCACAGGGAAAGCATGAAAATTACACTGAAACAGCACCAGAGGCAAGGAATGAACCCTTGTTACTGTACCAAGAGGCAATGATGCTACTGCCTGCACCAACTGTGCTGTCCCTTGTGGCAATATTACGGATTTTATCACAATTATAAGAATCTTTAAGAATAATCCATAAAATTCTGGAAGATGAGTGATGTACTTACGGCAGAGATGAGTTCTTTGAGAAATATATCTGCAGGATGCCTGGGCTGCCAGGAACCAACAGTGGTATAAATAGGATGTTTTGGACATTGAGTGGCCCAAGTGAGGAAGGTCTAAAGTGGTGGCCATCTTGGTTTGGGATGCCTCTCACGAATGGATGAATATGAATTATTGCCTTGTGGAGATGTAAAATTAAATTCAATTGGAATTGGAGTTGGTTTATTATTGTCACATGTACCGAGGTACAATAAATAGCTTGCCCTGCATACTGTTCATACAGATCTATTCATTACACAGCACCTTGAGGTAGAACAAGATAAAACAGTAACACAATGCAGAATAAAATGCAACAGCTACAGAGCAAGTGTAGTGCAGGTTGGTATAAAGTGCAAAGCCATAATGAGTTAGATTGTGAAGTTGAGACCATTTTATCATAGTAGGCAACCATTCAGTAGTCTTATTACAGTGGGATATTCAAAGGATTCAAATCTGTCACTGTTGCTCAGTTGATGAACTGAAGCTTGTTTGCACTTTTGTCATGAAGTTGGTTTGGGAGAGGCAAGTTTCATATCTTCATCAGATTTCTCTGTAAGTAGATCTGAAGGAGAATTGGAAGCAGAAGTACTGTAGGTTATACAATCATTCAAGTCTGCACCAAACCTCAGTTTGATAACAGATAATCTTTTATATTGTTTCCACTTAGTCAGATTTTCTTAGATTGTTCCTCATTACTAAATGACAATAAAAGAGGACTGCGTGTCTTCATAATCTAATCACGGAAAACTTCCATTCCAGATCTATGTGTCCTGGGGTGATTGATAAGGCATTGAGGGAAGTGTAGACTCTCCTACAGTTGAGACATGAGGTGACTTCTGCCATCACTGTGTGTTCTCAATGCACAGACTCAAGGTTCTCAATCCTATCACAAATGTTCCTTCTCCACTCTGAATCAGAATCAGGTTTAATATCACCGCCGTATGTCGTGAAATTAGTTAACTTTGTGGCAGCAGTACAATGCAATACATAATAATAGAGAGAAGAAAAGCTATGGATTACAATATGTATCTATCTATATATAGATATATATACATACACACACACACACACACACACACACACACACACACACACACACACACACAAACACACACACACACAAACACACACACACACACGCGTGCGCGCATCAGGGGTGATTGATAAGTTCATGGACTAGGGTAGAAGGAGTCAATTTTAGAAAACCAAGCACGTTTATTTTTTGCTACATTTACACACTTAATCCAGCAGTCGTGGAGCATACGGATCCCTTCTTTGTAGACGTCAGCGTCTTGGAACTCCAGAAGTGGTCCTCAGCAGGAGTGATTGATAAGTTTGTGGCTTAAGGTAGAAGGAGATGAGGAGAAACTTCAAACTTTCTGCATTTTCACTCAAAAGTTGAACTGCACGTGCATGTAACAAGAGGTGTATAACTCATCTCCTTCTACCTTAGGCCATGAACTTATCAATCACCCCTGCTGTGGACCACCTGGAGGTCCAAGACGTTCTCGTTACATGCGCGTGCAGTTCAACTCTTTGAGTGATAATGCAGAAAGTTTGAAGTTCGTAACTCACCTCCTTCTAGCGTAGGCCACGAATTTATCAATCCCCCTTGCTGTGGACCACTTCTACAAAAAAGGGATCCGTGTGCTCCACAACTGCTGGACTAAGTGTGTACATGTAGGACAGGACTATGTTGAAAAATAAATGTGCTAAATTTTCTAAAATTGACTCAGCCTACCTTAGGCCACGAACTTATCAATCACCCCCCCCCCCGTGTGTGTGTGTGTATGAGTGTGTATGTATATATATATATATATATATATATAAAGGTAATGTCATGGGTTCAATGTCCACTCAGAAATTAGCTGGCAGAGAGGAAGAAGCTGTTCCTGAATTGATGCGTGTGCGTCTTCAGGCTTCTGTACCTCCTCCCTGACGGTAGCAATGAGAAGAGGGCACGTCCTGGGTGGTGGAGGTCCTGAATGATGAATGCCACTTTTCTGAGGGACCGCTCTTTGAAGATGTTCTGCCCTGGATACGATGGAGACTAGTGTCTATGATGGAGCTGACTAATTTTACAACTCTCTGCAGCTTACTTTGATCCTGTACAGTAGCCCTCTACCCCTGAATACCAGACAGTGACACATTCAGTTAGAATGCAGAAATTTATGAGTGTGTTTGGTGACATACTAAATCCCGTTAAACTCCCAATGAAATACAGCCAATTGTCTTACGTTCTTTATAGCTGCATCAATATGATGGGTCCATGATAGGTCCTCCAAGATGCTGACACCCAGGAACTTGAAGTTGCTCTCTCACTCTCTCCACTTCTGATCCCTCAATGAGGATTGGTGTGTGTTCCCTTGTCTTGCCCTTTCTGACGTCCACAATCAGTTCTTTGGTCTTACTGACATTGAGGAATCTGAGTGGTCAGATTCTCAAGGAGTGGGTAAGGAGGTTGCATTTAATCAAGGAAGCTTTAAGGACATCCTTGAACTTGGTAATCTCCTCCTATGCCAGAGCCTGCAATGGAGTGACTGTTTTTGGAAATTGGTTTTGGGCAGGCTAATGCCTTGACCTACTCTGTGAAGCCATCAGAGTATAACTAGGACTTCATTGCTGGGGACATCGGCCAATGAGAGGATGCAAACATTGGTTCCTTTGTCTTTCTGGTGAACTTAGAGGATCATGCTGTTATATTTTTGGTGATATCTTTCCAATGTCTTGTGATGACAATCCTCAGATGCATGTCAGAGGACAGGGATCACTGCCTGGTAGACCATGAGGTTTACACCATCTGAGGTCTTGGTCTTTAAATAACTTTTTTCAATTTACCAAAGTCCATGTGATGCATTGAAGATTATTATGGATTTTTGCATTGATGCTTGTCTTTGGCTAGGGGCGGCTCCTACAATGTGGGAGGGGGAGGGTGGGGTTGGTGTTCACTGTTTCAGGGTCTCACTGTGAGACTCCAACCACCTCAGATATTCGCTCTTCTACCACTCCCATTCGCCTCTAAGAGGACCACAACCTTGTTGTGGTTTGAAGGCCTACGTGCCTCAATGACCCGGAGAGCTGTGTTTGCTAGAGTCAGGGCTTTATGTCTTGGCTCTTGGTATGATCACCCATGTCAAACAGGTCAAAGGGTAGAGGCCAGATTAAGAGTGGTCCACCAGTCCTCCAGGTTCAGGGGTTCAGCTCAGGGCTAACAAAATTGTTACAGAAACAGCAATAAAAAATCTTCCTACATTTGGGTGCGATGGTATTCCTGAGACTCTTCTGGGACCTGCGTGACTGACAGTAGTGAAAATGAGCTGCTGACATGCTGAAGGAAGCCCTGAACACTTCCAGAGATGGAGGGCCTTTATTACTGCCCTTCATTAATCTCACAATCTACCTCATCATGACCCTTGTATATTACTGTCTACCTGCACTGTATGCGTGTTGTTACGGTAACGCTTTATGACAGTCTCTGTGATTGTTTTGCCTTGCACTGCCTCAGTGCACTGTTGTCGTGAAATGACCTGCATGGATGACATTTAGAACAAGTTTTCCACTCTACCTCAGGATATGCCACAATAATAAAATGTTGTGAGGAGGCACGGCACGGTACTACAGGGCCAGCTAATCAAGTTCAATTCCGCCACTGTCTGTTCGTACATTCTCCCTGTGAATGAATGGGTTTCCTCCCTCATTCTAAAGACATACGAGTCAGTAGATTAATTGGTCGCATGTGTGTAATTGGGTGAATGGGGCTCATTGGGCTGCAAGGTCCTGGAACTGTGCTGTATCTCTAAATAAAGTAAACTAATTTATCATTGTCAATAGGCAGCAGGGTCAGACCTTGAGCTTGTGGGATGTTGAGTGTCAACTCCATGCCCCTCTGTGCTTCAGTGAACTAGTCAATGACGCCATAGAGTTTCTTCAAGGTAGAAATGTCATCTGCTTACTGTAGCTCAAGTCCTATGGGCCAAGTGTGGGCAGATAGGGTTAGCTCACTGCGCAACACAGTCAGCATGGATGAGTTAGTCTGAGGACCCTGCTTCCTTGCCCTGAGGCTCTGACTCCTGTGGTTCTAATGACCTCGGTTCTTGACAGCAATTGCTGTTGGTGGAACAGTTTCTCATTTGTCCTACTGAAGTTTTGCCATTATGTATCTGTTAGTTTGCTCGAGGTCTATCGGGGTAAATAATTCAAAGACCCATACCTCTGTTCCCTTTCTGATTTTCGAGACCTGAAGCACTCTCCATTTGCCTGAGCAATGGAATTTATCTGCATAAGAGGAAGGGGATCCAGAAAGTGAATGAAAGAGCTGTAGTAAACTCGTTCTGTTTCAATGAAAATCAGATTTAATCATTGAAAATTGGAGGAACAATTCATTACACAACACACACGCAAAATCCTGGAGGAATTCAACAGGTCAGGCAGCATCTGTGGAGTGAAATTAACAATCAATATTTCAGGCAGATCTTGAAGGGTCTCAGCCCAAAGACTGTCCATTTCCCTCCATAGATTCTGCCATATCTGCTGAGTTCCTGCAGCATTTTCTGTGTGTTGTTCAAGATTTCCAGCATCAGCAGAATCTCTTGTGTCTCTGAACAACAGCTTATGTTCTGCCTGGGTAATTTACAACCCAATGGCAGGAATATTAAGCGTCAGTAGTCCAAAGGTCAAAGTACATTTATTATGAAAGCATGTATACATTATAAATTTGTCTCCTTACAGGCAGCCATAAAACAAAGAAATCTTGAAAGCGGCCTTTAAAAAAAAGACTGGCAAGCACTCAACGTGCAGATAGAAGGGAAAAAACAAATTGTATGAACAATAAAAATAAGCAAATAGCTTCAGAACTGAGGTTTTACGAAAGGCACAAAGCTAAGCATCACTGCAGCTGGAGCAGACCACAGCCTCAGCTCAGTGCAGAACTTTCCAATTCGGCCCTGTAATAAATCAGACAGTGGGTCCTCCCTTGCTCTCAGGGACACGCAACTCTGTCCCGCTTGCCCTGACCATGCCTTCCCTGCGCCTCCACCTCTGCTTTCCTCGACCATTTCTCACCTGCACCTCTTCTTTGTTCTGTTTTTGCCATGGATCACCAGCGCCACCTTAAACCGGAAGCTGCAATAGTGTTATACTGTTTACTTTTGAATTTGTTAGTTTAGTTGTGGTAATATCACCTTGTGTATTGTGTGTGTAAGTTGTCCACGTTGCATTTGGTGATATATATGTGCACAATAAAATGATCCTTAACTCGAACTTGAATTTTCCGATGTTAGTTGGAAAATTCCCACTCCAGTACCTCCCCCTTTATTTCCCTCACCCCCCCTTCTGATTCCCCTCCAGTCTTCCTTTTATTGTTTCCTTTTCCACACGTACCCCAAACCCCCTTCACTCACCTTTGTACCCCTCACCCTCTTGGTTGTATCCATCCTTTCACACATAGATTTACCCCACTGCCCCCAATCTGATTCGAAATACTATTTATCTCTCCCCTAATTGTATCCATACTCATGTCTTCTACTTACCCGAATTTAACACTGGTAGTGCTTTGCATCCCTGCTTATCACCCTCCAGAAGCTGTCCCCTATCTCCCCACCTTTTCCTTCTCTCCCTTTTTCTCCCTCCATCTATTGTTCACCTGCCACAGTCTTCCAATTTCAACCACTCTCTCCTCTGCTACCTAACTCTACCTGCCTGTCATCTTACCCTCCCCTCCTCCTCAGTGCACAAATCACCTCAGAGTCCTTTCTCACCACTCCCCTTCTCCTCTTCATACAGCCATCTCCTCTCTCCAGTCTCAGGGTTTAGACCGGAAGCGTCAACAATTCCTTTCCTTCCCCAGATGGTACCCAACCTGCCGAGTTCCTCCGAATCCTGGTATCCACAGTCTCACGTGTCTCTGATCACTGGCTGCCTTCCCTACCTGTGCGCATGAGCCTGACAAAGTGACCAGCATCGCCATCGTTGGTAAGTGCTTTCAAAGGCTGCAGAGTGGAAGAAGTATTTTTGAGCAACTTCTCTCTGCTCCTTCAGAATTGATTTCTTGGGGAAGAGCCGGGAGATGGACTGATAAAGGATTGTACTTCCATTAGTGCAGAAAGGCTTCTCACTCTTGCTCTTCAAGAGTCAGGGAGGATAGGCATTAAAAAAAAAGACACAAGATAAACAAGCCACTTATATTCTGAGCCCATCAACTTCCTAAAACCACTAATCAGTGGAAATTGCATTTGAATTGAACCTTGGAATATTATTGGGAGACAGGTTGACAACTCCAGACAGTGTTGTCAGCGAATGTCTCAACATTTGATAAAAGGTCAGTGAAATGATGGCAGGCTAAAGCCTGCCTTGATCTTACTGATCAATGTGCAGCCTTGGTCTTGCCAAGTTAAAATGATGAAGTCAAACAAACAATTGAAGTACAAAGCAATAATAAGAAAATTTCAGAATGAGTGGCACGCACCCGGACTAACATAACAGGCTGAAATTTACACATTTCTGAAATGAGTCTTCTGACATCCGAAGAAACTGAATGAAATATGCTCATGCTGAACAAGTGCCAGACACACATTGCTGTCAATCCAAACGGGATATAGAGTACCTTAAAGAACTAAACTCTTCTATTACTCTGAGAATCCCCATAAATTGAACAGCTTTCAATTCTTTTCTGAGCTGTGAAATTCCATTGCCCATCTCATTCCTGTTCGAGCCCACCTCACCCACACTTTTTCCACAGCGACCAAATCCACTGCATAAAAATTCTATCCCTAATTCATTCCCATAATAACCTCAGAAATAGGTTTATTTTCGCTGACTTATATGATGTTAAATGTGTTGCTTTGCAAACAAAATCATGATAAATTTCAAAAAACAAATAAACAGTACAAAAAATGATGATGTAGTGATAATGGATTCAGAAAACAGAAGGAAGAGGGGAAGATGCTGAATCATTGAATGTGGGTCTCCCTGATGTTAATAACAAGAGAACACATCTTACTGGTTCAGAGAGATCACAGACTGGAAATGTCAGCTTTTTCCCTCTCCACAGATGCTACCTGACCTGTTGAATATTTCCAGCATATCCTGACTAGTTTCAGATTTCCAGTATCTGCAGTTTTTGCTTTGCACTTGATTCACCCCTTCTCTACCTGCACTGCACATCGTCCGATGGGGCCAATCTCTTCCTATTGAATTGTTTCATCAGCTGAAGGAGGTGAACTGTTGATCTGGAAATATGTTACAGCTCCACTAAGAAGAGACGTGACTGCCAACCAGCTGAGTGAGACCAGCTGGGTAGAATTCAAGATGAAGAAAGTTGTGATCATTGTGATGGTGTTATACTTGAGCTGTGCCCCGCCCTTCCACCCCCAATAGACATCTGGAGGACGGACATTCAGGCAGGTGATGGATAAATGTAAAACAGGGTTATTACAGTGGGTAGATATGGAAGAGCAGCAATATCGAAGACCTTCAGCCTGGAGCAGCTCTCCCCTGTAGCTGATCACACTACAATCTCCCTAACCACCTCAAATCCACTTAGGTCCCCAATTGGAGATTTAAAAAAGGCAGCGCTTTGCAGCAGTTCTTGGAGTTGGTCTGCACCCAATCAGTGAATGGGATTCATTAGAAAAGATAAAATAAAAATTAGGTAGGGGGCAAGCAGGGCGGCCACTGTGCGAGTGGGCCAGTGTTGGACGTTCTTTGGCTCATCAGGCTTTGGTGAGATCAAGATTGGACAAAGTAGGTATGTAATAAAGTTTTCTCTTCTTCTCCTTTATCCTTCATTCCTTGTCTGCCAGGGCACAGTGATTGCAGCGAGAATGGCTCCAGGGGCAGTGTTGTGCTCTTTGCATGAGATGTGGCAGTCCTGGGGAGACCTCCAGCCTCCTCGATAACCACATCTGCACTGAGCTGCAGCTCCTCAGAAAACATATTGTGAACCTGAAGCTGCAGCTTGATCCCATTCAGCTCGTACAGGAAAATGAAGAAAGGATAGATGGGATCTACAGGGAGGTAGTCAACCCTAGGTTTCAGGAGGCAGGTAACTGGGTGACAGTCAGGAAAAGGCAGGGAAGGCCAGTGTAGAGTACCCCTGTAGCCATTTCCCTCAATAATAAGTGTACCACTTTGGATACCATTGAGGGGGACAACCTACCTGGGGGTAGCTTGCAGCACCCGGGACTCGGGCGTAGAGTCTGGCGCTGTGGCTCAGAAGAGAAAAGAGGTGAGGAGGACTGTAATAGTGATCTGAGATTCCATAGTTAGAGGAACAGAAATGAGATTCAGTGGACGCGATAGAGACACTCAGATGGTATGTTGCCTCCCTAGTGCCAGGGTCCGAGAAGTCTTGGATTTGGTCCATGACATTCTAAGGGGGGGAGGGATGAGCAGCTAGAAGTCTTGGAACATATTGGTATCAATGATATAGATAGGAAAAGTGAGGCGGTCCTGAAGGGAAATTTTAGGGAGTGAGGTAGAATGCTGAAAAGCAAGATCTCCAGTATTGCTTTTCTCTGGATTGTTGCAATGGTGAGGGTCAGAATAGGATGATCTGGCAGATGAGTGTGTGGCATGAAGAACTGGTGCAGGGTGCAGGGTGCAGGGTTTCAGATTTCTGGATCATTGGGATCTCTTGTGGGGAAGGTAAAAACTGTACACCTGAATCTGCGGGTGACCAATATCCTTGTGGATGGGTTTGTTGGAGCTATTCAGGAGACAGACACTCATAGAGAAGTACAGCACAGAAACAGGCCATTCGGCCCATCTATTCCATGCCACAATCCATTTAAACTGCCTACCCCTATCGACCTGCAGTACTACAACCCTCCATTGTCCTATGTGCCTATCGGAACTTCTCTTAAATGTTGAAATCAAGCTGGCATGCACCACTTGCACTGGGAGCTTATTCCACACTCTCACGACTCCCTGTGTGAAGAAGTTTCCCCTAATATCCCATTAAACTTCTCACCTTTCACCCTTAACCCATGGCCTCCAGCTGTAATCCCACCCAAACTCAGTGGAAAAATCCTGCTTACCTTAGCTCTACCTATACCCCTCATAACCATGTATACCTCTATCAAATCTCCTCTCAATCTTCTACGCTCTGAGGAATAAAGTCCTAACCTATTTAATCTTTCCTTATAACTCAGGTCCTCCAGACCCAACAACATCCTTGTAAATTTTCTCTGCACTCTTTCAACCTCATTTACATCTTTCCTGTAGGTAGCTGACCAAAACTGCACACAATACTCCAAATTGAGCCTCACCAACATCTCATACAACTTCAACATAACATCCCATCTCCTGAACTCAATATGTTGATTTATGAAGGACAATGTGCCAGAAGTGTTTAAGCTAATTTGGCAAGGGGGGTGGGAACCAGAATGATAGGGCTAAGGATATTTTACAAGTCCATCTGTGTGTAGTGAGACTGCTAACAAAGACAGGCTGATGATAGGGCAAAATTGCAGTCAACGTGCTGAGTGGCAATGTAAAAGGGGGACAAAATCAAAATCAAAAAGGGTGCATACAGGACTGAAGGCATATTTACTTGAATGCATGCAATATACAGAATAAGGTAGATGAACTTGTTGCACAGTTACAGATTAGCATTTATGACGTTGCGGATATCACTGAATCATAGCTGAAAGAAGATTATAGCTGGGAGCTTAATGTCCAAGGATACACATTGTTTTGAAAGGGCAGACAGGTAGACGGGGAGGGGCATGGGATGACTCTGTTGGTAATAAATTAAGTCAAATCTTTAGAAAGAGGTAATATAAGATCAGAAGTGTAGAATCATTGTGGGTAGAGCTAAGAAACTGCAAGAGTAAAACTACCATGATGGGTGATATATACAGATCCCCAAACAGTAGTAAAGATGTGGTTTACAAATTACAATGGGAGATAGAAAACGCATGCCAAAAGGGCAATGTTATGATAATCGTAGTGGATTTCAAAATGCAGTTAGATTTGGAAAATCAGATCAGTGCTGGATCTCAGGAGGGGTAATTTGTAGAATGCCTACACGATGGGTTTTTAGAGCAGCTTGTATTTAAGCCCACTAGGAGATCAGCTATTCCGGATTGGGTGTTGTGCAATGAACTGGAATTGATTAGAGAGCTTAAGGTAGAGGAACACTTTGGGACCAGTGATCATAATATGATAGCATCCACCCTGAAATTTGAGAAGGAGAAGCTAAAGTCAAGTGTATTAGTATTACAGTGGAGTAAGGGGAATTACAGAGGCATGAGAGAGGAGCTGGCCAAAATTGATTGGCAGAGAACACCAGCAGGGAACAGAAATAGCTGCAGTTTCTGGGAAAAATTTGGTAGGCGCGGGAAAGATACAGCCCAAAAAGAAGCATTCTAAAGGCAAGATGATGCAACCGTAGCTGACAAGAGAAGTCAAAGCCACCATAAACAGTAAAGAGAGAACGTATAATACAGCAAAAATTAGTGGGAAGTTCGAGGATTGAGAAGCCTTTAAAAACCAGTAGAAGTCAACTAAAAAAGTCCTAAAAAAAAAAGGAAAAGATGGAATACAAAGGTAAGCTAGCTAACAATGTTAAAAAGGATACCAAATGTTTCTTCAGATATATAAATCTCTGTATGTTGTGTACTTGGATCTACGATGGCCTTTGCTAAGGTGCCACATGTGACGCTGCTTAACAAGTTAAGTGCCCATGGTATCACAGGATAGATAGTAGCATGAATAAAGCATTAGCTGACTGGCAGGAGACAAAGGGTGGGAATAAAGGGAATCTTTATTCCTACTCATTGGTTCTTCTTTGTTTCGATGCTGTCTGTGGGAAAGAAGAATCACAGAGTTGTATACTGCATATATACTTTGAGAATAAGTGTACTATGAGTCCTTGGAATTCTTTTCTGGTTGGCTGCCAGTGACTAGTGGTACTCCGCTGGGGTCTATGCTGAGAGTGCTTCTTTTTATGTTATATAGTATATTTTGTCTACATTTTCTGTTAGTGAGGTGCTCTCATATTATATGGTGGTATAATGACGTAAGCCATTCAGATACTTTTACATTTAACCCATAATGAATGATATAAACAAACAATGAATATTTAATCAAACCATACATTTATAATATTACTGAAATATAGAATACACTGTACTCAAAAGCCACAGCTTCCCCTACACCTCCTCCCTCACTACCATTCAGGACCCCAAAAAGCCTTTCCAGGTGAGGCGACACTTTACCTGGGAGTCTGCTGGGGGTCATATACTGTATCCTGTATACTGGCTCCTGGTGTGGCCTCCTGTATATTGGTGAGACCAGAAAAGGCAGGATCTTCCAGTGGCCACCCATTTTAATTCTACATTTCATTCTCATCCCGACACATCAGTCCATGGCCTCCTTAACTGCTGCGATGAGGCCATACTCAGGTTCAAGGAGCAACACCTTATATTCTGTCACAATAGCCTCCAACCTGTTAATGAACATGATGAACATCAATTTCTTGAACTTCCGGTAAGTGCCCCTCTTCCCCTTCACCAATTCCCATTTTCATTTCCCTCTCTCACTTTATCTCCTTACCAGCCCATCAACTGTTTCTTGCGCTCCTCCCCCTTCCCCTTCTTCCATGCTGTTCTGTCCTCTCCTATCAGATTCCCGCTTCTTCAGCCCTTTATCTCTTTCACCAGTTGACTTCCCAGCTCTTTACTTCACCTCTCCTCTTCTCCCGGTTTCACCTACCACCTACTACCTTGTACTTCTTCCCGCCTGCCCCCATCTTCATACTCTGACTTCACAATTTTCTCCAATTCTGATGAATGATCTCGGCCCAAAACGTCGACTGTTTACTCTTTTCCATATATGCTGCCTGCCCTGCTAAGTTCCACCAGCATTTTCTGTGTGTTACACGACACTCCTCTCTGCTTGGCTATAATCCCCAGCTCAGAATAGCAAGTATCTCAATTCACATACGTAACGTATTGCTCTCGATCATCTTACATATATATTCTGTATATATGTTTTCCTCTGACGGGGGAGGCGGGGAAGTCACTCTGCTTAACAGGTGAGATTTGTAGCTGTGAAACAATCTTAGGTTCAGAGGCCTCCTCCATGGAGATGTTAGGAGTTGACTCTGGGACTGCAGTGTGTGGTTCTGACACCTTTCTTCACGAACAATTGACCCTGCTCTCTTCAAATGATTGAAGTGTCATGCTCAGATGACACCAGACACAACCTCCACTGTGTAAGAGAGTGGTCCAGCTCTATCCTTCTTTTTGGCGTGCGTGCATGCGTGTGCGTCTGTGAGTTTATGTCTCCATGTGCTTGTGTGCGTCCAAGCGTGCGCGCGATGTTGGCGGGAAGATGTCTTTTTCACGCCTTTACAAGGTGCGGAGCAAGAGAGAGACTGTGTGGCACACCACTCCTCACACAGCCATTTCGCAGTATTTTTTCCCTTTATTTTACGAGGTCGAGTCCCGATCTCAACACTCAACCCAGCACGGATGAAAAGCATACTCGGGAACAGCCCCGACTGGATTCGAACCCAGGAACCTCCGTTCCAGAGTCCGGCGCTGATGTCATTGCGCCACCAGCCGGCCCTTCCAGTTCTATCCTTAATCTTTCCAAGTACCCACTTTTGTTCGGTTCTATAGTCCCTGGCCAGGACTGCTTGTCCAGGGGTGAAACATCGAACCTCTGTTTGAGGAGCCCGTAATTTACCTCAGCTGTTTGTCCTCATACTCCTTCTGAAAGTGGGTTTGAGGAGATCCAAGCATGAACACAAGGGACAACCAAGGAATAGCATAGCTGCTGAGTTGTTGGTTGAGGTGTGCGCGCATTTCGATACGCAAGGAGGAAATTGGGGAGCTTCTGATTCAGTGTCAGTGTAGTGTGTTCTGCTGACATTATTCGCAGTCCGTTCTATAGATTCTGGACAAACCTTTCCTCCAAGTCACTTGTAGCTGGGTGGTACGGTGCAGATGTAATATTTCTTACTTCACTCACTTTTAGGAATGACTGGAACTGTTCTGCAGCAAACTGTGGTGCATTGTCACTAAGTGTTCTGGAACACCAGCCTTGAGAAGAGGCTTCTCAACACGTCAACAGTGAGTGAGGCTGTAGTGGAGGCTATTGGGAACATTTCTGGTCATTTTGCAGCTGCGTCCACTACTGTTCCAGCAAAATACATGTGAATCCTCTACCGGGGCAATTCAGTCCATTCCCAGGGATGGAGAGACGCTGCTGTTGGCATCTTCTAGACTTTTTGACATCCCAAACAGTGCATAGCAAGCTGCTCAATCAGATGACTTATCCCAGGCCATGAGTCAAAGCTTCAAGACAACTCTTTCATTTTAACCATACCTAGATGACAGACATGTAGCTTCTCCAACACTTTAGCTCTCAGCTTCTATGGTATGACAACTCTCAATTCCCACATAAGACATCTACCGTCAAGGGCACGTTCACCCCAGTGCTGGTAAAAATGAGGGAAACTGGAATTTCTGCTCAACGTTCCAACCATTTTGGGTTTCCATGTAGACTTGAGATAGATCGGGGTCTTTTCTAGTTTCCTTTTGGATCATCTCTGCTCTAATAAGGAATATTTTGATTTGTATCAGGAAGAATTTGTGAAGAGGAGTGTCCTTCTTTGTACATGTTTCAGGTATTTCCTTTTCCAAAAGTAAACAGAGCAATCCATCAGTATTTCTCTGTTTAGTTGTCCTCTTGAATTCAATCTTATAATTGTGTCCTCCAAGAACCAGAGTCCATCTCTGTATTTGTGCTGCTGCTGTTGGTGGAGCACCCGTCTGTGAAAAAGGATCTAGTGCCTTCCCAACATATGTGATGAATAAATGCTTCTCGGGCTTCCAGCCAGGTACAAGTATCAATTATAATCAACGTTTTGATGACAAACTCTGCCACCTTTGCCAGGAACGATACCTGGGCCTGTCTAATATGGTGGTATTTGTATTCCCGTTGTCCGTCCCTCCTGATTGGTTAGTCCTCATCCAAACAGGTTTCCACTCTCCCACCTTACTTACAATTGAATTCCAGTTCTTACTTAGAGCTAATGTCTTTTGGGACCGCTTGGTGAGGGAAGTCATTGAAATAAAACTAGAGGAAATGAATTTTAACAAAGAAGAAGGTCTCACTCTAAGTAAGAACTGGGTTTCAATTGTAAACAAGGTGGAAGAGCAGAAACATGATTGGATGAGGACTGACCAACCAGGAGGGATGGACAACGGAGGTATAACAGTCACTGGACTAGACATGCCCAGGCATCAGCCCTGATGAAATGGCAGAGTTTGTCATTGAAACATCAGTTATAATCAATAGCTGAACCTGGCTGGAAGCCCAAGAAGAGTTTATCCTTCTGTGGATTAAAAATGGACACGAGTGGTTAATGAACAGTAATGAGGGTAAACTCTCTCCCATACAAGTATTGGTTGAAATATTTTGCACCCCAAACCAGACTAAAGGCCTCTCAGTCAATCTGAGCAAATTTTTTTCTCTGCAGCAGTAAGGGAACATGATGCAAATGCTATGGTATGTTCACCTCTATCACTCATAACATGTGACACGACAGGACTTATACTATAAGGTGAGGCTTCACTGGTAGATATGAATCATAAGCTGTGAGTGTAGTGTCTGCCATCACTATTTCCTTTGCCTTTTGCAAAGCCAGCTCACATTACTTTGTCCATTGCAATTTCTTGCCAGTCTGTTGTAATGAGTTCAAGGGCTGGAGCAGAGGAGCCAGGTTTGGCAGGAACCTGTTATGGTAATTGACAAATCATGAAAAGGACCACAACTGTGAAACATCCTTTGCCTTGGAGTATCTACCCCTGCTTAATTTTTCTCAGCACACTTGTGTGTCAAGGGAGTGACCACAGTAAGTGAAGCTTGGTGTAAAGAATTCACACTTGATGCATTGTGCTCTGAGACCGTAATTATAACACAGTTGTGAGATTTAGGAGATGTTTCTTGTCACGCTCACCAGTAACACTGAAGTCATCCAGCGTCTGGGCAGCCTTGCAGCATCTAGTCCATAGATTTTTGTCAGAGTACTGGTGGCGATGCTACTCCAAAAATAAGACTATTATAGTGATAAAGCCCTTTCTGTGTGTTTATAGTGAGAAACACTTTGGACTCTTCCTCCATCTCCATCTGTACTTAGGCCTCAGCCTAAGTGTTTCCCTCCAGAAAGGTTTGCAAAAATATCCTCTTTCCTGGGCAGAGGGTATTGATCTACTTTCAGTACTTGTTTGATAGTGACGTTAAAATCATGACAGATCCTGACAAATCCATCCTTCTTGGCTTCTGAGATCACTGGTGCTGCTCCATTCAACCCTGGAAAGAATTCCTTCAGCCTCCATGTGATCTAGCTCACTGGCTACTTTATCATAGATAGTATCAGGAACCGGATGGGATTTTCAAAATAGTGTGGCTTTTTTTATTTAACACTATTTTACCTTTGATAAGTTTGAGTTTTCCAATGTCATCTTTAAACACTGCTTTGGCATCATCCAGTACCTTTCTTAATCTGCTTTTGGTTGACTCTATTACAGGGGATGTGACATGCAAATAGTGGATAGATCGCCAGTCAAGTTGTAGTTCTCTCAGCCACTCATGACCCCACAATGCTGCCCCTTCTGTTTTTCCCACTTACAATCCAATGTGCCTTGTTGGTTGTACTTCACTGTTAATGAATGTCATTCCCACAGGAACTACTTTTTCTCCAGTATACGGTCTTAGGTGGATATCTCCAGACTTCAGTTCAGTATCTTGGAAATGCCATTCAAGCTCATTTTGTGGAATGTCTGAAACACGCAAGCTGGTCTTCAATTCCATTTTAATTAGTTTGTTGCTCACTTCTGGTGTAAGCTATATTGCTTGTGCCTTGGCAGTTTTCCCATTGTAAATCTCAAGGCTACTCAGTCCTGTATCACTCTCATCATTATCAAATTTTTCAACAACTGCATGCAGATTAGTGCTCTTTTTGAAAATGCAACTTGACTTCTTATCTTTGACTCTTCCCTATGCAGTCCAATTATTTTTATCTGCCTGACGTGCTCTTTATATGTGTCCTACTTTGTTGCAGTTTTTTGCAAGTTTTTGCCTTTAAATCTGCATTGGTCTGATGTGCGTGACCCCTTGCCACAAGGGTAACACAATTTTACCACGCAGTCGACACACTTTTCGTCCCTCTTCCCTCCAGGAGAAGGCTCAGGAGCTTGAAGACTCGTACGGCCAGATTTGGGAACAGCTCCTTTCCAACTGTGATAGGACTGCTGAACGGATCCTGACCCGGATCTGGGCCATACCCTCCAAATATCTGGACCTGCCTCTTGTTTTTTTTGGCACTACCTTACTTTCCCTTTTCTAATTTCTATTTATAATTTATAATTTAAATTTTTAATATTTACTATCTATTTGTACTCCAGGGAGCACGAAGCGCAGAATCAAATATTGCTGTGATGATTGTACGCTCTAGTATCAATTGTTTGGCGACAATAAAGTATAAAGTATAATGTATAAAGTATTTTATTATTTGGCTAGGCATGTTCTTCCATTCATCAGTTGCTCAATCAAACGTGTCTATCTTTCTGATGTAGCGCCATTACTGCTTTTTATTTTAATTTACTATTATTATCAGCCAGTACTCAATGTTTATGAATCTTTGGCATACACACTGCTTGTTAATTTCACCTGTTTTCTGTTTTTTTTATCGGTCAGCCAGGCAGGCTTTTGTTTATATGTTGCAATTTCATTCACACTCACCTTCATTCCTGACTGTAACTCAATTGTGTCTCTGGCTGATGTTTCCACTGATGCAGTGATTTCAACTGCTCTTTAAAATCTGAGCTGTGCTTCAGTTAGGAACCATTTTTTGAATGATTTCTTGTAAGACTTAACAAACTAAATGATCTCTCAGTGTTTTGTTAAGCACATCACTGAACTGACAATGTTTGGACAATTTCTTCAGTTCAGTCAGCCACGTTATCTGAAATGGAATCCCCTTCCTTTTGATTCCACTTATGGAGCGCAACATGTTCCGCAATCAACAACAGTTTTGGTTCAAAGTGTTCCTGTGTTACATTCACAATATCAGCAAAACTTAGTTCAGCTGTTTTGATTGGACCAGTTACACTGTATGCTTTCCCCCCACTGCACTCAGAATCAGAATCAGAATCAGGTTTATTATCACCGGCATGTGTTGTGAAATTTGTTAACTTTAGCAGCAGCAGCAGTTCAATGTGATACATTAACATAGAAGAGAAAAAAATAAAAATAAAATAACTAAATAAATAAACACTGCACTCAGTAATACTGGCACTTATTTTCATCGGCTATTTCACTTGCTTTAAAATACTGCTCAATTCATCTTCATAGATTATCCAGTTATCTGTTGTGCAATTAAACATATCTATATTTCTGCCGTAGCCAACCATTACTGCTCTTTTTTAAAAATATTATTGTTATTATCACCTAGTACTCACTGTATGAACCTGTGGCGTACACGCTGCTTGTTAATTTCCTGTTTTCTGCCTTTTCTTTTCAACTCCAATGCCTTTCTCTGCTTCTGAAGAAAAACATGCTGTGCTTTTTTTTTACTTGAACATCTCTCTCTCTCTCTCTCTCTCTCTCCCACCCCCCCACCCCCCCAGCCAAAGAAAAACATGCTGCATTTTAACAGGGGTGATCATCTCAGGGTTATTTTAAAACATCACATTTTGTAAATCCAGAAACTAATTCAAAGGGAAACACTGGAATTGTATATAATTTGCTAGCTTGCTTTTCCTTTTAGTGAGGCACTCACATATGACAAGATGACATAATGACATATGTCATTTACGTACTTCTTACATATAACCTATGAATTATGTAAACAGACAAAGAATGCTTAATCACATGGTATATTTAAAATATTATTGTAATGTTGAATATACTGCACTATGAAGAAGAAAGTACTCAACTGGGGAGAGGCTAATTACAACAGCTTTTGGCAGGAACTGGAGAAATGAGCCTGGGTGAGGCTGTTTGATGGTAAGCCTACTTTTGACACATGGGAGTCAGTTGATTAAAGACCAGCAGTTCCTGCAAGGTTGAAAGATAAGGACAACAAGGTTTGGAACCTTAAATAACAAAGGATATCGTAAGTTTATTCAAAGTAAGATTTAGGAAGATGAAATCAGACGAAACCCTTAAAGAATATAAATAAAGAAGAAGGAACTTAAATACAAAATTGGAAGAGCTAAAAGGGACAATGAGTTCTTCTTAGCAAGTAAGATTAAGGAAAATCCAGTGGCATTTCACATGGACATTAGGAGAAAGAGGGCCGGCTGGTGGTGTAGTGGCATCAGCACTGGACTTCAAGGCACATGGTCCAGAGTTCAAATCCAGCCGGGTCCCAACCTGGGCAGCAGCAGTATTTGCGCCGCACAAAGGTCTGGTAATCTACTTCCGTACCTTGCCATGAAAATCCTATGAATTGGACTTGGTTAGATGACTGAACAACAATAGGAGAAAGAGTGTAAGAAGGGAAGGGGGGGGTCCACTTAAGATCAAAGAAATGGATTTATGCATGGAGCCAGAGAAGTGGGAGGGGTTCTTAATGCGTACTTCACATTGGTATGGGTATTCACCAAGGAGAAGGATACGGGTGATGGTGAGATCAGAGAGTGGTATCTTGATATTCTAGGGCATATAGATATTGAAAGGGGAAAGGTGTTCGGCATCTTAAAAAATATTAAGGGGGGGGTGGGTAAGTTGCCAGGGCCAAATGGATGCAGAAGGAAACTGAGATTCAGGTTCAGATTTATCACATGTACATTGAAAGATACAGTGAAATATGTCAACCAACACACCCCACGTTGTGCTGGGGAAAGCCCGCAAGTGTCACCACACATTCCACCATCAGCATAGCAAGGCCACAGATCTCAGCAGAACAACACAGAAGACAACATAGCAGAACATACCAAGCAACAAAGCGACAACAGTGAAACAAGCCCTATTGCTCCCTCCCTCCCACACACCCACACAAATACACAGTCCTCTAACCCCAAGGCAGGCTGCCTCTGACCTCCGGACATACAATCAACTTGAGCTTTGATCTGGACCTCTGATCAACTTGAGGCTTTGATGCAAACCTCCAATCAACTTGGAGCTTCGCTCCAGACTTCCAATCAACCTGGGGCTTCGATCTTCGGTGTCGACCCAAAACTCGCAGGTGATGATGGATCAGAACCCTGGATAAGGGCCCATACTCCAGACCTCCAACACCTGACCCATCAATGACAGAACCCTGAAAGTTGGGCCTTGAATGCCAGTCGGTTGCTGGCTTTCGAAGGTGGAGCAGAGGCTTAAACTCCAGCCAGTCCTTTAATTACCCCACATCCCTGTCTCTGAACCCTAGGGCATATACTTAGGGTGAGAGGGAAAAGATTTGAAAGGGACCTGAGGGGCAACTTTTTCATGCAGTTGGTGGTGAGTATGTGGAATAAGGTGCCAGAAGAACCAGTTGAGATAAGTACAATAGCATCATTTAAGAAGCTCATGGACAGGTACATGGAAGGGCGAGCCTTAGAGAGATATGGACTGAACTTGGGAACTTGGGACTAGCTGGGTCAATACTGTCGTCAATATGGACATGTTTGGTCAAAGAGCCTGTATCTATGCCGAAATGGTCAAAGACATTATGACTCTCTGTGACTCTATGACATTGAAGGCTGGAAATAGGTGTGCCTAGAGACTCAAGGTGGGTCAAGGATCGCAGGAGAGGAGCCATGGAAATCATGCAGAGAATCCAACAGCAGAGAGACTTCAGGGTCAAAGCATTATGCCAGGGTCTCTCTGATGACCAGCTTTTTTAAAAGGCTTAGATTTGCAAAATCTGCAGAAACAGAGGTGACCTTCTGTGCAATGACGTTCACTCCAGACTGTGGAGGTGAAGTCATGACATCTCCTATCCACCCAGCCGCTGGTTACTTCATCATTCTAGTCAGCTGACACTGTACAAAATGCAGTTTGGACCTGGAGAAGTCACCCTGCTTAGGAAGAACCCCTTCAAGTCATGCTGAGTTAGCCCTGTACCGGCATTGTAGCCCAGAGAATGTGCCAAACATCTACTTATTTTTATTTCCTTTCAGAAGCCTTTTCCATTACAAACAACGAAATAAACAAAGTGCTAAATTTATTGCATTATTTATTAATTTATTTGTTTAGCTGCAGCACGGAATATGCCCTTTGAGCTAGACCACCCAGCAATCCCCCAATTCAATCCTAGCCTAATAACGGGACAAATTACAATGACGGATTAGCCTACTAGCTCGTACAGCTTTGAACTGTGGGAGGAAACTGGAGCACCCGGAGGAATCCCACACAGTCACTGGGAGAATGTACAAACTCCTTACAAACAACGGCTGGAATAGAACCAGGGTCACCTGTACTGTAAAGCATTGTGCTAACCATTGTGTTACGTGCCACTTGGTCAACACATTCAGAAGTGTTAGCACATCTTTTCTTCTATTGTACATAGCACCATTGTGGTCCCCTGGACTGATGCAGCCTTCTGTTGTTTGAAGGACATCCTCTACTGGACTCAGCATTCCCTCATGGACATTTTGCTGAGCTGAGTTCCAGGCAGACCAAAGGGTGCCTTTCACAAAGTTGATGATCTTCTAGTAGCATTTGAAACATAAGCAAGTGGAGCCCTGAACTCCGTTCTGTCAGACATCTAATATACCGCACAATGAGAACATGTCCAAAGCTCAGTAGGTCCACAATGACTGCATGATCCTTGGTCATCAATTTTCAATGACGAAATTATTATTGAAATCAGACATTGCATACTGTGCCACACAAGCTACATTCTAGATAATAGAGTAACACACACAAAATGCTGGAGGAACTCAGCAGGTCAGGCAGCATCTATGGAGAGGAATAAAGAGTCGACATTTCAGGCTGAGACTGAAAAGAGGGGAAGGACTTCAAGCTAGAAGCTAATAGGTGAAGCCTGTTCTAGATATCAGAATTCAAGATTAATTCCCTGAGTACGTAGAAGGTTCAAATGAAAAATAAACAACCCAACTATCCTTCCACTCATTGAGCGAGAAATTCCCTCCAAATTAGCCTGGAGGAGCCTGAAGAGCACACTCAGTGATTCAGAAACAGCTCTTTACCCTCCCCTCCACCATCAGTTCTCTAAAAGTTCCATAAACCCACAAACAATACCTCATTGTGGCTAGTTTTTGCACTAGTTACTTATTTTGTAATTTATAGTAAATATATATCCTTTGCACGGTACTGTAACAAATTTCACTTCACATAAGGCCTAACAGAGACTCCGATTCAAGTTAAGTGTATCTGAAAGGATAAAATATTTCTAATTGTATCAACATCAATTCACAGTACAATAGAACGTTGCGGACAATCAAATCAATAACCAACAAATCAAATGTTCAATTCACCATCAAAGATCACTGGCACACAACGCTCATCCCTTATTGAGTTTCAGATTAGTGATTAGGTTCTGAATTTTGTTTAATTCAGGGTGGGAGGTCAGAGGGTTTCATTAAATGAAGTGAGACAAAGATTTAAAGACAGGTTATTTAGTCTCAATTAATCCTGAACAAAGCAGAACTTTTTCTGACAATGGAGGGAGCTCTTCTGTAGCAAATTCCACTCAACAGTCAATTTCAGTTTATTTTGCGTAATAATTGATATATAATCTATTTTATGTGCCATTTGATGCTCAATATGAATGCAAAAGTCTCAGTCTTTCTACTAATCAATGATAATTTCTTCTGTATAATTACCAATAGGCAGGCACAGCCAGATCTCTCTGTGCTAGCCCATACTTCACATACAGACTGCATAAGCTGCCAAGAGGAACAGAAGGAACTTGAGGAAAACCTGCTTCCACTCAGCAAGTGCTTACAATGTGTTGCCTGATAGACGGCAGATTAAATCCTGGTTTTTGAAAGGAAATTGAATAAGCTTTTGACAGGGAAGAATCTGCAGGAATGTGGAGACAAATAAGGGAGAGATGGCACTGAAATATTCAGTAGGCTGAACTCGTCAACTCACTAAAAAGAAATCTACAGAGTCCATAGCGATCATCAAACATGTTGTTTCACTAATCCTACATCAGTCCTATTTTACTGTCTCTATACAATCTCATCAACTCACCTCAGACCCTACCGTCCACTTATGCATTAGGAATAACTTAAGGTGGACAATTGGGGGGTGGCAAGAAAGTGAACGAAACACACACGGCCGCAGGGAGAACGTGCAAACACCACACAGACACCGACAGAGGTCAGGACGGAACCTGTGTCCCTGGTGCTGTAAAACAGTAACTCTACTATGTTCCCCAACCTCTGTGCTCTTTGCTGTTATAGCTTCTACCTGCACCATAATAACCAGCACTCTCAGTCATTACTCCATCCTTAATAATGACTCATTATTGAGCCAAACTAGAACATAGAACATAGAGCGTTTTATAGTACAGGCTACCTGAGTTCAATTCTCGCCACTGCCTGCAAGGAATTTGTATGTTCTCCCTGTGACTGGATGGATTTCTCTGAGTGCTCCAGTTTCTTCCCACAGTTCAAAGACGTACCGATTAGTAGGTTAATTGGTCTTTATAATAAGCATGCAGCAGGACTGGGAGTTATAAGGAAAGATTGAATAGGTTAGGACTTTATTCCTTGGGGAGATTGGATTGAGAGATACGATTTTATGAGGGGTATAGATAGGATAAGTGCAAGCAGGCTTTTTTCTATTGAAGCTGGGTGGGGCTAGAACTAGAGGTCATGGTTTAAGAGATGCACTAGGGGAAACTTCTTCACTCAGAGAGTCATGAGAGTGTGGAATGAGCTCCCAGTGCAAGTGGTGCACGTGAGCACAACTGCAACATTTAAGGGAAGTTTGGGTAGGTACATGGATGGTAGAGGTATGGGGGGGCTATGGTCCCATGTCGATGGGAGTAGGCAGTTTAAATGGTTCAGTATGGACTAGACGAGTGAAGGCCTGTTTCTGTGCAGTACTTTTCTATGTCTCTGTATAGAACAGTATACCACAGTATGGGCCCTTCAGCCTATGATGTTGTGCCAGCCTTTTAACCTACTCCATGATCAATATAACACTTTCCTCCTACAGATGCTATAACCCTCCAGTTTTCTTCCATCCATGTTGCCTATCTAAGGCCTCCTTAAATGTCACTAATGTGTCATTCTCTACCACCACTGCTGGCATCTACCGTTCTCTGTATAAAAACCAACCTCTGACGTCACTCCTCAGCATTCCACCACTCACCTTAAAAGGATGTCTTCTGATATTAAACCTTGCTGCCCTGGGAGAAAGGAAATTGCTGTTCACTCCACTATTCCTCTTATAATCTTATGCACCTCTACCAAGTCGCCTCTGATCCACCTTTGCTCCAAGGAGAGAAGCCCAAGCTACTCAATCTTTTTACCCATTAGCAAGTCCATATAGAACCAATGTGGGCATGTGGTCAAGTGGTTAAGGCATTGGATTAGCAACCTGAAGGTCATGAGATCGAGCCCCAGCCGAGACAACGTGTTGTGTCCTTGAGCAAGGCACTTAATCACACATTGCTCTGCGACGACACTGGTGCCAAGCTGTATGGGTCCTAATGCCCTTCCCTGGACAACATCGGTGTCGTGGAGAGGGGAGACTTGCAGCGTGGTCTTCCATACAACCTTGCCCAGGCCTGTGCCCTGGAGAGTGAAGACTTTATTATTAAAGACGGATGCCTTTAATAGAACCAATATCATTTATTTACTCAATGCTTCTCATACATTTATTTCTCATGTTTTCTTCTGACACATAAGGAGGCCTTCAGCCTATCGGGTTTATGCTAGCACATCAGTCCCATTCTTCCTCCTACTTATCCGCAAGAAATTCTTTCACAGAGTTCCTTTCTTCCCTGGTTTTCTTGCCACTCACTAGTACACCCCTGGCAATTAACCGTCCAACCCAACCCGGTTTCCTCCCAAGAGGAATCTTTCGAGCCAGCTAGATAGGTACGTGCATGGGAGAGGTTTAGAGGGCTACGGGCCCAATATGGACAGGTGAGATGAGTTGTAGCCGGGCAACACAGTCAGCATGAATGAGCTGAGCTAGAGGCCCTGCTTCCATACAGACTGGCTCTTTGATTCTATGCCAGCAACAGGGGCAATGTTCTCCCAGTTAGCAGCTGAGGTCAGGATTGAACCCAGGTCCCTGGAGCAGTGAGGTAGCAGCCCTGTCAGCTGTGCCACTCTGCCACCCTGCGAAGGAAGAAACAAAGCCTGCAGACATAGGGAAGTGGACCGCAGTAGGCTCCAATGCACAATGCACAGGATTGGGAGGCTGCAGAGGATTGTAGAATTAACCATCTCCACCATCAAAGACATTTTCAAGAGGCGGTATCCATCATTAAGGATCCTTACCATGCAGCATATGCCCCTTCTCATTACAATACTAATATTCGGGAGCAGGTAGAAGAGCCTGAAGACACACACTCAAAGATTTAGAAATAGCTTCTTCACCGACAGCCCCCCCCCATTGTCTGTGAACGCGTGAAAACTACTTAATTACCCCCTTTTTCACTATTTACTTATGTTGAAATTTATGGTAATGTTATGTCTTTATGCTGCACTGCCTCCACAAAACAACAGATTTCATGTCAATTAAGTCATAATAATAAACCTGATTCTGATTCTTCAAAGTATTAAGTAAATTTTATTATCAAAGTATGTATCGTATGTGCCACTAAATACTACCCCGAAATTTATTTTCTTGCAGTAGAACAAAGAAGTACAATAGAATCAATGAAAAATTACACACAAAGAAAGGCTGGCAAATTGTCCAAATACAAAAAGAAGCAAGAAAGAGTAATAATAAATAAATTTAACTGGGGAGTTGAGTTTCAGAGTCCTTGCAAATGAGACTAAAGATTGTGTTCAGTGCTCAGTTCAGTGCTGGAGTGAGTGAAGGTGTCCATACTGGTTCAGGAACATGAAGGGTTATAATATGGAATTAGCACAGTAGCATCACAGTTAGCACGACACTACTACAACCTGGGGCATCAGAGTTCAGTCCCTGTGTTCTCTGTCAGGAGTCTGTACCCCCTCTCCTTGGAATGAGGGGGTTTCCTCAGGGTGCTCCAGTTCCCTCCCCCAGTCCAAAGTCATACAAGTTAGCAGGTTAATTGGTAGTAGGTGAGATTAGGGTTAAATCGGGAGCTGTCAGGAGTTGCAAGGTGGTGCAGAGATTAGAAGGATTAGAGGTCCTATTCCATCCTGAGTTGCTAAATAAATGAAATAAATAATAGATTATTCCTGAACTCAGAATCAGGTTTATTATCACCGGCATGTGTTGTGAATTTGTTAACTTAGCAGCAGCAGCAGTTCAATGCAATACATAGTATCGAAGAAGAAGAAAAGTAATAATGATAATAATAAATAAATAAGTAAATCAGTTATAGTATACGTATATTGAATAGATTAAAAATCGTGCAAAAAACAGAAATAATATATATTTAAAAAGTGAGGTAGTGTCCAAAGATTCAATGACCATTTAGGAATCGGATGGCAGAGGGGAAGAAGCTGTTCCTGAATCGCTGAGTGTGTGCCTTCAGGCTTCTGTATCTCCTACCTGATGGTAACAATGAGAAAAGGGCAAGCCCTGGGTGCTGAAGGTCCTTAATAATGGACACTGTCTTTCTGAGACACCGCTCCCTAAAGTTGTCCTGGGTACTTTGTAGGTTAGTGCCCAAGATGGAGCTGACTAAATTTAGAACACTATGCCTAGCCACACAGGGGTATAGAGAGAGTAGGGCAGTGGGCTAAGCACACACTCCTGAAGTGCACCAGTGTTGATGGTCAGCAAGGAGGAGATGTTATCACCAATCCACACAGGTTTGGTCTCCCAGTTAGGAAGTTAAGGATCCAATTGCAGAGGGAGGTACAAAGGCCAGGTTCTGTAACTTCTCAATCAGGATTGTAGAAATGATGGTATTAAATGCTGAGCTATAGTCGATGAACAGCATCTTTACATAGGTGTTTGTATTGTCCTGGTGATCTAAGGCCATGTGAAGAGCCATCAAGATTGTACCTATGCAATGCTGTTGACCTATACAAAAATAAGCAAATTGCAGTGGGTCCAGGTCCTTGCTGAGGCAGGAGTTCAGTCTAGTCATGACCAACCTCTCAAAGCATTTCATCACTGTAGATGTGAGTGCTACCAAACAATAGACATTAAGGCAGCTCACATCATTCTTCTTAGGCACTGGTATAATTGTTGCCTTTTTGAAGCGAATGGGAACTTTCGCCCATAGCAGTGAGCGGTTGAAAATGTCCTTGAATACTCCCGCTAGTTAGTTGCCACAGGTTTTCAGAGCCTTACCAGGTACTCCATCGGGACCTTCAGCCTTGCGAGGGTTCACCCTCTTTAAAGACAGCCTAACATCGGCCTCTGTGACAGAGATCACAGGGTTATCAGGTGCAAGGAGGGATCTTCACAGTTGTAGTTATATTCTTACTTTCAAAGCGGGCATAGAAGGCGTTGAGTTCATCTGGAAGTGCAGCATCGCTACCATTCATGCTATTGGGTTTCACTTTGTCAGAAGTAATGTCTTGCAAGCCCTGCCAGAGTCCCGCTTTGAATCACTGGACTGGACTGTAATCAGGGATTCATCTTCAAATCTGGATGAGTATGCTGCAGTTGTTACCAACTTCATTAAAACCTGTGTGCCTACAAAGACTTACTGTACATTTCTAAACCAAAAGCGATGGATGAACCAAGAGGTACGCCATCTACTGAAGGCTAGTTCTATGGCATTCAAGTCTGGCAACCCAGGTCTGTACCAGAAAACCAGGTATGATTTGCAAAGGGCTACTTCAAGAGTGAAGAGACAATTTCAAACGAGGTTGAAGGCAACAGTGAAGGTACGACAACTCTGGCAGGGCTTTGCAAGACATTGCTTCCTGAGCCTGGTAGTAAGGCTCCTGTACCTCCTTCATGATGATAACAGTGAGAAGAAAACATGGTGGAGTTCCTTGATGATGGATGCTGCTTTCTTCGTAGGTGTACTCAATGGTTGGGAGTGCTTTTCCTGTGATGTGCACCACTTTTTGTAGGTTTTTCCATTCCTGGGCATTGGTGTTTCCATAGCAGATCATGCTGCAGTCAGTCAAGATATTCCCTACTGTGCATCTATATAGATTTGTCAGAGTTTTAGCTAACTTTGCTGAATTGATGCAAACTTATAAGAAAGTAGAGATGCTGCTGTGCTTTCTTTGAAATGGCATTTACGTGTCGCTCCCAGGACAGATCCTCTGATATGATAACGTCCTAGAATTTAAAGTTGCTGTCTCTCTCCGCCTCCAATCCCCTAATGAGCATTGGGTCACGGACTCCCAATTTCTTCCTCCTGTAGTCAATAACCATCTCTTTAGTTTTGGTCACACTGATTGAGAGGTTGTTGTTGTGGCACCACTCAACCAGATTCTGATTTTCAGGTGGAACCAGATGGATAGGGAATGATGAGTGGATGGAATCATTGACCCCTCCCCATCTACAAGCACCAGCCGCCCACCAGCCTCCATCTCAACCTTTTCCCTTCTGTTATATACTGGCAATCCTTCCTCTTCCCCACCTGTCCTAATGCAGATCCTCAACCTGAAACATCCACCTACACATTTTCCCTCCACAGATGTTGCTTTAACCAGCTGTGGGATCAATATGTCCCCAGTAAAAGCCGTCAGTGGAAATCAAATTAACTCTTTTCCAGTGACGGCACACAAATTCCAGGAAGGAATGGTGGTCGTGGTTATTGGAGCCCTGTTTCAGAACATTGCTGGAGTTCCTCAGTGCTGATGTCCTTGCCCCAGGTATCCTCGGCTGCCTTAATAGAAGTGGGGATGCTTACTGATGATCGCACAATGGAAGGAAAGGGCACTGCAGATGCTGGAATCCGGAGTAGCAAGCAATCTGCTGGAGAAACTTCAGCGGATTGAGCAGCATCTGTGGAAGGAAAGGAATTGTCACTGTTTTAATCCAAAACATCAATAGTTTCTTTCCGCTCACAGATACTGCTCGACCCATTAAGTTTCTCCAGCAGAAACCTGCTGATAAATACACAATGTTCACTTCAACTCTCCGAATAACGAAGTAATACATATCTGAAGAGAGCAAGACCAAGACAAGATTTAGGCTTGAGGTGATAAATGGATAGGAACATGAGAAAATGCAAATCTCTACCAGGGAGCTTAACCACCTTCCATAGATATTTAACTGTATAGCTGCTGCTGACTCCTCCATCCTGGAGATTACCATTGATCAGAACCCCAGATGGAACAGCCTCATCAATTAAAACAGATAATAACAGAATTATTCATCAGGTCGGTCAGTATCTGTGGGGAGTGAAACCAAATTAATGCTTAAGGCCAGTGAAACGGTTCTGATGAGAAATCATCATGCTGTAACATTCACTGCCTTACTTAGAGTCTTAAACGAACCAGAAGGTGGGAGGGTTCCAAGAACAGAAGATTTAATAAATCAGGAGGAAATGAAATAGCAGTGACACATGACAGTGAGGGGAGAATTGGCAGTCAGAGTATGATAGGAATAAAACAAATCTAGATAGTAAATAAATGTAAAAACTTCAAGCTCAGTTTTTATTATTTGAAAACAAGTAACATTTGCAACAAGGTTGATTAGCTGACAGCATAAATAGCAAGAGTAGGGTATGAAATTGCAGCCATTACAGAAGTGTGGTTGCACGATGACCAGTATTAGATGCTTAGTAGTCCAGGTTGTCCAGTTCTCTAGAAGAACAGGGCAAAGGGGAAAGGAGGTGGGGTGGCTTTGTTAATCAAGGAAGGTCCCTGACCAAGGCTGAAATAAAGGCAATGGATAGAGATGCAGAATTAGCTTGGGTTGAAATTATGAATAGCAGGGGAAGGAAGACATGAGGGAGAGGAGTCTCTAGGCCCCAAAATGTGACCACTCAGTATGTCAGAGCGTGGAGGCCTTGAGGTCCAGGACAGCTCCTATCCCATATTCAATGCTCTATTGGATGGACCTGCAGCATGATAAATTGGACTCTTGACCTCACAATCTAACTCGCCATGAGCTTGCACCTTAATGCCTACCTGCATCGTACTCCCTGTAACTGTAATGCTATATTCTACATTCTGTTATTGCATTTCCCTTTGTGCTACCTCAGTGTACTGTTGTTATGAAATCATTTTGTATGGATGGTATGCAAAACAAGTTTTTCACTGTATCCAGGTACATGAGATAATAATAAACCATTTAGAATGGACAACCACGAGAAAATCTGCAGATGCTGGAGTTTCAAGCAACGCACATAAAAAATGCTGGTGAACGCAGCAGGTCAGGCAGCATCTATAGGAAGAGGTACAGTCGACGTTTCGGGCCGAGACCCTTCGTCAGGACTAACTGAAAGAAGAGATAGTAAGAGATTTGAAAATGGGAAGGGGAGGGGGAGATCCGAAATGATAGGAGAAGACAGGAGGGGGAGGGATGGAGCCAAGAGCTGGACAGGTGATTGGCAAAAGGGGATATGAGAGGATCATGGGAGGGGAGGTCTAGGGAGAAAGAAAGGGGGAGGGGGGAAGCCCAGAGGATGGGCAAGGAGTATAGTGAGAGGGACAGAGGGAGAAAAAGGAGAGAGAAAGAGAAAGAGAGGGGGGGAATAAATAATA
This sequence comes from Mobula birostris, assembly GCF_030028105.1. Lineage (NCBI taxonomy): Eukaryota > Metazoa > Chordata > Chondrichthyes > Myliobatiformes > Myliobatidae > Mobula > Mobula birostris. The sequence goes on from NC_092401.1 coordinate 12,695,046, forward strand.
AACAAACAAACAAACAAACAAATAAATAAATAATGGATGGGGTACGAAGGAGAGGTGCGACATTAACAGAAGTTAGAGAAGTCAATGTCCGTGCCATCAGGTTGGAGGTTACCCAGACGGAATATAAGGGGTTGTTCCTCCAACCTGTGTGTGGCTTCATCTTTACAGTAGAGGAGGCCATGGATAGACATATCAAAATGGGAGTGGGACGTGGAATTAAAATGTGTGGCCACTGGGAGATCCTGCATTCTCTGGTGGACAGAACATAGGTGTTCAGTGAAACGGTCTCCCAGCCTGCATCAGGTCTCACCAATATATAGAAGGCCGCATCGGGAGTGCCAGTGTATATCACTCTGCTGTCAAACGCATCTCTCCCATTTCACACACATCTATTCTCACCCATCCTCCTGCCACCCCACTAGGAATAGGGTTCCCCTTCTCCTCATCTACCACCCCACCAGCCTCCGGGTCCAACATATAATTGTCCATAATTTCTGCCACCTCCAATGGGATCCCACCACTAAGCACATCTTTCCCTCCTCCCCTCTCTCTGCTTTCTGCAGGGATCGCTCCCTACGCAACTCCCTTGTCCATTCGTCCCCCCCATCCCTTCCCATCGATCTCCCTCCTGGCACTTACCCTTGTAAGCAGAACAAGCGCTACACATGCCCTTACACTTCCTCCCTTACCACCATTCAGGGCCCCAGACAGTCCTTCCAGGTGAGGTGACACTTCACCTGTGAGTCGCCTGGGGTGATATACTGTGTCCGGTGCTCCCGATGCAGCCTTCTATATATTGCTGAGACCCGACGCAGGCTGAGAGACCGCTTTGCTGAACACCTACACTCTGTCCGCCAGAGAAAGTAGGATCTCCCAGTGGCCACACATTTTAATTCCACATCCCATTCCCATTCTGACATGTCTATCCATGGCCTCCTCTACTGTCAAGATGAAGCCACACTCAGGTTAGAGAAGCAACACCTCATATTCCATCTGGGTAGCCTCCAACCTGATGACATGAACATTGACTTCTCTAACTTCTGTTAATTCCCCACCTCACCTTCGTAACCCATCCATTATTTATTTATTTATTATAATTAATTTTTTCTCTCTCTCTCTCCTTTTTCTCCCTCTGTCCCTCTCACTATACTCCTTGCCCATCCTCTGGGATTCCCCCCTCCCCCTTTTTTTCTCCCTAGGCCTCCTGTCCCATGATCCTCTCATATCCCTTTTGCCAATGAACTGTCCAGCTCTTGGTTCCATCCCTCCCTCTCCTGTCTTCTCCTATCATTTCGGATCTTCCCCTCCCCTCCCACTTTCAAATCAATTACTACCTCTTCTTTCAGTTAGTCCTGACGAAGGGTCTCGGCCCGAAACATCTACTGTACCTCTCCCTATAGATGCAGCCTAGAATGAACAATTTTTTTTGAAAGTGTTGCATCCTCAGAATTTTTTGTTTTTGTTTATGATACACCACTTGAAGCTGAACGCAAATATAATCTTAGACTATTTGTATCACGTAGGAATTCGGAGAAACAAGAAATTAACTTTTATTCAATATAGTGCAGTTAATTGCATAATGGTGCTGATGCTTTGCAATAGTTCAACTAAGGTAAAAATATTTTGTTGATGATTTTCATTTGTACTCAGTGTCTGAGGCTTCTCGCTGAAGTCTCCAACAATAAACGGCCAGTATTGAGAGATTCCAGTTACCCTAATACCGTTTCTCCATGTCCTGATGAAACCTTTCACCCTGCTCATCACTGACAGCCCAAGATTTACAGGGAAGAAATCTAAATGGGAATGCAGAAAATGGATTTTTAGAGACATGTTGCACCTCATAGTTTTGTATGCTTGAAGCTTGTTGTTAACCATTTGCATGTAGTTTGGACCTCTGTGGTTGCCAAGAAAATTTTCAACAATGCCCTTGGATGCCTTCCATGCGATTTTCTCTGGACCCACCAGAAATTCTTCAAATTGTCTGCAATTGATGAGCTGTTTTATTTGGGGACCAACAAAAATGCCTTCCTTAATCTTGGCATCAGTTATTCTAACTTGAATTATGAGTTGAAATAACAAATATAGGCAGCCCAAAATCCAGAAAACTTACCCAAGAATACCTAAAGGTACAGTATTCAGGAAGCAAAATCTTTGTTGTCCAGTTCTATCAATTAGATAGGAAAATATTAGGCGCATGTTCGAAGGAAACTGCAATTATCAAGGAAGATTTTAATCTTCAAAATGGTTTGAATAAAACAAACTGGGAAAGGTATCGTAAAGGAAGAGTTTGTGGAATGCATCAGGGATTGCTTTTGTGGAGCCACCACAAGAATGGGTTACATTCGATTGGTCTTGTGCCATGAGGAAGGATTAATAGGGATCTCGTGGTTAAAGATCCCTTGTGGAGTAGCAACCACAATATAATAGAATTCCAAATCAGGTTTGAGGATGAACACATTTGGTCAAATTTAATGTCTTCAATTTAAGTAAGGACAATTATAATGGCTTTGCCTAAGCTGGACTCGGTAAACAAGCTAAGAGACAGGTCAGTGAAGGAACAGTGGCAGATATTGAAATAGCTGGCAAACAGTATAATGGTATTGGTATACTCCTCCAAGAGGACCACAAACTTATCGTAAGGTTTGGAGGCTTGAGTCAAGGCTTTGTACTTTGACTCTTGGTATGGTCACCCATACCAAACAGGTCAAAGGGTAGAGGCCAGAGCGAGAGTGGTCCACTGGCCCTGCAGGTTCAGGGGCTCAGCCCAAGGCTAATGACCCTGACTAGTCAAAACCCAACTCTTACAGAAATAACAATGAAGAAGCCTTCTAAACAGACAGAGATGGAGGATCTTCTTTGCTGCCCTAATTGTCAGTGGTGTAACGAGCAGTAAGTAACTAATTGGTTTATTATTGTCATATGTACCTTCCTTTGCAATACCTTTGCCGGGTACAGTGAAAAGCTTGTCCTGCATGCTGTTCATACAGATTGTTCAAACAAACAGTTCCTGCTGTCAATACAGCGCATTGAGGTGGAATTAAAGGCATCCGTTAGTCATGCGAGACTATGGATCTGCACCTGGAAAGTCTTCACTCTCCAGGGCGCAGGCCTGGGCAAGGTTGTATGGAAGACCGGTAGTTGCCCATGTTGCAAGTCTCCCCTCTCCACGACACCGATGTTGTCCAAGGAAAAGGCAAGGGCCGATACAGCTTGGCACCAGTGCTGTCACAGAGCACTGTGTGGTTAGATGCCTTGCTCAAGGACACAACATGCTACCTCGGCTGGGGATCGAACTCACAACCTTCAGATCGCTAGTCCAATGCCTTAACCACTTGGCCAAGTGCCCACAGAGGTAGAATAGATAAAGTAATAACAGAATGTAGAGACAGTGCACTGCAGGTAGACAGCAAGCTGCGAGAACATCACGAGGTAGACTGTGAGGTCAAGAGTCCATCTAATTGTACGAGCAAGCTCAACAAATGTTTATCACAATCAAAATAAAAGGGTTTCTATGAGAAAGAGGCACAACCAAAGGAAGCAAAGGATAATGCTACATAGAAGACTATAGTATACAAAATGGCAATAGCTCGTGGTAGACCAGTCTAGGGTGAGTTTACGAATCAGAAAAGGGCAGCGATGGTAAATGTGGTATCCAGAGAGTGAGGCTCGCAAATATGTTGAATACGTGCTCTGCATCAGTCTTCACAGTGGTAATATAATTCTATTATATTGTGGTCGCTACTCCATTATTATCCCTAAGATGTCAGATGGACTCATTTTAAATAACATCATAGAATTTACAAAAAAAAACAAAATCCAATTACAAGGATTAAAGTATTGGAGGAACTCAGCAAGCTAAAGGTGGGCAACACACAAAATGCTGGAGGAACGCAGCTAAAGATGGACAAGTCATCTCAACCCAAAGGATCAGATACTGGGATTTTAAAGTGTAGAGACTGTAGCCATATTTGCTCAAAATTTTCATAACTTGCTGAATGCTAGGAGGGCGCTAGAAGATTGACAACATTCAGTATGACATTCTTGTTCAAAGAAGGAGAAATGCAGAGGGCAGGAAACTACGGACCAGTTTGATGGCTCTTGTTGGAAAAATGCTAAGATCAAAAAGGACGTAGCTGAACATTTAGGAAGGCCTAATAAATTAAACCTCGTCAATGTAGAAGGTGAATTGCGTTTGTAAAAAAAATCCTCAAATCCTTGGAGGAAGTGAAGAAGAGATTGATAGAGGCAGCCTGTAGGGATAGTGTATTTACACTTCTGAAACTTTATTCACAGCTATATAAGAGGCTGGTACAAATATTAGAAGCCCATGGATTTGGAGGAAGTATGTTAGAAGGGATGGAAAACTGGTTGTGTCATAGAAATTAGAAGGTTAGAATGAATAGATTATTTTCAGACAGTGAGGAGGCGACTAATGAAGTACCATAGAAATCAGTTTTGTTATGTTTTGTGACTTCAAAACATAAACTAATTCAATGAAAGACTCGGGAGTCTGAAATGTGAGTCTAACCTCATGTGTACTCTAAGTGAGGCACACTTTGGCAAGTTATAAAAAGGGGTCAGTGGGAAACATGCGACTGCAGGTGTCCTGTGTCACTTGGATAACAGTTTATACCTCTTCCCACCCTGCCACATGCAAAAATGCTATTCCCTATTCCCAGTTCCTCCTTCTCCACCACATCTGCTCCCAGGATGAGGCTTTCCGTTCCAGGACATCTCAAATGTCCTCTTTCTCTAAGGATTGTGGTTTTCCTTCTGCCGTCATCAATGATGTCCTCGCCCGCATCTCCTCCATTTCCTGCACTTCAGCCCTCACCCCAACCTCCCGTCACCACAACAGGGACAGAGTTCCCCTTGTCCTCACCTACCACCCCACCAGCCTCCAGATCTAGCACATTATCCTCCACAACTTCCGCCACCTTCAACAGGACCCCAGCATTAAGCACATCTTTCGCTCTCTACCCTTCTCCGCTTTCCACAGGGATCGTTCCCTCCGTGACTTCCTGGTCCACATGTCCCTCCCCATGGATCTCCCACCCGGCACTTAACCCTGCAAGCATAAGTGCTACACCTGTCCCTACACCTCCTCTCTCACCACCATTCAGGGCCCCAAACAGTCCTTCCAGGTGAGGCAATACTTCACTTGTGAGTCTGTTGTGGTCATCTATTGCATCCGGTGTTCCCGATGCAGCCTCCTCTACATCGGTGAAACCCGACGCAGATTGGGGGACCGCTTCGTCGCGCACCTCCGCTCCGTCTGCCACAACAGACTGGATCTCCCGGTAGCCACCCACTTCAACTCTGCTTCCCACTCCCATTCAGATATGTCCATACATGGCCTCCTCTACTACCATGATGAGGCTAAACTCAGGCTGGAGGAGCAACACCTCACATACCGTCTAGGTAGTCTCCAGCCCCTTGGTATGAACATTGAATTCTCCAACTTCCAGTAATTCCCTCCCCCTCCCTTCCCCTATCCCTATTTCACTCTGCCCCCTCCCCCAGCTGCCTATAACCTTCCTCATGGTTCCGCCTCCTTCTACTACCCATTGTGTTTTCCCCTATTCCTGCTTCACTTTGCCTGCCTATCCCCTCCCTGCTTCCCCTCCCCCACCCCTTTGTCTTTCCCCTTACTGGTTTTTCACCTGGCACCTACCAGCCTTCTCCTTCCCACCCTCCCCCCACCTTCTTTATAGGGCCTCTGCCCCTTCCCTCTTCAGTCCTGATGAAGGGTTCCGGCCAGAAACGTTGACTGATCATTTCCACGGATGCTGCCCGACCTGCTGAGTTCCTCCAGCGTGTTGTGAGTGTTGCTTTGACCCCAGCATCTGCAGAGTATTTTGAGTTTATACCAAACCTTCTTCTTGGACTTGAAAGAATGCTCTGTCTGTTCCAAGTGGAACAGTACTGTAGTAGCTGCCTGCACCCGTTTCAGTATCTTTTCAGGATTGTTGCTATCTTCAGCCTTGCCAGCAGAGCCCTTGTACAGCGCCACCTGCCATCTCATAGATGAAGAGTTTTCACACTCTCCCTGTGGTGAAGGGACTCTTGATCTATCTTTTTCAAGGCATATCTTGTCTATTGCTAGTTTTCACATTGTCAGTATTAAGGCTGGCCAGTCCTGTGCTGCGCTTAAGGTAAACACGAAGTAGGTGCACATTTCGGACTCCCGTGTCTTCCTTTGAATGAGTTTAACGTTTTGAAATTACAAAACGTGACAGGTTATTGGCCCATTGTTGTTCACTATTCACATTAATGACCCGAATGAAGGAGCAGTAAGTAAGAGCTCCAAATTTGCCAATGATTCCAAATTAGTTTGAAAGGACACCATGATACAGTGATTCTGCAACAGGGCATAGGTAGGTTGGCCAAGTGGCAGAAGAATGGCAAATGGAGTTTACTGTGGGGAAGTGTACAGAGCACAAAAACATGATATCCAAGAACTCAAAAGGCAGGTTATTATCTAAATGGAAACGGGCTGCAAGTGAGTCAAGTTCAAAGGGATCCAGATGTTCTAGTGCATAAATCACAAAATGTTGGCAGGCAGGTTCAACCATCGGTCTGTTGAATCTTTGTTCTCCCTCCAAAGTTACTATATTTGTTCTCAGTAAGGAAACCAAAACTGAACACAAAATTCCACAGCATTTTGACCTTCATTGCAAAGGTGATGGAGTATAAAAACGGAGGTTTTCTGGCATTGTACAGGGTGCTATTGAGGCTACACCTGGAATACTATTTGCAGTTTTGGTCTCCTTACCTAAAAAAAAAGATTTACAGTAGTAACACACACACAAAATGCCGGAGGGACTCAGCAAGTCAGGCAGCATCCATGGAAATAAACAAACAATTGATGTTTCGGGCTGAGATGCTTTTTCTGCAGAATTTCTCATGTTTATGATTATACTGTCGTAACTTCGAAGAGTGTACAAAGAAGGTTCACCTGACTAGTTCCTGTGATGGGGAAAGTTGTCCTGCAAAAAGAGATTGAATAGTCTAGGTTTGTATCACTTGGAGTTTAAAGACTGAAGAGTTATCTTATTTTAACATATAATATCCTAAGGAGACTTGACTAGGTATGTGTTTTCACAATCACAACTGTAAGAGGCTAGACACTTAAAAGTGAGGTACGTAGAAATTTCCTCACTCAAGGGGAAGTGAATTCCTATAATTCCCTGTCCCTGAGCATGGTAAAGGCCAAATCATTAAATATCATTAGATGTTGCCTGGATTGGAGAGCATGTCTTATGAGAATAGTTTGAGTGAACTTGGCCTTTTCTCCTTGGAGTGACAGAGGATGAGAGGTGACCTGTTAAAGGCATATAAGATGATGAGAGACATTGATCGTGTGGATAGCCAGAAGCTTTTTCCTAGGGCTGAAGTGGATAACAGAAGGGGACATAGTTTTAAGGTGCTTGGAAGTAGGTACAAGGGGAATGTCAGGGGTAAAATTTTCACACAGAGTGGTGGGTGTGTAGAATGCACTGCCAGCAACAGTGGTAGAGATGGATACAATAGGGTCTTTTAAGAGACTCTTAGATAGGTACATTGAGTTTAGAAAAATAGAGGGCTGTGCGGTAGGGAAATCTTAAGTAGTTTCTAGAGTAGTTACATGGTCGGCACAACATTGTGGGCCGAAGGGCCTGTAATGTGCTGTAGATTTCTATGTTTTTATGTTCTATATACTTAAGATGGAGAAAGATAAATAGTTATCTGAATGATTGATGAGTGGGGAGTTACGGGTAACTATCAAAGAGAGGAATTAAGGCTGGCACCTTGATTGTATTAGATGATGGGGCAGACTTGAGAGGCCGAGTAACCAAATACCACAGCTATGTTCTCGTGCTCCCGTGTCTATTTCCGAAATTTAGATTTTATTTCAGATTTCCTGCACTTTCGGTTGTTTTCTTCTAGGTCTCAGCAACATAGCCTTTGTAAGGGGTTTCTTTTTTTATGTCACTGCGTAGTCTAATTAAAATGGCTTCTTTGTTATGTTATAATTGAAAGAGCTTCTTTGTTATGTTAACTGCTGAGAAAGTCCTTCCCGCTAGCAGTTTGTTTTGGATTATCTATTGATAAGAGGACGAATGAACCAATTGCTATAGTTGTTATGCTTTTGGTGTGTCTGTAGGATATTGTATGCGTGGGGTTTCGGGGCAGAAGGCATGAGAGAGAGACAGAGGATAGACCAGGTGCTGTGAGTCCGCTAATGGGGTCGGACCCCGAGCGGGGCATTCAGCAAGGAGAGGAGATGGAGACGGACTCGGATGGAGCGTCTGGTCGAGCACCGTTGTTGGTCGCAGGCAGCCGGTCGAGGCGGTCCGAGGGGTCGCAGGGTGAAGAAGAAGGGTCCTGAGCTCCAAATGTTTGTGCACAAAGAGATTGAACTTTGATAAGTGTGGCGCCTTTTATATTTTATTCTCTATTAATTATATAGTTCCAGTAATATCTATAAACTGTAAATCATTTAATCGTATCTGGTGTATTGTCTGTTATTTGGGCGGGGCGGGCTACATCACACAGCATCCACACAAACTAATTACCCAGTTTGGTGGGGCCGAGGGCTGTTTCCCTAGACGACAGCGAGCCGAGCGACCCTGAGGCTGGCCGGGGGGCTACACCTGCTCAATGATCCGTGTTGAGATCTTGCTGTGCACGTACAGTCCAGTGTGCTTCCAGACTCACAACAGCAGGCGCGACCCAGAAGTCCTTTATCAGCTGCTTCGGAATAACTGGAAGCTGTGAGCAGGACATTGTATAAGGCTTAGCCAGGCCTGGTTTGGTGTGTGATCTATTTGCTACCATAAGAGAACAGGGATGATGGTGTTCAAGTGGGTGGGGGGGTTGTGGTAATGAAGTGAGGCTGCATTAGTCAGTATCACTAATACAGCTTTAGTTAAAAACAACTGAATATAAGTGAGAGCAAAAGTATTCTTTATAATCATAATTATAATCATTACTGAAAATAATATTCCAAGTCCTCTCTAAAGCTGAGTGCCATTTCCTTTTTCTGCTATTATATCACACATCTCCACAGCTACTAATTACTAACACTCTCCAATGTTAACTTGAATGCTTTGAGCTTTTACACACCCATCACTCAAATGCAATTGTGATGTCAGTACTTGGCAGTTTCATTACCATGGGAACAGCAGGAAACCATTCATCCCCTCTAGCTCTGTGATGATCTGGTTCTTGGCTCTGCTGGGTGCTCTAGTTTCCTCCCACACACTATTACTTCTGGTAGAATGACCTTCTGCTGTGAATTACCTTCAGCATTGGTAAGTGGTGGGACAGTCAAACGGAACTTGATGGGTTTGTCTGAGAGGAAATGGGATGCAGAATATTGGGATATAAGAAGAATTATTAGTAAAAGTAATGGGATTAAAATTGCTATCATTAATTGCCGCAGTATAAAAGGAAAATCGGCTGTGATTAATTCATTTATTGAAACCGAAAATCCTGACATTTTAATCGGGACTGAATCTTGGCTTGATCCTTCAATTAAATCTGCTGAGATATTCCCTCCTCATTTGCAAATTTTTCGAAAGGACAGAAACTCTCAAGGAGGCAGTGTTTTTATTGATGTGAACTATACTATAGGGCGGGAGGAGAAGATGACAGCGCGACGCAGCGTGCGTAGCCTCTCCAGTGAAATGATATCGTATTTTTTAAATAGATGCCGTGCACAATTCTGATTTGATGGAGACAGACGTGAGAAGCACGGAGGAACATCTGGAGAAACTTCTGAAATGCCCGGTTCGCTGCTGCTGCTACTGTGCGATCAAGAATCTCCAGAGGGGAAGGCCCCAAATCCTCGGCTTTGCCTGCTGCTGGCAGCCGGGGCTGGAGTCGAAGCGCTCGGCAGAGATGGTGCTCAGTGCTTGAAGTTTTTAGATGACTCAGAGTCAGACTGTTGTCAGGCATGGCAGGGAGAGTTTTCTTCCTTCTCCCATCTGCGTGAGATGTGGGACTTTCGAGAGACTTTGAACTTTTCTTACTGTGCCCATGGCCTGTTCTTCATCAAGTTACGGTATATTGCTTGCACTGTTGTAACTATATGTTTTAATTATGTGGTTTTTGTCAGTTTTTCAGTCTTGGTCTGTCTTGTGTTTCTGTGATATCACACCAGAGGGGTATTGTATCATTTCTTAATGCATGCATTACTAAATGACAATAAAAAAGGACTGCGAGTCCTCATAATCTAATCTAATCTAATACTGATTTAGGCAGTGACTTTGAGCAAATTTGGTGTCAAGCTACACTTCGGGCAAATGGTGCAGATCGGGAGTTTTTACTGTCCACCTGATGCTAAGTCCGGGCCTCTTTTAGACCTTGAGTCAAACATTTCCAAAATAAATGCCTCGTCGCATTCTCTGTTTATTATCCTGGGGGGTGATTTTAATGTCCCAGGTGTAGATTGGACTGACGACACACAAAGTGAACCAAAAGGTGCTCTTCAGGAAGCCCTGGCTGATTTGGTTCTGAAAAATCATCTGTCTCAGAAAGTTACTTTTCCTACCAGATGTGATGATACTGATCATCTTCAACTGATGCTGACTGACTTGCTGAGTTCCTCCCACGCATTGTGACTTTTCCTTTGACAACAGCATCTGCAGATTATTTTGTGTTGAGGAGTTCAAGGATTTAGCAAAACAACTTGGGAGAGACTTCTTTAACTTATAACCAGACAAAAGATCCGTTGAAGACAACTGAGTGTGGCTGAGAGACTCACTAAATGATATTGTTACGAATCATGTTCCTCATAAATTTATTAAGGGCCATATGCGTTCCTCTTGGTTTTCAGTGAAATTCAAACATCTCTGTAGTAAGAAACAGAAATTTTACATCCGTGCCAAAAAAAGTGGTACAAGACTGGATTGGGACAAATTCACCAGAGTGTGAAAACAAGTCGACCATACCATTAGCAGAGCTCATAAACAACGTGTTTCTTCAATTCTTGAGGGAGAGCATCCCAAGGATTTTTGGAGATATGTGAAATCCAGACGGACAGACAACACTGGTGTCCAGATGCTCAAAGGTGAACAACTAACTGATCACTGAGGACCAGGAGAAAGCCGAAGCTCTTGCAAACCAATTTTCAAAATGTTTTTACCCGGGAAGATGGTGAACCTTCATCTTTTCCTGATCTACCGCCCAGCCCGTATACTGATATGCCTCCTAACGAAATTGAGGTTGAAGGTGTCAAAAAATTACTGCTCAACATCAATCCGAGGATTGTCAAAGATTGCGGAGAGATATTGATAGGATGCAGGAGTGGGCTAAAAAGTGGCAGATGGAGTTCAACCCGGAGAAGTGTGAAGTGGTACACTTTGGAAGGACAAACTCCAAGGCAGAGTACAAAGTAAATGGCAGGATACTTGGCAGTGTGGAGGAGCAGAGGGATCTGGGGGTACATGTCCACAGATCCCTGGAAGTTGCCTCACAGGTGGATAGGGTAGTTAAGAAAGCTTATGGGGTGTTAGTTTTCATAAGTCGAGGGATAGAGTTTAAGAGTCGCGATGTAATAATGCAGCTCTATAAAACCCTGGTTAGGCCACACTTGGAGTACTGTGTCCAGTTCTGGTCGCCTCACTATAGGAAGGATGTGGAAGCATTGGAAAGGGTACAGAGGAGATTTACCAGGATGCTGCCTGGTTTAGAGAGCATGGATTATGATCAGAGATTAAGGGAGCTAGGGCTTTATTCTTTGGAGAGAAGGAGGATGAGAGGAGACATGATAGAGGTGTACAAGATAATAAGAGGAATAGATAGAGTGGATAGCCAGCACCTCTTCCCCAGGGCACCACTGCTCAATACAAGAGGACATGGCTTTAAGGTAAGAGGTGGGAAGTTCAAGGGGGATATTAGAGGAAGGCTTTTTACCCAGAGAGTGGTTGGTGCGTGGAATGCACTGCCTGGGTCAGTGGTGGAGGCAGATAACTAGTGAAATTTAAGAGACTACTAGACAGGTATACGGAGGAATTTAAGGTGGGGGCTTATATGGGATGCAGGGTTTGAGGGTCGGCACAATATTGTGGGCTGAAGGGCCTGTACTGTGCTGTACTATGAAAAAAAAAAGCTATTGGGCCAGACCAGATTCAGAATCAAGCCCTTAAGATCGCAGCTGAAGAACTAGCTCCTACTCTGCATTTTATTTTCCAGCAGTCGCTCGACTCAGGTGATCTTCCCCTGGATTGGAGAAAGGCAAACATCACTCCTCTCTTTCAGAAGGGTCAACCCACCAACCCAGCAAATTATCGTCCTATTTCTTTAACAAGCACTTGCTGTAAACTCTTGGAGCATATAATTGACAGCAATCTGATGAGGTACCTTAGCAGACACAATATTCTTGCTGACAACCAGCGTGCTTTTTAGGAAGCATAGATCATGCGAGTCTCAGCTTATCCTGACAATAAATGACCTGGCCAAGAATTTTGATAACAATGTCATCAATGATTTAGTAGTGCTCGACTTCTCCAAAGCATTTGATGTTATTCCCCACCAAAGATTACTTAGGAAGCTCGACTTCTATGGTGTTCTCTCCAATAGTAAAAGATGGATTTCCAGTTTCTTGACAAAACGTCTTCAACGTGTGTGCGCGAATGGAAGAAGTTCTAAATGGCATCCAGTGTTAAGTGGTATACCCCAGGGTACAGTGCAGGGCCCACATTTGTTTATACTTTACATTAATGACATCCACAAAAAAGTCACAAGCACAACCAGACTTCTTGCTGATGATTGTTTGATATACCGGCCAATTAAGTCAACTGATAATGAAGATGTTCTCCAAAAAGATCTTGATAGTATGGTTGAGTGGCCTCAACAATGGGGCATGCAATTCAATCCTGCCAAATGAGAAACCATGCGTGTCACCAGGAAGAGAAAACCAGGTAAAACATCATATAAAATCCTAGACGTCACCCTTGAAGAAACCAAACATACCAGGTATCTTGGTATCAAAATCCAGAATGATCTACGTTGGAATAGTCAGACGCATCATGCAACAGTGAATGCAACAGCAGTCCTAAATTTTTTGAGACGCAATTTTCATCATTGTTCAGCTTCAGTTAAGGAGAAGTTGTACCTCACAATCGTGAGACCACATTTGGAAAATGCAGTTGCTGCATGGGACCCATACACAAACAAAAACACTACTTCCATCGAGCGAGTCCAAAGACAGGCAGCCCGATTTGTCACAATCACCTATGAGAGAGAAGCGAGTGGTACTCAACTTTTAAATTCACTAAAGTGGAACTCTCTCCAAGATAGACGCAAAGCACGTCGCCTGACCTGTTCTTACAAAATGTTAAATGGTCAACTCGACATAGACTACCAATTCCTCATCAAACCCAAACCTATTAGGGGCAGACGTGGGCACTCAACTCAATTTGAAACACTAACTACCAAGTCAAATGTGTACAGCAATTCATTTTTCCCCTGCACAATTAAAGCATGGAATACTCTTAATCCTTACACAGCCACACAACCAAACCCAATTAAATTTAAGGCAAACACGAGGAAATCTGCAGATGCTGGAATTTCAAGCAACACATATAAAAATTGCTGGTGAAGGCAGCAGGCCAGGCAGCATCTATAGGAAGAGGTACAGTCGATGTTTCAGGCCGAGACCCTTCGTCAGGACTAACTGAATAAAGAGATAGTAAGGCAGCTTTTCTTCTTCAAAACTCTCCTTCTTAAACTCACCCTCCGCCACCTCCAGTTTAAATTCCATGCGGAATATTTTGGAGGATCAAGAACCAAGAACCAAGAACCAAGAACCAAGAGGGAGAGTGATTAGATTTTTCCTTAATTCATTTATTTATTTATTGTTTATTGAGGTATAGTGCCGAATAGGCCCTTCCGGCCTTTCCAAACTCACCAGCCAGCAATCCCCGATTTAATCCTAGCCTAATTACGGGACAATTTACAATGACAAATTAACCTGCTAACTAGGAGGAAATGGGAGCACCCAGAGGAAACCCACACAGTCATGGGGAGAACGTACAAACTCCTTACAGGCAGCAGCGGGAATTGAACCCATGTCACCTGTACTGTAAAGCGTTGTGCTAACCACTACTCCACTGAACCACCCCGTCATGGCAACATGCAACACATTAGCCCATCAAATCTCTGCTGACCACCAACCACACATTTGTACTCATCCCATTTTGTTCTCCTGGCATTTCAATGGACTCCCCCACAGATTCTATCGTTCACCCACAGACGAGGGGGACTTTACGGCAGTCAGTTAATCCACCAACTCCTCCATGTATATTTGGGGTATGAGAGGAAAGAAGCACGCCCAATGGAAACATGCCTTCACAGGGAGGATGTGCAAACTCCACACAGAGAGGCTGCTGGTCAAGTTTGAACCTAGTTTGTGGGGCCCATGAAGCAACAACTCGACTAGCTGCACTACCTTGCCGCCTTTGAGAAACTTCACGTACCTGATAGGTTGAGTGGCCTCCTGCCGCGGCACAACAATGGAGCTTTGGCACATCGCCGAAGACCAGCAAATTTCTGCAGCAGTGAACTGGAGTGCATTCTGAGCAAACAAGAGAAAAGCTGCAGATGCTGGAAGTCCAAGCAGTGCACACAAAAGTTACCAACCACCCCCTGAGCCTTCACGTCCAGCACATTATTCTCTGCAAATTCCACCATTTTCAATGGGAACGAACACATCTTTACCTCCCCACGATCCATTTTCCACAGAGGTCACTCTCTCTATGATTCCCTTGATGATTTGTCCCTCCCCACTAATTTCCCTCCTGACACTTATCTCTGCAAGAGGAGGAAATGCCACACCTGCTCAAACACCTCCTCCTTCACCTCCGTTCAGGGCTCCAAAAAGTCCTTCCAAGCGGGGCAACAATTTACCTGTGAATCTGTTAAAGTCATCCGCTGTACCTGATGCCCCCAATGATGCCTCCTGTACATTGGTGAGACCCAAAGCAAGATTGGGAACCGCTTTGTCAAGCACCTTCACTCCATGCGCAAGAAGCGAGATTTCCCAGTGGCCAAGAATTTTAACTCCAATCTCCACTCCCATTCCGAGTTCGTGGCCTCTTGTACCGCCACAATGAGGCTTTTATCAGGTTGTAGGAGCAACACTTCACTCTGACTCCCCTCTTACCTCTTCTCTCCTTCTCACCTGCCTATCACCTTCTTTGGGTCCCCTCCTCCCCTTTCTCCCATGGTCCACCCGCCCTTTCCTATCAGATTCCTTTTTTCTCAGTCCCTTATCTCTCCCCAGTATCAGCTCCAGAATTTTGTAAGTGTTGGTCTGCAGTTCCAACCACTTTAAAACACGTTCTCAGTATGATTTTTATTTGTAGTTTTTCTTCTTTGCACGTTAATATTTATCTGTATGTGTATAGTTTTTCATAAAATTCTATTATGTTTCTTTTTTTCCTCTATAAGTGCCTGCATGAAAATGAATCTCATGGCAGTATATGAACATTACCTTCGAATCAAAGAGGTGAAGCTTGAATCTCATTGTGAGAAGCAGGTAAATTTGATTTCAGATCAGTGGAATGAAAGGGGAATTGGAAGGACAGTTGAGGGCTAGGTTCACAGGACACACTGAGAGAATGAGACTGGCTCAAAGTTATGAGAATAGGCTGAATTACCTCTTTCTGACACCTATGTTCAACAATTTGAACATAGCATGTCCTTTAATCATCTTAAATACCCTAAATAATTTGGGGCAGCCCAGTAGCGTAGTGCTTAGCAAAACACTTTACAGTACCAGCAACCCAGGTTCAATTCCCACTGCTGCCTGTAAGGAGTTTGTACGTTCTCCCCGTGACCGTGTGGGTCTCCTCCAGGTGCTCCAGTTTCCTCCCACAGTCCAAAGATGTACTGGTTGGTAGGTTAATTGGTCATTGTAAATTGTCCCATGCTTTGGTTAGGATTAAAGTTGGGGATTGCCGAGTGGCACGGTTTGTAGAAGGCATTATTCCATGCTGTATCTCTAAATAAATAGATGTCTCCAGATTGTTTCAGTTCTATTCACAAACCTGCAACGTAAGCATCCTCCATCTGTGCCACAGTCTCTGCTCTTGAAACTTGTTCTGCTACGATGGCTGTGCAGCCATGAAAAGGTGAATCTGTGGAATTCTTCAGCCTTGGAGGCCAAGCCTTTATGCATATTTAAAGCAGAGGTTTATAGATACTTAATTGGTCAGGGCATGAAGGGATACGAGGAGAAGGCTAGAGGTTGGGGCTGAGAGGAAAGTTGGATCAGCATGATGAAATGGCGGAGCAGACATGATGGACCAAACAATCTCATTCTGCTCCTATATCTTACGGTCTTACATCACTGACTAGGTTGATATTCCCTCACTCTTTTGCCTCCTTTAAACTGCAATTTGTTTTTATACCCTCTCCACACCCTGTATTTAATACTGCCCATACTCGTCTCTCTGCCCATCTCTGCACAGGGGGACCTTGGCCCAGCATGTCCAGGCTGGCTTCCTTGCCCATCCACATAACCTCATTTACCCACGTTAGGTCCAAGACTCCTGTCGCCGAAGGAGTTTCTCATTTCAAGATATGCTCAATTCGTTGAAATATTCAAAACTAAATGCAGAACTTTCGAATCAATATTTTCATAATGAACGAAATTATTCTGTCACTATACATGAGCACATTACCGCCAGTTATCATTCAGTTACAAAAAGTAAATAGTTCATGAGGTTTTAACACAAATTTCAATGCATTTATCTGGTGTGGCAGAAGGGTTTTAAACTGTGGCTCTTCCCTTATGGCCCTTGTAGGTTTATTTTAAAAGCATTTATTTCATACAGCAGAGAAACAGGCCCACTGTGTCCATGCAGACTATTATGTACCAATATCATGTCCTCGAACAATCATGTAGATGCCGTGGCCAGGAAAGCACACCGACACCTCTAGTTCCCCTGGAGGCTAAGGAAATTTGGCCTGTCCCCTTTGACCCTCACCAACTTTTATTGATGCAGCAAAGAACACACCCTATTCAGATCCATCCTGGCTTCATTTGACATCTGTCTGCCCGACTGCCAGAACTTGCGGAGGTCTGGATGCTGCTCAGCACCTCGTGGAAACCAGCTGCTCCTCCACGGACTCTGCCTGCTTTTCTCACGATCATGGAAAAGTAGCCAGCATTATCGAAGACCCCACCCACCTTCGACATTCTCTCTTCTTTCCCACCTTCCCATCGTACGGAGAGTATAAAT
This sequence comes from Mobula birostris, assembly GCF_030028105.1. Lineage (NCBI taxonomy): Eukaryota > Metazoa > Chordata > Chondrichthyes > Myliobatiformes > Myliobatidae > Mobula > Mobula birostris. The sequence goes on from NC_092401.1 coordinate 12,712,280, forward strand.
GACTGAAAGCAGGTGCCACCAGAGACAAGGACACCTTCCATCCCACTGTTTCCAGACTATTGAATGGGTTTCCTGTACGGTAACATGGTAATATGGCCTCACATCTTCACATCTACCTTGTCATGGCCTTGCACCTTATTGTCTATCTGCATTGCCCTTTCTCTGTAACTGTAACTCAATGTTCTGCACTCTGTTATTGTTTCCCTTTTGTATCACACTGAAGTAATGATAGGATAAAATGATCCTAACAAAGGTTTTCACTGTATCTCGATGCATGTGACAATAACAAACCTATTATTCAGGGGAGTCGATTTAGGACGGAGATGAGGAGGAACTGTTTTTCCCAGAGAGTGGTGAATCTGTGGAAATCTCTGCCCAATGAAGCAGTGGAGACTACCTCAGTAAATATATTAAAGACAAGGTTGGATAGATTCTTGCATAGTAGGGGAATTAAGGGTTATGGGTGTAACCCTCAGGCCTGGCCAGCAGGTGTTCGTCTAGGGGAAAACAACTTCTGGCCCCACCAAATTGAGAAATCTTGTTTGTGTGGATGCTGTGTGATCTGTTGCCCAGTCACAAATCCCCACCGCAAAATATCCAACAGTACGCCATATGCAATTAAATGATTGAACTTTATAATTCTTAATTTGACTATATGGTTAGTAAAGAAACAAAAAAATGAAAAGAGCCCATCCTCATGAGACAGTCTATTGCGTATCATTGGAACTCACTGTTCGTTCATTTGTTCCCGTCGACCTCTAAGCGTAGCCGGTGCTTCGGACCCTCGCTCCTCAGTCCACTCCATCCGGTGGTCTTCCGACTCCCTCCATTCGCGTCCCCTCTCTCCATCGCTCCCCGACGAAAGACCATGAAAAACCTGGCTCCCTGACACAAAAGAAAGAACAACATTTCTCCCATTGGATAGCATTCCAAAGTCCCGTTATCTCTAGTCATAACCCAAACATTGCTGCTACAGAGAAACCATTACCTTAACAGTGGAACATTACATAGAAGCCATTACATTAGCCTTAGCAGTGAAACCTCACAGCGTGTTACATGGGGAAAAGGCAGGTAGGTGGAGATGAGTCCATGGCCAGATCAGTCATGATCTTATTCAATGGCGGAGCAGGGTCGATGGGCCAGATGGCCGACTCCTGCTCCTGTTTCTCATGTTATTACAAATTAACAAGCGTCTATCTGCACTAATCCCATTATCATTGGTCTACAGCCTAAGATTACTGCAAGTTGTATTACACTGTGACCCTTTAAGGGAGGTGCGAGCTGAAAAAGGTGGGAAACTGTTGGGCAACACCTCTTCTGTCAAGTGTCTCTCTCTCTCTGGCTTCTTCACTCATTCCTGACCTACAGCACGTAGAAAGTGCTGCAGGATCTCAGAAGGTCGGGCCACAACTATGGAGAGGAATAAACAATCAGTTTTGGGCCGAGACCATTCATCAGAACTGGAAAGGAAGGGTGAAGAAGCAACAGCTCATAGCTGCCACGATGAAGACAGTCTCCAGTTGGAGGAGCAGCATCTCATAATCCCGTTCCAACCTGTCAGTCCACAGCCTCCTCTACTGCCACAATGAGCTTATGTTGCCGGTAATCAGCAGGAGCTCAGAAAATGCAGCTACGATCTATGCAAAGTCATCAAGGCAGTGAAACAACAATACAGGGTTCAGACTCAATTTTCCACCAACAACATACACAGCTTATGGCAAGGTATGCACACCATCACAGACTTCAAAGCTAAACACAGTGGAGTTTACAAAATCGCTGACTCTCTCCCAGACGAGCTAAATGCTTTTTAATGCTTGATCCGGTGTTACCAACACTGGGCCCCCGAAGAGGCCTGCAAATGATGCAACCTGCAGCTCGGTCATCTCTGAGGCTGAAGTATGCAGGTGTTTCCGACGAGTGGACAGTCGCAAGGCTGCGGGACCAGACGGCATCCCAGGGTGGGTACTCAGGATGTGCGTGGCACAACAGGCAGGTGTGTTTACTGACATTTTTAATCTCTACCTCTCTCAGTGTAGAGTGCCCTCCTGCTTCAAAACATCGACCATTGTTCCAGTACCTAAAAAGACCAAGGTAACATGCCTGAAGGACTGGCGTCCTGTCGCACTCATCTCAATAATAAGCACACAAACACGAGGAAATCTGCAGATGCTGGAAATTCAAGCAACACACACAAAATGCTGGTGGAACGCAGCAGGCCAGGCAGCATCTATAGGAAGAAGTATAGCCAAGGGTCTCGGCCCGAAACATCAACTGTACTTCTTCCTATAGATGCTGCCTGGCCTGCTGCGTTCCACCAGCATTTTGTGTGAGTCAATAAAAAGCAAATGCTTTGAGAGGCTGGTCAAGGACTAAATCTGCAGCCTGCTACCACCCAAACTGGACCCCCTACAATTCACAATAGCCGCTGCTCTACACACTGTTCTTACACATCTGGAGAAGAAGGATGCTTATGTGAGAATGCTGTTCTTGGACTACAGTTCAGCATCCAACACCATAATTCCCTTCAGGATCAACAAGAAGCTCAGAGACCTCAGCCTTCACCCTGCCTAGTGTAGCTGGATCCTGGACTTCCTGTCAGATCATTGGCAGGTGGTAAGAATGGGCCCAATCACCTCTGCCCCTCTGACCCTCAACACAGGTGCCCCTCAGGGCTGTGTCCTAAACCCCCTCCTTTACTCTTTGTATACCGATGACTGTATCATCACCCGTTGCTCCAATCTGCTAATTAAATTTGCTGACAACACTACACTGATTGGCCTTATCTCAAATAATAATGAGGTAGCCTACAGAGAAGAAGTTGTCTCTCTGAGACAGTGGTGTCAAGGAAACAACCTCTCCCTCAATGTCACAAAAACAAAGGAGCTGGTTGTGGACTACAGGAGGAATGGAGACAGGCTGACCCCTATTGACATCAATGGATCTGGGGTTGAGAGGGTAAACAGCTTTAAGTTCCTCGGCATAAACATCGCTAAGGATCTCATGTGGTCTGTACATACTGGCTGTGTGGTGAAAAAAGCACAACAGCACCTCTTTCATCTCAGACTGTTAAAGAAGTTTGGTATGGCCCTCAAGTCCTTAGAACTTTCTATAAGGGCACAACTGAGAGCATCCTGACTGGCTGCATCATGCCTGGTATGGGAAATGTACTTCCCTCAATCGCAGGACTCTGCAGAGAGTGGTGCAGACAGCCCAGCGCATCTGTAGATGTGAACTTCCCACTATTCAGGACATTTACCAAGGCAGGTATGTAAAAAGGACCCGAAGGATCATTGGGGACCCAAGTCATCCCACCCAACCACAATCTATTCCAGTTGCTACCATGTGGGAAATGGTACCACAGCATAAAAGCCAGGAACAGCAGGCTCCAGGAAATCTTCTTCCACCAGGCCATCTGACTGCTTAATTCATGCTGACACAACTGTATTCCTATGTTATATTGACTATTCATATTTAACCATCATGTTACTGTCCAATTGTATATACTATTTGTTATAAATTACTATAAATTGCACATTGCACATTTAGGTGGAGACCTAACATAAAAATTTTTACCCCTTGTATATATGAAGGATATAAGTAATAAAGTCAATTCAATTCAATTCAACTCTCAGGTCAAGGAGCAACACCTCATATTCCATCTGGGTAGTCTCCAACATGATGGTTTGAACATTGATTTTTCTAACCTGGTAATTTCTCCTCCCTCCCCTTCTGTCTTTTTCCAGTCCCGTTTTTGCTTCCCTGGTGACCCTCTTCCTTTCCTTTCCCTCACAGTTCACTCTCCTCTCCTCCCAGATTCCTTCTTTTTCCACCCTTTACCTCTCTGACCACCAAGATGGCACCTGTGTACAATACTCCCCTGGTCGACATTTACTGGATAGACCAAGAAACCAGATATTTCACGTCTTTTCTGCCTTTTACATTTGTTTCACAATCCTTGAATTTGGTTCTGGAACCGTTGGAACCTGTGATTAGTGGTTTGGAGATCGTTTTGATGTTTCTGCACTCTGCCATCTCTGAGAGGATTCAGGGAGACAGAGGCAGAGTGCATGAACCTCATGGCAGGAAGGCTTCAGGACAGGTCACGAGCTGATGTTTGACTCCATTTCGCCGATTAAAACTTCCATTGTTCGCTGATTAAAGCGATGAGGGAGATTGAAACATCAAGACCAATGTGAAAGCTTCCTGTCTTTTGGTTGCTGATTGTCGGAGAAGAGAGACTGCCTTTTGATCACTAGTGGGATCACTGTGCTACCAGAGAGGGGAGACTGCCTCTGAATTGCTGGTGGGATCACTGTGCTACCGGAGAGGGGAGAGCTGTGCAGATGGGTGGCACTCTGCTTATGAATGCAGGTGACATGTTTGAACCTTTCAATAACATTCAGTCTGAGGCCTCAGTTTGTGGTAATGCTGCACAAGAACTTGCCTATGAGCCTTCTGACTGGCATCATTGTTTGTAGCTCCAAAGTGCCTTCTGCCGCTCTAGCATAAAGAGCATGCCTCATGTGAATGCAATTCCTCACCAACCTGTTCCAAGTCATTCTGACCACATGGTGCTATTCTCCAAATCCTGTTCCTATCATCCACTAGCAATACTTCCCAGTGGCTGGAAGAGTGTTGCTTGTATTGTAGTTTATCTCATTAAGGATTATCATCAAGGGCTGCAACAGCAGTGCTGCAGTCAGACATCTGCAAGAACTTTCCTCACACCAGTAGGGACTGCTACACTAAGGCAAAAAATATCAGGACTAGCTTGCTGTCACACTAGGAAACACAGTCACAATGTCTGTAAGCCTAGTAATCAAAGGTTTGAATCCTTATGGGATTTTCACAAGCAGAATCTGTGGCATGGTGGTAATGCTAATAGACCTGAGCAACTCCTTGGTTAATCAGTCTCTCACATTCCACTCACACTGAACAAAAGGGCTGTTTAGGGTTGTTCACATTGACTGCACTGTCTCTGGCAGGTAAGTTGATCCCTAAACCCCTCCCGTTGTCTCAAATTGAAAATTCTCTGGTGAGGCCATCATCTGACGTCCTCAGTAATTCAGCATTTCGGGAGTGGAGTGTCACCTGTGGCTGCCAGAGCAGATTCATATCTGATTCCAGCCTTCCCAGCAGTTGGATTTCATTCTGCAGATTAGAATCTCAAAAGCAAGCTTGCAACATTTGTCTCGAAGCACTGTGAACATTCGAGTGACAGCTCTCTTCTCAGATAACCATTAACTCACTTGTATTAATTGAATTTAATTCTACAACAAAGGTATCAGCCTGTGAGAATGTTTTGACAGCACTATGCCTGTGGAGCATGGGGTAAACTCTGACTCACAACGCTCCAAAGAACTGACTGTCCAGCCTCAGCTGCCTCTCCCAGTGCAGAGGCAGTGCTGCAATGTCGCAGGAGCTGTCGTTCAGATACATTGGGGTATGGATGAAGAAAGAAGGAGGGGATCTCTGACTGGCCAATGTTGCCCTTTCCCTTATCATGACAAACGCTCACACATGATCTGATCATGATGCTTTGTTGCTGTACAATCACCTGCACATGGCTTACCTGTCATCTTTTTAACTTGACAATGCTGACTACACTTTTGAATCATTCTTCTTGCTTGAAAAGAACTCTGAGAAACCCTGAGGCAGTTAAGAGTACAAGTTATTTTCTATTCACCTGCATTAACAGGCCTTATAATTTTTGATTGCAAGAATCTGCTCACACGATGTCTGTTTCCTCCCCCAAAGGTTGCATCTCACATCATAGAAATAGGACATAGAACAGTATAGCACTGGACAGGCCCCCCAGCCCACAATGTTGTGCCAAACTAGCTAAAAGTAAATTTAAAAAATACCCAAACACTAATCCCTCCTACCTACATGATATCCATATCCGTCCATCTTCTTCACATTCGTGTGCCAATCTAAACGTCACCTAAAAGCCTCTAAAGTATTTGCCTCAACCACCTTACCAGGCAGCGCATTCCAGGCATCTACCCCTCTCTGAGTAAAAAAACCTGCCCCTCACAACCCCTTTGAACCTTCCCCTTCTCACCTTCAATGCTTGCCCTCTAGTATTAGACATTTTCACCCTGGGAAATAGAAACTCCCTGTCTACTCTAGCTATGCTTCTCATGATCTTATAAGCCTCTATCAGATCTCCCCTCAGATCCCACCACTCCTTAGCAACCAGCCCCAGTTTGTCCAGCCTCTCATGATAGCCCATGCCCTCTAAACCAGGCAGCATCCTAGCCAACCTCTTCTGCACCCTCTCCAAAGCCTCGACATCCTTCCTATAGTGGAGCAACCAGAACCATATGCAATACCCTTGATGACCTAACCAGAGTTCGAACTGGTTGCAACATAAGCTCCTGACTTTTGAACTCAATGCCTCAACTAATAAAAGCATGCATTCCATAAGCCTTCCTAATCACTTTATCGACCAGTGTGGCTTCTTTCACGGAGCTATGAACTTGAAGCTCCAGATCTCTCTGCTCAGCAACACATTTAGGGTTCTTGCCCTTAACAGTGTACTGTCTCCTTGATATTGCCCTACTGAGGTGCAACACCTCACATTTATCTGGGTTAAACTCCATCTGCCTTTTCTCTGCCCATACTTGCAACTGATCTATATTGCGGTGTATTCTTTGCCAGTCTTCTAAACTATCCACAACGCCACCAATCTTGGTATCATCTGCAAAGTTACTAACCTGCCCACCTACGTTTTTATCCAGGTCAATTATATATCAGTTTTACTTTTCTCTGGATGGGATTAATAATTTTCACTCGTTAACCCATTTTCCTTTCAGTTGTTGGATTGCTTAGTGTGCTAGCCACTGAACTAGCTGACACTGTCCAGCAAAGTGGAACAGGAGCCCCACCAAAACTCCCATGCCAGTGGCCTGGAGGGCAGAGCCAGGCATTGTGGAGTACAGTGTGATCCTGTAAGAATATGTTTGAGATTCAGCTCTGTATAAGAATCTGTTGGTGTGAAATCCTTCACTGAACCACTCCAGTGTTGGTTCTTGACTCATGTACATTGCTGTACACTCACTGCATAATCTTAGGGCATGGATTTGGACAGTGTCATTCAATCCAATGCAGCATCATCTCAGCCTAGAAATATGGCACTTTGGGTGTGGCCCATCAGGTCTCCTGCAGGAGGTAGGGGGCAGTGGAAGGGCTGCCGCCTTACAGTTCCAGAGATCCAGGTTTGGTCCAGAGCTCCAGTCTTCTCTGTATGCAGTTCCTATGTGTCTGCATTAGCTTCCTCTAGGGTGCTCATTTTCCCCCCACATATGAAAAGGCACGTAGGTAGGTTGTTTAATTGGCCGCTGTAAATTGCCTGTAACGTTTATGATCAGTGTTCGTAGCTCATGTTGAGGTGCTTGATGTTGCAGTGCTTACCGAGTTCAGCAATTAGCTTGCAGACATTTCACTACCTCAGTGCACAGTCATTGGGGTTTCTCTCTGGGATTGCTCACATTTATATAGCCCCCCGCCTTCACTAGCCGTTGTCTGATTGGCTATCTACTTAGCTCAATTAGCTACCCCTTCATAAGTACCCTTTATGTTCCTTGATAACTCTGTAAACAAACGTATTGAAATAGAAGCCATCTACCAACCCCTAAGAGCCAAAGAAACACAAGCCAATAGAAGTCAAAGATCAACTGAAGGGGTAGGCAATCAGGAACAAGGCAAGCAAACAGAGGCCTATACAGACAGGAGCAATCCCAGAGAGAAACACCAACAACTGCCCACTGAGGATGTCACCTTGACTGGTGATGAAATGTCTGCAAGCTAATTGCCAAGCTCAGCGAACACCACAACGTCAAATGTCTCTAATGTATTGGTAAGTGGCAGAATCTGGGGGAGTTGGTGGGAATATAAGTAGAATGGTTTTCGGGTAAACTAGTGGGAAAGATGGAACGGCATGAGGCTGTGTTGGATATCTGGGGCTTTGTAGGAGGTTAGTGTGGGCACGGGAAGCTGGAAAAAAGGATCTAGATCTGGACAGGAAACAAGACTGGATATAAGGTTGGAAACAGGTGACACCATGCCCTCTTTGGCTCATACCCAGGAAGGTACAAACAAGCAATCATGGACAGTTTGCTGCTGTCTTTCCTAAACCATGATTTTAAGGACAGCAAGAGTATTGGTTGCCTCTTGGCCTTCAAAATCTGAGAGGGTGGGGGGGGGGGGGATACACTAAGAAAAAAAATTCTAAATAAATTGAGTGGTTTTTCTACTCACGAGCCAATAAATAGAAGGCAAAGCTTGATATGTTTCATAGACAAGCTACTGATCACTCATCTAAAGCAATGGGCAAATTAACAGCCCGGGTTCTGGCCAAAAAGTGATTAAATTACTGGGCCCTGAATGCAAGAGTTCAAATCCCACCATGATCATTTTCAAAGATCTGTTAAAAAAAACCTGGAAATCAAAATTCTGGTATTAGCAAAAATGATTGAAAGCAATCTATTACATTTTTATAAATGCTTTTAATTTCACCTGCCTCTCACTCTGAGATGCAGGAAAGTACTGGTAATTCAAACAGCAAGGGTGTTATATTAATTAAAATGAAAGATTTACTGAGCATGGATTCATTCACCAATATCTGTTTAAAGGAGGCCTGCTGTCATAAAGGGTAGAAATAGGCCCTGTGGCCCACAATGTCGATGCCAACCACTAATTGCCATCTACATAAATCCTATTTACTAAGGCTTGGTCCATAGCCTTCTGTGACTGGGTGATTCTTTTTATTGATTGATTGATTGTGACCAGGGACCTAGGCGAGGATGCTTAGGACCCAAGTACCGAGACTAGAACTGAGACACGATACGAGACTGAAATGAAGACAGGGTTCTAAACTAGACGCTAGACAAAAATCCAAAGTTGAGCTGACGATTGAACACTGAACCTCAGTTCAGGTGCTCTTTAAATATTAAAATCCCGGCACCAAAACATGAGGCGGGCCTGAATCTTTAAAGGGGTCACACCAGAGCTATCCGTATTCTGGAGAGTTCAGGTGTCTAAACCCTGGAGGCTGGTACAGTGGGGTAGGTGTCATAACAGGAATAGGCCCTTCCGGCTCTTCAAACCACACCAGCCAGCAATCCCCAGAATTAATCCTAGCCTAATTATGGGACAAATTACAATGACCAGTTAACCTACCAACCGGTACCTCTTTGGACCATGGGAGAAAACAGGTACCCAGAGGAAACCCACATGTTTACAGGGAGAACGTACAAACTCCTGACAGGCAGCGGTGTGAATTGAATCTAGGTCACTGGTACTTTAAAGCGTTGTGCTAACCACTATACTGCCGTGGACTTGAACTCTTCCAGATAGTTTTAAATATAGTGGGATTATCTCCTTTCATCACCCCCCTGAAGTAGTGTGTTCCAAAAACCAACCACTCTTTGGCTGAGAAAAACTTCCTCAAATCCCCTCTAAAGCTTTATTCCTCACCTTAAACCTATTTCTTCTGGTCTTAGACACTTCTGCAATGGGGAAAGGTTTTTTACCATTAACGTAACACACACAAAATATACGCCAGCCGCCACGGCTGGGAGCGGGGAGCGATCGCCGCTGCTGCCCAGCAGAGGGTTGGATCAGGGCGGCCGGGTCTCGGCCTTGGCCCCGGGCCCCCAGCCCTCGGTTCACCAGACTCCCCACCCCGCCCTTTGCGCAACTCTCGAAGCCCGCAGGTTTCGCAGAGTCCCCCAAGACACCGGCTACAGGCCCCACACTCCTGCCCGGCGAGGACCCCCCCCCCCCCGCCATACTCCCCAATGACCAGCCCCGAGAGCAGCAGCACCCCAATGATCAACTGCCAGGTCTGCCAGTCCCTCATCAATGTAGAAGGCGAGATGCAACAGCACGTCATCCAGCGTGGCGTCTGAAACGAAGCCATGACCATAAAGAATGCCTCAGTGGGGAAGAAGTATGTCCAGTGTCCCTGCAACTGTATCCTCATCTGCAAAGTCACCTCACAGAGGATTGGTTGTACCCGGCCGTACTGAAAACGGATTGTTGCAGCTATATAGGACCCTGGTCAGATCCCACTTAGAGTACTCTGCTCAGTTCTGGTCGCCTCACTATAGGAAGCATGTGGAAACCATAGAAAGGGTTCAGAGGAGATTTACAAGGATGTTGCCTGAATTGGGGAGCATGCCCTTATGAGAATAGGTTGAGTGAACTCGGCCTTATCTCCTTGGAGTGTCAGAGGATGAGAGGTGACCTGATAGAGATGTATAAGATGATGAGGGGCATTGATCGTGTGGATAGTCAGAGGCTTTTTCCCAGGGCTGATATGGCTAACATGAGAGGGCACAGTTTTAAGGTGCTTGGAAGTAGGTACAGAGGAGATGTCAGGGGTAAGTTTTTTACGCAGAAAGTGTGAGAGCGTGAAATGGGCTGCTGGCGACAGTGGTGGAGGCAAATACAATAAAGTCTTTTAAGAGACTCCTGGACAGGTATATGGAACTCAGAAAAATAGAGGGCTATGGGTAACCCTAGGTAATTTCTCAGGTAAGGACATGTTCGGCACGGCTTCGTGGGCCAAAGGGCCCGTATTGTGCCGTAGGTTTTCTATGTTTCTAAAACGCTGGAGCAACTCAGCAGGTCAGACAGTGGAAAGGATAAAGAGCCAATGTTTTAGAGTGAGACTCTTCATCAAGACTAGAAAGGAAGGGGGAAGAAGGCAGAATGAGAGGTGGGGAGGGGAAAGAGTACAACCTGGCGGGTGATAGGTGAAGCCAGATGAGGGGAAGGGAATAAAGTGGGAAGCTGGGAAGCGATAAGTGGAAATGGCAAAGGACTGAAGAAGAAGGAATATGATAGGAGAGGAGAGTGGACCATGAGAGAAAGAGAGGGACGCGGGGTACCCGAGGAAGGTGATAGGCAAGTGAGAAGAAGAGAAGGGGTAAGAATGGGGAATGGAAATGGAGGGAAGGGGAAGGGGTAGAAATTATCTGACACTGGAGAAATCATTGCTCATGATGTCAGGTTGGAGGCTACCTCAGACACAATACTCTATCAGGCATTGCTCCTCCAACCTGAGAGTGGTCTCACTGTGGCAGTAGAGGAGGCCATGGACTGACATGTCGTAGTGAGAATGGGGAGTGGAATTTAAGTGGTTGGTGACTGGACAGAGCAGCTACCCTAATATGCCTCTCATAATTTTGACACCCCAATCAGATCTCCCCTCAACCTTCTCTGCTCCACGGAAAACCAGCCCAGATCTGCTCTTGGTGAGTCTGGAGAGCATTGAATGTAGACCTTCGAAGTTCAAAGTACATTTATTATCAAAGTGTGTATACAGTATACAACCTTGAGATTCGTCTCCTTGAAAGCACCCACAAAAGGAAGAAACACAATAGAACCCTGCTAAAGAAAAACCAGTCAGCTGGTGGTGCAGTGATGTCAGTGCCGGACTCTGGAACGGAGGTTCCTGGGTTCGAATCCAGTCGGGCCGCTCCCGAGTACGCTTTCCATCCGTACCGGGTTGAGTGTTGAGCTCGCAACTCGACCTTGTAAAAGAAACATACTGTACTGCGAAATGTTTGTGCGAGGAGTTGTGCACCACATGGTCTCTCGTTTTGCGCCTTGTAAGGCATGAAAATGCCCAACGCTGGCCTCTCAGGCCTGAGTCGACATCATCATAGTCATCAGAGAGAAAACTCCACACAACAGGACCGTCAAATTCCCGGTGTGTGGAAAAAGAGCAAATCGTGCAACCAACCAACAAGTAAACAAATCACGTTAACTGCCGAGTCCTCAAAAGTGAGTTCACAGCCACCAAGCCGCTGAGGCGAGCGAAGCCAGGCCAGAAGCCCGATGGCTGCAGGCCAGAGCCGTGGACTCAGTTCAGTGCTGTGCCATTGGTTGTAGGCCACAGCTGCAGAGTCAGTTCCACTCTGAAGCACCTTGATCAAATTACATAAATAGTGAAAAAAGCAGTAAACAGAAAACCTAAGGAACTTGAATTGCAGAGTTGTAACTTATCAATGATTGTAGGATTAGTATGGATGGGTGCCTGATGGTATAAACCAAAGGTCCTCCCTCCATGGTCTATGACCTTCTAACACTCTCTCTCAATCTGATTGACACAGTAAAGGCCCTAAAATTGTTCAGTACTAACCAGACCATGCCAATAAATGCAGCGTTTGTTACCAATGTGTAAGCACCTTGCTTGTACCTGCAGTGCAGAGCAGGAGAAGGAGGGAGGGTCGACAGGCTGCCTTGGACTGAACGTAAGCCCAAGAGAGGGAGGTTCAGCGCTGCTTGGCTTAATAAAGGCAGGTGGTTGAAAATGGAGTGGTCGTGACTGAAATTTTCAGGATACTGTCAGAGTATGGAACCTTAAAGAACTTAAAGAACAGGAGGAAAGTTAAGAATAATATGATTTAGATTAAAATATATTTTTAAAAAAAGATCTGCACCATTACCCAAAGCAATAGAGGAACTAACTGCATGACGCTGAGCAACTGTGCCCCCTAGTGCAGGGAGGACAAATAGACAACCTAATGGTTAAATACTACAAAAATCATAAAAAGGAAATTCTGCAGGTGCTGGAAATCTGGAGTAATACACATAAAATGCTGAAAGAACTGGACCAGTCGTGCAGCATCTATGCAGAGGAGCAAAGTGTCGACATTTTGGGCAAAGACCTGATGAAGGATCTCGGCCTGAAACGCTGACACTTTATTCATCTCCATAGATGTTGCCTGACCTGCTGAGTTCCTCCTGCATTTTGTGTGGGTTAAATACTGCAAACTGGGTATGCCAATATCCATCGATGTGCAGTAAGGGTGCAATAAAGGCAATCCTTTACAGAAAGGAACTGCGGATGTGCAAGATAAGAGGCCTGTTACCTAAAATGAAGGTGAGCAGAGATGTCATTTTGCAGACAGTGGTGAACCTCTGGAATTCGCTGCTTTAGAGTGTTGTGGAGACAGAATCATTAGAAATATTTCAAGTGGAGGTAGAGGAATTTTTGAAAGATTGAGGAACTGAAATCTTTGGGGATCTGAAAAAGAGGAGGAGTTGAGACTGGCATAGATCAGTCATGATTATATTGAACAGGGGGACATGCTTGAAGGGTCAACTGGCATACTCTTGCTCCTGTTTTTATTACGTTATGTGCTTTCTCTCATGTACTGTATAGTATAAGCTATTCTTTAATAATGCATGTGGATTAATGCAAGTCGAGTTATTGTAAGAGCTAATGTAAAGAAAAATGGAAAGTCATGGGCTGCGTGGGAGAGAAGGGTCAGGTTAATTGTGGAGCACATTTATAGAAGTGTAATGTTGAATCAGATTTGCGGGTCTGGCGAATGAGACAAAAAACACTGATTGCGAATAAATACATTAATCTTTTACTTACTAACAATAAAAATTCGACCAAACATTTACATCTCCCGAATTATGGGTACTAAAAAGTTAAATATTCAACAAACATACTTAGTTAAAATCATGTGCAGAGCATACCTTCCCAAAGGGTGAGGTGTATGGGGTGTCAGGGAGGGGTAGCACCTCTGGTGGGGGAACATGTCGCATCCTTTTCAAGGCGGTTTGTCCACCTTTGGTCCCCACCTGGCACTCAGCTCTCACCTGTGGCTCCCCGTAGCTGTTTGCATGCGACAGCGGCCACACCCCGGGCAATGGCTTCGACAAGCCAGCTAAACCAGGTGAGGGTAGCTGATGGGTCCCAAACCCTTGGTGAGATAGGGAGTTGTCTATCCCAGCATGTGAAGACAGACTCTGGCAGATTGAGCAGACGAGACCAATGGAAGGTCCAACGGTCTAGAAGGTGGTCTCTGCAAGCGTCGTGGAACGTGTAGAGCAGGACAAGACACAGAAGACGTCCTGGTCATCCACTGCCCCTAGTCCCATCTCCAGCCGTCTCGACTCTGTCTTGCCACTGGATCCAGATGGGAATTGGGAAGAGATAATGAGGCTGACGCTACGCAACTCTCCCTCACTTAAATCCAAATCAAGCGCCAATCGACGCCGACGATGGACGAGCACCACCCAATGGGTATGTGAACTGCTTGCCTTAAACAAAGGAAGAGAGAGAAAGCCCCTGCCTTGTGCTATTTTATACCCGGGATGTCTGAAATTGGCTCCAGGCGGCTAACCAATGAGAAAATCAGCTGCAGTTTCTGAGTTAACCAATCACAATGGAAGAATAATGAGCAGAATAAACCATGCCCCACCAAAGGACAATAAGTTAGCAGGATATGGCCAAATGAACATTACTGTGCCATGCTCCAAGTATCCCAGAGTATTGGGTTCATTCCTGACCTCCAGTGCTGTTTGTTAGGAGTTTGCATGCTCTCCTTATCACCGTGCCAGTTTCAACCAAATGCTCTAGTTTCATCCCTGAAGATAATCAGGTAGGCTGCCTGATTAACAGATGATTATGTTGTAGGCGGGTGGTAGGAGAACCGGGAGAAAGCTGGCGGGCATGCGAGATCGAATAGGATAGAGGGAAATGTGGGAGAATAGGATTGGTAGAATTGCTGGAACAGCCAGAGTAGACTTGATGGGATCATTGATAATTTGGATCTTTTATGATCCCTTAAATACTTTCACAGCCAAATGATTCCTGACTGTTATAATTTAAGAAGCAATGTGCACACAACAACCTCCCACAAAAGCAGAGAATGGAGAGATATGGTCACTGTGCGGGGAAAGGTGATTAGATTAACTGGAAATTATTGGTTTAATTAGTTCAGTAAAACATCATGAGCTGAAGTGCCTTTCTTGTGCTGTACTGTCCTATGTTCTATGCTCTAAATGATTATTGTTTAGATAGCCAGATATTCTTTTTTTTATGATGAGGATTGAGGAAAGGGGAAAACCCATGATCCATCACTATTGCAGCATGGTAGCACAGTGGTTAGCACAACGCTGTACAATGCCAGAGACCCAGGTTCATTTTCCCACCACTGGCTGTAAGGAGTTTGTACGTTCTCCCCATGACCGCGTGGGCTTCCCCCGGGTCCTCCGGTTTCCTCCCACAGTCCAAAGGCGTACCGGATTGTAAGTTAATTGGTTGTTGTAAATTGCCCCGTGATTAGACTCAATTTAAATTGGTGGCATCGTTGGACAGCATGGCTCAAAGGGCCAGAAAGGCCTATTCCACGATGTAACAAAAAGGTGTAACATCTGCTTGAGAGCACTGTGTATAGCCTTTCTGGGCAATGTCAGCAATTCTCTAGACATTTCCCACAGTACCACTCTGAATTGTCAGCCCAAATTATGTGCCAGTTCCTGGCAGTGAGGCAGGAATGTGACCTTCTTCTACCTGTCTAACATGGTGGACCCACAGGGAAAGGGCTGTAGTTTTAGGCAAATAAAACACCTCCGGCGTTTTGTATTTCAGAAAAGCCGCAGCAAGCGGAGCAACTGATTTATTGAACACCGGAGAACAATTCAAAACACGCTCAAAACCCTTCACGTAATTACCTCATCACGTCAGACCAGCCTCTTAAAATGTCGATGGCTATGAATTATGTACATTTCCACCAATGACATTACTGCACGCCGGCCCTTCCCACCCCCAGAATTCACTAAAACCGGCATTGTGAGCCTGTCCGGAGCTTGGATAAGCTGTTCGGTTGGGATCCAGTTTTCCAACGATGGAGGACAAGCAAGTAGGTGTCTCTGGCTCGTCCAGAGATGTATTGACACGCTCATGGTCATGTCGTGACAGCAGGGTCATGGTAGTGGAATCCTCCAAATCTTGGTGGGCCGGTTTATGGTGATCTAACAAAATAAGTTCAGGTTTAGCCCTCTTATCCATGATAAAAGTCTTTTCTCCCCGTTCCAAAGCATGAAATGGGCCATCGTAAGGGGGTCTACATTCCACCTCATTTATTTTCATCCGCCATGATGTGCACTAACATGGAGGAACATAGGTCAACAAGAACCCACGAGCACTGAGCGCCACATTGGGAGGTAGGAATAGGTGCAAAGGAATTAAATTTACTGAAGAGGGTGGAACACTGTTGAGAAGGTAACCAGGCGGTCGTGGCATCAGGAATTAAATCACCTGGCACTCGTAACGGATGCCCGTATAGCAACTCAGTCACGGACGACTGCAGATCCTCTTCTGGGGTTGTTCCAAGCCCCAGCAGGACCCATGGGAGACGATCATGACAGCACTCTTCAGTCAGGGAAGTCCTCAGAGCAGCCTATAAGGAGTGGTGAAAATGCTCACAGAGGCCTCTGGACTGCGGGTGACGCACGGTGGCGTGAAGTAGCCTAACACCGAGGTTCTGGGCCATCGCAGCCCAGAGGTTTGATAGGAACTAGGGACTGCGGTCAGATAGGGTGCCAAATGAAGCAACCCAGATGCTGATGAATGCCCGAGTCATTTCTGTGGCCATCACCGATACTAGGATACCTGGTGGCACAGTCCACCATGGTAAGGAGATGCGTGAAACCATGGGGCGGGGAAGAAGACCAACAAGGTGTACATTGACGTGGCCAAATTGTTGCTCAGGGACTTCAAAAGGTGCCAATGGTGTCTGAACATGATGGTTAAGTTTTGCCTCCAGGCACTCCGCACAGGCCACAGACCAATCATGTACATCCTTTTGAAGGTTGGGCCACACAAACCTTAGTGGAACCAGTCTCTGTGAGGCCTTCCGGCCTGGATGCAAGAGGCCATTTTTGGAGTCAGATACAGTCTACATCCAGTGTGCAGGGACTCTGGGGCGAGGGTGACTGGTTGAGATATTGCACAGAAGAGACACCCCGATTCCCCAAACAATGTCAGCCAACCACAGGCCCGTGACTGCTGTTCTGTAGGCCTGGACTTCTAGATTAGTAGCTTGGTCGGCCACCATGCCGGCATAGTCAACCCCTATGTGTACGGCCCCAACGGTGGTCATGAAAGGCAATCGGCCACACATTATTATTCCCTTTGACATGTTGTGAACTCTGATATGTAGGCCAGGTGGCATTGCTGCCGTGCAGACCAAGGGTCTGATATTTTGGCCATCACATGCATGAGGGAATTGTGGTCAAAGAACGCTGTGAAATGGCTGTTCCTCCTTTCTAAGGGGACAGAGCTGGCAGCTGAAGAAGGCAAGCAGCTGCCACACGCCTCTGACCAGCTGCTCGTGTGCATCACCCATAGCATAGTCTGAAGTGTCAGTAGTAATGGCTATGGGTGCATTGGAGAGCAGGTGCACCAGTAAGGTTGTGTTAGAAAGAGCTTGCATGGTAACATCACATGCCCTGGTCATGTCTGCTGAGCAGTCAAGCACTTGATCAGAGGTATTGCCTTTAAACACACTATACAGGGGAAACATAAGTTCAGTAGCTCATGTGAAGCGGTGATAGAAATTCACCATGCTTAAAAACTCCTGTAGTTTTTAGTAGTGCAGGGCGGCAGAAATCCATAATAGTGGCCACTTTTGATGGGATGGGTTTTGCACCTTCTGTGGAGATGTGATGGCCAAGAAAGTCAAAGGTTGACAACCCAAACTGGCATCTAGCAGGGTTAATAATCAACACACATCAAAGTTGCTGGTGAACGCAGCAGGCCAGGCAGCATCTCTAGGAAGAGGTGCAGTCGACGTTTCAGGCCGAGACCTAGTCCTGACGAACCGAAGGAAGAGTGAGTAAGGGATTTGAAAGTTGGAGGGGGAGGGGGAGATCCAAAATGATAGGAGAAGACAGGAGGGGGAAGGATGGAGCCAAGAGCTGGACAGGTGATTGGCAAAAGGGGATACGAGAGGATCATGGGACAGGAGGTCCGGGAAGAAAGACAAGGGGGGGGGACCCAGAGGATGGGCAAGAGGTATATTCAGAGGGACAGAGGGAGAAAAAGGAGAGTGAGAGAAAGAATGTGTTCATAAAAATAAGTAACAGAAATTCACTAACTTCCGCTAGGCCGCACCTCCCCCTCGTACCCCATCTGTTACTTATTTTTATGCACACATTCTTTCTCTCACTCTCCTTTTTCTCCCTCTGTCCCTCTGAATATACCTCTTGCCCATCCTCTGGGTTCCCGCCCCCCCCTTGTCTTTCTTCCCGGACCTCCTGTCCCATGATCCTCTCGTATCCCTTTTGCCAATCACCTGTCCAGCTCTTGGCTCCATCCCTCCCCCTCCTGTCTTCTCCTATCATTTTGGATCTCCCCCTCCCCCTCCAACTTTCAAATCCCTTACTCACTCTTCCTTCAGTTAGTCCTGACGAAGGGTCTCAGCCTGAAACGTCGACTGCACCTCTTCCTAGAGATGCTGCCTGGCCTGCTGCGTTCACCAGCAACTTTAATGTGTGTTGCTTGAATTTCCAGCATCTGCAGAATTCCTGTTGTTAGGGTTAATAATCAACCCGTGTTGGCTTCAGTGCTCGAAAAGTGTGCGGAGGTGGGATACAAGTTTGGATTTGGATGCACTGGTGACAAGTATATTATCCAGGTAAACAAAGAAGAAAATCTAACTCTTTTAATACCGAGTCCATCAGCCGTTGGAAAGTCTGTGCTGTATTTTTCAGCCAAATGACATGTGCAGGAACTCAAAGAGGCCAAATGGGGTTATCACTGCTGTTTATGGAACATCCTCCAAGCAGACAGGCACCTGATGGTAGCCTCTAACTAAACTAAACTGACTTTTGAAAAAATTGACTTTCCAGCTAAACGTGCAGAAAAGCCTTGGATGTGTGAGACCGGGTAGTGATCGGGCGTGGTGATCATGTTAAGGGGTTGGTAATTGCCACATGGGTGGGAACCACCATTGGGCCTGAGGACCATTTGGAGGGGCAAAGCCAAGGGACTATTCAACCTGCATGCAATGGCAAGTCTTTCCATGTTGGAAAACTCAGCCTTTGCAGTTGCCAGCTTTTCACGCTCCAGTCTACATGCACAGGCATGGACTGGCAGAACAATTATGGATATACGGTACTTGACCCCATGTGTTGTTACTGTCATGGAACATGTGGACTTGGTGAGGTCTGGGAATTCACCCAGCAGTCAAGTAAGCTCACATGCAATGGTACGTGCATTTGACAGTCATTGTGGGGAACTTACTGGGGGAGCAGGGTAATGACCCAAAGTCCTTGCTATCCACAAGCTGGCAGTTCTTGAGATTGACCAACAGTCATTGGGTGCACAGGAAACCTGTCTAAGCAAAAGTCTAGTCACTTTAGCCAGAACAAAGTCCCATGTGTAAAATCATCCACTGAAGCAGAGCATCACCTGTCGTTTCCTGTGAGTCTGGATCCTGCTGCCACTGGTGTCCTCCAGTGAGGTTTCATCTGTTTGCCTTCCCATCAATTGGTGACGCTGGCAGCATACTCACTTGAGCGGCCATGTCACACAGGAAGCGTTGCCCTGAAAGGGTGTCTGAAATGAACAGTAGACAACCCTGGCAGCTGGAACCCACTGTGTTCACAGACCATGCGCTGGCACTGTCAAAGTTGCAAGGCACATCCTGGCCTTCCTACCAAAACAAGCATGGTAAAAGCACAGGCCTGACATCTTTTCCCAGGCACGGACATCCTTACATTGGGGGCCTTGCTTATTGGGCTTATTGAGGTAGAGAAAGGAAAAGGAATGATGCACCACTGCCTAGCTGAGTGTAGGCTATCAGCCATTTCAGCAAGCTCCCTGTAGTCCTTCACTGGTTCATTACTGAGGGCTTTACAAACTTGATCAGGCATTTGCTGCATGAAGCGTTCTTTAAAAATAAAACAAAGATGCCGATTTCCCTGGAAAGAGCATGTGGTCCATTATCTCCAAAGGCTTACCATCACCGAGTCCGAGCAAGGAGAGTAACTGTTTGGCATACTCAGACTCCGATAGTCCAAAAATCTGTAAAAGGTGAGTTTTCAGTGATCAGTATTTATCATGTTCTGGCGGGTGTTCTAGTAGACTCACCACTCTCGCAGTCGTGGAGTTGCTGAGCGATGCTTCCACATAGAAGTTTTTGATATTGTTGGCAGAGATTTCTTGCAGTGCAAATTGACCTCCGTTGTATGAACCAAGCAATGGAATTTTTGCTCCCAAAACTGCAGCAGGTTCAAATTGACTGTGTTGGTCAACGTGTTCAATAACTCTGGAATCACCTTAGATCTTCGGGGTCACCAGTGTAGGTTCTCACAATTAAAACGGTGGAGGCGCTTTAAGTTTCAGAAAAGCCGTGCAACTCGTTTATTGAATGCCAAAAAGCTGAACACACAATGCACTAAAAACCCTTTACGTAATTACCTCATCACGTCAACCTCTTGATCGAGGCAACCTCTTGAAGCGAAACCCCAACTCAATATCAGTGGTTGTGAATTATGTTCATTTCCACCAATTACATTACCCTACAGCCCTGTCTATAAAGGTCCACCACAAGGTACAACCACTCTGCTCATAGACACCTTGTATTTCCCAAAGTGTATTTGGGATGCCGGTGAGATAGATTTATCGGCCGCTCCTGGGGCTGCAGGCGTCTCCTTTCACGTGGGAATCTTCTGTCTCCACCCTCCCAGGCCACAAGTTGGAGGGTGGGTGGAGCTGAGCAGAAACTAGGAGAGCCAAGAAAACATCCTCACTGAGTCAGTGAGGCCAATTGGTGACCACTCTTCCTGCATCTGCTTTCTGTCCTGTCCCTGCTATTTCAGTGACCCCCTCCCACATGCTGTTGTTATTCATTTCCCACTTGCCATCAGTGTTCTCAAACAGAACACTGTGGCAACCTGGGGAGTTAACTATATGGAGTTAAGTCAAAATCTTAACTTGTTCCTAAGCAGACAAAGGGAAAGGTCAATCCTAGCTCACTGGATGTAGAAAGCTTGTATGTTTCTGACTGTAGCTCAGACTGATTATATATATTTATAATATGAAATGTGGTATATTCTTGAGTGTAATGAGATTACAAACATGACATTTAGAAACTGCAGTACCTGGGTCCAGCATCTGAATCATAATATCGGCACAGGGCATTCAGAGTAAAGGAGGGGATGGAGGTTCTGATTGTGGGAATAATTGGGAAATCAGGCGTATTCTCACTGGAAAGTAATCTTAGTGATTTCTGTGATTTGAGTATTCCACATGAAGAAAATTTCAAAGCTAGCTACAGGGTGAAGGGCAAGTTGCAGTACCTCGATCCAAAATGCTGACCGTCCACTTCCCTCCACAGATATGAGAAAATCTGTAGATTGTGGAAATCTAAAGCAGCACACACAAAATGCTGGAGGAACTCAGTAGGCCAGGCAGCATCTATGGAAAAGAGCAAACAGCTGAAGTTGCAGGCTGAGACCCTTCATCAGGACTGTAAAAAAAAATGGCCATTAGCAATAAAAAGATCCTGAGCTGGCAGAAGACCAGAGCAGGGGGTCCATGAAGAGGAGGAGGGCTGAAGATGGGAGAAGGGGTATTGGTGTGGGCTGAAGAGTCGTTGTCGAAGAAGCAGGCACAGAGACAGAGGTGACGGAAGAAGAGCTCTGCATTATGACGGGTGCAGAACTCACTGAGGTGCATGCACAGCGGGACAAACGTGAGGCCCTTACTGAGGACAGAACGTTCTGCCTCAGAGAGAGGAAGGTTGGAAGGAATTGTGAAATCCCAGCATGGCTGACAGCCAGGATCAGAAGGGGGAAGAGGGTCGGTAGTGTCTGAGAAGAGGGGAGGGTCGGGGTGTTGAGGGAAGGTGGAGGATCTGAGGACCCAGGAGCTGTCAGTGGAGCCTGAGAGACACGGGATTGCAGAGTGGAGGTGGGTGAAGGAGAGACTAGGGTTCCAGTAGGCAAGGTCCAGGAAGCAGCTGGAGTTCGCGGTCACGCAATTTGCAGTTTGAAGGTATCCAGGGTTGTAGGAACTGGTATTGACAGCGTAGAATTGGGCTTCTGAATGGATGAATTTGGAGAGACTCATCTGATGGTATTGAGTTCCAAGAGGGAGGCGGCAAGGTTCGCAGTCTTGGGGTGTCCAGGGCCGCTGGAGTTGGAGGTGGGATCTGTGGTCTGGAGACGGGCAATCTTCCAATCCTTGCTGGATTTGAGGAAGGTGAAGAACGTGGAGCCAGGAGAGGAAAAAGTATCGGAGACATTCATTGCAGGCAGAGGAGAGAGAGTCCCAGAGCTGTGGCAGTGACTGGGACAGGGCCACCAGATATCTCTTCATGGCAGAAAGGGTAGCGCATAGAATGCAGAGGGAGAAGCAGTCAATGGAATATGCAGGCTTGGGGTCCTTGGTGGGTCTGAATTGAGAAGCATGAAAACGGATCTGGTAATTCATGTGGCGCAGGAATACGGAAAAGACAAGTTCTCAGGAAGAACACGTGGTTGTAGAGCCAGAGGGAAGCGGAGGGGGAGTAGTGAGAGAGGGTTTCACTGAACTCCCGTTGAAGGGAAGATTTAAACTTCTTCAGGATGGGCGTCCCTTGAAGAGACTTTGCAGTGGATAAGTGAATCATAAAAACAAGAAAATCTGCAGATGCTGAAAATTCAAAGCAACTTTCACAGACTGCTGGGGGAGCTCAGCAGCTCAGGCAGCATCCATGAAAAATAGCAGACGGTCGACATTTCAGGCCGAGATCCTTCATTAGGACTGCATGAAGGGTCTCCACCCAAATTGTCAACCGTACTCTTTTCCATAGATGCTGCCTGAACTGCTGCGTTCCTCCAGCATTTAGTGCATGTTCCTCCTCAGATGCTGCCTGAGCTGCTGCGTTCCTCCAGCATTTAGTGCATGTTCCTCCTCAGATGCTGCCTGAACTGCTGCGTTCCTCCAGCAGTTTGTGCGTGTCACTCCTCAGATGCTGCCTGAACTTCTGAGTTCCTCCAGCAGTATTTTTTTTTACACACGACGGAAATATTATCCTTGAGAACAAGTGATCAGTAAATGGGAGACAGTAGAAGTGCATTATATTGATTGATTATATGTTACACTTGATATGACTCTTAAAAATTATCACTTAAACATTAAGTATATGAGCACTTTGAGATGTGCTGTATGATGACTAGTTTTTTTAAGGAGAAATTAAAATTTAGACCTAAGCTCTCCACCACTCAGGTTCTCCTGGTCTCCTGACAGACTCCTTTATGGTTTAATTGATAGAGATTGATTGCAAGGATTAGTCAAGAACCTCATTATTATTGCATCATGCAATTAGCAGAATGCTAACCGATGAAGTAGTTGTATGATTTCTCATCCAGCAATTCCCAAGCCCCTTTGTTGTGAAGTGTAACGTATGGACAGCGACATTTGAAATGAATTGCTTAGAGTGAGCCATCTGGAGTGGTGGGTGGAAGGCAGCAGGATCAGTTGATCGGGTGAACGGAAATAGGCAGAGAGGGGAGAGTCTTGTGACCCTCCTCATCACTCTTGGTCACCATGCAGCCTATGATACAGGGGTTAACACCACACCATCTCCTCCTAAGGCTGTGAATACCTTTACCTCTGCACCAGAAAGAGAATGTCCAGACTCTAGCATAGTCTCCCAAGGATCTATCCCTGACCACCCTCACCCCTCCCAACTTTTTATCTGCTTGCCTTCAACAATAAGATCGAAAGATACACCACTAGCTTCCACATGTATACTGCAGCCCCAAGTTAAACCACCGCATCTTCTTTTAATGTCCTCTCCATCTCCAGTTTATCCTACGTATACCACTGGATGAACGGAAATTTCTTCCTACTGAACACAGGCAATTCCAGAGCTGCCTTCCAAAGTATCCTCTCCCCTATCGTCCAAACCTCCCGTATCCACTCAGTGGTAAGTGTACCAGGATGAACCAGACCATCTGGAACTGTCAGGTTTGACCCCAAGATAATCTCCTGAACATAGATCCACACTGTCACCACAGTTGCTCCTTACACTGCAGCACCTCCGTCCCATCGTGACTCATCTGCCACTGACTGAAATCACCTTTCATGCATGCCATCCTGTCTCTCCCCACATTCCCTTGGTTGGCCACACATCATCCATCCTCAATTACTGGGTTAATCCAAAACTTCATCTGAACTTGCACCAACCCACCCTGCCCTGGTGACCTTCACTGGATTCCCTCAGGATTCCTATCGCCCTCTGGCTTTACCTTTCTCTACAATCTATAACCTATGCCAGCCCTCCTGTAAGCTATCTCCAACCATGGAATATGCTGTCTCCCCTGTTTCCAAGTGGGTATTCCTATTGTGATCTTATTTGATAGCTGAGTTCTGCAATATGCCTGCTTTTCAGACAATGTGAGCTTCACAACATCCGGGTCTGCATCAGGAGCCTAGACTTGCATATATAGAGACAACATACAGACATGGGGTGTGCTGAAGGTGGTGCATGTGAACCCAGGCCTGCTTCTGATCTGAGTGGAGTTTGCACATTCTGACAGTGACTCTGACACTGGATGCGCCAGTTTCTGATTAGATCAGCTTAGCTCAGCATCATATGCGTCAGGGTGCATTTATCGGGTGGCATTGTAGTGTAGTGGTTAGCATAACACTTTAAAGTACCAGCGACCTGTGTTGGATTCCCGCCGTAGCCCGCAAGGAGTTTGTACCTTCTCTCCGTGATCACGTGGGTTTCCTCCAGGCTCCCTGGCTTCCTCCCACAGTCCAAAGACGTACCGGTTTGTAGGTTAATTGTTCATTGTAAGTTAGGCTAGGGTTAAATTGGGGGATTTATTCCACGCTATATCGGAATAAATAAATAAACTCTTTGCCCATGTGAAGCTCACATAATTATAGTACAATAAAACAGCAGAACAGTGCAAAGACAGTGACTGCAATCTGAAGTAGTGAGAAAAAGGAATGTTCAAATGACAATAACAGAATAATGAGAGAGTTGGAGCTTCAAGTCGGAGCACCTTCAGAAAAGGTTTAGTTCCATGTCCCAAAGCGGGAATAAACCCTTCCCCATGGTGCTCAGTCCAGTTGTTGGGTTAATAGACCCCCATAAATGGATCCCTCATGTAGGTGGGTGGTGGGTGAGTAAACAGGCATGTGAGAGAGAATAGGTTGCAGGGTTTACTAGGGTTGCTCTAAGAGCTGGCACAGACTTAGCAGTTGAACAGTCTCCATCTGCATCTTAAGGAAATATCAGAAATACCTTACTGTCTTGTAAATACATTTCATCCTCTTTGGATACATATCCTGCACATCCTAATGTCGTTACATGAACAGTCCTTGCAAGGTCTCTAAGCTCCTCTGCACTCTTGCACATCTCCAGCTTCACTTGCCTCCCCACTCCCCGCAGACAGATTAAATGTAGATGTATTTATCACATGCAGTGAAATGTGTTGTTTGTATTAACAACCATCCTACCCGAGAATATGCTGGGGGCAGCCCATGAGTGTCACCACACACTCCATCGGCAACACAGCATGGCCACAATGCTCAGCAGAAGAGCACTGAACACAACAAAACAGAATATACCGAGCAAAAGAGCAACAGAGGTGAAACCAGCCCTGCTCCTCCCTCCCACCACCCACCTGCACACATACAGAGTCCTCTGGCCCCAGGACAGGCCCCCTTTGGCCTTCAGCCTCCAGCAGACTCAAGGATTCACGGACACAGGGCCTTCAGCTTCGCCAGTGGACTCACAAAGGTTTGCAGATATTGGCGCTTGACTACTGGACTTCCAACTGACCTTCAGGCTTCAATCTGCACTTCGAATTGATCTCCAGGGCTCACTTTTTGGTAGCAACCTCAGGACTCACTGATGACAGTGAATGAAGTCCCTGAATGAGAACAAGCTCCAGAATCACTGAAGAGGGGACCTTGACCATCCTCTCTAGTCTGCTGGCCCAGACTTCTAACCACATCCATGTCACTGGCCTTCAAACATAGAGCAGAGGCTTAGACTTTGTCCTATCCTCTAATTCCCCACATCCCTGTCCCTAAACCCTAACTTGACTCCCTAACCCTCTGTTCTGTCTCCAAAAATCATCCTGACAAACCTAAAATAGACTCAAAAACAGCTAAATCTGAGCTGCAACTTTGACAGAGACCACAGCTTGGCACCATATTTGTTTTAAACAATTGAACGAATTAGTCAATAAACTGATACAGCCACACCGTTGGCAACTGAGGCTGAAACCCTTGCAATTCCAACCAAAGCTTTTATGCCTCTCTTTCTCTTTTCTCTGCTTAAGACACAGACCAACACATCAACTGAGATTTGCATTCAACTGCCCCAATATCTCTGCTTGTAGCTCAGTGTCAAGTCCTGTCCACACAAAGTTGTGCCATCTTACAGGGGCTACTTAAATGCAGGTAGGTTCCGAACGGAATATAGCACAGCATACAGTTGTTGTGCAGACTGATACAGACGATGCAGTAAATTCCACATGCAGCACTTTCATAAGTAGAGACGCAGATTAAATCCATCAAGACAACATTTCTATACCTGTCACAGTCAGAGCGTAAAACACTCCATGAATATGTGCACTCAGGCCTCTCTGAATCCAGGTTCTTTCACATTCTGCCCAACCTCCCGCTACACAGCACTGGGGATATTTGAATTCACAAACACACCCATCTCACTGATTTGTTGCAATCCCCCTCTGATAAAGCGTACCCAAGCAAGCTACGGTGATTCTTTGTATTTCAATGTATGCTTGGACTTGTTGCTTAGACATCACAGAGATGACAGTTTTGATATCACATATTGAGTTTAAATTTTTTTTTAAATCACTGATAAACATTAAGACTAGAGGCGGTGGCTAGGCATATTAAAGAACAGTACAGCACAACAGCCCACAGTGTCAATGCCGACCCTGATGCCATACAAATGGAGTTAGACTTCTTCTCTTCAGGTTCTGTGAATTCTGATGAAGCCAATGTAGAAACCATAGGGTCTTCCAGGAGGAGTGTGATGGGTAGTAGTTGGTGAGGTAGTCCATTCCATCTGCTGCTTGTGTACGCTCCCAATGCATGGACTCCAGATTCACAGTACCAGCTCGAGTGTTCCTTCTCCACTTAGCAGTCGTCGTCCAGGGATTTCCAGGACTCGGTGGGGATGTTGCACTTCTTCAAGGAGTCCCCCAGCACATTTTTGAATGTTTTCTTCTGTCTGCTTGCTAATTCTTCTTAGCGAAGGATAGAACTTCAATTTTGAGAGAACTGAATTGGATATGTGAGCAAATCGGTCTCAATATTGGCAGTGTTGGCCTGGGAGACAGCACTGCCAGTGTTTTCTTTATCTTTCCTGGAGATCATTTTGGCCTCATAATTGTTGCCATTTTCCCATTGCCTCAAATACCAGTTTTGGTATTATATTTTATTTTATTTATTCAGAGATAAGGCATGGAACAATACTTACGGCCCTTCGAGCTCGCACCACCCAGCAAACCAACAATTTAATGCTAGCCTGATCATGGAACAATTGACAGTGACCTACTAACCGACTAACTGGTACATCTTCGGACTGAGTGAAGACTGTGGCAGCAGCGTATTGCAATACGTAATAGTAAAAAATACAAATTGCATAAGTATGTGTACATATATATGCATGAAATTAAATAAGTTGACTGCAGATTTCAGCTGTAGTAGTCCTAAACGGGAATATTTAATGATACTCATTGGAGCTGCACATAGCGAGTTGCCAGGCACACAGAAAATCTCGGGTCTTGATCTTCAAACAAACGGCTGGAAGAACTCGGCAGGTTGAGCAGCATCAGTGGGGAATGAATTGCCGACGTTTGAGGTCGAGACCCTGCATCAACTTCAGTTCCTGCTGGCCTCAATCTTCAAACGCCCTTTCCAGTCAATTGACCAAAGGCAGAGCATTGATGCTGAAAGTGAACCTGGTGAAGGACAGCTCCCGAGATATGTGAAGGGCTTTGCGTTCTACAGGGTGTTAACGTGAACGGCTATTTTTAGAGGGCAGTGTAGTACAATGGGGAACAAAGTGGTGGAGGGCCCAGTTGTAAGGCCTGTCTGCTTACATGCTTCTTTGAATAGGCTGACAATGTCTTGCCTCTCATCCTTTTAAGTGTGTGCAAACACAAGCATGGTCTAGTTGATGAGAGTCCTTTTATTGGCGCACCTACTGACATACGGTGAAAAGCTTCTGTCTGCTTGTTATTCAGACAGGCCATTCCATGTGTAAGCGCATCCAGGCGGTACAAAGAGAGAACGTAGAATATACTGTTGCAGTTACAGAGAAAGTGCAGTGCAGGTAGACAATACAATGCAAAAGCAACATGCACAGATGTTGGAGGAACTTAGTAGGTCATCCAGCATCTATGGAAAGGAATGAAGAGTCAATGTTTCAAGCCAAGGCCCTTCATCGGGAATGAAAAGAAGAAGGTAGAAGCCAGAATGAGAAGGTGTGTGGGGGGGAAGGGAAAGCGTGCAAGCTGGGAGATGTTAGGTGAAGCCTGTAAGGGGGAATGTAGGCGGCTGGGAGTGGAAAAGATGGGTGGAGGAGAGGGGATGAAGTGAGAATCGGAGGTAATGGATGGAAAACGTAAAGCGCTGAAGAAGTACGAGCCTGATAGGAGAGGAAAGTGGACAAAGGGAGAAGTGGAAGGACACCTGAGAGAGATGTTGGGCAGGTAAGGAGAAGAGAAGGGTTAAAAGGAGAGCCAGAATGGGAAATGGAAAAAGAGGGAACGGGGAGGAAAGTGCCAGGACCATGATGAGATAGATTGAGAGATCAAGAGTTTATCTTCTCTGTACTGCAGCTTGACACGGAGGTAATGGTGAACTTAGTTCTGGAGTGTGGTCACCACTAGTTGAACAGTTTCCTGTTTGTTTTAAAGATTAGTGTTACTTCCACCAAATGTATTTTGGAGAAGAGATGTAATATGGCAGCAAGAAAGGCAGAGAAATGTTAGAGATGTGACATGGTCTTCATTGAAGTTGTTATAGGCATTTGGTTAGTGTCATGGAGACTTCCTGTAGATGGCCTGTTCGGTATTTCATTGTCCCCTTTCATGGTTTATTGAGGTCAAAGAAGGCCAATTAGTTGTGCTGCTCCCTACATTTTCCTTTGACGTTTTGCACTGTAAAGATAATATCCACTGTGCCATCAGATGAAAAGAACATACGCTGTGATTCAGGGAGCGTTCTTCAGGCAAGGAGTCTGGTAAAGAGGATTCGGGACTGTAGCTCTGCAGTCAGTCTGGGGTGTAGGAATGGGACCAGGTCTGGAGGAGAGTGGGGAATAATGTTGCGTAGTAACACACAAGGTGTTGGAGAAACCCAGTGGGTTAGAGAATTGTGATTGAGCAGGATGGATAGCTTAACCAAGGTTCTCTACTGCTGGGGCGGGGGGTGGAGGCATTTGCTGAAGGATGTTCCTAATCAATTAGCTAAATATATAAATCATCTGTTGCAGAATGAAACAAGATTTGATTTTACAATTTTACAAACCTCATAAAATAAAATAAATAAATTGAAAAACTAATGAATTAAATTTATTGGTTTTGTCAGAGTAGATCAGATCGTAAAAAGCTCGTGTGTAGATGCACAGAACTCATAATCCTACAAGACTTGATGATGCAGTCGCCCATCCATGCATTCATTGTCTAACACTGTATGGAGGGATGTTCACAACCAACCCCAACTTATTCTTCCTCTTCCCTTTCTTCTTCTCCTTCTTTGCATTCTTTCTTTCCTTCTTCAACTTCTCAGGCAGTCACTCTGAATTCCACCCAAGTTCCATGAGTTCCTTGATGACAAAGATGTCATTGTGGAAAACTAGAGGGATTCTATAGATTGGGCCCTGGGTGTCTAATGGGAAAAGTGGATCGGGAGTTTGTAAGCCTCTTCCTTGGCTTACATTGGGCTTCTTTGTGCTCCCAATGCATGGACTTCTCAGTGGCTTCCAAAACTCTTCTTTGAGCAGTCATGGCCAAGGGTTCTTGGGACTCTGTGGTGGTGTCACATGTTTCTCAAAGAGGATCTGAGAACACTCTTGAACCTTCTCCTCTGTCTTTCTTGTACTCACTTCATGAGGCAAAGTTCAAAACATAGTAGCCACAAAGTCCTCCAACACCACTGAGATGATAAATAAACCAGTGTCTTTTTCCAGGCCAGCATCCCCAGCACTGAGACCCTCATTACATTCAGGTCTTTTTGTTTTCTGAGTCATCTGTGTGCCTGACATCAGATGATTGGCCCTATGCCAATAAATATAGTCAGAGGTGAGTGGAATACCTGCTTTTGGTCTACTTTGGATTGTTTAAATGGGTGTCCTGCTTTCTTACAATGAGGTTCACTTGGATATTTTAAATGCACTCTTCTTGAATTGCTGGTCCCTGTCAGAGTCAAGGTTTGCATCTTGCCCTTCTCTGTGACCTAGTATTGTGTGGGGTGCATTATAGGATGACTATATTGTCCAGCTGAGCTCTTGCCATAGTAGTGCAGAACTCAACACAATCTCTAGGCCACCCACGACCTCTGGAAGAAACGAGTTGGAAGTGTGAATTCTTTCTATCTACCTGAATGATACTTTCAAGAATACCATCACTATCAGGATAATGCAATGCACCCAACTGGCATCTAACTGGAGGCCTCTGCCTCCATTACTAGGATGGGTTATCTGCAGGAAACGGACACTTGTCAAAACTTCATTGACAGATCCCTCCAAAGCCAATATCTCCATCGCATAGAATGACAGACAGTAGGTACATGGGAGATCCATGTTTGCATGTTCCCCACCTTATCACACTCAGTTTTGATATAGGTAGCATCTGCGGGTCAAAACCCTGGAGCTTCTTCTCCAGCAGAACTGTTGGTCTTCCTTCATTGCATCAAATGATGAAGTTCCAGAACGAGGGGTCACAGTTTGAGGATAAAGGGGAAGCCTTTTAGGACCGAGATGAGGAAAAACTTCTTCACACAGAGAGTGGTGAATCTGTGGAATTCTCTGCCACAGGAAACAGTTGAGGCCAGTTCATTGGCTATATTTAAGAGGGAGTTAGATATGGCCCTTGTGGCTAAAGAGATCAGGGGGTATTGAGAGAAGGCAGGTACGGGGTTCTGAGTTGGATTATCAGCCATGATCGTACTGAATGGCGGTGCAGGCTTGAAGGGCCGAATGGCCTACTCCTGCACCTATTTTCTACGTTTCTATGTTTCCTTTTCCCTACCAACTTCTCCAAAGTCCACAAGAGGCAGCCAGGGCTTTAGTCAAGGAGTTGTGGTGTGGATAGGGGGAAGTTTATGAAAGGATACAGATTTGTTGGAAATTTTGTGGAGAAATGGCAGATGGAATTTAATCCAGACAAGTGTGAGGTGTTGCTCCTTGGAAAGTCAAATGTAAGGGGAAAGTATGCGGTAACTAACAGGACCCTCAAGAGCATTGAGGTATTTTGGGGTGCAAATTTATAACTCCCTAAAAATGACAATACTGGTAGATAGAGTGGGGAATTAGCCATAAGGAGCATTTGCCTTTATTGGTCAGGGCACTGAGAAAGTCAGGAAGTCATGTTGCAACACACGTGAAAGTTGCTGGTGAACGCAGCAGGCCAGGCAGCATCTCTAGGAAGAGGTGCAGTCGACGTTTCAGGCCGAGAACCTTCGTCAGGACTAACTGAAGGAAGAGTGAGTAAGGGATTTGAAAGTTGGAGGGGGAGGGGGAGATCCAAAATGATAGGAGAAGACAGGAGGGGGAGGGATGGAGTCAAGAGCTGGACAGGTGATAGGCAAAAGGGATATGAGAGGATCATGGGACAGGAGGTCCAGGAAGAAAGACAAGGGGGGGAGGGACCCAGAGGATGGGCAAGGTGTTATATTCCGTCTGGGTAGCCCTCCAACCTGATGGCATGAACATCGACTTCTCTAACTTCCACTAGGCCCCACCTCCCCCTCGTACCCCATCTGTTACTTATTTTTATACACACATTCTTTCTCTCACTCTCCTTTTTCTCCCTCTGTCTCTCTGACTATACCCCTTGCCCATCCTCTGGGTCCCCCCCCTTTGTCTTTCTTCCCGGACCTCCTGTCCCATGATCCTCTCATATCCCTTTTGCCTATCACCTGTCCAGCTCTTGTCTCCATCCCTCCTCCTCCTGTCTTCTCCTATTATTTTGGATCTCCCCCTCTCCCTCCAACTTCAAATCCCTTACTCACTCTTCTTTCAGTTAGTCCTGACGAAGGGTCTTGGCCTGAAACGTCGACTGCACCTCTTCCTAGAGATGCTGCCTGGCCTGCTGCGTTCACCAGCAACTTTTATGTGTGTTGCTTGAATTTCCAGCATCTGCAGAATTCCTGTTGAAGTCATGTTGCAGTTGTCTAAAACTTTGTTTCAATAGGTACATTTAAGGTCAGAGAAATGCATACAATATACATCCTGAAATTCTTTTTTCTTCGTAAACACCCACGAAAACAGAGGAGTGCCCCAAAGAATGGCTGACAGTTAAATGTTAGAATCTCAAAGCCCCCCCGCTCCCCCCTCCCACGCTTAAGCAGCAGCAAAGCAATGACCCCACCCCCGCCAGCAAAAAGCATCTGCACCCTCCACCAAGAACTCAAGTGTGTAGCAAAGCATCAATAAAGACACAGACTTGTAATACCCCAAAGACTACTCGTTTACCCGGTAATTGGACATACCACAGGCTCCCTCTCTCCCTAATAAGGAGAAAAGAGGTGTTCCTGTTTCACATCTCTTTAACGTTAAAGCTACATTGGAGTATTTTGTGCAGGTCTGACCACTGTTTAACAGGAAAGATGTGAGGACTTTGGAAAGTGTGCAGAAGAGGTTCACTAGGGTGTTACTTGGATTAGAGAAGATTAGCTATAAGGAGAGGTTGGACAAATTTGTATTGTTTTCTCTGGATTGTTGGAATCTGAAGGTCAACCTGATTGAAGTACTGTATATATGAAATTATGAGAGTCATAGATAGGCTAGTGTAAATATGATAGGACAGATAGTGTAAATAGGGTAGGGTAGATAGAATCAAACACAAGACAGCATAGATTTAAGGTGAGGAATAGGAAGTTTAGAAGAGAGTGCAAGGCATGCTTTTTACACAGAGAATGCTTGGTGCCAGTAACCAGCTGCCAATGGAGGTGGTGAAAGCAGATATAATAGTAGCATTTACGAGGCATTTAAATAGGCACTTAAACAGGCAGCAGAGGGATATAGACTCTTGTACAAGCAGAAGTCATTAGTTTAAATTAGGGTCATGGTTGGCACAGATTTCGAAGGCTGAAGGGACAGTTTCTGCACTGTATTCTTCCATGTTCTATGCTCTGTAACTACAGTCCTCCGGTTCTGTACAAACACGACCTTTCTATAGCATGGGGATCATACTGTACACAATACCTCCAGTGAGGTCTAACTAGTGTTTTGTAAAGTTGTAACAGGATGTCCCAATTCTTACAGAGTTACAAAGTCATACAGCACAGAAGTCGAGCCTTCAGTCTAATTCATCCATACTGACTAACATGCCTACCTTGAGGTAATCCCATTTGCCTACATTTAGCCCGTATCCCTCTAAACTTTCCCTCTCCATGTCCTGTCTAAATGTGTTTCAAACATTGTAATTATAACCTCCCTCTGGCAGCTTGTTCCACTTACCCATCACCCTCTCCCTTCTTCCCTTGAGGTCCCCTCAGATTTCCTTGAAATCTTTCTCCCCTCCTTAAACCTACGTCCTTTAGTCTTAAACTCTGTCACACTGGGGAAAAGACTGTAACCGTTCATCTTATCTCAGTCAGTCAGTCAGTCAGTGCTGTCCCGATCTGGGGTTGGCGGCTATGTACCTCCATCTTCTTCAATCTTGCGACAACACCGAGTACAGGCCTCTCCTCCAGGTTGTTCTCGCTGGCCGCCTTGGCACCGCCCACCGCTGCCCTGCCGAACTCGAGCCCGAGGCCGTGTCGGCCTCCAGCCACGGCCGCTTCTTCGAGCTCGGCCCTTCCTTAGGCGGAGGCCCCGGGCAGGTCCAGGCACACGGTGCAGCGCCCAAGTTCATCATGTCTCTTCTAACTGGGTGCATAACATACGATTCGTAGATACGTGGTGAGGCTTTAATCTCTTCCACGGAAGATGGCCATTTGCTCACAAGGAGCTCATCCACCCTTTGTCAGGTCTTGTTGTTTTTAGTCCTGGTGGGTGTCCGTCCTCACACCCTCCTCACCAGACTAATTCCGGAGGGGGAGCCGGCCAACTTGCCAACTACTTGACCACGGCCCCCGGCCGAGCGCCGTGCGCCCGCCCCCCCGCCGAATCTCTCCGAGCGTCCGGTGCCCGACCGAAAACCATGGTCGAGTGGCCGGCGACCAAACCGGAAACCACTGAGAGCTGGATCCCAAAACAGAGGAAGGACTCCAGGTCTTCATTGTGGTTCATTGCTGTCAGAGGGAGTGTAAAAGTGGGGTAGGTTGTAGAGGATGTTTGTTGTAAGGATGCTCAGTGTAAGTCCAATCCATGCATATGTTCTGTTGTTGATGACGTGCTTGACCTCCAAGACTGCAACTTTGCATTCAGCCTGGGGTTGAGGGTGGAATGACCCTGGTCCTAAAGTGTAGGAGATATTGATTGGTCAGTTTCCTCTGAGTCCTGTAGCTCCTCTACAATGGGAATCTCTTTGGAAGTGAGGCATGCCATTGAGGACGTGTTAGGATCGTGAAACAGCCTTTTATGACACTGCACTGAGATTACATCCGTTTCAAACCCATTGCTTTAGATCGCAGCTTGCATCCCATCATAGGTCACATGGAAGGTGGAATTCTGGCACAGTCAGAATTGAGAAGGATGCCCCATCCCAAGGTCTATCTTGCGACTATCTCTTCACACCTGGTCCTAGACCTTGAACTTCCCTCTGCCCATTTTCAGAAGCTGATTCACACACATAAGAAAATCTGCAGATGCTGGAAATCCAAAGCAACGGACTCAAAATGCTGGAGGAACTCAGCAGGTCAGGCAGCGTCTATGGAAAAGAGTAAACGGTCGACATTCGGAGCCAAGACCAAAATGTCGACTTTCTTTCCTGTCCTGATGAAGGATTCTGAACTGAAACATCGACTGTTTAGTCTTTTCCATCGCTGCTGCCTAGTCTGCTGAGCTCCTCCAACATTTTGTGTGTGTTGCTTCGGTAGCTAATTGTTATCTTTGTTGAAGTAATCAAGCCATCTGAGATAGTTGCCCAGGGAATCGGATCCATCACACTAGTCCTCTGACATCAGATATAATCAAGCACAGTGGCTGGCTCTGTTCCGTGTTCCTCATGCTGCCGATGTCTGTCTATATATGAACAGAATCCACACTCCAACTTACGGAATCGCAATCTGAAGATATCTCTGCCAATGAGGTCCCTAGGGCATGCAGCAAGTACACCGCTTTGTAGATACCAAAAGCAGACTTGACACCTTTCTGGAAGATAATCACGATAACAACTGGGAATTTAGGGTGTTCTGCTGGCTCTGTATCTCAGAGAGCCAGAGGATCATGAGATGCTCACATGCCAGGAGAGTGCAATACTGACAGCAGAGTTCACTTCTGGTGACAGTCCTCTTCCAATATGTCCTTCCAGATGAAGACGTAGCCACCACCATATATCCTCTGAGTTACATAACACCTCATCATTCAGGGTGCGTCTGAGTTCCCAGCTTGAGTTAGTGGAGGGATATTCAGGTCTGTCAGTGTTGGGGCTGTTCACAAGGATTTTGACACTCTAGGCCCAGGTGTTCAATTTCAGGAGTGGAAGGTGCAGATGCTTGCTTCTTTTAACGTGGGAGATACCACCTGGGACTGACAGACGAAGATCTTCATCTCATGGAAATACAAATAGGCCTTTCACCCCCCCACTTGTGTCTATGCTGACCATCAACCACCAATTTATGCTCATTGACTCTCATTACATTCCCAACATCTCCCCTTCCAGTTCTAGCACTCATCTATGCACCAGGGGCAACTCACAACAACCAATGAACCCAACACCCTCCACATCTTTGGATGTGAGGGGAAAGCAGAGCAACTAGAAAAAAATTCACATGATCACCACCGGACTAAACATGGGCAGCACCAGAGGTCAGGACTGAACATGGATCTCTGAGGCAGTTCCTCTATCAACTCTGGTTTCAACTTTGAAATCTCTTACTATCTCTTCTTTCAGTTAGTCCTGACGAAGGGTCTCGGCCCAAAACGTTGACTGTACCTCTTCCTATAGATGCTGCCTGGCCTGCTGCATTCCATCAGCATTTTGCGTGTGTTGCTTGAATTTCCAGCATCTGCAGATTTCCTTGTGTTTGCCTCTATCAACTCTGTTGCCTGGAAGTGATATCTGACACCTCCTCTCCCAAACTCCAATTTCAGGTTTGAAGGTTCTGTAAGCTGGAACTGAACTCCCTGCCAGAGAAGATAGTTTCTTTCTATCTATCCTATCAACTTTAATCACCTTTAACAGCTCAATTAGATTACACCTTAACCTCCCACACTCAAGGGAATACAAGGCTTGTCTGTGGAGCCTGTCCTTCTACGTTAATTCTTCTGTAAATCTTTCTCTGCGTCTCGTCTGTCTGCTGCTTGCTTATTTAAGTTTCACCAGTCAGCAGCACAACCTGACACTTTTGATGTTGAGATCATTCTGACTCAATCTTCAACCTCCGCTAACAAGTTGCTGAAGCCACAATTCGTACATTGCTCAACACACCACAAAATGCTGGAGGAGCTTAGCAAGTCAGGTAGAATCTGTGGAGGGGAATATGGGTTGAGATTCTTTATCAGGTCTGGAAAAAAAGGATGAAGAAGCAAGAATAAGGATCCATGTTGGGGTTACTGGAAGGGAGAGGTGGCTGGTGATTGGTGAGACCAAATGAGAGGGAAGCTGGGTGGGTGAGGGAGGAGTGATGAAGAAGTTGGGAGGTGATAGGTGGAAGAGGTACAGGGCTGAAAAAGAAGCAATCTGATAAGAGGACAGGCAGGAACTGATAAGGGATAGTCAACATGGCTTTGTGCATAATAGGTCACGTCTAACAAATCCTATAGAGCATTTCAAGGAAGCTACCAGGAAAGTTGATGAAGGCGAGGCAGTCCATATTGTCCATATGGACTTTAGCAAGGCTTTTGACAAGGTCCTACATGGGAGGTTGGTTAAGAAGGATCAGTCACTCGGCATTCAAGATGAGACAATAAATTAGATTAGACATTGGCTTCGCAGAGAAGCCAAAAAGAGTGATAGAAGATGGTTTTCTCTCTGACTAGAGGTCTGTGACTAGTGATGTGCCGCAGGGATCACTGCTGGATCCATTGTTGTTTGTCACCTATATCAATGATCTGGATGACAATGTAGTTAACTGGATCAGCAAATTTGCAGATGACACGAAGATTGGGGGTGAAGTGGACAGTGAGGGAGATTATCAAAGGTTGCTGTGGGATCTGGACCAGCTCGAAGTATAAGCTGAAAAATAGCAGATGAAATTCAATGCAGACAAGTGTGAGATGTTGCACTTTGGAATGACCAACCAGGGTAGGTTTTACACGATGAGCAGTAGGGCACTATGGAGTGAGGAAGAACAGAGGGATCTGGCAATGTAGATCCAAAGTTCTTTGAATACGGTGTTGCAACTAGATAGGGTTGTAAAGAAGGCATTTGGCTTTTGACCTTCATAAATTAATGTATTGAGTACAGGAGTTGGGCTGTAATGTTGAATTTGTATAAAACATTGGTGAGCTCTAATTTGGAGTATTGTCTGCAGTTTTGGTCACCTACCTACAGGAAGGATGTAAATACATTGAAACAGCGAAGAGAAAGTTTACAAGGACGTTGCCAGGGCTTGAGGACCTGAGTTATAGGGAAAGGCTGAATAAGTTAGGACTTTATTCCCTAGAACGTAGAAGATCGATGGGAGATTTGATAGAGGTATAAAAAAAAATTAAGAGTGGTATAGGTAAAGTAAATGCAAGCAGGCTTTTTCCACTGAGGCTGGATGACACTACAACTAGAGGTCATGGGTTAAGGGTGAAAGGTGAAATGTTTAAGGGGAACATATGTGGAAACATTTTCACTCAGGTGGTGGTGAGAGGGTGGAATGGGCTACAAGTGCAAATGACGGATGTGGGTTCAATTTCAAAATTTAAGAGAAATTTGAATAGATACATGAATGGAAGCTGTATGGATGGTTGTGGTCTATGTGCAGGTCCATGAGACTAGGCAGATTTATTGTTCAGCACAGACTAGGTGGGCTGAAGGGCCCGTTTCTTTACTTTAGTGTGCCTTGACGCCATGACTCTAGGAGAGTGGACCATGGAAGAAATGGAAGGAGAAGGGAGGTGATGGGCAGGAAGGTAGAAGAGAAGTGTTGAGAAGGGATCCAGAATGGGCAATGTAGAAGGAGAGAGAAGGAGAAGGAGGAGGGGGAGGAATTACCAGAAGTTAGAGAAATCGACGTTCATGCCATCAGATTGGAGGTTACCCAGATGGAATATCCGGTGTTGCTCCTCCAACCTGAGTACGGTCACATCGTGGCAGTAAGACCAACGTGTCAGACTGGGAATGGGAAGTTGAAATGAGTGGCGACCAGGAAATCCTGCCTTTTATGTGGAAGGAGTGAAGGTGATAGACAAGGTGGTCTCCTCATCTACATCAGGTCTCACTAATGTAGAGAAGGCTGCAGCCGGAGCACCAAATACAGCAGATGACCCTGACAAAATGATCTGCTAAGGAAGTTTATGGGGTTGTTGCCAGGACTCAGAGGGCTAAGTTATGGAGAGAGGTAGAGCAAAATGGCACCTTATTCCTTGGAGCACAGGAGACAGGAGTGAACTATGAGCACCATCGATAGTGTGAATGCAGGCAATATTTTCCCCAGCATTGGAAATCGAGAACTAGGGGGCATGTGTTTAGAATGAGAAGGGAAGGTATCTGAGGGGCAAATTTTTTCATCCAGAAGGAAGTCGGTGTATGGAATAAGCTGCCAGAGGAGGTGATTGACGCAGGTGCATTAACAACATCTAAAAGGTACTTGGACAATCTATCACCAGTTCCAATTACAAAGATTGGAAAGGTTTAGAGGGACATGGGCAAAATGAGGCAAATGCAAATAGCTTGGATGGGCTTCACTTTTATGTTCTAATTGTGGTCTTTCTTGTAAACATTCCTCCAAGAGGACCACAAACTTGTCATGGTTTGGAGACTTATTTTCCTTCAAAGCCGAGAGAACTATGTTGGTTGGAGTCAGGACTTTATGCTTTGGCTTTTGGCAGGGTCACCCATGCCAAAAAGGTCAAAGGGTAGAGGCCAGACTAAGAATGGTCCACCGGTTTTCGAGGTTCAGCGATTCAGCTCAGGTCTAACAACCCTGACCGGTAAAAGAAAATTGTTACTGAAACAGCAAAGAAGAATCCTTCTGCATCTGAGTGTGACAGTATTCCTGAGTCTCCATTCATAACTGAGAGTAGTGAAAATCAAGAGGAAGTTACTGACATGATGAAGGAAGCCCAGAACATTACAAGACATGGAGGACCTTCATTGCTGCCCTAAATGCTAGAGGTGTAATGGGCATTAAGAAAGTTGTAAACATTGTATATAATTTGCTTTTCTTGTGAATGCTGATTATTGATGCTATGTACCTGTGATGCTGTTG
This sequence comes from Mobula birostris, assembly GCF_030028105.1. Taxonomy (NCBI): domain Eukaryota; kingdom Metazoa; phylum Chordata; class Chondrichthyes; order Myliobatiformes; family Myliobatidae; genus Mobula; species Mobula birostris. The sequence continues at coordinate 12,751,776 of NC_092401.1, forward strand.
TAAGATTTTCATAGCATTTGTGAATACATACAACAATAAGCTTGACTTTGACATCTTGATTGGCATGGATAAGTTGGGATGAATGGCCTGCTTCCATCTTATGTCATTCTATGACAAGGACAGCAGAAGCATGGGAACACCGCCCCCTTCAGTCTCCCATCTGAATTGCACCCCTTCCAATCTGAAAATCTATCACCAGTCCTTCATCACCACTGAGTCCAAATCCTGGAGCTCCCTCCCCAGCAGCACTTTCACCAGACAGACTGCAGTGGTTTAAGAAGGTGCCTCATCATCACCTTCACAAGGGTAATTAGGGATGACTAATAAAGGCTGACTACTCCAGCAAAAACATAATTAAATGCAATCAAATTTCATCGGCTGAGGCCAAAGCAGGGATCTACACATCACCCAAAATGTTTCCAATGTTTGACATAGCTTCATGCATACCCTCCTTTTTCTCAATTATTAACTAATTATGCAATCAGAAACAATGCTGCAGAAGGCAGTAAAAAAAATAGAACACACTAGTCCAACAAACAATCTGCTGGAAGAACTCAGCAGGTCAGGCAGCAACTGTAGGAGGCAACAAACTTTTGATATTTCAGGCCACACTCTTGCTGAATTCTTGCTTGTGCGAGGACTTTGGGGTTCTGATGTTTCTATCATTCATTCTGTGTGGTTTCTTGTTTCATACATGTCTGTGAAGAGTAAGAAATTCAGGTTGTACACTGTATACATTTTCTGATAATAAATTGAAGCATTTGAACCTGCTGAGATCATCCAGAAGATTGTTGTTCTGGTTTCCAGTATCTGCCGTCTCTGGTCCACCATATTTAAGTAGCATTTAGAAAGGCACCTGGGTGGAAATATAGGAACTCAACTCAGGCCAATGGGATTAGCGTAGATGGGAAAATCAGTTGGCACTGTAGGCTGGAGGACCCATTTCTTCGCTATATGACTGCATGACTCTAGTTCTGGATGTAATTACAAGTATCCAATAATTTACCTCAACCTGCAGCCCAGCGAGTGATTAGGAGGCTTCAGGCATTAGAAACAGCTTCCTGAGAATTCAAATATATTGGATCATAGCATTTCGCCGTGTCACCAGTGAATCTATTAAGCCCAGTATGTTGCAAACCTCATTAAAGGACATTTATATCCACTGTAGACCCAAGGACCATTAGTGATGGAGAAATATAATTCACCCAGACACTCTGCAAAGGATCAAGCTACAACGATGATGGGTCTAATTCCTCAGTGCTCATCAAGTGGGAAATCATTGAATCAAGGCAAGAGCTGATAGTTAAATGTTTGGAAGAGCATAACTGAGAAATAATATCTGTTGCTATTAACAGTGTGAATCCTCAAAGCACATTTATACTGTTGGGCACATCTAAGGCTCTGCTTTATTTCTACTCCAGTTTGGGGGCTTTGAGTCTTTATTAGTGTTTAATAAAATCAGGTATTTCCAGTTATTGGAGTAAACTCAAGAGCCACATCAGTTTCTGGTCTGCCAAAGCTCGATTAAATTAAAATCAGTGATAATAATTGCAAACTGGCTCAGGTTTTTTTGCCTTCATTATCTCCTGAATAAAAATATTTCCTTTCCTGCATTGACAAACATCTTTTAATTTGTGCCCTTGCAACACTGCTTCCCCACCCTACTCCCTCTGCTTTAGCACCTAGATTCTTTTCACCCAATCTCCCCACTCACTGGCACACCCCACTAATGAAGGAATTGGTCAGCATCTGTGTCTGAATTTTGAAAGCAGCATGTAGCACTCCTAAGCAAAGTGAATGAAAATGTAAACTCTGCCTGGGTGACATTTATTGCTTGTGGGGTGTTCTATTCGTGACAACATTTTTAAAAACAATTTTGCAGGTTTGCCTTCAGGGATGTTTTTATTTATTCCTGGTGGAGGTTGTCCGTCGTGTCTGATGATGACAGGAAACCTGTGGGGGAGAGTTTTTAAAACGGAAAAGTCATTGCACTGAGGCAGTTCCACTCTCTCGACTTCATGAGTCTGGGTCTAGTGGTACAATCAAGCATCACACACGGGGATTTTCCTTGACTGCAGTGGATGGGCGTGACGCATTCTGAGTCTTGTCATGCCCTTGGCTCCCTATGGAGCATTGAAGTACCACCTTCCCAGCCACCTGATCTTACTGTTGATCTCATCTGTCCAGTCTGCCGGAGTTGACTTTGCATGCTGGGACAGGCATGTCCCTATCTCACCAGGGTATGAGGTTGCTGGGTACTGTTACCTGGTTTAGCCTGCCTGTTGAACCAGTGTACCTGCGTATAACCGCTATTGCATGCAAGCAGTTGCGCGGAGCCACAAATGAGAGCTGAGAGTTTGATAGGGAGTAAAGGTGAGTGAGCTGCCTCTTCATGGACGCCCCTTATTTATTTCTACAGGTTAAAAATTCAAGCCCAACATATCTCCTACTTTGCATCAGATCCAGCTTAGCCTTAATTCAATGGAGCCCAGACCAATGACACCTTAATTTTAAAGGTGGCATTCTTGATTTGATCTTGGTTTCAAATTCCTCTACAATTTCATCCCTTTCTGTAATCTCTTCCAAGTCAGAAACTTCCAGAATAACAGTACTTTTCTAATTATGACCCTTGATTGCTCCTTTGGTGTTTGATAGGTTGTATCTCTTGACTTGCCAGGAAGCTCCACATTCCCCATTCCACATCTGCGGGTTCTGAGGTGACTGAAGAGGCTGATGTGGCAACTGTGGTCTCTTCCACAGATGGAGCAGGAAGCATTTGCTAGGACTGGTGGGTGTGTGGTTTGGGAGATGGCACAGTATATTACTTTCACCATTTGTGCTGAACTTTTGTGTACTCTGAAGGAGATGCAGGGTTCTTAGCACAAACCCAGAGGTTCCTTACCCATTTGGACCAATCGCAGATAATGGATTCCATCCAGTCCGTGTGGACCCCCAAAGAGGCTTAAAAAACTTCTGTCGTCTCAATAATCTCTTACCTTGACTGAGCTGCCAACTTCAGTTTAGGGAGTCTGGCAATGGTCATGAAAGCAATGGAGGCAGAATGTAATTAGTGATTTGTTGTTGAAAACATTAAGCCGGTGGGGGGGGGAGACACTTGTGATGGTTGACATATCCTGCTAGTGAATTTGGAAGATATTGCAGAGATGGTGTTGGTGCAACCTCCACAGTGATAATAAGCCCATTGTTGAGAACAGAGTTTAAAAGGGAGACAAATTAACATTTTGTGAAAGGGCTATGTTGAGGTCCAAGTGCACAGACGTTCATAAGTAAGACTTTGACAAGGAAGCTGAGTGGTAGCAAGTCAAGATAAGGACTTACTTTGAATCCTGTACTAATGTCGGAGGTAGAAATGGTATTCGGTGGAGTGCCTCCACAGGAGGAATCTGCTATGTTGGATAGGCTACACTGCATTTACTGTAATGCAGGAAGTCTTCCGGGTACAGCAGATGAACTCAGAGCCTGGGTGGGTACATGGCATTTATGGACATATGGTTGAGGGATGGGCAAGCCTCACAGCTCAGTGTTCTGGGGTATCGATGTGACAGAGGTGGAGGCAAGACAGGAGGAGGAGTTGGACTACTGTTCAGGGAAAATGACACAGCAGTACATAAAGATATTCTGGGAGCAACATCTGGGGAAGGCATAGGGGTAGAAATTAGAAATAAGAAAGGGGTGATCACTTTGATGGGGTTTTATTACAATAGTCAGTGGAAATAGGAGAGGCAAATGTGCAGGGAACTCTCAGATAGGTGTAGGAACACAGGGTTGCAATAGCAGATGACTTCAACTTCCCAAATATTGATTAGGAGTGCCTTAGAGCTAAGGAAGTAGACGGGGTGAAATCTGCTAAGTGCATCAGGGAAAACTTTCTGTAGCGATATGTAGATGGCGCTATAGAGAGGGGCTCCACTCAATTTCCTCCAGAAATGAGGCCGGGTGAGTGGACGATGTGTCAGTGGGGGAGCACTTACATTTAAGTGACCATGGTTATAATAATTTCAAATTTAGTTAAAGGATCACTGCTGTCTAGTAGAGTCAGGGCTTTGTGCTTGCACTTTGACCCAGATCAGCAAACACTTCTTTCCCTCATTTGGCCGAAGGTGCACTGAAGACAATTATGCCTGCCTTCACTGAGTGTTGGCTCTCCCCATGTAAGATGAGGTCCATCCTTTTGATTGTTTTGTACTCTAGAAGAGAATTTCAATCATCCCAAACTTGCTGGTTGAGCCTGGGTGTATACACTTTCAGAAGGGAAGCTTCTAGCTGTTTTCATTCACTATTTTGCTCATTATATTTCTTCCTGATGTAGAAGGCCGTCAATCCCTCTGAGCTCTCAATATTATTCCGTTCCTCCACTTATTTCTGTAAGCTACTCTGTCCCACTTGTCTATCAAACTCAACCCCGATTCTCCCATCACTCTGCTATGCCATCAATTAACTGACCAATCCATAGGTCAGTCCTCCGAGAGGAACACCAGCTTGTCATGGTTTGGATGCTTGCATGCCTCAATCACCTGGAGACCTATACTGGCTGGAATCTGGGCCTTGTGCTTTGGCTCTTGGTAGGGTCACCCATGCCAAACAGGTCAAAGGGTAGAGGACAGACTAAGAATGGTGCACCGGTCCTCCAGGTTCGGGAGTTCAGCTCAGGGCTAACACGCCTGACTGGTCAAACAGATCTGTTACAATGAAGGCTCCTTCCACATCTGAGTGCAACGGTATTCCTGAGTCTCTACCCGGGACTTGCATGACTGACAGTAGTGAAAACTGAGAGGAAGCTACTGACATGGTGAAGGAAGCCAGAGATGGAGGACCTTCATCGCAGCCCTAAACGTCAGCGGCATAATCGGCAGTAACACACACCAGATGGACCATGTCAAAGGTAAGGACTAAATCTGGGTCACGGGGACCATGAGGCAGCAGATCTATCAGCTGTGCCAACATCCACCCATGCTACACAAAAAAAAATGAGCCTTACACGTAATGTCCACAGGACAACGATCCTCTCCCAACCTGACCCTGCTGTACAACACTGTTCTCCAATAATAGGAGACAATGCATTGAGTCATCTCTTCCATGTCCTAAAGTTGGACAGTGGGAACGTTGTGGACCATGAACTTTCTGGGTGTTTGATTGCCTCATCTCTATCCTTCTTTCCTTCCTTTAAGCCTCTTCTCAAATCAGGGAATTATTCATCCTTTTTAGTCTCTTCTTGTGTGATTCAGGCTCAAATTTTATTCGCTGTGGAATCTGGCTTGGTTGGCCCTCCTGTATCCAGACCATGCCATCAAGTCTGAAGGCCCACAGCACCTGCTTCAAGAGCAGCTACTTCCCTTCAAGCATACAGTTGCCACAATGAGGCCACCCTCAGGCTGGAGAAGCAGTACCTCATCTTCTTTCTGGGTAGCCTCCAACTTGATGGCACGTACGTCAATTTTTCAAATTTTTGTTAAGTTCTCTCCGCTCCCCCTTCGCTCTTTTCCCATCCCTCATTCTGGCTCCCCTCTCCTCCTCACCTGCCTATCACCTTCCTCCGGTGCCCATCCTCCTTCCCTTTCTTCCATGGTCCACACTCCTCTCCTATCATCTTCCTTCTTCTTCAGCCCTTTACCTTTCCCACCCATCACCTGCCAGCTTCCTACTTAATCATAGTCATAGTCATTCTTTATTGATCCCGGGGGAAATTGGTTTTCGTTACAGTTGCACCACAAATAATTAAATAGTAATAAAACCATAAATAGTTAAATAGTAATATGTAAATTATGCCAGGAAATAAGTCCAGGACCAGCCTATTGGCTCAGGGTCTGACCCTCCAAGGGAGGAGTTGTAAAGTTTGATGGCCACAGGCAGGAATGACTTCCTATGACGCTCTGTGTTGCATCTCGGTGGAATGAGTCTCTAACTGAATGTACTCCTGTGCCCAACAAATACATTATGTAGTGGATGGGAGACATTGTCCAAGATGGCATGCAACTTAGACAGCATCCTCTTTTCAGACACCACCGTGAGAGAGTCCAGTTCCATCCCCACAACATCACTGGCCTTACCCATGAGTTTGTTGATTCTGTTGGTGTCTGCTACCCTCAGCCTGCTGCCCCAGCACACCACAGCAAACATGATAGCACTGGCCACCACAGACTCGTAGAACATCCTCAGCATCATCCGGCAGATGTTAAAGGACCTCAGTCTCCTCAGGAAATAGAGACGGCTCTGACCTTTCTTGTAGACAGCCTCAGTGTTCTTTGACCAGCCCAGTTTATTGTCAATTCGTATCCCCAGGTATTTGTAATCCTCTACCATGTCCACACTGACCCCCTGGATGGAAACAGGGGATCTTCCCCATCACCTGGCTTCACCTATCACCTTCCAGCTTGTACTCCTTCCCCCTCCCCCCACCTTCATATTCTGATTTCCTCCCCCTTCATTTCCAATGACGAAGGGTCTCAGCCAAAACATCAATTGCTTAAACCCCACAATAGATGCTGTGCTCCCTGACCTGCTGAATTCCTCCTGCATTATGTGTGTGTTGCTCTGGATTTCCAGCATCTGCAGAGTCTCTTGTATTTAGTTTTTAAACCAAACAATAAAACTCTCATCACTACAGTTAAGCAAAACTATGATCATTTTGCCCTGCAATAGGCATTTTCCTCTGTGTTCTTTCCTGTAAAAAATTCTGTTCATTTTTCTTGTGAATGCTGCTTATATAATGTGATGTACCTGTGATGCTTCTGTCAGTCTGTCACTTCACCTGTGCATCCATGTAATTGTGCCCATGACAATAAACTTGACTTTGAACCTTGAACTTTGCAAAGACCCTTTCTAGTGTTATAATGCACCATTTCCACTTTATTATGCTATCCTCCTCTCCACTACTTCAACAAGTTCTGATATTATAACTTCCAAAATAAAACAGCACACTGAGGAATATCCTCTGAACTCATTAATCATTCAGATATTGCTGTTGCCAATGTGATAATGACCAGATAATCTATTTCAGGTGTTGGCTGTGGATGAAACAATGGGCAGAAAACCAGGGAGAACGGACTGCCTCTTCAAATTGCCACAGTAAGATCTTCAACATCACCTACGAGGTCAGGTGGGCGCTTGGTTTAATATTTCATTTAAAAAGCAGTGCTTCAATCCCGCCCTCAAATCCTGTCTGAATTTTGTGCTCACAAGCTTCTAATTCAGAGGCATGTCTGCCATGGAATCATAGGAGGCACCTAAAAAATATCTAATTTAGGGGAAGTTGATGCTGAATAAGTAACATGATTGATGTGGAAATAGAGAAGCAGCAGATTAAATCTCAAACCAGCAGAGAAATAGACCGCCAGCAGGGTCATTGTGTACCAAACACACACATCAAAGTTGCTGGTGAACGCAGCAGGTCCAGGCAGCACCTCCAGGAAGAGGTACAGTCGATGTTTTGGGCCGAGACCCTTCATCAGGACTAACTGAAGGAAGAGCTAGTAAGAGATCTGAAAGTGGGAGGGGGAGATCCGAAATGATAGGAGAAGACAGGAGGGGGAGGGATGATTGATGTTGATTGGAAAGAAAAGGGGGAGGGGGAGAAAAAACCCAGAGGATGGGCAAGGGGTATAGTGAGAGGAACAGAGGGAGAAAAAGGAAAGAGAGAAAAAGAGTGTGTGTATATAAATAAATAACAGATGGGGTACGGGGGGGAGGTGGGGCATTAGTGGAAGTTTGAGAAGTCAATGTTCATGCCATCAGGTTGGAGGCTACTCAGACGGAATATAGGGTGTTATTCCTCCAACCTGAGAGTGGCTTCATCTTTACAGTAGAGGAGGCCGTGGATAGACATGTCAGAATGGGAATGGGATGTGGAATTAAAATGTGTGACCACTGGGAGATCCTGCTTTCTCTGGCGGACAGAGAAAGCAGGATTATGTACCTTTTTTTGTGCGATCACTCGAGTCGAGTGTGCTGTTCTCTTAAAGGGTTGGAGAGTGCCTGTGTATGACTTTGTTTGATGTAGGAAGGTTGATACGTGGGCAGACTCCACACAGACTCTGACAGATTGGTGTTAGGGTCCAGTGGCATGGAGTACCAGGCCTTCCTCCGCCTTCACTGACGTTGTGGTCTTAGCTCCCACCATTGAGGTCTTGGTTGGATTGCTTCATTGGTTGGGTGGCTGGTTACTAATTTTGTTTGCTATTTTTACACTATTTTGATCAGGGCGGACTGGCTTTGCTGTCTGCAGTCAATGAACGACACAGCAGTAAATTGAACTGAACTGAACTAAACTTTCCCAGACTGTTTCAAGGACTCTGTGGTTTGATGCTTAATATCTGTGCGTTATTTGCTTGTTTTTACCATTTGTTTTACTTGTTTTTTTTTGCACATTAGGAGTATGATGTTTTCCTTGAACGGATTCTATGGTGTTTCTTCGTTTTGATTACTGCATTCATACTTAGATAATAAATGTACTTTGAATGGTGAGTCACTTTCCAGAACCTCCCCCTTGACCTTACCCACCATGCGTGACCCTACCAGGAGCTAAGCCCCGGATAGCATTAACTTTGGGATCTCAGAAACTCACAAGCCTCTCCATCAGGACGAGGTGACAATCCACGAGAAGCATTGTGTACCAGCAGGGTAACAGAGAACCAACAGAGAAATAAGGAACCAGTGAGTATTAGGGAACCAGCAAAGTAATAAAAAAGCAGCAGGGTAATGAGCGGAGAAGAGAACCAACAGGATATAAGATGTTTAAGAGCCTCTCAGCTTGGTTCACAGTTCCATCCATCATCAGCCTCCAGCCCACACTGACTGCTTAAGAAGTTATCAAGAACATTAGCACAGAAAAAAAACAACAGCACTTTATAATAAGATCATGACTGATCTTTCACCTAAAGTACCACCTATTTGCATTAACCCCATATCCCTCGATTCCTCTAATGTCCGAAAAATCAATCAATTGCCAGCGACAGAAGTTAAATCCAGCAAGTGAACAATAAGTTAACAATATAATAATGTTAAATCTACCAGCAATAAATAGCAACTTAACAGACAATGTAAAGCCAGCAGTATGTTAGTGTGGTGGAAGGCAGTTATCTGATAGACTTTCAGTGGGACAGCAGCAAACCAAGCAAGCTTTCTGAATTATTGGTCTCCTGTATGTTACTCCCGCAGTGAATATAACAAGAGCATGCTTGGTCTGTCAACAGTATCCCACATGGGGCTGAGATGTGAGAAAATTAATGCCAATTCTCTTTCTTGAGTCTATAATCCTTGGAGTTTAGATGGATGAGGGATGACGATATTCACAGATAGAAGTTCCTAAGGAGGCCTGACACTGTAACTGATGGGATGTTTTCACTTGTGGGAGAATCACAGATGAGGGGACACAAGTACACAATAATAATATCATGCAAATAATACCCTCTAACCCAATCTCTTCTCCTCACATTCCCAACACCTCCTTCAGAATCAGAATCACATTTAATATCACTGGCATATCAACATTACATTACAGCAGTACATTACAAATATATAATGATAAAAACTATACATTACAATAAGTACATATAAAGAAATAAATAAGTAATGCATATTCTGAACTGAACTGAAATATGCCTCTTAATTTTGTGTTTTACATTCTGTGTTTTCGCTCTTTCTTTTGGTTGAAGTTTGCACGTTTTTTTGCGTATGGTGTGAAGGAGTTAGATGTTTTACTTTGAACAAGTTGGTTCCATGGTTCTCTGTTTTGTTGCTGTCTGCGAGGAAGACGAATTTCAGGGTTGTATGCTGTACACATACTTTGATAATAAATGTACTTTGAATCTTTGAAAAAGAGAGGGAAAAATACTGAGGTAGTGTTCATGAGTTCATTGTCCATTCAGAAATCTGATGGTGTAGGGGAAGAAGCTGTTCCAGAAACGTTGGGTCTCCTGTCCCTCCTTGTTAATGACAGCAATGAGAAGAGGGCATGTCCTGGGTGATGGGCTTCTTTGACAATGGATGGTGCCTTTTTGAGTCATCACCTTTTGAAGCTGTCCTGGATGTTGGGGATGCTAATGCCCGTGATGGAACTGGCTGAGTTTTCAACTCCCTTCAGCTTTTTCCAATCCTGTGCAGTGGCCCCTCCATACCAGATAGTGATGTTCCATTGTCCCCTATTAATAGACACCTTCTTCTTTATCCTTTTACCTTTTCCATCAATCCCTTCCCAGCTTCTTACTTCTTCCCCTCCCCCACTGACTTTGCTCCTCACCAGCTCTGACCTATCACCTTGTAGTCCTCCTCCCCCTGCACCTGCTTCTTATTCTGGCTTCTGGTCCCTTCCTTTACACTCCTGAAGAAGGGTGTCGGCCCAAAACATCAGCTGTTTATTGCCCTCCACTGGCGCTGCCTGACTTGCTGAGTTCCTTCAGAATTTTTGTGTTCTGCTCTAGATTTCCAGCCTCTGCAGAATCTCTGGTGCTTGCACAATAAGGGACCAGTCATTTAAAACCGAGGTACAGAGAAACTGTTTCTGTCAGAAGCTCCGAATTCTCTGTCCCAAAGGGTGGTAGTTACCAGATCATTAGATATATTTAAGGCAGGAATGGGTAAGTATTCAAAAATTCAAGGGGTTGAGATCGCTGAAGAACTGCAACAGGAGAGGCCATAAAAGATCAATCATGGTCATATTGAATACTGGGGAAAACCTGATGTCCTACATGTATTTTAGCTTCTTTGTATACTCATACTGACTACTCTACTAAGACCTGCAATAAATGGCCACTCAGGAAATCAGCTTGTGGTTCCAGGACCACCCTTGTTATAATGCATGAACTGGCTGCTTCCTAACCATGCCAGTGTAATGAGTTTGCTATATATAAATCTCTGTGTTCCTTTGTCTTGGTGCCATTAATATACTTTGATATATTTTAAGAGAAGCCAGAGGAGACTAAAGTGGAAAGTACTGCCCCCAAAACTTGTGTGTAAATGCACCAAGTAAGTGTACTGCAAATATTTGTTCCCTGAAAGTAAGCATGCAAGTATAGCAGTCTGTGAAGAAAGCTAATGGCATGCTGGCCTTCATAACAAGGGGAATTGAGTATAAGAGCAAAGAGGTCCTTCTGAAGCTGTACAGGGCCCTGGTAAGACCACATCTGGAATACTATGTGCAGTTTTGGTCTCCAAATTTGAGGAAGGACATTCTTGCTGTTGAGGGAGTGCAGCGTAGGTTCACAAGGTTAATTCCCGGGATGGCAGGACTGTCATATGTCAAAAGATTGGAGCGACTAGGCTTGTATACTCTGGAATTTAGAAGGCTGAGAGGGGATCTTATTGAAACATATAAGATTATTAAGGGATTGGACACGCTGGAGGCAGGAAGCATGTTCCAGCTGATGGGTAGGTCCAGAACCAGAGGCCACAGTTTAAGAATAAGGGGTAGGCCATTTAGAACGGTGTTGAGGAAAAACTTTTTCACCCAGAGAGTGGTGGATGTATGGAATGCTCTGCCCCAGAAGGCTGTGGAGGCCAAGTCTCTGGATGCTTTCAAGAAAGAGATAGACAGAGCTCTTAAAGATAGCGGAATCAAAGGTTATGGGGATAAGGCAGGAATTGGATACATTGTAGATGATCAGCCATGATCACAGTGAATGGCGGTGCTGGCTTGAAGGGCTGAATGGCCTACTCCTGCACCTATTGTCTATTGTCTTTGCTGAATCAGCTGCTTACAGCCACATTAATGGGTAAGAAAGAGCTCTACCAGTTATCTTGCATATGAAATTGGAAAATGGTACTGCACGGTGGCAGGGGGATTGAACCCCGTCAGGTTATGTTTCAAATAGCCCACTTCACTATGCAGTTCTTTTTGGTATCCATGGCCCTCCATCTGCTCTCATCTGTCTCTTAACCCAGATGTGGGAAAGCCTATCAACACTGCCCGAGCTAAACCCAGCACGTGGAGACATAGAGACAGAGGGGTCAGGGAATACAGGTCCATTGTTCCTTGAAAGTGGCATCACGGGTAAATAAGGTCGTAATGAGAGATTTTTGCACATTGGCCTTCAGAAATCAGGATACTGAGTACAGGAGTTGGGATGTTATGCTGAAGTTGTATAAGACATTGGTGAGGCCAAATTAGAGAATTGTGTGCGGTTCTGGTCACCTATCCACAGGAAAGATATCAATAAGCTTGACAGAGAGTAGAAAAGGTTTACACGGATGTTGCTGGGACTTGAGGACCTGACTTACAGATATAGGTTAAATAGATCAGGACTTTATTCCTTGGAGCTCAGGAGAGTGCGAGGAGATCTTATAGAGCTATACAGAATTATGAGGGGTATAGAGAGGGTGAATTAATGGAGGTATTTTCCCCTCATTGGGTGAGACTAGAATTAGAGGTCACAGGTTTATGGTGAAAGGTGAAGTATTTAAAGGGAACCTCTTCACTCAATGGGCATTGTGAGTATGGAATGAGCTGCCGATGGAAGTGATAGATGAGTGTTCAATTGTAACATTTAAGAGAAGTTTGCATAGATGGGAAAGGCATAGATGGCCACGGTCCAGGTGCAGCTAGATGGGACTGGACAGAAAACTGGGCCAATGGACTAAATGGGCTGATGGGCCTGTTTCTGTCCTGTGGTGCTTTGACTCTATGACATAGAGGCCCTTCAGTCTTTCAGCTCTGTGCTGACCATCTTGCATTGATCATACATTAATCCCATTTTCAAATTCTTAACAAATCTTCCCACCACGCACACCGCCCCCCGCCCCGTCCGATTCCACCACTCACCTACACACTGTACAGAGGGCAATTAACCTCCAAACCTTTGGGATGTGGAAGGAAGCAAAGTTCTCAGGGGAAACCCACACAATGACAGGAAGAGCATGAAAAATCCACATGGCCAACACCAGAGATCAGGATTGAATCCGGATCGTTGGTACAGAAACTTTCACTTTTAGGTGGGTTAGAAGTGTTCCCATTTCACTGCTTCTCCCTTTATAACAATGAGCAAGCTGAATTTCATATCCACATCTTTCAAGTGGAAATAGTAATAGTGGGTACAAAATGGCAGCCAGCACAGGGAGGTACCTCCAAGGCAACTTGGTTTAGAAAAGAGTCTCCCAACCTTTTTTATGCCATGATCCCCTACCATTACCCAAGGAATCTGTGAATCTCAGTTTGGGAACCCCTGGTTGAGAAGGTTGCAACTTCAAATTACACTCTAGGAGCTGCAAAGCAATGGAAATACTTAGTGAAAACAAAATGCTTGAAATACATACAGATTTAGTAAAGAAAATAAAACCATAACGCTCTTTTTGTCCCCACAGATACCATGTTGAGCATTTTAGGCACTTTCTTCTTACTGTTTCAGGTCCTGCTTATTCAGCCCGACATTCAATACTAAGGGTAGGCTCCATTCTTTAAAGAGTGAAGATAAGGAAATTTGAGACCTGATGTATTCAAATGGTTATTAACATTCTTTCAGCGCCATCTCAAGAAGAGCAGCAAAAACTGATGTTGAACCAACCAGCATTCCTTCACTCACCACCAGTTCCAAAGAAGCTTTCTCTTTAAGACTTTTGCTCATGCTTGGATCTTCCTCATTCAAAGTTCAAAGTAAACCTGTTATTAAGGTACATATATGTCACCATATACAACCCTGAGATTTATTTTCTTGTAAATTCATAATAGAATAATAACCATAATAGAATCAATGGAAGATCACACCAACTTGGGCAGTCAAACAGTGTGCAAATGACAACAAATTTTGCAAAAATACAAAAAGAAAGAAATAAGAATAATAAATAAATAAGCAATAATCATCGAGAATATAAGATGAAGAATACTTTAAAGTGAGTCCATAGGTTGTAAGGTCATTTCAATGATGGGGCAAGTGAAGTTGATTGAAGTTATCCCCTTTGATTCAAGAGCCTGATGGTTGAAGAGTAATGACTGTTCCTGAACCTGGTGGTGTGAGTCCTGAGGTTCCTGTACCTTCCTCCCAACAGCAGCAGCAAGAAGAGAGCATGCATGGGTGGTGGATGCTGCTTTCCTGCAACAATGCTCTGAGTAGATGTGCTCAATGGTGGGGAGAGCTTTATATCTGGGCCATTCACTGATGTAAATGCAAAATCATTGATGGAGTTGGCACTCTTTGGGATGCTTACATATATGCATCTAGAGTCAGGAAGCGAGCAAGCAGCATCTTTGTAGGCCCATCACACTCTGGACATCACCTGTTCCAAATCCTTCCTTCTGGTTAGATCACTGTATGCCAGGACAAATAGGTACAAGAACAGTTTCTTTCCATATGCCATCAGTCTTACAAACACTTGAATTTTAGTCTATTATAAACCAAGTCCACCTGTACATGCACAGGTTTATCTCATTGTATATAGTTCACGATTATTTGCGCTATTGTTTTGTTTGCTTTTTGATTCTGTACAGCGAGAGCTCAGGGAAACCGGCATCAAATTCCCTGTATGTGTCCACGTACTTGGCGATAATAAAGGATTCTGATTCTGACATCAGCTTGAATTTATACACTCAGTGGCCACTTTATTAGGTACACCTGTACTCCGCTTTTTAATGTAGATACCTAATCAGCCATTCATGTCGCGGCAACTTCATGCAGCACAGCATACAGACATAGTCAAACATCAGAATGGGGAAGAAATGTGATCTAAATGACTTTAACTATGGAATAATTGTTGGTGCCAGACGGGTATTATGAGTCTCAGAAACAGCTGATCTCCTGGGATTTTCACCCACAACAGTCTCGAGAATTTACTTAGAATGGTGTGAGAAACAAAAAGACATCCGGTGAGGGTCAGTTCTGTGGATGAAAATGCCTTATTAATAAGAGAGGTCAGAGGAGAATGGCCAGGCTTGTTCAGGCTGACAGGAAGGCGACAGAAGCTCAAATAACCACGCATTGCAACAGTGATATACAGAGGAGCACCTCTGAATGCACAATACATCAAACCTTAAAGTGGATGAGCTGCAGCAGCAGAAGATCACAAACATACTGTACAGTCAGTGGCCAATTCATTAGGTCTTTGCCCTGAAAGCCAAAGGGGGGAGATCTTAGGAGGGTCTTAGGTGAGGAAAGGTGGGTGGTGGTTTAAGGAAGACATTGTAGTGCGGAAGGACCTCTTGCGATGCAGACTTCTCTGCAGTTTAGAAGAACGTGTTGTGACTAAAGTGCATTACATGGTTGACAGGGCAAATATTGAGAAGCTGTTCCCCAGTACAGCAGAGGCTAGTCTTCAGAGGAAGGTGTTTGTTATCAGGAGAGATTGGATAGGCTGGGTTTAACCTCACTGGGAAGTCAGAGGCTGAAGGGTTACCTTATAGTGTTTGATAGAGTGATGGAGGTCGTATATAAGGTAGATAGCCAGAATCTTTTTTTCGTAGGATGGGGGAGCCTAAAACCAGATGAGAGGGGAGAAATTTAAAGAGAATCTGAAGGCGAACATCTTCACAGAGTATGTGTGTGTGTGTATATCTGCCAGAGGAAGTGGTAGGGACAGTGACAATTGCAATGCTTCAAAGTCATTTGGACAGTTACTTGGATAGGGAAGGTCTAGAGGGATAGTGACTTAATGTGGGCAAATAGGATGAGCATAGATAGCCATCACACAAATAGGATGAACACAGATAGCCATCGCACAACTTTATGACTTCATGACTCTAAAGTGGGCCCAAATGGAAAGGACTGTGAATTTTTGAGCCTCATCCAGAGGACAATGGTTGCTTAGGCACTGAATCAAGATTGAAATCTATTAGCTCTTGGGTTCTGGGTGATTACTCCTTGCAGTGGGATGGTTGAGAAACAGTCAGATCACTCACAATAATGAAGTGAAGCACAGAGTGTGAAGCAGTGAAGTTGATTAAAGAATTAGAATGGTTAATTATTTAATGGATAGGATGGTTGGGTTATCAGAGTGGTAACGCAGAAGATGCACAGTATCTGTGGAAAGGAAAACAGAGCTAACACCTGGGGCGGAAAATCTTAGAGCAGAATAGGGAAAGAGAGAAAGTTTCAACTTGTTTCCAAGCTCTATTGAAGGATCTTCACTCTAAAGTATTAACTCTGGTTCCTTTCCCACAGATGCTGCTTGATCCGCCGTGTGTTTCCAGTGTCTATATTTTTTCTTTCAGATTTTTGACAACTGCTGTATTGTAGTTTACATTGAGTAATCTGGAGGTCTGATTAATAATCAGGGAAATTTACCATGCTTATCTAGTCCAGCAAAGGTGTGGCTCCAAGCCACCTACCACTGTGGTTGACTCTCAAATGTCGACTGAAAGAGTCATACCACATGGAAGTTCGTCCTTTGGCCTACCATGTTCAGAGTGACGATCAATCATCCCATTTTCTGCCTACAATCCCATTGGTTCCCTGGGTTCTACAGTTCAGCTACATGCAGCTCTCTATTTACAATGATCATTTGATCTATAAAGTTGCACAGCTTTGGGATATATGAGGGGAACCTGTATCACCATATAACCATATAACAATTACAGCACGGAAACAGGCCATCTCGGCATTTCTAGTCCCTACCAAACTCTTACTCTCACCTAGTCCCACCGACCTGCACTCAGCTCATAACCCTCCATTCCTTTCCCGTCCATATATCTATCCAATTTAACTTTAAACGACAGCATCGAACCTGCCTCAACCACTTCTGCTGGAAGCTTTTACCATACAGCTACCACTCTCTGAGTAAAGAAGTTCCCCCTCATGTTACCCCTAAACTTTTGCCCTTTAACTCTCAACTCATGTCCCCTTGTTTGAATCTCCCCCATTCTCAATGGAAAAAGCCTATCCACGTCAACTCTATCAATCCCACTCATAATTTTAAACACCTCTATCAAGTCCTCCCTCAACCTTCTATGCTGCAAAGAATGAAGACCCAACTTGTTCAACCTTTCTCTGTAACTTAGGAAATGAAACCCAGGCAACATTTTAGTAAATTTCCTCCTTACTCTCTCAATTTTATTGACATCTTTCCTATAATTCAATGACCAGAACTGTACACAATACTCCAGATTTGGCCTTACCAACTCTATATAGACAGCACTGGAGATTAGGATAGTAGACAAGTCACAAGAGCAGGTCTACCAGCTGTGCCACTGTCCAGTATAAATGGTCTAGCTGCACATCACTCGGATGGATCCCAAAAGTGAATTAAAAAGAAGAAAGGAGGGGGAAGTTTGAAGGTCTTCATAGGTTATTGCTGCTAATGGGATAATTGGTTTAGTAGTGAGATACGCTGAAAAATTCTGGAGGGATCATTCCAAATACAAGTACATTGAGGCTGTACAAGGGAAAAGCAATGCCAGTTTGCAGAATATAGAATTACAGTTACAGAGAAAGTGCAGCTAAGGTAGTCTTCTATTCTTACAGCAGCTATGAAACCAGTGGAAAGCATCACATCAGGAGCCAGGGGTAGAGGAACGAGACTGGTTCTGAGGCTGCAACAACTTGTGGGAGAAGAGATGGCGGGGGGACGATAAGGGAAGAGCAAATTTCGAGTTTGGAGATCTGTGATCCAATGAGATCTCAGTGAAGATTGAGCAGGATTTTGTGTTAGACGGGATGGTGGCAGTTCCAGACAATGGGGAGGGCTGAACCCACAAAGGAAATCAAACAATGCAATGTCAAGTTTATTTAATTTTCTATGTTCTCCTGTACATTTATTTTAATGAATCCATACATGAGTTGTTACTTTCACTTTTATAAACTTTTTTTTAGATTATGAGGACACGCAGTCCTCTTTTATTGTCATTTAGTATTGCATGCATTAAGAAATGATACAACATTCCTCCAGAATGATATCACAGAAACACAAGACAAACCACGACTAAAAAAAGCTGAGAAAAACCACATAATTATAACATATAGTTACAACAGTGCAAAGCAATACCGTAATTTGATGAAGAACAGACCATGGGCACGGTAAAAAAAAAGTCTCAAAGTCTCTCGAAAGTCCCATCATCTCATGCAGACGGTTGAAGGGAGAAACTCCCCCTGCCATGAGCTTCCATCGCTGCAAACTTGCCGGTGCAGCACCCTGGAAGCATCCGACCACAGCCGACTCTTGAGTCCGTCCAAAAACTTTGAGCCTCTGACCAGCCCTCTGACACCGAGCACCATCTCTGCTGAGCGCTTTGACCCCGGCCCCGGCAACAGGCAAAAGGCAAAGCCGAGGATTTGGGGCCTTCCCCTCCAGAGATTTCGGATCACACAGTAGCAGCGGCAGCGAAGCAGGCATTTCAGAGGTTTCTCCAGATGTTCCTCCGTGCTTCTCACGTCTGTCTCCATCAAATCAGGATAGTGCACGGCCCCTATTTAACAAACACGGTATCATTTCGGAGCGGCCGCGCACGCTGCGTCACGTCGCCATCCTCCCCTCCCCTCAACTTGAGCAAAGTAACATGGCGTGGAAACCTCAGGAAATAATATCTCAGCACATCGATAGGACGTAGAGGCAGAAGAACTTTGGGTTAGACACCGTCCTCAATTTCTAAGCCGGGGCAGTGAACATTTCTGAAGGTGTATGCCCAAAATGGTGATGATTTTCTATAAATTTCTCTTATATGCCATGGTAATTTTGAACAGCAATCACCATTGATTAATGAATTAGCAACAATAAGTTGTAAAATTATGGGTTACAGGTTTTAAAAAAAATCATTCACTGCTTCATTTGGAGCAAAAAATAATCATTATGAATCTATTTATTATGGATGGAGTTTTAAAGAATCAAGGGACAGCTCTGCATCTACGTAGCAACAAAATTTGGCTTCAGATATAAAGCTCCATCGGCTTCGCTTTGGAAGCAGAGTATAGGATGAGATGTCACATTAAGTACATCACAGTAATGCAGCTGATAGAGTCGCAGTCTCACAGTCCTAGCATCCTTGGTTCAATCCTAACTTCCAGGAGTCTGAATGTTCTCCTCATTGATCAGAATCAGGGTCAGAACTATTTATCACAGGCATGTCGAAATGTACACTGAAATGAGTCGTTTGCGTTACCATGCTCTGCCTTCCTCTCGCATCATGAAGATGTGTTGGTTGGTAGGTTAACTGGCCATTGTACTTTGGCAGAATAGGACCTAATTTTGTAAATAGCAAATAGCACTCCAATGTTACTTTAAATACAGCCCAGTGGTGAACTGGTAGAGCAGCTGACTCACCTCCAGTGCCTCATGTCCATGTGTATATAGGTGAGTGGCAGAACTTGATGGGATTTGAGTAAATGGGTACTTGTCAACAGTGGGCTGAAAGACCAATTTCAAACTCTAGGACTGGGGTACATATTTCTATGTGTTGGCTCCATTTCTGTGTGACACATCATAACGTGAACTACAGAGTCTAATCCATAAACCACAGTCACAAGAACAACAGAGACAGGATTTATTTTTCTGAGGCGTCACTCATGACTTCATAACACCTCACAGCCAACGGAGCACTTTGGAAGTGTAGCCACTGTCCTAATGGAGGAAATTGACAACTGACAATGTCAGCAGAATGAGATCCCACAGGCAACCTCTCATTACTGCTGTTCACCCTTATGGAATTCACAAGTCACTGCCAAAAAAATCTGGGTACAGAATATTAATTATTGTTTCTAAAATTTACATGAAAAAGGTACACAATTGAACCAAGCTCAAGGATACATTCTACCTCACTGTTAATGGACTCTTGAAGGAACCTCTTGTATGATAAGATGGATTCTTGACCTCACAATCTACCTGTTTTGTAGCTTTTACATTTTATTCTGCACTGTTATTGTTTTACCTTCTTCTACCCTTCTGCACTGTGTAGTGAAATTCAGCATATCCAGATTGATTCCTACCAATTTTTATTGATGCACCATAGAAAGCATTCTGTCAGGATGCAATACAGCAACTGATCAGCATGAGACCTCAACAAATTGCAGAGGATTGTTGGCACAACTCAGGACGTCCTAAGAACCCACCAATGGACTCTGCCTATATTTCTCACTGTCTCAGTAGAACACTCAGCATGACTAAAGATCCCACCCACCCTAGTCATTCTCACTTCTCTTTTCTCCCATCAAGCCTGAAAGCATGCACTGCCAGCCTCAAGGACAGCTTCTAGCCCGCCGTTATCAGAATCTTAAATGGACCACTGGTACGACAAGATGGAATCTTGGCCTCACAATCTACTTCATTATGATCTTGCAATTTATGATTTACCTGCACTGCACTTTTTCGGTAGGTTTTACATTTTATTCTGCATTGTTATTGTTTCACTTTATTCTAGTTCTATGTACTGTTTAATGTTTGTCAAGCCAATAATCAACCAATTATAAATCCAATTCCAAAATTCTTTTCATCTCGTACTTCTGGATTGTGCACAGGTAAGGCACTATTGCATTGCCAAAAGTTACGGTGTGGGCAGCTTACTCGGAATGCAACTTGCCGCAGCCTGGGGGCAGCCTGTGGTTTTCAGTATTGCCTGAGGTAATATTTAGTGCAAGATATCTTGAGAAACTCCATAACTTTTCTTCAGACAATATTATTTGATATTTTACATCCAGTTGGGAAGTAGATTGGGCCTTGGGCAGACATTGCAAAGTCATCTCTTCCAACAGTCCTCCTTCAGTTCTGCATTAGAAATATATTATGCAAGTCATTTAAAGGAAATGATTTTCCTTAACCAGCTGTTTTAACTCTTCTTCATAATCCCAAAACGATACAGTTCCACTGTGATACAAATAATTTCTACATCCGTTGAGTGCTGCTGTTTACCAACATCAATTAATTTCATTGTTTCTCTCTGATTGGATCCTACAGCTGGTTGAGAACTCGTCTTTCATCTCTACAGTGTGGGTTCAAACTCAGACAGATGGAATGAAATTCCCCACTACTGCCTGGCTAAAGTGGTTCAATATCCAACAAGCTTCACCGTTCTCAACAGAATTTTCAGTGAACATTGAAACACTCTACAAACCTGCCCTAAGTGACATTACCTTTCCACTCAGAGAATAGAGTTGGACGAGAGTTCAAAACTTATCATATCAAACTTAAGGTTCAAAACTTGCCAAAGACACCCTCTTGTAAATTCTGGGCTGAGGCACAATCTGTAGCGAGCACTATATTCTGCCTCTGACATATGTTGCACCAACTCTAGGAGTGCTTGGTGGATAAGCATACAGAGAGCTCAACAGGGTGTTATGCCTGCCTTGGTATTATTTGAAGAGGTAATGCAAAGGAAGGTTTACTCTGTATTGAATGCATGTTGTGCTGTTTTGAGAAGGCTGGATGGAAGAGTGTGGCAGGACCTTTATTCTGTATCTAACCTATGCTGTCCTTCACTGGAAATGTTTAATGGGCAGTGTGCACGGAACTTTCCTTCAGATACAGTTGAAGTCATAAGTTTACAAACACCTTAGCCAAATACATTTAAACTCAGTTTTTCATGACTCCTGACATTTAATCCTCGAAAACATTCCCTGTCTTAGATCAGTTAGGATCACTACATTATTTTAAGAATGTGAAATGCCAGAATAATAGTAGAGAGAATGACTTATTTCAGCTTTTATTTCTTTCATCACATTCCCAATGGCTCAGAAGTTTACATACACTTTGTTAGTATTTGGTAGCGTTGCCTTTAAATTATTTAACTTGGGTCAAACGTTTTGGGTAGCCTTCCACAAGCTTCTCACGGTAAGTTGCTGGAATTTTGTTCCATTCCTCCAGACAGGTGAACTGGTGTAACTGAGTCAGGTTTGTAGGCCTCCTTGCTCGCACATGCTTTTTCAGTTCTGCCCACAAATTTTCTATCAGATTGACCTCAGAAAAAGATGTAAAGTCTGGTTCATCCTTGGGAGCAATTTCCAAACACCTGAAGGTACCACATTCATCTGTACAAACAATATTACTGTCATGGTCCGGATCGGGGTCCCTTTAAATTTACCTTGTTTATGTTATGATCTGGACCGTTGATTCCCTGTTTTCCCGTGTCCCTCGACTTTGGTGATTAGAGGCAATTAACGCTCGGCTGAACCGGTAGTTTATAGTCTCCGGCTTTCAGCTGTTTGGTGTGGGAGCGTCTGCAAAGTCATCCAAGGTACCGTGTGCTGATGTCATCTGGCAGGAGCAAGCCTAGTCTCTGCCGAAGCGAGTGCCAGTAATTCGCCCTTCCTCACCAGAGCAACCCTGCCCAGTTACCTTGCTGAAGTAAGCCTGCAAAGTTTCCTCATCAAGGTGGGTCCATCAGTTAACCCGCCGGAGAGAATCAAGAGCCGCTGTCTACTGTTCCCGGGCCGAGTCGGGAGCTCGGCACTATCCGGAGGCTCCAAGTCAAGTCCTGGCTCCGGCGGCATTCTAGCACCAAGTCAAGTCCTGTCTCCGGCGGCATTCCAGCACCAAGTCAAGTCCTGGCCCTAGTGGCATTCTAGCACCAAGTCAAGTCCTGGCCCTGGCGGCTTTCAAGCACCAAGTCAAGTCCTTTCCCTGGCGGCTTCCCAGTTCTGAGTCAAGTCCTGGCCCTGACGGTCTGTGATTCCTGTCCTACTCCCTTGTCTAAATCCCTTCTCTGCCCCTCTCGCCTCTAGCCCTCGTCTGCAGCCCCCGTCTGCACTTCAGTCTAGTTCCATCGCCGGAGCTAAATAGGTACTGTCTGGTGTTCATTCATGTTGGTCTTGTCTTGTCTTGTCCTCGCCTCCATGGGGTAAGTCAGGCCGTCTTGCCGTTGCTCCACGGGGGCGGGGGGGGTCATGTTTTGTCTTGTCTGGTCCTCGCCTCCGTGGGGGTAAGTCTGGCCGTCTTGCCGTTGCCTCGCGGGGAGTCATGTCTTGTCTTGTCCTCGCCTCCGTGGGGTAGGTCAGGCCGTCTTGCCATTGCCCCGCGGGGGATCATGTTCTGTCTTGTCTTATCTTCCCCTCCGTGGAGTAAGTCAAGCCATCTTGCTGTTGCCCCGCGGAGGGTCATGAGTCCTGGCCCTATGTCCTGTACCCAAGAAGGGGTCTCGGCTCTCTGTTCTGTGTATGTGTCCATGGTTCCATGTACCTGCTCCCCCAAGACCGAGGCTCTGTTTTCCATGTTCCTCCTCTCCCTAGCCCATGTCATGTCCATGCCTGGTTCTGGGGTCCGAGCCCGAGGCGAGACCCAGGTACTGGGTCCTTGCCCAGTCTCAGGCTCAGAGTCCATACCCTAGCCTCTTCATGTCTCCTCTAGTTCTGGGAGCCAATTCCGAGTCCAAGCCCAGATCCTTGGTCCCAGCCTAGTCGTAGTTCTGAATCCTTGTCCAGTTCGCTATTTCCTGCTCCTGCCTTGGTCTCCTGGTATCGAACAATAAACTAAATCTAAGTAACCTCACAAGATATGTCTTGCATTTGGGTCCACCCTTGCTCCCAATGCCCCGCCATTGTGACAATTACACAAGTATAAACACCATGGGACCACACAGCCGTCATACCGCTCAGGAAGGAGACGCATTCTGACTCCTAGAGATGAACGTACTTTGGTGCAAAAAGTGCAAATCAATCCCAGAATGACAGCAAAGGACTTTGTGAAGATGCTGGAGGAAACAGGTAGACAAGTATCTACATCCACAGTAAAACGAGTCCTATGTCGACATAACCTGAAAGACTGCTCAACAAGGGAGAAGCCACTGCTCCGAAACTGCCATAAAAATACCAGACTACAGTTTGCAAGTGCACATGGGGACAAAGATCTTACTTTATGGAGAAATGTTCTCTGGTCTGATGAAACAAAAGTTGAACTGTTTGGCCATAATGACCATCGTTATGTTTGGAGGAAAAAGGGTGAGGCTTGCAAGCCGAAGAACACTATCCCAACCGTGAAGCATGGGGGTGGCAGCATCATGTTGTGGGGGTGCTTTGCTGCAGGAGGGACTGGTGCACTTCACAAAATAGATGGCATCATGAGGAGGGAAAATTATGTGGATATAGTAAAGCAACATCTCAAGACATCAGCCAGGAAGTTAAAGCTGGGTCGCAAATGGGTCTTCCAAATGGACAATGACCCAGGCATACCTCCAAAGTTGTGGCAAAATTGCTTAAGGACAACAAAGTTAAGGTATTAGAGTGGCCATCACAAAGCCCTGATCTCAATCTGATAGAAAATTTGTGGGCAGAACTGAAAAAGTGTGTGTGAGCAAGGAGATCTACAAACCTGACTCAGTTACACCAGTTCTGTCTGGAGGAATGGAACAAAATTCCAGCAACTTACTGTGAGAAGCTTGTGGAAGGCTATCCAAAACGTTTGACCCAAGTTAAACCATTTAAAGGCAATGCTACCAAATACTAACAAAGTGTATGTAAACTTCTGACCCACTGGGAAAGTGATGAAAGAAATAAAAGCTGAAACAAATCATTCCCTCTACTATTATTCTGAAATAATTTCACATTCTTGAAATAAAGCAGTGATCTTAACTGACCTAAGACAGGGAATGCTTTCTAGGATTAAATGTCAGGAATTGTGAAACAACTGAGTTCAAATGTATTTGGCTAAGGTGTATGTAAACTTCTGACTTCAACTGTATAATCTATGCTATCCCTGCATTGGAAGTGCTTGATAAGGAAGAGCAGAGGGAATGTTATTTATTTATTTATTTGTTTGTTTATTTATTGAGATACAGCATGGAATAGGCCCTTCGAGCTATGCCGCCCAGCAATCCCTGATTTGACCCTAGTCTAATTACGGGACAATTTACTGATCTTAAGATAAATATCTTTGGATCAATAGAATTTTGCCACCCTCACTACTGAAGTCTCCGGCATACCCCTCATTTGTGGCCATTTCCCCAATGCATACTTCTAGAGGAATCCCTCCAATCAAAACAATCCAAGTCCACCAGTCTTGCTGAATTCCCTGAATTCTTCATCGTGGGACTGTACTAACAAACTACCCAGCCCCAGATCTCTCTGTTTCTCACCCACGTGGTTCAAATCGAATCTCCTACTGACAAAACAGAAGCTTAAACTCAAGACCACAAAAGGAATGTCAATTCTGTTACAAGGATCACCCCATGTAATAATGATCAGGGAGGCACAGAGAGAATCTGTAATTACGGACAAGTACCTTTATTGTCTCAACAGAAGAACGTGTGAACTACCCCAACCAAGTACCTGCACGCACACCCACTAAGTTTTCCTGAGCTTCCATGAACAGTTAAAGAATAGAAATTATAATACCATTTAAAAAGAAGTTTCTGCTGCTGGCCACATGTTCCTCACAGTCTTGTTTCGAATCTCTACGTGTCCATGGGGCACTCACCTCCACGATAGTGAACCTCCCACCAAGTCATCACCATTACGTATTAGGAGCTCTGGACTCTTATAGTGTTCCTCATCAGTTGAACTGATGGATCTCCATCCCATTGGCTCAAGGTTACCTGACTTGCCTGGGTCATCATCTTACTGGCTCTAGTCCAGGGTTATAGCTAATGTTCTATATTTCTGCCTCCCCCCAGCCTTGTGTATTTGTTCATTTCAATTCTGACTGGTCCAAAACAGTCAAACTAGGTGACCCAGACACTGAGTCTAATGAGATTACAGATTGTTTCTTTGGTAGGGCTGGCTCTTTACATAATAACTAGCTACTCATCTGAGAATGGCCTCAGGTTTAGCAGATCAATGTCTGAAGCTCCTTGTGTCACACATTCAATTACTCTGATCTGATTGTCCCAGAGGAAGAATCAGTTCAGAGTCCACAAAATGAGGGAAACAAAGACAATTGATTTGTCTGCTTCCCCTGTCCTTGATTCATCTGAATCCACTGATCTATAGACTAGTTCCTTCTGGCCAACATTACAATGACCAGTTAACCTACTGACCAGTAGACCTTTGGAATGAGGGAGGAAACTGGAGCCCCTGGAGGACACCCAAGCGATTAGGGGAGAACATACAAACTCCTTACAGACAGCTTTACTCTGTATCTAACCTGTACTGTCCTTGCATTGGAAGAGTTTGATGGAACAGCGCAGAGGCAGCCTTTCTCTGTACCTAACTTAAGCTCAATCTGTGTTGTGTGCTTGATACCGAAACAGTGCATGAAATTAAATAAATCTTTTCTGTAATGACCAAACAGTCCAAGAGATTTTCTTGAAAAGAATCAGCTTTTCTTGTGGTTGTGTAAGACACAACAATCATAACATTCAGAATCAATCCTAATTATTCTCGATAAATAGATCCTGTACTTTCATAAATGAGTATGATAGATCAGCAATTAAATTCTGCTGTGATGATTTTCTACCTTTTATAATTGTGTCAACTATGAGTCAATCGTGGCTCAGGGGGTTGACACTCTCACCTCTGAATCATAAGATCATATGTTTTTTTTTTCCTGACTCTGAAATGGAAAAGCCTAGGTTGACTCTTCAGCAAGCACTGGGGTAAAGCTCCTCCTATGAAAGTGCCAGGTTCCAAATCAATCAATAAGGAACATGCAAAAAAACCCACAGTATTTTCTGAAATAAAAGTAGATAAATTATTCCTATTGTTTCAGCCAATAATGTCCCTTGCTCAACATCACCATCTAGCACTGTCAACTGCTTTCTATGTAGGTCTGTAGGACACAGAATGACCACTTCATAACAGACTGTTGGAACTACTTAGACAATACATTTACTTTGAACTTTGAACTTTGTACTTTGAAGTACATATACACAAGAGCAGAAGAAAATAGGACATCTTCAAAAGGCAATGCTTCCAGAAGGCAGTATCCATCATTAAGGAGCTTCATCATCTAGAATATGCCTTCTTCTAATTACTATCATTGGGGAGAAGGTACAGGAGCCTGAAGACCTATGATTTTAGGAAAACCTTCTTCCCTTTTGACATCAGATTAATGAACCCATGAACACTAACTCTTAATTCCTCTTTTGCACTATTTATCTATGTATCCATCTATTTATATGATTGTTTTTTTTTTTTGCTTGTTTATTTGTCTGTTTATTTAGTTACTTACAATATTTTTTATGTCTTGCATGGTACTGCTGCCGCAAAACAGCAAATTTTGCAAGGTACTTCAGTGGTAATAAATCCAAATGTGATTTTGATCTTTTATGTCTTTCATCCGGCTCTGGTGGGGTGGATGTGGTGTTGGGGCGTCCAGAACCAGGGTCACAGCTCAATGTAAGGGGCTGGGTCTAGGACTAAGATGAAGAAGAATTTCTTCACTCAGAGGGTATTGGATCATTAGAATTGTCTACCCAAAAGCACTGTGGTGACTCAGCCACTGAGGACACCATGGTAGAGATCTATAGATACTTGAACATTAAGGAAAGAGGGTTTGTGGAGTGAAAGTGGCACTGAGGTACAAGCCTTTGTTGAAAGTCGGAGCAAGGATGAGGAGGCAAATGGCCATCTCCTTCAGCTGTTTTGTACGTAGGCACAAGTGACGGGAGAAGCTGGAATCCGAAAACAGAGGTCTGCAAGATCTCAGCGACCGTGGAGGCAGAGGGATGGTGGAACATCATCAGAATTGATGCTCACCTCCTGAAATATCAACCATCTGTTTGCTTCCACAGATGCTGCCTGACCAGAGGAGTTCCTCTGACAGATTGTTCCTCCCCCTCCCCCCACTGTATGTGTATCCTATGCAGGGCTTCACAGTTTGGTATGGCAACTGTGCTAACCAAAGTCGCAAGAAATTACAAAGGTGCGAATTCAGCCTGGTCGATCACCCAAACCACCCTCCCCTCTGGCTCTGCTGTCTTGCACTTCCTGCTGCCATGAGAAAGCAGCCCGCATAATCAAGGACTCTTCCCACCCCAGTTACTCACTCTACCATAGAATAAAAGAAACAGACACTTAACAGCGCAAACATGAAAAATTCTGCAGATGCTGGAAATTCAAACAACACACATCAAGGTTGCTGGTGAACACAGCAGGCCAGGCAGCATCTCTAGGAAGAGGTGCTCTTGGCTCTGTCCCTCCCCCTCCTGTCTTCTCCTATCACTTTGGATCTCCCCCTTCCCCTCCCACTTTCAGATCTCTCACTAGCTCTTCTTTCAGTTAGTCCTGACGAAGGGTCTCTGCCTGAAACGTCGACTGTACCTCTTCCTAGAGATGCTGCCTGGCCGGCTGCATTCACCAGCAACTTTGATGTGTGTTGCAGGCACTTAACAGCATGTACCACCAGACTCAAGGCCAGCTTTTATCAGACTACTGTATAGACCCCCCCCCCCATACACTAAAGATTGGTACTGAAAGTCCCAATGAAGGCTCGGAGCTCAAAATGCCAACTCTTTATTCCTTGTCATAGATGCTGCCTGACCTGCTGAGTTTCTCCAGCATTCTGTGTGTGTTACACTGAAGATTAGTGATTGGGTTATTATTGTCACATGTAAGGACATGCAGTGAAAGCTTTTGTTTGCCTGCCATCCAGACAGATCATTCCAAACATCAGTATATCCAGGCAGTATAGAGGGGAAACATTAATAATGCAGAAGATGAACTCTGGATACCCTAATGACCGTTGCACTTTATTTGTTTATCTACTCTGCACTTTCTACGTAACTGTAACTCTATATTCTGCATTGTTTTTTTTTCCATACTTTACTACCTGGATAGCACACTACCAAAAGCTGTTCACTGTATCTCGGTATACGTGCTTGTTAAAGGCGCCACATAAATGCAAGCGGGATTATCTGTTGCTAAGCGATTCCGGCACGACGAAGTCCATGCCAGGCTTTCCTTCTTCCCTCCACCCCTATATCCCGGTAAGGTTGGTTGTGCCTCCTGCTTCAGCGGGAGCGACATGCCAGATTTTCAAACCACCAGATCGCTGGCGCTGGTGTATTTCAGTGGAGGTGGAGAGCGGGGCTGTCGCTATTTGCAGCCCCGTAGCGCCGTGTATCTCCCTCTCTGTCTTTCCCCCTCTGTGTGAGAGTGAGTGAGTGTGTGTGTGTGTATGTATGTGTGTGTGTGTATTTGTGTGTGTGCGCGTATGTCTGTATGAGAGACCGTCTCTCAGGCTCCGTCCCTCTCTCCCTCCCTCTCTCACTGTCATCCCCTGTCTGTCTCTCTCTCTCTCTCTCTCTCTCTCTCTCTCTCTCTCTCTCTCTCTCTCTCTCTCTCTCTCTCTCTCTCTCCATCTCTCTCTCTCTCTCTCCATCTCTCTCTCTCTCTGTCACACACACACACATACACACACACACACACACACACACACACACACACACACACACACACACACACACACACACACACCTACCAGCATTAAGCAGCTGTCTTGTGTAATTCAGGGGAGACCCAGTGGATTTTAAAAAAAAAGGAGAGAGAGAGAGAGAGAGAGAGAAAGAAAAAGGGGGAAAAAAATCTACCGGCAGCAAGAGGATAAAACCTTTCGCGTCAAGGTTCCCGCGCTGGCCTTTCACTGTCTGAGAACGGGTAACGGAGCTGCAGTATCCGGATGGGAAGTCGCGGAACAGCGGAGCTCTGAGACTGATCGTTGTATTTTTGAGTGAAGATCGGGATTTCCAAGCCTCCTCCCTCACTCACACACTGACACACATTATATATATATATATATATATATATATATATATACGGCAGAGAAGGAGAGAGGGGGGAAAAACGGAACGTTACCAGGTTTCTATTGAAATACTGAAGAGATCCCAGCGGCTGGATTTCGTCCTTGTCATGCCAGCGGCGCGGAGCTGCGGCGGATTCGGAGCGTCTTGATCCTGGTGCCCCGGAGAGAGCAGGTGAGGGGGCTGGGGGGGCAGAGCGAGGGGGTCGGAAGAATGCGCGGGGGGATGGGGTGGGGGAGAGGGAGGGGAGCGGTGGGGAACCGGGGAAGGAGCGAGGGGCAGAAGGGATGGTGAGAGGAGGAGGGGACATGGGGGTCGAAGGAGAGCGGGAATGGGTAAGAGGGAGAGAGCTGGGGCAGTGAGAGGGAGGAGGGGGGAAATGGCTGCTGAGTGTTTGAGAATGGGTGGGAGAGTGAGTGAGGGAATAACTGGCCGAGAGAGAATGACCAGTCCTACTGAGGTCTGAATGGTCAGTAAGCGGGAAGAGTGACTGGGGTGAGGTGTGTGTGTGTGTGTGTGTGTGTGTGTGTATCGGTGGGGTTGAGGGATAGTGATGGATGGTGAGCAATGAGAGTGGCCGGAGAGTGATTAACGGTGGGGTGAGGGGAACAGTGACAGTGATCTGTGGTGAAGGGGGCGGGGAGTGACAAGTGGTGGGAGAAGAGTGGTCTGGTGAGGGGACGGGTGGTGATTGGTAGCGTGGAGCAGAGTGACCGGGGAATGAAGGTGGGTGGCCGGTAGTGAGGGACAGAGTATTCGGGGAGGGTTTGGCCGGTGGTAAGGGGCAGAGTGGTCGGGGAGTGAGGGGTTTGGCCGGTAGTGAGGGACAGAGTGTTCGGAGAACGAAGGGGGTTTGGCCGATGGTGAGGGCAGAGTGATCGAGGAGTGAGGGGGTAGTGATCCATGGCCGGAGAGTGACCACAGAGAGACTGACCTCGAGGGAGGGGATGGGGGAAGGACGAGAGACCCTTGAGGCGAGAGAGTTACCAGTGTGAAAGGGGTGGGGGTCTCCGTGGAGGAAAAGAAAACGAAAACAATCCGCAATCGGACCGCATTTTCCTCAGATATACAGTATGTGTGTGTTTAAAAAAAACCCACGGGTAAACAATGCGAACGATTGCGGAAAATCCGCAATGGTTGGGCAGACGATGCCGGCCCCGGCCGCCCGGGGAGAGGGTGGGTGAGGCGGGCTGAGTGGGAGGTGGGGGGACGGCCGGGACCCGGGGCAGCTGGCTCCGAGCGGGTAGGGAGAAGCAGAAAGCGCCCTGTTTGCGTTGGATCCACTCACGGGATCGGCAGACAGGATGCATCACCTAGGATGACTGATGCTAGGGCACCTGTGCCGGTCTCCCTCGGCCTCTGTAGCTGAAGTGACGTTGGCCTGACCGCTTAACACCCCTTTCCCCTTCGTTACAATCAGCGGCGGGCTCATTAGGTAAGCTTTACCCTGGTAAAATCACTCTTGCAATCGACACATAGCAAAGCCTCATGGTGATTGGTGTCAAACCTGTGTGAGTATGTGTTGTGTGTGTGTGTGTGTGTGTGTGTGTGTGTGTGTGTGTGTGTGTGTGTGTGTGTGGTGTACCTCAAATGATTGCAGCTAATTCATTCCTTGCAGTGAGGTTGCTGTCGTCCTGGCTGCAACATTAACACGATAAATATTTATACATTTTTATCCCCCCTCAAAGATGTGTTTGCAGGAGGAAATGAATCTGTACAATTATTGACATGCTACGGTGTAGTGAGGTATATTCGGCAGATGCGCACATCCTCCCACAGTCTTACACTTAATGTGACACACAGGGCTGTTCACATTCACAATAGCAGTCCAAGAACTGTTTAAATATTGCAACAGCGTTTGTATCAGCTTTGGGGCGGGAGGAAGTGAAAATGAAGGTACTGCTCAAAATGATGGGTCCAAATGTGTTTGCCCGCTAGGTGGATAGGCCAGTTATTAAAGGGCTTGCCACCTGTGTGTTTTGAGAGCCACAGATTAAATATTAAAACAGTGTCCTGTATAATTGGTTGTGATAGATTGTCCTAAGAATGAGATTCTCACTGGCCATTTCCTGTTTGCTGCCATATTTTCATTTTATTCTGAGTACGCTGTTCAAGGAGAAATATTGTTGGTGCTTATGCTGCTGTTTTGTGGTGTTTGTTTTGATGAATGGATTCATGTCTAAAAGTGCAGCTGAGACTTTGGGATCTGTAGCAGGATGAGATGCATCAGAAACAATGGCTTGTACATTGCAATGCAGGTCTGCAACAGCCCTCCTCCCCCAATTCTAAACTCCCTCTGCCATTTGTTTAAACCAGGCACTTTAGAGCAATTATTTGTGTGCTCAAACTTCAAATTCTGCGAGATCTTTATTGTTGGCTCTCTCAGCAGTGCCCAGTGTTATTTGTCCATAGTCTTGGAGAGCAGAAAGATTCCAGATTAAAAGGGGCAGTGGAAAGGAAATGAGGATATGGGGGGGGGGGGGAATCAGTTTTTAAAGAGGTGATAATGAGCCCATTTGGGCAATGCCCAAACTATCAGCTTTCCATCCTTCAACGCAACAGTCCTTGGAGAGTGGCTCTCCGAGGGAGCTTAGTCATGGCAGCCATGATAACTGACGTCTGTGCCATTCTGGGCACCGTGCTTAGGCTTGTGGTCTTCACTTCCCCACTGTGGTTGTGGCCTCAGATGGTACCGGAGCCAAGCAAGGGTCTGGTGGGGAGAGTGGAGACGGGTATCACAGTGTCCGCCCTTGCCTTGTTGACGAAGTGCTCAGAAGCTAGAAGAGCCTGGTTTTGTCCTTCAAAGAACAAGGCTGCACTTCTGAAGGAAATCTTGCACCCCCCCCCCATTCCTGGTTCAACATTGGCATCATGTTTTTGTGTTAAAAGGTTCTCCCTTTTTGTTTTCCCCACCCCACTCTCCCCCAACACTTGCCCTCTCTCCCCCTCCAGCCCCTGCTTGGCCCCACTGGACACAGCATTTTCGGAGTCCGCACAAGCACAGCCTGCGTCAGAACTGCAAGGGCTTAGAGCAGACTGCGTGTGATCTGTTCAGAAGTGCGGTGTTGGCACCGGTGCTGGGATCGAGAGGCCGATCTTGGCTTCATGCTGAGCTCTATCAATACTGGGAAGATTCATCGACTCTTCTGAAGGAGCTTCCGTCCACACCGTAGGCACCTGGTCTGAGATGTAGATTGCAAGAACAAGTTCAACCTCCCCATCTTATTTTTTGTTTCACTGGCCTCTTTTCATTCTGCGATTTTGTCTTTTCCTTTTGTTTCCTCATTTAAAAAGAGTAACACAACTGTGTTGCCATAAATCGGCAACTGTGTCATTACGCAGAGATGTGCGCGGGCGACCATAGCTGATTAAACGGCGCACTCCTTCCAGCGCGCTCTCTAGAACAGGCAGTTCCCAGTTTTCGGAGCTGTGTTGACTAATTTCAGCTGGTCGTTCATAGAGAAGGTGGAATCGTCCTCGGTGTCCTTGCATGAGGGAAAGAACATTTCAGATGGGTTGCTACCTGTGGCTCGGTGTTTGAGCAATTCCAGCCAGTAAGCCCAGTCTCTACCCAGCGGTCTCTTTGGGGATTGGGCGAGAGAAGGATTGGCTCCCATTTGAATCCTACCCACCCACCCTAAATGCATCTCACATCGGCCATTTTATGCTCAAGATGAAGAAGGCACTGTCGTAGATTAAGGTAGGCTAAGGAATGTAGTAGACCGGTGGCTTCCAAACCCTGCAAAGAGTTTCAGGTGAGAGGCTTGGGGGCCAGGTCTCTGTTCTCTGCAGATTCCGCCGACTGTCACTTCTTCCATTACCACCCTTTCTCCTCCAGACAGGATACAGTGATATATGAGCAGTCATTTGGTTCAGAAGCACTGAGAACGGTTAGTGGTGAGAATGGTCAGGTACACCGTGACAGGGAAACCTTGCAGCTGTGCAGGGATTTGCTTTCTGTATTTTGACAGTTTCACTTATTCACATCCTCTCTGTAATATTTATATTCACTACCAGTTTGCAATTGCTGATTCTCTGTGCTCTCTCCTCATTACCCTCCATTTTCACCATATCTTCTTGATCTTGTTATCTGCCTCCCTTTCTCTTTCTCTACCTTTAGCGCTTCATCTCTTCCTTGTCCACCATGTGTGCTTGTGTGGTGTAAATTTACACACGCTTCATACATGTGTGTGTGCGTGCGATGTGCATGTACATTACATGAATGTTAAGTGCATAAGAAATTTGTGGATATATGTCACTGTGTGTTTGGATTGAAAATGCACATATGCAGGGTGTTCTGTGTGCTTTTGTGCTTGCCTTGTGTGCGTGTGTATATGTACTTGGGTCCTGTACATGTGTGCGCATGGTTGTATGTTTGTGTGTGCATCTGCGTGTGCACACACAACTTGTTTGTTCGTGTATATGTGCCAGGGTTTAGTGTGTGTGTGTGTTCTCTCTCGCGCGCATATCTGCTCGATTCTTTATCTCTCCGTCGATTTCCTTTGCTCTCTGAAGTCAATATGTTATGCTTCCCCCCTTGCCATACTTTCCTCGTTGCTTTTCGTATCTTTCACAGATTTCATGGTCTTGCCTCAGAGCTGGCAAGGCACCTCTTCATTCATTGTATCTTTCTCACTGTGCCTCGTTCTCTCCATCACTGCCGCACGTCCTGAAGTACGCCCCACGCACCCCTGAAACGGTGCGGTATTGGAATTAAGTGTTTTTGTCTCCATGTGGTGTTCAGTAAAGAAGCCAGAACATCGAGCGCATTCGAATGATTGTTTATATTGCATTGACTGAAGGTCTGGGTATTTTGGCAATGGAAAGCAAAGGCTAGTCAGACTGAAGAAATGTGTGCATTTGTCAAACAGTTTGTGTGTACACATATATATAGATTATAATATATATTTAGAGGCAGCTAGGGAGATATGTATGTAATTTATTCCCAAGTATTACAATTCAATCGGTCTTGGTGTGATACGTGTTGTTTTTCTCCCAGTGTCTCTTTCTCTATCAATCTACTCTCTGCACCCTCCTCTATAACATTCCACTCCTTACCTTTTAGTAGCTTCCTAAAAAAAAATGTGTGCCTCTCTCCAAAATACATAGATCATGATTCTTTCTGTTTGTATTCCTCTTTTGGACTCTATCCCTTTGTCTTCATTGCAATGTCTTTGTTTCCCAGTCTGTCTCTGTGATTCTTTCAGGTTTTTTGTGCAGCTATATGTGAATCTGCTGTTTACCTCTACCTCCCTCTCTGCCTCCAAGTGTGTGTGCGCGAGTGTGAGCGTGTGTTTCTGTTGCATTAGGGTCTATTTTTCTCATGCGTATTGCAGTTCTATATCCCATTCCTGTCCCTTATCCCTTTTCCTCTCCCTAATACGATATCTACTGCCTTCGATTCTTCCTGTCCCCCTCACCAACTCTTTGCTTATCTGTGGCTCAGACGCAGTCAGTGTGCTTATGTATGTGTTTCCCTCTCTCTCTTCCTGTGTCTGTCTCTCCCTTACTCTCTGTCTCTCTCACGTGCTTTGTCTCTCGCTCTGTGTCTGTGTGTATGCTTCTATTTTTGTCTGTTTCTTTCTCTTTCTGTTTGCCCGTCTCTGTCCGCGTCTGTGTGTCTCTCTCTTTGAATCTGTCTATCGCTCTCTCTCTCTCTCTCTCTCTGTCTGTATGTGTGTGTATGCCTCTGTCTTTGTCTCTCTCTCTCTCTCTCTGTACTTATTCCTCTATATTCCTCTCCTCTCTGCCTCTCCCTCCCTCTTCTTACCGCGCTATCTCTTCTCACCCTCCTGAACCCTTTCATTCATTCTCTCTCTCACTCTCTCTCTCTCTCTCTCTCTCTCTTTGCTTGACCATCTACCCCTTCTCCGTGTCTCAACTTTCCTCGCTCAGATTTTATCTGTCCTCCTTCTGGCCTGCTTTCTGTCTGTTCCTCCCCCTTGCCCGCCTTCTGTCTCTCTGTATCTCCTTGCGTCTCTGTCACTCTCTCCATCTGATGCTGCCAGTCCCTCTCTCCTTATTCCCACCTCTCCTCTGCAACTCCCTCACCCTTTCTCCAGCTCTCTGTGCCCCTGCACAGTTCCCTGAACACTGCAGCTTTCTAAACACACGTTTTCTCTTGGAAAACATCTGCACAAACCCGTGACGTTTCCTCACTTCCCGTTTGCAATGAATGTCAAATTGTGTCTGTGATCAAGGAACAATGAAAGGCGGCTGTGAGGGGGACCTCCTATGTGTCACAATCAATTAAATGAGTGGTAGACTGTGCTGTTAGGGTATTGAACAAAAATACTCAGATATCCAATGATTAAATTAATCCCAACATCCCAATAAACACCAGTGCTGTGCTGTCAGTATATGCTCTTCTCAAAATGGTAGATTTCCATCAAATGGCCAGATCTGTTGTAGAGAGCTCTGTATGGGAACACAGCTTAGACTGTGACCAAGAAATGTCAGAGCCTTTACCCCCAGTTATCCATCATGTAAAGCTTACAGTAGTTCAGTCTGTTATTAGTCCTCAGCTTTATCGCATTCCTGTCTGCACGATCCGATCGTTGCTACCAGAGATTTTCCCCAGAGGCATTTGAGGTGTTTGTTTGAAAAATGACGGAAGATATATATTCCCTTCTGCAATCTCTCAGGATGAGCTCAACTGCTATCAGGATGTAAAGATTGACGGTTTGTTGCTCTCCTTTGGTCAGGGGATGGAATATCTACATTGGGTTAAGGCAAAGCTGCATCAGGAGCTGCACTGTGTACAGTTTTGGTTGCCCTGTTACAGGGAGGACGTCATTAAGCTGGAAAGGCTTAAAAGAGTTCTACGAGAATGTTGTCAGGACTCGAGAGTTATAAGGAGTGGTTGGGCAGGCTAGGACTTTATTCCTTAGGAGCATAGGAGACTGAGGGGTGATATTATAGAGATGTATAAGGTCACGAGGGCATAGATATGGTGAATTTCTCATTTTTCATTGGCTAAGTATTTGCACATTACCCATGTGATGTAATTGTTTCAATTATGCAGCCTATTAACTAACTTAATCCTATCTAAGGAACTTCTCTTATCTTTTGCATAAAAGTGTTAGATTTTTTAGAAGTAACATCTTTATTCTTTTAACTATTCACCCCTTAGCACTATTTCTCAGCTCTTTATTTAGTTTGCTTTGTATTTGTTTGTACTCTCGGAAATCTCAGAATTAGGACTGCTCGCCATTCTTGACTCCTGGAAGAACCCTAAGGATCAGAAGCTAAACAGAATGAACAATTGATGTGAATTAATGCGGTCTTTTTCTCCAGGGTTATGGTTTCAAGAATTAGAAGGTATAGGCTTAAGGCGAGAGGGGAAAGACTTAACCAGGACCTAAGAGACAACTTCTGAGGGTACGGTACATCTGGAAGGAGCTGCCGTGGAAGTGGTTGATGCAGAAACAATAACAATGTTTAAAAGACATTTGGACGGATATGTGGATAGGAAAGGGTTAGAGGGATATGGACCTGATATATGCAAATGGGAGCTGGGTACCCCCCATTGGCAGACTTACCTAGCTGAACAGCATCATTTGACAGGATGA
Source organism: Mobula birostris (assembly GCF_030028105.1). Taxonomy (NCBI): domain Eukaryota; kingdom Metazoa; phylum Chordata; class Chondrichthyes; order Myliobatiformes; family Myliobatidae; genus Mobula; species Mobula birostris. The sequence goes on from NC_092401.1 coordinate 12,788,871, forward strand.
CGGGACCAAGGATGACATCTAGTGCAGACTCAGCAAAGGGAGAAACTTCTGCAGATCAATGAGCAACATAAGGGGACCAAGCAAGCAAGGTGAAGCTGGACCGGAGCTGTGTTCTGTCCACAATCGATTACAGGTCAGAACACTGACGCATGACAGAGAGTGACCTTGCCAGGCTGTCGTCATTCCACATCACGAACCTCCGGAAGATTCTCCGTACTTTCTGGCCCAGATCTCCCACCACACGCTACTCCTCCAGTGCCGCCAAGAGGACGCGGCCACAATTACCATGAGGAAACACCGGAGATGGATTGGGCACATGATGCAAAGAGTCCAACCTCATCATTGAGACAGCACTCCATTGAACCCTGAAGGGTGGAGGAAATGCAGAAGACCAAAGGCAACTTGGCACCGTACCGTGGATGCAGAAATTAGGATGCTGAACCACAGCTGGGGCAGAATAGAGCAGATGGCCAAGGACAGACAGAGTTGGAGGACTTTCATTGCTGCCCTAAACACCGGCGGCGTAACAGGCGGTTACTACTACTACATGCAAATGGGACTGGCTTAGGTGGGCATCTTGGTTGGTATAGATGAGTTGGACTGGGGGGGGGGGCCTCTTTCTGTGTTGTATAACTCTATGATTCTACATTAATTCATGGAGTACGAGCATCACTGCCAGCACTTTTTACCTATCCCTAATTGACTGTGAAGGTGAGGGGAGTTTCAGTGATCTTGAAGAGATGGGAATATACTACTCTCCAAGTCAGGATGATGTATTGTTTGATGGACAGGTTGGGAAGTGGGGACAGACCCAGATCCTCGCCCTTCCAAGCAGGCTCCAGCTCATCTGTTGGAATAGGCAGCAGTACCTCTATTCAGGCAGAGGACAAGACCTCTCTCAGATGATCTTGTGTCCAATTCATAGGAGCTGGCATTATGTGGTGTGTCGTCCATTCATCTCCCACACCTAGCAGGGCAGGCAGTGACTGTGCAGCATGGGACAGAGCATTAGACCATTATCCTATCTTCATAGAACCTGCTAGCTTCCTGCACTTCATCCAGCCTTTAGCCGAAAGATACGACTGCGAATTCAGGGAATGTGTGGGCAGCACCAGGCTGACTCCCAGACCTGGGTCATTCTATCAAGCAATCTTGAAAAGATCAGCCTGTTAAAAGCAAACTGCTGGAGGAACTCAGCAGGCTGAGCAGCATCTGTGGAGGTAGAGGGATGCTTGACTTCATCAGGACCAACGCAGAATCTCCACACAAAATGTCGGCTATCTCTGTTTCCACAGATTTTGCTTAACCCACTGGGTTTCTCCTGTAGCTTGTTTTTAAGATTCAAGATCGCTTGTTATTATTCTTCGGTATACTATTGTAAAGGAGAACAAAATGATTGTTCTGGACCCGATGCAGCATAAAAAAACACAATAAGCATGAAAAACACAATAAAATAAATTCAAATAAAAGCAATCCTATTAAAAAACAGCAATGCACAGATTGCTGTGATTTGACACATGAGGGGTGTTTGATGGCTCTGGGCCTGTACTCTCTGGAATTCAGAAGAATGAGGCATGACCTCACCAAAGCCTATTGAATGTTGGAAGACCTCGATAGATTGGATGCGAAGAAGATGCTTCCTAGGGTGGGGGAGTCTAGGACCAGAAGACACAGCCTCAGAATAGAAGGACGTCCATTTAGAACAGAGATGAGGAGAAATTATTTCTTTAGCCAGAGAGTGGCGAATCTGTGAAATTTGTTGCCACGGGTGGCTGTGGAGACCAAGCCGTTGGATATATTTAAGGCAGCGGTTGATAGATTCTTGATTGGTCAGGGTATGAAGAGATACAGGGAGAAAGCAGGAGACTGGGGCTGAGAGGGAAATTGGATCAGCCATGATGAAATGGCGGAGCAGACTCGATGGGCCAAATGGCCTAGTTCTGCTCCTATACTTTATGGTTTGATATACATAGACTGATTTAAGAACTTGAAATGATGCTTGATGATGTGTATGCATTGATGGTGGGGGTTGGCATGGTGGATTAATGGATGGAGCTGTTGATCAGCCTGGAGAAAACATGGGATGATATTGTTATGATGGTTTGATGGTATCCATTTCTGGGATACTGCCTGATATTGCCGACCATGTCTTTAAAAACAAATTCTCCACCATCATCCTTCACGTAAGCTCCGTCTCCCCACCACTCCCCCCACACTCACTCTATTCCACCAAGACTGGTACCCCTGTCAGCAGTGAGAAAGGGTCGCTGGTGCAGGGTCCTGTGAGGGGGATAAAAAGAAGAGGGAAGCACTGTGCACACAGACCATGTAAAGCCTCATCCTTGTGTCAGCAATGTTCACTGGTCTAATGTTGCCTGGTTTCGTGGAAATGGAGGTATGTACATTAATAGCTGTGGCCTGACCTGATCAATTTTTGTTAAGGACAAAACCAATAAATTGAAATATATGGGTAGTTGTCATTTTTTATGGGCTGCATTTTATTTCACGAGTCTTGACAAAATCACCAAATTAAGTTTGGTAATAAAGCGCGTAAAACATGGGAAACAGGCAGGCTGTGTGGAGAGAGAGAGGATAATACAGGCTAACTTTTTCCCTCCTCCTCACAGATTCTGCCTGCAGGGATTGTTGGAATTTCACCATTAGCGAAAAACCAGATGAATATTCTGACACCCCGTCCTAATTTCCCCTCTACGAAGTTTCACTGAAAAGGGAGAATGCCAAGTTCACATTCTGACGCAGCCACGGGGAAAGTCCCGACGAAGGTTTTCAGCTCGAAATTTGAGCACTTTTTACTCTTGTCCATAGATGCTGCCTGACCTGCTGAGTTCCTCCAGCATTTTGTGTGTGTTGCTTCGGCCACCTGAAACCACAGATTCCGAAACCTGGAGCTACACACAGAGCACCGGAGGAACTCAACAGGTCAGTCAGCATCCAGGGAGGGAAATGGACAGTAAACGTTTTGGGTTAAGGCTCTGGATGTGGATTCAGGTTCAGTGCAGATAAAGAATCTCAACCCAAAACATGGAGTGCCCTTTTCCCTTGTTTTATTCACTCTGTTACGACCCATTTGGCACATCCGTTGACGTTTAAATTAGACCAAGCGTCTCCTGCAATCTTAGTGGTTGGTTCCGACTTCTAAAGCTTTGACAATATTTTGATTTTTTTCCCCCCACTGGCTCTGCATTTAGCAATTGAGAGAAAAAAAAATTAGTCGAATTGACTCATTGTGTTTGTCACTACTTGTGGAAACATTGGAGTAACCAGGCTTTTTATTAAAACACTAGCCCGGCTGCGGAGCCTTGCTAGGCTCTCTGTAGTTTGTTGCCCACTCTATCACAGCCTCAATAGGAAGATAATTACAGCCTCTCTTCATTTCAGTGAAATGATATCTATACTGATGCAAAACAAACAGTAACTGACCTTCAAAGAGTCAAACAGCTTTACTAGCATATGCCTTGCATTGATAGTTTCATGAAAATTTAGGATGATGTCAAAATCAAGTAAATTTATTAATAAAATTATCAACTAATTTATTACCAAAGTAAATTTATTATCTATTTATTATTATATAGGCAGCAGTCACGTTACTAGATACACCTGTACACCTGTTCGTTAATGCAAATATCTAATCAGTTAATCATACGGCAGTAACTCAATGCATAAAAGCATGCAGACCTGGTCAAGAGGTTCAGTTGTTGTTCAGGACAAATGTCATAATGTGGAAGAAATGTGACTTTGACTGTTAAATGATTGTTGGTGCCAGACAGGGTGGTTTGAGTATCACAGAAACTGCTGATCTCCCGGGATTTTCACTCACAACCGTCTCTAGAAATTACAGAGAATGGCACAAAAAATGTAAAAAAAAAAATCCAGTGAGCAGCGGTTCTGTGGGTGAAAACACCTTGTTAATGAGAGAGGTCAGAGGAGAATGGCCAGACTGGTTCAAGCTGACAGTAACTCAAATAACCATGCATTAAAACAGTGATAGGCAGAAGAGCATGTCTGAATGCTCAACAATTGAAACTTGCAGTGGATGTGCTACAGCAGCAGAAGACCATGGATATACACTCAGCGATGACTTTATTGGGCACAGAAGATACCTAATAAAATGGCCACTGAATGTATGTTCCCCTATGTGACCTCGAGATTCATTTTCTTGCAGGCGTTTCAGGTATATATAAAAAAAATTAGAATTTGTGAAAAACTGACAAACAACCAATGTGGAAACAATGACAAACCGTGCAAATAAAAAAGAATACTGAGAACGTGAGTTGAAAACGTTTGGACGACACCAAATGTTTTGCAGCCCATGAGGTAGCTTTCCAAGTATAGTCACTGTTTTAATGTCAAAAACAAGGCACCAGCTTGTTCAGAGCAAGCCAGTATGGATGGTATGTTTTATTGATGAAGTGAAGCAGACCATGTCGAATTGCCTTCTTGATTTAAGCATCCCATTCCCTGTCCGTTGACTTCAACTCGGGCAGCGTGTACGTTATGCAGTGATACCATTATCATCAGCGGTCTATGTTAAAGTCGTTTTAGGCCCACGGCAGGGTGAACAAGGTGGTGCCAGTGATGCCCCTGTCCAGGGCTGGCACAGGGACACAGGGGCTTCCCAGTGTCGGACACCCAGGTTCAGTCCTGAACTCGGGAGTATGATCGTGAGCGTTTCCTCCAGTTGCTCCTTTTCCTGCCCACATTCCAAAAGACTTGCAGGTTGGTAGGTGAAATGGCTGCCTCCAGTTGTCCATTAGCAGGTGGGTAAGTGGTATAATTTGGTGGGGCGGGAGTTGATGGGAATGAGGGGGAGAAAATAGATTAATGTAGGGGTGGTGTAAATGGGAGGTAAGAAAACCTGTGTCGGTTTCTGCAACAGAGCTGACACATTCATGAGCTGCACCTTTAAATTCCACCTGATTCTGCAGGAATGAGATGAACCTTGTTTCATGTGTGGTGTACTAGCAAGGAGTGCGAGATTCAGGACCAACTTAACAGAGAATGAGGGGAGGACCAGAGAGAGCTGTGGAAGCCAAAATCATTGTGTATATTTAAAGCGAAGGTTGATGAGTAAATGTGTCAAAGGTTACGGGAAGAAGGCAGGAGATTGAGATTATGAGGGATAATAAATCAGCCATGATGGAATAGCAGAGCAGACTCAATGGGCTGAATGGCCTCATTGTGCTTCTATGTCTTATGGAGGACTGAGCATCTGTGACCACATTGTGGAAGACCAGCGAGGTGATGTCAGACAGTTAGTTAGATTCTGAGAGGGTTATCTGTTTCCCAGATTTGCAATAGTCAATAGCCCCACAGGGAGCCATGTCATATCGGTGAGGTCAAATGCAAAAGCATTGTATAAGGAAGACGAAGAGAAACCTTCTGCTGTTGTGGTGCGTCACGTTCAAGAGAACACAATTAAAATAGGAAAAATAGGAACTAGGTGTTTCAGAGGAGCGTATGTACAAGTTAATGCTAATAACATTCTGAAATTCTCCACCCTAAAGGTTATGGAGCAATTGGCCTTTCAGAAGTTTGAACTTAAAACACAATTGTTTTGCACCCCCCCCCCCCCCCAGGTCTCACCCTCCCCATGACCTTGACCTCCTCCAGGTCAAAGACTTCAGCATGTCCACAGTCCTCAGGCTCTGCATTGTTGGAATACCACATACTTAGCTCTTTCTGGGCATAAGCTTTTGAATATGCTACCTGCCTGATGCTCTCAGCCTGTTTATCTACCTGTCTGTTTGTCTTTCGTTCTCTTTCACTACCATTTCTTTCCCTCTCCTTACCTCTGTCTCTCTTTCACTCTTCCATCTCTCTTTCTGCTCTTTCACTCAACTCCTCATCCCATCCCTCCTTTGAAACATTCCTGAAAACCTTCCCCTGACAGTGCTTTTGACTGCGCTTTAGTGTCAGACAGCTTCAGGTTCAATACTGTGTAACGTGCATGAGGAATTGAATGGCCTCTATCTATCATTTCTCTTTACCACTACCCTTTTCAGCTTTCCTTCCTGATGTGCCAACCCCACCTCGACACGGCTCTACATCCTGGGCACTTGGAAAAGGCATTCCTGTGTTCCCTCTGCACCTGTCCCATTCTCTTCAGATTTAGACCCACTTCCTTGCTTCATTTTCTCCCATTGGTATACCACAACAGGGGTTGATTTGTACTATTCACGTATCTTGAGTGCTACCAACGATCTGCTTTGCAAATTGGCCAAGGTTACGCACTTTGAGATGTTCAAGCTGGTGGATTGTGCGTCGGCTGTGCGTCAGTAAATCAACACGAGAATTGAGAGTTGGGGACAGGCCACTCAGCCCCTTAATCCTGGTCCATCATTGCACATCTGACTGTAAACATCCTCTGTGGCAACACCAACCTTTCACCTCTACTTCCATTGATTACTGAAATAATCAAAGACTAATGTGGGTGAAGCATTCTGGCTGACAGATGTTTTGCCTTTAATCTCTGTTGATGAAAGAGAGGAAGAAAATGTTGTGCTGAATCGGTTTAATGAAGAAGGATGGGTCTGTGAAAAACCCATTGGCCTGACTGGAATGCTGTCTGCTGTAGGTTTGCCTGCCATACTTTGAAGGGAAGCTGCTATGCTCTCCCATGTTCCACTGCAATTTATCAGGACAGGGGCTTATGTTAAAGTCATGACTGCTGATCAGCAGAAACTCAGCTCTTCCTAGGAGACTGAGGGGCCCAGTTTCACTATCTGGTACACGGTAGTGTAGTGGTTAGCAGTTCAGGTGATCCAGGTTCAATTCCTACCACTGTGGGGAGTTTGTACATTCTCTCCATGACCGTGTAGGTTTCCTCCAGGTGCTCCGGTTTCCTCCCACAGTCCGAAAACGTACCGGTTGGTAGGTTAATTGGATGTTGTAAATTGTCCCGTGATAGGCTAGGGTTATATTAGGGGATTGCTGGGCAGCATGGCTCGAAGGACAGGAAGGGCCTCAATAAAAAAAAAAATTATTCTTTAGAAATAAATAATAAATCACAGAGAGCTGATCGGAGTCTAATTCCCTCTTCTGGAATTACCAGACCTCTCCTGTCCCCACTGCTGACACAGGCATATCAGTGTTAGCACATCCATTGCTTTGTCACATGCTCAGGGAGTTCCAGGCAGGACTGATGTCATCTGGACCAGTCAACTCGGTTTACCATTAGAGATTTGTGCTGAGTGTGTCAACGTTACTGAGGTCCTGAACAGTAAATACCAATATTGTCTGCACTCTACCTTCCATAAATAAGCATCACAGTTAATGTGTTGCTAGCAGCGCCTTTACAATGGGAATGAAAGAACTAGTTAGCACTGTTTGGCTATAATAAGCAATAGGAAGTGTACCCATTTATGTTTAGTATTTCAGAGCTGAACGCCAAAGCTTGGAAAACCTCACATTCCATCAGGTGATAGACAAAGCAGGTTAAAGTAGCTGGGATACAGTGCAACGACTCTGACATAGATGGATATTACACAGTTAGGGAGCGCTACACAACAGAAACAGGCCCTTTGGTCCATCTACTCCATGCCAGCTTGATCTTCTGCCTAGGCCCATCTACTTGCATCCGAACCATAGCCCTCCACCCCCCCCCCCATCGATGTACTTATCCAAACTTCCCTTAAGTGTTACAATTGCGCCCACATCCACCACAACCACTGGCAGCTCACCACCCTCAGAGTGAAGTTTCTCCTCATATTCCCCATAAATATTTCACTTAACCTCCATTTCTGGTCTTACCCAGCCTGCATGCATTTGCCCTACCTATACCCCTCATAATTTTGTTGATCTCTATAAGACCTTCCCTCATTCTCCTATGCTACAGTGAACAAAGTCTTAAACCTATTCAACCTTGCCCTGTAACTCAGGTCCTGACAACATAGTTCTTTTTCTGCACTTACTCAGGCTTATTGATGCCTTGTAGATGGATGGCATGTTGGTGTAGCAGTTAATGTAACACTATTACAGTACCATTGACCTGGGTTCGATTCCATTGTGACCTTTAAGTGTTCCAGTTTTCTCCAACAGTCCAAGTAGATATGGGTTAGTAGGTTAATTGGTCACGAGGTTGTAATTGGGCCACATAGACTCTTTGGGCCGGAAGGGCCCATTATCATGCTGTATCTCTAAAATATCTAAATAAGGGACCAGAACTGTACACAATATTAATGAGTATGCAAGGACTACTTGCATAAGTGTCGTTGCAGTTCCCCGCCGATGTAACCCATTAATATCTACACTGCCGTTGAGATCTTACCTGACCAGCCTGCTGTCCGTCCCTTTCTCGGCCCTCACCAATGCCTGCAGTAGTGGGGCAGTTCCCACCCATCTTTCTGCTCAGCTTTCAGCACGCTTCTCCCCACCCACACCAGGTGTAGAGGATACCATTAGTATTCTGGCTTTCACTGGTATTGTTAATCTCTTGCTGCATTATTCAAGTGTCACCAGAGTGGTCCTTATAAAAATGTAACATTGCCTCTTTACTTGCTGCTCCAGTATCTCCTCCACACCTTGCACCTCCCTTTAAATTCCTTGACGCCTCCTCCTTTTCATTTACCGTCACTTTGTTTTTTCTAGAAATGACCCTCCTGATCACCATGTAGGCCCTGGCATCTCCTTATCACCAGAACTGATGTAACAGAATTAATGTGTCCAACATCCAGCAACTCTGTCTTCCACATTTTTTGGAGCTTTTGATTTATCTGGTCATCATCTATGAAACACAGTTTTCACTGATATCCGAATCTCTCCAAACTGTCTTGCGCTTTCTGTGGCCTCCAGTTTCACAGTTCCACCTAAGTGGAGGAGATAGGTTTTTGATACAACCCCTCAAGAGGCCCTATCCACATCCAAGAGCCCAGGCCTCGCTTTTCTCTGCCAAAGTCACTACAGATCCAGGGTCTTCCTGGAGAATACAAAATAATTAATTGTTTTCTTTACTGAATCTTCCCCACCCCAAATAAACAATAGACTTGAACTTGGACCTCAATGCTTTTTTGGTCCAGGATATGGGATTGGTCACACGATACGTTCACTTTCTCTACCTCCCCCAGCTTCCTGCTTCTTCTCAGTCTAACCCTGGACCAACTTCTCCTCGATTTCCACTATCAGATCCCCTGACTGTTCTCTTGATCCCTGTCCCACCTAATCTCCTCATCTGACTCACAATTTGTTGACACTTTGTATATTCCAGTCTTTACCAGTTCAGACTTCACCCATTCTCCCTTCCTTCCTCACTGTGTCTCTTGACCATTCATTCAAACCTCCCCACCACCCCCGCCTCTTGCCCAAGATGACCTCCTATTCATAGTCATGGAGTAATACATCAGGCAAACAGGCCATTCAGTCCATCCCACTCATGCTGACCATTTCTCCATTTCACCACAGCAGTCTGAGAAGGTGTCTAACCACCACCAGTTCAGAGTTCATGTGGCCAGTGATACCCAAATCCTGGAAAATTAATAAATGATGAAATGTTTAAAACATGGGACAAGGAATTTGGATAATAATTTAAAAAAACATGATTAATGCTATGGCAAATTATGAATCAATTGGTCTGAAGCTACTCTCGTCGAAGCTTCTTTCTGCTATTGTCTCTCTGATGGTTGCCTGTGTTCACTCAAATCCATTCTTTAGAAAACAAAATTAAAACATCTTAAATTGTATTCATTAGTTGTACTGCAGATTAACCAAAGGGAATGCAAAGCTCTAATGAGCATAGTGGTTAGAGTGATGCTATTAGAGCTTGTGAGGTCAGAGATCAGAATTCAGTTCCAGTGGTTTTTGTAAGAAGTTTGAACGTGAACATGTGAGCTTCCTCCAGGTGCTCCAGTTTCTTCCCACAGTCCAAAGTTAATAGGTTGATTGGTCATTATAAATGTTATAAAAGTTAATAGGTTGATTGGTCATTATAAATTTTATAAAAGTTAATAGGTTGATTGGTTATTATAAATTTTCCAGTGATTAGGCTAGGGTTTATCCAGGGGATTGCTGGGTGGTGCAGCTCGCTGGGCTTGAAGAGCCTGTTCCACAGTTCGTCAATCAACCGATCGATGACTTGTATTTGTGTGTGGACTTCAACCTGGTTAAGCAGTTTGAGGTGCTTCAGGGGAGTGACTGGGTGAGCTTTGGAGCTGAACCATCCATCAGTGCAGGCGATCAGCATGTGGCTAAGGGAATGTTGCATCGAGCACCCTGGTGGGTTAGAATTAGAGGGGGAAGGGTCCTGCACTAGCAAAGGGTGACTGGGCCTGAGCACAGCAGAGCATCTAGCTGCAAAATTGGAGGGAGGCTCTGGAGACTATCACATCCTTGGCATTCCCATCCCTTATTCCTCTGCTGACAACATGCTGAGGGTTACCTGGGACCAGCCATATATTCAGACTTGGGTTTATTATCACTGTGTAGAGGATGTTGTTGTTTTGTGGCAGCAGTACAGTGCAAGGATAAAGAAGTATGCATATCTCCAGATGAATTGCTGAATAACTTCACTCAACCTGTTACTGAAATGTTCCCACTGAACTAGACTCTTCATCTCGTGTTCTCAATATTTATTACTTATTTATTTATTCCTATTATTTCTATTTTTTTCTCTTTCTTTTTGTGTTTGCACAGTTTGTTTATTATTTTGCATACTGGTTGTTGTCTGTCCTGTTGGGTGTGGTCTTTCATTGATTCTAGCGTGTTTCTTGTATTTACGGCGAAAAATGAATTGCAGGGTTGCCTCTGGTGATAATAAATTTACCTTGATTTTTGAATCTGGTGCAGATTGCTGGCTATGAGTGTAAATATGTCTCTGTGCAAGGTAGCATAGCAGAGATATGCATGAATTCCAGTTGTTGGAGGTTGGGAAAATGGGAGCTTGACAAGGACAATGTTCGGCAGTAGGACTGTGTAGCTGACCTTCTCACTGGGGGACCCGTCGAGTTGTGGTACTTGCTTTAACTGATCCTACCCCATAAGTGGACCTTACACACAGTTCTGTACTGATGACTCTGGCAACAGCTGGCTCTTTCCTTCTATTGTATACTCCAAAAAATTTGAACTAGCAACACATTCGCTGCTCTCTTATTTAGTTTAATACATTTGACATGGATGCCAGAGACCTGTGTCGGTGAGGTCCACAAAACTCTTAGGAGTTAGTAAATAGCTTGGCACAATTTTTCTGAGTTAACTTATTACTCTGTCAGATGGATATACTGATCATTAGGAGATATATCATCATCTTCCACTTGATACTGTCATGGTTTGATATTTACCCGAATATGGCATCGGCCAGTTAATCTGTCCCTTTGTACTGTTTCCCATTACTTCCGATCTCTTGGCATTCAGTATGTGATAGTAACCCCTATTCTCAGTCGCCCTGTCAGCTTGTAGTATTTACATACATCTGACCCATCCCTTGCGTTTCTCTGTTTCCATGGCATTCACTGCTACTGAGTGCCTTGTGTTACAATGTCACTGTGTAATATTCCCCTATACACCTTTCCAGTCCCTTGGGGTTACAGTGTCACTGGGTGATAATCACCTGTAGACAGCCCTCCTGGTTATATTGTTACGGTGTGTTATTAAGCTATAACCAATCCTTCACCCATAATATTCACCTGTATCCAATTCTTCCTGGTTACAGTGTTACGGTGTGATATTCACCTGTACCCTGTTGAATTGAATTGAACTGAACTGAATTGACCTTATTTCTTACATCCTTCACATACATGAGGAGTAAAAATCTTTTTGTTATGTCTCTGTCTAAATGTGCAATATACAATCATAGTAATTTATAATAATTTATAATAAATAGAACAGACAATGTGACACAGAAGTACACTCAAATCAGGGTGTTAATCAGTCTGATGACGTGGTGGAAGAAGCTGTCCCAGAGCCTGTTGTTTCTGGCTTTTATGCGGCGGTACCGTTTCCCGGATGGTAGCAGCTGGAATAGATTGTGGTTGGGGTGATTCGGGTCCCCTATGATCCTTTAGGCCCTTTTCTCACACCTGTCCTTGTAAATGTCCTGAATCACGGGAAGTTCACAACTACAGATGTGCTGAGCTGTCTGTACCATCTCTGCAGAGTCCTGTGATTAAGGGAGGTACAGTTCCCATACCAGGCAGTGATGCAGCCAGTCAGGATGCTCTCAATTGTGTCCCTGTAGAAAGTTCCTAGGAATTGGGAGCCCATGACAAACTTTCTCAGCCACCTGAGGTGAAAGAGGTGCTGTTGTGCCTTTTTCACCACACACCCAGTGTGTACAGACCACGTGAGGTCCTCAGTGATGTGTATGTTGAGGAACTTAAAGCTGTTTACCCTCTCAACCCCAGGTCCATTGATGTCAATAGGGGTTAGCTTGTCTCCATTCCTCCTGTAATCCACAACCAGCTCCTTTGTTTTTGCAACATTGAGGGAACAGTTGTTTTCTTGACACCATTGTGTCAGAGAGATGACTTCTTCCTTGTAGGCCACCTCGTTATTGTTTGAGATTAGGCCAATCAATTTAGTGTTGTTGGCAAATTTAATTAGCAGATTGGACCTGTGGGTGGTGACACACTCATGGGTATACAGGGGGTAAGGGAGGGGACTCAGTACGCAGCCCTGAGGGGCTCCTGTGTTGCATGTCAGAGGGAGCCCACTCTCATCACCTGCCAGCAATCTGACAAGAAGTCCAGGTTCCAGCTACACAAGGCAGGGTCAAAGCCGAGGTCTCTGAGCTTGCTGTCAAGCCTGGATAGAATTATGGTGTTGAATGCTGAACTGTAGTCCAAGAACAGCATTTTCACATAAGCATCTTTCTTCTCCAGGTGTATAAGGACAGTATGTAGAGCTGTGACTATTGCGTCATTGGTTGTGTCGGTAGGTGAATTGTAGGGGTTCCAGTTTGGGTGGCAGCAAGCTGAAGATGTAATCCTTAACCAGCCTCTCAAAGCATTTGCTTATTGTGCGGTGAGTGCGACAGGACGCTAGTTGTTCAGGCATGTTACCTTGGTCTTTTTTGGTACAGGGACAATGGTGGATAATTTGAAGCAGGAGGGCACTTTACACTGGGAGAGGAAGAGATTAAAAATGTCAGTAAACACACCTGCCAGTTGTGCTGGACACATCCTAAGTACTCGCCCCGGGATGCCATCTGGTCCCGCAGCCCTGCGACTGTCCACTCGTTGGAAACATCCGCGCCCCGCAGCCTCGGAGATGACAGGTTGCAGGTTGTAGTGGTGGCTTTCCTCGGAGGCTCAGAGTTAGGAGGTCTGTGATGGTTTGCAACCCTTGCCACAAGTCATGTGTGCTATTAGTTGTGAATCGTGACTCAGTTTTGTCGCTGTATTGCTATTTCATAGCCCTGATAGCTTTGCACAGATCTTAGCTGCTTTTCTTGAGCTCCAGCTGATTGCCGGCAATATAAGCTCTAAGTCACGCAGTAAGTGCTGCTCGCATGGAACTATTGACCCAGGGTTTCTGGTTCGGAAGACCCTGGCCGACTTCTGGGGGACAACATCGTCAAAGCACGACTCAATCCTTGAACCCAGAGACATCTTCATCATGGAAGACATTCCAGTCGACATCCTCCTGGTTACAGTGTTACTGTGTGAAATTCACCTGTACCCTGTTCCTCCTAGTTACAGTATTGGTGTGTGATATTCACCTGTGCTCTGTTCCTATTGGTTATAGTGTTACTGTGTGATATTCACCTGTACCCTATTTCTCCTGGTTACAGTGTTACATTCTGATAGTCATGTGTACCTTGTTCCTCCTAGTTACAATGTTGCTGTGTGATATTCACCCATACCCTGTTCCTCCTGGTTAGTGTTTGTGTGTGATGTTCACTTGTACCCTGGTCCTCCTAGTTACAGTGTTGCTGTGTGATGTTCACCTGTACCCTGTTCCTCCTAGTTACAATGTTGCTGTGTGATGTTCACCTGTACCCTGGTCCTCCTAGTTACAGTGCTGCTGTGTGATGTTCACCTGTACCCTGTTCCTCCTGGTTAGTGTTGCTGTGTGATGTTCACTTGTATGCAACTACTCTTGGTTACAGTGTTGCTATGTGATATCCCCAATTCCACTGTATTGCGGATATTTCATTCAATCACTGATTAACTCTCTATATTACATTGACACAGTTCTACTGTTGTTCATTGAGTCCTTTTGCAGCGCTCCCTTTGTGTACCCTGAAGCCCTGAGGGTTGTCAGAAGATTAAGAGGATAGCAAGACTTCAGAATGGGACGTTTGGTTGTGAGAATGGTGGGAAAAAAAAATCTCATGAAAACTTGCAGCCAAGCCGTTAGACAAGCACTTCAATCAGAACTTCGGTCAGCGCCGAGTAGCTGCTGCAGCAACCTCGCTCACCACTAGGGGCAGAGCGGTCTAGCGAATGGCATTGGCTCCGGCGTCAACGCAAACAGCAGATTTTAACTCATTGAATTGTTTGTTCACAGCCGGGTCCCGTCTGTTGGAATTTCAGAGATCAGCTCATTCCGCTGTCGAGCTGCTGGGAGGAGTCTTCCTTCATCCAGCTCGCTTGGTTTTTAAGTACTGCAGGATGAGGGGTGCTCGTTCAGCTTGATCTTTCCTGTGAGCAGCAAATAGATAATGAATCGTCTTTAACCTTCTGCACAGCCGCGCATGTTTTGCATGAAAGGCTGTTTTCCCCTCTGTCTGGTACTGTTTCCCCCTTGCTTTGTAAATGAGAAGGTTCTATGTTCCTGCCATACTGATACGAGAAGGTGTTTCAGCACTGATATCCCGAGTGAACGGCGGGAGAGAGGTGGACAGAAGGGGGCGGGCTGGGTGGGAGGGACGGTGAGAAAGAGAGGCTGCCAAGGATTAGGTATCAAATGGAGAAAACAAGGGACTTCAAGCACACAATTCGCACAGGTAATTGGTATTGGAAGTGGCGCTTTCCTGTGACAGGATCCTCTCCCTCCCTGACTGTCCCTGCCTCAGCTCTTTTCACCAGTTACACTAGCTGTGCATATCCAGTGTCCCGCATTGATTGCCCCGTGAATTATGGAGGGTCCTTCAACTCCCTGCCCTTGCATAATTTGTTTGCATTTTGCATTTAAGATTCCCTCCGCCCCCTTGCCACATCACCTCCAGTTCCACAATTCGCCCCACATTCTGTCTTCCCACTCAGTTCAGGCCTCTTGCTCATTGCATTTTAGCAGCCCTTCTCTCTGCTTCGTCCTTCTTTATCTCTGTGAACCGGTTGGTAGGTTAACCGGCTGCTGTAAGCTGTTGCTAGCCTGTGAGTGAGTGGGAGGAGTTGGTGGGAAGGTTGGATAATCGGTCAGAGGAAAAATGTACAGGGTAGTGGGATTGCTCTGAGAGCTGGCATAGACACAATGGGCCGAATGGTGTTCTTATATGGAAGCAGGGAAGTACCCACAAACTGGAATTCCTGACTCTCCTCACAACAAAAAAATCCAATAACCTGGATCGAGCATTTGGTCACCTCTTCCCACATCTCACATGGTTAATGAATTAGTTCGGCCCACCATGACCCTGTCACCCCAATCAGAGCAAAATATCGTCGTCTTGTTACAGCGATGTGAAACATTAATATGTCTCACTCTGTGAGGGGTGCTGTGGAAATGCATGTTGCTGTGGAATGATTCAACCACGCTTCCTGGTCCACTATCCCATTACTTGGAAGTCCTGAAAGGTCAACATTTGGCCCACCGGATGCTTATTCCTGCCGTTCTCTGAGAAACGCTGGGACCCTGGTTCCGGTGACCGCTTTCCACTCAGCAAGTTCACCAGACAATTTATCAGCACACTTGTGTAAAATCCTTCAAAAAATGAATTAAGAATTTGTTGAGAGATGATTAATAACATCCAATAGTCTGGAAAATCAGACAGCCTGGCACCACCAAGGTCCCGGGGGTACTGGGTTATTGGAGGCTGACTGTACGTTGAAAGATCTTCATGCCTAATCTGTTGAAAGCTCCAATGAGCTGTCAACATTGTCTGAGTTTTGGACGGAGAGTTCTGCATGTCTTTGCACTTTATAGGGTCATAAAGTCCCTTCAGCCCACCACGTCCGTGCTGGCCATCCAGTACCCGTCTGCTGGTCCATTGCCTTCTGCGGACTTGGTTAGTCAGTGATCCACCTGGCTACATTATAAATATTGTGAGAGTCCCTACCTGTCCCAGCCCTCATGTAGTGTGTTCCAGATTCCAGTCACAATCTAGGTGGAAAGGGTCTCCTAAAGTTCCACCCTAAACCCGTTAGCTAAACCCAAGTTTGATGCGGAAAATCTCCGCTGAACAGCACGCCCTGATTTGAAGGTGGCACCCTTGCTGGGCGTCCCATGAGTGTAATAATCCCCCCCCCCATTCTTCCTCCTGGTCCATCATCTCAGCCGGTTCACTCTCACAAGTTTCTGCCCTGAAGGAGCAGACAGTTTGTTTTTACTACCAAGTTTTCATTACTTAACCCTGTCAAACCCACTCCTATTTATGGTGGATCTGCACAGCACTCTCTTGCGTCCCTGCACTTCTCACACCATTCCCCACCCCATCCCAGGCTCTTTATAACTCATATTCTCAGGAACCTTCATTTATTTGTACACTCTGCCTTCTTTTGCACATTGGGTGTTTCGGTATCTGTCTGTTTATGCATAGATTATTGTTAATTCTATTATTTTGTCCATTTTAAAAAAAAAAGAATCTCAAGGTAGCATATAGTAACTTATATGTACTTTGATAATAAATTTATGTTGAACTTTGAACTTTGAAAAAGGCCATGAATACAGCCATTGAGATGTGGCCCAGGACACCCCAAAACTAAAACTTCCACCCTTTACATTCCAGCCTCTTCAGCCTAAAAGGCAGGATCCATCATAATGAAATCAGAAAATGGTGGGAAGCAGGCCATTTGTAATCTGTGCAGGGAGAAACAAGGTCAAAGACTACAACTAGAGGGTGAAGATGAAAAGATTAAGGGGAACATGAGGAGAAACTTCTTCACTCAGAGGGTCGTGATTGTATGGAATGAGCTGCCAGTGCAAGTGGTGCGTGCAAGCTCGATTTCAATATTTTAGAGAAATTTGGATAGGTGCGTGGATGGTAGGGGTATGGAGGGTTGTGGGCCTGGTGCAAGTCGATGTGAGTAGGCATTTTAAAATGGTTCTACACAGACTAGGTGAGGTGAAGAGCTTGTTTCCGTGCTGACCCTTCATCGGCTTCGTGCACCGTAGATGCTGCCTGACCTCCTGAGTACTTCTATCATTTTCTAAACACAAGACATTCTGCAGCTGCTCGACATCCAGAGCAACACATGCAGAATGCTGGGGGAACTCAGCAGGTCAGGCAGCATCTACAGAAATGAAAAAAAAGTCGACGTTTTGGGCCCAGACCCTCTTTCAGGACTGGGAAGGAAGGGGGATGTCGTCAGAATAAAAAGGTGGTGGTGGGGGGGGGATGGTGGAGGAGAAGCAGAACTAGCTAGAAGGTTAGAAGGTGAAAGGTGAAGCCTGGTGGGTGGTAGAGGGGGAATGAAGTAAGAAGCTGAGCTGAAAAAGACAGAGGTCTGGAGAAGAAGGAATCTGATTGGAGAGTGAACCATGGGGAAAGGGAAGAAGGAGGGGTACTAGGGAGAGCTGATAGGCAGACGAGGAGAAGAGATAACAGGCCCAAGTGGGGAATAGAAGTTGAGGGAAGGAGGAGGAAAAAAATTACTGGAAAGAGAAATCAATGTTCATGCCTTCAGATTGGAGGCTATCGCTTTCACCGGAACAAATATTTATTTGCAATTAGCCGGAGTCTTTCAGCCTTTATCTGTTAAGAGACAAAGATTCTATATCGGTGCACAATGTTAAAAGGCAGACGTGTGTACAAAATGTATTGTGAATATTCACCGTGAGTAGAGTGTTGGATGGTTATGTATTGATGGTCAGTTCGCAGGCTGTCCACCTTGTGTGTCAGGACAGTTACATGAAGATGGTCAGTTCACAGGTTGTCCACCCTGTGTGTCAGGGGACAGCTACGTGAAGATGGTCAGTTCGCAGGCTGTCCACCCTGTGCGTCAGGGACAGTTACATGAAGATGGTCAGTTCGCAGGCTGTCCACCCTGTGTGTCAGGACAGTTACATGAAGATGGTCAGTTCACAGGTTGTCCACCCTGTGTGTCAGGGGACAGCTACGTGACGATGGTCAGTTCGCAGGTTGTCCATCCTGTGTGTCAGGTAGCTGTGGGTCAGTGCCTATTGACTGTTGGTTGTGCTATTACAAGCGGAGCTCTCTGAATGTTGTGAGGGCTACAAGCAGTCACTGCAATGGGGTGCAGAAATCCATATTTAATTTCTGGAGATTAACTTCCCTGGCATCGATTAAATGTCTTTGCCATTCCGCTTTGGATTAGGTTGTGCTGCCTAATCCTGGGAGGATCAGTCCCACTCTGCCGAATTCTGAACTCACAGCTGTTTACTTTTGACAAGCATCTGCAGCAGAGACTGACTATCAGTGCTCTAGAGGGCACGACATTCTCCCTCCTCACTGAGGTTCTGGCTTTCCCCCTTTCCTATAAGAAGCTGCACACTGCACTCTCACTGTATGGCTTAACAGGTCGAACGTGCTCCCATCCTCCTCTCCTAGCTCAGTGACTTTAGAGTCATTGAAAACTGCAGGGAAGAAACAGGGCCTTCAGCCCATCTACTGCGTGCAGAAGTGTTAATCTGCGCAGTCCCATCAACCTTCACCCGGACCACAGCCTTCCAAACCCTTCCCATCCATGATACTATCCGAACTTCTCTTAGACGTTGAAATCGGACCCATATCCACCACTTCCACTGGCAGCTCAATCCTCAATCCTCTCAGTGACGAAGTTTCCCCTCATGTTCCTCTTTCACCCTCAACCCATGACTTCTAGTTCTTGTCTCACCTAACCTCAGTGGGACAAGCCTGCTTGTATTTACCCTGTCTACACCCCTCATAATCTTGTATACCTCTATCAAATCTTCTGTCATTCCTCTACACTCTAGGAATTAAAAGTCCTAACCTATTCAACCTTTCCTGTTCAACTCAAGTCCTGGCAGCGTACTTGTAAATTTTCTCTGCACTCTTTTAATCTTATTGACATCTTTCTGGTAAGTAGGTGATCAAAACTACACACAATACTCCAAATTAGGCACCTCCAACATCTTATGCAACTTCCTGTAACATAACATCCCAATTCCTGTACTCAGTGCCCTGATATATGAAGGCCTCTGTGCCAGAAGCTTTTCTTACGACCTATACACCTGTGATGTCACATGCAAGGAATTGTATTCCCCGATCCCCCGTTCTACTGCGCTACTGCACCCCAAGTTTTGAAGTCCTCCACAGATTTGCTGATCCAATTTACCACATTATCATCCAGATTGTTGAAGTAGGTGACAAGCAACAATGGACCCAGTACCAGTCCCCAGGGCACACCACTGGTCAGCGACCTCCAGTCAGAGAGGCAACCATCTACTACCACTCTGTGGCTTCTCCCACAAAGCCAGTGTTGAATCTAGTTTACTACCTCATCCTACCTCATCCTACCTCATCCAGTGACTGGGCCTTCTTGAACAACTTCCCATGCTGGACCTTGGCAAAGACCTTGCTAAAATCCTTGTAGAAACGTCCCAGATGTGCCTTCTTCAACTTCCCTGGTAACTTCCTTGAAAATCTCAATAGATAGGTTTGACTTGACCTACCACAAACAAAGCCATGTTGACCATCCCTAATAAGTCCCTGTCTATCCAAGTACTTATATATCCAGTTCCTTGGATTACCTTCCTGTAGCATACCCTCTGTTAAGGTCAGGCTCACCAGCTTATAATTTCCTGGCTTTTTCTTAGAACCTTTGTTAAACAACAGAACAACATTAGCTAAACTCCAGTCCCCCACCAGCTCACGACTTTGAATGATCAACTTCGTTATGTGACTGCTCTTCTTTGGGCATCTTTCATCTTGCTGTGCCATGGGGTTTTGTGGTCACCATGGTACCCATCCATGAGCTTTGGTGGTTACCATGGTACTCAACCAAGAGCCTTTGTGGTTGCCATGGTACCCTACAATGAGCCTTGTTAGTTACCAAAGCAGAGAAGACTTCTGGTCAAGATGGCGTCTGCCTACAACACTCCCTCAGTCGACATCTTCTGAATACATCACATAACTATTCATTTCACTTCTTTTACAACTGTTTTTCATCTTGAATGTGTTTATGGAACTATTGATGCCTGCAATTTGCAATTTGAAGATCATTTGGGTGATCCAGCACTTTTCTGTCTCTAAGAAGATTCAGGGAGGCAGTAAGCATGGGCCTCGAGGCAAGGAGGCTGAGGGACTGGGTGCGAGCCAATGTTCAATTCTATTTTGCTGATTAAAGTTTCCATTGTTTGACCGTTAAGGCGATGAGGGAGACTGAAAGATCGAGGCAAATGCAGAGGGTGAGCATCGACTGCCTGCCTTCTGATCATTGGTGGGATCGCTGTGCTGCCAGACAGGGGAGCCTATGTGGCCTGCTGCTGTGCTTGGAGGATGTTACTGAGATTTTTTTGCATTTATAGATATGAATATGGATACAGATTTGGACTATGGACTCTTTTCTGCATTTTTATATATTTTGTGTTTTCACCTGTTTTCTCATTTTCTTTTGTGTGGGGTAGGGGGATTTGGGGGTCGATGTTGCTGTTGCGTTTCATGCAGGGGAGGGGTTTGGGGTTTGATGATTACGTTGCTGTTCCTTTTTGTGTGGAGGGCGAGTCTGGCTGTTTGTCTCTGAACTCACTTCCATGGTTTCTTCTTTGTTTTGTGGCTATCTGGAGAAGACAAATCTCAGAGGTGTATACTTCATAGATACTTTGATAATAAATGAACCTTTGAACATTTCTATGAACGTTGGTGGCCACCGTGGTCACATTACTCTAATACTTCATGTAGGTCAGGTGAGTGTAAAAATGGATTTTCTTATGAAGTCTCTCAGGATTGAGACTGGCTTGCTTCCTCTCAAATTCTGTGGACTTTGGGGTGATGGATGATGCTGATGTGGAAACTGCAGTCTCCACGGATGAGGCAGGCAGTGCCTGATGCATTACATCACCAGATAGTGAAATGGTCCTTCACTCACACAAGGTACAAAAGAACACAGGGGGATGAGAACAGGTAGAGAGAATTGCTAGGATGATTCCAGAAATGTAAACAGATTCATTCCGGGTCTGGGTCTCTTCATAAGAAAAGGTCGGGGAGTTGGGTAAAGTTAGGACAGGTTCTAATTCGAGATTCAGAGAGAGACGTTTTCATTTGTGGGGGACAATAAACAGTCATGTTGCCCAGACTCAAGAGCCTGAGTTATAGGCAGAGGTTGGGCAGAACATTCCTCAGAGCATAGGAGGTTGAGAGGTGACTTTATAGAGGTGTGTAAAATCATGAGTCTTTTTTTTTCCCAGGTGAAGGGAGGAAAAAACAAAGAGGATGGGTTAGGCTGAGAGGGGAAAGATTAAAAAATGGGACAGGTGGATCAACCTTTACATACAAAGGGTGCTGAGGACAAGGAATGAGCTGCCAGAGGAAGTGGCTGAGGGAGGTTCGGTAGTATGAGGGTTCAATTTTTATCGAAGTATGTATGCAGTATACAATTCTAAAATTCATCGTCTCCAGACAACCATGAGACAAAGAAAACCGTGGAAGCCGTTCAAAGATAAACATCAACCTCCCCCCACGCGCAAAAAAAATCACACAAATGGCAACAAGAATATCAAACCAGCCTAACGCGTAACAATGTCATGCAAACGGTAACAAGACCATCAATCCCTCCGCGCAAAGAAAAACAACAAATCGCGCAAGAGTTAATGAGAAAGAATGAGCAGAAACACAGAATATAATAGCGTAAAGCCAAAAGAGCCCAAATGAACTACAGTCCAATCTAGAAAGCGCAGATCCGAACTTCGGTACCATCCTCCGACAGCATCAAGGGAGAGAGACCATTTGAGCGTAGGGACCTTCCCTCACGAGCAGCGAGTGAGAGACCGTCGCACTCAGACTCCTACTTCCGGCAGCAGCGAGGGAGAAGCATTTAAGATGCACTCGGATAGGTTTATGGAGGGGTGGGACTTGGTGGAATATGGGCAGGAAACTGTGATGAGCTTAGTGGGCACCGTGGTTTGCATAGAGTGCTTGGGCTGAAAAGACTGTAACTGTGTTGTGTTGCTCTGTGACTCTGTACTGTGCCCGTAGTGGATGCTTTGGTATGGCTAGCCCTAGCCGATTGCTGATAAGGTTCACTCTTCATCTGTGCATTTATTAATGCTGCAAGCAAGTGTTACTGTGCATAGGTGACTCGGGTGGGAATAGATGGTGGCCTTCACCTCCTGGGGAATGAGTCTGGAAGAGGGGCTGGGGGTTTATGTTTCAGTGGAAGTTCACTCACTTGTGAGCCTGGTGGAGCTGAGCAGCTCTGACCAGTGTTGACCCCTCGACTGATGGTCTGCCCTGATCACCCTGGTGATTGTCAGACTTCATTGTCCACAAACTGCCTGCTGCACGCCGCCAGGCAACAGCAGCACCATCCCCTCCTGCGGCTGTTTAACTGTCTGTAAAGTTGTTGAGTATCTTCACAGCATATCGGGCACTGCATCAACGGATTGAGTGGATCAATAGACTTGAGGGGCCGAATGTCCTATTCTTGCCCTTAATAATTCTGTTTGACTTGTTCCTGAGGCAATATATTATATGCAGAAGTATTCTGCTTTGTCAGCAGGAGACGGTGAGGCAGTTCCTTTTCCCACAGCACAGCTATCTATTCCCTCAGGATTGTTCTCCCTAACACAGTCCCCTCTTGCTTTCCTGTGGGTTTCTCAGCAGCAGGTGACTCTGTGGACTATATCCAATGCCAGCAGCGTGAAAGGTCCCCTCGAAGTGTCACACTTTGAGAAGGAGAAAGAAAACTGTCTGCGAAGGACAGCTGAAGAAATTGCCCTTCTTTCTGGGAGCCATTTAGCAACAGAAGAGAAGCACTTATCTTTGAAAAGGAACTTAGCCAAGATTCAGTATTAGGCCTACTTAAGAAGTAGATCCAGGCAAGAGCTTGTCAACTCACTAGTGCTTCCTCAGCAACGTACCTTTTCAGGAAAGTAAGATCAGGAAGAGGACTTTCAAGTCTCACAGGTATATGGGTAATCAGTGGTCCCCAACCTCCGGGCCGCAGACCGATACTGGGCCGCGAAGCACGCAGGTGTGCAGCGGTAGCCGGAATGCACTCAGCACACCTTTTTTTTAAAAAAAAAAGCCCAAATAAACAAGCTAATTACTTAGGTGCCGCCCAGCACGTAAATGTCGGCCCAGATCAGAGGTGATTGCCGATTGCACGCCTCTGATCTGGGCCAACATTTACGTGCCGGGCGGCACCTAATTAATTAGCTTGTTTATTTTGGCTTCTTTCTTAAAGATGTGCTAGGTGTGTTCGGGCTACCGCTGCACACCTGCATGCTTCGCGGCCCGGGGATTGGGGACCACTGTGTAATATAACTCACTTATTTTCTCTAATTCCTGATGAGCTAATTCAACAAATATTTGTCTCGGCTATGGAAACTCGAACTGATCATCACCTCTTGCCTCTGAAAGCCTCAAATTCCAGCTAAAAAAAAAGAAAAAACCCGCAGATGCTGAAAAAGTGAAATATAGAAAAAATGGAGACACTCAGAAGGTCAGGCAGCATCTGTGGAGGAAGAGACAGGGTTAATGTTTCAGGTGGAAGACCCTTGAATGGAAGACCATTCATCAGAGTTTTAATGACGAGTCCTTGACCTGAATCATTATCTCTGCTCTGGAGAGTATTTTTGTCTTTTTTTTCCATTTTGTGTCCAACACAAAGTCTTCAGGCTGTTGCAGTCCTAAATGAACATGCTTTAAATATCCTGATTATAACCCGAGGTCCTAGACTTCCCTATCCCCTCATCCACCTTACACATATTTTAATCATCTTATACATTTAGGTCACACCTTAATCGTCTGTACTCAAGGGAAGGTATGCCCTGTCTGTGAAGCTTCACACATTTGTTGATCACAAGGCTGTTGTGATCAATCTTTGCTGCATTCACCTCCAAGGTGAATCTCTCAATGTACAAACTCCAGAAATGAAGCTTGCTTCAAATCCCAGCTGGTTGAAAGCCGCTTGTTTGTAGGGTTGTTCGCCAAGCCTGGAGGTTAGGTCGCGAGCGTTTCGTCAGCAGTTGAATTGACGTCGCCAGTGTGCAATTGAGTGTAGTTTCTGCCGAGCACTGACTTTTATATTAGCCCAACTCGTTGCTCTGATTGGTTGGCTGTCGCGCTGGCCGCTAGTCTCCGCTGGGTCCCGGCCAACCAGGTGACTGAGTGATCGCCGCTAAGTGAATCCCTAGGTATGGGTTGCTGTGAGCGTTGGTTCTTCGGGTGCCTGCTGCTCTCTCTACGGACCCGATCCCGCCAGCGGATGGACTCGTAAATTGTGTCTGGTTCAATATGCTAACAGAGTCTTCCATTGAGAACCAGGCTCCGGAGGTTACATTTTATGCACATATTATGCTACCTCTTGTTGAGCATGTGGCATCAATTTATTGTTTATTTAGTGAGTGCAGAGTGGAATAGGCCCCTTCAGCTCATTCAGCCACGCCACCCAGCAATCTCCCAGTTTAACCCTAGCCTAATGACGAGACAATTTGCAATGACCAATTAACCTACCAACCAGTATGTCCTTGGACTGTAGGAGGAGATCAGAGCACTCGGAGGAAACCCACATGGTCACGGGGAGAACGTACAAACCCCTTACAGGCAGCAGTGGGAATTGAACCCTGTTTACTGGTACTACAAAGCATTGTGCTAACCACTACACTACTGTGCTGCTCCTCGAATTGACACTGCCTTGCAAGCCCTTGCATGGTGCAATAATGCCTTTGAGGCAGTGTCAAGGACAGGCTAAGCATCCAGCCCCTCCAGTCACCTTCAGCTGTTACACGTGTTCATGTGTGAGACCATTCAGCCCATCCAGCCTGTTTCGGCTCCTATCATTCCTACTCTCCCAGTTATTTCCCTGTAAGCTTTTCTGCCCGTATTCCTATCAGCTCTCCTCAGATGCATCTCAGAGCAACTTGCCAATTTGATCTACCAACCCCCACGTCGTTGGGAGGAAACCAGAGCACACAGAGGAAACCCACATGGTCATGGAGTGATGGTCATGGCACCTGAGGTCAGGATCGATCCCAGATCTCTAGAGCAAAGGGGCATCACCATACTCCCCCTGCTATCTATGTTGACAGTGAACGAATCCTTCTCCCCTTTGCTTCTTTCAGCTAAATACCCGGGAGCACAGCATGTTAAAATCACACCCCTCCCCTCATTGTGACTCCAATGCATTGATAAATCACAGCAGTTAGCAATTATATGCCACGCTGCTGATTCTGAATGAGTCCTGGGGATTTACTTACAGGAGGAGGTTCTATTTTTAGGAGGCAGATGATCTCACAGTGCCCTGTAGAGGTGCCACAGCCCCAGTGTTCCTTTCTTTGCAAACCAGCAGCGAGTCTCGGGTGTTGAGAGCTCTAATAGGATCACTGTGCAGCTCTCCCACCACTAAGCTATGCGGAAAATAGACAAACCACTCATGTCCTGACGGTTGGCTCTCATATCCAGCGTACTTGAAGTTAACGTTAAGCTTTGCACCTGCTGATTGAGGGCCCACAGGAAGGCTGCGAGATGCCTCAGGCTGGCTTGGTGTTTGGCCTGTGTATGCTCCCGCGCATTGTGCCTGATTCCAGCGTGAAGTTATATTGGCCCCATCAAATCCTTTTCAAACACTGCAATTAAACTATCCCTCGGCTTTCGAAGGCACACATCCCTGGTCAGGGCAAACAGCCTTGTAGTTTGTCCCTCAGTCGCAGCGTCATGAGAGTGTTAGGGTCAAACAACAGGGAAACCAGCTTTTCTGCCCAACTGGTTCATGCTGATCAAGATTCCCATCTAAGCTAGTCTCATCTACCCATCTTTAGCCTGTATCCCTCTAAATCAGGGGTTCCCATCCTTCCTTATGCCATGGACTGATAATACCATTAAGCAAGGGGTCTGTGGACCACAGGTTGGAAACCTCTCTCTAGATCCTGACTCAGGAGGCTCTGCATTGAACCCTCCCTCAGCACAGCCTATCCCTGCAGAAAATCAGTAAGAGCTGCAAACGCTGGAAATCTAAAACCAGAAAATGGTGAAAATATCAAGCAGGCCGGCCAGCATCTGTGGGGGTGGGGGCTGCTGGAAACTGAAATGTGAATTCTTGTTTCCCTTCAAGCCTATCCTTCCTGGAGGCCCATTTGTACTTCTGTAATGCTGGGTCCAATAAAGGTTTGCTGCTGGGTTTAGTCGGGTTCGTATTTTCACAGTGACTTTGGTGCCCATGCTCCGGCGAATAGCTCTGATGCTGGTACATAAGCTGGGTTCAGAGTTGTCCACTGGGCTCAGAGCCATGACACACACAAGATGCTGGAGGAACATCCTTTGTGTACAGCTCAGGGAACACCAATAAACAGTCGACATTTCGGGCTGAGAGCACGTGCAGAGACTCTCAGAAACGGACTCAGGTTTGTTATCTCTGACATACGTGGTGAGATTTGTTATCTTGCAGCAGCAGCACAGTGCAAAACATAAAAGATGCTACAAATTATAATATATATAACAAAGTAAATAAGTCGTGCAAAAAGAGAGCAGAAGCATAAGGTAGTGTTCATGGGTTCATTGTCCATTCAGAAACCTGATGGCGGAGGGGAAGATGCTGTTCCTGAAACGTTGAGTGTGGGTCTCCTTGTGTCCGTGGCTCTGAACAGTGTTTGGTTTGGGTTCTGTGGTGCTTGTTTCATTAAGTGCACAGACTGGCTTCGGAAATGCCCTCAGCTCTGAACCTAGTGTCGACTGATTGGTTCAGTGAAGTGCCAGTACCTGGTGTTTTACCCCCCGTATTGGTTTACGCTGCGCTGGCTATTCAGCGGCCCGTCTGCTTTTCATTGTTTGTGTTGTGAATTATTTAGTGTGCAGTCTTCTTTGCTTTTTGCCTGTATGAAATTATGGTATAATTAAAGACTCTACCCACCCTGTGCACTCTCTCTTCTCCCCTCTCCCATTGGACCTAAGATACGAAAGCTCGAAAGCACATACCAACAGGCTCAAGGACAGCTTCCACCCGACTGTTATTCGATTCTTGAGCAAAGACCTTTTGTAATATAAGATAGACTCTTGGCCTCACAATCTACCTCGCTATGATCTTGCATTTTATCATTTACCTGCATTACACTTTTTTGGTATCTTTTGCACTTTATTCTGCATTGTTATTGTTTTACCTTATTCCAGCTCAATGCACTGTGTAATGATTTGATCTGTATGAACAGTATGCAAGGCAAACTTCTCCGTGTATCTTAGTAATGTGATGCTGAGATGCATCCTAGAATGTGACAGGACACACCATCAGTGATGTAACCTGGGGTCATCAGGTGTTTCAGGTCTTTCAACATCAGACATTCTCGCCAGGTGACCCAGCCGGGGTTGATCAGGCCCTGCTTTGCGTCCCAGCGGCATTGGTCCACGGATCACACCTCTTGATCCAAAGACATCTGGAGGCTCGCATAGCAGCCTCTGGGACAGTCCCAACGGCTCTTTTCTTTGCAGCCCCCGTAATGCCAAGGAGAGAGTAGTTCTGCAGAGTCAGCAGCCAGCAAAAGCTCTACACCCCCCTCTATAGGCTTGCATTGTGCCCTCCCTCCCTTTATCCGCACTGCTCTACCAGCTCCTGGTATTTGGGTTTCTTGGGCTCAAACGCCTCCTCACTCTAGTCTTGCCAAGGCGCTGTCAGTTCTACCCATGACCACCTGCTTCAAGGTTTCTGACAGACTGACTATGTCAGGCCTCAGGCCTCATGATACAATGAAGTCAGGGAACTTTAGTTGCTGGCCAAGATCGACTTCCAGTTGCCAGTCAGACGCCGTGGTGAGCAAGCATGCTGGTCAAAAGCTAAGGGTATCCTGGGTTGGCAGAGGTGCCTACTGTTGTTCGTGGCCGAGGAGATACTTTCTGCCACTTCCTTCAGCACCTGGTCATGGGCACCAGTGGTAGCGGCCTTCTCCCTGGGCTTTTGGACAATTGCTGAGGACAATAATAAACCAAAGCCAAAAGTGAAAGAACAAACAAACCTGCCCAGCCCTGAGATGTTCCAAAGCACCTTGCAGCCAATGAAGTACTTCTTCAGATATAGGAAGCATGTTTGCCACTTAATGCACACAAGCTCCCACAAAGCATCAAAATGTTGTCCAGAAGATGTGGGCGAGGACCACTGAAGAAAACTGCACTGCTCTTCAAAATAGGTTCTTGTCTATCTAGAGAGGGCAGGCGATCTTTCAGATGTAAAGAAGGTACATTTCGCTGGGCGGCACCTCATCAGTACTGAACTGGAGGTTCAGGCCAGGCTTCGTACTCAAGTCTCTGGAGTGGGAATTGAACTCATGACCTGCTGATTCCTAGGTGAGTGTTACTGTCGGTGAATCACAGCTGAGGCCCAGCTGGGGTCCAGATGTTGGGACTGCCATGAGCTATGCATCGTGTGACCTTGAGGGACTTTACTGTGAGCAGTGCTCCTTCCAACATCTGAGGAGGGTGGGCATCTATGGGTTCCTGCTGTGTGGACCCTCAGTGTCTCCGAGCTTCACAATGAACCACAGTTCCTGTGACTGAGGCAATACTACTGCAGCACTGACGCACTCTTGTGTCCCAGAACTGGTTTAAATAGATGTGAAAGTCCCAAGCCTCTTGGGAGCACCCTTGCTCTGTCAGTTCCTGGCATCACCTGGTCATGGGGTGTGGAGGCCGTCTCCAACTCTCAGTCTTTGCCTGCACCAGATTATAAGGAATGCTATTTAGCTGACATTCTTGCTGATCTCCAGGGACAACCCATCATCACTTTTTGATATTCTTTCTTCCCGTTTATGGGACACCCCTCAGACTGGCCTGCAGATATCTGGGAACTGTTCCCTATCTGTTTATAAAGGGAAGGATACTGACATTGAAAACAATTGGTTGGAGGAAGGGGGCCTGTTGGATAAGAGTATTGAAGGGAAGCCCATGGGAACAAAGGGCCAAATGGCCTCTTCCCAAGTACAGTGATACTCTGAGCTAGGAGGAGGCCTCTGTTGTATACACAAGATGAAACCATTCAGCCCTTTAACCAAAGGATATCTCAGTTTCTTGTTTGTGGAAGTGTTGCTGGCAAGACCAGCATTTACTAATCGACGGAGGCAGTCAGAGGTCTGAAGTCACATAGAGTCCTGACTGAGGAAGGACAGCACATTCCTTTCCTTGAGTGACCCACGTGGGTGCTTGCAATAATCAGGTGCTTTCATGGACCAGCATGTACGTTGCAACTGTATCAAAGATACATTGCATCGGATGCACTACATTCACTAGGGAATGTACCACATCTAGATGCACCACGTCTCCTGGATAGGTACATGGAGCTTAGAACAATAGAGGGCTGTGCGTAACCCTAGGTAATTTCGAAGGTAAGGACATGTTTGGCACAGTTTTGTGGGCCGAAGGGCCTGTATTGTGC
Source organism: Mobula birostris (assembly GCF_030028105.1). Lineage (NCBI taxonomy): Eukaryota > Metazoa > Chordata > Chondrichthyes > Myliobatiformes > Myliobatidae > Mobula > Mobula birostris. The sequence goes on from NC_092401.1 coordinate 12,818,471, forward strand.
TGTAGGTTTTCTATGTTTCTATCTTTCTAAATCATAAGTTAAATATAGATTATACAACCACAAGAAAGTTTGCAGATGCTGGAAATCCAAAGCAACACGTACCAAATGCTGGAGGAAGTCAACAGGTCAGAAAGCATCTATGGAGAAGAATAAACAGTCGAGGTTTCAGGGCAGACCCTTCTTCAGGACTGAGAAGGAAAGGGGAAGATGTCAAAATAAAAAGGTGTGGGACGGGAAGGAGGCTAGCTGGAAAGTGATAGGTGGAGCCATGTGGTGGGAAAGGTCAAAGGATGGAGTAGAAAGAATCTCATAGGAGAGGAGAGTGAAACATAGGAGGAAGGGAAGTAATAAGTAGATGAGAAGAAATAAATATTCAGAGTGGGTAATAGGGAGATGGGGGGAATTTGTTTACTAGAATGAGAAATCGATATTCATACCATCAGGTTGGAGGGTATGCAGAAGGAATATGAGGTGTTGCTCCTCCATCCTGAGATTGGCCTCATCTTGGCATGGAGGAGGCCATGGATCGACACGTTGGAACAGGAATGGGAATCAGATATGTTTGGCATCATATCATCTCACCATAATCAGATATGTTTGGCCTCCATCCTGAGATTGGCCTCATCTTGGCACGGGAGAGGCCATGGATCGACACGTTGGAACGGGAATGAGAATCAGATATGTTTGGCACCGGGAAGTCACACTTGTGGTGGAGGAGGTGCTTGACGAAGTGATCCCCCAATTTATAACAGGTCTCACCAACGTAGAGGAGGCCACATCAGAAGCACCGGACATGATAGATGACACCAGCAGATAATGCATTTTTTTTTTACAATAAAGAGCATAACTAGAACGGAAAAAAAAAACAAGAGTCCAAGAACTGGAGGGCCAAGTGATCAAAGTGATCATAGTGTTGCTGTATGGTACTTTTGTGCAGGTTGGTTCAAGAATCCAACAGTTGAGGGAAGTAGCTGTTCTTGAACCTAGTATTGTGGGACTTCAGGCTTTTGTACCTCCTGCCCAATGGTGTATCTCCAATACCTTGTATGTTGCTTCAGGTTCTAGCGACCGCATTATGATCTGTGACCAGTGATTGTCTACTGTGTCATCTGGTTCAGTGTCTAGCTGCCTCTCCTAAAGTGGGAAGCAATTCATTCCTATCTCAGCAACACACTCTTAGCCCATGACCCACAGCCAGCTATCCCTGACTCCTCTTTCAATTAACCCTGAGAAGTGCGAGTCTCACCCATAGGGGGCAGGAACTTCTCATGAGTCATTGAGGACATGTGTGAGATTCAAAAGTCACAGGATCCTGCTTTTCGCATCCAGGCTACATTCAAGCAGGACTGGTGACATCCATTATCATTTAAGATAATTAATTTGGACAGGCAGCACAGTGCAATTTTACAGAAAAGTATAATTTTATTTATATTGGCTATAATTTTCAATATTTTCTTGGACATTGTTTCTGTTATAAATGATTTTGAACACACTTGTGCTGCTGAAAAGCATTCTCATTTAGGACAAGTTGTGTCCTTCGTTATGCAGATGTAAGTGACACTGGTGTGGCAGCTGCTGGCATTGCCTCAGCCAATGGAGCTCTTGATGCTATTACATCCAAGGCACCAGAGGAATAAGTGTCTCAGCAGCTAATTGCTGACAAGAATACTCTCACTATTAGTTTAACCACTCTCTTCAAATGAATATTGGAGGGGTCACACGATGGGAAGAGGGGAACACTGGTTATAAGGGTTTAGACACTAGTTCGAGGAGCCTCACAGTGCTTACATGGGCATCACTGTCCACTGTAATTAGCAGTCTGATTATATGAAAGTGGGGGAAGCCCTGTCATTTCCAGGGGATAGATATTGGTTATATAGCAGCACTGTATTTTGTTATAAACCAGCAGCAACAGAGATGAATTTGAGTCAAGTTTTTATAAAATAAACAACGACATTTATTAACCTCTACTCAAGTAAATATGGAACAGTAAATGAACAACTAACTTAAACGGATGTTAACAGCGGTATGCTTCTATAGTTATCAAACAGTCAAACTTAAAGACAATTTTTAACAGATCTTATTTAAGCACAGTCTTAAGGTGGTAATTTAATAAGTCCAAATGATTCATGAAATATTCGAAAGGAGAGACTTCTCAAACCAGCTTTGGAACAGTGCCCGAAATAAAGGTGTCACTGCTGGCGCAGCTCCCAGCCAAAAAGCCTTATCCGAAGTTATGACGCAGAATACGAATTCTCAAAGTAACTGACCTTTTGACAAAGTGATCATCACACAATACCCAAACCATGTCAGGGTTAACAAAACGTGCGTGCCACGTACGGACAATTCCAAATGTCAGTCACACCCGTAATGCGCTCAATGCCGCTGGTTTACCTCAATCTTTTTGGGGTTCGTTCGGAGCTGGGGATTCTTCACTCTCACTCTTTCTTCTTCTCCGATGGCGTACCAACAAAATGAACTACGCAACAACTGCGGTTTCCCCTTATATACCAGTTGGAACATGCCATCACATCAACCCCACTATCACAAGACAATTACCTCATTCCAATGGCATGAAACCATTACCTCATTCCAATAGTATAAGACAATTACGTCATATTCCCGAGGTGCTTACGGGACAGGTAACAATTTATATGAGGGAAGCAGAGATTATGTTAGTGTCTCCAGTATCCCCTCTATGGACTCTGTCTATACTTCTCAGTGTCTCGGTAAAGTAGCCAGCATAATAATCCCACCCACTCTGGACATCCTCACTTCTCTTTTCTCCCATTTGGAAGAAGATACAAAAGCCTGAAAGGATTTTGAAGCAGTTTCAACGACAACTCCTATCCCATTGTTATCTTGGTTCTTGAATGGACCTGTTGAATGATGAGATTGACCTCACAATGTACCTCATTATGATCTTGCACTTTACTGTTCACATGCACTGCACTTTTTCAATAGCTTTTACACTTTAATCTGCATTATTATTCTTTTATTTTAGCTCAATGCACCATGTAATGATTGATCTGCATAAACTGTGTGCAGGGCAAGCTTTTCACTGTACAAGTGACATTAATAAACCAATAACGATGCCAATGATGCCGATACACTAGTCACAGGAAGAGCGACACTGATATATAGGAAGGGGCTTTCTGGTGAAAGGAGAAGGCCCAGGTTTCAGGAGCAGGAGTGCTTTTAGAACATAGGACACTGCAGTATAGTACAGGCCCTTCAGCCCATCATATTGCACTGACCTTTTAACCGTGTAGCACAAATGGACACCATTTTTAACATGAGGGGTCATATCATTACAGGAGGAAGGTCAGAGGTTACAAATGAGGTCAGATTTGATTCTGGAGGGCAAATTGGCAAGATATGACCATAAGTCCATAACACTTAGGAGTAGAATTAGGCCATTCAGGCCATCGAGTCTGCTCTGCCATTCTATCATAGCTAATTATCATCACTCTCAACCCCATTCTCCTGCTTTCTCCCCATAATCTTTGACACCATGATTAATCAAGAACTTAATCAAGCTCCACCTTAAATATACCCAATGTCATGGTCTCCATGGGCAATAAATTCCACTGGACATCCTTCAATTCTGAGGGTATACCTTCTGGTCCAAGACTCCCGCTGTAGGAAACATCCCCTGCACATCCACTTTGTCCAGGCCTTTCAATATTCAATAGGTTTCAATGAAATCCTCTGCTCATTCTTTTAAACCCCAGCAAGCACAGAACCAAAGCTGTCAAACGCTCCTCATATGTTAACCCTTCACTCTTGGCATCATTCTCGTGAACCTCCTCTGGACCTGCTCCAATACTAGCACATCTTTTCATAGATAAGGGGCACGAAACTGCTCAGAAGACTTCAAGCCTAGTCAATGCCTTACAAAGCCTCAGCATCACATCCTCGCACTTGTATTCTAGTATATCCAAGATAACGTATTTTTTATTCTTTCTTACTTCTCTTCTAATATTTGTCTATCTGTGCACTTATAATGCGACTGTGACACTGTAATTTCCTTTGGGATCAATAACGTACCTATCTATCTATCTAGTCCTCTAGAAATGAATGCCAACATTGCATTTGCCTTCCTCACCACCGACTCAACGTGCAAATTAACCTTCAGGGAATCCGGCATGAGGACTCCCAAGTCCTAGTGCACCCATGATTTTTGAATTTGTTTCCCCATTTAGAAAACAGTTCATACCTTTATTCCTTTGACCAAAATGTATGACCATACACTGCTCAAAACTATGTTCCATCTGCCACTTCTTTGTCCATTCCTTCAATCTGTCTAAGTCTTTCTGCAGCCACTCACCTTCCTCAACACTACCTGCCCCTCCACCTATCTTCATATCATTCACAAACTTGTCCACAAAGCCATCAATTCCTTCATCCAAATCATTGACGTACAATGTGAAAAGAAGCTGTCTCAACACTGAACCCTGTGGCACACCATGAGTCATTGGCAGCCAACCAGAAAAGGATCCCTTGATACCCACTCTTTGCCTCCTGCCAATCAGCCAACCTTTTATCCATTCTGCTACCTTTCCTGTAATACCATGGGCACTTATCTTGTTAAGTAGTGCCATGTGTGGCACAGTGTCAAAGACCTTCTGAAAATGCAAATAAACAACATCCACCAACTGTCTATCCTGCCTGTTATTTCCTTAATCAACTCCAACAGATTTGTCAAGCAAGATTTTCCCTTAAGGAAGCCCTGCTGAATTGGGTCTACTTTATCATGTGCTTCCAAGTACCCCAAAACCAAAATAGATCCTAACATCTTTCCAACTACTGAAGTCAAGCTAACTGGCCTATTTCTTTTTTTCTACCTCCCGCCCTTAATAAAGAGTTGAGTGACAATTGCAATTATCCAGTTCTCAGAATCTAGTGATTCCTTAAAGTTCGTCACTAATGCCTCCGCAATCTCTTCAGCCACATCTTTCAGAACTCTATCACGCTAGGTAGCTGAAGAGATTGTGGAGGCATTAGTAATGATTTTTTCCAAGAATTGCTAGATTCTGGAATGGTTCTCGAGAACTGGAAAGTTGCACATGTCGTTGGATTCTTTAAGAAGGATGGGACACACAGAAGTGAACACTCTGGTTACAAGAGTGGACACGGGTGGAATGGGAGAGCTTACAGGGAGCATGAAGCAGTAGGTTAATGGTGCAGACATCCAACATGTGGGACTGAAATGTAAGGGGGAATGTGCATGGGGGAGGGCACTTGGCAATGCTTTTGTGGGGGACTTCTGAAAAATGGAAATTTAAAAAAAACAGCAAACTGTTGATGCTGAAATCTAAAATGAGACCAGAAAATGCGGGTCAGCCAGCACCTGTGGAATGGAATGGCCTTCGACCTGGAAGTGTTGGCTCTGTTTCTCTTCTGGATGTGGCCTGATCTGCTGAGTATTTCCAGCATTTTCTGTTTGTATTTTGGACTTCTGGGTTTGCTGTGGACGTGCAGAGAGGGAATGCTTCCGCCCTTTGTGCAGCCATGTTTGTGGCTGTCTGCTTTAAAATCTCTCAAGGTTCCTTGCAAGCATGTCATCAAACACACACCCTTACAGTTCTGAGCAAAGATCTTAAATATATATATAGCAAGGGTGCCTAAGTCTTTTGCAGAGTACTTTAGTAATTTTATGTATTGCACTGTACTGCTGCTGCTCAAAAAAAAACAAATTTCATCATATTTGTGAGTGATGATAAACCTGATTCTGATATGGGTCTCTAATATGGACTGAGAGTGGGAAGGGGGCAGGGGAGGGGGGAGAGAGTAGGAAGCACCAGAGAGACATTCTGTTTGGAATCAAATGACCTTGTGTGGTGTCTCGGTGCTCGGTGTTTCTGCACCTATGCCACATTAACCGCGCCCCCCCCCGCCCCCCGTCCCTGGCACTCTTTCTCTGCCACCTGTCCCACACCCCTCCCATGGTGCTCCACCCTTGCCATTCTCAACATCCTTTGCCCCCGCCAGATTTACAAACTCGCTCTCCGCTCCAGGTTGTCAAATACAGTACTGTGTGCAAAATGTATGTAAGCGCCTAAAGCTTTTGCATCGTACAGTGTGTCAGGAAAGTTCACCAAGAGAGGCAGATTTGAAGGGGTTTACTAGATGAGGAGGAGCGGTGGTTGAGGAAAGGGATTCCAGAGTCCAGGAGCATGGATCGGTTTGCTTTGCCTTGGTGGTGAACGCGGCACAACAGATAGAGCTGCTGCCTCATCGGGCTGGAGACCTAGATTCAACCCTCGCTTCTGGCACTGTCTGTGTGGGGCTCCCTCTGAATGCACAGGGAGCTAGCATAGAATTGATGGGCCGAGAGGTCTCCTTCTATGGTATGTTGTAAGACAATAAACAAGGAAGAGTTGATCATGTTCCAGTGCACATGGTCCCAGTTAATTCCCCATCATCTCCTTGTTACTCATTATCCCTGTATCCTAACCTGCCTGCAGTGAGGGGAGTGGCTGCTGGTTTGTAGATAGGATTCCAAGTACATTTATTATCAAAGTATAGATGCAGGATACAACCCTGAGATTCATCTTCCCACAGACAGCCATGAAACAAAGAGCCATGGAACCAGCCCGTTCAAAGGAAAATGTCTATGCCCGCCCCTTCCCCCACATGCAAAAAAATCACTGTAAACTGCACAAAAACAAAACGAGCGAAAACACAGAATATAAAACACAAAATTAAAAAAGCACATTTCAGTTCAGCTCAGTGTTCATCTACTGCAGGCCACCCTGATTCAAAAAAAAATCACCCAAAAATAGCAACAAAAACCAGCCAGAACCAGAACACATTATCAACCTGAATTAGCGTTCAATCTGTAAACCACATTGATTTAACCTTGCTCTGGCACCATCCTCCGACATCGTAGAGAGAGAGAGGGAGATGTCAGTCGAACGCAAGGACCTTCCCTTGGGAGTAGCAAGCAAGGGGCTGGTAGACGGTGCTGAAAGCTTGCTCGCCCTCCGCACCTGCCACGATGACAGAAAGTGAAAATCGAAAAACCTATAGATAATCAAAATCTGAAATAACAGCAGGATATGCTCGAGAGGGAAAAAAAAAGAAACAGCTGATCAGGCAGCATCTGTGGAGAGAGAAACTGACAATGTTTTGGTTCCAGGGCCCTCTGTCAGAACTGGGAAAAGAACAGCAAGTAGGATTTTTGTAGGATGGAAGAGGGATTTGTAGAACAAAGAGAAAGTCTGCAAAAAGATGAATCAAAATGGCTTAAGTATCAACACATTAAGTTATTGGGCCTGTGTAGTGCATTGTTTCTTATTTATTTTTTCTTTCTTTCTTTCTCTCTTTCTCTCTTTCTCTCTCCCTTTCTTTCTCTCTCTCTCTTTCTTTCTTTTCCCTTCCAGCAACCCATTGATTTAATGCTAGCCTAGCCACAGGACAATTTACAATGACCTACTAACTTAATGGGGCCGGCCAAACATGCAGGGCTTACTCAAATGGGCTGAGGAAAAGCGGGCCAACGTGAACCAAAAAGAGAAAATGGAAGATGCTGGAAATACTGAGCATTTGTGCAAAGTGAAACAGTCAACGTTTCAGATGAAGGACTCTTCACATCAGAATTGAGGTGGAGAGAAATAGCAGGTCCAGGGAGCAGGGAAGTTAAGAAGACAACCCCATATCATTGGGTGTGAAGCTACACACTGGTTGGTCTCTGACGCCCAAGGCATTTACAGGTAGAGTAATACCTTGAGTATCTGGATCAGCGTGCCATTCACAATTAGCCGAATTGTGCTCAGGCAGGTTCAGGGGCTAGTGAAAGGAGCAAGTTGTCTGTTCTGGGACAGAGTGACATAGCGTGTGAGGAAACTGTGTCAGGAATGTGTAATTATATTGATCAATGATCTGTGATTCACACAAGAGAGCAGACTGGAGAGTGTCTGAACACGAACAGACCACACAAGAGACCAATTATACCAACATTGTCTGCTTACAACAGAAGCTAGGTGGAGGGTTGCCAATCTTCCACAGTCTCTGGAAATTAGAAGACTCCTCAGAACACTGGAGTGAGGTTAGACCAGGGAGAAAGGTCCTCAAGCAATAAAACATTTGTTCCAAAAGCAATTTTCTTTGAATGTTTTTCCCTAATTATATAAGTGCCAGGGATTGAGGATGGATTTTTTTGCCTACAGCCATTCACTTTGGGTGGCACTGCTTTCCCATTGGCCGGGGAGCACAGATTACAGTGACATGTATGTGACCAGTGATGAGAGTGTGGGGTAGGGAAATATGAGTCCAAGTTATGTGATGAAATCTCCAGCAATGCATCGGAGCTAATTGATAAATCTCAATTATTAAATCCAATGTACCTATCATAATATTGCCTATGGTAGATTTGTTCCCATTTTCTGGTTCTCTTTATGTCCTACTTGCCTTCTGAACATCTCAGCCCTTCTGTTTTAGTTGTCTCCTCTCCCACCTCCCTGTCCATTTCAATGTCCTATTTCTTTGCTTCTCATTCAGGTTCGAACTTTGACTTTCTCTCTCTCTCTCTTCCCATTCTCTTTCTTGCCCGCAGTGTCTCAACTCCAGTTCTAGACACAGGGTCAGAGACAGGTGCTTGGAAAATGCATGTTTTTTTTAACATTCTTGAAGCGATTTGCCATGGGTAAGATCGACCTAGTGGTCATTTACAGGTAGTTGAGCACCCAATGGAAAATTAGACCAGGCACATCCATGTGAGGTTCCCATCTGCTCCTGGCATTAGATGGTGTCAAAACTTGCACATGGCTGCGTCAACGATTACTGGGGTGAATTAGCGCAATTATATGCAAATACTACCTCAACTAAAGAAGGGGCAAAGCTCACCACAGGTTATTATAGAGCTGAGTATTAAAAAGTTCACTCAAAGCCTCTGCCAGAATTATTCTTCAACATGTGCTGCATGTGTAGAACCATCGCCAGTCTGATGCAGGCCTTGCAGCTCAGCTTTGCAAGTGTCCACCAGGTTGATTAGTCCACTCCTTGTAGTGGCAAGGCTGGCTGTGATCAGGGCATTGAATCACGTGGCACGTTGGCAAAGCTGCCACATTCTTGCAGGTCTTTCCCCTGAGAGTTCTCACAACAATATTTTCTGCGGCATGCCTGTAGTTGACATTAAGCGATACCCGCAAAATGCTGGAGGAATTCAGCAGGTCAGGCACCATCTATGGAGAGGAATAGATAGTTGATGTTTTTGGCCAAGACCCTTCATCATGACTTGTTGAGTTTCTCTGGTTGGATGTGTGTTACTCTGAATTTCCAGCATCGGCGAAATCTCTTGTGTCTATGAGGAAATGTCTGATTGTTCTCCTAGCTCAGCAATAATCAAGCTGTGGACTTGGCTCGGCAATAATGTATATGCCCTTGCAAGCAACCTCTGGATTCGGTTCAGCTACAGTGCATCCCTGGCAAGCTCTGGACTCAGCTGAGCAATAATGCTTCAGTTACGATCCTGGTACAGTACTAACATAGCAGTTGCATGATCTTAAAAACTGCTTGGCAATACTGCTGCAGGCATGAGCTCAACAATAATGCATCAGTTGCAATCTCTGCAGGAAGCACCAACACAACAATTGCAAATAGCTTGGCAATAAGCATCATTTGTATCATTTACAAGCTCAGAAACAATATAATTGTTGCAAGCTCTACAAACAGCTCAGCACTGATGCAAGTTACCAGCACAAGAATAATGCAGCGGGTTTGAGCTTTACAGGCAGCCCTAAGACGTAATTGGTTTACTATTGAACTTACATACCAGGGTACAGTGAAAAACTTTGTTCTGCATGCCATCCATACAGATCCCTTCAAAACATTGGTACATCAAGGTACAAAGGGAAAAGTAATAATAAAATGCACAATGTAGTGTTTGAGTTATACAGAGTGCAATGTAGAGAATTGCAATTAAGGTGTGAGGACTACGACAAGATAGTTCATCTTTATCATGCTGGAGGTTGTTCAAGAGGCTTAAGACAACCTGGTAGATGTTCTTGAGTGTGGTTGTTCAAGTTGACAAGCTTTTATATCTTATGCCCAATCAGAGGGGTGAGAGACAAAGTTCTGGGTGGAGGAAAACTAGGATTATGTTGGCTGCTTTCTCAAGGCAGCAAGAAGCCTCAGCAGAGACCATAAAAGAGAGGCAAGTTTCCAGGATGGACTGAGCTGTGTCCATAACTCTGTAGTTTCTTGCGGCCTTGGAAAGCACAGTTGGCATACCAGGGTGTGATGTATCTGGATAGGATGCTGACTATGATCTGCAAAATTCACTGTTCTATTTTTTAACATGTATAATTGTCCTATATGGATAAATGTTTAGGGAAATTGGTTAGTTAACATTTTAAATACCAAAGGTTTGGTGCCTAGGAAGAGAATAGGCCTCATTTCTTAAGCCAAGATGTTTCCATTGATAGGGAGTTGAAAACCAGGGAACATGTGTGTTGAATAACCACTGTTGGATTTAGTAAGAAGTTTTGGAGAAGTTGTACAACTATGTCTGCCTTCTGAGCCATGCATTTGCAGCAGTCTTAATTTGTGGGTGGGTTAGGAACTCAGTTCCAGTTTTATTCTAAACACCTCGGTGGTGCAGTTCTGTGGGAGTGCTGTCCTGCTCGAGGTGCTTCTACTTAAACAAAATTGTAAACTGAGCTCTTTCTGTTCTCGGGGTGAGTTCTAAGATATAGTGGTTCTATTTTGAACAAGGGCAAGGATATAATCCCCAGTGTTCAAAAACGTAGCACAGTACATCACTGGAATGGGTCCATTGGCCCATTGATGGTGTGCCAAACTATTTAAGCTATTTGCACCTAATCTTCCTGCCTGCACGTGGTCCATATCCCTTCATTTTTGGCCCATCTAAGAGACCCACAACAGAATAAAACTGTTACCATCAACCGTTACCCTCTTGTCTTTACTGAGCAACCTGTTCTAAATCCAAACAGCCAAGAGATCATAGATCCTATGCGTCTTAATCTTCAGGGTGAACTTCTTGCGAGGGATCTTGCCAAATGCCTCAGTGAGATTTATGTAGACAACATCCACTGCTCTACTTTCTTAGATCACCTTTGTCACCCCCTTGAGAAAAAGGGTATGTACCCCTCAGAAGATTATCTGGTAACTGGTATATCACTTGTACAAATTGTCTCTCTGACTTCACTCCAATGTTGACTCCACTTCAAAATTATGTCGCTCACACTGGCCTTTAGGGTATTGTGATGGGTTCTCCGAAGTGCGAATCTTTACCTAAAGCATAATTGGTATATGGAACTTGTGTCCATGTGAACTGTCAGGTTAGCCGTGGCTCAGTGAGTCATTCTGACATGTATCAATCAGAACGAACGTTCAAATCCTGCAGATGCTGGATACCTGAAATAAAAGCAGAAAATGCTGAAAACACTCAGCAGGTCAGGCAGCATCTGTGGAACGAGGAACGGAGTCAACATTTCAGTTTGATGGCCCTTCATCAGAATTCTAATTCTCCATTAGCCATTAATCTGTTAACCAGGTATCCATGAACATCGGAATTTCCTGGGTAACCGTGATACCTCACTATCAGAAATACTGTCTGTCCTATCCATCCCCCTCTGAAGCTTAAACCAGACACTTTTCTCTCCTTCCCAGTTCTGCCGAACAGGATAGTACCTGGAACATCGACTGTACCTGTCTCCACAGGTGCCGCCTGAACTGCTGAGTAATTCCCACACTTGTTGCTTTTATTTTGTTTTTCCTAGAATAAAAGAGACTGAGGGGTCATCCAACAGAGTATATATAAGGTTATGGGAGGCATAGATATAATAGATGGTTGATGCAGACTCAGTGGGCCCAAATGCTTCTTTCTGTGCTTCACCCCCCGATAACTCTATACCTGAACAGTTTTTTCTCATGGTAAGAGTGTTAAATAGAGGGCTTACGTTTAGGATGAGAGGAAGGAGTTTTAAAGGGAACTATATTTTACACAACGAATGGCTGCAGACTGGAGTGTACATCTAGAAGAGGTGTGGCCGGTAGCATAGTGGTTATCACAACAGCACCAGTGACCCAGGTTCAATTCCTGCCCCTGCCTGCAAGGAGTTTGAACGTTCTCCCCGTGACCGTGTGGGTTTCCTCCAGGTGCTCCGGTTTCCTCCCACAGTCCAAAGATGCGCCGACTGGTAGGTTAATTGGTCATTGTGAATTGTCCCTTGATTAGACCAGGGTTAAATCCAGGGTTGCTAGGCCGGAGGAGCCTATACCGTGATGTATCTCAATAAATAAATTAACTAGATACAGATACTTTGCTTAAGAGGCTTTTAGACACTTAAATAGGGAAGGCAAAGAAGGATATGGTCCTAATGTGAGAAAATGGAATAACATTCTTTTTCCTGTTGTACTAGATTAATGTACTTATTTGTAAAATGACACGCAAACAAAAGCTTTTCACCGCATCCCGGTATATATGACAATAATAAACCAATTACGTAGTCCAGACAGACAAAGTCAGCATGGATATGATGAGCTGAAGGGCCTGTTTCTGTGCTGTACAGCGTTATGATTCTGTTTCTGAGCAAGGATATTGAGCCTCTCTCCTATTCTAGGCACTTGGGTATGCAATCTTGCCTGACCTCTCACTGGATATCTGCGATCCGTGCCTCCCTCCAGCCTCTCAGGTCCCGTTCGAGATCCCATGGCACTACTTGAAGGAGAACAGGAGGTTCTACTCAGTCTTTTTCCTTCAGGGGACATTATTGCCCTCGTACCTGTGGGGCCTTTAGCGCAAGTTGTCTGCCACGGTCCTTGTATCATAACAGTGCCGGTCCCCAGTGCATCTTGGGGTCGGGCAAGGGAGCAAAGCTGGGGAGTGTGCCGGGGAAACGGTGGCAGGCTGTAACAACGCACTAGCAATGAGACGATGAAAGAAGGGAAAGTGCTGGACACTGTCTGTGTTTCTCACTGCCTCAGTAAAGCAGATAGCATAATCAAAGACCCACCCCACCCAGGTATTATCTGTTCTTCCCCCCCCCCCCCCCACTATCAGGCAGAAGAATCATATGTCTGAAAGCACATACCACCAGGCGTACGACAAGCTTCTATCCCACTGTCATCAAATTCTTAAACAGACCTCTTATATGATAAAATGGCTCTTGGTCTCATGATCTACTTCATTTTGATCTTGCACTTTATCATTTACCTGCACAGCAGTTGTTTTTTAACTTGAGTCTGCATTGTTACTGGTTTACCTTACTCTAGCTCAATGCACTGGGCAATGATTTGATCTGTATGAACAGTATGGAAGATCAACCTTTCGCTCTTTCTTGCTATGTGACAATGATAAGCCAATACCAAATAAATCGATTGATGGCGGCTATATTTTAAGTTTTATTTTATTGAGATGCAGCCTGAAATAGGCCATTTGGGCCCTTTGAGTGAAGCTGCCCAGCAATCCCCTGATTTAAACCTAGCCTAGTCACGGGACAATTTACAATGACTAATTAATTTACCAACTATTGTATCTTTGGCCAGTGGGAGGAAATCAGGGCACCTGGAGGAAACCACGGGGAGAACGTGTAAATTCCTTACCGGCAGCAGCGGGAACTGAACCCAGATCGTCTGTTCTGTAAAATGTTGTGTTAACCACTACGCTACCATGCTGCCCCAAATTTTGTAGCAGAATCAGGGTTTAGACCAATTATGCCCAAAAACTAGCTTTTTGCCTTAAGGGTACAATACAACTGAAAGGTGAAAGAGACAAGCTGTCATAGACATAGAACAGTACAGCACAGGAACAGGCCATTCAGCCCACAATGTTGTGCCGATCCAGCTAAAAAGCAAATTAAAATTCCCAAACACTAATCCCTCCTACCTACGCAACATCTATATCCCTCCACCTTCTTGACATCCATGTGCCTAACCAAACGTCCCTTAAAAGCCTCTAATATATTTGCCTCTAACACCATACCAGGCAACGCATTCCAGGCATCCACCACTCTTTTCGTAAAAAACTTACCCTTCGTATCCCATTTGAACCCACACCCTCTCACCTTCAAAAGCCTCCAATATATTTGCCTCTACCACCATACCAGGCAGCACATTCCTGGCATCCACCACTCTCTGAGTAAAAAACTTGCTCCTCACATCCCCCTTGAACCTACTCCCTCTCACTTTCAATGCATGGGGTCCTTAAAGATGGATGCCACCTTTTAGAGGCATCGCTCCTTGAAGATGTTCTGGAGTGTAATGTATCTGAATGCATTACTTCTGATTTACCACCTTTGGTCCCATTTTAGTCAATGTTCCCTTGTCACTGGCTCGTCCATTGTCTCACTGTTTACCTTCTAAAAGCTATTACTTTTAAGCACAATGAGGAAATTTAGGAGACTTCCATCAGGTCAGGAATACAGTCCTGTGCAAAGGTTTCAGGCATGTATATTGTATGTAGCTGGGGTGCGTAAGACTTTTGCACAGGACTGTATTTATCAACATGGAGTGGACAGCGGGATTGCAAATCTGGCAGGAGCAAAGGATGTTGGGAATAGCGAGGGTGGAGCACAGCGGGAGGGCAGTGGGACAGGTGGCAGAGAAGGAGTGCCAGGGGCTGGGGTTGGTGCAGGTGAAGGCACACCCAGCTTTGAGACGCCAAGCAAGGTCATTTGATTCCAAAAAATCGGTTTATTGATCATCTGGTGCTTCTGCTCCCTCGCTCTCCCTTCCCATTTTCTCAACCATGATTCCCCTCTCCCTGCTCCCTTCCCACGCTTAGTCCACAACAGAGACCCATATCAGAATCAGTTATCATCACAAACATACGTCATCAATTTTTTTTTTGTGGAAGCAGTACAGTGCAAAATATAAAATTGCCACAGTGCTGTGCACCCTAGCTATATAAACGTGCTTAAGACTTTTGCACAGTACTGCACATCTGTGAAATGAGACCTGGGCAAGTTGGTCATTCACTGGACCAAGCAGCAGGTAGTCAAAGATTCAATCCAAGCTGATTGCCTTCCCCTTTTCTGGGATTGTATCCATGGACATGCCCCGAAAGAAGGAACGCACAGTATCCATTGTTACAGGGGGGAATTATCGGCACCTCAGTGGCTTTAGTGTGTTCAGGGCAGAGATGGCTGTGGTATAATATGAAACTGTTAACTGTAAATAGTGTGTTGTATTGTACTGATGTGATGCTGTAATCAGTAAATAAACCAGTTTTGGAAAGGGAGAAAAAAGGTAAAAGAAAATCTGTGGAAAGAGCAACAGAGTTAATGTTTCAGGTGAAAGATTTCTCATTAAGAATTAACTCTGTTTCTCTCTCTGCAGATGCTGCCTGACTTGCTGAATGTTTTTTGTTTACAGGCTGCCATCCCTGGTTAATGAATACCGTCCATTTGTTACCAGTCAAGAAGCTGATTTTGTCCACGGTGCAGTTCGGTATGATACAGTGTGTGGCACAGTAGCATGGTGTTGGGCACGACGCTTTACTGTACAGGCGACCCAGGTTCAATTCCCACCTCTGCCTTTAAGGAGTTTGTACATTCTCCCTGTGACCATGTGGGTTTCCTCCCTGTTGGCAGGCTAATTGGTCATTGTAAATTTTCCTGTGATTAGGCTAGGATTTTAAAAAATTGGCGATTGCTGTGCGGTGTGGCTCGAAGGGCCGGAAGGACCTATTCCGTGCTAAATCTCAACAATAAATAAGTCAGAAAATACACAAAAATAATGTGACCACGCCTCCAGAGTATTACAGTGAACAGCATCAAAAAACACAAAGACCGATAACAAACACTACAAGTGGAGGGAGAAAAGGAACTAGTTCTGTTGTATGTAGGAACGAACTGTATGTACCGTATGTGTGCTGAACTTTTGAATTTAAAGGAGCTCATTGTGTGTCAGGGTTTATAACCTGGGGACAGCCTTCGTATTGCAAATTCGCAGCATTTTATTTGGATTAATTTGGAAGTCTTCAATAGATTTCTCCTCTACCTTTCCCGTTCCTGCCCCAAAGACTGCACTTGGTAGGGCAGCCATGAAGCCCGCAACACCTCAGCAGGGAGCACAGTGCCAAGGCTACTGGACCAGCAATGCTTCTCTGTGAACCTGACAACCAGAGATCTCATTCTTTGTGTGACTTTCACAAGCAGCATTAGGCTGACCTACAACACGGACTTAACTCTAAGAAAATTACACTCAGCAACTTTTCAGCCTTCATTTATCTTTAAAATCATCTCAACTTTCAACAAGATTAAATTTCTGGGGAACTTTTGCCTTGCATACGTAATGCTCAGAATTATGGTGATATAGCAGTACAGCTGTCAACGCAGTTGCCTCATAGGGTCGCACATTAGCGTAGTGGTTAGCGCAACGCTTTACAGTACCAGCGACCTGAGTTCAATTCTCAGTGCTGTTTCTAAGGAGTTTGTACGTTCTCCCCGTGACCACGTGGGTTTCCTCTGGGTGTTCCGGTTTCCTCCCACAGTCCAAAGACGTGCTAGTTGGTAGGTTAACTAGTCATTATACATCGTCCTGTGATTAGGGGGTTGCTGGGTGGTTTCTCTCAGCTCAAAGGGCCAGAAAGGCCTATCCTGTGCTGTATCTCAATAAGATAAAAAAATAAATTAAGTAGATGCAGAGATCTGGGTTCAGTCCTGACCTTGCGTGCTGTCTGTGTGGAGTTTGCATGTCTTGCTCGTGACCGTGTGTGTTTTTTTCAGTGTTCCAGTTTTCTCCCACATCCCAAAATCGCGTGGGCTATTCGATTAAATGTTAATTGTGTAAATGTGTAGGTGATTTGTAGAACCTGGGGGGAGTTGAAGGGAATGTGGGGAGAATATAAGAAAGGAGATATTGTCGGTTCGGTGGGTGGTTGATAGTCAGTGCAGGCACAATGGGCCAAAGGGCTTGTTTCTATGCTGTTTCTACTTCCATTTGGCTTCTCAGTGTTACACACGGCACCACATTTCACCAGCACAGTTGCACAAATGCATCAACCAAAGTTCTCTTCCGTCACTTCTAAGATTCTCCCCTTTCATTCTTCATTTTCTTTCTTCAGATTTTAGTGCATTGAACCGCAGCAGCCCTCGCTTTGTCCACGCTCTGTTGACGTGCGTTCTTCCTTACACATAGTACTCTGTTTCATTTCTCCTGTGCCGACCCTATGAAGAGACAAGAAGCAAAAGGACTCCCAACAGTCTGGTCCTTTGAACATTTCATGAGCCCCAAATGTTCGCTTTAGCTGTCTTCCCTTCTGCGTGACTTAATTTTCATAACAAGTCTCTTGTGATGCATCTTGTCAAATGCAGTCTGTACAGCAGTCATGACATTCCCTTTACCAATGCACTTGGGTATTCCCTCAAGAAATTGGATTAAATTAGTTCAGCATAATTTGTTCTCAGTAAATCCATGGTGCCTGTCCCAGTTTGTCCCTGTCTTTCAAAACACTCACAATTTCTCTCAGTATCAGTCTTGGATATGCAGCCATTTTCTAAGGGGTCCTGAGATGTCAGGAAAAGTGGGACAAAATGGAACGTGGGAACCAAAAGCAGGCACAGTGGATCATGCCTAACTTACCTCTGAACAAGAATATTGTGGGTTTCTCCTCACTTCAGAAACGCAGGCACAAAATCCAGGCTGAAGTTCCATTGCAGTATTAAATGTGGTACAGCTGAGGAGCTACCTTTCAGGCTTGGAGCAAAAGTTGGCCATTCAGCCCCTCACACGTACTGCATCATTCAATAGGATGGTGGCTGATATGACTGTAACCAGAGGAAAAGGTTGTGGACTTCAGGAAGGGAAAGCTGGGAAAATTATCGTTAGCGGGAGAATTCTCAGTGCCCTATTCTAAAGAGGGTAACACTGAGAAATTTTAAAAGAATTAAACATATTTATTTTCAACGGATACTGCCTCTCACATAGTGCACAGTCACAGGTCAACAGTAGCTTCCTTCCCCACCTTAACCCAAAGGGGCGTCCAACAGGAACGATCGTGACCTTGTTCCCAGAATATTCAGACTCGTCACTAAGTAGCGAGTGTGAACCAGGTTTCATGAATTTGCAATTGAACTGAAGTTTTTATCTGGCAGCTCTCTCCCATAACATGTGCTTGTGTTAGAATGCATATGACGCTGCATGTGAATGTACTTGTGTTTATGTGGTTTGTACTGGTGTGTGTTTTTGTGTTTGTATTTATGTGTGAGCTTCTGTGCATGTATGTCTACACACATGGGTCAGCACTCAAACTTGCATGCATAATTAATATATATCCATGTATTTTTGCACTCAAGCTGTGGTGCAATTTGTGTGTGTGTGTGTGTGTGTGCATGGGTGTCTGTGCAAGTCTGTGTGTTTGTATATGCGTACATTGTGTAGGTGTCTATATGTGCATGTGTGAGTTGAGTGTGGGTGTGTGCATGCGCACTTGTGTTTGCGTGCACATGTATGTGCATGTGTGTGTGTGTGTGTGTGTGCGTGTGTGTGCGGTTAATCACTGAGATACTGTTAAAAGTGCCCAGCCCCTATTTTGTTGAGCACTGGGTTGGAACAGGATTAAACTTTGACTTTTTTTTTGAGACTTCGTACAGCATAACTTAATCTGAGTAATTAATAAGTCAGATCAGGTAATTATTTGTTAAATAAGTAATTATCTGCTTGAATAGAAAAGGAATTGAGTAACATACAAGGCTATTTGTATTATGCAGCTTGTTATAGAAATGAAATATTGGATTTCTTCTGCATGAATCATTTCCCTTCCCAGCACAGAGATTTTGGTCATTAATGCTTCCGTTGACCAACCACTGTAGTACTGTTCTCACATGCTGCGTGTGTCCTGCCTTTAGAAAGATATCGTTTATTCCTGTGCTTCAGTATCGAGGTGATTATGGAGCCAATCCACTAGGGAAAGGTTTGGGCTTGAGGTAAGCCTGGTGTAGAGATCTGAATCTGGCTTTAGCATGGGCATACCCGACTTTAGCCAAAATTTGGATCAGGGATTAAGAAGGAACTCTGAGGAGGGGTCACTGACCTGAAATGTTCACTGGTTTCTCTTTCCACGGATAGCCCCCGACAGATTGAGTTCTTGGGGCTCTTCTGTTCTTGCTTTAGTATTCAGAACCTTAGTACTCCGGAGCTTTGTTTAGACTGTTACACTGTTGGAACTCTGGGCTCAGCTCAGACCTGGCAGGGAAGGCAGGGGATCTGGCTGTGCCCAGCACAGCGATCAGGGTGCCACGAAGCACTAGTGAAGAGTCGTTGTGCCTCTGGCCAGGCTTGGGGTTTAGAGAGCTGGATCTGATAATTGTCTACTATTTCCCATTCAATGAAAAACTTAGTTTCGCACACCATTCAGACAGATCATTCCAAGTGTAGTTACGTCTAGGTAATACAAAGGGAAAGCCAATAACAGAAGGCAGGGTATAGTTACAGAGTAAGTGCAAGGACAACAATGAGGTCAATCAAAATCACCTTTATTGTACAAGGGGTCTGTTGAAGATTCTTGCAACAGTGGGATATAATAGATAGTTAGATAGATAGATATACTTTATTGATCCCGAGGGAAATTGGGTTTCGTTACAGCCGCACCAACCAAGAATAGAGCATAAGTATAGCAATACAAAAACCACAAACAATCAAACAACAAAATGCAAACTATGCCAGATAGAAATAAGTCCAGGACCAGTCTATTGGCTCAGGGTGTCTGACCCTCCACGGGAGGAGCTGCAAGGTTCGATGGCCACAGGCAGGAACAACCTCCCATGATGCCCAGTGTTGTATCTCGGTGGAATATGGCCATGGTCCAACAGTAAAAAGTTCAATATCCGGTGTTCAAACACGTTCCTCGATCGTAATATGACCCGGATTGCACCATCTGTTGTTAACCAGAACAGTAAGCCCCCAACTCCTTTACGCTTACCGCTCTCAGTGCACTTCCGGTCAGCCCGAATGATCTGGGAGCCGTCCATGGAAAAGATTTGATCGGGGATGTCCTCGTGCAGCCCCGTTCTAGTAAAACACATGACACTGCACTCCCGAAATGTTCTCTGATGCCTGGCTAGCACTGTGAACTCGTCCTTGAGCTGTCCTTGAGCCTGGTGGTACATGTTCTCAAACTTATAGTCTGGCAGAGAGGATTCCTCCTGGCATGAAGCAGAAAACCCAGACTCCACTGCTCCCTGGCTACCCCTGTACACATCACACTGGAAATCAAAAGAACTAGAATCATCACTAGATTCTGTCACCTTTCATCTTCATACATCTCTGTGGAGCAAATATCTCACTCCACTTGTCCTGGGCAGTTTTGATCTACCACCCACAGCAAGATTATTCCTATGCAATGTCATCTTCCATTGCTCGCTATAGCACATTGGGCGAACTAGCTTCCTTCTCTGCTGTCAGCCTCTCACCTCAAAAAAATCCAACCTTCCTCCACGTGGATGAATTGCCAACGGTTTTCCCAAGCAAGTCTCAGACACTGCAGAATGAAGTAGTCAGTTAGTATAGTGTGAGTCCAACAACAGTCATGTCCTTGCCATTGGGTCACAGCGTTTTCCATGGAATAGGGTGCCTTGTCACTCACACTATCTGGACGGTAGTACATGGAGTGAATATTTCTCTCTCTGAATCACCAACTGATTTTATCCTGCTGCTTTAAGTTATGACTGAGAACTAAATGACTCCAAGGGCAATCTACAGCATTGGGCAGATATACTGAAATAGTTTTATGGGCTTATTTGTCCATAGTCATTTAGAAATCTGTTAATTGCCAGGAAGTGTGAGCAAGTTAGAAACAAGTGATGTTATACAATTGTGAGACTGGATTATGTGTTTTGGTTTGAATCACCAGCCTTCAGAGTAGGAGAAAGGAATGGTGGTAACAGGTCCAGTGTTATATCCTTAAGAACTCATGTCCTATGAAGTTCTCTAAAACTTGCCAATGTAAGGTCAGGTAGTTAAAAACATCCATGGTCTTCTTCGCCATCAACTAATGTTATCATAATAGGACTAACCAGCTCCCTAACTAGCACATATAGAATATGTGCTTGCTGCACTATATTTTATATTTTAATATTTATCTTATCGCTTTGGCTACTGAGCTGTTGTGGATGCAGTGAGCTGGATGTTGTACTTATTCTGTGATTCTGTAACAACACAGAAGGAGACTATTCAACCCATTGGCTCCATGTTGGTTCCCAGAGAGTAATTATATACGTTCCATTTTGGCTCCCTTATTTCCTTGAACCAAAATGGTCATACAGCAGAAAACGGGCCCTTGGTCTATCATTTCTAAGCTGACCATCATACTAATCATACCTGCCAGAACATAGTCTGTATCCTTCCATACCTTGGCCGTTCACCTGCTTACCCAGGCCCTTTCATTGTGCCACCCTTTTAACCTACTTCAAGATCAACCTAATCTTTCCCTCCCACATATTCCTCCATGTGCCTATGAGTCTCTTGGATGTCCCTAATGGACCTGCCTCTATCACCACCCCGGCAACGTGTTCCACGCACCTACCCTGCCGCTGTTTGTAAGAAGTTTGTATGTTCACCCCAAGACCTTGTGAGTTTCTCCCAGGTGCTCTGGTTCCCTCCCACACTCCAAAGACGTACTGGTTGTTACGTTAATTGGCCATTGTAAATTGTCCTGTATCTATGCTAGGATTACATCGGTGGAGGGTTTTACTGAATGTACAGTTCGAAGAGCAGGAAGGGCGTATTCTACAATGTATCTCAATCAATCAAACAATTAAAAATAACACTCTCTATGTAAAAACACTAGCTGAGTCTCTGCCAATCACTTTAAAAGTATGCTCTTTCATATTCACCTTTGGTGCTCAGGGAACAAGATATTCTTTCTATCTGTGCCTCTGATCATCTTGTGCACCTCTGTCATATTCGTTATGGGGAAAGATTTCTCGCTGTCAACACAACCTATGTCCCTCTATCATTTTGTAGACTTGCTTTGAGCCCCTCAGCCTCCTGTTTGCTAAGAAAAATAAACGCATCCTAACCGATATCAACTCTCGATTGGAACACTCCATCCCAGGCAACATCCTTCAGCACCCTTATCCTCTATTACATATGCCCAGCAAATCCCCCTTGATTCCTTTCTCACTTGCCCATGATAGGGGTAATTAAAGTGGACAATTGACCATAGAGCACAAACACAAGAAAATCTGCAGATGCTGGAAACCAGAAGTAACACAAAATGCTGGAGGAACTCAGCAGGTCAGGTAGCTTCTATGGAAAAGAGCAAACAATCAACAGTTTGGGCCGAGACCCTTCATCAGGACTGGAAAGGAAAGGGGGAAGAAGTCAAAATAAGAAGGTGGGGAATGGGAGGAAGAAGTACAAGGTGGCAGGTGATAGGTGAAACCAGGAGAGAGGGAGAGGTGAGGTAAAGAGGTGGGAAGTTGATTGGTGATAGGGATAAAGAGCTGGAGAAGGGGGAATCTGATAGGAGAGGACAGAAGACTATGGAAGAAAGGGAAGTGAAGGAACACTGGGGGGAAGTGATGGGAAGGTAAGAAGAGAAGGTGTGAGAGGGAAAGAAGAATGATGAAGGAGAAGGGGTGGGCAGTTACCGGAAGTTCAAGAAATCGATGTTTATGTCATTAAGCTTGGAGTCTACCCAGACGGAATATAAGGTGTTGCTCACCCAGCCTGAGTGTGGTCTCATCACAGCAGTAGAAGAGGCCATGGACTGAAATGTTGGAATGGGAAGTAGAATTGAAATGGGTGACCACCAGGAGACCTCGCTCTTTCTGCTGGATGGAGTAAAGGTGCTCGGCGAAGCGGTCTTTGGGATGCAGCAGGGAAAATCCATGCTGTCATAGAGAGAACGTGTAAACTCTACACAGCCCCAGAGGTCAGGATCAAGCCTGGGTCCCTGGAGCTGTGAAATAGCAACAGAAATTCTGTGTCACTTCACCGCCCCCTGAGGTGAGAGAATTCACTTTGAAGTACTATAAGCAGTGCCTGAAGTGTCCTAGTCCCTAATGTGACAAAATATTGGACCAACAAAATAGGTGTGATACAATTAGTCTAGTGTTGGAAATGTCACTTGTGGTGTCAACTTCACACAAAAGCTCTTCATGAATATTCCTCCCATTTATGACCAGTGATATAGAGAGAGATCCCAGTTTGAAACTACACAGGTTATACACTTAATGGCCACTTCATTAGGTATACCTGCACACCTGCTCTTTAATGCAAATATCTAATCAGCAACTCAATGCATAAAAGCAAGCAGACAAGGTCAAGAGGTTCAGTTGTTGTTCAGCCCAAACAACAGAATGGGGAAGAAACCTGATCTAAGTGATTTGTCTCCTGTAGCGCTGACCTCCAGGAACCACTGACATTGGATGGAGACATCCAAGGCTTTAACCTTGCGAGAAAGTCTGCAAAGTGAAAAAGGGAGGAGGATTGACATTTCCATTGCAACTTCATGATATCCCAAAGCACTTTGCAGCTGAAGAAGTACTTCTTGAGCTGTGACCTGCAGAAAATGTAAGGAACATTTGGAGTAAGTAACTCTGACATTGCTTTCAGCATTCCGTAACTCGCAAGCACCTTTACACTGTTCTGCTCCTGCCTCCACTGAGTCATTCAACTACCCACTCTCCCTCCCATTCAGAATCAATAAGAAGATTAATCCTACTGCTGGAGAATGATGTTCTGGTGGGAAGGAAAAGAGAGGAAACAGAACATTCATCTTCCCAAGAAATGAAGCAATTTGCGAATGCTTCAGAAATGATTGTGACAGCACTATATTCTGCAGTCAACATTTACCTAATCAGATTTAATACAATGTGAGATATGTTTCTACTTGCCTGGTAATTAATCCACTTTCAAAAATAAAAATACACCTTCATATTTCCTCTTTTATTCTGCTTATTTTATCCTGTGTTTCACACTTGTCCTCCTTAATTAAAAAGTCAACATCATCCCTCCCTCCTGTGAAGACAGTCTCATAGTATTCATGAAAAGACTTAACCACATCTTTCACCTCCGCAAATGCATGTGGATGTATTCTTCCTCAATAAACCCTATTCATTCCTTCATTCTGAGTTTGCTTATGTATTTAGATCCCAGAGCAGTGCGGGGCAGACCCTTCAACCCACAGAGTTGTAGCAAACCAATTAAACACATAATTAAATGCCTGACTAAACTAATTCTTTCTACCTACACAACATCCGTGCCTCTCCATTCTCTGTATATCCATCCACCTGTCTAAGATGATTTTAAACTTCTCTATTACATTGGCTGCCACTACCACCTCTGTCAATGCATTCCAAGCAATAATTCCAAGTATTTGAAACATATTTTTTGAGATTTCCTTTCCTCAGTTCTCACTTATTTTCAATACTCCATTTTTCATGTCTTGCATTGTACACTTGTTACAAGGATTATCCATTAATAACACTGGACAACAAAGATTTTGCTCCCTAAATACTTTTGGGTGTATCTCACGGATCATGGGCTGCTGATCATGAAAATCACCATGAAATTTCCCTATCACGTACCATTTTTAAAAATCACCTGCATCTGTTATTTCAGGTCAATTAAAATGTTGCCCACAATATAAACTGAAAAGTTTTCTATCTTGTTCCGGGATACCGGAGCATACTTAGGCAGGGCAGATGCTGCACAGCAGACAGGATTTAGAAAGGCCATAAATTTCCGTGAAGGACTTTGATATTTGAGACAGATGTTTCCCAGAATAACTGATGCCAAGATTAAGGAAGGTACTTTTGATGATCCACAAATCAAACAGGTCATTAATGACAGGCAATTTGAAGAACTTCTTGTGTGACCAGAGAAAATCACATGGAAGGTATTCAAGGACGTTGTTGAAAAGTTTCTTGGCAACTACAGAGCACCAAATTGCTGGTTGACAACATACTTCAAGCATACAAAACCATGAAGTGCAACATGTCACGAAAGGTTCATTTCTGTATTCCCACTTAGACTTCTTCCCTGTAAAATTTGGCAGTGTCAGTGACGAGCATGGTGAAAAGTTTCACCGGGACATTGCGGTCATGGAGAAACGGTATCAGGGCAACTGGAATCCATCAATGCTGCCTGATTATTGTTGGACACTTAAGCGAGACGCCTTAGACACTAAGTACAAATGAAAATCATCAACAGAACATTTTTAGCTTCGTTGAACTATTTCAAAGCATCAGCGTCGTTATGCAATTAAGCACATCATATTCAATAAAAGTTAATTTCTTATTTCTCCAAATTCCTAAGTGATACAAGTCATCTGAAATTATTGTGGTAAGCTTCAACCAGTCTATCAAAAATAAAAAAAATTCTGAGGAAGCAGCACTTTTGAAAAAATTTGTTTGCTGTAATATTGACCAGTTGGGCACAGAAAGAACCTGTATTTACTGACACATACCTTTATTAGCTCAATTCATAGGCATGTTTCCACTTCAGTTTTGCTAATTCATCAAAATAAAAACAGAAAATGCTGGAAACACTTGTCAATTCAAGCAGCATCTATGGAGAGAGAAAAAGAGACAGTGCTTCAAGTTGAAAACCTTGGTCAGAACTGGCAAATAGTTGTCATTCTCAAGAACTCCAGTCTGAATCACCAATCTATTTTCTCCCTTCTGAGCATGCCCAGCATTTTTGATTTTATTTCAGATTTTCCACATCTGCAGGGTTCTTTTTTTAAAAATTTCCATCAGGTAAAAATGGTCTTCACACTCACAACTTTATTTTCATCCTTTTCTCTAACGATGCTCAATCTAAATTGGTACATTAGTTTATTATTGTCACATGCACCGAATTACAGTGAAATGCTTTGTTTTGCATGCTATCCACACAAGTCATTTCAGCACCTCGGTGTATTAAGGGAAAAGCACGGCAGAATGCCAAATAAAATGTAACAAGCGCGCAGTGCAAATAAGCAATAAGGTGTGAGACTAAAATGGTAGCGTAGTGGTTAGCACAGTGCTTTATAGTACCAATGAACTGGATTCAATTCTGCCAGTAAGGAGTTTGTATGTTCTCCCCATGTGACTATGTGGGTTTCCTCCAGGTGCTCTGGTTTCCTCCCACAGTCCAAAGATGTACTGCCTGGTAGGTCAATTGGGCATTGTGAATTGTCCCATGGTTAGGCTGGGGTTAAATCGGGGGATTGCTGGGCTGGCTCGAAGGGCTGGAAGAGCCTATTCAGCACGGTATCCCAATAAATAAGCAAATGTCAACTGAGAGGCAAAGAGTTCATTTCATGGGATGGAAGCTGTGCTCTGTTTTTTCCAGCTTTGGAGAAGAGGAATGTCCTGAGGCAGGGAGGAGGTCTTTCTATTTGTTACTTTACTGAGACAGCAAGAAGTGTTGACAGACTTCGCTAATCATTATTGCACCACACCCCTCCTTTGCCTTTCTTCCTTAAATCTAAATCCAGAATGAACCCCAAATATTACAGCCACTATGTCTCTCCCATAGGTGGATTTGTTATACAATGGCAAAACAGAAGATCTTCTGAATGCAAATTGGTATTTCAAGGCTATCAAAATATCTTCCAGTGAGTGTATCCCAGTTAGCAGTCAGATTATTCTAACATCAAGCTATTACCGCCAAAATGCTTTTGCATTTATCAGAAATGTTCTCATAAATTTACACTTCTGTCTCTCCTGGATTGTTTGGAGGTTTATATCTACTCCCCACTGTGTGATTGCTTCTATTTTTCTTTAGTTCAGCCCGCATCATCCGACTAACATAACATCCATTCTCAAAAAGCGAAAAAAAAAATTACAGTAATCTGAAATTAACGACAGAACATGCTGCAAGTACCCAAAAGTTCAGGCAGCATCTGGGGAGAGAGAGCAACATTATTGTTTCAGGGCCATGACCTTTCATCGCACATGAAGCGTTAACTCTGAGGGTTTGTTTGTCAGCCTGAAATGCAAACTGTTTCTGTCTCCATGGATGCAGGGGTGAAAGTATCTTTAATGAATCTAGCTATAGTCCTGGAATCAAACTTTCAGGTCCTAAATCTCTGCAAGTAATGTCTCGCTAATGCACATATTGTGCGTGCTGTCGGATCTTGTTTATTTTCGATCCCTGGGTTCTTTTAGGAGTTCAGGAACGAGTGAGAAACTTTGATTTTCACATTCGTTCATTTTAAAGTTTAATCAAAGATACAGAGCACTTGAGGAGCTGAGAAGCAAAGCCAGAGATTCAATAAAAGAAAATTCAATATAAAGATCCCAAACAAGAGAAAATCTGCAGATTTTGATCCCAGCATCTGCAGATTATTTTGAGTTTACGAAAATCTGCGGATGCTGGAAATCCAAGCAACACACACAAAATGCTGGAGGAACTCAGCAGGCCAGGCAGCATCTGTGGAAAAGAGTATAGTCAACATTTTGGGCTGAGAACCTTCATTGCTGAGGGTTTACTCTCTTCTATAGATGCTGCCCAGCCTGCTGAGTTCCTCCAGCGTTTTGTGTGTGTTGCTTCAAGATGAAGATGGTACCTTTGAAAAATCCATCACCTTTACACTCGAGGTAACAGAAATTCTTCAGATAAAAATAATCCAGTTAATAGGCTACATAATTAAAACAATTATAATTTGTGTATATTGTGCTAATACTTAGCCAAGGAAAAACTAAAAGATATAGCTAACTGCTATACTGACTTCTACCAATATGTGGGAAAGAACCACCATACTGTGAAAAATACAAATTATGTCAGTAAAAAACTATGATTTTAGTCTTGCATTAATTCAACCATTATCTTATAAAAAGGATCAACTGATTCCAGCAATGACCTCAACTCTTCCACCTTATTTACCCTGGTTTAAAACTTTTGGAATATACCATTAAACACAGTCAGATTTCTTTAGTGTCCATTTTCCAACCATTGTTTTCCTCTTGCCTGTGTTGCCTGTCATTTGTAGCAGGTGTGGGTAATTCGTAAGCAGGGTGAGGGTGGAGTACGGCAATAAAGGGGTTCTACTCTAGCTGGCAAGATGTGACAGTTAATGTTCTCCGGGGATCTGTATCAGAGGCTCAGTCTTTCAGCACACATATTAATGATTTTGAAGATAGATTATGGAACTGGAGATACATGTAGCAGAAGCTGTATATTGGAAAGCTGGAATTCAAATGTGAAGGTTTTATGTTTCAGTTTTCCATTGCTTTGATCTGGCTCTCTCTGCACTTTTCTTATTTAATTCTGAGGACCACACTTCAGCAAGGTTGCATTTGCTTTGGAGATTACACAGTGCTGTTACACTTGAATGATAACAGAGGATGAGCATCTAAATAATAAGGACGTATCAAACGAATCTGGTTTGTATCCTTTGAGTTAAAGCACTACAGGTTGACCTAATGGAAAAGCTTAGAAATAAAAAGGATCTTTGATGTGATAGCGAAGTGAATATATTCCCTCTGGTGGGTTCAGTCGTAGATCCAAATCTGGAAAGGGAGGAAAGCAAATGGTAGTAGAATTCTGGAATAGGCTCAGTATTATTTTTTGGAGTTTTTAGGAGTAAAATTCGGAGGTATTTGTCAGTTACGGGCATCAAGAGGTGAGAGTGGAACAAGTGATATTGAGCTAGTGACAAGCCATGATGCAGCTGAAGGCTAGAATGTGTTCAGGGAATTGACTGACCCACTCCCCTCTCAGTGTTCTAGACACATACACACACACACACACACACACACACACACACACATGCACACTAACAAAACGCATGCAAAACACAAGCACTCGAAAATATGCAAAATGAATGCACATACACGCATACATACATGCATGTATGCACAAGCACGTGCACACAAAACTGCACATAAAATACATGCAAAACACAAACACACACGCACACACACATGCACACACACATACACACACACACACACACACACACACGCTCACAAGTTATGTACGGCTGTGATTCCAACTTTTCCTCATGTCACAGGCCCAACCAAAAGTGAGTGACCCAGCGGAGCGGCTGGTAGAGCTGCCACCTTATGGCACAAGAGACCCAAGTCCAGTCCCGACCCCGGTGCCATTTGTGTGGGGATCTCCCTGTAATGGCATGTGTTTCCCCCAGGGTCTCCAGTGCTCTCCTTCATCACAAAGACGTACCGGTTGGTAGGTTGGTTGGCCACTGTAAATGCTCATCTGAGGGAGGTGATGTGAATGTTGGGAGAATAAAAAGGGTTTGGGGTAGGATTGGTGTAACAGTGAGTGGTTGATGGTCAGTACAGATTTGATGGCTGAAGGGCCGGTTCCCATGCAGTGTGACTCCAAGACTCTTAAAGGTGTCAAAAAAAGCTCCATCTTTTATTTTCAATCCACCATGAATTTTCGTTCTCCTGGCTGTTGCTTGCACTGCCGTTGAGGTCAGCTTTAAATTACTGGAGACCTCAGAAGCATGGCTGGGGGAATGGTCATTCTTCGGTCTGACTCGTTGTTCCTGAACGGAGGGACTGGGACTGGAACTTATCAGCTCGGCACAGTGAATCCATGGAGCTCTGTCCCTCCAGAGCAGGCTGTGTGTTATCAGTCGCCGTGCATTTCTTGACTCAATGGATTTTGAACAAGGCGTGTTACTGGACACGGTCTGTAGGTTGGAGCTGTTCGAGGAGCCGTCCTGGTATCGATTGGATGAGCTCAAGGAGCCAAAGGCACACGATCTCTGCTGCCGTTTCTCGCACAGAATGGAAGCTGGCCAAAGGTTTAAATTGCAGTGCGTCTCTTACGTCTGCCTGACTCGCAGAGAGAAGAGATTCACGATGGTTGTGCCCATTCGCAGTCAGGGAATGAGGACGAAGAATACCAATAAATGTGTTCAGGAGAAGCTGTGATTGGCTGAGGGGGTGGAGATACATCACTAGTTTATCCCCGGTGGGGGGTGGGGGGTGGGGGAGTGGGTGGAGGCACATCACTGGTCTATCCCCAGTGGAACTAGGGGGAGGGGGTGCATGACATGCATGTAATATGGGCAAGAGGTGTACCGACACATACAGTATTGATTCACTGGAGTGGGAACTAATCATCCGCTCCACCCGCCAAAAGCGGAACTTCCCGGTGGCTGAACATTTTAACACCGATCCTTATTCCCATTCCAGCATGTCGGTCCATGGCCTCCTCTTGAGCCAAGATGAGGTCACCCTTAGGGTGGAGGAGCAACACATTGTATTCTGTCTGGGTAGCCTCCAACCTGATGGCATGAATATCGATTTTTCATTCTGGAAAAACAGAAAATTTGCTCTCTCCCCCCCCCCCCCAACTCTTCTATTTCCTACTCTGAGCTGTTACCTCTTCTCACCTGCCTATCACCTACCCCTGGGTCCCCTCCTTCTTCCCTTTCTCCTAGAGTCCACTCTCCTCTCCTATCAGATTCCTTCCTGTCCAGCCCTTCACCTTTCCAGCCCACCCGGCTTCACCTCTCAACTTCTGGCTGTCCTCCTTCCCCTTCCCCCCACCTTTTCATACTAACATCTTCGGCCTTCCTTCTCAGTCCTGAAAAAGGGCCTCGGTCTGAAACTGTTTATTCATTTCCATGGATGCTAGCTGACTTTCTGATTTCCCCCAGCATTTTGTGCCTGTGTTGCTATTGTACACCAGCTGGAAGTCAGGCAAAGATTAAATCACACTAATGGGAGCGAAAGGATTTGCAAAACAATCCCCTGCCATGGATTTATACCAATGAAAGATGGGGCCTTAACAAGGGAAAAACAACTTATATTCCTGTCTTTCTCCCTATGTGACAAATCAGGGAAGCATTAAAGAATGTTCAGTCAGGAGTACCTGTTCATCTAACAGGAGCACACAACCATTTTACATGCAAGCCACAATAGCTCTGCGTTTGTCCGCATTTATCTATTCCCTTAACTTGGTACCTGCCAGTTCCGGTAACCAGTTGGTGCTAATGGTGCTGTGTGCCTTGCCACACAGCTAGGTTTTGAATTACAAACACAAGGGAGTCTGCGGTTGCTGGAAATCCAAAGCAACACACACAAAACACTGGAGGAACTCCGCAGGCCAGGCAGCATCTAGGGAACAGAGTAAAAGTCGACGTTTCTTAATGTCTGAGAACCAAACCTGGACACAACATATCGATACCGCTACAAAGAAGGCAAGAGAGCGGCTATATTTCATTAGGGGTGTGAAGAGATTTGGTTTGTCAACTTAAATGCTTGAAGACTTCTACAGATGCACCGTGGAGAGCATCACTGTCTGGAATGGGGGTGGGGGTGGTGTGCTACTGCACAAGATCGAGATAAGTTGCAGAAACCTGTAAAATCAGTCAGCACCATCATGGGCAGCAACCTCCATAGCATTCAAGACACCTTCAAAGAGCAGTGCCTTAGGAAAGCGACATCCATCATTAGGAATCCCCACTTATCGTTGGTACTGTTAGGAAGGAGGTACAGAAGCCTGAAGACACACGCTCAGTGATTCAGGAATAGCTTTTTCCTCTTTTCCATCTGATTTCTAAATGGACGTTCAACCCTTGAACAGCACCTCATTAATTTTTTTTACTTCTGTTTTGGTCTCTACTTTAACTTAACTATTTAATAGACTTGTATATACTTAATGTAACTCAATTTTTTTCTCTATATTTATTTATCATGTATTGCTTTACGGCAGCGGTAAAGTTAACAAATTTCTTGACATATGCCGGTGATGTTAAACCTGATTCTAATTCTGGTTCTAATGTCTGTTAATGTCATGAAGAAAGTTCTTGTCCTGAAACGTAGATTGTTTATACTTTTCCATTGATGCTGCCTGACCTGCTGAATTCCTCCAGCGTCTTGTATGTGTAGTTCTTGAATTGAAAGGTTCTGCTGATTAATAAATATATTTGTTAATGCCTGATCAGTATTGAATGGAGCAGGATTAAGTTTACTATCATTGACATATGCTGTGAAATTTATTGTTTTGGGGTAGCAGTACAATGCAATACATAAAGTATACTATAAGTTACAATAAGAAAAATATTATATATATATGAAATTGTTGTCAGATGGATCGTATATGATGATTCAAAAATCTCCATGAATAATCTAGCAATCTGTACCTTCTTTCTTGGCAATACATTAATAGATTGGAGCAGATTCAAAGCACTGTTGATGGGAATGGTCAGACAGAATGAGTGAAAGGTGCCTGTTAGTTACATAGAAACATAGAAACATAGAAAATAGGTGCAAGAGTAGGCTATTTGGCCCTTCGAGCCTGCACGCCATTCAGTATGATCATGGCTGATCATCCAACTCAGAACCCTGTACCTGCCTTTTCTCCATACCCCCTGATCCCTTTAGCCACAAGGGCCATATCTAACTCCCTCTTAAATATAGCCAATGAACTGACCTCAACTGTTTCCTGTGGCAGAGAATTCCACAGATTCACCACTCTCTGTGTGAAGAAGTTTTTCCTAATCTTGGTCCTAAAAGTCTTCCCCTTTATCCTCAAACTGTGACCCCTCTTTCTGGACTTCCCCAACATCGGGAACAATCTAACTGCATCTAGCCTGTTCAATCCCCTTAGGATTTTATACGTTTCAATAAGATCCCCCCCTCAATCTTCTAAATTCCAATGAGTATAAGCCTAGTCGATCCAGTCTTTCATCATATGAAAGTCCTGCCATCCCAGGAATCAATCTGGTGAACCTTTCTTTGTACTCCCTCTATGGCAAGAATGTCTTTCCTCAGATTAGGGGACCAAAACTGCACACAATACTCCAGGTGTGGTCTCACCAAGGCCTTGTACAACTGCAGTAGTACCTCCTTGCTTCTGTACTCGAATCCTCTTGCTATGAATGCCAGCATACCATTCGCCTTTTTCACCGCCTGCTGTACCTGCATGCCCACTTTCAATGACTGGTGTATAATGACACCCAGGTCTCTTTGCACCTCCCCTTTTCCTAATCGGCCACCATTCAGATAATAATCTGTTTTCCTGTTCTTGCCACCAAAGTGGATAACCTCACTTTTATCCACATTAAATTGCATCTGCCATGAATTTGCCCACTCACCCAACCTATCCAAGTCACCCTGCATCCTCTTAGCATCCTCCTCACAGCTAACACTGCCACCCAGCTTCGTGTCATCTGCAAACTTGGAGATGCTGCATTTAATTCCCTCATCTAAGTCATTAATATATATTGTAAACAACTGGGGTCCCAGCACTGAGCCTTGTGGTACACCACTAGTCACTTCCTGCCATTCTGAAAAGGTCCCGTTTATTCCCACTCTTTGCTTCCTGTCTGCCAACCAATTCTCTATCCATATCAATACCTTACCCCCAATGCCGTGTGCTTTAAGTTTGCACACTAATCTCCTGTGTGGGACCTTGTCAAAAGCCTTTTGAAAATCCAAATATACCACATCCACTGGTTCTCCCCTATCCACTCTACTAGTTACATCCTCAAAAAAATTCTATGAGATTCGTCAGACATGATTTTCCTTTCACAAATCCATGCTGACTTTGTCCGATGATTTCACCGCTTTCCAAATGTGCTGTTATCACATCTTTGATAACTGACTCTGGCATTTTCCCCACCACCGATGTTAGGCTAACCGGTCTATAATTCCCCGGTTTCTCTCTCCCTCCTTTTTTAAAAAGCGGGGTTACATTAGCCACCCTCCAATCCTCAGGACCTAGTCCAGAATCTAAAGAGTTTTGAAAAATTATCACTAATGCATCCACTATTTCTTGGGCTACTTCCTTAAGCACTCTGGAATGCAGACCATCTGGCCCTGGGGATTTATCTGCCTTTATCCCTTCAATTTACCTAACACCACTTCCCTACTAACATGTATTTCCCTCAGTTCCTCCATCTCACTAGACCCTCTGTCCCCTACTATTTCCGGAAGATTATTTATGTCCTCCTTAGTGAAGACAGAACCAAAGTAGTTATTCAATTATTCTGCCATGTCCTTGTTCCCCATAATCAATTCACCTGTTTTTGTCTGTAGGGGACCTACCATAGAACCATAGAACACTACAGAACAGAAACAGGCCTTTTGGCCCTTCTTGGCTGTGCCGAACCATTTTCTGCCTAGTCCCACTGACCTGCACATGGACCATATCCCTCCATACACCTCCCATCCATGTATCTGTCCAATTTATTCTTAAATGTTAAAAAAGAACCCGCATTTACCACCTCATCTGGCAGCTCATTCCATACTCCCACCACTCTCTGTGTGAAGAAGACCCCCTAATGTTCCCTTTAAACTTTTCTCCCCTCACCCTTAACCCATGTCCTCCGGTTTCTTTTTTCTTACATTTGTCTACATTTGTCTTAACCAATCTTTTTCTTTTCACATATCTATAAAAGCTTTTACAGTCAATTTTTATATTCCCTGCCAGTTTTTTCTCATAATCCTTTTTTCCCTTTCCTAATTAAGCCCTTTGTCCTCCTCTGCTGGACTCTGAATTTCTCCCAGTCCTCAGGTGAGCCGGTTTTTCTGGCTAATTTGAATGCTTCTTCTTTGGAATTGATACTATCCCTAATTTCCCTTGTCAGCCACGGGTGCACTACCTTCCCTGGTTTATTCTTTTGTCAAACTGGGATGAACAATTGTTGTAGTTCATTCATGCGATCTTTAAATGCTTGCCATTGCATATCCACCATCAACCCTTTAAGTATCATTTGCCAGTCTATCTTAGCTAATTCACGTCTCATACCTTCAAAGTTACCCTTCTTTAAGTTCAGAACCTTTGTTTCTGAATTAACTATGTCACTCTCCATCTTAATGAAGAATTCCACCATGTTGTGGTCACTCTTACCCAAGGGGCCTCTCACAACAAGATTGCTAATTAACCCTTCCTCATTGCTCAATAGGAATAGGAAACTGAATAGGAAAGCTCCACTTCGCTAGTTACTGGATGCCTGTACTGACTGATCGTTAATGGATGACTGGTCTGATGGCTTTTGAATAAATGAGTGGTTTCTCCAAGTTGTCGGAGTCTTGGTAAGCAGAGACAAGCAGTGACGGAGGCGTAGGGGAGGCCTGGTCACGGCAAATGGGGTCTGGGTCAAAGTAGAGTCAAGGCAGAGTCGTGATATCCCTTAAGAGCAAGGAAAGCCCTGATGTCTGATCGATTTAAGCGCCACGTTGAATTGGAAAGGTCGGGCACGGGCCGAATCATGGTGGGCGGGGTCCAAGCTCCAGAGACGTCCGAGAACGAGGAACGACCCGATGTTTGGATGATTCAAGTGCCAGGCCAGATCGAAAAGGCCAGTGTGTTGGTACCAGAGGTAAGACGAGGGCTGGTTGTGCTTGCTGATCCGTGCCATTTACTCAGCTCGATGCTGAAATTCAGTGCGATGGACTGTGGCTGTTGCCTACACCCCCTGCAGTAATGCCTGGCTTCGAGTGTTTCGTAAAACTCCAGTTCTGAAGCTATTTTATTTTGTGTACGATTTGTTTTCTTTCTCTCTCTCTCTCTGCACATTGTGTGTTTGATGGCCATTTTTAATGTGTTCTTTGGCGGGGGGGTGCATTTCTTTATTTTGTGGCGACCTGTAAAGGGACGAATCTCAAGGTTGTATAATGTTCACATACTTCGATAATAAATGTATTTTGAACTTTGAGTAGGTGGATCGCGACAGCTTACAACTTAGGTTGACGGATAGCTAGGTGATCTAATAGTTATGAAATGTTTGGTTAATCTGTTGATTTGATACTGAATGTGTTGGTAGACATTTTGTTATTAAGTGGATGGGATTGCTTACTCAATCAGGATGCAGTCTTTATTGATCTATTTGAGGCAAAGTGTGATGATTATTGATTGAGCACATGGTCATTTTGGTATGAATTAGGTTCGGGGTCTGTTGATCAATGATTTAGAGTGTAGTTTGTTAATAACTGAATGGATTTACTGCTTGTTAACCACTGGTTATGTGTGTGATGTCTGTTAATTACTAGTTAAGTGCAGCCTGTTAATTACCAGTTGTGGTCTGTAGATTGGTGATTTGGTGTGTGGTCTATTGATAGTGATGTGCTGATGACTGGTTGACATGGGC
Source organism: Mobula birostris (assembly GCF_030028105.1). Lineage (NCBI taxonomy): Eukaryota > Metazoa > Chordata > Chondrichthyes > Myliobatiformes > Myliobatidae > Mobula > Mobula birostris. Next base: position 12,854,451 of record NC_092401.1, read on the forward strand.
TCTGATAGTTACTAACTCGAGAGATTCTGCAGATGCTGGAAATCCAGAGCAAAGCACACAAAGTGCTGGGGAACTCAACAATCCATGGAGAGGAATAATTGTCGACATCTTAATCCTGAGGAAGAGTCTTGGCCTAAAACGTCAACTATTTCTTTCTTCCCATAGATGCTGCCTAATTTGCTGAGTTCCTCCAGCATTTTGTGTGTGTTGCTCCAATAGTTACTGGTTGGTTGTTTAATTATAAAAAAGAGTGTCAGTTACTGATTGATTGGGTGACTGGTTTATTTGTTATAAAACACCAGGGGGATCTGTTGGATTTCATAAATGTCCAGAGCTTGTGATGTGACCGGATGCCCTTTGCCTGTTCTAACTCTCTGACGCTTTTGTAGTTCACTCCCACACAAGTGAGTTGGTGTAAATTATTACCTGCTCCCGTGATACTGATGCTCCTGAATACATGATTAGCTTCAATGTGAATCTCAGTTCTTCTCTTCAATATTAACCCTCTTTTCATAATCTCAGCACTGAAATGGTGGCTCATTATCGGGGAACAGCGAAGGTGGAATGCCAACCCTCCCCACAACGGTACATTAAATGGGTTGAGGGATCTCGGATGCCATCGATTTTCTGGATTATTCTGTGATCAGAACCAGAATCTGGTTTAATATCACCGGCGTATGTTGTGAAATTTGTTAACTTTGCAGCAGCAGTACAATGCAATACTTGATAGTATAGAAAAAAATTATATATATATATATATATATATATATATCTCAAATAGTTAAATTAAATAAGTAGTGCAAAAACAGAAATATAAAGAGAGCTCATGTTCATGGGCTCAATGTCCATTCAGAAATCGGATGGCAGAGGGGAAGAAGCTGTTCCTGTATCACTGAGGCTCCTGTACCTCCTTCATGATGGTAACAATGAGAAGAGGGCATGTCCTGGCAGGTGAGAGTCCTGAATAATGGACGTCACTTTTTGAGACGCTGCTCTTTGAAGGTGTCCTGGATACTACTCAAGTAGCCATGATGGAGCTGACTGCTTTTGCAACACTCTGCAGTTTACTTCCATCCTGTACAGTGGCTCCCTCATAAGGAGATAGTCACAGCTCGGCTGCAAGCACTTATATCTAGGTCACTGCGCCTCCCTGTTCCTGTCATAGAGACATACAGAATGGAAAGAGGACCTTCGGTCCTGAGTCTATGCCGACCATCAACCATACGGCCACACATTTTAATTCCACATCCCATTCACATTCTGACATGTCTATCCTCGGCCTCCTCTACTGTAAAGATGAAGCCACACTCAGGTTGGAGGAACAACACCTTATATTCCATCTGGGTAGCCTCCAACCTGATGGCATGAACATCGACTTCTCTAACTTCCGCTAATGCCCCACCTCCCCCTCGTACCCCATCCATTATTTATTTATATACACACATTCTTTCTCTCTCTCTCCTTTTTCTCCCTCTGTCCCTCTCACTATACCCCTTGCCCATCCTCTGGGTTTTTCCCCCCCTCCCCCTTTTCCTTCTCCCTGGGCCTCCTGTCCCATGATCCTCTCAAATCCCTTTTGCCAATCAACTGTCCAACTCTTGGCTCCATCCCTCCCCATCCTGTCTTCTCCTATCATTTTGGATCTTCCCCTTCCGCCTCCCACTTTCAAATCTCTTACTAGATCTTCTTTCAGTTAGCCCTGACGAAGGGTCTCAGCCCGAAACGTCGACTGTACCTCTTCCTAGAGATGCTGCCTGGCCTGCTGCATTCACCAGCCACTTTGATGTGAGTCACATTAACCATGTTTTTTTAACTCTCTCTGCAATCTCATCAACTCCCTTCAGAGCCCCAACTCTTGCTGACACACTAGTTGCAGTTAGAGAAGCCATCTTGCGTGCCTTTGGGGTGTGGGAGGAACCCTGAGTGGCCAGGTAAACTCACATACTCACAGAAAGAAGATCGAACTCCACGCAGACAGCACGCAAGGCCAGGACTGAACCTGGTTCTCTGTGCCACCCAACACCCTGTACCCCTCTTCACTGCAATATGGCCACCTGCCAATTCATTCAAGACTTCAAAGCCATGGGGTCATTCCTTTTTCAACTGGAGGCTACTAAGATTAATTTACTTGACTTCGCCTTGTCTTCTCTCCCCATCATCTCCACACTGCCAGCTTTAATGCTTCACCTTGGACTTTCAATAAAAATATGAATATACCAGACAGTGTCCTGAGGACTTATATGCAGGAAATTAGGATCCAATATTGTCCTCAGAATCAAGCAATGTTAGAGAGCATTGACATAGTTAGACTAGGAGCACAGATGTAAATTCACCTCCATTTTACAGTCAAATACTCTGACCTTAGTTTTATATCTATTTTTTATAATCTCCTCATTTATAATGGAAACAGGAATTGTATAATTACAACCTCCGGCCAATGAGAGGGTCCACAGCACCCACGGGAACAGATGATAGAAGTCCAAAAGGCAAGAGCATTCTTGCAGATGCACTGTCTTTGATTCAGTGTGGGTCAGTCAAAACCATCCAAATACCATCTACACCAATTGAACTTGTGTAATCCGTTGAACTAGTTTTAAAAAAAAGTCACACTGGTGACAATCTGCTTCTAAACCAGGCCAGGCCATGAACTTGTATTAATCACCTTGCCAGTATATGTATATAAATTTATAGACTCTCATTCTAGGTGAAAAGACAAGGGAAGGATACGTAGACAGTGAAGGTCTTGGTCTGGTGGCAAGGAGGTGGGGGGGTCCAAGATGACTGGAAATAAGCGCTTGCCAACACACTTGGCATGCATATGAGTCCTGAAGAAGGCTCCAGCCTGAAACATCGACTCTCTGTTCATTTCCATAGATGCTGCCTGACCGACTGAGTTCCGCCTGCATTTTGTGTCTGCTACCTTGGCCTACTAACGTATGTGGACATGGACACATATAAAATATTTGCACCCATTTGCACACATACTGTACACATAGCACGTGCATGCACACATCTGTGCATGCCACTCTGCGGTCACATGTAAATTGATGTACATTCACACACGTGTAAACATGTGCATGCCCACTCTGACCACATATACATATACTTTGATGAATACACACATGCACACAAAATCTGACCACAATTATGCATGAACACCATTGCCTCCCAGGCCATTACCACACCCCCCCCCCAACTTTTTCCTCCCTTATACTCTCCCAAAACCCTCTCTGCAGTTATTGCAGTAGTATACTTAACTCTAGACAGGAACAGACCAGACCTCACCAATGTAATCTGTAATTAAGTGATTTTTGCATTATTTGAAATTGGCTTTTTTACATGCATTGAGAACAAACTTTTGAGAGAAAAAGCTCTATTTCTGAAGGACAAATTCATTTTAAGCTGTATCAATTCAACGGTTTAAAACCAGTCTTAGATTTATCAAGGAATATTTTAGCGGCCTGACAGAACTCATGTAAGGAAGTATTTACTCTCCCATATCCAAATTAGCTTGTGTGCAAACTCAAGGACTTTTTGAAGTGGGTATTGATTGGAGATGGCATCGGGATCAGAAAGTTTTGATTCAAGTGTTTACGTTAAGAGGTTCCCATTCACATCATGAATGGAGAAATTTCCATTTATAAATTTGACAGTGAGTATACACAGGTGGAGGATTTGTTGCGGCAACAAGATGAGCAATGTGAAAGGCTGCTGTTTGTGCTTGTTGCTTTCAGCTTGGTGCCATAAGAATGATAAAGTTGCTTAGCTTTAGCAGAGAAAGTTCATCATATATCACCTTCTTCCTGGATCCAGGCAAGTGCTTTATAATACTTGGCTTCTGTAAAGCAAAATCAATCGTTTCTCATTGTGTTAATAGAAACAGATTTTTTAAGTTGCTGACTCATCATTTCCATGTTTCTTTATGACATAAAATGAGGCCATTCATCCTGTTCAATCTGTGCCAGCCCATTACTCAACTCACTGTATAGTTTACCTCTAGCTAACCAGCAGCCCTTACTCAACTGGGGACGGAGTTTACCATTTCTCCGTGGATTGTCCTGAAGACTTAATTCCCATGATATCCCATCAACGTCATTGAGAATCCATCACTCACATACACACTAGGGGCAGGAAACCAGAGCCCCCAGGGAAAATTCATTTGGTCACTAGAAGTCCTCACAGGTAACACCGGTGGTCAAGGACTAAACTTGGGTCACCAGAGCTTTGAAGGTACTGCATCAGCGTGCCACAGCTGGTTGAGACAGGTTGACAGATGTCCAAATGCTGGGTGAAATGAACACCTGGCAGAAAGGAGTCTGCACCAACTGATCGAACCTTGACGGAACTACCCGCAACGCCAGGAATTGAGAACTGGAACTAGTAGTGAAGAGCAGCAAACGATCTGCTAGAAGAACTCAACAGGTCAAGCAGCATCGGTGGCAGGAAAAGAACTTTCAATGTTTTGGGTTGAAACCCTGCATCAGGACATCAGATACCAGACCCTAGGTTCCAGCATCCGCAATTTCTTGTGTCTGCAGTAGTGGGGAGGAACTGGACTTGACTGAATCCACCCTCTGAACTTCAATGCTGCAGAAGCATGAGATTCTGCAGGTGCTGGAAATCCTGTGCAACAGAAACAAAACACTCAGCAAGCCAGGCAGCATCTATGAAGAGAAATAAACAGTCAACGTTTCAGGCCAAAACCTTCATCTGGACATAATGTTGCCGCAAAACGTCAATCCATTCGGGCCAACTTTGAGTGCAATAACCTTGCACTCAACATCATTAAGACCGAGTAATTGATTGTGAACTTCAGGAAGGGAAACCTCATCAAGTCCTTGTCAGGCGACCAGCAGCAGAAGTGGAGAGCAGCTTCAAGTTCCTGGGTGTCAACATCTATGAAGATCTATCCTGGGCCCTACATATTGAAACAATTACAAGGAAGTCATGGCAGCAGCTTTGGTATATTTCATTAGAGTTTGAGCGGAGTTTGGTATGTCACCAAACATTCTCACAAGTTTCTACAGGTGTACCATAGAAACCATTCTAACTGGTATGGAGAGGCCACAGCACAGGATCGTAAAAAGCTGCAGAAATTGCAAACTCAGCCATCTCCATCATGGGCACTAGCCTCCCCAGAACCAAGGGCATCTTCTAAAGGTGATGCCTCAAAAAGGTGGCATCTGTTATTAAGGACCCCATCACGCTGGGTCATGCCCTCTTCTTGTTGCTACTATCGAGGAGGTAGAGCTTGAAGACACACACCCAATGTCTTAGAAACAGCTTTCTCCCACCATCATTTGATTTCTGTATAGATAATGAACCTATGTACAATATCTTGCTCTCTTTTCCTCTTTTGCTTTCTTTTAGCACTACTTATTTAACCACCGAGATATTTCTTATTGTAGTCAGAGATTTTTTCTGCATGCATAACAATGTATTGCTTCTGCAAAACAACATATTTCACAACATGTGCCAGTGATATTAAACCTGATTCTGATTCCAATTCCCTCCAGAGATGCTGCCTGACTTGCTGAGTTCCTCCAGCATTTTGTGTATCTTACTCACTTCAGTGTTGTATTGGGTTTGGGACTGAGATTAACGGGAAAATTGGGATGGCCCCATAAAGAGCCTGAATAAGTATGATGGTCTGAATGGACTCTGTGTGTGTGTGTGTGTGTGTGTGTGTGTGTGAGAGAGAGAGAGAGATTATTCCATGATCCTATGATGTACTCTCAGTGTCCTCCTGCACTTTAAATAACACACTACACACTCTGACCGGTCATGTAGAAAAGTAAGGGGTTCAGCTAACGGAGGCTAGAGTAGTCAAGTGCAGCAGATGATGAACCCATCAAGTCCTTCCCAGCTCTTTAACAGAATGTCTTATTACCCTGTTCCTTTCCCATCTCCTTTCATTTCAATTATTTATCCAACTTCGAGAAATATTTCAAACAGCACATTCTAAGTTCGAGCCACTCTATGAGTAAAGATTTTCTCTTGTGTCATCGTAGAAGGCTGTGCCCTCTGATTGTCAAACCTTCAATAGGTTCTTCATTTACACCAATTGGAATATTATCTACCCTTTAAAAACTCCCATTAGCCTGCAAACAAGTGCATCTCCTCCGATCAACCTGTGTACCTTGATCCACCATCTCCAATACTATACAGGTAAACCTTTCCTTTGTCCACCATATTCGACTTCTGCTTTATGTCCAGAATTGGGTTCAAAGGAGTCAAAAGCAAGATGGCCAATCAGTGCCTCATGATCAACACAAGACCATAAGACATTGGAGCAGAATTAGGCCATTTGGCCCATCGAGTCTACTCCACCATTCCGTCATCGCTAATTTATTGCCCATCTCAACTCCATTATCATGCCTTCTCCCCATAACCTTTAATGCCTTTACTAATTAAGAACCTATCAAGCTCTGCTTTAGATATATGCAATGCCTTGGCCTTTACAGCCATCCGTGCCAATTATTTCCACAGATTCATCACCCTGCAGTTAAAGATATTCCTTCTCATCTCTGTTCTAAAGGGATGTCCTTGTATTGTGAGTCTGTACCCTCTGTTCCTAGACTCTCCCACTAAAGGAAACATCTTCTCCACATTTGGGCCTTTCAGTATACTATAGGATTCAATGAGATCCCTCCTCACTCTTCCAAACTCCAGTGAGTACAGCCTCAGAGCCATCAAACGCTCCTCATACATTAACCCCTTCATTTGTCGAGATCATTCTGGTGAACCTCCTCTGGACCCTCTCCAATGTCAACACAGCCTTTCGGAGATAAGGGGCCCAAAACTGCTCACAATACTCCAAGTGCGGTCTGACCAATGCCTTATAAAGCCTCAACGTTACATCCTTGCCTTTATACTATAGCCCTCTCAAAATGAAAGCTAACATTGCATTTGCCTTCCTTACTACCGACTCAACCTGTAAGTTAACCTTTAGGGAAGACTGCACTAAGACACCCAATTCCCCTTGCACCTCTGCTTTCTGAATTTTCTGCCTGTTTAGAAAATAATCTGTGCCTTTATTCTTTCTACCAAAGTGCATGACAAAACATTTCCCTACACAGTATTCCATCTGCCACTTCTTTGTCCATTCTACTAATCTGTTCAAATCCTTCTGCTTCCTCAACATTACCTACCCCTCCATCAATCTTTGTATCATCCACAAATTTGGCCACAGTCATCAATTTCATCATCCAGATCATTAAAATATAGTGCGAAAAGAAGTGGTCCCAACACCAATTCCTACAGAACACCACTAATCACAGGCAGCAAACACGAAAAGGCCCCCTTTATTTCCACTCTTTGCCTCCTGCCAGTCAGCCGACCTTCCTGTAACGTCAGGGTCTCTTATCTTGTTTAGCAGCCTCAATGCAGCACCCTGTCAAAGGCCTTCTGAAAATCCAAGTAAGCAACCTCCACTGACTCTCCTTTGTCTATTCTGCCTGTTGTTTCCTCAAAGAATTCCAACAGTTTTCTCTCTCATCTTCTTTGGCCATTTACCTCCCCCAAGGGGTAATTTATAGAAACCCATTAGCCAGTCAGCATGTGCTTAGGGTTTGAAAGGAAACAATAACACTTGGTAGAAACACACAAAACTCAAGTTCAAGATGAAACCCAAATCCCCGTAAACCTGGAAACATTCCTGAAACTTGCATGCTTAATAACCTAAGGTGGAGTCATTCGTAAAGAAGGCAAATGCAAAGTAATCATTCATTTCATGAGGAGTAGAAAATAAAAGCAAGGAGGTACTGCTGAAGTTATATAAGACATTGGTCAGACCGCAATGGAATATTGTGAACAGGTTTGGACTAGGTATCTAAGGAAAGATGTGCTTTCTGGGATCATTCTTGTAAGACAGATCCCATGACTGAAAGGCTAAGCATATGAAGAGAATTTGTGTCTGTAGGCCTGTACTTAAAGGAGTTGAGAAGGATGATGGGTATCTCATTAAAACCAACTGAACATTAACAGACCTGGATAGAGTGGACATCAGTTGAAGGTATTAAGATCCAAGGGCACCAACTTAGAACTGAAGAGTGTCCTTTAAAACTGTGATGAGGAGGAATTTCTTTAGCCAGAGTGTGGTGAATCTGTGGAATTTGTTGCCACAAAGGTCTGAGAAGGCTCGCTCATTGAGAATGTTTAAGACAGAGATTGATAGGCTCTGGATTGGTAAAGGGGGTTGACGGTTCCAAGGGAAAGACTGCAGAATGGGGTTAAAATCAGGATCAAAATCGGGTTGACTATCACTGGCATATGCTGTGAAATTTGTTGTTTTGCAGCAGCTGTACATTGCAATACATAATAATAAAAACTATAAATTACAATAAGAAATATGTGTGTGTATGTGTGTATATGCATGTATGTGTGCGCACATGTGTGTTTGTACGTATACATACATACAGTATATATAAATGAAATTAGTGCAAAAGGAGAACAAAAAAAAGTGAGGTAGTGTCCATTCAAAAATCTGATAGTAGAGGGGGATCTTTAGCCAGAGAGTGGTGAATCTGTGGAATTTGTTGCCACAGGCAGCTGTGGAGGCCAAGTCTTTATGTATATTTAAGGCAGAGGTTGATGGATTTTTGATTGGTCAGGGTATGAAGTGATCCAGAGGGAAGGCAGCAGATTGAGGCTCAGAGGAAAAAATGGATCAGCCATGATAAAATGGCAAAGCAGACTCGATGGGCCAAATGGCCTAATTCTGCTCCTATTTCTTATGGTCTATTGGGAAGGAGCTGTTCCTAAAACATGGAGTGTGTGTCTTCAGGCTCATGTACCTGCTCCTTCACAGTAGCAATGAGAAGGAGGCAAATCCCAGGTGATGGGGATCCTTAATGATAGTTGCTGCCATCATTAAGGCACCACATTTTGAAGATGTCCTTGCTGCTGGGGAAGCTGTTGCCCATGATGGGAGGTGCCTGAGTTTGTAACTTTCTGCAGTTTTCTGATCCATTTGGTAGCCCCTCCATACCACATGGTGATGCAACCAATTAGAATGCCCTCCATGGTACATCTGTAGAAATTTGTGCGTGTCTTTGGTGGCATACCAAATCCCCTCAAACTCCTAATGAAATATAGCTGCTCTTGCGCTTTCTTTGGAATTGCATCAATACGTTGGGCCCAGAATAGATCTTCAGAGATGCTGACACCCAAGAACTTGAAGCTGCTCCTTTCCACTGCTGATCCCTTGATGAGGACGGGTGTGTATTTCCTCGACTTCCCCTTCCTGAAGTCCACAAACAATTCCTTGGTCTTACTGATGTTGAGAGCAAGGTTGTTGTTGCGACTCCACTCAACCAGCTGACCTAGCTCACTCCTGTACACCCTCTTCATCACCGTTAGCAATTCTGCCATTGGCAAACTGTTTCGATTGAATGGCAGAGTGAATTCGATGGGGTGAATGGCCTAAATCTGCTCTTATATTGTTTTTCAATGGTTTGTTTAAGATATTCCATAGTTTATCACAGCTTTGTCATCAGACATAGTTGGCAACTAGAACACACACTTATCAGTGGGTTAGCAACAAGCTTGGGGAGAAAGATGAGCTTGAGGGGATGTACAATGTGTTGGAGATGGTCTATCACCCAGTCTAATAGTACTGGTCAATACCTGAACTAGCAATTTCAGAACATGTCCAGACACACATGCTTAATCACCTACCACCCCACCAGCCTCCGGGTCCAACATATTATTCTCCGTAACTTCCGCCACCTCCAACGAGATCCCACCACTAAGCACATCTTTCCCTCGCCCCCCCCTGCATTCCGCAGGGATCGCTCCCTACGCAACTCCCTTGTCCATTCGTCCCCCCCATCCCTCCCCACTGATCTCCCTCCTGGCACTTATCCGTGTAAGCGGAACAAGTGCTACACATGCCCTTACACTTCCTCCCTTGCCATCATTCAGGGCCCCAAACAGTCCTTCCAGGTGAGGCAACATTTCACCTGTGAGCCGACTGGGGTGATATACTGCGTCCGGTGCTCCCGATGTGGCCTTTTATATATTGGCGAGACCCGATGCAGACTGGGAGACCGCTTTGCTGAACATCTACGCTCTGTCCACCAGAGAAAGCAGGATCTCCCAGTGGCCACACATTTTAATTCCACATCCCATTCCCATTCTGACATGTCTATCCACGGCCTCCTCTACTGTAAAGATGAAGCCACGCTCAGGTTGGAGGAAGAACACCTTATATTCCGTATGGGTAGCCTCCAACCTGATGGCATGAACATCGACTTCTCTAACTTCTGCTAAGGCCCCACCTCCCCCTCGTACCCCATCTGTTACTTATTTTTATGCACACATTCTTTCTCTCACTCTCCTTTTTCTCCCTCTGTCCCTCTGAATATACCTCTTGCCCATCCTCTGGGTCCCCCCCCCGTCTTTCTTCCCAGACCTCCTGTCCCATGATCCTCTCGTATCCCTTTTGCCAATCACCTGTCCAGCTCTTGGCTCCATCCCTCCCCCTCCTGTCTTCTCCTATCATTTTGGATCTCCCCCTCCCCCTCCCACTTTCAAATCCCTTACTCATTCTTCCTCCAGTTAGTCCTGACGAAGGGTCTCGGCCTGAAACGTCGACTGCACCTCTTCCTAGAGATGCTGCCTGGCCTGCTGCGTTCACCAGCAACTTTGATGTGTGTTGCTTAATCACACGTATGATGTCATTATTCTGCCTCGTGATGATGTCATTTACATGCATCACAGAGAATCATAACAGAGGAGAGAGGTCTGGGGAGAATTAGGAGATGAGATCTGAAGCTTTGGATTTGATAGCTGAAGAAGCAGACGAGAGGCTAAAGCTGGAGGTTATAAGGCTGAAGGACGTTACCGGGATGGCAGCAGTGTGAAACTATGAAGTGATTTAAATCCAAGGACTAGAAGTCAATATAGGGCTATATGCACGAGTGAAGTTGCTATGAACAATGGAGTCCATATTTGGTATTGGTATATGATTGTCACCTGTGCCGAGGTACAGCGCAAAGCTTTTTTTGCATACTGTTCATACTTTCACAGTGCGTTGAGGTAATTTCCAGCATAATGCAATCCCTGACTGTAAGACATCGCACACCAATTGGCAGCTGGGAATTGAAAAGAAACGTCCTAAGTGAGCCTGTCTAAGGTGGCACACACCCAATCTAGGACAGTGTTCAGCAGTTAACAGGCCTTGCGTAAACTGGTAATGAGTTTAATTATGTTCGATAGAGCTGTCTTGTAAAGTGAGTCCCTGCAAGGAGTCACTCTGTCCTCACCTTCTTCTTTTCCAGTTTTATTCACAATGTGGATGCGAAGGGAGATGCATTAAAGGACTCAGGGGAGTGTGCAGATGGAGGTAGGAATTGATTTTGGTTCTTTTTGCTGCAGATTTCAGTGTGTATTTCCCTGTTTTTGTGGACGTGTGTGCATGAAATAGAGGAGGATAAAGGACCTTATGGCTGTATCTACATATATAAAATACAACCGGAAATAAAAGACGTGTTGGCAGGTTTTGGAATGTTATATGCACAGCCTCCAAAGTAAAGTAAATTTGAAGCCAGCCCTAGATATTCTCATATCCAGACTGATATGAATTGCTTCTGCACCCAAAAAAAAATGCAAATTATGGGGAACTGTTCTGTGTGATGTGGGAAATGAACCTGTTCATTGAATTTGTATTTCTCTCAGAATGTTAACAAGCAACAGAGTGGCACAGAGCCTTGTGCAGCAGATTTTGACATTGTGACTCCAAAGACACATAGAAGCAACAGAAATGTGGTTTCTTAGAAGAATATTGAAAATATCATATAGAAATAGGGTAACTAATGAGACAGTACTCCAATGTGCCCATACAAAAATATCTTTAATGAGAACATTAAATGAGAGGAAACTTAAATTCCTGGGCCATGTCATCAGAAAGGGAGAAACAGAATGCCTTACATTACAAGGCTGTATGCCTGGGAAACGCGGAAGAGGAGGGCAAAGGAGAAAATATATGGACACTGTGAAAGAACTAACAGATCTAAGTGTGCGAGATATCATTGACGCTGCGAGGGATTGTTCGATGTGGAGAGCCATGATCACCCAAGCGTGTAATGCGCAAGAAGAAGAAAAAGACTCCCTGCCCTCCCATCATCAGCCCACTCGCTGCCTCCCTGTTACACCCCAACATGCAATCCCATTCTCCCCCATCACCACTGTCCATTCATCTTCCTGACACCACCCCCTTTATCCTACCCCTCAATCAATCTGCATATATCCCCATTTAGTCATCACTTTAGTCTGCTGCTTTTGCTCAGGTACGAAGGACATAGAACTGTACAGCATAGGAACAAACCCTATGGGCCATAATGTCGTGCTGAACTACTTAGAGTCATGGAAAACTACAACACAGTAGCAGGCTGTTCAACCCATCTAGTCCATGCCAGACCTGCCTAGTCCCATTGACCTGCACCCAGACCGTACACCTCCCATCCATGTACCTATCCAAACTTCTCTTTAGCACTGAAATCAAAATCTCATCTACCACTTGCACACCCTCACCACCCTCTGAGTGAAGATGTTCCCCTTAAATATTTCACCTTTCACCCTTAATCCTTAATCTCACTCAATCTCAGTGGAAAAAGCCCAAAAAGATAACTAAAGGGTAAAAAGAAAGATTAGCTCTATCTGTCAGAAATATATCAGAGCATGCAGTAAAATGTGTCGCTTGCGTTAACAGCCAGCACAGTCTAAGGATGTACTGTGGGCAACCCACAAGCATTGCCGTGTTTCCATTGGCAACATAGTATGCCCACAACTTACTAAGCTGTACCATGTCGGAATGTGGGAGGAAACTGGAGCACCCAGAGGAAACCTACACAATCACAGGGAGAGTTAAAAAAGCTCAATATAGACAGCACCGGGAATTGAACCCAATCACCGGCAGTCTGAAGTGTTATGCTAATCACTACACTACCATGCCACCCACTAGTAATTAAGCACCTAACTAAACTAATCCCTTCTGACTGCAGAAGTTTCTATCCCTCCACTCTCTGCCTATTCATGTTTCTATCTAAGAGCCGCTTAAATGTCCCTATCACATTTGCCCCCACTACCAGTCCTGGGAGCAATTTCCAGGCACCTACCACACTCTGCGTTTACAAAAAAAACTTGCCCGCCCATCTCCTTTGAACTTGCTACTTCTCAGCCTTAGTGTATTCCCTCTACTGTTATACATTTCGATCCTGTGAAAAGTACTAGTTGTCTACGCTGTCTATTTAGCTTAGAAGCTTCTATCAGGTCTTCCCTCAGCTTCGACTTCTCCGGAGAAACCAACCGACATTTGTCCAGCCTTTCCTAATAGCACATGCCCTCTAATTCAGAAAGCCTCCTGGTAAACCTCTTCTGCATCCTCTTTATTTGCTCCCCATTTTTCCTATAATGTGGTACCCAAACTGCAGATGTGACCTAACCAGAGTTTTATAAAACTGCAACATAACTTCCTGAAGCTTTCAGTCAATCCCCCAACTGATAAAAGCAAGCGCTCCATACATAAGTAGTAGATAAAGCCCAGTCCATCGCTGGTAAAGCCCACCCCACTACTGAGCACATCTGAACAGAGCGTCGCGCAGGAAAGCAGCATCCATCATCAGGAACCCCCATTACCCAGTCCATGCTCTCTTCTTGCTGTTGCCATCAGGAAGAAAGTACAGGAGACTCAGGACTCACATTGCCAGGTTCAGAAAGAGTTATTTACCCTCAACCATCAGGTTCTTAAACCAAAGGGGATAACTTCACTTGCCCCTCACTGAAATTTTCTCACAACCTATAGACTCACTTTCAAGGACTCTTCATCTCATGTTCTTGATATTTATTGTTTACTTATTATGATTATTATTTCTTTATTTTTGTATTTGCACAGTTTATTGTCTTTTGCACACTGGCCGTTCATTGATTCTATTATGGTTATTGTATTTATTGAGTATTTCTGCAACAAAATGAATCTTAGGGCTGTATATGATGACAGATATATACTTTGATAATAAAATTACACATACACACAGTGGATTTTGATTAACTGGGCCATTAGTTAATCGGGGCAGCATTTATTTGAGACAACTCTTAAAGAACAAAAACTAATCGAGGAAGTAGCTGGGATTCCCTTTCTTTATTTGGGACACCATGCCACTTGATTGGGACAGGAGACTTTTGGAAGACAGATCAGTTCTGAGGTCGTCTTGTACTGACTTGCTCCCCCTCTCCCAAATTCTCCAGGATGTTGATGCTGGAGACCCGATAAAAATCCCACTGAGAAACAAGCAGAGGTGACTGGACTGTCTTTTGTTGAAGATGGTCATTTGCTGGAGCATGTGCAAATGATGAAGGATGTCACTTACTGCAATGGGCTTGGAACACGTTGTAAATATTTAAAGATGTAAAGACTAGCTTTATTTGTTGCATGTCCATTGAAGCATCCTGTGAAACGTGTGGTTTTATGCCAATGACCAACAATATCCGAGGGTCATGTTGGGGACCAATATTCTATGCCCACACCTCACTACCCCTAACCGTACGTCTTCGGAATGAGGGTGGAAACTCATGCCATCAATTGGGGAATGTACAGACTCCTTAAATGTAAAATTTTAAATATAAATTGTAACTTGAATCAGAGGCAAATATCTGATGTAATGATTGAAGGGAGTTCACTGCAGTTTTGTCTGTTCGGTGGAATTCCTACTGTGATATACTGATCAACAGGACTTTCCTTCATTGTCTTCCAGCGGAGGAGTTTGCTTGTCTGAATCGCATTGGCTTCAATTTCACCTCTGTTCTGGAATTCTCCCCCTTTGTCCACATTGAAACAAAGTTTGTAACAAGGTCATACATCAGGTGGTCCCGGCTGAGCATCGAATGCCCAAACTGAGCTTATCAGCGAGCAGGTGGTTATGAGGCACTTGGTATTGCAGTTCGCAACTCTTCTGTAGCTACCAATGACTTTGTTAGACCCGAGTGGTGATAAGATTGAGTTTGCTCTGCTGCTAGGAGTTTTATTCTCTTGGCCGTTTGATTCTAACTTGTGGTGGAATACAGCGGCAGCCCGGTGGTTAGCACAATGCTTTACAGTACCAGCGACCCGGGTTCAATTCCCACTGCTGCCTGTGGGGAACTTGTACATTTACCCCGTGACCTCGTGGGTTTCCTCCAGGAGTTCCGGTTTCCTCCCACAGTCCAAGGACATTCTAGTTGGTAGATTAATTGGTCCCGTGATTAGGCTAGGATTAAATCGGGGAATTGCTGAGTGGTGCAGCTTGAAGGGCTGGAAGGTCTATTCCACAAAATATCTCAACAAGTACTGTAAATAAACTCCAGTCCTGCCGATGGCCCACAGCATCCTGTGGTTGCCGGGCTTCGAGCTGCTTGATCTGTTCTAAATCTATCCCATTTAACACTCTGAATGTGATGAGAACTATCTTCTGTGTGAGGGTGTGACCAGACCTCCACAAGGACTGTGCGATCGTCACCTTTGCCAAAAATGTCTTTGTAGATATATCTGCCACCTGTGGATCAACGTTCAACACAATCATACCCTCAGGTCTAATCAATAAGCTCCAACACCTGGGCCTCTGTACCTCCTTCTGCAACTAGAACCTTGACTTCGTCATTGGGAAACCACTGTCTGTGTGAATTGGAAATAACATCTCCTTGCTGACAGTCAACACTGGCGCATCTCAAGGATGCGTGCCTAGCCCACTACTCTATTCTCTCTACACCCACGACTGTGTGGCCAGGCACAGCTCAAACACCATCTATAAATTTGCTGATGACACAACTACGGTTGGCAGAGTTTCAGATGGTGATGAGGATGAGCACTGGAGGGAGAAAGATCAGCTGGTTGAATGGTATCACAACAACAACCTTGCACTGTGTCAGTAAGATTGTGGACTTCAGGAAGAGAAAGACAAAGGGATACACTGCAGTCCTCATCGAGGGATCAGCAGTGGAAAGGGTGAGCAGTTCCAGTTCCTAGATATCAATAGCTCTGAAGATCTATCCTGGGTCCAACATATTGATGCAATTACAAAGAAGGCACAGCAGCAGCTACTGTATATTCCATCAGGAGTTTGGGGAGATGCGGAATGTCACGCAAGTTTCAACAGGTGTACCATGGAGACTAACTGGTTGCATCATCATCCAGTACGGTGGGGCCACTGCACAGGATCGGAAACAGCTGCAGAAAGTTGTAAACTCAGCTCCATCACGGGAACCAGCCTCCCCAGCATCGAGAGATGATGCCTCACAAAGGTGGCATCCATCATTGTGGACCCCCATCACCTAGGGCATGTTCTATTCTCCTTGCTACCATCAAGGAGCTTGAAGACGCACATCCAACATTTCAGGAACAGGTTTTCCCCTCTGCTATCAGATCTCTGAATGGACAATGAATCCATGAACACTACCTCATGACTTTTTCCTTCCCTTTTGCACTATTAATTTAATTTAACTTTTATATATTTACTTACTGTAATTTGCAGTTTTTTAAACACTATGTCTTGCAAAATACTGCTGCTGCAAAACAACAGCTATCATGACATCTGGCAGTGGTATTAAAACTGATTCTAATTCTGGATTGGTAAGGTGACGGAAGTTCTCTCTTCATTGGAGTTCCCTCTCCCCTTTCTGCTGGAGTGATGTTACTGAACCATTCCCAGCAGCGAATACTGAAATTTTCCCTAGCTAAATTTGGTATGTCACCAAACACTAACAAATTTTACAGATGTACCATGAAGAGCATATTTACTGGTTACTGGTGGAGAGAGTGAGCAATTTCAAGTTAGTGGGTGTCAATATCTCTGAGGACCTAACCTGGTCACAACATATTGATGCAGCTATAACCAAGACAAGACAGTGGCTACGTTTCATTAGGAGTTTGAGGAGATTGGTTTTGTTACCTAAAACACTTAAAATCTTGGACAGATGGACCGTGGGGAGCATTCAGACTGGCTGGATCACCGTGTGGAATGGGGGTGGGTGCCGCACAAGATCGAAGTAGGTTGCAGAAACTTGTAAAATTGGTCAGCTGCATCATGAGTACCAGCCTCTGGAGTGTCCAAGACATCTTTAAGGAGTGGTGCCTTAGGAAAGCAGCATCCATTATGAATCCCCACCACCAGGATTCATTATCTTCATTGTTATCATCAGGAAGGAGGTACAGAAACCCAAAGGTACACACTCAGTGATTCAAGAACAGCTTCTTCCCACTGAAATCCGATTTCTAAATGGACATTGAAACCCATAAGCACTACTGCACTATTTTTTTGTAATTCTGTTTTTTTTTGCACTACTTATCTAATTGAACTATTTAATAGATATATATATATACTTACAGTAATTCACTTTTTTCTCTATGTTTATGATGTATTGCATTGTTCTGCTGCTGCTAAGTTAACAAGTTTCATGACATATACCGGTGATATTAAATCTGATTAGATTAGATTATGAGGACACTCAGTCCTCGTTTATTGTCACTTAGAAATGCATGTATTAAAAAATGATACAATGTTCCTCCAGAATGATATCACAAGAAACATAGGACAAACCAAGACTAAAACTGACAGAAGCCACATAATTATAACATATAGTTACAACAGTGCAAAGCAATACTAGAATTTGATAAGAGCAGACCATGGACATGGCAAAAAAAGTCTCAAAGTCCCGATAGCCTCATCATCTCATGCAGACGGTAGAAGGGAGAAACTCTCCCTGCCATGAACCTCCAAGCGCCACCAACTTGCCAGTGCAGCACCATTGGAAGCACCCAACCGCAGCGGACTCTGAGTCTGTGCAAAAACTTCGAGCCTCCGACCAGCCCCTCTGACGCAGCCTCTCCGAGCACCATCCTCTGCCGAGCGCTTCGACCCCGCCCCGGCCGCCGAGCAACAAGCAGAGCCGAGGACTCGGGGCCTTCCCCTCCAGAGATTCTGGACCACACAGTAGCAGCAGCAGCGAAGCAGGCGTTTTAGGTTCTGTCTGGCACAGAGGTGCCAATGTACAAGTTCAGGAAAGGCTGCTGAGGGTTGAAAAATCAGCTAGCTTCATCATGGGCACAAGCTGCCCCACCATCGAGGACATCTTCAACAGGCAATGTCACAAGAAGCCGGCATTCATCATTAAGGACTCTCACCATCAAGGACATGCTGTCTTCTCATTGATACCATCATAGACGAGGTATAGGAGTCTGAAGATACACACTCAATGTTTTAAAATCAGCTTTGTCACTTCTGCTGTTACATTCCTGAATTGACCGTGAATACTTCCTTACTTTTTGCTCTCCTTTTGCACTACTTAATTATTTTTCTTATATATTTCTTAGTGTAACTTATAGTAATGTTCTGTGTTGCACCCTACTGCTGTTACAAAGCAACCATTTTCATGACATGCACTAAGTCAGTGAAAATAAACCTGATTCTGAATCTGATCCTTGTCTGGCCCTATACACCTATACACCTTCCAGTTTAGTGGTCAGCACACTGGTGCACCAGATCATCAGGCGAAGAATGCATGAAGAGAAGCAGGAGAAGGCCATTCAGCCCCTCAAATATCCCTGCCTCTTAATAAGATCATGGCTGATCTGCCCCGGACCCCATCTCCGTTTCTGTGCTGGTAACCCTTCACCTCCAATATCAGCGTCTGTTTAAATGCTCACAACGCTCCCAGGTTTATAAAAGGTTCACTACCCTTTACAAGGAGACGTCCCTGTGGAGGAAGAGCAGTTAGCCGGTTATCAGCTTGTGTTCTCCGTGCCTGCGTTTGTGAACTGATGCCATTAGACTTAACAAGGTCTTAAATCGATCCTACTGACAGTGCTGCCGCATCTCGATTGTACACTTCAGCATCCAGGGCGAGAGGTGTCCAGGGACATCGAAGGAAGTGAGGAAAGATGTGGAAAAATGATTGTTGAAAGTTGCTGCTTGATTAGTCAGTGGTAGGGCACTCCTAATTTAAGTGTGTCCCCTGATGTTAGTGGGGAGCAGAGGTACTTCTGCGGTGATTGCAATCCATGCAACATATCTCCCCAGTGTTGGCTCCAGGTGGCTCTAGTCTCTGCTTTAATCTTGAAGGTAATTGGGAAAATAGCCAGAGGCACTAGGAGATTGTTGTACTTTTTAAACACAGCACATTGTTAAGACCCAGAATCTTCTGCCTGAAAGGCAAGTCAAAGCAGATTTAATAACTTTCAAAAGGGAATTGGATACATCCGTGGAGGCAAATTTTTGCAAGGCTATGACGAAAGGCACTTGCAAAGGATAGTTTTTCTAAAGAGTCAGCATGGTCAGGATGGAACAAGTGACCTCACTCTGTGCTTTGTAGTGCTAAAATCCTGCAATTTTCTGAAAGCCCTTTAGGACTCTCTGTTTCTTTTAAACCTTATCAAAACATGTCTTTGATCAAAATGAAAGCAAAATGCTGAAAACACTCAGCCAGACAGGGAGCATCCTTAGCAAAAGAACAGAGTTAATGCATCAGGGCAAGGTCCCTTTGCCAGTTTTGATCAAACTTTTGACACAACCTTCCTCATCTGAATCAGAATCAGATTTATTGTCAATGAATTGGGCGTAGATTCAGCCTGTGCCATCTCCCCACTATCGAGGACATCTCCAAGAGGCAGTGCCTCACGAAGGCAGCATCTGTCGTAAGAGCCCTTACCCTCTGGGACATGCCCTGTTCCCGTTACCACCATCAGGAAGGAGGTGCAGGAGATGGAAGACACACGCCTAATGATTTTGGAAGAGCTGCTTCCCCTCCAGCATCAGACTTCTGAAGGTTCTGTGAACTCGTGAACACGACTTCAGTATTCCTTTCTTTTTGTTTGCACTATTTTTATTCATCTGTTGATTCAGGCATTTATTTATTTACATACTCATTTACTTATTTATTTAGTTCCTTGCTCATTAATTTATTTATTGACTGATTGATTGATATACAGTGTGGGAAAGGGTCTTCAGCCCTTCAAGCTGCTCTGCCCGGCAAACCCCAACCCTAGCCTAATCACAGGACAATTTACAATGACCAATTAACCTACCAACTGGTACATCCTTGGACTGTGCAAGGAAACTGGAGCGCCCACACGGTCACGAGGAGAACGTACAAACTTCTTGCTGACAGTGGTGGGAACTGGACCTGGGTCACCGGTACTGCAAAGCACTGTGCTAACCGTGTCGCTGTACTGCCCTTGCTGACCACCACCATGGCGTAATTTTATTGTTACTGCTTTATAAATTTCAGATCAGGATCAGAATCAGGTTTGTTATCATTAACTTAGATGTTGTAAAATGTGTTGATTTTAGGCAGTGGTACAGTGCAAAGATATAAAATTCCTATCAATCACCGAAATACACAAATAATGCATAAAAGGAATAACGAGGTGGTGTCGCTTGGATACAAGTTCATGAGTTCACAAAATCTGATGGTAGAAGGGAAGAGCCGAATCCTAAATCACTGAGTGTGGTTCTTCAGGCTCCTGTACCTCCTCCCGATGGGGGTAATGAGAAGAGGGCATGTCCTGGGTGGCGAGGGTCTTTAATGATAGATACCACCTGCTTGAGGTACCAGCACCTGAAGACGGCCTCGGTGGTGGAGAAGGTTGGGGCTTGGGGAGCCTTGGTCACACCCTTGTGATCTGGTTTTACTAACACAGAATGAAGCCGGCGGGATAACTCCGTAAGCGTGTTTTGGTGTCTCTGACACAGGTTACACATTGTTTGCCGGTGCAGATTAGTTTACTTGAGCGGCGTCCAAACACCAGCGGTAACAATTGTCAATAGGAAACCCACTGACAGAAGATTGGGTGTAACATCAAGAATGTTGTTTGATTTCGGGTGCTGAGCCTTCAGCTGACTCTGATGCTGCATGTCATTTTACTTTCTGTGGAATTAACATTGATTTGATTCAATTTAAAGCTTTTAAAACCCACTCACATCTGTTCCATTTGCCAGATATCTATTTCTTTCTGTCAACACGAAGCAGCAGCTGCAGTTTATTGTGATACGAAAGGGACAGCATTTAATGTTGGTCTAGACTGGCAGACTTGGATACTTCCAGTGAAAGTGTGTCTAATGTACGAAACATAACATGCACGGCGTTCCACAATGATTCCAGTCGTTATCGGCACAACTGGACAACCAGCTTTTACAGCAGAAAATTGGTGTTTGCTCTAGTTGATTCATTGACACAGTCATCAGACCAAATATTCCTGGAGCAGGACATCTTGTAATGTGCTCTGATAATATTTTTCCTGCAATTTTCCACTCAAAGTATCTTATATGGAACCTAGAACAGTACGGCACAAGAATAGGTCCTTCTTAACAATGGTTATGCCGACCATGACGACTGTGTCTACATTAACTAATCTCATTAAAGATCACAAATGGAAGAGCAAGTGAATTCGGGTCACATTGTACAGTATATTTCCAGAGGACAGAACCAGGTCTGTCAAGCCACCACCTACGTACAATCATCAGGGACTTAATTGCACTGAGCCCATAGACAATTTAATGGTGATTCAAGACTCCCTAATCTGGAGTTAAGGAAGGAAGTGACAAAAGAACATTTAATGAAGGAAGTATAGGTGTCATTGAGAAGGAGAGAAGAGGCTGTAAAGAGAGGGAAGAAGTTGAAAAAGAACCAGCGATGCAGCTGGAGGAGCTTCCATGCAGTTCCAGCAACCTGGGTTTGATCCTGACCTTGGGTGATATCCATGTAGAGTTTGCATGTCCCCCTGTAACCATGAGGGCTTCCTCAAGGGGCTCTGGTTTCCTCATATATCTTACTTACCGGTAATTTTTTTTACAGAATGTGGGTATCACCAGCTAAGCCAGCATTTAGTGCCCAACCCTAGTTACCCTTGGGAAGGTGGTGATGAGCTGCCTTCTTGAACCGCTGCAGTCCCTGAGGTGTAGGTACACCCACAGTGCTGTTAGGGAGGGAATTCCATGATTTTGACCCAGCGACAGCGAAGGAACGGCGATATGTTTCCAAGTCAGGATGGAGAGTGCCTTTGGAGGGGGCTGCTGTAACATAGCCTTCATGTAGTTGGTAGCTAGAGGAGAGTTGCTTGGTATATGAGAGACAGAATAATTTACAGGGCTTCTGGTGAATGGGGCTGAGGAATTGCTCATGGGATCTGGCATGGACCTTATGGGCTGGTTATCCTCTTTCTGTGAGTAATTTAAGAACCCTGCTTGGAAGATCTGGGTGTCTTTGCACAAAAGGCACAAAACACTTTTACATGCAGGTGCAACAAGAAGGTAAAAGTATCGTAAACCCTTTTTTGCAAGAAGCATGGAGGATTAAAGTATAGGGCATTGGTGAACCCACAACGGGACTACAGCATAGAGTTTTGTTCTCCCTATATAAAGTTGGAGAACCTAACACTGGTGGCAAATCAAAGATTTAGTAGGTTGATTCCTAAGATGAAGAAGTTGTCCTTGGGCATAGAAGTAGTAGCACCATTAAGTTCCCTCAATGCACATACTGTCTTGACTTGACATCTATCACCCTCCCTTCATCATCACTGGGTAATACTAAAGACCCCCACCTGGCATCAGTGTGGGTCTGCATAAGTAACCACAGTGATCAAAGACGAACCACCAC
This sequence comes from Mobula birostris, assembly GCF_030028105.1. Lineage (NCBI taxonomy): Eukaryota > Metazoa > Chordata > Chondrichthyes > Myliobatiformes > Myliobatidae > Mobula > Mobula birostris. The sequence continues at coordinate 12,877,074 of NC_092401.1, forward strand.
CTGCTCAAGGGAAAGTGGAATCGACAATGAAAGTAATGTCTTCTCCAAAGAATAAATCACCCTAATTCCTGTTTGTCCATGAGGGATAGCACCACAGACATTTTGCAGATGCAACTAACTGAAAGGCTCCAAACCTTTGTATTAGTTGTGTCTGCATAAGGAGATGGAATTTTCTTAGCCAGGGAGTGGTGAATCTGTGGAATTAGTTGTTAACGGTTGTGGGGGGCCAAGTAATTGTTTATATTTAAAGCAGAGTTTGATATGGGCTTCAAAGATTATTGAAAGATGGCAGGAGAATGGGTTTCAGAAAGATAATAAACCAATCATGATCAAATGGTAGAGTAGAATTGACGAGCCGAAAGGCCTAATTTGCTCCTATGTCTTAAGGGCTAAATAAGCACAAATATACCCTAAAGAGTTTTTAAAATATTAACAAACATTACCAAACATATTCAAATGTTTAAATACCTGAAAGGAAGTACTATTATCAAGCATCTTCAGCTGAAACCTACAAGCAGTTGGAGGTTTGTGTTTACAAGTAATGTTAGCAGAGGTGGCTTTCTCTGTAAACAGCACAGAGTCGGAAGTCACTTGACACAAGTGGTCTGCAACCTGATCACTGTATTCCCACAGCTCCTCATTCTGTATCTGTATATGGACATATTGGTGAGAAAAAGTTCAAGGTGTGCCCGAGACCAGCGTTGAACATATGTTAATTCGAAGAAAGCAAATCAATAGAAAACATGGACTGAGCATAGATAAAAATAACCTCACAGGTGCAAGCTGAAAAAAAGCATAGAACCAAAAAGGCAGACAAAATGAGAAAGGAATTGGCTGGTAAATAAAACATGAGGTAAAATACTAAAGGAAAAACAATCAGTTTGTCAAAGGCAGAGGGCAGAGACTGAAATTGTTTGTCGACTCAGTAATAATAATCATTGTGTTGGACAGAAACTAATATGGGTACCACAATAAATTATAATAGAGCGTGGTGGTAATATTGAATAGGCCAAGCAGCATCTGTGGATTGAGAAACCATCAATAATACTGGATATGTTTTGATAGACTGGAAAAATAAAACTGGCTTTGATTAGAAATTTATGGAATGCACTCAACAAGAAACAAACTAGGGAACCAGCAGTTTTAGATCTGACATAATCTAATGAGGCAGACGTAATTTTCATTAAAGTGATGGATCCTCTGGGGAAGAGTGATCATAATGTGATATAAATGAATTTTATTTTAAGTGTGGATGGGTTAAATCACAAATTCAGCAATTTAAATTTAAATCTTGCCTACGCAATATTTGAGGGATGAGTTGGCTAAGATAGACTGAGAAATAAGTTTAAAAATGGAATAATTATTAAAGCAGGTAAGCAATAGAAAATATTCAATGAAGTAATTCTGTATTCTCAACAAGAATGCATTCTCCTGAAGAATAAAATTCCACTGGAAAACTAATACAATCATGTGTAATTAGAGAAGTGCAGGATATATGTGATTAATCAAAATGGCTGGCAATGTTAGCAGAAGAAGATAATATTAAAGTTGGACAAAGTTTTCAGTATCAGCAGAGTATGGTCAAACCCAGAGTGTTTGAGATAAGCTGGAAAAAATATGAAAAGGTTGTAAGTGTGTTTCAAAGGTCAAAGATTCAGTTTATTGTCAAAGTATGCATGTACAATACAACTGATATTTGTCTTCTCCAGATAGCCATGAAATACAGAAGAACCATGAAACCATATTTGTTGAAAGAAAAGAAAAAAACATCAAGCCCTCCCCCCTCCTCGTATGAAAAAGAAAATGAAACAAAGCTCGCAAACCACAACCCCCCACCCCCTCCATCACGCAAAAGCTAACAGATTACCCACACGGAAATCAGCAGCTAGAATGTCAAACCCAAAACCCCCAAGCCATATGGAAAAGTAAGATGAAGAAACCATAAAGAATCATAGGGGAATGGCTGAGAGCTTAAACATATATTTTTCTGTCTTCATGGTAGTGAACACAGCACATTCCAGAAATTGTGAGACATCCAAATATTGTCAAAGTGAGCAGCTTAAAGTGATTAGTATTACTAAAATAACAGCCAAATCCCACAAGTCTGAAACAAAAACAGAAAATGTGGGGAAAACTCAACAGGCATCTGTGGAAGAGAAGTGGTTGATGATTCAGGTTGGAGAGAATGAAAGAAAGCATTGGTCTAGGTGACAGGAAAGGCGAGGGAAGGCAAGAGTGGAACAAAAGGAATATCTGTTGTCAGGTCAATTAATGTAGACATTGAAGGGACAGTTATGCTCGTCTCTCTATGTAGTGTGTTGTTAAGTGTGGGCATGTGTATAGTTTGGCCTCCTGAGACATGCCCAGCTGCAGGAAATACACAAATGAAATAAGAAAAAGGCAAGAGCAGACTGACAAAACCAAGTTACTAGTCCAGATATAAATAGAAAGAGCAAATAAACCTCAGCTGGAGAAGTCTAACCTCCAAATGAGTGTAAATGCCTAGAAGATGATCATAAACTTGTTGCGGACAGTTTTGTGGTCATGGTCAACCAGGAACAAAAACAATTGTGGAACCATAACTTGTGCCAAATGTAATTTGCAGTCTCTCGATCCCTTGCATTGGTTTGGTGCAGCCTCCAGGGAACTTGAGAATTCAACACCTTCCTTCTGTAAGTCTTTCAGTGTCTCACGGGGAAACACCATTGCCTCTGAATCAGAAAGCCATTAATTAAGGACTCACAGCAAAGTCGTCAGTATAAAACCCCAGAGGACGCAACAGTGCTGAAGACATGTTGCACTGTTGCCAATGCTTCATTTTGAATGGAATTTTAAACTGAAGCCCTGAATGCCATCTGCCAATCAAAATTTTAGTGATTTCATGGTCAATAAATGTATAAAATCAGCAGTATAAATTTGTTTATTTTTCTTTGGGATATTTTATCAAGTTACTTAGGGGAAATGTTCTACCACATAATGACATGTAAAACTCTTCATTAGCTCTGGGACATTCAGAGATTGAAATTTAATTTAAGTCCCTCCCTATCCTTCATCTTATCAATTTAAATGAATTAAACTTTGAAACCACCACACATTAAATACAGTATTTTTTTTTAGAGAAGATAATTGTGGAACCTGTTCTTGTTTAAATGTAATTAATTCCAATGTCTGAATGAGATCTTTTGATAAATCCGAACAGTATGTTCAAGGATTGGGAAACTTGTCACAGTTGGCAAAATGTGACCAGGGAAATAGAACATCAGATAAGCATGTACGTTGTATTAAAATGAATTGCACGAACACTTAAAGCCATGTAGAAAGGAGAGAAATTATCAAAAGTAAATGTGAGTCCCAAAAGAAGCACTTTGACAGCTTGTGTTTATACAGCACTTTCAATGAAGTAAAATATCTCCAAGGCAACACAGAAGTGACATGAAATAAAATGTGACAATGAGCCACATAAGGAGATTATAGGGTCAATGACCAGAAGTTTTCTCAAAGTGATAGCTTCCAAGAAGTGCCTTAAGGGAGGTGGGAGATATATAAAGGGACAGAGAGAGGAAAGCTGCAGACATGGTCATCAACCGTGGAGCAACGAAAATCAGGAATCCTGCTGAACTGGGAATTTTCAGGGAGAACTGACTTAAATGCAGAGTCCACAGAAAATACACTCTATGTCCCACTCACAAGCAAAAATTCGAAGTGAAAGACCTACCATCCATGGGTTACTTCAAAGTTTAAGATAGCTCCAGACTTAAAGACAAAGCATGTTTTTGCACAAAGGCAAGTTGCTGGTCAGAAAATTGGCCAAATTATATATAAAAAGGAAACAATGCTGAAAGACTATTCAGGAAGGAAGAGAGATTATGAGATAAATCCAGACAGAAGTATATGAACAGAAAATAAGACTTTCTGCAAGTACTTAAAAAATGTTAGCAAAGTGAGCACTGGTTATATAAAAGATGAGTCTAGGGAATTAATAATAGAAAGTAGGGAAATGAAAGATGAATTAAAATTGTGCTTTACATCAGCCTTTACTGCAGAGGATCCCAGAAATAGCTGTAAACCGGGAATTGAAAGAAGCACAAGAACAGAAGAAGGCAGGAGCAGGTGTTAGACTACCTGTGGTCCCCCAAGCCTTCTCCAACATTCAATATGATCATGGCAGATCTATGCTGGCCACGTTTCTTCTTCTGTGCCTTTTCTCCATAACCTCCTATTCCTTGATCTATCAAATATTTATCTAGTTCATCTTTAAGTACCCCCATTGATCCAGCTTCTAACCCCCGCTGGTTGAAACATCTCAGCATCTTCCCTGTCAACTCCCTTAAGTGTTTAGAATGTTCAAAGTTTCAAGGTATACACACACAATGCCTGGGCTCTCTTGAAAGGACAACTGTTGGGTGAATCTGCTTAGGACTGCCGCCAATGGAATTATATCCTTCTTTGAGGATCGAAGCTGTGTGCAGTATTCCGGATATAGCCTTACCGATACCTGTACAACTGTAACAAATCAATGTATCGTTTGCCTTCTTGCCTACTTGTTGGACCTGCCTACTAACATACTGTGATTCAAGCACAAGAACACTCATCGCTCTGACCTTCACTCGCCCACAGTCTCTCTCTATTTAGAAAATAATCCCTGTCTTTTGATTCCATTTATGGAATTGTCTTACCTCACACATCCCCATATTAAACTCCATTTGCCAGGTTTTTGACCAATCACTCAACCTATCGTTATCCCATCGCAGAATCACAATAACCTCATCACAGTATTCCCTTTAACTAATATTCATGCCATTGGCAAACCTGGAAACTTTACATTTTGTCCCTCTCTGGGCCCTTAAAGTAAGTTGAGAGTCAAGAATCGGTCCCTTGGTTACTCCAACTGTTACATCCCTGCAGCCTGAAAACAACCCAGAGATTCACTCTCTTCCTGCTGTGTGACAGCCAGTTTGCCAAAATGATTTACTTCTCACCAAGCATCTCGAATGGGTTTAATTACATTCAGCTTTTCAAAATATTCTGTTTTATAACTCTCAAAACTGATCAAAAGGAAACCATGGGAGCCAGGATGAACATTTTACTTTGGTGAGGCGCTCACTTATGACCTGGTGTTGTAATGATGTATGCTATTCACGTACTTCGTGCATATAAACCATAATGAATTATGTAAACAAAGAATGCTGAATTAAATAATATATATTTACAGTCTTACTGAAATATTATATGCACTACACTCCTCCCTGCTATGGTATCAAGTAAACAGTATATTTTATAATACAACGACTATGACTACTACATAGGCATAGATAGATAGATAGATATACTTTATTAATCCCGAGGGAAATTGGGTTTCGTTACAGCCACACCAACCAAGAATAGAGCGTAAATATAGCAATACAAAAACCCCAACAATCAAACAACAAAATGCAAACTATGCCAGATGGAAAATAAGTCCAGAACCAGTCTATTGACTCAGGGTGTCTGACCCTCCACGGGAGGAGCTGCACATTCGATGGCCACAGGCAGGAACGACCTCCCGTGCCGCCAAGTGTTGTATCACGGTGGAATGTGGCCGAAGTCCAACAGTAAAAAGTTCAATATCCAGTCTGCAAACATGTTCCTCGATCGTAATATACCCCGGATTGCACCATCCGTTGTTAGCCAGAACAGTAAGCACCCAATTCCTTTATGCTTACCGTTCTCAGTGCACTTCCGGTCAGGCAGAACGATGTTACCCACCGATCCCTTCTTCTCCAAAAGTCTCTGTTGTCTCGACATTCCACAGCCTAGTAAATTTTTAATTTTCTCTTTCAGGCCTAAAGATGTAATCACTGTGGAGGATTTCTTACTTTTGTGGGATAATGTTTTTCCTGACAAGGGGGAGGGTCACTCTGAAACTTGTGGCTGTGAAGCATTCTCAGGCTCTGGGGCCTCCTCCATGGTGATTGCAGGACTGCAGGAAGAGGTTCTGAACAGCTCTGGACAGCTTTCTTCTCTAACAATTGATTCTGCTCTCCTCAACTGATTGATATGTCATCTCCAAATGACATCAGGCACAGTCTCCAGTGTGTAGGAGAGTGGTCCTGTTCTGTCCTTAATTTTTCAAAGTGCTCTCTTTAGACCACCTCCATAATCCCTCACAAGGACTGCTTCTCCAGGAGTGAAACATCGAGCCTCCTTGTTCGAAGAGTGCTTACGTTGCCTCAGCTGTTTGTCTTGCATACTCCTTCGGTTCTGACAATTGGGCTTGAGGAGATCCAAGCGTGATCACGGGGACAAACCTGGGAATGCGTTGTGTTGTGGAGTGTGCTGCATTGCAATATGCAGGGAGGAAATTGACAAGCTGCTGTTTCCGTGTCAGTGTAGTGTATACTGCTGACATTGCTCGCAATGGGTTCCTTAAACTCTGGACAAACCTCTCTGCCGAGGCCATTTGTAGCTGGCTGGTATAGTGCAGATGAAGTATGTCTTAAATAATAAATAGTAATAGAACCATAAATAGTTAAATAGTAATATGTAAATTATGCCAGTAAATTATGAAATGTCCAGGACCTGCCTATTGGCTCAGGATGTCTGACCCTCCAAGGGAGGAGTTGTAAAGTTTGATGGCCACAGGCAGGAATGACTTCCTATGACGCTCAGTGCTGCACCTGGGTGAATGGGTCTCCAATCAAGTTGTAGTTGTCTCGGGCAATCACAGCCCCACAATGCTGGCCCTCCTGTTTTTACCAGATAGAAGCCTAATGTGGCTTGTTGGTTGTTGTATTTCGCTGTTAGGAATATCATTCCCATAGGAGTTATCTTTTCTCCAGTATATATTCTTAGTTGGGTATCCGCAGGCTTTAGTTTGGTGTCTTTCAGATGACATTTGAGTTCAGTTTGTGGAATGAAACAACCAAGCCAGTGTCCGATTCCATTTTAATTAATTTGCCGTTCACTTCTGATGTAAGTCATGTTGCTTGTCTGTTGTTAGTTTTCACAACATAAGTCCAAAGGCTACCCAGTCCTGTGTCAATCTCATCACAATGCAGATTAAGGCTATTTTTATCTTTGATACTTTTGAAATTTGACTTTTTATCTTCGACTCGTTTCTGTGCAGTCTATTTATTTTTGGCAGCTCGACATGCTCTTTGTATGTGTCCTACTTTGTTACATTTTCACAAGTCTCGCCCTTAACTTGGTCTGGTGTATGTGAGCCCCTACCACAACAGTACCACAATTTGTTTGGGCAGGCAGGTTTCTGTTTAGAGGTTGCAATTTTGTTCACACTCACGTTCATTCTTGACTGCAACTCAGTTGTGTCTCTTGTCTGTGGTTTTCATTGATACCGCAATTTCAACTGCTCTTTATAATGTGAGTTGTGCTTCAGTTAGGAGCTCTTTTTGAATGCTTTCTTGTAATATTCCACAAACTAAATGGTTGTTCAGTACATGATTAAACCCATTGAACTAGCAATGGTCAGACAATTTCTTCAATTCAGCCCTGCAAGCTAAAATAGACTCCCCTTCCTTTTGATTTTGCTTATGAAACCTAAAGTGTTCTGCGATCTACAGGCTTTAGTTCAAATCAGTGCTGCATTCCTTCCATGTTATCAGCAAAGCTCATTTCGGCTGGTTTTGTAGAACCAGTTGAACATGGAAGCAAACTGTATGCCTTTCCACCTATTACATTCAGTAACACTGGCATTTGCTTTTCATTAGCTATTTAATTTGCTTCAATATACTTCTGTATATTTCCATGTGGAGAACCATTTCTGTTTTTTATTGTTTATCATTATCACCCAGCACTCATACATGAATTTCTTCCTTCTCTGCCTTATTTTTAATTCAATCGTCTCTGTCCCCCTCTAAAGAAATACATATTGTACTTTTTAACGAAAACTCTTTCTCTCCCCTTCTGAAGAAAAGAATATGCTGCATTTCAACAGCATGTCCACACAAAGCATTGTCACAGGAAAGCAGCATCCATATCAGGGTCACCACCTCCCAATCAACCATCAGACTCTTGAACCAAAGCGGATAACTTCACTCAGCTTCATTTGCTTCACTGAAATGTTCTCACAAACTATGGACTCACTTTCAAGGACTCTTCATCTTATGGTCTTGATATTTATTTTTATTTGTTATTATTTCTTTCTTTTTATATTTGCACAGTTGTTATCTTTTGCATACTAGTTTAGCACCGAAGTTGGTGCTGTATTCCATTGGTTCTATTATGGTTATTATTCTATTGTGGATTTATTGAGTCTGTCCACAAGAAATTGAATCTCAGGGTTGGATATGATGACATATATATACTTCGATAATAAATTTACTTTGAACTTTGGACATTCATCTGCAGTCTCCAGTGTTTCCCTGGGTAGGATTGTAACCTTTGAAAAGGGATAGAGGAAAGTTAAATGAATGGGGTAAAATCAATCAAATGGCACACAGATAATCTGGTAAGTTGATGATTTTGGCAGGAGAGAAAAAAGGAAGCATGTTGCCTAAATAGTGAGAATTGTAGAGCTCTAATATGCAGACCAATCTGCATGTCCTAATCAATGATTCGTGGTTTGTAGATACATTGAGTAGATCTGAACTAGCACCCAGGATTCAGGGCCAGACTCTTTCTGATTTAGCTGCTCTCCAGTTTCTTCTGCATTGATTCAAGCTAGTGTTTCCATTTCACCTCTTGTAATCTCAGAAAACTCGGAGCCACGTTTTATAGACAATAAACTGGCTTTAGAATTCACAAAGGGTGGGTTCAGAAGGAAGCACACACAAGCAGTGAAATTCACTACGTGTGACTTTTACAATTTGAACGCACAAGGGCCCATGTTGATAGTAAAGAATACATTCACTCTGAGTACACATTGATATTACTCAATAAGCAGTAGTTATTCAAAGTTCAAAGTAAATTTATTATCAAAGTACATATATATTATCACATACTACCCTGAGAAAGAGTATCTTTCTTGCAGGCATATGCAGTAAATCCAAGAAACACAATGGATTCATTGAAAGACCATACCTAACAGAAGACACAGGCAACCAATGTGCAAATACAAAAGAAAAAAAAATCATAATAGACACAAGATGTACTGCAGATGCTGGAAATTTTGAGCCTTAGACACAAAGCGCTTGACGAGCTGAGCAGGTCAGGCAGCATCTATGGATGGGAATAAACAGTCGACGTTTCAGGCCGAGACCCTTCTTCAGGACTGTACTAGGATACAGTGAAAATTTTTGTTTTACATACAGGTCATTGCAGGATAGTACAGTGAGATAGTACAAATGGAAGAAAAATAGCAGAATGCCATGTTACACTTACAGAGAAAATGCCATGCAGGTAGTCAGTAAGATCCCAGGGGCATGGTGAGGTCGAGAGTTCATCTTTATCATATAAAGACATTAATTTGTAAATAGTGAGATAGAGGTTGTTCTCATGTACACATTATCAAGCTTTTGTACCTTCTACCTAAAGGGGTAATGTCCAGCTTGGGAGGGGATTCTGATTATGTTGGCTGCTTTCCTGAGTCAGTGGGAAGTGTAGACAGAGACAACAGTGGGGAGCATAGCTTTCATGGTGGACTGAGTTGGTCCACACTCTGCAATTCCTTGCGGTCCTGGGCAAAGAGTTGCCCAACCAGTTATCTCCTGCCTCATTCCAACCATTGCTATCCTCACTCAGAGATATTCCCCACCAGTATCTCCCTCTTCCTTCAGTCCATTGTCCTTGGCAATAACTATAATTGTTTTGTCCAGTTCCTTCATCTAAGTTTCATCCAGGTTCAGACTTCAAGTCTCTATGTGGTCTTTATCTTTGGAATAGAATTAGTCCGCACATTGTCACTGGCAAAAAAAAAATGAGAAGCAGAATTTTATATGATACAAATATTTCATGAAGTAATTTTCTGATAATATCAATTTTAAAGAAATGGCATTGAACACATCAATGTAAAGATAAAAAGTAATTATGTATTTTTGGACTGTTTGAAAGAAAATTTGCAACCTCTGAACATCCCGGAATCCTTTTTCCCCATGATGTAGAATGGAGAGTGGTTGCTCTGGTGAAACAGGGGACCTGCCAATCAATCTGCGCAGAGTAAGCCACCAGTAACAGCAGGGTGAGAATGAACAGATGATCTCTTTCAGTGGGTTTGCTTGAGGCATAAATATTGTCCGGGACCCTGGATTAGATTCCCCCGCTCTTTGATTGGTGCTACGTACCTCAGACAGCAGGTGGGGCTTCAGGCCATCTGTAGCAGACGGTGGCTTGAGAAGGACTCCTTCTTGTGGAATGGTGGGGATGTGAACCTGCCAACTTCTGCCTCAGGAAACAGGAGTCCATCCAACTATGGTAGGCAGCCACTGTGGTGTGGTGCTGAGAACTGGGCAGTCAGCTCCGGCCGCTGGGATTCAGGTCCAATCTGCGTCTCATCTCATTGCTTGCCACTGTCTGCTACACTTAGGCAAACTCGTGCTTCCATCTTACCTCTTATGATCTCAGAAAGCTCTGAACCTTGTGTTACAGACAGTGAAGTGGTTTCAAAGTCTGAGTGCACAAGGAAGCACACAACAGTATTAAATTTCACTGAGTATGATTTTTCAAATTTAAACGCACAGGGATCTATCTTTAAAAGAAGACCATGTTGTTGTTTCATGTGGCAGTCACACTATTAATTGAAGTGTGGCCCAGGAGGGGCAGGTGCGAATCTCTGGTCCATAGCTGTTCCAACATGGGTGGCCCTGAGTCGGCATCCCCTGATGGTCCTTGAAGCACACAGGCCTCCACACGACGTCAACATATTGATCCAGGTCGTGGAGACCATAAGACCAAAAGACAAAGGAGCAGAATTAGGCCATTCAGCCCATCATGCCTGCTCCGCCAGTCCATCATGACTGATTTACTATCCCTCTCAACTCCATTCTCCCGCCTTCTCCTTCTAACCTTTGACACCCTGACTAACCAGAACCTATATGCTGTAACTCCGCTTTAAATATACTCAAATACTTAAAAATACTTAAATGCCCTCCACAGCCATCCATGACAATGAACTGCACACATTCACCAACCTTTGGCTAAATAAATTCCTTCTCATCTCTGTTTTAAATGGACATCCCTCTATTCTGAAACTGTGACCTCTGGTCCTAGACTCACTAACTAGAGGAAACAACCTCTCTACATCCACTCTATCTAGGCCTTTCATTATATCACAGGTTTCAATGATATACCTCCCTCATTCTTCTAAACTCCAGCAAGTACAGGCCCAGAGCCATCAAATGCTCCTCAGATGTTAACCTTTTCATTCTCGTGTACCTGCTCTGGACCTTCTCCCGTGCCAGCACATTTTTTTCTTCGATAGGAGTCCAAAACCGCTCACAATACTCCACGTGTGGTTTTGACCAATGCCTTACATCTTGCTTTTATATTCTAGTCCTCTGAAAATGAATGCTCACGTTGCATTTGCCTTCTTTGCCACCAGCACAACCTGCAAATTAACATTTAGGGAATCCTGCATAAGGACTTCCGCATAAGGACTCCCAGGTCCCTTTGCACCTCTGATTTTTGAATTTTCTCCCAGCTTAGAAAATAGTCTCCACCTTTATTCCTTCAACCAAAGTGCAAATACACTTCCCTACATGGTATTCCACTTCCCACTTTTTTGACCATTCTCCCAATCTGTCCAGGTCCTTCTGCAGGCTCCCTGTTCCTCGACACTACCAGCCCCTCCACCTATCTTTGTATTGTCTGCAAACTTGGCTAAAAAGCGATCAGTTCCATCAATCATTGGCATAAATGTGAAAAGGAGCAGTCCCAATACCAATCTCTGTGTAACACCACTAGTCTCTGGCAGTCAACCAGAACAGGCCTCCTTTATTCCCACTCTTTGTCTCCTGCCAGTCAGTCAATCTTCTATCCATGCTAGTATCTTTCCTTTAATACCTTGAGCTCTTACTTTGTTAAGCAGCCTTATGTGCAGTGCCTTATGAATCAAGTAAACAACATCCACTGACTCTCCTTTGTTTATCCTGCCTGTTATTTCCTCCAAGAATTCCAACAGAATTGTCAGGCAAGATTTCCCCAAAAGGACACGATGTGGAATTTGGCCTACTTTCTCATGCGCCTCCAAGTACCCCGAAACTTCATCCTTAATAATGGACTCCAACATCTTCCCAACCACTGATGTCAAGCTGACTGACCTACATCATTTTTGATTCTGCCTCCTTCCCTGCTTAAAGAGTGGAATGACATATGCAATTTTCTAGTCCTCTGGAACTGTTCCAGAACATTGTGATTCTTGAAAGATTAGTACTAATGCTTCCGTGATCTCTTCAGTTACCTCTTTCAAAACCCTGGGGTGTAGTCATCTCATCCAGGTCACTTAACTACCTTCAGATCTTCAATCTTCCCAAGCATCTTCTCCTTAGTAATAGCAACGACACTCACTTCTGCCCCCTGACAGCCTCGAATTTTTGGCACTCTGCTAGTATCTTCCACAATGAAGACTGACTAGCTTATCTTCATATTTCACAAATTAATTATGTTTTCTATCTCAGATCTAGTCTTCTGAAGTTATTTTCTATTAATATTATTTTTAATGCAATGGAGTAAGTAAAGATAAAAAGTAATTATTCATTCTTAGACTGTTTGAAAGAAAATTTGCAACCTCTGAACTTCCCAGAATGTTCCATGATGCACAATAGAGAATGGTTGCTCTGGTAGAACAGGGGACATGCCAGTCAATCTGTGCAGAGTAAGCCACCAGTAACAGCAGGGTGAGAATGAACAGATGATCTCTTTCAGTGGATTTGCTTGAGGCATAAATATTGTCCAGGACCCTGGATTAGATTCCCCCGCTCTTTGATTGGTGCCACACACCTCAGACAGCGGATGGACACTTCAGCCCATCTGTAGCAGACGGTGGCTTGAGCAGGACTCCTTCTTGTGGAATGGTGGGGATGTGAACCTGCCAACGTCTGCCTCAGGAAACATAGGAACTGCGGCAATATTGGATGGTCACCTCTGGCAGCTGTGATTCAGGTCCAGTCTGCCTCTGATCTCGCTGCTTGCCATTGTCTCCTGATCAGTTTTGCAGTCCCAGCTTCTGAGTTGCTTACTCCCTTGGCCAACCACATGCACACTCACTCAGTGTGTTACACTGGGAAAGTCACAATTGTGGTGTGTGTTACACACCCACAGACTCACTAATCAGTAAACACCCCTTCCCTTCTTCTGGGTGGTACCACGGGGATGTTTTTCACCCAATGCAAATGCCTCTAGTGTTTTGAGTACTGGTGACAATTCAGCAGTACCTGAAGCCACCCAGTGCCAACTACTTGCCTGTACCAATGATGTGAATATTTCTGTATCAGGAAGTTTGCAGTCATTCCTGATCAGACACACAAAAAAAAGCTGGAGGAAGTCAGTGGGCTCAGCCAGTATGGAAGGGAATGAACAATCTACATTACATTTCAATTGACAGACTTCATTCAGTCCATATGAAGAGTCTCCAACCAAAATGGCGGCTGTCCATTTCCGCTGGGTTCCTCCAGCATTTTGTGTTAGCGCCAGATTCCAGCGTTTCACACTCTGGTGTCTGTATTCCTCCTGTGAGCATGCTTTTTTTTTGTTCTGAGATTGAACAGTGTTTTTAAAACAGTCTCTGAAGCGTGCGCCATTACGCAGAGAGATGCGGGGAATGAAATCACTTCTCAGCCCTGTAATCCTATCCGTGTTGTCGCAACCCTGGGAGATCCTGGCTGGAACCCAGCCACTATTTATAACTCAGAGTTGTTCCTCCATCATTTTAAAATACATAATTAATACACACTGATCGCGGGCCTAAGCTATAATACGGAACAGGTCGATAAATTCTGCAACAGTTTGTTTCGCAGTCGTGTTTTATGCGTGGCTTAATAGTTCCTGACAGTCCTGCTTGATCTGACCACGGGGGTAGACTTTCATCCTCACCTGCCTTTCTTTTATTTAGTGCCGATAATAATGTCCCAAAGTCGTTTTACAGTCAATGGAATGTTTTTTTTGTAGTGTAGTGATTGCTGTAATTGAGACATACAACTCAGAGAGCTCGACAGGCTGAGCAGTCTAGAACCAGGGATCGCAGTCTTAGAATAATGGGTCCGCCGCTGAGCCGAGAAGAGATTTTGTCACATTGAATCTTTGGAAATATCTTGTCTCCCCCTATCCCCCCACCCCACCCCACCCCAACGGCTTTGAAGACCCAGTCCCTGAGTCCATTCAAAACAAAGATCGGCAGATTCCTCAGTACAGACGAGTCCTGGCAGTACTGCAGTATACTGCATCTTTCCATATCACTAACAAAAAGAAACTGAGGAATGGAATAAAAATTTACTCTGTCAGAATTAATGTACCAGTTTATTTTCGATTCATATTTCTCGACGAGTATGCAGATGACGTGACTTCACGTTACGGGAAATCGCCTCAGCGCCTCCGTTTTCGAGGAACGCAACCTGCCCGTTGCCTGTATTATTAGAGGAATCAAGAGCCAGTCAGGGAAACGGTGTCACGGTTGATCAGTCAGGATCTTGCTGAATGGCCCCGCAGACTTTAGAGACTGAACGGCCTACTCCAGTTCTGAGCGAGATCATCCAGTGGCTCAGGTGACACCGCAAGACTTCATACACCACAAATGGGGAAGATTAGCTTGTATTTGTCACGTGTACTGAACCTCAGAAAATCTAAACATACAGTGGCATTTGTCATTTTGCGTCAACGACCGTCACAGTCCTCGGATTGTGCTGGGGGCAGCCCGCAAGTGTTGTCACACTTCTAGCGCCAATATCTAGAACGCCATAAAGCACAGGCCATTCAGCCCACCATGTTTTGCCAAGCTAACCAGCTAATGATGCCTTATAAAGCTAATAATCAGCTTCCACTGAATTTGATTTAAGAAGTAATATTTCATCCAGGTTCTGGAGAACATTTTCAGTTCTTTTGAGCACATTAGTGGACCCATTCACCAGGGAAGAATGAGAACTTCCGTTTAGTTTCCCAACTCCAAGATGATAAACATGTCAGTACAGCACCCCTCTTTTCTGTATCAGAGAGGCAGCAGAGTTTCAGGCTGAATTTTCTGGCGTGAAGCTATGTCCTCCTGACATGGAGCTGAAAATGTTGCCATCTCAAACACAGGTTCCCTGCCCAGTTCCAGTGTCCATAGAAGGTGAGAATATTGCCATCTCAAACACAGGTTCCCTGCCCAGTTCTGGTGTCTATGGAAGATGAGAATGTTGCCATCTCAAATGCAGGTTCCTTGCGCAGCCAGTGTCTGTGGAAGGACATGTCTCTGTGAAGAGATCAGAGGGAGACCATCAGCTCAGCTCAGGAAGGGCAGAGTGGGAAAGGCAAAATAGCAACCACTAAATCTGTAATAAAATGTTACAGCTAACGGTGTCTATTTCCCAATTTCACTCACCCACCAGCCCTTTGTACAAGCTGTCAGTTATCTCAAGCATTAAAATCATTTGCCTTATATAGGAAGTTACTCCGTTGCCTAAATGCTCTCTAAATTTCTTCTAATTATCAGCACTAAAGTAGGTCATCTAATTATATTTCTACTTACACAAAGAGTCCATTCAGCCTATCACATCTATGTAGCTTGTCAGAGATATTCCATCAGGCGTATTCTCCCTCTCGTTTTCTGTAATCCATTCTCTCTCTCTCCTGCTCACCAACTCCCCCTGACCCAGTCACTGGAGTTAAACACCCTTCGCTGCACCACTGAGCCGCATCCATATTTATGGGATCTTGCTGCATGCAGATTGACCTTTTTTTTCCAATATTGTCTGCAGTTGCAATTGACTTGCTGGGCTTTGAAGCAGTCTCGGGCATCGTGAAGCCCTAAAGCATCTCCCTGCATCTACACTGTCAACTCCAGACACTGCTCAGCTATCCTTCAACATCACAGGGTGAGGTTTCGCCTTCCTACTGTTTGTAATTCCATCTCTAAATCCCCACACTGCTGACTCTTACTTTACGTGATTTGTTATACCTTTGGAATTGTTAAAGCTTTCTGACATCCTGTGTCATCACTCCATTTCCTCCCACCTATGGTTAGTATCTGAGCCCTTGTTCCAACACTTTACCACTGCAACTCATTGTTAGGGAGTTAGAAGAACAGAAGAAAACAGGAGCAAGAGAAGGCCACTCAGCCCCTCGAGCTTGCCCCATCATTCAGCCTGGCCATGGCTGATCTGCCCTAGGCCTTAATCTCATCTGCCAGCGCCAATAACTCTCAATTTCCTTTTCTTTAAAAAATGTATCCTCTCTTCTTTAAGTATGATGACCCAATCCTCACAATCCTTTGTGGTAGAGACTTCCAAATACTTGCCACCTTCTGCGCGAAGAAGGTCCTAACCATCTCCGTTTCAGATCACTGTCCCCTAATCTTGTACCTATGTCCCTTCATTTGGGAGACTCCTACTTGTGAAAATATCTCAGTAGCCACCTTGTCACATCCCTTCAGAACCTTATGTATATCTTTCAGCAAGATTTCTCATCCAGATACCAACGAATACAGGTCCAATTTATGTAGCTACCTGAGTCAGGTCTCCAAACTCATAGTGTCAGCAGCATGAGATGGAAGTGGCAATCAAATTCTCCTGCCCAAAATACTTCCAGCATCATCCTGGGTCATAACAAAAGCAATCATAGCCGTGAGAGTCTCACAGCAATAAGCAGGAGTGAATGAATGTGCATTTTATATAGCAACCTAGACATGCTCAGTGATGTCCCAAAGAGCCAAAAGGTGAAGTAGAAGGGGGGAAGGAAGGGAAATGAAAGCACATAACACATTCTTAGCAAGTTCCAAAGAATGTTCAAAGATTTCTTTGAAGCATGCAGGTCACCATTCTTAGAAACAGAATACTGTTTCATGTACATCAGACTGCCACTGTGCAATTTAATGCTGGCCACATGTTACATAAGGGATAAGGTACTGAAAGGTCAACAAAGTAAAGGATGTTTCTGTCAGCTGAGCAGTCTAAAACCAGGGGTCACATCCTTCGGAAAAAGGGCTGAATCATTAGGACTGAGATGAGGAGAGATTTCTTCACCCAGAGGGTGGTGAACTTTTGGAATATCTCTACCTGAAAGAGCTGTTGGAACTCAGATTCAAAGCGAGGTCGATATATTTCTGGACATTAAAGGAATCCAGAGACATGGGTGAAAACAGAAAACGCTAGAAGCACTCAGTAGGACAGGCAGCATCAGTTCAAAAGTTCAAAGTTCAAAATAAATTTATCATCAAAGTAAATATTTGTCACCATGTACTACCCTAAGTTTGTTTTCTTGCCGATATTCACGGTAGATGCAAAGAAACACACTAGCGTCAATGAAAAACCACACGCAAGACAGACAACTAATGTGCAAAAGATAAGTAACTGCAAATACAAAAAAACAAACAAAATAATAATAATAAATAGATAATAAGCAATAAATATTGAGAACATGAGATGAAGAGTCCTTGAAAGTGAATCCATAAATTATGCGAACAGTTCAGTATTGCAGTGAATGAAGTTATCCTCGCTGGTTCAAGAACCTAATGGTTAAGAGGTAATAATTGTTCCTGAACCTGGTGGTGTGGGTCCTGAGATGTTCATACCTTCTTCCTGATGGCTTCAGTGAAAATAGAGCATGGCCTTGGCGGTAGGACACCCTGGTGATGGATGCTGCTTTCCTGTGACAGCATTCCTTCTAGATCTGCTCAGTGGTTGGGAGGGCTTTACCCGTGATGGACTGGGCCGTATCCACTGCTTTTTGTAGGCTTTTCAGTTCAATGTCATTGGTGTTTTCATATCAGGCCATGATGCAACCAATATATACTTTCTATCTCACACTTATAGAAATTTGTCAAAGTTTTAGATGATATGTTGAATCTTCGGCAGGAGGAGAAGATGGCAACGCGCTGCGCATACACAGCTCTCCTGTGAAAAATGATGTCATATCTGTTAAATAGGGGCCGTGGGCAATTCTGATTTGATGGAGAATGGACGTGAAAGCACAGAGGAACATCTGGAGAAATTTCTGAAACGCTCGTTGGCTGCTGTCGTTACTGTGCGGTCGGGAATCTTTCAGAGGGTAGGCCTCAAAATCCCCGGCCTTGCCTGCTTTTGGCGACCGAGAAAGAGGTCGAATCGCTCGGACAGAGATGGCGCTCAGTACTCGGTGTCGGAGAGCTGATCAGAGCTCGAAGTTTTCTGATGACTCAGAGTTGGATTGTGGTCAGCATGGCAGGGAGAGTTCTTCCTTCTCCCGTCTGCGTGAGATATGGGACATTTGAGAAACTTTGAACTTTACTGCGCTCACGGATTTCTTCATCAAGTTATGGTATTGTGCACTGTTGTAACTATAAGTTATAATTATGTAGTTTTGTCAGTTTTTTTAGTCTTGGTTTGTCCTGTGTTTTGTGATATCATACCGGAGGAAATAACGTATCATTTCCTAATGCATGCATTACTAAATGACAATAAAAGAGGACTGTGTGTCTTCATAATCTAAAAAGTAGTGGCACTGCCATGCCTTCTTCGTAATGGCACTTATGTTCTGGATCCATAAATCATAATGCAGAGGAATATAAAGGTGCTAACCCTCCCTACCTCTGAAGCTCTGATGAGGACTGGCTCGTGGACCTTTAGTTTCCTCCTCCTGTGGTCTCTTTGGTTTTGCTGACATTGAGTAAGAGGTTATTGCTGTGGCACCATTCAATCAGATTTTCCCTCTCGCTGCTATATCTTGATTCATCACCACATTTGATTTGGTCAGTGACACTGGTGCAAACTTAAATAGGTATCGGAGCTGTGCTTGGTCTCATAGTTGTAAGCATAAAGCGAGTTGAGCTGGGGCTAAGCACACAGCACCTGTGCTGTTGGATCTTGTGGGGGAGATGATGTTGCTAATACTAACCGACTGGGAAGTTGAGGATCCAATTCCACAAGGAGGTGTAGAGGCAAAGGTGTGGAGAAAGAAAGAGAACTGATGTTGTAGGTCAATGCTCCTTGATCAGAACAGATGAAGAAAAATTATCAAATATGAAACTATGACTGTTTTGTACTCTGCTTGACCTGCTGAGTGTTTCTGTTGTTATTTTTTTGATATTTCAAAGTGCCAGCATCTGCAGCTTTTGTGCTTGAAAGAGATTATGGAGATAGACCAGGACAATGGTGCTGAGAAAGAAGATCAGGTATGATCTTGCTGAAGTGGGGAGCAGGTTCCAGGGATTGCAAGGCCAACTTCTAACCCATACGCTCATACGTTCAGGAGCACCTCTGCAACACCTCAACCTGGGAAGCGTTACAGTTATTTTGTTCGGCAATCCTTCACGAAGAGGGTGACTGGCTTTCACTGTAGGGGTGTGAGTAGCTGTAGTCATGGTATGGAGCATGAGATGGTGTGCATTCAGTGAACTGGTGTGTTTCTCCCACTGATTACGTGGGGTTTCTTGTGGTTCCATCATTGCGTTTGAGGTTCTCAGTCTGATCCCGAATATGCCTTCTCCACTTTGGGTGGCCATGCGGATCAGTCCCCAAAATCAGTGGAGACTTTACAGCTCAAGGAAACTGTCAGAACCATCTCACATCTGTTCTTCTGTCCACCTGTTGATCTCCTCTCATGAAGAGCTCAGAATTGAATGCCTGGTTGGGAATCCTGGCATCGGGCATTCATGTTCTGCCCAGTATCGTAATGTGAGTGTAACTGGGGCATGGCTAATGTCTGTGGTCTAATATTTGATATGAAAGAAAGCTCCTTCAATGGGGACTATGGCACTTGATTTTGCATAGGTCATTACACAGAGCTAAGGTTTTGTACCTAGTCTCGGGAAAGGAACATATGACTTTACGTCTGTCAAAGCTATAGATGATTTACTTCTGCTGAACCGATGTGTAATCACTGTGTACATCAACAGGAAAACATCCAGGAGAGCTATAGCTTCCTTTCTTTGTGATCCATGTGTAGAAACTGCAGCAAATCCAACTGTGAACAATTTGTTCCTTTGAAGGCGATTGCGGAGTGTTTGTTAATCAGAATTGTAGGTTGCGGTACAAACAATAGCTGAAAACCCGGTTAAACATCGCACTTAATAATGTAAGGGTTGTCAGCACTAAAGGAGAGATTGGATAGGTTGTGTTTGTTTTCTCTGGAGCGAAGGAGGCTGAGGGGTGGCTTGATAGAGGTAGAGAAAATTATTAGAAGTACAATAGGAGTAGGAGGTCAAAATCTTCTTTTTCCCAGGGTATGTGTATCAAAAGCAAGAAAGCAGAGGTTTAAGAAGAGAGAAAAGAGCTTTAAAGTGGATCTGTGGTTTTTTTTTTACATACTGTGGTTGATATCAGGAACTCACTGCTGGAGGACACTGTGGAATAAGGTGCTATGTTTAAGAGGCATTTAGACAACACTTAAATAGACAAGGTGTAGAAGGATGTGGTCCTAATGGGATTTAATGTTGATGGGTAAAATGGTTGGTATTGGGCCGAACGCCCTGTTTCTGTGATGTATGATTCTTTGACTCTGCAGTGTATCTATTGTGAAGATGTGTTCTCCGTTGTCACATTGCTAATCTCATAATGAGTTTATAGGGATCCGTTAGTCTCATGAGACCATGGATTTGCGCCTTGGAAAGTTTCCAGGGAGCAGGCCTGGGCAAGGTTGTATGGAAGACCAGCAGTTGCCCATGCTGCAAGTCTCCCCTCTCCACACCACTGATGTTGTCCAAGGGAAGGGCACTAGGGCCGATGCAGCTTGGCACCGGTGTCGTCGCAGAGCAATGTGTGGTTAAGTGCCTTGCTCAAGGACACAACACGTTGCCTCAGCCAAGGCTTGAACTAGCGACCTTCAAATCACTAGATGAACGCTTTAACCACTTGGCCATGCGCCAACACTCATAATGATTAATATTTAGTTACTTATTGAGATACAGTGTGATCTAGGTCCTTCTGGGCCTTTGAGCCATCCCGCCCAGCAATCCCCCAATTTAATCCCACCCCCAGCCTAAACACAGGGCAATTTACAAAGACCAATTAACCTACCAACTGGTGCATCTTTGACCTGTGGGAGGAAACCAGAGTACCCGAAGGAAACCCACGTGGTTACAGGGAGAGCGTACAAACTCCTTACAGGCAATGGTGGGAATTGAACCTCGGTTGCCTGTACTATAAAGCCTTGTGCTAGCTACTACACAGCATGAGAACAGGCCCACCAGCCTAACTGGTGCACACCAACCCAGATATATGGGAGGTGTTTCACTTCAACAGGGCAAATGAAAGGAAACAGTACACTGTAAAGAGCAAGGTCCTTATCAGTGATGCTGAGCAGAGAGATCTTGCCATCCAAATTCAAAGCTCCTTGCCAGTGGCTACACTGGTCAATACGGTGGTTAAGAAGGCCAATGGGATGCTTGCTTTTATTAGTTGAGGCATTGGGTTCAAAAGTCAGAAGGATATGTTGTAACTTTATAAAACTCTGCGTAGACCACATCTGGAGTATCTCATACAGTTCTGGTCATCCCACTATAGGAAGGATTTGGAGGCTTGGAGAGGGTGCAGAAGGGGTTTACCAGCATGCTGCTTGGTTTACAGTGCATGTGCTATCGGGTTGTTTTCTGTGGAGTGTCGGAGGCTAAGGGGAGATCTGATAGAGGTTTACAAGATTATGAGAGGCATAGGTAAAGTGGAAGGTGTATCTATTGCCCAGAGTTAAAATGTCTAATACCAGAAGGCATGCATTGAAGGCGAGAGGTGGTAGGTCAAGGGGGATGTGAGGGGTAAGTTTTTTCACTCAGAGAGTGGTCGATGCCTGGAATGCACTGCCTGGTATGGTGGTAGAGGCAAATACACTCATGGCTTTTAAGAAACGTTTGGATAGGGACATGGATATAAGGAAGATGGAGGGATATGGACATGGTGTAGGTAGGAGGGCTTTGTGTTTGGGTGTTTTTGATATGCTCTTTAGCTGGTTCGGCACAACATTATGGGCTAAAAGGTCCGTTCCAGTGCTAACATAAGAACATAGGAATTAGGAGCAGGAGTAGGTCATCTGGCCCGTCGAGCCTACTCCACCATTCAATAAGATCATGGCTGATCTGGCCATTGACTCAGCTCCACCTACCTGCCTTTTCCCCATAACCCTTAATCCCCTACTATACAAAAATGTATCCAACCTTGTCTTCAATATATTTACTGAGGAAGCCTCCGCTGCTTCATTGGGCAGAGAATTCCACAGATTCACCACTCTTTGGGAAAAGCAGTTCCTCCTCAACTCCATCCTAAATCTACTCCCCTGAATCTTGAGGCTATGTCCTCTAGTTCTAGTCTCACCTACCAGTGGAAACAACTTTCCTGCCTCTATCTTATCTATCCCTTTCATAATTTTATATGTTTCCATAAGAGCTTCTCCCATTCTTCTGAATTCCAGTGAGTACAGTCCCAGCCAACTCAATCTCTCCTCATAGTCTAATCCCCTCATCTCTGGAATCAACCTGGTGAACCTCCTCTGCCCCACCTCCAAAGCCAGTGCTGTACTGTTCTATGTTTTCTCTTAAGTGGTATTGACATGGGTAGGGACAGATATGCAGCCAAGGCTCATAACATTCCAAAGATGGAATAAAGTTGATGTTCTCTTTTGAGAGCACATTACTGTGAAGCTGAAAATCACCCAATTGTCTCATGCAACTTCATAACAAATGCCTGAGTGTATTGCAGTTTGCTGTTGGGTATTGTGTACTGACTGGACTGTTTTATCATTGCTCTGCCAGTCTGTGTTAGGCTTTGCATTGTCAGGCCTTGCAACTAGGCTGTGCCAGTTTGTGTAGGAGTTTTCTAATGGTTACATAAATGCAGGCTTTGTTGTTGATACCACACAACAAGAACATCTACAGATAATGTACTGTATACCTGGCTGCTGATCTGGGGTTAGCATTCACCTGGGTTTGGTGTAATCCAGGTGATGTAGCCCAGCGATGTGCATGTTTACCTAGTGGTGTGGCACACTGCTGGTCATGGTCTGGGAGGTGATTTATGCTTTTTCCTATGTGGCCGACAGCTGGCAGCCTGGGAAGAGGAGAAACCTTACAGTGAGGGTACCCTGGGCACCAGACAATGTGCACATGGGTGCAGGGTTACCCATTGAATCTCCAATAGTGATAGCTCTCCTCTGAGCTATGATACACATTTTGTCCCAGGCTGGATCCCAAAACACGCAACGATGGAGCAAATTCACTTCCTCCACATTGCTGGACAAATTTTATGAGGCTTTGGTACTTGACATGGAAGCTTGCCACACACACACACACACACACACACACACACACACACACACACAGAGACAGAGCAGCAGCTGGGAAATTTGTGTTCCTTCCACCACTTATGAAGGGCTCCCAATAACGGACTCAAAGAGCCCAACGCCATCTCAAATGCTCCTTCACTTCGAGTTTAGAGATTCCTATGAGTTAGTGGGAGTGGAGTGCCTGTTTTGAGGCTGGTGCAGGAATGCCAGGGAAGTAACCAAAGAGTGGCTCAGTGCTATCGATGTTGATGCGGAACGAAGACTGTCGCTGGTTCATCTGTCATTCCAGTGAACTTCAAGAATTTTGCAGAGGAAGACTTGGTAATATCCCTCCTATGCCTTGAGACGCCTGGTCTAGGTCCAGGACTCAGAAGCTTCAGTGACTCCAGGAATCACTGATGGCTTGCAGACCGTGAGACTCCTGCCAGGTCTGACATCTTAATCATCAAACAGTTATTTTCTCAATCAACTAGCTGAGTTCCATCATCAATGTCTGATTTTGCAAGTGGTGGCTCCCAAGAAATAGGAAATGGTCCACACTTTCTGTGGTCCTTATCGTGCTGTATGTTCCTGCAGGGATAGGTTAGTGGGGGGCCCTTTGCCTTGTAGATGTTGACCGTAAGGCCCATTCTCCACTTGTTTCCATGGAAGGGTCAGTGTGCCTCAAAATGCAAAGATGAGAGCATTATCAGCGAACTGCAGCTCAGCTCCTCAGGACAGGGCAACCATGTTTCAGGAATGTAGTCACTGTAGGCACTTAACTCATCCACCTCTAAGAAGGAGAGCATCTAGCAGGAATTCTCAGAGATTCCGCAACCACAGCAATTTCAAGAAAGGTGAGTATTCCTCTGAAAGGACAGGACGTTCATTATGATGAGCCTGCTCTATTTGGTCACGTGAAGGAATCTGTTCTGGGCCACCTGCTTTCTGGGATTTTTATAAAGGACTTGGATGAGCAAGTGGAGCAGAAGGTTAGTAAGTTTGCAGGTGACACAGAGGTTGGTGGTGTTGAGGTCGTGTAGACAATTGTCATTAGTTACAACAGGACGTCAACAAGATGCAGAGCTGGGCTGAGAAGTGGCATATGGAATTCAATCCAGATAAGCTTGAAGTGATACACTCTGGAAGGTCAAACTTGAAGGCAGAGGTCAAGGCGAACGGCAGGATCCTTAGTGGTGTGGAGGAACATAGGAACATTGGGATCTAAGTCCATAGACCCCTCAAAGTTGCTGCACATCTTGATAGTTAACAAGGTATATAGTGTGTTGGCCTTCATTAGTTGAGAGATTGAGTTCAAGAGTTGTGAAGTAAGGTTACAGCTCTATCTCATTCTGGTTAGACCACATTTGGAATATTGTGTTCAGTTCTGGTCACCTCATTATAGGAAGAAATTGGAGGCTTTGGGGAGGGTGCAGTGGAGATTTATTAAGATGCTGCCTGGATAAGAGAACGTGTCTTATGAGGAATGTTTGAGTGAGCTGGGGCTTTTCTCTTTGGAATGAAGAAGGATGAGAGGAGACTTCAGGGAAGTCTATAAGATTGTAAGACACATAGTTAGAGTGGACAGTGAGTGCCTTTTTCCCAGGGTTGTAATGTCTGGTACAAGAGGACATATTTTGAAGGTGATTGGAGGAAAATATAGGTGAATGTCAGAGGTAAGTGCTGCCAGGAGAGGTGGTAGAGACAGATACATTAGGGACATTTAAAAGACTCTTAGGCAGAAGGTAGACACATGGATGAAAGGAAAATAGGTGTCTATGAGGGAAGGAAGGGTTAGATTGTTCCTGGAGTTGGTTAAAAGCTTGGCACAATATTGTGGGCAGAAGGGCTTGTAATGTGCTGTACTGTTCTGCGTTCTGTGTTCTGTGAAGAATTCTGTTAGAGTTAGCCTTCCCCACTCCTTTGTTGCCAACCATGCCTTTACCAATCAACAGGAATTCTGCAGATGCTGGAAATTCAAGCAACACACATCAAAGTTGCTGGTCCTGACAAAGGGTCTCGGCCTGAAACGTCGACTGCACCTCTTCCTACAGATGCTGCCTGGCCTGCTGCGTTCACCAGCAACTTTGATGTATGATGCCTTTACCAATGATTGTATCCCTTGCTACCCTGGCATTGTAGTCACCCAGTTTGTCTCGCTGTGGGATGTTGACCCGGGTATTCCCAGGGTCAGTGGAGAAGTCCTCCTTGACTTCATCTGAAACTGCCAGGGTTGGCATGTCTGCACTATGGCATGTTGTCCTGTTCTGTAGTGAATCGAAGGGTCATGAGGCATTCACCAGTTCCATAGTCAAAATTGCTGATTTATCAGAGCAGCTCATTACTGATGCTGAAATATCGCTTTGTGTTCCACTTCCGATGTGTCCCACCAGGGCAAGGTGGACCTGCCACCTTGTTCTTTCTCTGATCTGGCCACCTCCTGCCCAACTGCCTCACTATGGATGGAGCTGTCACTGTTGGCATTCCCAAGCTGAGATAGTGTAGTGATGTGCAGGTATGTAGGATTGTCTATGAGGGTCCTGACATTTCAGCTTCCAACTGTATGGTGGAGCAGAAAATGAATTTATAAGTTCTCTATTAAGGCAGAGTTGTTGCTGTGCACCAGCTGTTATGGAATGGGGTCTTAATCTAGTGGCAAGAAGGACTCTCTCCATGTTCAACAATTCACTCTCCCCTGAATGACTTGCTCTCTGATGACTCGCTCTTTGTTTGTTGCCTCACTCTCTGTTCAATGACTCACTCTCTGATGACTCATTCAATATTTGATGACTAAT
Source organism: Mobula birostris (assembly GCF_030028105.1). Classification (NCBI taxonomy): domain Eukaryota; kingdom Metazoa; phylum Chordata; class Chondrichthyes; order Myliobatiformes; family Myliobatidae; genus Mobula; species Mobula birostris. The sequence continues at coordinate 12,903,155 of NC_092401.1, forward strand.
TCTCTGTTTGATGACTCACTCTCTGTTGAATGACACTCCCCCTATTGTACGACTCACCCTCCATTGGATGACTCCCTCTCCACTGACTGGATCTGCCATCCCTGCCTTGAGTGACAACAGTTGGTGAGACTTGACTGTCCTCAGAAATAATTTTGCAAGCCATCCAGTTGATTTAAATATTGCTGTATTAAAACACAACTACAAAATCAGACCACCAATTGGCATTAACCGCAACATCAGCTTTGGGCAATGCCCTTGCTGTCAGCTTAGTTGACCTTGTAAAGGCTTCCTCATGAACATCCCAATGCTTTCTAAGTTAGAAGAGCTATCCCGTAGTCTAGATATGGAGCAGGCTGGCAAAATCATTGCTGTCAGCCAATGTCCCATCACAGCCCTGGGGTAATGTAATATACCCCAAGCTGGACCGTGGATACAATGTGAGTGCGGCAGTGTTGTGTCTCCAGCAGCAACTGGGTACAGGAGTTTCATACAAAACTCCTTCTGTCAACACCATCTTTACAGATGCAGACTGTTGACCAGCTTCTTTCATCTCTCTAGCTCCTCCATTGTGTACTCACTTATAACAGATTTTTGAACCTGAGAAACTGGTGACCTCTGGACTTGGCTCACCGCTGCTCTACAACTCTTAAACCGTTGCTGATTTTGCATCAATTTTCAGAATAGGCTCGTGATCCTACATAACTTTTGATGTGATTCTTGTTCTGATAATTTGATCTGCACGGATATATCTGACATGGTTTCTGATATTAACTAAATACCTTTATAGATGATGGATTCAGATCACTTCATATTTGCTGAATTTCTTATTTACTCAGTGGACTGATGACTCCAACTGTCTCAGCAAATCAAAATTGTTTATCTTTTCCTTGAAAAAATTCCCTTTTGCTTCATTTGTTTCCTCTCTCTACACTCACCTATTAGTTTGCACTACGATTGACCCTGCGCTATGATAGTGATGCAGTAACAACTCTGCCAGAGTGAAGTCAGTGGTAAACTCATAGAGTATTTAAACAAGCATTTAGCCAACCTATTTTTCATTATTTTGAAACACTTGATCTTTCAGGGATTCTTTCAGACTTGCACAAATCTCTCTGCAGATTATTGGCAGCCTGGGCACATCTAAAGTGAGGCTAAGTCATATTATCACAGTTACAGGGTTTAGAAGCATCACAGTGTTCTCCACCTTGGAGAAGGCTCCTGTCCACCCTTCCAATGGTTACGCACAGTCGTTACAATGTGGTCTGCTGACTGGCTCCTTCAGTCAGTTTTGTCCCTTAGCTGGGTACTTGCTCGTGACAAACCTGCAACCTCTTGACTTTGTACAGCAAAATCAATAAACATTGGCCACCATTGTGAATAAAACCCCAAATCTATCAACGTGAATCAAGGTCAGTGTTGGCCATAACCCTCCTGGTATCACGTGAGTAGCAAAGATTCACAAGTGGGACTATCTTTGCCAGCATGGACCAGCTGGGCTGAATGGCCTGTTTCCATGCTGTATGGCTCGATAACTCTTTCTTCATTGGATCACTCCCTTATAGTTTACGTGCCTACATCTGACTTTTTAGTCCTTCTCGCGTATGAGCACAAAGGAATAACTGTTTCTCTTTGGACAAAACATTGCAATGGAACTCTTGGAAAGGTCATCTCCAGCATTTCCGAGGTATAATGGTAGCTTAGGTGACGTTGGACTGCATTGATGACTTCATCCAACTACTTATCAACATTTTGTCACTACTTCTCACTCTCAACTGAAACCTTTATAATGACAAATAAAGAGTCTCTGGCATATAGCTCTCCCACAATTCTTTACCTGAGAACATTTCTCCATGTTAGTTACACTTTATCAGTTGGTAATTCAACAGATAACCACAGAATAACTATAAAGCTTCTTGACACATTTATCGACTTTCCCACCTCCTGTGCATCGACCTGCTATAGTTCATTTCACTGAATTGCTTGAATAATCTCATTGGCTGTTACTAGGAATGCTCATGCATTCTCAAGATCATTCAACTGAGCTGCAAATGCTTTGGTCCAATAAGTTTCCAATCTTGTTAACCAATCTTTAAGTTCAAAGTAAATTTATTATCAAAGTGCATATGGTTTACAATATACAACACTGAAATTCATTTTCTTGTGAGTGTACTCACTAAATCCATAACAAAATGGTAACTATAATAGAATCATTGAAAGACTGCACCAACTTGGGTGTTCAACCAATATGCAAAAGATAACAAACTGTGCAAATAAAAAAAAGAAAGAAATAATAATAAATAAATTAACAATATATCAAGAACATGAGGTGAAGAGACCTTGAAAGTGAGTCCATTGGTTATGGGAACATTTTAATGATGGGGCAAGTGAAGTTGAGTGAATTTATCTTCTCTGGTTCATGAGCCTGATGGCGAAAGAGTCGTAACTGTTCTTGAACCTGGTGGTATGAATCCTGAGGCTCTGTATCTTCTTCCTGATGGCAGCAGTGAGAAGATAGCGTGACCTGTGTGGCGGGGGTCCCTGATGATTCATGCTGCTTTCCTGCGACAACGCTTTGAGTAGATGTGCTCAACGGTGGGAAGGTCCCTACCTGTGATGGACCGAACCATGTCATTGGTTGCCTCATGCCATGGCTTTCAAGTCTGGGTAACGAGGAGCCAGTCATCCTCACAATACCATGTGCTGCGTTTGTCCCAAGATTACTTACACCTTGTTCTTTGCTAAATGTACAACAGTTGACTGAACTACTCGTCATACACTGTACATCCTTTTCCATAATGAAGTACTCTAGCAGTCTAGTGCGAGTCTGCATTCTTGTGAACCTTCCGTCAATCAGAACTTCCACCTGGCGGCTCTGCTGTCACACAGTATGGTGGCTGGTCGTTCTGATCCGTAGAATCTAAATTCTGTTTCAGCTGCAGCAATTGTACTTCCCTTTTAGTGACTTTTTATAAGAAACATTTTCTCTCTGTGATGGTATTGCTTTCAAGACTGCTTTTCAGCCTGCTGTGGTTCACCTTACAAGTAACTACCGCTACACACTCTTTATTTGTCACGAGGAATTCTTGAACTCTCTAAGCTGCTGCACAGGGAGTGACTGTTGGCAGTGACCCAAACTCTTTGTGGTCACATGACAATCTTTTCATTTCTGGACCAAAGCTTTGGACTGCAGGATAGCATTAACGTCAAGGAAATAATTGTTAGGTATTCTTGGCTGCCATCTCTATAAGAGTCAAAGTACTCCAGGATATATCAAGCGGAATGTTTTATTGAGCTTCATCTAGATTCTTTCACCTCTTAGAGCATGTTCTAAGTGCACAATCCAGAAGCTCACCCAGCCTTGATAGCCTTTGAGTGTTACAATGGAACCATATTATTTCTCCCAGTTTACGACTATGTGTAACAAAGTTGTAGCTCTACACTACGTCAAGTGGCTGTAGGTTGAATTGTTCCTCCAGCCTCTGGACTGTATGTTCAATCAGGGTATCCATAGAGTAGCTTTCTGTGGCCCGTGAGTGTCTGATACATTTCTCTATGTAATATTTCTTTCTCACATTCCCTACCGCAGCAGTCAATACCCACATGTTCTCACCCCGTCTTCCATCTCAGCAGTGTTACTGACCTTGAGAAGCGGCTCCATTCTGTCCATGTGAGTGTTTTGTTTTAATCCAGGGCATCTATGAAGCTTGTGCTTGAGTTGCCTTATCTACCCAAAAGATGCCAGAGAAGTCCAACCTCCTTTGTTAGGACTCGTAGCTTCAGTTTGCTTCACTCATTACACTCTCGCTGTCTTCCACATTTTAATTTTGCTTCAGAAGTCAGTTGGTGCAACTTGAACAATGGGCACTGTCACTCAGTCAAAGCATCAACCTGTAGTCTATATCTCTATCTATCCCTCTCTGTCCCTCCTTTCCCTTTTCACTATCTCTCCCTCTTTCCTTCCTTCTCCCTTCTCTCCCTCCCTCTCTTCCTCTTTCTCTCTCCTTCCTTTCTCTTACCCTCTTTCTCTTACCCTCTCTCCCTCTCCCTCTCCCTTCCTCCCTCTATCTCCCTCCCTCTGTCCCTCCCTTTCTCCCTTCCTCGTTCTCTCTCTCTCACACTCTCCCCCTCTCTCTCCACAACAAAACCTACCACGGAACTGATAGAGGGGCGTTTCTCCCCTCAGGCCTCACCTTCTGCTGATTCTGCAGGGAGGCCAGTGTACAGTTCTGTGCTTTGCTTCTGCTTTCAAACTTTTCCCATCCTCGTCACCAGTGTAAGATGGGTGGAACTTGGGTGCTTCTGGAAGGCAGATAAATTCCACGTGCAACAACATGACAGAAACTTGAAAGGAAGGTGTTAATTCTAACTCAAATATTGTATGTGGTGTTAAATTATAAGAATAGCCACATTATAATGTCACTACCGTCAGATTTATTTCCAGCACACCTTTGGCATGAGAGGCCCATTAGAGGTGGGGGCTCACTGACATACAACCAGAAAGGAATGTTCCTGGGAGTCCTCCCCAATAAGTCTAGACCATATAAAAACCAATGACATCGTGTCAAACAGTGTCACTGAAACCTCCTTGGTGATTATTACCTTCAGCTGCTGAATCATATATCTTCCTTGTACAACAACACTTGGAAGAAACAAGAGTCTGATAGAAACATTTATAACCCTAGATGGGGTACCTTGATGTCCATAGCAACGCACACAAAATGCTCGAGGAATTCAGCAGGCCTGGCAGCATCTATAGAAATTAATAAACCAACAACACTGCAGGCCTAGACCCGTCTTCAGGACTAGATGGGAAATGGGAAGACTTCAGAATGAAAAGGCAGGGGGGAGGGAAAGGAGGACTAGCTAAAAGGTGATAGGAGAAGGCAGGTGGGTGGAAAGGTAAAGGGCTGGAGAAGAAGGAATCTGATAGGAGAGGAGATCAGGCCATGGGAGAAAGGGAAAAAGAGTAGCACCTAGGTGAGGTGATAGGCAGGTGAGGAGAAGAGGTAAGAGGCCAGAGTAGGGAATAAAAGAAGAGGGAAGCTGAAGGGGAGAAAATTACCAAAGGAGAAATCGATGTTCGTGCCATCAGGTTATGACTTCAATGTCCATTACTGGCAAGATGGCCAAGTGCTGAAAGACACTGTGTCCACACTGGGTCTGTGGCAAGTCAATTCACCTCACCTCATCCCTCTAAAAATGCCTCCGTTCAGGACAGGATTGGTGGATGTGACCACCACATAGGCCCAGTAAAGACGGTCACTTTCACACTGAAGATATAGTCATAGTCATAGTCATACTTTATTGATCCCGGGGGAAATTGGTTATATTCACACTGTGTTGTCTGATAGATAGGATAAACACAGAAGCACATAACAGCTTTAAACTAGATACAGTTCCTCTCCCCTCCACCCCACTCCCAACCCCGCCTGTCCACTCTGGGTTGAAAACACCCAACTCATGGACACCCTGTACGCAAGAAGTAGAAATCAGGAGACTGATGGAATGGATAGAGATGGATTTGCCATCTACTTTGCAGCTGCAGGCATCTTAGGCTGGGTGGGGATGGGGCATTTCTACCTGCCTTTCACCCCACAACTCAACATCGCTGTTGCCCCCTGCTTACAATGATTATCCGCAACCCCCCTGCCCCCATCCCCAATCAGGGGCTGTCTGGAGCTGAGCAGAGCCAGGAGCATTGAACAGACTCGCTTATCATTCCCTGAGTCAGTGAGGCCGATCTTCTCAGCCTGCTTACTCTCCTGTCACTGCTCTGCACCGGCTTACTAACTCTTGGATTCTCAGGAATGGAACCATATACTAACCTGGGTAGTTCTCTTTCTATGAAGAACTAAGGACCAATGCCAGCTACAGAACTGTATGAAAAATGCTAGTGAACACAGCAGGCCAGGCAGCATCTATAGGAAGAGGTACAGTTGACGTTTTGGGCCGAGACCCTTCGTCAGGACTAACTGAAAGAAGAGATAGTAAGAGATTTGAAAGTCAGAGTGGGAAATTTCTTACTATCTCTTCTTTCAGTTAGTCCTGATGAAGGGTCTCGGCCTGAAACATCAACTGTATCTCTTCCTATAGATGCTGTCTGGCCTGCTGCGTTCCCCAGCAATTTTTGTGTGTGTTGCTTGAATTTCCGGCATCTGCAGATTTCATGTTTACAGAACTGTATTATAGTACTGCACTGCAATCTATCACCTCACAGACTGGTGCTTCCTCGCCCCCCCCCCCCCACCCTGTTATTGTCAAGCCGGAGGATCAGTCCTAGTTCAGTCTGGAGTAAAGCCCGTGAAGCAGAACTCCATGCCAACGAAACAGAAAAAGGAGCATAGAGACAGAGAGAGAGAGGGCGAAGCAATCCCACTGATCAGTTCAAACTTGTCCGATCTCTCAGACTTTGCACAATGTAAAGAGCAGGAAGAGGAGACACCAGGAACATGAAGTCCTCAGTGACCTCACAGCCCAATGTAGGAGTGTCAAAGGCAAGCTGAAGCTTTCATACTCATCTTCAGCCTGAGGTGTGTAGTGCTCGATCAGCCTCAGCTTCCGACCCAGGTTCAGAGACGCCAGCCATCTTCTCATTCCGGGTGATATCAAGAAACTACTTAAGAGCGGTAAAGTCCATGAGAGTGAGAAACATCCCAGCTTTAGTATTGAAGACCTGTGCTCCAGACTAGCTGTGACACCGGCCAAATGGTTCCTGTACAACTACAACACTGGTAGTAACTGATAACCAGAAAATTGTCCAGTTGTTTCCAAGAGTCAGAGCCATACAGTACAGAAACAAGTTGTTCATGCCAACATTACTACCCGTCCGTAGAGCCCCGTTTATCAGCACTTGAGTTGCAAAATTCTCTGCCGGCAATTGAAGTTCTCATCTGGATATTCCTCAGACATTGTGAGAGCCTTTGCCTCCAGCATGCCTTCAGGCAATTTTCACAAAAGCAGGACAAATCCAGTCCAGCTTGTTAGCACACCAGCAGACCACATTCAGTCAGCAACAAACGGAAGGTACCACTGACAGTGCTGTCTTGTGATATTCATTCTGGGTTTCACCGTGACCACAGCTGTATATGCCTCATCATAGCCTGGATCCAATCATAACTGAATTACAAAGGGGAGGTGGAATTTGATGATCATGGAAATCAGACATTGCATAGCACTGGGTAAGACTAAAGTTAATGACCGTTCAGGGGAAAACACTCGTCATATCTAACTTAAAGGAAAATGGCTCTTGTTATTTGAGGTCAATCATCTCAGCCTCAGGAAAGGATTTCCTCAGGGTAATGCACGAGGCTTCATCAGAAGCCTTCCTTCTATAACGCCGGAAGACGGTTGCTTGCTGACAACTGCATAAGGTTCCTTTCATTAACAATTACTCAGCAAATGAAGGCAGGCATTCCTGCTCAAGGGCTTGTATGAAGGCAAGTAGCAATTACACCACAGTGATCAGGTCAGTCTGTCTATCTGTCCACCCTTGTGGAGTTTATAAATACTGTGGCTGAAAGAGGAGGTCAAAGACAGGCTATCCTGAACTGAATTACTCCCCTACAGATACCCTGGAGCTATTCCGTGATCCTCAGTGTATTTGAATATGGAAAGGAATATATTTGTATGGGTCAGTGGAGACCCAACCATACTTAAGATGTCCAGCCACCCGGGATAAAGCAACCACCATGACTGACATCCACTCCACTAATCTACTTGGTCCCTCCACCCCTGCCCTGCCTTGGCTATCTATAGTGTGTATCACAGAGTCATAGAGAAGTACAGCACAGAAACAGACCCTTTGGCCCATCTAGTCCATGCTACAACCATTTAACCTGCCTCCTCCCATCGACCAGGACCATAGACCTCCATACCCCTACCATCCATGTATCTCTTCAAACTTCTCTTATTGAAATCAGTCTCACATGTACCACTTGTGCTGGCAACTCATCCCACACTCTCACAAGAAGTTTCCCCTCATGTTCCCTTTAAACTTCTCACCTTTCACTCTTAACCTACAACGTCTAGTTGTAGTCCCGTCCAACATCAGTGGAAAAAGCCTGCTTACATTTACTCTATCTATACTTCTCATAAACAAAAGTGCACCACAGTTAGTCACCAAGACCAGTCTGACTGCACTTCCCACACTCACAGGCTCTATTGGCAAGAAGAGCAAAGGCATCAGAGCTATGGATATGTCATTACCTGCAAGTCCCTTCTGTCACCCACCAGCTCAACTTGAAGAAAAGTCATTGCTAGGTCTAAGTCTTGGAATTCCTTATCCCAGCTCACTGTAAGACAATTCCTTAGGGAAGATCAGGGTAAAGAACGTACCTATGATGCCCTCATCCCAGGAGTGAATAAAATGGAAAGCTTTGTTAGCCTGAAGTTTGAAGAGGACACATTGTATCTGCAGCAGTACTGTTCATACAGTAAGTGTCTGCAAATGCAGTCAGTGTCCCTGACCATCATCTGTTCTGCAGTAGTTGTCTATGATCTAGCAGTTTTGACCCACAATGTATATGTGCCTGGTGTTAGTTGTCTGCATAAAGTGGATAAGCTATGTTGTAGACGGGGCTGCTGCTCTCCAGAGAGTGTGCAGTATGGTTTTAGTGTCTGAGTTCTCCACTTTTTCTGATGAGATTTTTTACTTGGTATTGAAATTGGTTTATTATTGTCACATGTACCAATATACAGTGAAAAGCTTGTCCTGCATCCTGTACACAGTAGATTGTGTCTTTTATTGTTGTTCCGTTGTTTAGTCGAGTCCGACTCTTCATGACCTCAGGGACCTCATGGACCATAGGGTCCATAGGGTTTTCATGGCGAGATACAGAAGTAGATTGCCAGACTTTTCTTCCGCGCAGATACTGCTGCTGCCCAGGTCGGGACCCGGCTGGATTTGAACTCAGGACGTCTGCCTTGAAGTCTAGTGCTGATGCCACTACACCACCAGTCGGCCCATTGTGTTAGAACAAGGTAAAACAATAACAGTGCAGAATAAAGTGAACAAGCTGCAGAAAAGGTACAGTGTAGGAAAACAATAAAGTGCAAGGTGGTAATGAGGTAGATTGTGAGGTCAAGAACGCATCTCATTGTTCCAGAGTATGATAACAGTGTGGTAGAAGCAGTCCTTGAACCTGGTAGTACACGCTTTAAGGTTTCTCCATCTTCTTCCCAGTGGGAGAGGGGAGAAGAGAAGATGTCCAGGGTGGGCAGGGTCTTCGAGGGTGCTGGCTTTATGACCACTGTGTGCTCTCTATTAGGTTTACATTGTTCTCAGTGTTCTGGGTATATTCATTCTGCACAGACCATTGCATTCTGCAATAGGTTGCCCCACCTTGGGTGATAGCTACCGTTCTGCAGTGGGCCGATGTGCTTTACACTGTGCATTGCAGTAGCTGAATTCCTTGCGCTGTGCAATAGATGTTCATATTCTGCTTTGTTTTGCCAACGTACTCATGTACTGCAGAGGTCCTTTCCCCCTCTTCCATCGGGCAGAAATATATAAGAACGTAGAACATAGACCAGTGCAAGCCTTCAGTCACAATATTGTGCTGAACCAATTAAATTAGAAATCAAATGGCCAACTAAACTGATCCCTTATGGCAACACTATGTCCATATCCTTCCACTTTCCTCACATTCGTATGCCAATCTAAAGTCTCTAATGTTTCTGCCTCTACTACCACCCCAGGCAGCACATTCCAGGTGCCCTCCACTCTCTGTGTAAAAAAACTTGCCCCTCACACCTCCTTTGAAAGTACCCCCCTCTGGCATACCCATTGGTATTAGACATTTCAACCCTGTGAAAAAAATACTGTCTATCTACTCCATCCAGGCCCCTCATAAGCTATCGGATCGCCTCTCAGACTCCAGAGAAAATAACTCAAATTTGTTCAACCTTTTATTATAGCACATGTCCTTTAATCCTGGCAAACATCTTCAGCAACCTCTCCAAAGCTCCAACATCCTTCCATAATGGCACAACCGGAACTGAATGCAATACTCCACATGTGGCCTAACTATAGTTTCATAAAGCGGCGACGTAACTTCCTGACGTTTGAACTCATTGCCCCGACCCTATCAACATATGTAGCCACTTTCAAGGAGCTATGAACTTAGCCCCCAAGATCCCTCTGTTCATTAACACTGTTAAAAGTCTTGCCCTTAACAGTGCACCGTCTCTTTACATTTGACCTACCAACGTGCAACACTTCACACTTGGCCGGGCTAAGCTCCATCTGCCATTTCCCCACCCATATCTTCAATTGATCCATATCCCGCTGTATTCTTTGCCAGTCTTCTACATCATTCACAACAGCAATCTGCAACCTTACTAACCAACCCATCTACATTTTCATCCAGGTCATTTATGTACATCACAAACAGTAGAGGTTCCAGCACAGATCCCTGTGGAACACCACTATTCACAGACCTCCGTCTAGATAAGTCCTTTCAACTACTATCTTCTATGGGCGAACCAGTTGTGAATCCAAATGCTCAATTCACCGTTGATCCCATGTATCTTAATCAGCTGGATGAGTCTTCCATGGGGGATCTTGTTAAATGTCTTACTAAAATCCATATAGACAACATCCACAGCTCTGCCTTCATCCATACCCCTCATAATCCCATCAAAAAACTCAATCAAGTTAGTAAGACGTGACTTGCTCCGCACAAAGCCATGTTGACTCTCCTTAATTAGGCCATTGTTTTCCAAATACTCATAAATCCTATCCTAAGAATTCTCTCCAGTACCTTCCTTGCCACTGATTTACAAATGCTCCCCCCCCCCTCTTTTATCCTTGAGTGATCCTACCTTCTCTCTAGTTCTCTCTTGCTCTTGATGCATTGTATGTATAGAATACCTCCGGATTCTTGTCAACCTTACTTGCCAAGGCCACCTCATGGCCCCTCCAGGCTTTCCAAGTTGCCTTCTTAAGCAACTTTCTGGCTTCTCAAGGGCCCTGTTTGATTGCAGCTTCCTAAGCTTTATATATCTTTACTTTTTCTTCTTGACTCGATTCATCACCTGTCTCGACATCCAAGGTTCTCTTACCTTGCCATCCCTTGTCCTTCCATCTGACCAGAACATCCCTGTCCTGTACTCTGCAGCTGGTCTTTAAATACCCTCCACATGATGTTCCTCGTCAAATATCTCTGGTAACAAGTGGCAGGGTTCTCTGCATTCCACATCAAGGGCCTATATACTGCAGCTTGCATTCAGGTGTCTGTACCTCGCAGCCCCTTCCTGTCTCTGCAGCAGCCATCTCCATTCTGCATGTTTGCAGTAGAATCCTGTGAAGATGCAGACTCCCGTACTAGGAACCTATTCTTGTGAAAAATTCCCTTTCCTGCAGAAGCTGCCTATATATTGTTGTTAATGTGTTTTTTTTTTGTATAATAGAAGTCGAGGTTTGAGTGTTAAATGGTGGCTGTCAGTAACCTGCATTGGGTGCCTCTCTGCTGTATGAGGTAACTGCAGTCTTCCCTGCTGTAACATACTGGGCACTGGGTCTCCATTGTGCAGTGGGTGACAATACAATTACTCTTAGTAATCTGCAGTCAGCTCTTGCATTCACTGTGTATTCTGTACTTGGCAGTAATTGTAATATCTTCAATCAGTGATTATACTTACATAACTGCCTCTGCCCTGGACATTGCCCTTTATTAACCCACTGTAATGTGTCCTACAGTCCCCTGCATTATGCCTTTGTTTTTTTTGTGGTGGATGTGTTACTTTTGTCCACACTAGGCAGCAATGTTCAGCAGCTATATGTAATCGGCAGAGGGGGCTTGAATCCACAGAAGGTATTTGCTTTTAATCCACTGCTTCTTTTCATTTGTTTAGTGTATTCAGATAATCATTTCCTGCCACAATTTACTACGTTGGCATTTCCTGTGTACTGCAGTAGATTTTGGTATTGTGCGGGCTGTCCCTGTATACTGCAGCAGTAGGGATACATAGCACGCCTGTATGTGACAGTACATATTGGCGCTGTACATTCAGTCCCTGTATTTTGCAACCATTCACTGCATTCTGCGATGATCATGCTCTGCAGTGGATGCCTGAATTCTGCAGTATCTGAGCTGTACACTAGTATAGGTATTCTGACATCTGCATCCTGGTGCAATTACCTGCATTTTACTGGAGCCTGCATTCCACAGTGGGTTTCTGTTCTGTACTGTGCCTACCTGCAATGTGCTCAAAGAGTCTGCACTTGACAGCTTGAAGCAATTATTTGCATTCTGCAGAATGTATTTTTATACCGCATTGGCTTCTGGAACTTAATGTGATTCTATTCTATCCTAGGTGTCTTCCTTCCGCAATGTACATCTGTTTTCTATAGCGGGCATTACCATTCCGTAATACCTATGTTCTGTTATAACTTTCTTTACCTACTTTAGGATGTAACCACCTACTGTAATAACTGGACATCCACTTTAGAATGGGACAACTGCTGTTCGGTATAGTCACCCGCTGTAGGATAAGGTCACCTATGTACGATATGGTCACCTATTGTAGGATGTGTCATCTATTTGTAGATGATGACGAAGTGGAGGATGGGTTAGTAAATTTGCTGATGACACAAAGGTTGGGGGTGTTGCGCATAGTGTGGAAGGCTGTCAGAGGTTACAGCGGGGCATCGATAGGATGCAAAACTGGACTGAGAAGTGGCAGATGGAGTTCAACCCAGAAAAGTGTGAGGTGGTTCATTTTGGTAGATCAAATGTGATGGCAGAATATAGCATTAATGATAAGACTCTTGGCTGTGCTTAGGATCAGAGGGATCTTGGGTTCCGAGTCTATAGGACACTCAAAGCTGCTGTGCAGGTTGGCTGTGTGGTTGAGAAGGCATATGGTGCATTGGCCTTCATCAATCATGGGACTGAGTTTAAGAGCCGAGAGGTAATGTTACAGCTTTATAGGACCCTGGTCAGACCTCAGTTGAAGTACTGTGTTCAGTTCTGGTCACCTCACTACAGGAAGAATGTGGAAACTATAGAAAGGGTACAGAGGACATTTACAAGGATGTTGCCTGGATTGGGGAGCATGCCTTATGGGAATAGGATGAGCGAACTCGGCCTTTTCTCCTTGGAGCGACGGAGGATGAGAGGTGACCTGACAGAGGTGTATAAGATGATGAGAGGCATTGATCATGTGGATAGTCAGAGGCTTTATCCCAGGGATGAAATGGCTAACACGAGAGGGCACAGTTTTAAGGTGCTTGGAAGTAGGTACAGAGGAGTTTTTTTTTACACCGAGAGTGGTGAGTGCATGGAGTGGGCTGCTGGCAACGGTGGTGGAGGCGGATACAATAGGGTCTTTTAAGAGACTCCTGGATAGGTACATAGAGCTTAGAAAAATAGAGGGCTATTGATAATCCTAGGTAATTTCTAAGTATGTACATGTTCGGCACAGCATTGTGGGCCAAAGGGCCTGTATTGTGCTGTAGGTTTCTATGTAATATGGTTACCCACAGTAGGATGTGACAACCATTGTCGAATATAGTCACTCACTGCAGGAGATGGTCATCTATTTTTAGAATATGGTTACCCACAGTAGGATATGGTCACCTATGAACAATATGTTCATCTATTTGTAGAATATGGGTATCTATACTAAGATATGATCATCTATTTGTAGGAAATGGTCACCTATATAGGAGATGGTCATCTATTTGTTAAATATGGTTATCTACAGTGAGATATGGTCACCTATGTAGGATATGGTCACCTATGTAGGAGATGGTCATTTAATTGTAGAATACGGGTACCTACAGTTAGATATTGTCATCTATTTGTAGGAAATGGTCACCTATATAGGAGATGGTCATCTATTTGTAGAATATAGTTATCTACAGTGAGATATGGTCACCTATGTAGGATATGGTCATCTAATTGTAGAATATGGGTATCTACAGTAGGATATGGTCATCTATTTGTAGGAAATGGTCATCTACTGTAGGATGTAAACTGATGAAGGATATGATCACCCACTGTAGAATTTAGTCACCCACTCTAGGATTTGAACACTCTAGGATATAATCAGCTACAGCAGAATATGGTCACCCACTGCAGGATACCAACCATTGTACTTACAAATACTGAGGCTATTGCACGATGGCATGTCAGCCACAGTGCTCAGCAATAGTGGTGCTGAATGCGAACCCTTCACTGTCAAGACAGGAATGAAACAGGGCTGCATCATTGCACCCAACCCATTTGTCATCTTTATTGCTGCCATACTTCACCTCATTGGCCAAGATCTGCCACAAGGAATCCTGATTGTGTACAGATTGGACAGCAGACTTTTCAACCTCAACCAGTTCAAGGCCAATGACAAGGTCAGTGCCACCACTATTGTGGAGCTTTAGTATATAGTTGATAACACCATCACAGTACACTCTGAAGAAGACTGCAAATGTATCCTGAATGCCTTTGCCAAGATATGCAGGGCACTGGATCTTTTCTTGAATGTAAAAAAGAAAGGAGAGATTGAACAATTATCAACCACATCTGCTGCTTAATCTTGCCCACACTTCACCACAATATGTGGATCTCGGAGCAGACTCTAGGGCCATCTGAAGACAAGCCCTTTTGAGAAAATCATACTCGACTTGAGTGAACGTACTGCTAATATACTGCCAATCATTGTAGGATATGGTCACCCATCATACAATATGGCCACCTACTGTAAGATATGGTCACGTGCTTGGGGATACCATCACTAGCCACGCAAACTGTGCCTGTTTAGTGTGGTCAGTAACTGTGTACTCCTATAGATGACCATATCCTTCAATAGGTGGTCATGCTCTGCAATTGATAAATGTATCCTAAGTAGGTAACTACATCCTACTCTAATTAATCAATCAATGGTTTTCTACTTCCTCTAGCCGGTATTCTGCTGAATACAGTACTTAAATGCACTCAGTGACCACTTCATTAGGTACATCTGTACACCCACTCGTTAATGCAAAGATCTACTCAGCCAATCATGTGCAGCAACTCAATGCATAACAGCATGGTGAAGAGGTTCAGATGGTGTTCAGACCAAAGATCAGAATGGGGAAGACTATATGACATAGTTTTAGAATTAGGCCATTCGGCCCAGTGAGACTGCTCCACCATTCCATCATGGTTGATTTATTTTCCCTCTCAACCCCATTCTCTTGCCATCTCTCCATAACCTTTGACGCCCTGACTAATCAAGAACATATCAACCCAGTTTAAATATACCCAATGACTTGGCCTCCATAGCCGTCATTATTCCACAGATTCACCCCCCTTTGGCTAAAGAAATTCCTCCTCGTCTTTGTTGTAAATGGACATCTGTATTTTCTGAGGTTGTGCCCTAGATTCCTCCACTTATAGGAAATATCATTTCCACTCTAACAAGGCCTTTCAGTAATTGACAAGATCCTTATGAACCTCCTCTGGAAATCTCCAGTGCCCAAAACTGCCCACAATACACCCAGTGAAGTATGACTAGTGTCTTATAAAGCCTCAGTATTACATATTTGCCCTTAAATTCTAGTCCTTTTGAAATGAATACTAACATTACATTTACCTTCCTTACCACCCACTCAACCTGCCCGATAATGTATTGGGATTCCTGCACAAGAACTCTCAAGCCCCTCAGCACCTCTGATTTTTGAATTTTCTCCCTGTTTAGAAAGTGGTCTATGCTTTCATTCCTTCTACCAAAGTGCAAGATCCTACACTTCCCAACATGCTATCCCACTTGCCCCTTCTTTGCCCATTCTTGCAACCTGTTCAAATCCTTCGGCAGATGTCTGGCTTCCTCAACACTATCTACCCCTCCATCTACCTTCATATCATCCACAAACATGGCCACAAAGCCATCAATTCCATCATCCAAATCATTGAAATCCAACATAAAAGGAAGCAGTCCCAACACTAACCCCTACGGTGCACCACAGGTCACAATTTCTTTGCATCCTACCAGTCAGCCAATCTTCTATCCTTGCTAGTACCTTTCCTGTAATACCATGGGCTCTTATCTTGCTAAGCAACTCATATGTGGCAGCTTGTCAAAGGCCTAGTGAAAATCCAAGTGGACAACATCCATTAACTTTTCCTTGTCTATCCTGCCTGTTATTTCCTCAAAGAATACTAACATATTTGTCAGGGAGATTTCCCCTCAAGGAAATCATGCTGACTTTGGCCTATTTTATCATGTGTCTCCAAGTACCCTGAAATCTCATTATTAATAATGGATTCCAACATCTACCCAACCACTGGAGTTAGGCTAACTGGCCAATAATTTCCTTTCTTCTGCCTCCCTCCCTTCTTAAAGAGTTGAGTGACATTTGCAATTTTCCAGTCCTCCAGAACTATTCCGGGATCTAGTGCTTCTTGAAAGATCGTTACTAATGTGTCCCTAATCTCTTCAGCCACCTCTTTCAGAACCCTGGGGTGTACACCATCTGGTCCAGTTGACTTAACTACCATCAGACCTTTCAGCTTCCCAAGCACCTTCTCTTTAGTGATAGCAAATAGTCTTGCTCCTGCTCCCTGACACTCTTGAAGTTCTGACATTCTGCTAATGTCTCGCACAGAGAAGACCAACTCAAAATACTTCTTAAGTTCGTCTGCCATTCTTTTGTTCTCCCATTGTTACCTAAGAGATCTATGTGACTTTGACCTTGGAATGATTTTTGAGTTGGTGGTTTGAGTATCTCAGAACTGCCGTTTCCCTGGAATTTTCTTGCGCAGCGGTCTCTAGGGTTTACAGAGGGTGGTGTGAGAAACAAAAAACAACTAGTGAGTGGCAGTACTGTGGGTGAAAATGCCTAGTTAATGAGCGGGATCTGAGGAAAATAACCAGACTGGTTCAAGCTGTCTGGAAGGCCACAGTAAATCAAATGACCACGCGTTACAACAGTGATATACAGAAGAGCATCTCTGAGCACACAACATGTCAAACCTGGAAGTGCTTGGGCGACAGCAGCAGAAGACCACAAGCATACACTCAGCGGCCACTTTATTAAACACAGGTGGTACAATAAATCGGCCACTAAATATATGTTCTGGCCATTTTCACATTAACGTCTTCACCCGGCAGTAGGTATATGTATTCTCTGAATCAGCCACTTTATCCTGCAATGTGTGTCCGTGTTCTGCGGAATGAATGAGATCTTCTTATTCTCGAGCAGTTAGCTGCCGTGCGTGATAAGTGTATTCTGCAGAAAGCGACTGTATTCAGTGTGCGTCTGCATTCTGCAGTTGGTATCAATTTATCTCAAGGCCTGCCTGCATTGTGCATTTGGCGGCATGAAAATGTTGTGTGCTACATGCATCTTTTTCTGCAGTAGTTGCCCTCTGTTCCCCATAGGCTCCAGTAATCTTGATTCGATTTGTCTATTCTAAGAGTGTCCAATACAACCGATTTTCTGCAGTGGCATCTGTATTCTGCACGAGGTGCGTAACTTGCATTATCTTCCTTCACCCTGCAAATCACATCTATATTCACGGCAGAAGCACAGCGGCTAATGTTGATTTCTGCAGTAAATACAAGTCTTCCTGAATATATCTCTTTATTCAGCAGAAGTGTCAGCATTCTGCACTGGGGCAATGCACTCTGTAGAACTTTTTCTATCTGCAGTCTATGCCTGAATTGTGCAAATAGTTCCTGTATTCACATGTGCAGTACTGCAGGGAGTCCATAAGACCAGAAGACCATAAGACATAGGAGCAGAATTGGGCCATTCAACACATCGAGTTGGCTCTGCCACTTCATCATGGCTGATCCATTTTCCCTCTCAGCTGAACCTCCTGCCTTCTCCCCATATCCCTTCAAGCCCTGACTAATCTAGAATCTATCAACCCCTGCCTTAAAGATACCTAATGACCTGGCCTCCACAGCTGCCTGTGGCAATAAATTCCACAAGCTCACCACTCTCTGGCTAAAGAAATTCCTACTCAGTTCCATTCTAAAAGGTCGCCCCTCTATTCTGAGGCTATGTCCTCTTCTCCTAGACTTCCCCACCACAGGAAAATCCTCTCCACATCCACTCTATTGAGGCCTTTCACCATTTGATAGGATTCAAGCAGGTCACCCTTCATTCTTCTGAATTCTAGTGAATACAGGCTCAGAGCCATCAAACTCTCTTCATATAATAAGCCTTTCAATCCCAGAATCATTTTTGTCAACCTCTTTTGAACCCAATGTCAACACATCCTTTCTTAGATAAACTACTCACAGTACTCCAAATGAGGCCTCACCAGTGCTTTATAAAACCTCAACATTACATCCTTGTGTCTCTGAACCCCAATGCAACACACACAAAATGCTGGAGGAACTCAGCAGGTCAGGCAGCATCTACGGAGGGGAAAAAACAGTCAATGTTACAGACTGAGGCCCATCAGGACTCGGCTGTATTGTCGACTGTTTATTATCCTTCATGAATGCTACGTGATCTGCTGGGTTCCTCCAGCATTTTGAGTGTGTTGTTGAAGATTTCCAGCATCTGCAGAATCTCTTGTGTCTATGAGTTCCAGTCTTATATTCTGTGATAGGATGGGGCCATGGTTGCCACAAGGTGAGAACTAAACGATCAGTGGCGAACACCCCCACTTCAAAGGTGAACAGATGGGGATGCAGCTTCTTAAGGTAAATGAGTGGAGGACATCGCACAGAAGATCTCCAGGTCCTGTGATAATTCCCCCTTCAACAAACGCAGCTATTTATTTTATGCAGGTGGCAATTCTAGCCAGTGCAGACTCTTCCTCATGACTCCCTCAATCTACTGTATCGCCTGATTTTTTGAACGCCAGACTTGATGAACTGTTGCCTTGGTGTTGAAACAGAGAGTCTCGCATCACCTGCCAGAAAATGCAAAATCTGATGTGGTTAACAGGGGATATAATATGGTGCAGATCATGTCTTTAGCCAGAATATGGGAACCAGTGTTGGACTATTCCCTGTGTTGTTGCAGGTAACTTACTGTATGGTAGAGATCTGGACCAGCTGGAAACATGGGCTGAAAGATGGCAGATGGAATTTAACGCAGACAACTGTGAGGTGTTGCACTTTGGTAGGACCAACCAAGATACATTTTACACGGGTCTTACACAGTGAATGTTAAGGCACTGAGGAGGTCTGTAGAACAAACCTGGGAATACAGGTCTATAATTCATTGAAAGTGGTGTCACAGGTAGATAGGGTTATGAAGAAAGTTTATGGCACAGTAGCCTTCATAAATCAAAGTATTGAGTACAGCAGATGGAATATTCAGTTGAAGTTGTATAAGACGTTGATGAGGCATAATTTGGAGTGTCGGTGCGGTTTAGGTCACCTACCTACAGGGAACATGTAAATAAAGTTGAAAGAATAGAGAGAAAATTTACAAGGATGTTGCAGGTCTGGAGGACCAGAGCTATAAGGAAAGATTGAATAGATTAGGATTTTATTCCTTGGAATGTAAAAGATCAAGAGGAGATTTGATAGAGGTATATAAAATTATGAAGGGTTTAGCTGGGGTAAATGCAAGCAGGCTTCTTCCACTGAGGTTGGATGAGACAACTACTAGATGTCATGATTTAAGGGTGAAAGTTTCGGGGGAACATGAGGGGGAACTTCTTCACTCAGAGGGTCGTGAGAGTGTGGAACGAGTTTCCAGTACATGGTGCATGCATGCTCAACTTCAACGTTTAAGAGAAGCTTGGATAGGTACATGGATGGTAGGGGTATGGAGGGCTATGGTCCTGGTGCAAGTCGATGGGAGTAGGCAGTTCAAATGGTTGGGCATGGACTAGATGGGCTGAAGGGCCTGGCACTGTGCAGTACTTTTCTATGACGCTATGACTCCAGCCAAGCCTGCCTGCATTCCGCAAGAGCTTATCTCTTAATAACATCCTGTTTACAAAAGAGGTCTTTGTGCTACAGTTGCCTGTGCTCTGACATATCTGTCTCCATTCTGCCGCAGTTCTCTGTTTTCTGCAGTAGTATGGGTTCTGCTGTCGCTAAGTGCGTACTGCTGTCTCTGCCCGTATCTTGCTGCAGTCACCAGTATTTTGCTGTGTCCGTTCTGGAGCAGCTGTCAGCACTGTGCTGGGTGTATTTTTTTTTGGGGAATGCACTGGATCTCTGCATTCAGGAGAAGGGCTTGCTTGCCACAAGCTGCCTTTACTTAGCTGCTCCGTATCCCGGCTCTGCAGTGCTTTGCCGCGCCTGGCAGTGTGCTCATCTTGCTGCCTCTTTCTGTATTCTGCACTCAGCCTCTGTGCTTTGCAGCGGGTGGCCTCTCCCTGTAATTGATGTCCTTATTCGGGTCTGATTTTATTCACTTCATGACCAATGTGTTGCTGATACCTCATGGTGTTGTCTGATCACACTTGACAACCTGCCGATTAGTGATGGCGAGAGCATTGTTTATTGAATAGTTGAGTTTACAGCAGTCTGATCTCTGTGCTTGTCCTGAGCCTGCCTGAATTGTCTGGTTATTAATAGCACCTCTTGTTAGTTTCTGTTGTCCCCTAAATGCCCAGTAATTGATCAGCAGAATAAAGATCTTTGAGCTCGCTCCTAATGAGGTCATTTTTTTTCTCTCCTGAAACCTAACCCATTCTCTTAAGACAGTCGACGAGTCTGAGGACACGAGACTATCCCATGACTCTGTTTTGAATTTTTTTTTCCCACTGCAGTCCTCACATGCATCATTTCAATGAGGGAGAAAGAGAGAGAGTGAGAGAGATAGAGAGTTTCTGACTGCGGAGTGCACTTCTGCTATTGCACACTGGGCCGAGATTCGCCAGCGTGAGGCATACAGGGAGAGTCAGCGCTGAAAATTAGTCCATCCTTTGCAACAACCAAAACTCCTCTGAGATTTAATGAAGGTAAACAAGGTCAGTAAACATCTGAGGACAAGCAACAAGGAATATAGGACACTTACGTGGAGAAACGAGTCATACGTAGGACATAATATGTCATAATGGTATATCAGCATAATATTTAGGAATAACATATCATAATAATGTTTATTTTATTCAGAGATAGAGCACAGTAACAGTTCTTGCAGACCATTGAGCCCCTGTCGCCTGTATTATGTGATAAGTTAACCTGTGAACCCATTCATCTTTGGAATGTGCGAGGAACATGGATCACCTCGAGGAAACCCACACAGTCATGGGGAGAATGTTCAAACTCGTTGCAGACAGCAGTGGAACTAAACCCAGATAGCTGGTGCTGGAATAGTGTTTCACTGACCACTGTGCTGCTTTGTGGCCCATAGAATATATGGAGTAACATATCAAAACAGTATGTTGTAACAATATATTGTAGTAATGTGTCAACATAACTGCCTGTCCATAACCACAACCCTAGTCTGTGTCCATAACCACAACCCTAGTTTATGTCCATAACCACCGGTCCAGTCTGTGTCCATAACCACTGGTTCATTCTGTGTCCATAACCACTGGTCCAGTCTGTGTCTGTAACCACCGGTCCAGTCTGTGTCCATAATCACCGGTCCAGTCTGTGTCCATAACCACTGGTCCAGTCTGTGTCCGTAATCACTGCCCCAGTCTGTGTCCATAACCACCGGTCCAGTCTGTGTCCATAATCACCGGTCCAGTCTGTGTCCGTAACCACTGGTCCAATCTGTGTCCATAACCACTGCCCCAGTCTGTGTCCATAACCACTGCCCCAGTCTGTGTCCATAACCACCAGCCCAGTCTGTGTCCATAACCACTGGTCCAGTCTGTGTCCATAACCACTGGTCCAGTCTGTGTCCATAATCACTGCCCCAGTCTGTGTCCATAACCACTGCCCCAGTCTGTGTCCATAACCACTGGTCCAGTCTGTGTCCATAATCACTGCCCCAGTCTGTGTCCATAACCACTGCCCCAGTCTGTGTCCATAACCACTGGTCCAGTCTGTGTCCATAATCACTGCCCCAGTCTGTGTCCATAATCACTGCCCCAGTCTGTGTCCATAACCACTGGTCCAGTCTGTGTCCATAATCACTGCCCCAGTCTGTGTCCATAACCACCGGTCCAGTCTGTGTCCATAACCACTGGTTCATTCTGTGTCCATAACCACTGGTCCAGTCTGTGTCTGTAACCACCGGTCCAGTCTGTGTCCATAATCACCGGTCCAGTCTGTGTCCATAACCACTGGTCCAGTCTGTGTCCGTAATCACTGCCCCAGTCTGTGTCCATAACCACCGGTCCAGTCTGTGTCCATAATCACCGGTCCAGTCTGTGTCCGTAACCACTGGTCCAATCTGTGTCCATAACCACTGCCCCAGTCTGTGTCCATAACCACTGCCCCAGTCTGTGTCCATAACCACCAGCCCAGTCTGTGTCCATAACCACTGGTCCAGTCTGTGTCCATAACCACTGGTCCAGTCTGTGTCCATAATCACTGCCCCAGTCTGTGTCCATAACCACTGCCCCAGTCTGTGTCCATAACCACTGGTCCAGTCTGTGTCCATAATCACTGCCCCAGTCTGTGTCCATAACCACTGCCCCAGTCTGTGTCCATAACCACTGGTCCAGTCTGTGTCCATAATCACTGCCCCAGTCTGTGTCCATAATCACTGCCCCAGTCTGTGTCCATAACCACTGGTCCAGTCTGTGTCCATAATCACTGCCCCAGTCTGTGTCCATAACCACTGGTCCAGTCTGTGTCCAGATTAATTACCCTGGTCAGTATCCATATCTACTGCTCCAGTCAGTATGATTATTCACTGCCCCGGCCACGTCCATGACCATAACACCGATGGCCACTGGCACATGGGAAATGAGGGTTTAGAAGCCTTGAGTAGTACCAAGCTCCAGGAGTCACCATGCTTTGATGCACCGGCCCTGCCTGAGCGGTTTACTGGTTCAGAGGTGCACTGTTGGACCAGGGTCATGGACTGTAGCTCAAAATTGCCGAATGCTAGTTTGATATCAGCTCTGCAGCTATCTGGAATATTGAGAGAAGGCTCAAAAGGGTATGCGAGAGCAGTGAATATAGACAGTTCTTCCCAGTGTGGAATCAAAGCATGAGAAGTGATGAACTATTAACGTCCCAGATATGAAGCCTGGGCTGAAAGAGAGCCAGGCGGTTAAACATGGTTCAAGCTCACGTCAAGTTGGATGCTTTAAGAGAGGACTGAATTGCAAAGTGAAAGTAATTCCAAAACTCTGAATATTCTGTTATAATTGTGATCAGTGTAGCAGTGGATAAGAGTTATTTGCCCCTGTATTGAGATTCAGTTAAACAATTTAGTGTTTGCAAGGTTTACCATTTAGGCAAGGTCAATAATGTCCACTAATTTTCACACAACGAAGCAGACAATTACGTTATAGAAACTTGTGCTGTTTTGGTCACCTTAACCTTCAGGAAAGATGTAAACAAGGTTGAAAGGGTACAAAGAAAATTCATAAGGATGTTACTGGGTCTGGAGGACCTGATTTATAAGGAAAGATTGAATAGGTTAGCACTGTATTCTTTAGAATGTAGAAGATTGAGAGGAGATTTGATAGAGGTATACAAAGTTATAAGGGGTATAGATACAGTAAATGCAAGCAGGCTTTTTTCGCTGAGGTTAGGAGCAACTACAAGGTCATGGGTTAAGAGTGAAAGGTGAGAAGCTTAAGGGGAACAAGAGGGGAGATTTCTTCACTCAGAGGGTCGTGAGAGTGTGGAATGAGCTGCCAGTATAAGTGGTACATGTGAGCTTAATTTCAATGTTTAAAAGAAGTTTGGATAGGTACATGGATAGTAGGAGTATGGAGGGCTATAGTTATGGTGCAGATCGATGGACTTTGGCTGTCTAAATGGTTTTACATTGACTAGGTGGGCTGAAGGGCCTGTTTCTGTGCTGTACTTCTCTATGACTCTATAACTTTGGGAAATGGTGGTGTTAACAAAGAGGTACTACAGATGCTGGAAATCTCGAGCAATGCACAAGATGTGCTGGAGCAGCTCAGCAGGTCAGACAGCATCTGTGGTTGGGGAAAAACAGTCAACGTTTCGGGCTGAGACCCTTCATCAGGTCTTGACCCGAAATTTCGACTGTTTAGTCCCAATCCATAGACACTGCCTGACCTTCTGAGCTCCTCTAGCACATTGTGTGTATTTAACAAAGAATATATCTTCAAAGATTCGGGAGTGTACCAAGGACGTCTGTCGAGGATCATAGACTCACAGGGTTGACACTACTGGGACTGTCGGTGAAGTCTGGCCACTTGCCTGGCTGTGGGCAGTGGATGTTGCCTACAGAAGTCTTTACATAAGACCTGGTGTGTATAAGGCTTCTCTGGAGATGGGATCCACTGGAAGTATTGGTGCCCAGAGTAGACATTTTAGAAGTATTGAGTATACCTTGCACTGAAGGATTTGGAGAACAAGGTAACCATGATTTTCTGGTTAGTTGGCTTTACAATGGATATTGATGTGTGCAGTTAACTATATAATTTCATGTATGTGAATAGTTGATAGTTCGTGTCGATTAGAAGTGTATATGAATGTAAGCGTACCTTTAAGAACTGAACGTACTGTGTGTTCTGACTTTTGCAGCATTTTGGGTTAGACACTACTGTTTACTGGGAGACTGCCTTCTGTTGCGAGCTGTTGTCCTTGTGCACATCAAAACAGGAGTCTGGAGGCACTAAAATGGCCAGCCATATCTCTCTGTGTGTTATAATAGTCAAGCAAGGGACTAAAGCCTGTTTCAGTGAGATATCTAGAAGCGGAGGGACCACAAGTATACCTAAAGATGATGTAGAGCTACAATGTGTGGCGAACAGGAGGGAAACATCCAGCTAAATAAGCTCACAGCCAACAAATTGGATCAAAACTCTGTAGCCCAGTCAAAAACAACGGAGAAAATTAAGGAAGTGGAGGTTCCCTGCATGGTAGAAGCTAGCACTTGTGCAAAAGAGAAAATTTATGTGTCTGCAGACATCTGTAGCTCAAAGTGTCAAGACATATTGGCCATGTCCATCACTGAAGCCAGCCTTCAACCAATTCACTTTGGTCCTTGACATAGCAAGAGACAGCTGACAGCACGAGATACAGCAAAGACCAAGGAACCAGACAGCGTCCCACTTAGAGTTCTGAAGGTTTGTATTCCAGGACATATTGTGCCCCTGAACAATTACAGAATGGATATGTATCCAATCATGTGGAAAATTGTCCTGGAATGCTTGTCTACAAAAATCAGGATTCATCTAACCCAAACAATCTGCTGTCAATCATTAGCAACGTAATGTGAGAGGCTGTCAACAGGACGATCTCAAATCACTTAAAAATAACCTGCACTCTGGTGCTCAACCAACACCTGCCAGAATAACTAAGCTCCAGCCTTTACCACAGCTTTGGACCAAACATAGACAGAAGACCTCAATTCCAGAAATTTGTCTCCAGCATCAATGCACACTTTAACCTTGTGTGAAATTATTTGGAATAAGTCAATGGGAATTGGTGGGAGTGGGTGGGTACTGGTGGAGTGATGTGTTGGTGAGCAAAGTCAGACCTACTGGCTAGGCTGATACTTTGTACAATAGAAGACGGCTGCGGTTGATGAAGGCAATCATCTTAACTGCTGACAATCCTGTCTCCCTGAGCCTATCTGTCCCCTGATGCTAGATATTTTCTATGTCACCAGTCCGATATGAAAGTATGTTCTGTGCCACAGATATTATGCTGGAGCACTTTGTGTCCACAAGTCTGATGATGTTAGATACATTATGTACCCACCAACATGAAGCCATTTAGTGATACAAACACCCCGGATGCTAGAAATCTGAAATTGAAACAGAAAGTGCTACTCAGCAGGTCAGGTAGCATATATGGAAAGAGAAGCAGATTTAAAGTATAAGGTTAATCACCTTTTGTTAGAAGTCATTCATTAGCCTGAAATTGTAACTTGTAAGTAGCTTAGATTTGGACTTGTGAAGATGCTGGAAATAAACATCTCCAACAAGAGAAAGAAGAGTCCAACCATTTATCTTCATCACTGAATATCTTGAGGATCACGTTGATCATGATCTTGTCACCCCGATATACAAAAACTGTAATGCAGTGGATGGTTATCCTGTGGCGCATTGAATCCCCAGCGTTCTCCACCATTTACAATTCACAAGTCAGGAAGACAACGGAATACCTCCCACGGACAGAGGTATAGTAGTAGTTCGGATCCAGCACAATACCACGCAGGGTACCATAGCCTGATTGATTGTTACCCCATCTACCTACAAACATGGGCCTTCTCACAGCAGGACATGATCAGCAGTGGGCATTAGCCGCTGTCCTGTCAAGTTAGTCATGTCATGAGGAGAGATCAGTGGGAATTGAGGCTTTTTCTGGAGTAGATGGAGCAATTCCCCAAAAGCAACCAGCAGAGTCAAGGAGAATGATTAAAAAGGCCGAACATGAAGCTTTCTTTCACACCCTCATCACATCCTAAGGAATTTTTCAGCCAAATAATTACTTATTAAATGCAATCACTTTTATGCAAATTATATCCATCAGCTTGTGCGATCTGGGTGAGTAGTTTTGGGTTGAGAGTTCCTTGCTGATCAGTGAACCTACTTACAAACAGAGTAGCTAGCATCTGTGATCACCTGAAAGGTGAGGTGGGATCACGGTTTAACATTTCAGCCATCAGAACCTAAAGTTTGCAGGCCCTGTGATCCTAAATGATGATGGGGCAATTTTAACATGGACGTATAAAAGGAATTAAATAAAATGCTTGAAAAGATATTCACAGAGAGGACTCATTGCTTAGCACTTTCAAAGCACTGTCATTGTCATTATGGGCTGAATGGCCTATTTTGTACATTATCATGTCCACATGGAGTTATATGTGCACAGTAATCATTGCATCAACACGTCCATTTGCAGAGGCAATTTACTGCAGAGCTAATTTGACGTTCATGCCAGGATTAGGCAGGACTCGCATTGTGAATGGATTTGTGTTCCAAGAGATTCGGAGAAGGTACTAATCGTGACACTGAGGAAAACCAGAAATCTTTTAGCTTTAATGTACAGCGATGGAAAGCACACGGGTTCCTTAGAGAAGCAGTGGGAGGTCAGAACAAGAAAACTTACCAGACAAATAGTTCTCACAAATACCCTTTTATTTGATTTTAAGTAAGTAGGTATCCAGGGAGCTGAGGATAAGGAATCCAAAGTGAAGGTTACAAAGGGGGACCGAGGATAGATTTTAAATTTATTTGATCACAAGCTAAGGCCATTGCTGGTGAGGCCAGCATGTGTTGTTCATCCCTAATGTACTACACTAGCTGGTTAATAGTTAACCACAGTGATCAGTCTGGAGTTGCACATTCACTAGATGAGAAGGATGCTCAATTTCTTCTCTGAAGTACATTAATGGACTTCTACCAAGATTCCCATAGGTTTCGTGTTTGCTGTTACTATATTCTGCTAATTGCAAATTTATTTGATTACATCAATTTTAAATCCCCAGCGGTGTTGATGGGACTTGGATATGGGTCCCTGGATCAATAGTCTAGAATTCTGTCTCAGCAAGGATTTGCTGGAAGTGGTAGTGTTGACACTGCTGAAAAACATAGGATTTGATAACTCCCCAGGACCAGACGGGAGATGCCACAGGTTGCTCTGGGAAATGGGAAGAGATTACTGGAGTAGTAATGGCAATCTTCGTGTCCTCCCTGGGCTGAAGATCGGAGCATAGCAAATGTTGTCCCATTATTCAAGAAAGATAATAGGGATAATCCTGGGAATTATATACCGGTGAGTCCTATGACAGCGGTGGGCAAACTAATGGAGAGAATTCTCAGGAATAGGATTTACGAGCATTTGGAGGAACAGACTTATTAAAGGTAATCAGCATGGCTTTGTGAGGGCAGGTTGTGCATTATGTGCCTAATTGAGCCTTTCAAGGAGATGACAAAACTAATTGATGAAGGTAAAGCAGTGGATGTGGTGTCTATGTATTTTTGTAAGGTGTTTGATGGGTTTGCTCATGGTAGGCTCACCAAAAGCTCAGGTGTATGGGATCCATGGAAATGGTGGCATAGATTAGAAATTGTTTTGCCCGCAGAAGGCAGAGGGTGGTGTAGATGCAGCATGTCCTACCTGTAGTTCATGGCTCCATGGGGACCTAGTTTGGGACCCTGCTTTTTACGAGTTTTATAAATGATTTGGATGAGGAAGTAGAAGGGTGCGTTAATAAGTTTGTAGTTGGTGATATTGTGGATCGTGTAGAAGGTTGTCATAAGGTTACAATAGGACGCAGAGCTGGATGGAGAAGTAGATGATTAGAGAAAGTGTGAAGTGATACATTTTGGAAGATTGAACCTGAAGGGTGTTTACACCAACCTTTCTTTAGCTGGGGAATTGAGGTACAAAGTAATGTTGCAACTCTTTTATCTCTGATTAGACCACACTTAATCTCCCGGATTCCCCTATCAACAGCCACCTTGTACTTCTTCCTCCACTTCCACATGCCTTCTTACCCAGATTTCTTCTCTTCCTTTCTAGTCCTAAAGAAGGGTCTCAGCCTGAAACGTCGACTGTTTACTCTTTTCCTTAGATGCTGCCTGGCCTGCTGAGTTCCTCCAGCATTCTGAGTGTGTGGCCTTAGAGTGTTGTGTTCTTTTCTCACCTCATTACATGAAGGATGTGGAAGTTTTAGAGAAGGTACAGAGGAGAATGACCAATATTACTGGCTGGATTGCAGATCATGTCTCACAGACAAAAGTTGGGTGAGCTAGAGTTTTTCTCTCTGGAGCGAAGAAGAATGAGAGGTGACTTAATAGAGATGTTTAAGATTATGACAGGCATTGAAGGAGTGGACAGCCAACACCATTTTCCCAGGGTAGAAGTGGCCAATGCTGGAGACATCGAGTGACTGTAGGAAAGGTTAGGGGAGATGTCAGAGGTAGGTTGTTTTACACAAAGTGGCATTGCCAGGGGTGATGTTAGAGCTGATACAACAAGAGCATTTAAGGGACTCTGAGTTAGGTCCAAAGATGTAAAGAAATCAGAAAGTTATTGACTGTAGGAGGGAAGGGTTAACCCAATATCTGAAGACTGTAGGGCTCATACTGTGATATACTGTCCTATGTTCTCAAGTCTCCTCTCAAATCAAGTTATTTAACTATATGCATGTATAGCATCAAACAAAACAATGTTTCCCCAAACCAGGGTGTAGAGCACAGTTACACATAACACACATCTAACACACAACAACTAGGAAAGTAAGAATTAAATCTACAAATGAAATAAGCATAAATATACAAACTAAAGTGCATAAATTAAATTTTCTAGGGTACAGAACAAATTAACCAGTGATGCCTCGAATGCCTGAGGGTGGAAACTGTTTCCCATCCTGATCGTTCTTGTTTTTATGCATCAGACTCTCCTGGCTGATGGTAGAAAGTCAAAGAAGGTACTAGATGGATGGATGGGATCCTTGAAAATATTATGAGCCCTGCGTACACAGCAATCCTGATAAATGATTTGGTATGAACATAGAATTCTCCAACTTCCGGTAATTCCCCCCCCCTCCCTTCCCCTATCCCTATGTCACTCTGCCCCCTCCCCCAGCTGCCTACCACCTCCCTCTTGGTTCCGCCTCCTTCTACTACCCATTGTGTTTTCCCCTATCCTTTCAACACTTTTCCTGCCTATCACCTCCCTGTCTCCCCTCCCCCACCCCTTTATCTTTCCCCTTACTGGTTTTTCACCTGGAACCTACCAGCCTTCTCCTTCCCACCCTCCCCCCACCTTCTTTAGAGGGCCTCTGCCCCTTCCCCCTGCAGTCCTGACGAAGGGTTCCGGCTCGAATTGTTGACTGATCGTTTCCACGGATGCTGCCCGACCTGCTGAGTTCCTCCAGCTTGTTGTGAGTGTTGCTTTAAACCTGATAAATGTCCCTGATGTATCTGTGATCCTCTTGGCCGTTCGCACAGTCCTTTGCACAGACCTCCGGACCGATGCTTAGCTGCTACCATATCAGATGAAGGTCCTACTTGTCAGGATGTCTCAATGGTGCTCCATTAAAATTTAGTTAAGATGGGGGTCAGGGGAGCCTCATTTGCCTCATTCCCCTTAGGAAGTGGAGGCGCTGCTGTGCCTTCTTATTCAGGGAGGTGATGTTGAGGGACCAGGTGAGGTCATTCATGATGTGAACTCCCAGGAACTTGGTGCGTGTAACTCTCTCTATGGAGCCATGTATGTGCAGGGGAGGGTGGTTCATCTGCACCTTCCTGAAGTCCACAATCATTTCTGTCATCATTGTTGATGAGGCCAACCACTGTTAAACTTGATGACACGGTTTGAGCTGAACCCTGTGACATAGTCATGTGTCAGCATGCTGACTGGATAATGGGACTAGGTAATAGCATAATGGGACTAGAGACGTTGCTGCCCACCCATACTGACTGTGGCCTTCCTGTTAAGTCCAGGATCCAGTTACAGAGGGAAGTGTTGAGACCTAGTAAGGACAGCTTCCCCACTAGTTTCTGGGGTGTGATAGTGTTGAACGCCGAATGAAATCTATAAGCAGTATCCTGGGATATAAAACCTCGTTTTCCAGGTGGGACAAGACAGAGTGGAGATCTGAGGCCATGGTATCGTCAATGGATTGATTCAAGCAATAAGCAAACTGGAAAAGATCCAGTGTAGCCAGGAGTAAGGCTTTAATGTGCTCCATGAGCACCCACTCAAAGAATTTCATAATGGTTGATGCTAATGCTTCTGAACAATAGTCATTTAGACAGGCTACTGTCACCTTCTTTGGCACTGGAATGATGTTTGCTGCCTTGAAGACGGAGGAGACAATGGACTGTTCTATATTCTAACTCAATGGGTCAAGCTGTCTCTGAGGGAGGAGAGGAATTGTCAACGCTTTGGATTGAAACCCTGTATTAAAACTGATGAACTACGAGCCCGTTACAACAGGTCAGTCCTTTTATACATGGTTTCATCGTGAAGTGTCAACAATTCTGTTTCCCTTACAGACGCTGCCCGGCCCACTGAGTTCCTCCATCAGATGGTTTATGGTTCCAGACTCCGGCAGCCCTTGTGTCTGTTTAGAATTCTGGCTGCTTATTCAGCAGCTTGCCCACAATGTCACCATGTACAGCTCCTCCTCAGCTTTCAAACGCCCGATTTACCTATGAGCATAGGAATGAATTTCTTGGACACTGGTGGGCAGAAGTGCCAGCTGCTGTGAAGCTGCGGGCAATCGCTGGAATAAGGGAACTCAGTTCATGATCGCATTTCTAGACTTGAAAGCTGTCCAGGTTACAAACCATTCACAGGAATGGAAGCCTGATGTAACCTGAGTTAACCAGGTTGTAGAGTAAACTGGACAAGGGCTGCAGATGCTCTTTGAGGTTATCAGGTTAGGTTTGAGAAGCGGGACAATGACAAACTGTGGCTTTGCGCCATTTGCCTTGTGTAAAAATGATGCCCGTTGCGTTGAACAGCTTAGTTTGTTGCTTGGATTCTTTCTTCTGAGCTCACGTCAAAAACTCAAGCGCATTAGAGGGCACGTGTTTAGGGAAGTGGGGTTGAGATGCTGGGGAATCTGAGTAGAACATTTTTCAAAAGGGTGGTTAGTATCCAGAAGCCACTGCCCAATAAGCTGGTGGACAAAGGGACTCCCAAAAGATGTAAGAATGATTTAGACCAGTACCTGAGAACCTCCAGAATTGGAAGGGGAGGGGAGGGAGAACGTCGACTCAGACCATGAGAGGCCTGCGTCGGGCATTTTCATGCCTTACAAGGCGCAGATTGGAAGTCTGTGTGGGGCGCCACTTCTCGCACAGACACTAGAGCAATCTGTGGTTAAGTGCCTTGCTCAAGGGCACAAACACGCTGCCACAGCTGAGGCTCGAACCAGCGACCTTCAAGTCACTAGATGAACGCCTTAACCACTTGGCCACGTGCCCAACACAATTGGAAAGCTGTAGACTACATGGGGGAGCTTCTTCACTCAGAAGATGGTGAGGGTGTTGGACGAATGGAGTGGATGTGAGTTCAATTTCAATTCTTAAGAGAGATTTGGACAAGGATATAGATGGGAAGTGTATGATCTAAGTGCACGTGGATGAGACTAGGCAGAATAACATTGGCAGAGACTGGTTGGACTGAATTGAAGTCTCTACTACTCCATGACTCTGTCCAAGTGCTGGTAAATAGGATTAACACTGACGGTTGCCTAATGTTCAGCATGAGTATAGTGGGCTGTGTTGAAACGTGAACAAAGTCACGAAAGACACTGAAGCTGGAGGGTATAGATCAAAAACGAGCAGCAGGCTTCATATTGAGACACTCTTGGAGAAAGATGCATCCTCGACCCAATATTAACTGACATTTTTACGTGTTAAAGATCAAAGGACAATTCTATAGTTACAATGTATCTATAATGTTTCTTTTGAGTTACATATAGTTTTCACACACCTCTTTCTTCGCACCCACACTCCAGACACCCAAAATTAATGTTAATCAGCATCGCACATTAAAGTTTCTGGTGAACGCAGCAGGCCAGGCAGCATCCCTAGGAAGAGGTACAGTCGACGTTTCAGGCCGAGACTCTTCCTTCAGTTAGTCTTGACGAAGGGTCTCGGCCTGAAACGTCGACTGTACCTCTTCCTAGAGATGCTGCCTGGCCTGCTGCACTCACCAGCAACTTTGATGTGTGTTGCTTGAATTTCCAGCATCTGCAGAATTCCTCGTGTTTACGTTAATCAGCATCGTCTGGTTTGCAGTCAACTCCAGTGCACAGCTCCAGGAAAACTATTGTTCGGGGCTGCTTTTTAAATTCAATCTACAATCCACCTTCATGTCTGAAGATGGGTTGCTGGTGAAATTAGTATTTGCTGAATACCCTAACTCCAGAATGTGCCCTAACCAGGCTGAATGGGCTGTTTCTGTGCTGTGATACTCTGACCCAGGCTGGCATGGTTTTGCAGCCCCAAGGGAATGCAGTACTTTTGGAGATCCCAATTATTACATGCAATGGTAATCTGAGGTAACCACTGCTTTCCACCTTAGTGTTAAAAGAACCCAAGGGGCACCTATTTGAAGGGGAGCAGGGGAGTTCTCCCTGGTCTCACTGCTAATACATATCCTTCGGCTGACATCTCTGAAAAAAAATCGAATGCATGTGGTCTGGTACATGAATATCTCAAACAAACCACAAAGGTCACAGAGAGACATGGCGCAGAAACAATCCCTTCACTTCACTAAGTCAGCATCACCAATGAGCCACCCATTCATGCCAATGTTACCTTAATGGATTTTAGTCTCCCCACATTCCCATCAGCAAGCTTTAGCACATGGGAGAAACCCCACATGAAAAAGAGGCAAACTCCCTACAGACAGAACCAGGGATCAGGATTAAACCAGACTCACAGGAGTTATGATACCACAGCTCTACCTACAGTGCCGTTGTATTATCCAGAGGTGTGAGATAGGAAAATCTAAATTTCTCATCCAGGAGCATTGCTGACTGACGTCCAAATGAGGATGTGTGTGACTCTGAGGTACTTTCTGCCCTGCCCCTCGCAGAGGGAGAGCTCAAGATTTTGGCAAGCGTTGCTGAAGGAATTCACTGAAGTTCTGCATTTTAGTCTGTAGATGGTGAAGGGGCAGCTATTAAAGCTCTTACTGAGATCAATCGCCACTTTGTCAAGTGAGTTTCTTTCACCTCTGAATAAGCAAGTGACAAAGACCCGATTCATGTCCTCCAAGTTCCAGGTTAACATATGAGGAATGTTTGGTGACTCTGGGCTCATTCTCATTGGCATTTAGAAGAATGAGGGGGGAATCTCCCTGAAACATTGAATATTGAAAGGCTTAGTCAGTGTGGACATGGAGAGGATGTTTCCAATAATGGGACTGTCTAGGACCGGAGGGCACAACTTCGGAATACAAGGGTGTCCCTCTAGAAAATAGTGTAGTGAATCTGTGGAATTTATTGTCACAGATGGCTGTGGAGGACAAGTCATTGGATATATTTAAAGTAGTTGATAGGGTCTTGATTAGTAAGGGTGAACACAATACTAGTACAGTAGAGCATTCCAGAGTTCAGAGTTCAATTCTGGCGCTATGCTCTCAGGAGCTTCTACATGTCCTGCCCGTGAAATGTGTGGATTTTCCTGGGTGCTCTGGTTTCCCCCCACAGTCCAAGATTTGTAAATTGCCCTGTGATTAGGTTGGGGTTAATCGGGGTTGTGAGGTTGCTGGGGTGGCATGGCTCGAAGGGCCAGAAGGGCCTTCTCCCCACTGTATTACCAAACAAAGAAAGAAAGAAAATTGGGTTGAGTGGGAAAATCAATCAGCTATAATAGAATGGTGGAGCAGAAGCAATGGCTGAATGGCCTGATTGTATTCCTATGCCTTATGGTCCTCAGTAAAAGCATGAGGACCTCTACTAACTAGATACCAGCCTTTAATCTTGTGGCTAAAATGAGGCCAGGTAATAATGTTCTGTCTAAAAACTAAGTGGCTTTCTCTGCATTTGTTATGCAAAACAGAGACCCACATAATTAAATTGTCCTTTGTTTGACATAATGTCGCTGTAATAAGCATCAGATGAGGGACAGTTGCTGTTGTTACAATTGCTAAGAGAGCTTTAGTCATAACCCAGCTACTGAGGCACCCGGTACTGATCAAATCCAACGTCAAAGTATGAAAAAGAAAAGGAAACATCCGAACAGTTCATAGCTCTTTCATAAGTTTTAAGTAGCCAGAGATGCATATATGTGTGGGAATAATTATGCGTGAACCCCTCTGGTATTAGTTAACAGGGAGAATGGGAAATGCTCAAGAAAAGCCAAGGTTTGTAAATGCCATCATCTTCTGCTTGAAGAATCGAGAAGTCAGACTGTTACTATTTTAACTCGAGGATGACACCGTGCATTTGAGCAGTAGTGGCTCCTGTTTGACACATGCCAATGAAATACATCAGTTTGTGAGACTGGGTTACAAACGAGCTGCTGGAGGAACTCAGCTTGTCGAGCAGCATCTGTTGTGGTCAGCGAGTGGTGGGAAGGGATTTCTCCCCTTTCTGTCTGTGTTCATGCAAGTTTCATCCTACTTTCCAAAGATGTGCGATTTGATAGGTTAATTGGTCACTGTAAACCACTCTTTATGTATACAATTGTAGGCCACTTTATTAGGGACCCCTGTACTCCTGCTCGTCATTCCAAATATCTAATCAGCCAATCATGTGGCAGCAACTCAATGCATAAAAGCAGGCAGAAATGGTCAAGAGGTTCAATTGCTGTTCACACCATACATCAGAATGAGGGAAGATATGTGATCTAAGTGACTTTAACAATGGAGTTACTGTTGGTGTCAGGCAGGGTGGTTTGAGTATCTCAGAAATTGCTGATCTCCTGGGATTTTCACACACAACAATCTCTAGAGTTTACAGAGAATGGTACAATAAACAAAAACATCCGATGAGCAGCAGTTCTGTGGCACAAAAATACCTTGTTAATGAGAGAGGTTTGAGCAGAATGGCTAGACAGGTTCAAGCTGACAGGAAGGTGACAATAACTCAAATAAGCTCACATGTAACAACAGTGGTATGCAGGAGAGCATCTTTGAATGTACAACACATCGAAGCTTGAAGTGGATAGGCTGCAAGAGCAGAAGACCACAAACATACACTCAGTGGCTACTTTATTCAGAACAGGAGGTACCCACTAAAGTGTTGGTGTAGGCTTTTTACAGGAGTGCCATTGAAAGCGTCCTGACAAGTTACAACTCCAGCTGGTGTGCAAGGAGCAGAACGTAGGATTAGAAGTCCCTACAAAGGACTGTGAGAATTGCCGAGAGGATCGTAGGGGTCTCCCTGCCATCCATCAAGAACATTTATGATGAGAGCTGCGTACTCAGGGCCCTTAGTATTATCAAGGATCCCACCCATCCACCCAGCATCCTCAGGCTGGAGTCTCCAATGCAGGAAGACAAGAATGGTCAGTAAGAAACATAATTTCTTCCCCCAGGTCATTAGGCTTCTGAACTCCCTGCCGCATCGCATTCGAAGTGTCACCAGATAATGTGTACTGTACCCTACAATATTGAATTTATGCTCTTTACTTTGTTTATCATAATTTATTTGTAGATTTAATTCTTACTTTCCTAAGTTATTGTGTGTTATATGTGCGTTATCGGTACTACTGTGCTTTACAACCTGGTCCAGAGAAACGTTGTCTCGTTTGACGGTATACATGTACATAGTTAAATGAAAATAAACTTGACTTGACTGTAATCTGAGTTGATAAGAAAGTGAGGAGAACCAAACAATGGAATTAATGTAAGATTAGTGTAAATGGGTGGTTGATGGTTTTTGTGGACTTGGTGGGCTGAAGAGTATGTTTCTGTGCTGCATCATTCTGTGACTCTACAACACGCCCGGTCTGAAGCAGCTTAAAGTTTGTTAAATCTCCCTTCAGTTGTCTGGAGGGGATGTAATAGAAGCAGATTAATAAGGTTAGAGGAGAAAGATAAAACAAAAATACTAGAACTGAGATATAAAACGCAGAAGTTGCTGGAAATCTGAAAAAAATGGAAATATGCAGCATATCGGATCAATCTGTGGAAGGAGATAAGTACAATTAATATTGCAAGTTGACGATAGTTTCCAGGAACTGTAAGACCATATGGTAATGGAGCAGAATTAACCCATTCTGCACTACCATTCAGTCATGGGTGATTGTTTTACAACCCCCTTTTCCTTCCTTCTCCCCATAACCCCTAAACCCTTAAAGAATCAAGAATCCAGAACTTGAATGTATCCAGAACTGTTCTGACAAACTGGAGTGCCTGGTTATCTGAAAATGTTGAATTCAGGGTTGCATTCTCAGGGATGCAACCTGTCTGGTCTACTCCCTTAGCCCAACTGCTCGTTGCCTCCAATTCTTCACCCGGTCGGTTATTCTTCATATCAGGTTCTTTGAAAGCATGACCCAATTGTTCTCACTTGCCTGGAGAGCCGGGTTTGATCCTGACCCTGGGTGTTGTGTCTGCAGGATGATTGCACATTCACCCTGTGACCCTGCAGTGCTCTGTGGTGCTCCCTCGTCCCTACGAGGTATGGATTTGTAGGTTAATTAGCTGCTGTACGTTATCCTTGAGTAGGTTACTGCCAAAGGAATCAAAGGAAGTATGATGGTGAATGAGAGGGAATATGTTGAGGAGGTACATGGAACTAAGTAGAAGGACACTAGACTGATAAAATCTTGCGTGGATCTGGGGATCTGAATGGCCTTATTTGTGCCATAACAAAGGATTAAGTATTACTGCATTATGTGCTGGCTTTTCCCTGCAGCACAGCACACTTTGCATCTTTATGAGCTGGGTGTCATAATGACTCTCCTATTTCTCCACTTACTCACAGCTTAAGTGACCCAGTGTTGATCAGACCCAAAAGACCCAAAGTGATTTGAGTGCCCAGGAAAGGTGGTGGGAAGTGTACAGGCACAGCAAGGAATCTTCAGCCTGATTTATTATCATAAAACAGAAAGCACAAATAAACCACACTAAATACTATATAGTAAGTTACAAAGACATCAGGGGTCATGATTCGTAGTCTCCACTTGATTGTTGCTATTGTCGGGGGAGCTCTGAACTCCAACTGGTGAAATCACCCTGGGTCGACTCTAGACAGAGGTAATCATGACCTCCCAGTCTTGGTGAAGCCCCAAGAACTGAGCAAAAGGTGCCTCAATAAATAGGGGCCCAATCCACACGGAGAGAGATACAGTAAACTATTTGGTCTTTTGTCCTCGTGCCACTGGTGCCTTGAGGTCAGGAAAGAATACAGCCGCTATTAGCAAACATCTAACAAACCTACAGTGTTCGACTTGTACAGACACCTCACAAAAAGTTAAAGCGCCACTTGGAATTGTTTAGACTGTCACCTAATATTTTTACTAAACTTAATACACCACAACACACCCAAGATTGAACCTGACCCATTCTACTGCCTGTCCGCACATTCTTCCCAGAGACCTCCCGTGACAGGTTAATTGTAAATTGACCTATATGTAGTTGGGTCACAGAATCCCAGTGGACACTGGCAAGAGTAATAAGATTAAATTAGCATATCACAGTGCCCGATAACCAACGTGACCTCAGTGGCTAAAGGTCCTGTTTCTTGCGACATAACTCTGTGACTTAGTCCACCCCTTTTCCAAAGTCATGTGGTCTCCATCAATTTCAGTTCTGTGTTCCATGTTGTAATAATTCACTTTGTAGAACTCCTCTTCAAAGTGTTTATGAGCTGAATTACGAGTGTAATTAGAATTTTATAATCCAGTGCTAGCACATGTGTACTTCACAGGAAGGTCTGTAAATCAGTCACCATATTTGGCTCACATGGGAACAGGGGTCCTCGTATGTTATTGGAAGCATGGGAACAGGCCCCCATGTGTTCTAGGGAGCATGGGAACAGGGGTTCCCGTACGTTACAGGGAGAATGGGACAGGGGCCCGAACAATTCAAATGTTGGACTGTCAGGATTTCCAAATAGTCAAATTGCCATTTATCATATCACCTTCAGGGAAGCTATAAAGATTTTAAAAATAGTACAGAAGAGAAATCAAAATGGTTTCAGGGATGAGGAACTTGGGTTGCAAGGATTGAGTGGGAAAGTTTGTGAGAGGATCCGATTGACATATTTATTGTCATAAGGGGGAATAAGGAGAGTGAGAAAATGGTTCTCGTTGGCAAAATGGCAAAGAAGCAAAAGAATGAGAATAAAGGTGAAAAGACCGGGGAATTAAAAGTAACAAGGCTCACGATTGAGTATTTCATTTTCTGGTGTGCACTGCCAGAGATAGCAGTGAAGTCAATTTTGTTGTAACGTTCAAGAGGGAACAGTAACCACGTCTGAAAGGAGGGAAGATGCAACGTTAAACAGAGAGGGGCCGGATCCATCAGGCACTCTCCTAAATCGAGCTTGACTGAACGTCCTCCTTCCATACTGTCTTCCTGTGATTGTGGATGCAGTCAGGACCTCTCTCACTTGCCCTCAGGTCCAATTGCCTCTGATAACTTTTAACAGGGGGAAAAGCAGGGACAGGGATTTGTCCTGCATCAGAGCAGTGAATGATCTTAACAGCTCATTTATTTTTAGGTTCATTTAGATTCAGTTAATACCAGAGAATGTATACAGTATACAACCTGAAATTCATACTCTTCACAGACATCCACGAAACAAGAGAACCCATAGAATGAATGAAAGCCCCGAAACCCTTGCCCCACCCTTTGCACACCCGTAAATGCCTTTAACATTGAGAAATAAATATAACCTATCTAATATAAACTATTAAAAAGTTGGCAACACAGTTTAATTTTAATATCTCTTTTTCTTTGTTTTCATGTTAATTAAATGAATTTCAAGAGAATTTTTTTAAAAAATTAATCTGAAGCAAAATTGGGAAGACAAAACTTAGCTTTCCACTGGCCTCCAAATCTTTAGCTTAGTCCCATGTCAAAATCAATGATACCTTAGATCAGGCAACAGTGCAGCCCAGGAGAAGGATGAAAGAGGTTTCCCATGCTGAGAATCCTGGGCAGACTGGATCCCTGTGCTGGGCTCCATTGGGACAGTAGTGTAGGCTTGGCTCTCTGAATCTCTGAGTGAGTCCCAGACTCTCATTAATCAGAAAATGCCAGAAAAACACAGCAGGTCAGGTAGCATACATGGAGAGAGAATAGTCAAGTTTTGGGACTATGAGAGAGAGAGGTGCCAAGGTCTCCTCCCCTTTATATTGGAGACCTGGGATGGAAAGAGTTGCTCAGGGCAGCTCTGTGTAATAGATTCTTAAGTTGGTTTATGGACTTAATGTTAATTCAGTTAAAGTTTCAGATGATAAGGTTTCATAAACACAAGGGATTCTGCAGATGCTGAAAGTCCAAATCAACACACACAAAATGCTGCATGAACTCAGCAGGTCAGGCAGCGTCTATGGAAATGAATAAACAGTTGATATTTTGGGCTAAAACCCTTCATCAAGACTGGAAAGGAAGGGGGAAGATGCCAGAGTACAGTGGGGCGAGGGGAAGGAGGACAAGCTAAAGGTGAAGCCAGGTGCATGGGGGAATGGGGTTGAAGCACAAAGCTGGGAGGTGATAATTGGATTAGGAAAAGCACTGAAAAAGAAAGAATCTGATAGGAGAGGAGAGTGGACCATGGGAGAAAGGAGAGGAGGAGGGGCAGTGGAAGGAGATGATAAGCAGGTGAGGAGAAGAGATCAGAGGCCATTTCCTAACTCTGGATATGTGCGGAGTCCAGAGTCCCGGAGTCTGGTACCAGCTTCGGTGGTGAGTATTGAAGGCATTAGTTCTGCTCATTGTGATTCAGCCGACTGCCTACCTGTTGACAGGAGCAGTGTCTTCAGGCCACACACCAAGCATCCGATCTGAACAGAGTTCCTGAGAAAACTGGTTACATCAAGTTCAGTTATGTTCTCACAGAGATTATGCATATGCATTTATGTGTTGTCATGACAGCAAGGATTCAAAGATTTCAATCTCAGCAATTGATGTTACATGAAGCTTTCCCCATCAACATAACCTTCCTGTGAAATTGATGATACAGACCTAATTAGGTGAAGGTGCCCAGAAATAACTGTGCACAAAAGGGACAACCAAATTGGAAGGTGGGTGCATCGACTGGTTGCCACAGTGCGAAACTGCAAACAGGTTGATCATTCTGCACTGACAAGGGGCAACACCATTTAGAAAGAGTTAGAGCTAAAATCATGGGAGCATAAAAGCATTCAGAGTTCTAAGTTATGCAAGGTTGTTAAGAGTAGAAAAGCTGCCGCCATGCACTTTGTTTATTGCAGTTTGTAGCATTTCAGTGGTTCAACGGTTCCATTTAATATCAGAGAATGTATACAGTGTACAGCCTGAAACCACTTGTACCAGCAGAAAGCATCAGATCCCCTCCACTCCCACTTGTACCAGCAGAAAGCATCGGATCCCCTCCACCACCAGTTGTACCAGCAGAAAGCATCAGATCCCCTCCACCACCAGTTGTACCAGCAGAAAGCATCAGATCCCCTCCACCACCAGTTGTACCAGCAGAAAGCATCAGATCCCCTCCACCACCAGTTGTACCAGCAGAAAGCATCAGATCCCCTCCACTCCTACTTGTACCAGCAGAAAGCATCAGACTCCCACCACCCGCCATGCAAGCAGAGGCAAAGAGTCCATCAAAAGCCACAGTTCATCCCAACAGTTCAATATGCCACAGGCCCTCCCTCACTAACGAGGGAGAGATATTGCTCTTGCCGCAGCGAGAGGGGAAAACAACAGCTCTCTTTTTCAACGTTACAACCTGCAGTGTCGCTTATTCCAGTTCCCCCAACCTGAGAACCAGCAGACTCTCCCCCCCCGCACCACCAAGAGAGAGAGAAAGCGAACGCTCGAGTGCAAAGGCCTCCGACAGCCGCAGGCGCTGGCCCGATGTTCTGATCTCCCGCGATACTTCGGCAACACTGGCGAGGAATCGGGTCATCCGCAGAGCTGCACAATGCCGCGTATCTTCCAGGCCACTTCTGGAGCTATGGGAAAACACTAGGCCACTCGGCAAGCTCCGACAGTAGGAACCCACCCCTGTGAAGAACCGCAGTCTGAGTACAGCTGAGGATCATGGGCTCCGACAGGACCCCAACCACATCAAAAAGGAAAGAAGAGACATTAAAAAGAAGAATTCAAACTGTTTCACAGATGAACTTGAGAAAGTCACCTTGGGGTGCAATCTTTAGCATTTTTGTTTATTTAGTAGTTTCTTGGAGTAAATCATAGACAGGAGAACGTCCGCAGATGCTGAAAATCCAAAAGTAACACACACAAAATGCTGGAGTAACTCAGCAGCTCAGGCAGCATCTATGAAGATGAATAAACAGTCAACATTTCGGACCAATACCCTTCATCAGGACTGAAAAGGAAGGGGGAAAGATGCCAGAATAAAAAGGTAGGGGGAGGGGAAGGAACACAAGCTAGCTAGAAAGCAATTAGACAATAGACAATAGCTGCAGGAGTAGGCCATTCGGCCCTTCGAGCCAGCACCGCCATTCACTGTGATCATGGCTGATCATCCACTGTCAGAATCCAGTTCCTGCCTTATCCCCACAACCTTTGATTCCACTATCTTTAAGAGTTCTATCCATCTCTTTCTTGAAAGCATCCAGAGACTTGGCCTCCACAGCCTCCTGGGGCAGAGCATTCCATATATCCACCACTCTCTGGGTGAAAAAGTTTTTCCTCAACTCCGTAATCAGGTGGGTGGAAAGTTCAAGGGCTGGAGAAGGAAAAATCTACTTGGAGAGTGGAGTAGACCATAGGAGAAAGGGAAGGTGGAGGGGACCTAGGGGGGAGTCAGAGGTAAAAGGTAAGAGTGGGGAATGAAGAAAGAGGTGGGGAGGTGGAATTTGTTTAACCAGACAGACCTGTTGTAGTGCCTGTTGTTATATAGTTTTTTAGTAGTCTGTACTTTGGAATCCTAATGAAGAGTATCAGCCCAAAACATTGACTGCTTATACCCATCCATCATTCTGCTTGACTTTCTGAGTTCCTCCAGCATTTTGCATTGGTTGCTCTGGATTCCCAGCAACTGTCAGATCTCTTGTGCTTAAGTCGTGTTTTAACGTGGCCTAGCTCTGGGGTTTAGAGTAATAGGGCTGAAAATTGGACCTGTATTTAACTATTAATCCTTAGAAAGACCTATATGTTATGTGCCCCCTCCCCCACTACCCATCCCAAGCCTTCCTTGACATCTCCCCACCTAGAGACATTAGTTCTTGCTCAGGGGGGAGCTTCAGCCGGACAGGAGCTAGGCTCCTACAGAGACACAAAGGACTGCAGATGCTGGAATCTGTAGCATCAAGCTACCTTAATATAAGATTACTAAGGGATTGGACACGCTAGAGGCAGGAAACATGTTCCCGATGTTGGGGGAGTCCAGAACCAGAGGCCACAATTTAAGAATAAGGGGTAGACCATTTAGAACGGAGTTGAGGAAAAACTTTTTCACACAGCGGGTTGTGGATCTGTGGAATGCTCTGCCTCAGAAGGCAGTGGAGGCCAATTCTCTGGATTCTTTCAAGAAAGA
Organism: Mobula birostris; assembly: GCF_030028105.1. NCBI lineage: Eukaryota > Metazoa > Chordata > Chondrichthyes > Myliobatiformes > Myliobatidae > Mobula > Mobula birostris. Next base: position 12,946,251 of record NC_092401.1, read on the forward strand.
GTTAGATAGAGCTCTTAAAGATAGCGGAGTGAAGGGATATGGGGAGAAGGCAGGAAAAGGGTACTGATTGTGGATGATCAGCCATGATTGCAGTGAATAGTGGTGCTGGCTCGAAGGGCCGAATGGCCTACTCCTGCACCTATTGTCTATTGTCTATTGTTGGAGGAGTTCAGTGGGTTGAGCAGCATCTGCTGGGAGTGGGGGGGTGAAAGAAACTGTTACTTTTTTGAGTTGCGGCAGGACTGCTAAGCTCTGGCGCCTTGTCCAAGTGAGTTTGTGCATGGAGGAGCTCGGATCCAGATGCAGCTCAGTAGCTCGGCCAGGCTTTTCATTGTCAAGGCCCTCCTGTGGTGTATTGTGAATACTCTTCACACAGTTGTAACGGCTGTGCTGTATTTAACAATGATTGTGTTGCTGCCGTAGAAAGGAAGAGAAAGGATTTACATAGAGTCCGTGCTAATCTCTGTATCATCACAATTGAAAAATATGGAATCTTTCACAGACGTATGTGCCCTCCAGAGAAAGGGAGACATTGCATAGAACAGGATTGAACAGGAAGCATATAACCCACTGGCATACTGCACAGTAGGATTCAATAGTGAGATGTTCAGCCAATTGATTTTCAATGCCTGTTGCCACGTAAAATAAGATTTGGTCCACTAAGATTCTCTTTAATTTAGAGAGATTATTCAAGATACATTGTGTCCTGAGTACAGAATGTTTACTGTGATCTCCCTTGTAAATTGTTCCTTTTCAATGCCTCTATAAAGGCAATGAGTTTGAACACTGGGATACGGATTTTCTTTTACTTTTTCCATGTATCCCTCATTTATTTAGTGCTAGAAAATTCCCAGCTTTTCTCAAAGGCTTTCAGCATCGTTCGTGGGAGTGCTTGGGAAGGGAGTGGTCTATGCAATGTTGCAGCTTGGGCAGCATTCCCAGGGCCAGACTTCCCCATCGCCGCCATTCACCTGGCTTCACAAAATCAGTTTCTGGAGATCCTTAAGGTGCTGTCGGAACAAACATGCACCACAAGTGCAATGTGGTGGTAGCTGAGACATTTCCATTCCCGTCGAAAAGCACCACAGCTGGAGGAACTCAAGCGGGTCGGGCAGCCTATGTGGAGGGAAATGGACAGGCAATATTTCTGATCGATTACCCTTCATCTGCACTGAGGGAGGAAATGGGAGACAACCAGTACATAAAGCTGAAGGGTAGGGCAAGAGCTGGCAGGTTTCTACCCTTTCCTCCTTCACCTCCCTGCATCTGCCGATCACCCTTCCTCACCTGGATCCACCACATCCTGCCCCAACGCTCCCTTTTGGGAAGGACATTTCCGGTCCCTACATGCTTTAGCCTTCAGGCTGACTGAAGTGTTTGACCCCTGCAGGCTCCTCAGTTGAAGGTGGCACGGAAGTGCGGCTGGTAAAGCCACTGCCTCGCAGTTCCTGCAGCCTGAGTTCAATCCTGACGTCCGTTGCTGTAGGACCATAAGATATCGGAGCAGAATTGGGCCATTTTTCGTGGTTTTCTCTGAAACATCAGAGGCTGAGGGGACACGGATAGAAGTTTAGAATATAATGAGAGGCATGGATAGACAGTCAGAATCTTTTTTTCCCAGGATAATACTGTCAAATGCCAGAGAACACGTATTTAAGGTGAGAGGGGTTATGTTTAAGAGAGTTATGTGGAGGAGTTTTTACAAAGACAGTGGGAGGCCTGGAATAGGTGGTGGAAACAAATACGATTATGCTGTTTACGAGGCTATTAGGTAACACATGCAGATGCAACAAATGAGGGATATGGATCATGTACAGGAAGAAGAGGTCTAGTTCAATTTTGCAATGACTTTGCTGCAGGCATTGTGGGACAAAGGGACAGAAGGGACTTTTAGATTCTACATTCTAACATACCAGCCTGATCAGATGCAGTTCTTATAGAAATCCAAAACAAAACATGTGGAAGCTGGGGATCTGAAATTAAAATGCTAGAAACACTCAGCAGGTCAGGCAGCGTTTATGGAGGAAGAAACTGATATCATTTCTGGCCCAAGGCCACTGTTCAGAAGGATCTGGCAAAGGATCTCAGAACTGAAGCTATTAGCTCGCTGTATAAAGATGAAATCTCCCGTGAAGTGAACAAGGCTTTGAAAGGAGATAATTTTGTTTATCCCGTCACTCATGTATGACCTGATGAGCTGCCAGTTCAATGTCCAAAGGATAAGTTAAGGTAAGTTCTGAGATAACTTGCTGGCTGTAACATGCTTTGGAACATGCTCTTAGGAAGTGCTAAGTTGGTATACAAGAGCTCTTAAAAAGCTTTTGAAATATTAATTCTCCACCGGGACGCTCGAGAGGGGTCCTGAATTACAGCTCAGTACACAGCGATGCAGCATCAATCAGGGCAGCGCCACCAAACTCTCCGAGGGCTTCTGTCATAAATATTAGAACACAAATCTGCTCAGTAAATAAATCTATGGGCACTGTTGAGTAGAGTTCCTGCAAAGTGTCCTACTGTTGCATCACATCCCCTGCTCCCAGTCACCTTGAGGTCACAGAACCTTACAGCATCATGACCCTGGGCCAGAGCTTAGGAAAGAACCACACAAAAACTTATGTGTTCTGATCTTCCTCAGTGATCCATGCTCCCTTCAAGTACACAGTCTTTTAAGAAATTTACAGTCCTACTACGCTTGAAACAGGTCCTCCACGCCAACTATCAAGCTCCAATTCCAATCTGTTCTCCCTGTGTTCCCCTCTACTCCCAGATTCTTCCCTCACCTACACACTGGAGGCAAGTAAGAGTGGCTAATGAACCCTCCAACCTGCATGTCTTTGGAGTGTGGGAGGAAATTGGAGCACCTGGGATAAATCTATCTGGTTTCAGGGAGAACGTGCAAACTCCACGCAGACAGCACCGGAGGTCAGGATTGAACCCGCATTGCTGGGACTCTGAGACAGTGGTTCTACCTGCCGCACCCCGGATTTGCCCTGAACTATGGAAGCTGTAAGGGTCAAACAGTTTAATCACCTGGAGTCACATATCAGTCCAACCATGTAAGGACTGCACATATAGTACCTCCCAGAAGGGCAGTAGTGAACCATATGGGGCTTTTATGACCACCCACTAGCTTCGTGATTATAATTACCGGGACTCAATTTTTGTTCAGTTCCAGGTTCGATTGCTTGAATTTAAAATCCCCAAGTGCCTAGGTGGGATTTGAACTTGTCTCTAGATCAATGGCCTTGACCTCTATATTCTAAAAAATTATCCATTATGCAACTGTAACCCATTAAAAATTGTTCCTATTTCTTTCCAACACCGTACAGGCAAGGCATCACTTATCAGAACTCACCAAACAGAGCATTCCCATCATTCATCTCTTTGGGTCTTTTGACAATTTATTTAATGCCCTCCAGCTAAAGAAAACTATTTCTCCATACTTTTTTCTATCTAAAACATTCATGGCTTGAAGAAGCTTCTATTTCATTTTTGCTTAAACTTGCTTGCTCTTGGGAACCGTCGCCATCTTCCATTTTCTCTCCAAGGGTCATTGGAGCAGATCTGACACTTATTGATGGCTTTCTCGGATCTTCCACTTTCTCTCTCAACTTAACTTTTTACACTTATTTAGTAAAAATAGACAATTTGTGCAAGGAACATATTCAAGAAGAACCGGTCTCGTCCCAAAACATCGACCGTTTATTCCTTTCTGTAGATGCTGCCTGACCTGCTGAGTCCCTCTGGCATTTTGTGTGCATTACTTTGGATTTCCAGCATCTGCAGACTTTCTAGTGTTTATGATCCAGCTGAACATTTCCAATATTCTCTGACAGCTGCACTATGATTTGGAGATGGTTGGGGAGGGTGCTTTCATATGAACGTTACAACTCATGTTCCCAATTTGTTTTTATTTGCACAGTCTGTTTTCTTTTGTACATTAGTCTTTGTTTATCTATAGCTTTCTGTAAATTTCTGATGTACTTTCATGCTGTAAATGCCTGCAAGAAAATGAATCTTGAGATAGTATATGGTAACATAAATGTAATTTGATAATATATTTACTTTGAGCTTTGAATATAAAATGAAAGAATGTTTACCACTCACTTTAAGTCGACCTCATTGGTTGACCATTGAGTTTGATGATGTTATTTGTGGAGTCTTCGTTAGTAATCCTGACTCTGGCAAGAGGCAGCCCTGGAGACAGCCCTCTAGCAAGTTGGACCATGGGAAAGGTACTTTGAAGGATTGGCATATGATGAGGCCTTCCAGCATTCTCTTTCCCTGCTGACTCACTCCCAATTCAGTGTTGATACAATCCCTTTTGGGAGTCAACTGCCCGAGGAATATGTGGGACAGTATGGCTTAGAGAGTGTGGCAAGACACATAGGTACCCGAAGGTAATGCTGGTAGCATCGGTTTATAGGAGAAGTGAGGCAGCAACTCGGGGGAAGCAAGAACAATGACTACATCAGGCTGCTGCTTATTGATTAAAGTTTGATGTTGAACACAATCATCCCCTCTGTTTGAATAGCCAAGCTTCAAAACCTTGGCCTAAGTACCTCCCTCTGCAACTGATCCTTGACTTCCTCACTGGGAGACCGCAGTCAGTGTGAATCAGAAATAACATCTCCTCCTCGCTGACAGTCAACACTTGCACACCACAAAGATGTGTGCTTAGCCCACTGCTGTACTGTGTCTGCATTCGTGACAATGCGGGTAGGCACAGCTCAAACACTATTTATAAATTTATCAATAATACAACTATAGTTAGCAGAATTTAGTAACGAGGAGGCCTAGGGGAGTGAGATAGATCAGTTGGTTGAATTTGTCATAACAACAACCTTGCACTCAATGTCAGTAAGAATTGATAGTGAAGGGCAAGCCATGGGAACACACTTCGAAGGATCAGCAGTAGAAAGTGTGGGCAGTTTCAAGTTCCTGGGTGAATTCTGACTGTCATCTGAAGAACTATCCTGGGCCCAACATATTGTTGCAATTATGAAGAAGACACACCAGCGGCTATATTTCATTAGGAGTTTGAGGAGATTTGGTATGTCACCAAAGACTCTCATAAATTTCTAAAGATATATCATGGACAGCATTCTAACTGTACCACTGTCTGGTATGGAAGGGCCATTGCACAGGATCAAACAAAGCTACAGATAGTTGCAGACTCAGTCATGCCCATCGTAGGCCACACACCAGCATTGAGGACGTCTTTCAAAGGTGATGCCTCAAAAAAGCATTATCCATCATTAAGTGTCCCCATCACCCAGGATATGCTCTCTTCTTATTAATACCATCACAGGAGGTACAGGAGCCCAAAGACACACATGCAATGTTTCAGGAACAGCTTCTTCCCCTCTTCCATCAGGTTTCTGAATGAACAATGAGCCAACCCATGAACACTACCTCACTATTTTTGCTCCCTTTTCGTAATATCTATTTAATTTATGTTTAATACATATTTCCTGTCCCTAATTGGTAGGATTTTTATGATTTGCTCTGTACTGCTGCCACAATACAATTTTCACAACACATTAAACCTGCTTCTAATTCTGAATGATAATGGCAGTGGTTTAGAGAACCAATGGAGCTGCCATAGACTTTGTAGAGCGTAAATATCAGGCCTATGAAGAATAATCAGGGCTGGACAGTCCAGGGAGAGTCTTCCTGAAAATGCTGAAGGAAGTTTTAGATTTGAAGGTACCTGCAGGATTAACCTGCCCTACAATAGTACCATGGGCCAGAGAGATAGACCAAAGGAGAGGGAAGATTAGTTGCAAGGTGACTGTAGTGAATGCAGTGAATGAGGACATAGGGAACTTGCTTTGTCTGCCAGCAACCAGGGTACCTAGCAAGGAACTTCCAGAATGGAGCTGGTCAAAGAACACTAATCAACTTCAGAGCAAAAGGAACAAGATAATAAGCCATCCATTTCTGCAGACCTCCCAAGCCACCGTGGGAAGCAAAAGGGCTAACCAAGACAAGCATAGCTAGCATGGATTCACTCACTCCATTCTCCTCTCTGCATTCCCCAAAGGAACCATTGCTTGTGATTAACCTGTATGTGTATGATTAAGCAGTGGAATGCAAAGTCCATAGTGAGTCCATAGGTTGTGAGATGAGGTTATCCACACTGGATCAGGATGGTTGAAAGGTAATAACTCTTCCTGAACCTGGTGGTGTGGGACCTAAGGCTCCTGTATCTCCTTCCCAATGGCAGCAGCGAGAAGAGAGCATGGCCTGGACGTGTGTTTATAAGGGGTTACCAGAACAATTATTGAAGCCAATAATTGTTATTGATAGAACATCTTTAGGACTTACACACAGATGGAGGTTAAGTAGACAGTATTGTTAGAGATAGCCTCAGCAATTAGAGTTTAGCAATTTTAGGGGGTTAACTACTTCACACAAAAGGGGGTGGAAGTGTTCACCTCCATCTGTGACTTAGGATCAGTTGAGAATTTCAAGACCAAGATTAACATCATTCATTTGGAGCAACAAACTGGAGGAACTCAGCAGGTTGAGCAGCAACTGTCGGTATTTCATGTCTAAACTCCTGCATCAGCCCCACACCCGCCGCCTCTCGTGTCAGTATACACTTTTGTTGGACATGGATTCTCAGGGATTTGGAAATCAAAGATGGGAGGATGGAGTTGAGAGACCAACCAGCTTACAACTGCTCAAGCAGAAAAATGGATAGGGAGGGGCTGAATAATCTGCTCCTGGTTCTTTGTCCCAATTACAAGGGCAGTCCAGAGTGGTGGCCCTCACCACCACTGAGCACACCTACAAGGGGTACTGACACAAGAAAGCAGCACCTACCATCAAGGACCCTTGCCGTCCAGGCCTTGCTGACTTCTTGCTGTTGCCATTGGGAAGGAGTGCAGGAGATGTGTGTTCCACACCACCAGGTTCAGGAACAGTTAATACCCTTCAACCATCAGGTTCCTGAGCCAGCGTGGATAACCTCAACTTGAAACAGATTCCACAGCCTATGGACTCGCTATCAAGGACTCTAAACTCATGCTATCTGTTTTATTTATTTGTTTATGTGTGTATTTATTTGTACATGAACAGTTTCTCTTCTTTTCGAGGTTGTTTGTTTGTTGGTCTGTGTGTGTGTAGTTTTTCACTGATTATATTCTATTTCTTTGTGTCACTGTGAATACCTGCAAGAAAATGAACCTCAGGGTAGTATATAGTGACATATACTGTACATGCTTTGATAATAAATTTAATTTGAACTTTGAAAGCGACCTTGCTGCATTAAAGAAGAGATCCCTCCTCCCTGGCTCCAACACCACGTGTTTGACCTGGCGTGACTCGTCGGTTTGAAGCATTGCTTCTCAGTAAGATTATGTGAAGCCCCAGTTAGCAATTCCCAGTGGTTTTCTCACAAGACACTCTGCCTACATTAGCCTGGAATTTTCCCAGCAACATTAAATGGTGGTGTCCAGAACAATTGATTATTTTTGAACTGCTCCAAGTTTTACTGGCAGCAGGAAATTGACTTTCCAATTCTTGAGGATTGCATGAGAGTTCAGAACCTATGAATGAGACTTCCAAGGTGTAATTTTGTTTACTGTATCTCGTTTCTATTGTCACATCTCTCCTGAAGCTCCTAATTTTAACTGGGTCTTCTTATCAAGAAATACCACGGCCATGATTAAGTGCCAAACAAAATGAAGATTTAAATACCGACATCCCTTGGTAAGTTCAAAATAGAGCTTTAGCAAAGGCCACTTTGACTGTTGAAAGATTCACTTAAAGAAACTGATAAGGGGAGAGCTCTCAGAAGAACCCGAAGAATAAACAAGGTTAAACAGCCATCAGGTCATTAAGACACTAAAACTAGCAAGTGGAACAAAACTTATATGTAACAATAAACAAACACAGCTAGGGAGTATCTCCAAAAAAGTGTAACATGACAGAATTAAAGCATTTGACAGGAACAAAATTGCCACAGCCAGTTCTCTCAGGGCATGTCGTTGGCAAAATATGACAGAGAGCGCTCAGAAAGTGCACACCATACACATCTACATTTACATGGGCAAAGAAATGACAGATGGAATACAGTCACACAAACACGAGGAAATCTGCAGATGCTGGAATTTCAAGCAACACACATAAAAGTTGCTGGTGAATGCAGCAGGCCAGGCAGCATCTATAGGAAGAGGTACAGTCGACGTTTCGGGCTGAGGCCCTTCGTCAGGACTAACTGAAAGAACAGCTAGTAAGAGATTTGAAAGTGGGAGGGGGAGGGGGAGACCCAAAATGATAGGAGGAGACAGGAGGGGGAGGGATCTGGAAAGTTGATTGGCAAAAGGAATATGAGAGGATCATGGGATGGGAGGCCTAGGGAGAAAGAAAGAAAGATTGAACACAGTGTCGGGAAGTGTATGGCCATGCACTTTGGTAGAATGAATAAAAGTGTAGACTATTTTCTAAATGTGGAGAAAATTCAGAAAACTGAGATGCCGGGGGACTTGGGAGTTCTCACGCAGGATTCCCTAAAGGTTAATTTGCATGTTGAATCAATGCTGAGCAAGGCGAATGCAATGTTAACATTTCTTCAAGAGGACTAAAATATAAAAGCAAGGATGTAATGCTGAGGCTATATATGCCACTGGGGAGGCCTCACTTGGATTATACGAGCAGATTTGGGCTCCTTATTTCAGAAAGAATGTACAGATATTGGAGACGGTTCAGAGGAGGTTCACAAGAATGATTCTGGGAATGAAAGGGTTAAAATATAAACAGCGTTTGAAGACTCTGGGTCCATACTCACTGGAATTTAGAAGAATGAGGGGGGATCTCATTGAACCTTATTGAAAGATGGAAAGCCAAGGTAGAGTGGATGTGAAGATGACATTTCCTTTGTTGGAGTAGCCTCAGACCAGAGGGCATGGCCTCAAAGTTGAGGGACATCATTTAGAACAGAGATGAGGTGGAATTTCTTTAGCCAGAGGGTGGTAAATCTGTTAAATTCATTGCCGCAGGTGGCTGTGGAGACCAGGCTAATGGGTGCATGTACAGCAGAAGTTGATATGTTCTTGACTAGTCGTGATATGAAACATTCAGGGAAGAAGGCAGGAGAATAGGGTTCAAAGGGAAGTGAATAAGCCATGATGAAATGGTGCAGCAGACTTGATGAGCCAAGTTGTCCAATTCTGCTCCTATATCTTATGGCCTATGGTTTACACATACACACACACACTCTAACATTGCCTTGTCATTCTCCTCTCTGCACTGAGTATATACACTTCAATGTCTCCCCCCACCCCCCAGTATATCCTTTTAATAGATTTGGCTTTATGGTGCCTTTCCTGCCACACACAGTGGAATACTCCATTTCATTACTAATGGGCATGCTTAAATGATGTGTTTATGTTGTTTGTATACTGTACTTAAAGTAGATGGTATTGTTTATTTTGTAATATGGTTGTAACTCCATTGTGGGGTGCATCACATTCTAATTCTTGTGTAGTCCTCAGATAATTTTGTGGGTATGTCATGGTGCCTAAAAGAATTGGAGCTGATCACTCTCGATAGGGGAGAGAGACATCGAGCTGTCAAAATTTAACACTGGACAAGGTAGCATGGAGCTGCAGCATTTATTGCGTATTCTGGTAGATGTCTTTTGGTAAATATTGCTAGTTTTCTTTTCGCTATTTTCACTAGTGTTTGTAAGTTGGATTTTTTTTGATATGCCAAATAAATAAACTTGCACAGAAGTGCTAAGCGACTCCAGCCATCTTTTCTTTGGTCATAACCCACGTGTGGCAACACAAAGCTGTCATATTTTGCCTGCAAGAAGATGGTGGCAACCACCTTGAAATGCAGATTTTTTGGGTGAAGTTGTTCCCTTACAAGTTTGACTCAGGACTTTGGCCCAATGACCCTAGGAAAGGTTAGTACCATTTTAAATGAGTATGTCGTGTGACATGAAGAGCAACCTGCAGGCATTGCCGTTTCTGTGCAGGATAGGAACATTGTTTTTAGAAATGCTGTGCCATACACCTCCCTGATAATAGAAAGATACAGAAAATGGCTGTGAACAACAGGTAGTTCTGCCTGTTGTTGGGTTTCTGTAGATCTGTGTGAGTTTCACTTTTCCAGGTGAGAGCAGTTTAATCTTGTCTTGGCGTTACCGAAGACAATGGAAGGGTTTTCACACTGGTAGCCAGTGTATTCATTTAGATGGTACATTGATATTTCTGCTCAACGATATACTCCTCGACATTGGCATTGGGGGCTCCCATGTTGCTATTGAATGTCAAGGGGAAGTAGTCGGTCTCTTTCTTGTCGGAGGTGCTTGTTGCCTGGCATGAATGTGCCTTAAAAAATGCAAACTACTTCCAAATCATTATCAGAATGACCGGCATATGTCATGAAATGTGTTGTCTTTGTGGCAGCAGTACAATGCAATGCATAATAACACATAACAAGAAAGAGAATTACAGTAGCTATATATATATATACATAGTGAAAAAAAAAGTAGTGAGGTAGTGTTCCTGGGTTCAATGTCCATTCAGAAATCATGTGGTAGAGGGGAAGGAGCCATTCCTGAATCATTGAGTGCATGTCTTCAGGCATCTGTACCTCCCTCCTGATGGTAAGGATGAGAACAAGGCATGTTCTGGGTGACAATGATGGATGCTGCCTTTCTGAGGCATTGCTGCTTGAAGATGTCCTAGGATGCTGACTAATTTTACAAACCTCTACAGTTTACATTGATCCTGGGCAGTAATCCCACTCCCCCCCCACCCCGTATCAGACGGTGACGCAGCCAGTTGGAATGCCCTCCATGGTACATCCATAGACATTTGCAAGTGTCTTTGGTGACAAACCAAATCTCCTCAAACTCCTAGTGAAATTTCGGACTTCAGGAGTTTTGGCATGAGAGCATGGTCTGATAGTATCCAGTCTGAAGGATCATGAACGTTTCTGGATAATGTGCAGGAATTAGTGAACGTACCTGTATTCACAGTGCCTCAACAAACCTCTGTGTGGGAGCTCATTGCCTCATATGACAAGAAGCACCTTCCTTTTTGCCAATGAAGAGATCTTCCTTTTGTTATACCAGCCTTCCTAGATCCCATGCAATCAAATGCAGTTTTGGTTGCGAGGTCAATCAGTCACAACTCACCTCTAGAATCCACTCAGTTGTCCAAGTGCTTAAGGGGTTGAGAGTTGGGGGGTCCTGCTAGAACCCCAACTGGGAATCGGTGAGGAGATTCATAGGAAGTGCTGCCTCACAGTCCCGCCCCTCAGTCACACCGCTGATGATTGACAGTGGACAGATGGGGCAGGAGCTAGCCAGATTCAGTCGGTCCTCTGTTTGGGCAGGATGCAACTGGGCAGTGTCAGTGCCAGGCTTGTAACTTCACCAGAGCAGTTCAACCACTGGTGCCACCTGTGGCAATGTTGCCCAGACCGAAAGTGATCTCAGCTATTTCTTCCTATCTTGAGGAATCAGTTGTTGGCTGATGATTGCCTTCTGTGCTGCAGAGCCCTCAAGGGCAACCAAGGATTGTGGATGAGGGCTGGGTGAGCTCAAGATGGCGCTGGTAACCAATGGCGACGTTTTGCAGGCATTTCTCAAAACTACTAGATACTCTAGCAGATATACTTCTTCTGAACTGAGATCGCTACAGACCGCCAGCCTGTAATTTCTCTTTGAGGGAAGTACTTTTGAGCCGACTAAATGTACTGGAGTTTTTGTGAACTCCTGGGGGGATTTGGCGATCTAGACTCTCGTGAGTTCAGGCACAGCCGAGACAGCCATCGCTGGGGGCTCACGCTGCATCGAGGCCTGACGGCGGAAACCGAACCGGTGATCGGCTTCGTTCCTGCACGCTGATTACAGCGTCAAGCACGACTGAAATTGTTGAGGCCGAGAACAGAAAACAAAATGGTGTTCGGTGCCATGTGACTGCATTTGACCAGTCTCCCACTCTTCCAGAGACCCAAGTTCAGTCACCCTGCTGCCTGTAAGGAGTTCGTACATTCTCCCCATGCCTGTGTGGGTTTCCTCCAGGTGCTCTGGTTTCCTCCCACCTTCCAAAGACGTACCATACAGTAAGCTAATTGGTCACGTGGGTGTAATTAGGCAGCATGGGCTTGTTGGGCCAGAAGGGCCTGTTACCATGCTTTTCAGTCATCATTATCATGTGCCATGTCATATGACATAGAAGATCATGGTCTTTTGACCCTGATTGATTGTTCTTGGCAAATTTTTCTACAGAAGTGCTTTGCCATTGTCTGTTTCTGGGTAGTGTCTTTACAAGATGGGTGACCCCCAGCCACTGCCAATACTCTTCAGAGGTTGCCTGCCTGGCTTCCATGTTCACATAACAGGGACTTGTGATATGCACCAGCTGCTCATACGACCATCCACCACCTGCTCCCCGTGGCTTCACATGCCCCCGATCAGGGGCTAAGCAGGTGCTACACCTTGCCCAAGGGTGACCTGCGGGCTAGCGGAGATAAGGTGCACCTAACACCTCCTTTGGTAGAGACGTACCTCCACCCCGCCACCTAATATTTCACAGTATCTCTAAAACAAAGAGAAAATTAAAAATTTAACAATAGATCAATAACTCAAAGACTCCATGCTGCACGATCTGATGTGTGTTATCTTCAGAATGGAGCCAAGGCTTTATCTCCTCAAGGATCTGGTGGTTCCCCCCCACTAATATTCTGACAGCTATATTGCAGACTGATGAATGAGGGGAGACCAGATGCAATAGTTCTATAGACACCAGAGATTCTGCAGATGTTGAAGATCTTGAGCAGCACATACAAAATGCTAGAGCAACTCAGCATGTCAGACAGTATCTTTATAAAAATATTCTTTATTGAAAGAAGTTTTATCCCTCAGTTTTTGCTTTCTCGCCAACCACCACAGTCCCAATATGGCAGCTTTGTCAGGTCTACCCAGTGATGGTGCCATAAAGCAGTTCTCTGTGATGGGCAATGAAGCAAGGCTCTTCCGCAGGGTAAGCTCTCCGTCTTTCTGCCTTTGGTTCAGCAGTTGAGGAGGGCAAGTGGTGCCAGTTAGCGGGGGTTTTCCATTCTGTTGAAACCATGAAACTTCAGAGGAGAAGGAGAGTGTAATCTGCCAGGCCCATTCGCTCTGGCTGAGCAGCATGTCATAGTCTAGCACAGTAGTAGACCCATTCCTGTTCTGCACTAACAAACTATGCTGAGGGAGGGAGGCTTGCCTACGTGGGCCTTTACTCTGACCAATGCCTAGGGCAGTCCCAGATTGTTACAGACAGCTTTATTTTTATTTTTATTGTGATACATTGTGGAATAGGCCCTTCTGGCACTTTGAGCCATGCTGCCCAGCAATCCTCCGATTTAACCCTAGCGTAATTACGGGACAATTTACAATGACCAATTAACCTACCTAACGGTATGGCTTTGGATGGTGGGAGGAAACCTGAGCACCCAGAGGAAACCCATGCGGTCATGGGGAGAACATACAAACTCCTTACAGGCAGTGGCAGGAATTGAGCCCGGGTCACCTGTACTGTAAAAGTGTTGTGCTAACCACTACGTTGCTGTGCTGCCACAAATTTAATCATTACGTAGCCCACAGAAAACTTTGGAGGAACTCAGCAAGTTAGGCAGCATATATGGAGGATTATGACTAGGCATCAAGCAATGGTGTTGCCTGTTTACAGCTGCCAGAGAGGGATGTTGGATCCGGTGCACTCCACCAAGGGCGATGTAGTGTGACGTCCAGGCTGAATTTGGTGCTGCCCCATCCCCCACCCATCCCTAGTGTTCGCTCGGCAGAAGACGAGCTCTGTTGTGGTCGTCTGCTGATTTCAGTGGTGTTGAATGGCTTAAATTCGGTCTCTTTTTCTGAGTGGCTGTATCTTTCTATCTTATACATGCTATGTGTACTTTATGCTGTGTGTGACTGTTGGTTCTGTGTTTTGCCCCTTGACCGTGGAGTAACAGTGTCTCGATTGGCTGTTTTCATGAATACTCATGTAAGGTTGAATCTCTGCCCAAAACATCAACTCTTCATTCTTCTCCATTGATACTGCCTGACTTACTGAGATCCTCCAGCATTTTGTTTGTGTGTTGCTCAAGACTTCCAGCACCCGCAGAATCTCTCGTGTTTTATTCATTATGTTTTTATCATGAGGTGCTGCAAGGAAGAAGATTGCTAAGCCATTTTAAAATGCAACCGTGTTACTGTCGTCCTGATGTCACCTGTGGGCCAGTCCACGTGAAGGCGGCAGATTCCCTTCTCCGAGGGTATTTTTTAACATTAAAGACAAAGTCAAGTTTATTGTCCAGGCACAATGAAAAACTTATTTCAGCACCACAGGCACATAGTGTTCATAAGAAAAACATAAATTATACAAGAAAGAATAGAATTAGGACAAAAAATCAATATCAATTGTAGCACAAACATGAGAAAATCTGCAGATGCTGGAAATCCAAAGCAACTCACACAAAATGCTGGGAGGAACTCAGCAGGCCAGGGAGAATCTATGGAAAAGAGTAATCAGTCAATATTTCGGGTCGAGACCCTTCCTCAGGACTGGAAAGGATGGGGAGAAGTCTGCGTAGGAAGGTGGGGGGGGAGGGGGGGAAGAAGTACAAGGTGGTAGGTGACAGGTGAAATCGGGAGAGGGTGAATTAAAGAGCTGGGAAGTTGATTGGTGAAAGAGATAAAGGGCACGAGAAGGGGGAATCTGATAGGAAAGGACAGAAGACCATGAAAGAAGGGGAAGGAAGAGGAACACCGGAGGGGTGGGGGGAGTGATAGGTAGGTAAAGTGACAAGGTGAGAGAGGGAAACAGGAAACAGGAATGGAAAAAAAGAGGGTGAGAACAATTACCGAAAGGTCGAGTAATCGGTCAATTGCAGCATTGCTAACCTGATGTATTGATTAGGGTGTCAATTGGTTCGAGAAAACCTGCTTCCTTTCAGTAGTTCACTTCTTGAACCTGGTGACAGGGGTTTTCAGGCCTCTGTATCTCCTGTCCGATGGTAGCTGCAAGAAAATGGTAAGGCTTGGAGGGTGGAGATGTTGTCTTCTTCAGTCAGTGCCTCCTGTAGAAACTACCAATGCTGGGTAGCAAATCGTCACTGACGTGGACTAGCATCAATCCGAGGTCTTGATTCCTAGTCCAAAAACGTACCTTCTGTGCTGCTGTTCCCTCACATAACATCACAACACTGGCTGTCTGTGCTATGAAAGAGTATGCAGTCAATGTAAACCTGTAAAAAAGGTTTGGCATTTTGGAACATTTCACAATCTTAGAATATCTCAAAGCACATTATATCCAATAAACTGGTGATTAAAGTATTGTCATTTTTGCAGTGTAAGTAATATGGCACTCAATTTGCATATGATTATATAACAGCCCTCTGGATAATGGACGGATAATCATTTCTATCCAGGGCATCTTTAATAAGGGGTGACATGGTAGCATAGTGCAAAACTTTACAGTACACAGGCAACCTGTGTTCAATTCCCACCGCTACCTGTAAGGAATTTGTACGTTCTCCCCATAATCGTATGGGATTCCTCTGGGCACTCGGGCTTCCTCCCACATTCCAAAGGCATACAGGATGGTAGGCTAGTTGGTCATTGTAAATTGTCTCGTGATTAGGTTAAGTTTAAATCAGGGGTTGCTGGGTGGTGTGACTTTGAAGGGCTGGGGGATCCTATTCTGCGCTGTCTCAATAAATAAGAATATAAAAAGTAAGGGTAAGTATTTGGCATTTTGAAAGTGCGTCTCCTAATAGAGGAGCAAGTGGACTATGGGGTTCACAAGGGGCCAGAGTTGAAGGAATACAAAGATTTTGGTGTTGAAGGAATGAATGAAGTTACCGAGAAAGGGCAGCTTCTGTGAGACACTTTGCACCTTTTACCCTCACTGTGTTCAAGTGTTGAGTTAGCTTGGTTGGTAATGCCCCGGTCTGATAGCAGATGGTTGCAGGTTAAAGTCCCTCTCCAGAGATATAAACACACAGGCCTCCGGGAGTCCTGCCTTTTGTGGCAGACAGAGTGAAGTTGCTCAACAAATATGCTACACATTTCAATTTGACTTCCAATTCCTATTCTGACACATCTATCACGATGAGGCCAAACTCAAGTTTAGATGCATCACCTTAATTCTTCAGGGTAGCCACCAACCTGATGGCGTGAACATCAATTTCTCCAAACTTACAATAATTACTCCTCTTCCCCTCCCCCCTTGTCTTCTCTTTTTGCATTCCCCTTTCTGGTAATCCTCTCACCTTTCTCTTGTCCTCACTTGCCTGTCACGTTCCTCTGAGTCCTTTGCTCCTCCCCATTTTTCTCCATGGTCCACTGTCCTTTCCTATTAAATTGCCACTTCCACCTATCACCTCCCAGCTTCTCACTCCATTCTCCCTCCCCTGCTTTCCCCCTCACCTGGTCTCACCTATTACCTGCCAGCTTAGTCTCCTTCCCCTGACCCACCTTCTTATTCTAGCTTCTGCCCCCTCCTTTTCAATCCTGATGAAAATTTCGGCTCAAACATCAACTGCTTCTACCCTTCCTGCTGCCTGAGTGCCTCCAGCGTTTTGTTTGTGTGTTGTTCAAGACTTCCAGGATCTGAAGAATCACTTGTGTTATTGATTAGATCACTATTTCTATCTCATGTTAGGTCACCCACAACAACCTGTTTAAAGAGGACGCAGGGAAAGAGGGGAATTGGTGAGTGGAGGGAAATGGTACAGAAGATCCACTGATGTCTGGGGTAGAAAATCTGTCATCATATTAGTGGTTGACCTACAACCTCCAGAGACCTAGATCCAATCCTGACCTCCTGTGCTGACTACATAGAGTTTAATATTCTGCCTGTGAGCACCAGGGTGCTCTAGTTTTCTCCCACATCCCAAAGGTGTGCAGGTCTGTTGATTCATTGCCCCAGTGTATCTGTCAGTGGTAGAACCTGGATGAGAAAATGGGAAGAATAAAGACCCTGAATTAATGTAGGATTAGTGCAGATGCATAGATGCCAGTTGCTGTGGCCTCAGTGAACTCAATGGCTGATTTCCCCTCCCGGCAGACTCACAGGGCCAAATGGCCTACTCCCACGTATGTGAACTGTGGAAGGTGAAATATAAACCCTTCACCTGGTGATGTTATTTAAATGACAATTAAGTGACGTGAACATCAAGGATTGTCCCAAAGCAGGTCAATGGGAATGGGCAGTTTAAATGCTTTCAGCCGGACGAGATGCGCTGGGGAGACTGCTTCTGTGCTGTACTTCTCTGTGACTCTATAACTATGATATGTGCAGTAGGTTTCAAGATCATAAACTATGAATCTGTTGGACAAGGATCAGCAGAGTCACAAGAACGCGTTCTCTCCTTTCTTGGTTTCGTGGCTATCTGGAGAAGAAGAATTTCAGAGCTGTATACCTTGATAATAAATGAACCTTTGAACCTTTGAATGAGTTAAGAATCAGAATTGGGTTTAAAATCACCGGCATATGTCGTGAAATTTGTAGCGAGGTAGAGTTCATGGGTTTGATGTCCATTCAGAAATTGGATGGCAGAGGGGAAGAAGCTGTTCCTGAATCTTTGAGTGTGTACCTTCAGGCTCCTGTACCTCCTTCCTGATGGTAGCAATGAGAAGAGGGCATGGCCTGGGTGACGGGGGTCCTTAATGATGGACGCTGTCTTTTTGAAGCACTATTCCTTGAAGATGTCCTGGATACTATGGAGTTTAATGCCCATGATGGAGCTGACTAATTTTACAGCTCTCTGCAGCTTACTTCAATCCTATGCAGTAGCCCACCCTCCTCCCCCCATACTAGACAGTGATGCAGTCAGTTCGAATGCTCTCCACAGTACATCTGTAGAAATTTGCCAAACGTTTTTGGTGACAAGCCAAGTCTCCTCAACCTCCTAATGAAATATAGCCACTGTTTTGCCTTCCTTATAGAGCTGCATCCATACGTTGGGTCCATGTTAGGGTCTCAGAGAAAAGCACTTTCATCAGAGAAAATCATGCATCACCAAGCTCATGGACAACTTAATCCCACTGAGCGCTCACTTCAGTGGTCTCCTGTATGATAGGGATGAACCCAATCTCCTAATCTACCTCACTGTGGTCCTTTCACCTTGCTGTTCACCTGCACTGCACCTCCTCTGTATCTGTAACACGATATTCTGCATTCTGATATTGATTTTCCCCTGTACTACCTAGTCGTAGTGATGTTTTGGAATTCTCTGTTTAATGTAATGCAGAATAAAGTCCTTGACAGCATCTTGGTACATGTGACAGTAGTAAACCAGTTATCAGTCATGGACTTGGTAAAGGCATGAGAGAGTGGAAACTGAGCATGAAGGGGGAATGCAGGGAGGCACCACCTCTGGGTCACAGTCAAGGTAGGGAATGGTCTCTACCCCAGGAGTCAGCTGCAGGCTGGTGGAAGGGGGAGAGGACAATCTGTCAGGGTGGGACAGATGGGCGGACATTGGAACCACATAGGAAGAGGCAGTACCCCTGGACCAGTGTCACGATGGTGCAGGAGAGCAGAATGCTACAGGAGTCAGTCAGGATGTGGTGTGTGAGAGTCAGGAAGTGGAAGGTTCTGACAAAGGGCCTTCAACCTGTAAACATTAACTATGCTTCCCTCTCCATGTATGCTGCCTGACCTGCTGGGTGTTTCCTTTATTTTCTACACTTGCTTCCAAATTTCAGCATCTCAAGTGGGTGAGCACAGCCCTCAGGGGTCAGACAGTACAGGGAAGGGAGCAGCACAAGAGCAGGGTCCATAGGGTAGGATCAGAAGAGGAGAGGCAACAGTTAGGATCAAGGGCTGTACCCTGAGGTCACTACCAGGGTGGGATAGAAGTGGCAGCTGGCAACAGAGAGGAACCTAAACCATCATTTTAAATGAGGAAGGGAAAGCAACAGCAAGGGAGTTCTCTTGATACAAAGGCACATCAAAAGCCCACTGTGGACATTACCTTCATGAATGACTGTAAAACAGGGAGCACCAGTGGGACTGAGTCTACAGTTAATGATGTGCAATTGATTCAGATCAGTTATGCAATTAGACAAATTAAATTTAATATGGAGATAAGCATGAAGTACGTGTTAGGAGCATTTTAGTCTTAACAATGAAGAAAATAGAATGAGACAGGAGTCACCAGGGATTGACAGCAGCTCATCAATTTCGACACAATGATGATTGCAGAGAAAGAATTTTAAACTAGGTCGACCAACGGCAACAGATAATGAAAATCAAAATCTGAATATGCTGGAAATCTGAAACAAAAACAGGAAATGCTGGAAGAACTCCGCAAGTTGGTCAGCATCTGCGGAAAGGAAAACTGTCGATGTTTTGATCCTGCAACCCCTGGTCAAACACTGTTCCTCTTTCCACAGAGACTTTCTGACCTGCTGAGCTCTTCCAGCATTTTTTGATTATTACATTTGATTACTATTCAATTTAATACAGCATCAAGTCAACTGATCTTATGAAGATTTCATCCTAAAACACCAACAATTCCTTTCCTTCCACAGGTGCTGCCTGACCCATTGAGTTCTTCTAGCAGATTGTTTGTTGCATCTGCAGTCTCCATCAAATAATCTTCAGTAGGGATGTCCATAATTTACAGTGATGATGAACATCAGGCTGTTTCAAAAATAACATTGGGGAGGATGCAGAGAACAGCATCATGATGGAATAAAATGAAATTCGTCAGTTCTTTACATAGAAAAACATAGAAACATAGAAAATAGGTGCAGGAGTAGGCCATGGCTGATCATCCAACTCAGTGGCTGATCAATTTACCTGGCCAAAGAGCAGAGACCGTGTTCCTTTAGCCTCCATAAAGTCTTCATTTTCAGAGGATCTTCTTTTTACCAAGGCAATGAACCGCTTCAGGATTTTCCTGTAATGGGGAGATATTTTTCATTAGACGTATGTGCTCCCATTGGATATTGATCCAGTAATCCAAACCAGTGCTCTGGTTCCCATTCACTAAGTCCCTGCTGGAATCAAGTTCAGTCTCAACCTTTCTGCTTCGGAGGCAGGGAGATGGCGTGAATGTTAATAATGTTACATTTTTTCTGCTCTACTCTTGAGAGCGGGGGGGGGTGCAAATTAAGAATGAAGGAAATTTGTATATTTAGTTTTGGAATCTAGACTAATCTACCAGTGGTTCATTGCCGGTAAGGCTAACATTTATTGCCTATCCCTGAATGTCGTTGAGAAGGTGGTGGTAAGCTGTCTTGAAATGCTGTAGTCTCTGATTCAAGCAATGTTTTCATTGTACCTGTGCACTTGTGCATATGATCATAATCCTGATTTGACCTTTTGGCAAAGATGCTCCCATACTGCCGTTGAGGAGAGGCAGGATTTAGAGACAGTGATGTTTAAGGAATGGTTAATTACCTCCAAATCAGGACAGAGTGTGTCTTGGCAGGGAATCTGCACATGATGTTGGTCTGATGTGGCTGCTGTTCATATGGAAGAGCATTTACTTTTGTTCAAAGGTTCAAGGGTTCAAAGGTTCATTTATTATCGAAGTAGCTAAGCAGCGTACAACTCCGAGTTTCGTCTTCTCCAGATAGCCATGAAACAAAGAAAACCATGGAGGTCAAACCCAACCCCACCCCATGCACAGAAGGTTACGGCAACATGAGCATATACCCCCCCCCAAACTCCCCTCCCCTGCACAAAAAAGAACAAAACACACCAATGAGAAAGAATGGGAGAGAACATAATATTAAAACCAAAAGACCGAAAAAGTCTACGGTCCATTGTCCTACCCATAAATGCTGCACCTCTGTAACATCCCCGACAGCATTAAGAGAGAGAAGTGTTACTCGAACACAGAGGCCTAGCCTGCGGCAACAGGGAGCGATAGGCCGCCATGCAGAATCTTACTCCTGCAGCAGAAATCCATTCCAGCAGTGATCAAAAGCAGGCAGTCGGCGCTGGCCCTTGCTCATCTTCCGCGTTTGCCTCGATGTTTCGATCTTCCTCAAAGCTTTAATTGGCAATTAATGGGTGCTTTAATCCATGAAACGGAGTCGAGAATCAACTCACACCCCATCTTTAAGTTTCTTCGCCACGAGGCCATTCGAGTGATCCCTGGAATCTTCCTGGAGGCGGCAAAAAGATAGATCACTCAATTGATCTCCAGACTGTAACTTGCAGCATGCTCTAATAGTTCCAGAAACACATTTAAGATTAAACGCAGATGTAAAAGAAGTGAAAGAAACAGTTTTGTGGACTATCTGGAAGGTGTTGATCGAGGAAGCACTGTATGCCGGCTGCCAGATGCTGTAGACTTAACATTAACAAGGCTGAAAATGGGAAAACATGAGGTTGGTGGTCTACGGTGATTACATTTGGAAACAAATATTGAAAGAGGACCCTTTACCCAGCGTATAGGAAATGTTTGGAGCAAGAGCATAGGTTTTTACAACACAAAAAACCAAAGGCAGGAGTAGCCACTCAGCCCCTTAAACCCTTGCCCACCATTCAAGCTGATCATGACTGATGTACTTGAAGCTTCATCTCCTCTTCTCTATTAGTTTCCTATAGCCCAGGGTTCCCTGACCTATCAACAATTGATCTGGGGGCTCTTTAAATTCCCCCAGTGACCCAGCCCTCCTCAACATTCTAAGGAAGAGAGTTCCAGAGATACACCAACGCTGTGAACAGAATTCATGGGATAATTTTCTAGGTGAGGTGGTTGTACAGAGGGTTATGTGGTGGGAGATTCAATGTGCTCACTGACTTTTTCTTTGTCCTTGGCTATTCCTGTCTAATCTCCAGATTCAGCACATTTGCTCCTGGCAAGGACAAAGTACCGTATTCCAAAAGAAATGCCCCAGTCCCAGGAGGCATCGGAATGTGTTCGGTCAGTGCACCAAATAGTCGGCACTATCATCAATTTTTTTTGGAGAGGGAGGGAAAGGTGCAGAGAAGAAGTTCGGAGAGGGTACGAAAATGCGTCATCCCAAGTCCGTAACGCTCACAATGCAGCCACCTTACAAAGGAAGGTTAACGGAGTGGCACAGTGGATAGAGCCCTGGCTCACAGATCCAGAGACTCAAGTTCAATCCTAGCCTCTGGTGCTGGGTATGTGGAGTTTGCACATTCTCTCTTTGACAGCATGGGCTTCTCCTGGGTGCTCGGTCTCCAGTCGTGTTTAAGTTGGGAGGTTACATGGCCATTGTAAATTGACCCCAATCTGTAACTGAGTTGTAGGATTGATGGAAAGGTCGACAGAATCAATTCCAGAGAATATACTTGGGGGGAATGAGATTCAAAGGTTCAAAAGTTCATTTATTATCAAAGTATGTATGCCGTATACAACTCTGAGACTCACCTTGTCCAGGTAGCCACGAAATGAAGAAAAACCATGAAAGTCATTCAAAAAGAAACATCAAACCCACAGCAACCCCACCTGCACAAAAAAGAACGGCAACTCAATCAATAACAGCCCCCAAGCCCCCCTGCCTGCACAAAACACAATAAGAATATTGCCCCACTAAGCCCCCCCCACACTAAAAAACTAACAGAAGTCAACAAAAACATCAACCCCCCCAAAACCCTCCCCTTGCACAACTAAACGAGAAAGTATGAGTGAAATACAGAGTATAAAAACTATAAGACTGAAAAAGTCCATAAACATAATAGTCCAATCCATAAACACAGAACCTCAGTAACATCATCCGACATCATGGAAAGAGAGAGACATCATGCGAACATAGAGGTCTATCCACCAGCCAAAGCAGGAGCTAGCATAGATTTGATGTGTTAAATCAGAAATTATTAACTATAAAGAGTGTTGCTTATATGTTCACCTGCCTGAGTACCAGGTTAGCTCAGACCTAGAGCCCAACATGAGGGATCTTGACTCATAGAGAGATCCAGTACAGAAACAGGCCTTTGGACCCATCAACTGAGTGCCGACCTTCAACCATCCACTTACAATTAAACAGCACTGATCCCATCTCATCCTCTCCACGTTCCCCTCAACAGCCGGCCGATTCTATCACTCGTCCACACGACGGGGCGCAGTTTACAATGGTCATTTAACCCACCAATCTGGATGACATTGAGATGTGGGAGTGAAAAAAAAAATGAAAAGGTTAGAGCAGTGGCAGAGAGAAAGGCAGTAGCTGGAGGAACTCAGCAGGTCAGGCAGCATCTACAGAGGGGAATAAACAGTCGACGTTTTGGGCCAAGTCCCCTCATCAGGACTGTCTTAGCCCAAAATAATGACTGCTTCTGCTTATTCCCCTCCATAGATGCTGCTTGACTTGCTCAGTTCCACCAAGTAGTTTGTAGACCTCCAGCATCTTCAGAACCTAATGTGCCTCGTCATCTGAAGTACCAGCCTCAGAGTCTAGACTTCAGCTCCATCTATGCCCCGGTGCCATCTGACTGGTGATTGAGTGGAGAGGAAGCTCTCCAGAACACGTCCATTAGATGAGTGTGGTGATCCTTCAAATGGTAAAAGACAGCTTCCGTTACACAGCCACCTCGTTCCACAACGTCCACCTCACACAGGTCGATAAGTCAATGGCATCTCGATCTCCCAGGTCCTCTGGCAGCCACTCTGCCTGCTGCCTGTCTCCAGATGGACGGTAAGATATCATTGCTGCACCCTGCTTGGTGCATCTAATCACAGGCTGCTGCATCTGCATATTGACCACATTAACCATCACAGGTTCAGCAGAACCCAGGTCACACTGTCACTGCTTCCCCTGAGAAGGTGGCAATGTGCAAAAGGTATTGGAGAATTAAAGAGCAGCACTGTCCTGCAAGCCAGCCCCACACAGCCACAATCCCACTCTATCACCAAGCACTTGTCTACATTCGATCACCTAAAAATTCAATGTAAAGACCATTAGTCCCAGGAGAACAATTGGGCCATTTGGCCCATCAAGTCCACTCTGCCATTCCATCATGGCTGTTCTATTATCCCTCTCAACCACATTTTCCTGCCTTCTTCATCCTTACCTTTGACACCCTTACTAATCAAGAACATACCAAACTCTGGTTTAAATCAATGACTTGTCTTCTACAGCCACATTAGAGCTCACTACCCTCTAGCTGAAGAAATTCATCCTCAACTCTGTTCTAAATGAACGTCCCTCTATTCTGAGGCTGTGCCCTGTGGTCTTACACTCTCCCATGACTGGAAGCATCCTCTCCATGTCCAGTTTATCTGGGTCTTTCAATACTCAATAGGTTTCACTGAGGTTCCCCCCCCCCCCCACCCCCACAATTATTGTAAACTCCAACGAGTGCAGGCCTAGAGCAATCAAAAGCTCCTCAAATTTTAACCCTTTCAAAAGTTCATTTCATATCCATGAATGTATATAGTATACAACTTGAAATTCATACTCTTCACAGACATCCACAAAACAAGAAACGCCAAAGAATTAATGATAGAACATTGAAGCCCCGAAGCCCCCCCACTCCATCCTCCCCTACTTGTGAACCTCCTCTGGACCCTCTCCAGATTCTGAATTCTGAAAATTCATAAGAGGTGTCATGTTGGCATTCGTAGTGTGTCATTGAACTTGAGCGATGAGAGGTTTGTGCTGAGATGATATGATTGGAACACTTGGGGCAGCCTCAGTGTTGAGGTACGTGTGGTGATGTGAAGTGTTTTAATGACAGACTCTTCTAACCTGAAGGTAAGACTGTGTTTCATTTGCAGTGTCGCCTATTTTGCTGTTACCTGTTTGAGGAGCTGAGGTGCCATGTTGTTGGCTGATCTCATTCCCGCTTTGCATCTGTCTGTGCCACTTAGTTCACAGCTGGTCTCAGTTTAATTTAGGCTTTGCATTTAACCTTCTGACATACTTACCCATGGAACTTGTCTAATGGGAATATGGAAAGAGTCTCTGAACACTTTGAAGATCTTGCTCATTGAATGGTGCTTGTAACAAATTCCTCCCTAGCTCCTTTCTCCCTGACCCACTAACCCAAATGCTGACCCTCTGACCCACAACCCGCTGAAGCTCACCCCATCACCCCTGACCCACTGACCCATCACCCTGACCCTCTGACCCAACCCGATCATCATGATCCACTGATTCACATCCCATCGTCCTGATCCCTGATACACTGTGCTGGATCTCACCCCCACATCAAACTCTCTCAGTTATCCTCCAGCCCATTCCATATCACTGGTTCACTGGTGCATATCTCGTCTCCCTCTTCAATGCACGCATCACAGTGTGTTCTGTCTCCCTAACGCTGCCACCCCTCCACTCCCATGTACTCTGTCCCTGATACCCATCGCCCCAGTGTGTGATGTCCTACACCACCTCGCGTATCACGTCATGTTCCACAGGAGTGACGGCGAGACACCCTGTCTGTCACACTGCAGTACTGCATCCTCTTCATCCCCGATACAATTCAGCTGTGGAATTTGTCGAACAGGAATTCTGAAGGAGTCTCCAAACACTTTAAAGGTCTCGCCCATTGAATAGTGCTTGCAGACCCAGCTCCAGAGTTATATGTTTGTTTGTGAAATATTGCAAAGTTCCCAAGTTGTAGCAATAAAACAGATGCTACGTGCAGTCCAGTGTACTTTGGACAGTAAGACAGAGCTCACACTGCTATTGGTTCAAGACCTGAGGTCACTCAATGAACTAAGCACAAGAGAGTCTTCAGATTCTGGGATCTTTCCCCTCCTTTCCGGTCCTGCAGAAGAGTCTCATCCCGAAACATCAACTGTTATTCATTCCCATAAATACTGCCCGAACTGCTGAGTTCCTCCAGCATTTTGTGTGTGTGTGTGTGTGTGTGTGTGTGTGTGTGTGTGTGTGTGTGTGTGTGTGTGTGTGTGTTGTTTCAAGTCTTTCTGTTTCTTTGCAGACTCATTGAAACTGGCAGCTTTGCTAACTCAGCTAGGCAGGAAGTTTACACTCTGAGCCCTGTTATTTTATGCCTGAGAAATGCATTGAACCGTGTCTCTCCCCAGCCATCAAACATTGCCAACGGCCGCTGCACCCGTAGGGAATATCAGCTCCTCATCCTATTCACTGCACAGGTTCCTGTAGCAGAATGAGGGTAATGGAGTGAGGCTCGGTGGATCATGGGTGATGGGGTGCAGGTCACTGGGTCAGGGGTGACTGAGTGAGGGCCAGTGGGTCAGGAGTGATGGCGTGAGGGTTACTAGGTCAGGGATGATGGTAGTGAGGGTCAGTGGGTCAGGGGTGATGGGGTGTGTGTCAGTAAGTCAGAAGGTGGGGTGTGGGCCAATGGGTCAGGGGTGATAGGATAAGAGACAGTGCATCAGGGGTGTTGAGGTGAGTGTCACTGGGTCAGGGGTGGTAGGGTGAGGGACAGTGTGTCAAGCGTGATGGAGTGGGGGTCAATCAGTCAGGGGTGATTGGCTGAGGGTCACTGGGTCAGGGATGATGGTAGAGAGGGGTCAGGGGTGATGGGCTGAGGGTCACTGGATCAGGGATGATGGTAGTGAGGGTCAGTGGGTCAGGGGTGATGGGCTGAGGGTCACTGGATCAGGGATGATGGTAGTGAGGGTCAGTGGGTCAGGGGTGATGGGATGAGGGTCACTGTGTCAGGGATGATGGTAGGGAGGGGTCAAGGTGATGGGCTGAGGGTCAGTGGGTCGGGAGAAGAGGATTGTCCTCACTCCCCACCCTGTATTAACCATATTCAGTCTGTGGTGATGGAGAAACACAACAATCTTCAGCCAAGTAACACACAAAATTCTGGAAGAACTCAGCAGGTCGGGCAACGTTTATGGAAGTGATAAACAGCTGACATTTTTGGCTGAGACCCTTCTTCGGATCTCTTTCAACAAAATTTTACTTAGGTTCACCTCACTGATGGAAATGCAGAGTAAAAGCATACAGGGAATAGGCAACAGAGTCAAACAGTTCAAACATCAACCACCGCTGAGCCAGGAATGAAGCAGCAAACTTTGCCTGAGCTTCTTTCTCCCTGACACACGTCCCATCACCCCTGACCCACTCACCCATAATCCTGACACACTGACACACGTCCCATCACCCCTGACCCACTCACCCATAATCCTGACACACTGACACACGTCCCATCACTCCTGACCCACTCACCCATAATCCTGACGCACTGACACACGTCCCATCACCCCTGACCCACTCACCCATAATCCTGACACACTGACACACATCCCATCACCCCTGACCCACTCACCCATAATCCTGACACACTGACACACGTCCCATCACCCCTGACCCACTCACCCATAATCCTGACACACTGACACTCAATACATCACCTTGACCTGCTGACCTCACCCCATCACCCCTGACCCAATAACCCATTACCCTGACCTTCAGACCCATGCCCCATCATAATGATCCATTGTCTCCCTGAAACATTACGCCACACACCCACTCCCTGAAACACTGTACCACACACCTCTCTCTGATACACTGTACCAAACACCCTCTCCCTGATACACTGTACCACACACCATCACTGATACACTGTACCACACACCATCACTGATACACCATACCAAACACCCTCTCCCTGATGCACTGTACCACACACCGTCACTGATACACTGTATTACACACTCTCTCTCTGATACACTGTACCAAATGCCCTCTCTCTGATACACTGTACTACACACCCTCTGATACACTGTACCACACACCTCTCTCTGATACACTGTACCACACATCCTCTCTCTGATACACTATAGCACACATTCTCTCTCTCTCTGATACACTGTACCACACATTCTCTCTGATACACTGTACCACACACCCTCTCTCTGATACACTGTATCACACACACTCTCCCTTGCACACTGTACCACACACACTCTCCCTTGCACACTGTACCACACACTGTCTCTCTGATACACTGTACTGCAAACCCTCCCCCGATGCACTCCCTGTGACACACACTCTGGCGCCTGTTCATTCTGATTTGCTGCATCCCCCCATTTTCTGCTTCCCTGTAACAATGTCACATAAACAGTGCAGGTCGATGCCACCTTCTCTCCATTGTGGTTGAGCAACTAGTCAATCATTCATCCTGCAGGATTGTACATTCTTCTTGAAAATGCTGTTGTCCGTGTTCTTGCTGCAGCCACACGTGACAACCTATTGGATACATCACAGTGTTGTGCTGTCCTGCCTGTAAAACCCAGGTGCTTTTCTTTTAATACTGCATCATTTGTCCTGTAACATGAGAGCACACAATTACATCTTGGGTACAGATCAATAACTGCCCACCTTGTGGTGTGCTCTCTGGGTTTTTAATTATCCACACCACAACAGCAGCCATGGCCCTGGGCAGAGTTTCTCAGCCATGATTCAAGGCCTGTCTGCTTTCAAAAGATGTTTTTTAAGTACCTGAGTCTGTGAAGGCCCCCACTGGCTTAAAAGTGAGTATTACCGAGCACGGGAGATCTGTGCTTCTGCTGGGATTTTAGAATTGTTCTAAGGAAGCGATGGCTGGGGCGTGCTGGGGATATGCTTCCCTCTTCATGCCTGATTTCGAGCGTCAGCAGCTGATTCATCTCTGAGCCCCAGATCCACTGGACATCACACTCCCACATGTCCTGCTCGTTCTCTCTTTAAAGAATGTTCTGTGGAAGTGAGCAATGGCTGTCCTTCAACCTAGTCTCCAGCTCCTCTTCAGTCTCAGAGCTCCCAGCATACCTGCAGGGATACAATTATCTTTCCTTGTGCAATGACTGAATGCCCACGTCAACATCTTGTACTGAGTAATTTTGTTAAATGCAGAGGTGACTCAATATGCGCCATGTGTCTATCTGTCACGTTGCAGTGTCACTCATTTACCTTTTGATACGGCCACGGTATGCTGCGTGTTTCTTTTTAAGAGCTTCCCTCGGCCCTGACCATGCATTGCAATGGGACCTGATAAGAAAGATCGCCCATTGTCTATTGCACCAAGTTTAGATGTCCTGGGATGGAGTAAGGCACAGCTTTCTGTTACAAGCTTACATGGCCTCAGGAAATGATATTACTTCCATTTTAGAAGGGTGGTCACTGCTATAACGTAGAGAATCTGGAGCCACTTTGTCCACAGTGAGCTGGCACAGATAGTAATGTGGGGCTACCCGTCGTGCTGCTGTCCCAATGTGCCAGCAGTCTCAGTTTGTCCTTGTGTGGCATCGATGTGGAATTTGCACGTTGGCCCTGGGATCTCATAACTTTTCCCCGGTGTAATGTTTCAGAACTCCGGAAACTAATCAAAAAGAAAACACAGGAGCCAGGAAAACGAGGCCACTTAGTTTATCTTTCGTGAAGCACTCACCTAAGACGTGGTGGCGTGATGACGGATGCCATTCGCGTACTTTTGCATATAACCTGTAGTGAAATGTAAAGAAACAAAGAATACTTAATCAAACAATAGATTTACCATATTACTGAAATATTAAATACACAACACTCCTCCCTGCTTAGCTATAAACTCCAACTCAATATAGAATGCATCTCCACTCAAAAAATATATAATGTATCGCTCTCTAGTCACCTATCTACTGTATGTATGTATGTATGTATGTGTGTGTGTATATATATATATATATGCTCTTATGGGATATCCTCCTTAGGTTTGGCTGTCCCAATAAATTTGTTAACATCCTCCGCCAGTTCCACGATGGGATGATTGCTTGGGTGACCATAGGAGGACAAGAGTCTGAGCCCTTCCTTGTACGCACAGGGGTGAGGCAGGGGTGTGTACTAGTGCCAGTGCTCTTTAACATCATCCTCTTGTGTGTTACCAAGCTTCTCCACAACGAGATTGAAGACAGCAGCCATGTGGCAGTGGACGTCAGATTAGATGGCAACCTCTTTGGCATCAGGAGGCTCCACACAACCACCAAACTCCGTAGAGAGCAGGTCCTGGAGCTGCAGTATGCAGACGATTGTGCTCTTGTGACCCATACTCTGGAGGATCTTCAGACTCTTCCTTGCTGTGGCGGTGAGAGCGTACAGCAGGATGGGGCTGACTGTCAATACCACCAAGACAGAAGTGGTTTGCCAGTGGAGTACCAGTGTCCCACCCACTCTACCTGCCTTCACTGTTGGTGATGAAAAGCTGTCAGTAGTGCCATCTTTCAAATATCTGGGGAGCATTCTCTCTGAGGATAGCGGCATTGACAACGACATCCAGAGCCGCATTAAACAGGCATCAGCTGCCTTTGGGAGACTTCGGCGTAGAGTCTTTCAGAACAGCAGCCTTCGTCCCTCCACAAAGGTCACCGTACACCAAGCGGTCTGTGTCACCACCCTCCTTTATAGCTGTGAAGCTTGGGTAACCTACAGCCATCACATCAAGTCCTTGGAGCATTTCCACATAAGCTGCCTCCATCACATCCCGGGAATTACCTGGCGTGAGCGGGCGCCTCACACTGAAATACTTGTAAAGACCAACTGCAGGAGTATTGAGGCCATGATCACCCAGCGTCAGCTGCAGTGGCTGGGGCACGTGATAAGGATGCCCCCATGTCGGCAACCCCACAGAGTGTTATACAGCCAGCTACATCATGGTCGACGCTCAGCTGGAAGCCGAAGAAGCGCTATAAGGATCAGATGAAGAATGCTTTATGGAAGCGCAAGATCAGACCCGAGGACCTGGAAGAGGTTGCTGCTGACCGTACCACTTGGCGACAGCTGTGTAGGGACGGGGTTCGTATTCTGGAGATGGAAAGAACAACCAGGAGACAGCAGAAGGGAGCCAGGAGAAATGCAGCCATGGTTGTCACCACTACCACATATACACGTCCCACCTGCAATAGAGCTTGTGGGTCCGGGATAGGACTGTATAGTCATCAGAGATCTCACCGTTAAAGGAGTGGGCGTCGTCATCGGATTTCGATGGACAACCGAAGAAGTGTGTGTGTGTATATATATACACGTTTGTGTGTGTGTGTGTGTGTGTGTGTGTGTGTGTGTGTGTTTGTATATCTGTATATATATATATATATATATATATAGTATACTATGTAATAAACTGCTATATGGACATTCACAGCATAGTAAATTTTAAGTTATCCCATTAAGGCCTAAGGATTGAATCACTGTGGAGGATTTCTTATTCTTGTGGGATAATGACTGTCCTGACAAAGGAAGTCACTCTGCTTGCCGGGTGAGTTTTGTGGCTGGGGCTTCCTCCATGGTGGTTGGAGGAATTGGCCTTTGGACTACAGGAAGTGGCTCTGCCAGCTCTGTACACCTTTCTTATTTAACAACTGACTCTGCTCTCCTCAACCGGTTGATATGTCATTTGCAAGTGGTATCAGACACAATCTCCACTGTTCAGGAGAATGGTCAGTTCTGTATTTAATAGAACCATAGAAAACCTACAATACAGGCCCTTCGGACCACAAAGCTGTGCCAAACATGTCCCTACCTTAAAACTATCTAGGCTTTACCCATAGCCCTCTGTTTTTCTAAGTTCCAAGCAGCCATCCAGGAGTCTCTTAAAAAACTCTATCATTTCCGCCTCCACCACCACCGCTGGCAGCACATTCCATGCACTCACCAGTCTCTGTGTAAAACACTTACTCCTGACATCTCCTCTGTACCTACTTCCAAGCACCTTAAAATTATGCCCTCTCGTGCTAGCCATTTCAGTCCTGGGGAAAAGCCTCTGGCTATCCACATGATCAATGCCTCTCATCATCTTATACACTTCTATCAGGTCACCTCTCATCTTCTGTCGCTCCAAGGAGAAAAGGCCGAATTCACTCAACCTATTCTCATAAGGCATGCTCCCCAATGCAGGCAACATCCTTGTAAATCTCCTCTGCACCCTTTCTATGGTTTCCACGTCCTTTCTGTACAGAGGTGACCGGAACTGAGCACAGTACTCCAAGTGGGGTCTGACCAGGGTCCTATATAGCTGCAACATTACCTCTTGGTTCTTAAACTTAATCCCACAATTGATGAAGGCCAATGCGCCATATGTCTTCTTAACCACAGAGTCAACCTGCACAGCAGCTTTGAGTGTCCTATGAATTCGGACCCCAAGATCCTTCTGATCCTCCATACTGCCAAGAGCCTTATCGTTAATACTATATTCTGCCATCATATTTGACCTACCAAAATGAACCACCTCACACTTATCTGGGTTGAACTCCATCCACCACTTCTCATCCCACTTTTGCGTCCTATCGACGCCCCGCTGTAACCTCTGACAGCCCTCCATACTATCCACAACACCCCAACCGTTGTGTCATCAGCAGATTTACTAACCAATCCTTCCACTTCCTCATCCAGGTCATGTTTAAAAATCACAAAGAGTAGGGGTCCCAGAACAGCTCCCTGAGGCACACCACTGGTCACCAACTTCCTTGCAGAATATGACCCATCTAAAACCACACTTTGCCTTCTGTGGGCAAGCCAGTTCTGGATCCACAAAGCAATGTCCCCTTGGATCCCATGCCTCCTTACTTTCTCAATAAGCCTTGCATGGGGTACCTTATCAAATGCCTTGCTGAAATCCATATACTTTGTACTTTATTGTCACCAAACAATTGATACTAGAGCGTACAATCATCATAGCGATATTTGATTCTGCTCTTTGTGCTCCCTGGAATACAAATCGACAGTATATATTAAAAATTTAAATTAAATTATAAATCGTAAATAGAAAATAGAAAAGGGAAAGTAAGGTAGTGCAAAAAAACCGAGAGGCAGGCCCAGATATTTGGAGGGTATGGCCCAGGTGCGGGTCAAGATCCGTTCAGCAGTCTTATCACAGTTGGAAAGAAGCTGTTCCCAAATCTGGCCGTACGAGTCTTCAAGCTCCTGACCACTACATCTATGGCTCTACCTTCATCAATGTGTTTAGTCACATCCTCAAAAGATTCAATCAGGCTCGTAAGACACGACCTAGCTTTAACAAAGCCATGCTGACTATTCCTAATCATATTACGCCTCTCCAAATATTCATAAATCCTGCCTCTCAGGATCTTCTCCATCAACTTACCAACCACTGAAATAGGACTCACTGGCGTATAATTTCCCTTCTCTCTCACCTGCCTATCCTCCCTTTCGCACTGTCTCCAAGCTTTCTCAATCTTTCCAAGCACCCACTTTTCATCACCTCTGCAGTCTCTCGCCAGGACTGCTTATCAGGAGTGGAACATCGAACTTCCTTGTTTGAGGAGCCCTCAATTTGTCTCAGCAGTTTATCCAGCATACTCCTTCTGCGATTGGTTTTGAGGAGATCCAAGCATGAGTGCAAGGGACAACTCAGGAACACCATAGCTGGTAATTTGTTGGTTGTGGAATGTGCTGCATTGCAATATGCAAGGAGGAAACTGGTAAGATTCTGATTCAGTGTTTTAGTGAAGTGTGTCTGCTGACATTACTTGCAGTGTATTCCTTAGACTCTGGACAAAATATTCTGCCAAGCCATTTGTAGCTGGGTGGTACGGTGCAGATGTACTATATATTATTCCATTCAGTTTCAGGAATGACTGAAATTGGTCCTCAACAAACCATGGCCCTTTGTCACTGACCAAGTGTTCTGGAACACCAGTCCTTGAGAAGAGATTTCTCAACACATCAATAATGTGCGAGGCTGTCGTGGAGGTTATTGGGAACACTTCTAGCCACTTTGTAGCTGCATTCGCTGCTGTCAAGATATTTGTGCCCATGAATGGTCCGGAAAGATCCACAAAACCTTCTGCCAGGACAATACAGACCATTCCAGGGACGGATGACCCTGCTGTTGACATCTTCTGGATGCGTTGGCATCCTGAACAGTGCATGGAAAACTGCTCGATCTGCTGACCTACCCCAGGCCACCAGACAAAGCGCCAAGCCAACACGTTCATTTTGACCATACCTAGATGACTGGCATGTAGATCCTCCAACACTTCAACTCTTAACTTGGATGGTACAACTCTCAATCCCCACATAAGTTGAACGCTGTCAAGGGCAAGATCATCTGGCACAGGTAGAGATAGGGGAGCTGGAACTTCTACCGCACATTCTAACCATTTAGGGTTGTCGTGTAGACTTGAGGCAGTGTGGGGTCTTCCTTTAGATCACCTTTGCCGTAATAGGGAGACTTTTGATTTGCATTAGGGAGAATAGCTAAAGAGGAGAATTCTCTTATGTAATTTTCTCAGGTATTTTTCCAAGAGTGAACAGTGCAATCGATCAGCATTTTCATGATTAATTGTCATCTTGAAATCTATCTTATAACTGTGTCCTCCAAGAAACAGAGCTCATCTCTGCATCACTGCCGTTGATGTTAGTGGAACAGCCTCCTGTAGATGGAAAGTGGACACTAGTGGTCGATCACAAACAAGAGAAAATCTGCAGGCACTGGAAATCCAAGCGACACACACAAAATGCTGGAGGAACTCAGCAGGCCAGGCAGCATCTGTGGAAAAGAGTACAGTCAATGTTTTGGGCCGAGACCCTTTAAGCATTTTATTTGTGTTAATAGTGGTTGATGATCAGTAATGATGGTAAATTGTCTCCCAAACATTCTGTAGCAATTTTGCTCTGCAGTGGTAAGGGAACAGATGTAAAGGTTATGGGGCATTCGCTTGCATCAGTCATAGCATGTGACATGACTGCACTTTTACCATAAGGCAAGCTTCACGCGATGTGGATCATAATGTGTGAGTACAGTGCCTGATGTCAACATTTCCTTTGGCATTTGGAAAGCAACCTCACACTGCTTTGTCCACTGCCATTTCTTCTGATCTGTAGTGATGAGTTCAAGGGGTAGAGCACAGTAGCCAGCTTTGGCAGGAACTGATTACAGTAATCCTAAAAAGGACCACAACTCAGACACATCATTTAATCTTGGGGTATCTCCCATTGCTTGAATTTTCTCGGCACATTTGTGAAATCCTTGAGTGTCAATCAGTAAATGATGCTTGGTTTAAAAGAATTCACATTTGTTGTGTCATGCTCCAAGCCTGTAATTTTCTAATCTTTTTAACACTGTCTTGAGATTTTGGAGATGTTCTTTACCATCCTTACTGGTAACAATGATGTCATCCAGGTAACACTGAGTGGCTGGGCATTCTTGCAGAACCTGGTCCATAGATTTCTGCTAGAGTGTAGTTGCAGATACTACTCCAAAAATAAGCCTGTTATAGTGATAAAGCCCTTTGTGCATGTTTATGGTGAGAAACACTTCAAACTCTTCTTGATTCTCCATCTGCAGGGGTAGGCCTCAACTAAGTCCTCTTTGCTGAACGATTTTCCCCACAAAAGTTTTACCTGGTTATCCTCTATCCTGGACAACAGATCAACTTTCAGTACTGAGTTAATGGTGACCTTAAAAATCAGATCCTGACAGACCCATCTTTCTTGGCTACTGGGACCACTGGTGTTGCCCAGGGGCTCCACTCAACCTTGGAAAGAATTCCTTTAGACGCCATGTGATCCAGCTCACTGGCTACTTTATCACGGGTGGCATAAGGAACTGGATGGGCTTTGTAAAACTTGGAGACAGCCTTTTCAGTTAACACTCTTTTACCCTTGATATGTTTGAGATTTCTGATGCCATCCTTGAACACTGCTGTGGTATCATCCAGTACCTTTCTGAATTCACTTTCGGTTGACTCTATTGCCGTGATGTGCCATGCAAAATAGTGGATGGATCTCCAATCAAATTGTAATTGCCTCAGCAAATCTCGGCCCCACAATGCTAGCCCAGTGTATTTACCATATACAAGCCCTATGTGGCTTGTTGGTTATTGTAGTTCACTGTTGCAAATGCCATTCCCACAGGAGTTACCATTTCTCCAGTATTAGTTGGATATCTGCTGGCTTCAGTTCAGTATCTTTAAAATGTCATTCAAAGTTATTTTGTGTAATGAATGAAACAGCCAAGCCAGAGTCCAAATCCATTTTAATTAACTTGCTGTTCACTTCTGTTGCAAGCCATATTGCTTGTCTCTTGTCAGTTTTCACATTATAAATCTCAAGGCTACTCAGTCATGTGTCACTTTCATCATTATCAGATCTTTCATTAACAGCATGCAGATCAGTACTCTTTTTATTTTTGATACGTTTGCAATGACCTTTTTTCCTTTTTCTCTTCCCTGTGCAGTCCATTTTTTTTTGTCATGCTGTTTATATCTGTCATATTTTGGTGTATTTTCTTGAAGTTTTGTCTTTAAGCCTCCATTGGTCTGGTGTATGTACTGCCAGAGTGGTATCAGAATTTGTTTGGCCAGGCAGGTTTCTACTTAGATGTTGCATTTTTGTTCACACTCACTTTCTTTCCTGACTACAACTCAACTGCATCACTGGCTGCTGTTTCCATTGATATAGTGATTTCACCTGCTCTTTTAAATGTGAGTTGTGATTCATTTAGGAGCTGCTTTTGAATGCTTTCTTGTAAGTTTCCACAAAGCTGAAATGGACTCCTCTTCCTTTTGATTCCACTTATAAAATCTAAAGAATTCTACAACCGGCAATGGCTTCAGTTCTAAATGTTCCCAAATTACGTTCACAATATCAGCAAAGCACGTTTCAGTTAGATTGGTTGGATCAGTTAAACATCTAAGCAAACTGTATGCTTTTCCACCTATTACACTCAGCAACCCTGGCACTTGTTTTTCATTGGCTATTTCATTTGCTTCAAATAATGTTTAATTTGCTCAGTTTTCATCATCCAGTTATCCGTTGTGCAATTGAACACGTCTATCTTTCTGATGTAGCCTGCCATTCCTGTTTTTTTTTTAAATTATTATCACCTGCTACTCACTATTTATGAACTCATGGCCGTATTTGTTGCTTGCTACTTTTGTCTATTTTCTGCCTTTTTCTTAACCCTACCATCTCATTCTCCTTCTGAAGAAAAAACATACTGTGGTAGGTAGACATCTTGAGTTCATTTTAAAATTTCCTCATTGCCACTATGTTTAGTAACTCCAGAAACTAATCGAAAGATAAACACAGGAGCTGGGAAAACATATCCACTGAGTTTTTCTTTAGCAAAGCACTCACATATGATGTGATGATGTAATTTCGTATATCATTCATGTACTTTTACATTTAACCCATAATGAATTATGTGGTCAAACAACTAATGCTTAACCAAATAATATATTTACAATATTACTCAAATATTGCTGAAATATTTAATACACTGTACCCAGGTGCTTAGGTTTCCTCTTAATCACAAAGATGGCACCGAGCTGAGGTCTCCGTCGAAATTGTGACTTAGATATAGTTGTTATTGTTTATGTTCGTACAGATGGTTAGAGTTGAGGTTAGGGTTTAGAGATAGTGATCTGGTGGGGGTTGAGGTCAGGCCTCTGTTCTGCGCTCCATGTTCTGTGTTCAAAGCCCAGCGAGATGGACGGGTAATGAAGAAGATCCGCAGATCAGACCTCCTCTCTGTGCTTGAAGGCCAGTGACACGATTGGGTGACAGAGGGCATCCAAAGCCCGGGTCTCCACCCGGTGCTCGAAGGCCAGTGACCAGACATCCATGCAAGCACGAGGCACGAGGTCCGTTCAGTCGGCAAGCCTGGAGTTCGGGGTCCTGTCATCAGCTAATCCAGGGGCCAGTGGTAAAGATTGGTGCCCAAAGGCTGATCACTAGCCCAGACGTTGAAGCCTGATGGATGAAGCCTGGAGATTGGAGGCTGTAGACCCGACCTGGTGTTGGAAGAATGCCTTTATGTGTGTGTATGTGTGGTAGGAAAGTGGTTTCTTTTGTAGTTGCTATGTCGCCTGTTGTGCTCTATGTTGTCCTGCCGAGCGTAGTGGGTATGTTACGTTGGCAAAGGAATGTGTAGCAACACTTATGGACTGCCCCCAGCAGATCCCTAGGTTGCGTCAGTTATCAATCTACATGTGATACATAAATCTGAATCTGAACCTGACGTGGTGGTGGGTAGGTTCATTGGCCACTGTAAATTATCTATGGTGTGGGCAGGAGAATCAGAGAGGTGAAGTTAGGCATGTGAAAGAGAAGAGATCATTGTGGAAATAATAAACATGAGACAGTCTGCTGATGCTGGAAATCCAAAACAACACATTCAAAACGCTGGCGGAACTCAGCAGGTCAGGCAGCTTCTATGGAAAAGAGTAAGCAGTTCACATTTCAGGGCAAGACCCTTCTTCAAGAATGGAAAGGAAAGGGGAAGACACCAAAATAAAAAGGTGAGGATAGGGGAAGGAGGCTAGATAGACGTGAAGCCAGGTGGGTAGGAAAGATAAAGGGCTGGAGAGGAAGGAATCTGATAGGAGAGGACAGTGGACTATGTAAGAAAGGGAAGGAGGAGGTGATGCAGGGGGAGGTGTCAGGCAGATGAGAATAGGTAAGAGGCCAGGCTGGGAAATAAGTCGGGGAATAAGATTGCTATTAGGAGCCTGTATAAATGTAATGGACTGAATGGCCTCCTTTTCTGTCAGAGTGAAATATCGTCAGTTTGATCAGATAGGAGCCATGCTGATTAGATGCTTTCATCATGGCTTTGGATCGCTTACGTACGCCTGAAGGGCAGGGATGAAACGGAAAATGATGGTATCACTCAGGAGCTCAAGCGGCATCTGTGGGGAGAAAAGCACAGTTAACATTTCAGATCCGAAAGCAAAGGGAAACAGAGTCTTGGACCTTTTGATCTCAAACATTAACTCTAGGGGGTTTCTCTTTCCACAGTGCTGAGTGTTTCCAGCATTTCCTGTTCTTATTTCAGATTTCCAGAATCTGCTGTTATTTATTTATTTCTTGGGATTCAGCATGGATTAGGCCCTTCGAGACGCACCGCCCAGCAATCCCTCAATTTAATCCTAGCCTAATCACAGGACAATTTACAACATGTATGTCCTTGAGCTGTAGGAGAAAACTAGTGCACCCAAAGGAAACCCTTCCGGTGACAGGGCGAACGTACAGGCAGCAACGGGAATTGAACCTGGGTTCCCTCTAATTTGTAATGACCAACTCGTGGAAAAATCTTGTGCTTTGCAACTTTTTCGCCCGGTGACAGCAACACGTGTGCACTGAATTTTATATGTATAGGTATTCATTTTATCAGCTAGCAAAACACCATCAATAAGGACTTTGATCTCCTCTGGCTTTAATCATTTTCGCTCTCATTCATCTGCACTGTCACAAAACATACGTAGCAGGCCAATAGCGGGAAATTAAGGATTTTCTCACCGGAGTTTTTGCACGCCATCCATATGTGATTTGCATGCTAAATGACACTTTAAAAAGTCAAGTTTCCAAATATCACTCCACTTCTTCCTATTTGCAAATCCTCCAGCAACTTTGGCATCATGACAATACATTCTGTATTGTACATTAAATATTTCTCGTAGCTGTACTTTCCTGACCTCATGAGCTTTCGGTGTAGCAGTTTCTACTGTTTCATTAAACCATTCCGCTTCAAATGAATTAGTCGTTCTTTTGTGCATCACACCCTTTACTTCTTTGGCATTCAACATAGTGAATCTATAATTCCTTCAATAAAAGCAGTATGAATAAGCTAGTTCTGAAATCTGCAGACAAATCATTGCAAACTCCATGTTGTTAACACCGTCCACACCAGGAACCAGAAAAGGAAATATGATTGTGTACGATTGTGAAATATACTGAACTTGCCAACAAATTTAAGGGTGACAGTCTTTTGTGCGCAGTTTAACTTCCTTTGTGCACTAGTAGCAAGAGATGTGTGCATGCATGCACACACGCACACCTTATAGGGAACATTGGTCGCTGGTACTGTAAAGCTTTGTGCTAACTTTGTACACTGCTGGGGGCATTGTGTCTCTTGAAATCCTGTTATTCTCATCATTATTCCACTAGGCTGGATTTATAGGCTGAAACCAATATGTCTTGGCGATTTTTAAAAGATGTTTGTGGATATAGCATTGTTTGATTTTAATGAGAGGACAACCTTCCTTGAACAGTAGCACCTTCTCAAGTATCCAAGCAGTACATACAAAATCAGAGACTGTTGCAATTACCCAGCAAGCTGAGCAGCCTCTGTGAAGAGGGAATCAGTGTTAATTTTTCACTTTGATTCTATTTCATTGGAAAGGTCAGGGTGTAGTGGTTAAGTTTCTGGTGGAGCAGTCAGACTTCCAGACCATTGATTGGGAAAAATGAGTTCAAATCCCTTTAGGGAGTTTAAATTGAAGTAACTAAATAAATTTGAAATTTAATAAAAGCTGATCTAAGTCATGTTTTGGAGTTAGCTATGTGACCTACAGGTGGACCATCAGGAGTGAAACCTTCTGTCATTACCCAGAGACAACTCTGAACCTGGAGTCCATGAACCCTTTGGTTAATGGTATGGGTCCATGGCATAAAAATGGTTGGGAATCCCTGCTCTAGGCGGATCCTGTGGTTCACTCTTCTTCATCTGGTCAAGATGACTAGGGTTGGGTAATAAATGTTAGTGTTACCCATGATACCCGTGGAGAGTCATAGAGTCGTACAGCATAGAAACAGACCCTTTGACCCGATTTGTCCAACTTGTCCACGTTGACCAAGATTCCCATCTAAGCAAGTCCATTCGCCCACGTTTGACCCATATCCTGCTGAACCTTTCCTATCCATGTACCTGTCCAAATATCTTTTAAATGTTGTTATTGTACCCACCCCTACGTATGGCAGCTCATTCCATATACTCACCGTGATCTGCATGAAGAACTTGCCCCACCGGTCCCTTTTAAATCCTTCCCCCTCAACTTAAATCCATCCACTTTAGCTTTTGATTCCCCTGAACTTAAATCCAAGCAAGAGCAATTCCTGGCAAGAACTTTTATTTAACTTAAATGACATGTAACATTTATAATGTTTTTTTTTCACCACTCTTACTCCAGTCAATACTTGTGATTTCTAGCTTGCTGCACAGTTCATGCTCAGTGTTATATTCCCACTAGAGAGGTGTGAAAACTTCCCCAACACATTGTACAGTAATTGCCAACTGTAACTTTTTGCTTCTTGGCTGCCTAGATCTAGTGACATGGTTATTTCAGTGTACTCTGGGTACCAGTATTCTACTGCCCCAGAGCCAACCAATGTGATGCATCAGCACCCTGTTTCATTCTTGAAAACATTTAAGCCACAGCAGCTGAGAGTATCCGACATCCAAGATATATTGAGATCGCAACTATAAATCCTGGGCTCAGAGCGATAGCATCCTCCCCACCATTGAGGACATCTGCAAGAGGCTGTGCCTCAAGGATGTGCCATCCATCATTAAGTTCTCTCACCATCCAGCACAAGCCCTATTCTCATTACCACTATCAAAGAGGAAGAACAGGAACCTGAAGACCCAACTTCAATGATTCAGGGACAGATTCTTCCCCTCTGCCATCAGATTTTTGATCAGTCTGTGAACTCAGGAACATTTTGATATTTCTTTATTTTTTGCACTATTTATTTATTTTTGCAATTTATAGCAACTTTATGTCTTTGCATTGTGCAGCTGCTGCACAATAGCAAATTTCACACATCAAAGTTAGTGATAATTGACCTGTTTATGATTCTGAACTGACATTAAGAACGTTTCAGCAAAGGAACAGTCCCTTCGATCCTCGGCAAAACACTTGTATTTCCTACCGATGTTGTTTCCTAGTTGTAGCGGCAAAAATTGATCTAATATCAAAGCCAAGCATTGTCGCCAGCCTGCAACCCCAGACAGAGTTGTTGTACTTGAGTGACACACCCAGATGATTGCTCCAAAGAGTCGAATTCCCTATTTTGATCCTTCATTAGCAATTAGCAAACATACAACTAAGCATTATTGAGCGTTATCTCAGTGGTCAACAAAGATATGACCTCCATGGTCCCAAGCTACAAACTGCCATGAAATAAGCATGAATACGAAACTTATTCCCTTCACATTTACCACGCCCCCAATACTGTGACTGGTTACCATAATAAACACATGGCTCCTACACTAGTTCTTGGAGAACTAGGAAATAACATTGCTATTTTAAAAAATGGGGAGAAAATTCGAAAATCCAAGGTGCAAAGGAACTTGAGAGCGGAGTCCTCATGTAGAATTCCCTAAAAGTTAACTCTCAGGTTGAGTCAGTGGTGAGGAAGGCAAATGTGATGTAGCATTCATTACGAGAGAACTAGGATATAAAAACAAGGCTGTAATGTTGAGGATTGGTAAGGCATTGGTGAGACCTCACTTGGAGTATTGTGATCAGTTTTGGGCCCCTTATCTGAGAAATTATGTGCTGACATTGCAGAGGATCCAAAGGAATTCACGAAAATGATTCTGGGATTGAAAGGTTTGTCATATGAGGAGCGTTTGATGGCTCTGGGTCTGTATTCATTGGAACTTAGAAGAATGAGGGGGAATCTAATTGAAACCTATCAAATGTTGAAAAACTGAGATAGAATGGATGTGGAAAGGATATTTCCTATAGAGGGAGAGGCTAGGACCAGAGGACACAGCCTCATAATAGAGGGATGTCTTTTAGAACATAGATGAGGAGGAGTTGCTTTAGCCAGAGGGTGGTAAATCTATGGCATACATTGCTGCAGGTAGCTGTGGAGTCTAAGTCATTGGGAATATTTAAGGCAGAGGTTGATCGATTCAGGGTGTGGAAAGGTTATAGGGGAGAAAGCAGGAGAATGGGGCTGAGAGAGAAATCAAGAATCAGCCTGGTGGAGCAGACCCGATGGGACGAATGGCCTAATTCTGCTCCTTTGACTTATAGCCTTTTCGCTTTGAAGAAACTTGAGTTACAATAGGCTGTGAATCCATACAGATGCTGTACTTTTTACATGAGTGAACCACCCTCAGAATAGTGCTCTGGTGTTACAGCACAGAGACAAAAACCCCAGTCTTAATCAAGTATCAGATAATGAAATGTGGACATAATCTTTAAATTCTTCAATGTGTGACTATGATGGCTGAATAACATTTCTCATTTTCATCTGTTCTTCTTAATCTTGACTAAATCTGTTTCCGTCGAGTACTGCCTTGTGACTGTTATTCAATTCAGTTTGCTTATTCTGAGCATGCTTTGTGTGACCACCGAGCAGTGGTTTACACCCTGTATTGTGACGGATGATTGGCAGGGGTATAACAGTTGTACTGTTTACAGCTTCCTTGTTCGAGACACGTTTCTTTGCTTGCTCCTGCAGCTTTACTGAAAGACGTCTGTGTCAGCGCTCAGAGACATCTCTCCCCTTTGCTGAGACCAACCTATCCTCTGCTATCTTTAGACAAGAAAGACCTTTGGTTGAAGTCTAACCTTTCATCCTTGCTCTTCTCCATCTCAGGTTTGAGGACCACTGCTTCCAAACCGGCAACCTTCCCGTTGTAGACTGGCCAACGACAGGGCGGTGCACACGGACCAGACAAGCGACAATGGGCTTCCTTTGGTGGGCACTCTGCCTTTGCTGGATTACAGTTCTCAGCTCAAGCCCTGCAGAAGGTAAGGCACAAGTTCTAATATGTGCGAAGCAGTTCCAGCTTCTTCCTTCTCTCAGTACTGTGCCACTGCTTTGTCATCTGGATGTGTGGGATGCGCAAGAAACTGGAGAGTGGTCTGTGATCCGCTCCGAAGTCACACATCGGGGCTCTCACTCTCAACCAGTCTTGCAGTGTGTGGCACTAAAGTGCCCAGTTCCAGAGGGAATCCTCTAAGTGGTCCACAATGTACCACTTGATCCCCATGCCCACCTGGTGTTTAGTGCCTTACAATGGGTGTGGGAAGAGGACTCACCTCATTGTTTTCTATGGTGTTATTCCTACATCCGTAGAGCATTGCTCCACCTAGACACCCAAGCTATGAGACAAAATCTCATGAATTGCCCTTGCCCAAGGCTGTGGTTACTGGTCTGGAATGAGCCATGTTCTTCAGTTGTAAGAACCATCCATAGATGAGGCTGTCAGCGATGGAGATGCAGAGGCTATGGTCACTTTCAGGAATTTTTGTCATTGGTGCGATAGTTTATAACAGCCTGTTTCGTACTTTGTGATGTGATATTGTATTACCCACAAGACAAAGTGGTGTAAGTGAGATCAGGGAATGCAGGGGAGGGCTGAGTTTAGCATAGCATGGGATTTTGTGAGGCATCAGGTTTATGCCATTAGCCTGTGGTCAACGGATTCAGCCATGAACTCATGCAATTAATTACCTCCACGTAGTTTGACATTTTGGTTTAACGTAGTTATCTTTCTGTAGCAAGCTGATTCCTAGAGCTTAGAGATCTGGTGTGTTGGGTTCAGGCATGAGACCGTGATCATGGTCGCCAGTGGGAAACATCAAGTGTCTGCTGTCGGTTCTCACCGCAGCTCTCTCTGTGTCAGAAGATGGTGGGTGCAAGCCAAGTTCTAGAGACCTGTATGAACACGAGGCAGATATTTCAGTGCAGTGCTGAGAGATCCCTGCCACCTATTCTCATTTCCTTGTTCTATGGTCATTCAGTTGTACCACTAAAAAAAACACAACGTTCCTCTGAGACCAAGGTCCAAAACACAGTACATACAGTATATCACCTACAGCACATAAAATAATATCAACACAATAATATTAACAGATAATAAAAAATATATTCTGAAGATGCAACACACATAAAAGTTGCTGGTGAACACAGCAGGCCAGGCAGCATCTATAGGAAGAGGTACAGTCGACGTTTCGGGCCGAGACCGTTCGTCAGGACTAACTGAAAGAAGAGATAGTAAGAGATTTGAAAGTGGGAAGGGGAGGGAGATGAAGGGTCTCCACCCAAAACGTCAACTATACCTCTTCCTATAGATGCTGCCTGGCCTGCTGCGTTCACCAGCACTTTTTATGTATGTTGCTTGAATTTCCAGCATCTGCAGATTTCCTCGTGTTTGTGTTTTTATATTCTGAAGATGTACATGTTGAC
This sequence comes from Mobula birostris, assembly GCF_030028105.1. Taxonomy (NCBI): domain Eukaryota; kingdom Metazoa; phylum Chordata; class Chondrichthyes; order Myliobatiformes; family Myliobatidae; genus Mobula; species Mobula birostris. The sequence goes on from NC_092401.1 coordinate 12,991,099, forward strand.
ATAAAGTGCATATAGGACATATAGTTAAATGTACAGCAGTGTAATGCTACTGGGGCTGTCATAAATAATGTGTACTGGGTGGCAGCAGGGTGTTCCAAAGTCTCACAGCCTGGGGGAAGAAGCTGTTACCCAGCCCAAGTCCTTGTTCTGATTCTGTGGTACCTTCTGCCTGAGGTCAAAGAGATTGTGGGATAGACTGGAAGGGTCCTTAACAATTCTGGGGGCTCTGCGAATGCAGCACCTCTGGTCTCTGCCTTGGATGGGTGGGTGGGTGCTGTTAGATGATTCTCTCAGCAGTCCTCACAGTCCATTGCAGAGTCAGTCCGCGATGTCGGAACGTCCTAAAAGGTTACAAGAAAATTAAAAAGTAAACTGCAGATGGTGGAAGTCTGACATGAAAACAGCAATGCTGGAAACGGATCAAGCTGTGTCTGTAGAGAGGGAGAGAGAGGGACAGTTTCTTGTCAGAACTTCATGAAGATGGGTCCTTGACCTGAATTGTTAACTCGGTTTCTCCTGTCACCACACTGTGTGGCGTTCCGTTAGAGGAAGGAAGGATGAGGCGGCTTTGGAGAGGTGGCAGAAGAGTATCACCAGGATGCTGCCTGGATTGGAGAGCATGAGCTACTGGGACTGGCTGAATAAACCTGGACTGTTTCTCTGGAAAATTGGAAGCTGAAGAGGAGACCTGATAGAAGTTTTTAAAATTATGATCGACATAGAAAAGAGTCACTTTCCCAGGTAGAAATGATAAATACTTAAGGACATGGCTTTAAGGTGCGAGGGGGATGTTGAAGGGTATTTTTTTATATATAAAGCAGTAACTGCCTGGAGCACACGGCCAGAGGTGGTGGTGGAAGCTGACATAATAGTGGTGATTGAGAAGCATTTCGGCTGCCACATGAGTATGCAGGATCATGTGCAGGCAAGCAGGTTCGGTTTAGTTGTACGTCATGGTCAGCACGGATACTGTGGGCCGAAGGGCCTGTTTCTGTGCTGTACTGTTCTATGTACTATGCTCCATATGTGTAGCTTGGCCCACCGAGTGTTTCCAGTGCTTTCTGTTGTTAAAGGTTCTTATTATATATCAAAAGCCGGGCATTTCCCAAACCCCTGCATTAGCATCATGGCCGTTACCAGTTTGGTGTTTTTGGGAGCATGCTGTGTGCAAATGGCTGTTATATTGCAATACTTTACAAGTTCTCCATTGACTTTAGGGGTGGGAGGTGTATGCAAATGTCACTCTTACGGTCTTGGCCCCATGCCCCGTGACAGCTTTCAGCTCGCTGACTGTGACAATCAATTTCCAACCCTGGTAGAGGCTGCCACAAAGGCAGTGGTGATCCTTGCCCTCTTTAACTTCAGATAACTTGACCACCTGCAGCATGCCACTGACCGCGCCTGCCTCCCCCCCCCCCCCACATTCACTGGAACGAGAGGCAAACCAGCGTCACTCTGGGCAGCCATCCACATACATAATATCAGACTCCCGAAACAGAGACTCTCTTCCCAGCTCCGTTACAGGGAGGAGATGACCAGGTGGACTGAGGAGAAAGTTCGAGGATGTGCTCAAAGCTGCCTTGAAGAAAGGTAATAACCTCATGACTGCTGTGAAATTCCAGTGTGATATTAAGAGAGCTTCAGGCGTTGCTGTGTCTGTGTTGGCTTTGGCAAACGTTTGATGAGTTCTTACTCTAGAGCTGAAAACAACTGTAAATCCCAGAGTCAGCACTCTTTCAGATTCATAAGCCTCATCTTTCATTGCAACACAGAAGGAGGCCATTCAGCCCATCGAGTCTATGTCTGCTCCCACAGCAATTGCATTAGTCCATTTATTTGCCTGTAACCCATTCTCTTTCACGTGCCCAGTAACACCTCTACACAGACAGCGCCGGAGTTCAGGATCAAAGGTCACTGAATCTACCATCATGTTGCCCACCTTATTTCTTGCCAAAAGCAAGAAAAGCCACGTCTCAGAAAAAGGCCATTCAGCCCACCTGGTCATCACCTAACCTGCCCTCCATGTTCTCGCTTTTACCTTTACCCAACTCCTGAATGAATGCCCCACATTCCTGGCACTCCCATGCTAAGGAAGTTGCTTCCGAATTTCCGACAGGACTGGACAGGGAAGACCTGGAATGCAAACCTTTCCATGGTTCTCCTTCAGTAAGCACATGGCAAAACAGGAGCAGGAAAAGGTCCCTCAGCCCCATCATTCAATATGTTCATGGCTGATCTGTCCCCAGGTCTCAATTTCACACTGCTGGCAGCTCACCTTAGCCCTCAATCCCATGATCTCTTAAAAACTTGTCTACCCCCTCTTTAAATACGTGAATGATCTTGCCTGTATAACTCTCTGGGATGGAGATTCACCATCCACTGTGAGAAGAGATTTCTGCGCACCTCCTACGTTCCCATATTCAAGATCCTCCCACGAGTGGAATGTTAAGCCCCAGGTGGTCTTACTTGTTTCAGTTAGATCACCTCTCAAACTTTGAAACTTCAAAGAATATAGATCTAATTTCCTTAGCCACTCGTGGTAAGCTAGCCCAATAGCAGATATCCCACCTCTCCCAGAAGTTCTGGGAGCCTCCCGCATATTAATAGTGGCTCCCTGATGCTCGCAAGTTATATACAATATCCTGGAAATCAATTTTTTTGAGAGCAAGCGAGCGCGAGAGAGAAAGAAAGCAAGAGAGAGTGCGTGAGAGCGAGAGAGCGACCACGAGAGAGTGAGAGCATGAGAGAGAGAGGGAGCGAGCGTGCGCACACCATGGCAGCGTGTTCCAAAAAAAGAAAATATAAAATGTACGTCATCCCAGACTACACTAAAGTGTACCCCTGCCTAATAGGGGTCAAAAATAATGACAGTGTTTCTCGCTGCACTGTTTGCAACAGTATCTTTTCTATTGCCCATGGTGGGTTAAGACTGTAAAAGACATGTTGAGGTGAGTTTAACAGGTGTCATTCGTTCATTAGCATAGCTAACGTTATTTAAACTAGCTGGCTGGCTGCTAAGGAGCTACTCTATTGCAGACATCCCACCTCTCCCGGAAGTTCCGGGAGTCTCCCGCAAATTGATGGTGCTACCTCCCTGAAATGAGTTTTTGCAGGGTGGGATGTCTGCAGGAGTCTCAGGAGTTAGCCCAGTAAATCTCTTTCAGATGGCCACCAATGCCAGTATTAAACTTTTTACATGAGAAGACCAAAAGAATTCTGGTTAAGATGGTGCTACTGAACTTGTGTGACAGCATTCTGGTAGTTAAAAAAGCTAAGAAATCTGACTAAAAACATCACTAAAAATACCTCTTCTGAGGTACGTTGTAAGGAGAAGTCGGGGCCCAGGCAGAGAAGATTTGGTGCTCGTTCAACTAGCCCGGGTGCAAGGTTGGATTGCTCTGAGTGTTGAGCTGATTTGAAGAGCTTAAGAGTGGCTTCGGGCGACAAAATCTGGGCCCAAAGCAAGTGGCTGGGCAGTGTGGTCTAGGCCTGGGGCCTTTCACAGCTGTGGTGCCTGGATCCTAGTGCAGGGTACAATGTGCTCTTTAGAGAATTTAAATGCTGGACCAGATTGGAGGTGAAAGCGATTTTGCTCGCTCTCCATGTTGTTCACTCATCTCTCCAGCGCACCAGAGCCTTTTCGCTGTTCTGTCGTTGAGTCAATTTAAATGTTGGCCCAGATAGACTGAAAAGACAGGGTGTAGGTCAGGAAGAGAGTCGATTTCACTCCTTCTCCATGATGGTCATCTCCATGGTGCTGAGGCTATGAAGACTGCCCCGGCTGCTGTGTTCCATGCCTGCTAATATGATGAACTGATAAGCGAGGCTTTGGGCCTACTCCGGGCTGCTCTGGACTTGAGATCTGAAGACAGCTTTGGTTCAGAATGCTGTTGTTTGCTTCAATTGTTCGCATGACTTGTATTTTTTTCTTTCTCTTGTGCTTCAAGAGTTGGTCTTTTATTTTTATTTTTATTTTTTTAATTGGGTTCTTTCGGTTTTCTTGCTTTGTGGCTACCTGTGAGCAAGCAAATCTCAAGGTTGTATAATTTATACATTCTTTGATAATAATTGCACTTGAATTCTTGAATCTTGAGTCAGTTCACAGTACTCCAGGAGAAATGACATGTTGGATGTGAAGCAGCAGGCAAGATGCTGGAGGAACTCAACAGATCAGGCAGTGAATGCGGAGGGAAATGGACAGAGAATATTGTGACCCTTAATCTGGTCTGAAATATAGAGGGGAAATAGTAGTTTAACAAGTTGGAGGGAAGGGGTGGTGGACCAAGGTGACGAAGGGTGATCGGCAGATGGTGGAGGAGAGGGGCAAAGTAGCAACAGAGGCTGAGAGGTGACAATGGACTGAGAGGAAAGTGGAGCATGGTATTCCCCAGGTGTGGCCACACCAACACCCAGTTACACTATACTTTCCCGTCTCTTAATTCTAACGCTCTTGCAATAAAGGTCAATGTGTCATTTGTTAACTCGTCGTGATTCATGCACAAGAAACACGACGTTATGTTTATCTTTCACAAGTGAGTCAGATCAGTGTTGGGAAGAGAAGTATTTGCATGATCGTGAGCAGGGGAATGGAACTGCTGGTATGGCCATAGCAGAAGCCGGCAATAACTTAATGGGCAGAGTGGTCTCTCCTTGTGCTACCTCTGTTGTGTGGAGAAGAGACTGATCCTGCTTAGTACTTCCACATCTGCAGAAACAGGAGGCCTCAGGTGCTGGAATCTGGAGCGACACCAAGATGCTGTAAGAACTCAGTAGGTCAGGCAGCGTCTGTGGAGAGAATGGGACAGTTGATGTTTCGGGTCAAGACCTTTTAACTGGACTGAAAGTTAGAGGGGAGGCAGCCTGCATAAAGAGATGAAGGGAAGATGTGGGACAAGAGCTAGCAAGAACCCTTGGACACAACCTCAATTTTTTAATATATATTGTTTCTGGTTTTTGCATGGTTTTTTAATCTATTCAATATACGTATACTTCTCTAACTTCCGTTAATGCCCCACCTCCCCTTTGTACCCCATCTGTAATTTATTTATCTTTTATTATTATATATATTTTTTCTCTCTCTCCTTTTTCTCCCCCTGTCCCTCTCAATATACTCCTTGCCCATCCTCTGGGCTTCCCCCCTCCCCTGTTTCCTTCTCCCTGGGCCTCCTGTCCCATGATCATCTCATATCCCTTTTGCCAATCATCTGTCCAGCTCTTGGCTCCATCCCTCCCCCTCCTGTCTTCTCCTATCATTTTGGATCTCCCCCTCCCCCTCCCACTTTCAATTCTCTTACTGGATCTTCTTTCAGTTAGTCCTGACGAAGGGTCTCAGCCCAAAACGTCGACTGTACCCCTTCCTAGAAATGCTGCCTGGCCTGCTGCGTTCACCAGCAATTTTTATGTGTGTTGCTTACATATACTGTAATAGATTTATTTATTATTTTGGGTTTTTTTCCTTCTATATTATGTATTGCATTGAACTGCTGCTGCTAAATTAACAAATTTCACGACATATGCCGGTGATAATAAAGCTGATTCTGAAGAAATAGGTAGATCGAGATGAGGAGGGGAGATGGAGGGAAGAGCGGAAAGTGGTAGATAGCTGGAGGTGAGAGAGTTAACGATGAGGGGATCTGATCGGAAAGAAAGGCAGATAATGAAATCAAAGGGAAATGGGGTGATGCAGACGGGGAGAGGGGACCCACAGGAAGGAAGGTGTGGGTGATGGACAGATGGAGTGGTGGAGGAGGGGTTACACTGAGAACCTCTCTTGTTTTACCGGGTTTCGCTAGTAACTTGTACTGCTTTGAAACTGCAGCTGTCGTCAGTGTGAGAAGTAGGTGCTTGGCTGCCACGCAGCGACAGGATGGTGCTGTTCACTGGCTGAGTTGAGTTCAACTGGCCCTCCCTGACATCTAATGAGTTGCAATAGCCTATTCAATGCTTTGAAATTTCTAGTGGACAGAGTGTATGGAAGGCTGGCACAAAGTCCTCACACCTGTTCCTATCCTCTTGTCAGTGCATTCTGTCCTGTGGTGAGGTTCTTCCAAGTGACTGGGTTTAAATGGGTGTCTGCTGCCAATTACAGCAGCTAATTGAGCCGAAGGAATTGTAAGGCAGGCTTAACTGGCAGGAAAATAAATGATCAGGCGATGCCGCTATCTTCCAGCATGGCTCTGCTCTCCACAGGTCTGGTGCATTCAATGACCTGAAGTTCCATGGAGGTAGCAGACTCACTCACTGTTGTTGCTCTCAGCATAATTAAGATCTTGTCATGATGAGAGATCCTCTCCCTCCGTTAGTGTTAGTGGAAATGATCACTCTCCCTGCTCCCTGCCTTGTCTCCTCTCTCACCTCCTGGTTTCCCTCCTCTATCCCCATTTTTGTCTCTCTGCATATGGTCTCCTTTCTCTGCTCTAGTCTCATTTTCTACCGGCATTCGCTCTGTCTGCAGCCTTAACTTTCTCCTCCTGATCTCCTTGTTCATCCACTGGCCTCTTATCTCTGCCCCAATCTCCTTCTCTTCCCTGTGTCTTCTTTCTCTTTCTTGGGTCTCCTCTCTGTTCCGAATCTCCTCTCTCTCCCTCCCCTGTCCTTCCCCTATCCTCTCTGTTTTTCTTCCCACTGTTTGTCCTCTCTGCCTTTCATCTCCTGTCTCTTCCAGGGTCTTCTACTCTCTTCCACCCCCCATCTCCATTTCCCTTCCCCACCCCCTACTGTCTCCTCCCTCATCCCCTGGTCCTGCTCTCCCCTCTCTTTCTGGGTCTTCTCTCTTTGGCTCTGGCCGCTCCACTCTGTCCCAGTCTCATTTTCCTGTGCCAGTCTAGGTCTGAAAGCATGTCTACCTTCTGCTCTACAGCTCTGGAAGTATTTTATGAGAGACTAAGAGACCCCATGTTCATCTATTACTTATCACACTGAGTGAGATTCACGTTACTGGTGGTAAATCATTTCCAGCACTGATTCCTCTTCAGTGAAGATCATGGTCTTGGAGACTGCTTTAATTTATAAATTCTGTAGATCCTGGCTCTTTCTAACAACCTTCGTGGAGAACATTTAATTCCCTCCATCACCGGGAACCTTTATATTCCCTCAGTTTGTTTCACTTGACTACCCCAAAGGGTCACCTGTTCCGGTTTGATTTACTGATCACATGACCTCCCTTTGCTAACCACTTAGCCCAGTCACTTAATCTGTCCTTCATTCCCACAGCCCATTGGAAATTCAACGAGATATTTGCAAACCAATTAGATGCTTCCTGACCTAGTCAAGTCCTTACTTCGGCTCCAATATTTTTCATAACCAATAGACAAAAGTATTGAAAGAAGGTTAGACATGCTATGTTTCTCCTGATGGGGACTGGAGATGTGCGAGTGGTGTTGGTGATGGGGTGGTGGACTGTAGCATGTTAGACTGTTTCATATCACCTGAGTGTGTAATCACAAAGCAAACTTCCTCTAACAGCTGAATAATTGTTAATTAACTAGGAAACATGCCTTATCTTACCTCCAATCAGCTCAGAAGCCTGGATCCCCGCAAAAATTCATGGTTAAGTGCACAGCCATCAATGGCCAGGATAGCTTTGGAAAGGGAATGAAATCCAGAATTGCTCTGGTCAAGGTATATCTCCCTGCCTCCCAACAAATGAGTGGTCACATTGGCACCCAGCAAGCAGAAAGAGTAACCTGTATCTGATTATCTCCAGTCAGCATGCGAAGGACCTCCACGGACCAGAAGACACTCTGGTTTGATCTCAGCTGAAAATGGGGTATCAGATGTCATGATACCTCTAGGTTAAGGAAGCCAGAGAAACACATGCGGTCCACGTGTTTTCCTGTGGCTCTGTAACCTGCTCACTCTCACATGCCCATCAATTCCCTTGGACCGGTTTGCCCTTTCCCTACACGCAGGGGTAATTTACAGCACCCAATATATTTATTCATTGAGATACAGCACAAAACACTGTCCAGCAATCCCCCAATTTAGACCTAGCCTAATAACAGGAGAATTTACAATGACCATCTACCTACCAACTGGTATGTCTTTGGACTGTGGGAGGAAACTGGAGCACCTGGAGGAAACCCATGTGGTTACAGGGAGAACGTACAAACTCCTTACAGGCAGTGGTGGGAATTGAACCCCGGGTCACCTACACTATGAAGTGTTGTGTTAACCACTAGGCTACTGTTCTGCTACCATCTTTGGGATGTGAGAGGAAACCAGAGCACCCGGAGGCATTAGCAACCTCACACATCCAGCACTGGAGGTTGTGACCAGGTGACTGGATCCTCCAGCCGTGCCTCTGCCTTACCCAAGTGTAGCTCCTTGTGCCCACTGATGCATTCCCAGAAAGGGTCAATGAAATCATACACACAAGGGTTAATTTTTTTTCTTGAAAACCATAAATTCATGCTTTTTGTTAAAAAGAAATTACAGTTGTTGATTACAGCTGGCTTAGCAGCTCAACCATTTCTGGAAGACAGTTCCTCCACCGTCAACATGCAGATGTGTTTCCTGGCTTTTCTCCTGAAAAAGCCCTGGTCTAATCCAGTCCCCTTCAGTGGAATTAGCTTCATTTTATTTGTTCATTAACATTGATGGATTTGGGTGCTGGCTGCCTCTTCTCTCATTACCCTCAAATCAAATGATTTACTTGGCTATTTTGAAGGATATTTGCATGTCAACGATATTCAGTTTCGGTCACCCTGCTACAGGACAGATGCCATCAAGCTGCAAAGGGTGCGGAGGAGGTGTACAAGGATGCTGCCGGGAACTCGAGGGACTGAGTTATGGAGAGAGAGGCTGAACAGGTTGGGAAGGGACCATTTCCAGTGGGAATGAGAATTGTAGAGCTGGAGGATTCACTGCAATGTAAGTGAACAATGAGTGATCTTATGGAGGTGCATAAAATTATGAGGGATATGGATGGTGTGAATGTGCATAATCGTTTTCACAGGTTTGGTGAGAAGGGAGAAATTTAAAAGAAACCTGAGGGGCAACTTATTCCCCCGAAGGAAGTGGTTACTTTCAAAAGGTAACATCTAAAATGTAATTGGACTGGAATGTGGATAGGAAAGGTTCGGAGGGAAAGTGGGCAAAAGGGACAAAAGAATCTTTGTCAGCATGGACCAGTTGGGACAAAGAGCCTGTTCCACACTTCATGACCCTGTGACTCACCAATGGTCAGAGTTTTTCTTTCACACTGGGTTCATCAAATTGCCCCAACCAGCAAGGTGGGATTTGAACTTAAGTCTCTGGGTGGTTCGCCGAGTAACAACTGCTGGCAGGGCCAGTATTTATCAATCCTTACTTTGGTACCTAAATTCCAGGGAGTATAAATCTGGTTTGTGTAATTTCTCATTGGTATTTAATCAGACGAGGCAGCACCAGGAGAAAGTGGACACACTGCCAAGAGGATAAGCTCTGCTTCGAGTCTCTGCTGGCAGCAGTGCCTGCTCGGTGGTTCAGGCAGAGGGTGAGGGATGTGCCGTCGGAACCCCAGAGCAACCTCATCGCCGAGTACGTTCTTAAACAGATGGGGCCATCAGTCAATGAGTTCAGCACATGCCTCAGGTAGAATGTGAAATGAGATATACAATCCAAACCAGCTGCTCTGTCAAAATATACAGTATACTCATGTTCACACACACACACCCAAAGAAACAATTTCCCTCCTTCCCCTTCTCCTGTTATCCCTTCCCTCCTTCCCTTTCTTCTATTGTTCCCCTCCTCCTTCCCTTTTTCCTTTTGTCTCCTCCTCTTTCCCTTTCTCCTATTGTCCACTCGCCTCTCCTGTCAGATTCTTTCTTCTCCAGCCCTGGTCCTTTCCCACCCACCTGTCTTCTCCTGGTGCTTTCCAGCTAGCCTCTTTCCCCACCACCCCCCTCACAACTTCTTATTCAGGCATCTCCTCCCTTTCCTGTCAGTCCAGAAGAAGGATCCGGACCCAAAATGTTGACTGTTTGTTCCTTTCCATTGATGCTACCTGATGTGTTGAGTTCTTCCAGCATTTTGTGTGTGTTGCAAACAATTGCTCATAATCGCTTGTACTTGCGCACACTCTCACGCCCAATCATTCCCTTGCACCCATGCTCGCACACACGCATACTTGCTTTACATGCATTCATATATTGTACACACACTGCATACACACTCACACATCTACACCTGCACTCAACAATTCCCAAGCATGCACATTGAAACAGTCACTAATACATTTAAAATTCACACTATCATGAATGCATTCAATAGTACTCATGCTGACAGATTTCTGCACTCCCATACCAATGTACAAACAGTAGGCATACTGAGTAAATGTGGTACCAGAGTGCCCTGTTCAAACTGACATCAGTACGGTTAAAAACAGCAAATGGTAGAAACACCCAGAGGGTCCGACTGCATCTGTGGAAGTGGTTCATGTTTCAGGCTCAAGACCCTTCACCTGAACTGGGAAAGTGAAACAAATTAGTTTTAAGACCATAAGACATAGGAGCAGAATTAGACCATTTGGCCAATTGAGTCTACTCCACTATTTCATCGCGGCTGATCCATTTTCCCTCTCAATCCCAATCTCCTGCCTTCTCCCCGTATCCCTTCATGCCCTGACCAATCAAGAATTTATCACCCTCTGCCTTAAATATACCCAATGACTTGGCCTCCACAGCCACCTGTGGCAAGGAATTCCACTGATTCACCACCCTCTGGCAAAAGAAATTACTCCTCATCTCTGTTCTAAAAAGACACCACAAGTCAGTGTCCTCTGGTCTTAGACTCTCCCACCATAGGAAACATCCTAACATCCTCTCCACATCTATTCTATTGAGGCCTATCAACGTTCGTTAGGTTTCAATGAGATTACCTCTCATTCTTCTAAATTCCAATGAGTGGAATCCCAGAGCCATCAAACGCTCTTCATATGACATGCCTTTCAATCCTGGAATCATTTTCATGAACCTCCTTTGAACCCTCTCCAATATCAGCACATCCTTTCTTAGATAAGGGGCCCAAAACAGCTCACAATACTCCAAGTGAGGCCTCACCAGTGTTTTATAAAGCCTCAACATTACATCCTTGCTTTATATTCTAGTCCTCTTGAAATGATTGCTAACTGCATTTGCCTTCCTCACCACTGACAAGCTGCAAATTAACCTTTAGGGAATCCTGCACAAGAACTCCCAAGTCCCTCTGCGGCTCAGATTTTTGAATTTTCTCTCCGTTAGCTGCGGAGGTGGTAATGAAGGGGCGAATTCTCCGCTGGAGGTAGACACACACACCCATCTTCCCTGAGACAGAGCCACAACTAAATCCCAGGGAGGAAGTGTGAAAATGCTGAGACATGAGCATAACACTACCAGATAGCAGAAGATCCCTGTCCATCTGCTTTGGCTTCTGTATATTGTCACAGGTGTGGGTGTTGCCTGGAGGTTCAGTGGATGTGCAGGGAGCTGGTGGAGGTAGGGGGGGTATGACAGGTAAAATGGGTTTGGTGTAGTGGTGCTTGAGGCAAGGAAACTCCTTGCAATCAAAAGCACGCATGCATACACGCACATGCATGTGCACAAACATACGTAGCTACACACAAACCAAACACGTAGAAATACATTTGCAGTGACACACATTCGCAAACACATAAACACTCACAGACCCCCACAAATTCACACACACATCCATACACATACACTGACTCAGACACGCAAACACACTTATATGCACATGCACGCATACGCACGCGCGCACACACACACACACATATGCACACACACAATGCACACACATACACCCACACACTCACACAAATACGCACGCAAACATGCACACACATACACACATACATAATATACAAATACACACATACACTCTCACAATAACACAGAGGTAACACTTTACAGTGATTGCAATTGAAAGATCAGGGTTCAATTCGTGCCACTGTAAGGAGCCTGTACGTTCTTTACGTGACTGTGTAGTTTTCCTCTGAGTGCTCTGGTTTCCTCTCACACCTCAAAAAGATGTATGGTTCGGATTAGTAAATCACAGGCATGCTATGTTGCCATAGGAAGTATATTGACACTTGCAGGCTGCCTCCAGCACATCCCCAGACTGTGCTGTTTGTTGTTGCAAAATGATGTATTTCTCTGTATATGTGATAAAGAAAGTTAATCTTTATATCTTTAAGTGCATGCACACAGGCAAGTCTGCATCACACACACACACACACACACACCTGGCTTCCAAGTATGCCAATACCCGCATTGACCAGAGAATGTATGTAGGAGGAACAGCTCGCGACACTGCCGTGTTTTATTTCATTGTGTTTGCAGAATGGAAGACGCCAGCCTATTGTTTAAGTAATCCAGGCCCTTTTCGGATCATCTCTGCAGTTGCTCTTGCTTCACTGTGGTGAATTGCTGTACATTTGTTCTCCCAGGGTTGCCACGGGGGCGGAGATTTACAGGGTGAATGAAAATAATTACCATTCAGAGAAACTGGATGAAACACATTTTCACGGTTGACTCTGGGCTTTGGCCTGTTGCTAAGTGTGCTGGGTCACACAGAGCATCCAAGCTCCAGTGTATAATGAGTGTTTACTTTTCCCCAAAGGTGCCTTTGACAAAAGACAAGTAACACATTTAGCATATCTAATGGCTTAGGAGTTTCTAAAGTCCATCCCCAGTGCTAAATCCCAAGCCTCCGTTGCCAGCAGTCTCCTTGCCAATGAGCTCACAATGGCAGAGCAATTGCGCCATCTCTAAGGAAATTCGGATGAAGGCACAGCCCAGCCCTATCTCTTTGCGTGCAGGATAGTGATGCCAAGGCCCATATAAACATCAGAGCCCTTAACAAATGAGGATTAGAGGGACAGAAATGAAGCTGCAACCTCACAACCCAGGGTCAATCCTAGCCTCAGCGCTGTCTGGGTGGAGTTTTCACCTTCTCCTGTAATTGCTTGGCTTTCCTCTGGATGCTTCAGTTCCCTCCCATTTCCTAAAGGCTTGTAGGTGGGTAAATTAATTGTCTTCTATACGTTACCGCCGATGTGGGGGGAGAGCACTAGAATCTGGGGAAAATGGGTGGAGGTCAGTTCCATGGGAAATTAGTGGTTGAAATGAGATTGGGCCATGGCCCATCAGAAACTCAATGGGCCAAATATTCTCTTCTGTTTCATTAGAGGATATGGTAATGACAAAATGCTACAGAAGGAAATAATGTGAATTCGATTCAAATTAATATTGCAAAGTGAAGAAAGAAGCAATCAGAGGAACTACATCCGCCATCTCCAAAGAGATCCTACCACTAAACATATCTTTACCTCTGCATCCCTCTCTGCTTTCTGCAAGGGTCGCTCCCTCTGTGATTCCCTTGTCCATTCATCTCTCCCCACTATAATTTCCCTCCAGGCACTTATCCCTGCAAGCTGCCAAGTGCTACACCTGCTCATACACCTCCTCCCTCACCTCCATTCGGGGCCGCAAACAGTCCATCCAGATGAGAAACACTTCACCTGCAAACCTGCGAGTCTGTTGTGTCCGGTGCTCCTGATGCAGACTCCTCTACGTTGGTGAGACCCATCGTAAATAGGGGGACAGCTTCGTCGAGCATCTATGCTCTGTTCGTCAAAATCGGAACTTCCCAATGGCCAAACATTATAATTCCCATTCCCATTGCGACATGTCAGTCCATGGCTACTTCTTCTGCCAAGATTAGGCCACCCTCAGGGTGGAGGAGCAACACTTTGTATTCTGTTTGGGAAGCCTCCAACCTGATGGCATGAATATCACTTTCTCCTTCCAGTAAAAAACAAATTCCCTCCCCCTCCTCTTCTATTCCTCACTCAGTCTTTTATCTCTTCTCACCTGCCTATCACTTTGTCCTGGATCCCCTCCTCCTTCCCTTTCTCCTCTGGTCCACTCTCCTATCAGATTCCTTCTTCTCCAGACCTTTACCTCTCCTACCCACCTGGCTTTACCGATCACCTTCCTGCTCGCCTCCTTCCCCTAACCCCCACCAGTTTATTCTGCCGTCTTCCCCTTCCTTCTCAGACCCGAAGAAGGGTCTCAGCCCAAAACATTAACGGTTTATTCATTTCCATAGATGCTGCTGGACCTGCTGAGCTCCTCCAGCATTTTGTGTATGTTGCTTCACAGGAAATAGAAGTAAAACTGCTAACATTTTAAAAATTTCAGACATACTCTTCCAAGCTGGAGAGGTTGTTGGATCATTGATCTCCTCTTTGTGGAGGATGGTTAACAGCTCGGAGGCAATTAGGGATGGACAATCAATGCTGGCATTGTCAGGATGTCTGCATCCCCTGAGCCAGGCCTGACTTCATGCAGGGAGCCTGATGGGCTGCTAATGCACAGATGAAAACCTTTCACAAAGCTTCTTAGGGGGTTGCGGAGGGCAAGCCGCTAACAATGAGCTTGCACAAATCGCCTAGCAACTGATGAAATCTATCATTCACAATTCACAGGTTTCCTCTTCATCTCTGGCCAGACATTTTACACAAGGTTAAACAACTAGGGGAAGAAAACAGCCCCTGCCCTCTCCCGTCTATTCTAGGACTTTGGCATGAACTCCCATCGTCCAGCTCTGCTGAACAATCCTCTTTGGTGTCACCACTGAACCTTCATCCTTTTCATGGCAAATGGCGCCAACTCCTATCTGTGCAAGGCAGTTGGCACCCAGCCCTGGAACAGCCCCCGCACCTTTGCAATTTCTAGAGATCATAAATCGGAGCTAATTTAATCTGTGCTGTCGAAGGTAAAAAAAAGTGATCTACCATTGATATGAACCAAAGCAAGATCAGTTCATACTCGCTGATTTGTTTTATACCCCCTACACTCACATCAATTACCCCCGCCCCAGACTCCATCACTCACCTATGCACCTGGGTGAATTTACAGCAGCCAATTAACCCACCAACACACACGCCTTTGGGACGAGGGAGGAAACCGGAGCACCCAGGGGAAGCACACACAGTTACAGGGAGCACCCGGGTTCAGGATCGAGTGACTGTCAGACAGCAGCTTTACCAGCTGCACCAGTGTGTTGTCCCAGAGCCAAATGCAGCAGTCAAAACAGTCGGAAAGTCACCTAAAGAGCAAAAGAAAGCATGGCAGCACCTCAACTTTCTCAGGAATCTTCGGAGATTCGGCATAACATCAAGAACATTGGCAAACTTCTTTAGGTAGTTTATTGACTGGCAGCATCACAGCCTGGTACGGAAACACCAATGCCTTTGAATGGAAAATCCTACAAAAGGTAGTGGATTCAGCCCAGTACATCACAGGCGAAGCCCTCCCTACTACTAAGCACATCTACATGAAATGCTTTTGCAGGAAAGCAGCATCCATAATCAGACAACCTCACCACCTGGGTCACTGCTGCCATCAGGTAGGAGGTACAAAAGCCTCAGGACTCACACTACTGGGTTCAAGAACAGTTACTGCCCCTCAACCATTCAGCATCTTGAATAAAAGGGAATAACTGCACTCACTTGCCCCGTCACGGGAACCAATGATCTCACTTTAAAGACTCTTCACCTCATTATCTCATGTTCTCATTATTGCTATTTACTTATATTTGCATTTGCACAGTTTGTTGTCTTCTGCACTCTGGTTGATCTTTTACTGATTTTGTTGTAGTTACTATTCTACAGATTTGCTGAGTGTGCCCTCAGGAAAATGAAACTCAGGGATGTATGTGGTGACATATGTGTGTACTTTGATAATAAAATTTATTTTGAACTTTGATTTTACAAGGTTATTATGGGAGGCAGGGAAGTGGGACAAACTAGAACTACCTTGCAGAAAGTCAGTATATAGTCAACAGACTGTACGGATTCCTTCTTTACTTGGAACATCGAACGTAGAACAGTATGGCATTGAGGTTCTTGATAAGTAAGGATGACTAAGGTTATGGGGAGAAAGCAGGAGAATGGGGTTGAGAGGGATAATAAATCAGCCATGGCAAATCAGACGATGGGGCAAATGGCCTACAGTCTTATGGCACAGAACCAGGCCCTTCAGTCTATGATCTCTACACCAAACATGAGGCCAAACTAAATGAACTCTTCTCTGAATACAGGATCCGCCTCGCTCCATTCCCTGTATATTCACGTGTCTAATAGCCTCTTAAATGCCACTGTCGTACCTGCTTCCACCACCTGCCCTGCCAACCGGTTCCAAGCACCCACCACTCCCTCACTCCACTCCTCCCCCTTCACTTTAAATGTGTGTCTTCCAGCACTTAACAACCCTACCCTTCCTCTGCCTCTCACAGTTTGCTGAGCCCTGTCAGGTCTCCCCAGGGCCTCTGGCACTCCAGAGAAAACAGATCAGATCTGTCCAACCTCCCCTTACAGCACATCCCCTCTAATCCAGGCAGCATCCTGCTATACTTACTCTGTCCTCTTTCCTGGGAGCTTCCACCTCCCTCCTGTAATACAGGGACCAGAGAGGCATACATAAACAGAAGCGGTTCTACAGACGTTGGAAATCTTGAGGAATGTGCACAAAAATGCTGGAGGAAATCAGGAAGCATCTATAGAGGGAAATAAAGAATTGACCTTTTGGGCAGAGACCCCTCATCGGGGATATTTCTGAATTCTATTCCCCTCTAAAGGGTCTCTGCAGAAACTTCGACTGTTTAATCCCCCAATTATGCGGTAATATGTGTTACGGCCTCAGTCTGGTCACCTCGTATGATTATTTTTGGAAAGCGACAGCCCCGAGCTAGGTGCGAACACAAAGCTCGCCTGCTTCTCGGGTGTCGAGCTGCTTCGCACCAAATCTCCCCGGCCTGATTAAACAATAACAGCATTAAGCATTTCCTAAACGAGTGGGCTCCTGGCGAGTGTGACATCGGCTGATCCTCCGCCTGTTCACACTGCCCCGTGAAACACTGCTGGGTGACATGATACCTGCCAGTTCTAATCTGCTGACAAACCTGCGAGCCCGATGGGACCGGGGGAGGTGCTGAGAGAGTCATCGCTGCCTCTGTAGAAGACAATGGAGCCGTTTCGCGGCTGTCAGTTTACCATATTCACTGCATTGGTGAAATTTACACCGTTTCAATCGCTTAATTGGCCGATGGATCCAGCAAGCAGCAGGCGCTGTTTTCCGTAAATCTGAGCTAATTTAATCTGGCTGTGGAAGGTAAAACACACACAAGCGGTCTTCCACTTAAATATGCTGGATAAAAAATCCGCTGGTACGGGCTAGGGGAAACTGCGGAGTGTGGAAACCAGAACCCACCGGCCCCACACGCTGCTGCTCAAAATGGTGTCTTCCTCAAGTGCCGCCGATTTCCCTCCCCGCCTTCCTCCCTTTTCCAATCCGGTTTTGATCTCTCCTGACCTGCTCCCGGATTTCTGTGCCAATAGGAAGGCAGGGCATAGAAACACAGCTCGCCAAGGCGCAGGAGGCCATAAGACATGAGAGCAGAATTCGTCAATTCGGCCCCTTATTCCATGAAGGCTAATTTACTATCCCCCTCAACTCCATTCTCCTAAGTAACAGGCACAAAATGCTGGAGGGGCTCAGCAGGTCAGGCAGCATCCATGGAAATGAACAAATAGTGGATGTTTCGGGCCGAGACCCATTCGCCAACTGTTTATTCATTTTCATGAATGCTGCCTGACCTGCTGAGTTCCTCCAGCATTTTGTAAGCATTACTTTGAATTTCCAGCAGCTGCAGACTTCTTGGTGTTTGTGATTTGCAAGCCCGTTCTCCTGCCTTCTCTCTGTAACCTCTGACACCCTTACCAACCAACAACCTATCAAACTCCACTTTAAATATACCCAATAACTTGGTTGCCACAGCCATCTGTGGCAATGAATTGCACAGATTCACCACCCTGTGGCTAAAGAAATTCCTCCTCATCTCTGTTTTAAAGGCATGTCCCTCTGTTTTGAGGGTGTGTCCTCTAGTCCCAGACTCTCCCACTATCAGAGGCTGCAGAGGCACCTGCTTCATAGATGCTTCCTGACATCCTCCTGCATTTTGTTGTGTTGTTTTAGCTCACCAAGCCCATGCAGATCATCAAACACCAGCTTGCACTCCATTTTATTTCATTCCCCTCGCATTCCTGTCATCACCCTTTTCCACCTCTCCCCTGGGATAATTGACAGCAGCCAGTTAACCTACCAATCTGCATGTCTTTGGGATGTGGAAGGAAACCAGAGAGGCTGGGAAAACCCACACGGTCACAGACAGCGCCTGGAGTGGGAATCGAACCCGAGTCACTGGCTGTGCCTGCTGCCACTGACTCCTCACTCACACTTCCCACACAATGTGACCGAGGGCAATTTTGTTTTCATTTTTTTAAATTTTGAGTTAAAGCACAGTAACAGGCCCTTCTGGTCCAATGAGCCCACGCTGCACATTTATTTATTTACTTATTGAGATGTGGTGCAGAATTGGCCCTTCTGGCCCTTCAAGCCGTGCTGCCCAGCAACCACCAATTTAAACCTAGCCTGATTTACAATTAACCCACCAAACAGCACATTCTTGGACTGAGGGGGGAAACCGGAGAACCCAGAGGAAACCCATGTGGTCACAAACTCCTTACAGGCAGTGCCGGGAGTTGAACCCAGGTCGCCTGTACTGTAAAGCATCGTGGGAACCACTGCACTACCATACTCCCATGTGGCCAATTAACCTACTACCTAATTTGGGCTGTGGGAGGAAAGTGGAACACCCGGAGTAAACCCACGTGGTTATGGGGAGAAGGTACAAAGTTCTTCTGGCTCTGGAATAGTGTTGTGCTAACTGATACATGACTGTGTCACTTCCCAAGGGTAAAGTTTACAGGTAGGCTGGTATTTCAAAGCAGGAGAGCTGTGACTTGTACAGAGGAGAAGGGGAGGCTTCAGGGAGATCGATGTGACACAGGGCACGGCAGATATTGGAGACTGTAGCATTGACCAACCTGTGGGAGGAACTCGGTGGGTCGGGCAGCATCTGTAAAGGTAGAAGTGGCCCTCTGTTTCCACAGATGGTGCTCGGCCTGCTCAGTTCCTCCAGCAGTTTGTCTTTTTTTTACTTTGGGGGGTATAGACAGATTAAGTGAAAGGGTAAGGCCAGTGTGGGAAGATGAAGATGTAAATGGATAAATGGCTCATTTCTCTCCTGAATGGAGCACAGCTTGATTGCAGACACCCCAGCCAAGGGGAATGCCATCATTCTGTAAAGCCCTGAGAGAATTCTGTATCTTTTACTGAGAGTGCAATGAATCTACAGAACTATCCCACTGAGAGGGCAGCGGAGACTCCATCACTGAGTGTACCCAAACCAAATGTCGACTGTCCATTCCTCTTCATAGATGCTGCTGGGCCAGCTGAGCTCCTCCAGCACTTTGTGTTTGTTTCATTGACAGATTTTTAGACTTTACAGAATGGAGGATCTGGCATTAGTGCTGGAAAGTATCTCTGAGTTAAAGGATCATCTATGGTATTTCTGGCCGGTCTAGTCCTTATGGACTCTGATTATCCACGGCCCCTCTCTCCCACTCTTTGTCTCCAAACAGTACTGAGCAAAAGTCTTAGGCACATACTTTATATATAAATATATATACGGCTAAGACTTTTAGACAGTACTATATTTGTCACCATGGATTTTGTAAATCTGATGGGAGCAAAGGATGTTGGGAACAGAGAGGACGGAGCGCCGCGGGAGGGGTGTGGGACAGGTGGCAGAGAATGAGTGCCAGTGGCAGGGGGTGGTGTGGGTGCAGACACACCCAGCCCTGAGACAGAAGCGAGGTCATTTGATTCCAAACAATTGGTTTATCAATCATTACAGAATAGCTCTCTGGTGCTTCCTGCTCCCTTACCTCTCCCTTCCACTTGTCCCAACCATGATTCCCCTCCCCCTGCCCCCTTCCCACTCTCAGTTCACAATAGGGACCCACATCAGAATCAAGTTTATCATCACTCACATGTGTCATGAAATTTCTGGGTTTTTTTGTGGCATCAGTACAGTGCAATACATAAAATGACTATAATACTGTGCGTCCTTTGTAACCACTCTCACTATACCATATTCCTTGATACGGCCACTGCTCACTCCATCCTTTCCCTCCTTTCACTCTCTCCAGACCACCGCTGTATGATTCTATCTTTCTTCGTAGAAGCATAGAGCAGTACAGCACAGAAGGCCCTCTAGCCATGCTGGCCCGGTCTGCCTAGTCCCAGACCATTGCCATCGCTACCCCTCTCATTCATGTAGCTATGCAAACTTCTTCTGAGTGTTGCAATTAAACCCACTTCTACCACTTCCACTGGCAGCTTGTTCCACATTCCTACCACACTCTGAGTGAAGAGGTGTCTCCCCCCCCACCCCAAGATTCCCCTTAAATATTTCACCCTTAACCTCTGAACCTATGACCTCTAGTTCTAATCTCGCCCAACCTGGGGGGCGGGGGGGACCCTGCATGCATTCACCCAATCTATGCATATAAAACACACAAAGGGACCCTTCAGCCCAACTCATCCATGTTTTCAAAGCTGCCCTTCTAAGCTAGTTGAGCACCTTCACTCCATCTGCCACAAAAGGTGGAATTTCCCAGTGGCACCTATTTCAATTCAACTTCTCATTCCCATGCCAACGTGTCGGTCCATGGCCTCCTCTACTGTCATGATGAGGCCACTCACAGGTTGCAGGAGCAACACCTCATATTCCGTCTGGGTAGCCTCCATCCTGATTGTACGGAATCTAACTTCTCAAACTTTCTTTGACTTCTGGTAATTTATCCACTTCTCTCTTTTTTCATTCCCCATTCTGGCTCCCCTCTTACCCCTTCTTTTCTCTTCACCTGCCCATCACCTCCCTTTGATATCCATCCTCCTTCCCTGTCTCCCGTTGTCCACTGCCCTCTGCTCTCAGAAGCCTTCTTCAGAGTCAGAATTAGGTTTAATAACACTGGCATATGGCGTGAGATTTGTTGTTTTGTGGCAGCAGGACAGTGCAGTACACAGTGATTAAAAACTATAAATTGCAATAAGAAATATATATTAAAAATAAATAAGCAGTGCAAAAAGAGAGGGAAAAATACTGAGGTAGTGATCATGGGTTCATTGTCCATTCAGAAGTCTGCTGGCGGAGGAGTAAAGGCTGTTCCTGAGTCACTGAGTGTGTGTCTTCAGGCTCCAGTACCTCCTCCTTGATGGTAGCCACGAGAAGAGGGCATGTTCAGGCAGATGGGGGTCCTTAATGATGGCTGCTGCCTTTTTGAGTCATCATCATTTTAAGGTGTCCTGGATGGATGCTGGGGAGGTTAGTGACCATGATGGAGTTGGCTGGTTTACAACCTACAGCAGCTTTTTCCAATCCAGTGCAGTGGCCCCTCCATACCAGGTGGTGATGCAGCCAGTTAGAATGCTCTCCGCAGTATATCTATAGAAATTTGTGAGTGTCTTTGGTGACATTCTAAATCTCCTCAAGCACCTAATGAAATATAGCCGCTGTCATGTCTTCTTTATAACTGCATCGATATGTTGGGCCTGGAAGATCCTCAGAGATATTGACACCCAGAAGCTTAAAACTGCTCACCCTTTCCACTTTGATCCCTCTATGAGGACTGGTGTGTGTTCCCTCAATTTTCCTTTCCTGAACTCCACAATCAGTTCCTTGGTGTTACTGACACTGAGTGCAAGGTTGTTGCTGCGACATCACTCAACTAGCTGATCTATCTCACTCCTTCTACCATTTACCTTTAACACCTATCAACTCCCTCTTCTTTTGCATTCCCCCTCCCACACTCACCAACCTTCCCTCTCACCTGCTCTCATCGATCATCTATGATACCCCCACCTTATTGTGTCCACTTTCCCCCTTCATTCCAGTCCTGATGAGGCATCTCAGACTGTTTATTCCTCTCCATAGATGCTGCCTAACTTGCTGAGTTCCTCTGATATTTTGTGTGTGTTGCTCTGGATTCCCGGCATCTGCAGAATCTCTTATGTTTAGCCCTATTTGCCCATGTTTGGCTCAGATCCGTCTAAATCTGATCAATGTACCTGTTTGGTGTCTACTAAATGTTGCTATGCAACCTTGTTATTGTCCATCTCTCCCTTCCTTGCCTGTTGCTTTATTTTTTTTTTCTCCTACTCAAGATGGGCTTGTGTCAGCTGCTTCCACCTGTCACATTCATATGGATGTGCTTTATAGGGCATAAATCAGAGTATTGTGAGCAGTTCTGACCCAGTATCTAAGAAAGGATGTTCTGACTTTGGAGAGGGTCCAAAGGAGTTCACAAGAATGATCCTGGGAATGAAAGGGTTAACGTGAGGGCTTTTGATAGCTCTGATTCTGTACTCACTGGAGTTTAGTGGAATGAGGGGGATCTCATTGAAACACACAGAATATTGAAAGGTCCAGGTAGAGTGGACATGAGAGGATGTTTCCTATACCGGGGGAGTCTAGGACCAAAGGGCACAACCTCACATTAGAAGGACGTTCTCTTAGATCAAAAATGAGGAGGAATTTCTGTAGTCAGAGGTTGGTGAATCTGTGGAATTCATTGCCACAGAAGGATGTGGGAGATAAGTCGTTTGGAATATTTAAAGCAGAGTTTGATAGGTTCTTGATTAGTAATGTTGCAAAAGGCTAAGGGGAGAAGACAAGAGAATGGTTTGGAGAAGAATAATGAATCAGCCATGATGGAATGGCAGAGCAGAGCCTTAAAGCCTTCATCTGCTCCCATGTCTTATGGTCTTATGGATTATCAGCTGTGGGGGCTCGAGGTTATGCCTCTTCCACCACTAGTGCAAAGAAGTCTTGGATTGAGATAGGAGTCAGGGCTAGAAAGAAGGTCTGTGTCTTACCCCCTTGTGTCAAGAGGAGACATTCTTATACCAGCTGAAATTAATGGACACTGAGAACTAGGGATCAACACAAGGAGTGTGCAGAAGTTGGGAGATATTAATATTGTTGAGAGGGGTTTGATGTTGCTGCTGCCCTCTATTGTGGGATATCTGTGCCCTATTTCTTGGTACAGTATTGGCATGTAATGTGGTCTGACAGTACACCAAAGCTGTCATTCATCAGAGTTGGCAAGGTGAGTCTGCTCATTTTACCTTGCACATCTTGCCAATGAGTCAAACAGCATGGAAACAGACCATTCAGCCCATCAAATCCATGCTGACCACCTGGCTCTTACACTAATACTGCACAAATACCACTCTGTTAATGTCGCATTTCACAAGCTCCTCACAGATTCCACCACTCACTTACAGTGGGGGAATTCACAGTTCCCAGTTAATCCCCAACCTTGGCATGTGGGGGGAAACCATAACATTTGGGAGAAACCCAGGGAGAACATGTAAAATCCACACAGACAGTAGCAGATTGAACATGCGTCACTGGTGCTGTGAGAAGGCAGCTCTACCAGCTCCCCCACTGAGCTTACAGTACCAGTGTGCTGCATTCCTGTAAATGAACCCGTACTTTTCTAAAAACGCAAACAACAGGAATACTGCAGATGCTGGAAATTCAAGCAACACACATCAAAGTTGCTGGTGAATGCAGCAGGCCAGGCAGCATCTCTAGGAAGAGGTACAGTCGAGACCCTTCGTCAGGACTAACTGAAGGAAGAGTTAGTAAGAGATTTGAAAGTGGGAGGGGACTCTCCTTTTTCTCCCTCTGTCCCTCTGACTATACCCCTTGCCCATCCTCTGGTTCCCCTCCCCCCCTTGTCTTTCTCCCGGGACCTCCTGTCCCATGATCCTCTCATATCCCCTTTGCCAATCACCTGTCCAGCTCTTGGCTCCATCCCTCCCCCTCCTGTCTTCTCCTATCATTTTGTATCTCCCCCTCCCCCTCCCACCTTCAAATCTCTTACTAACTCTTCCTTCAGTTAGTGCTGACGAAGGGTCTCGGCCTGAAACGTCGAATGTACCTCTTCCTAGAGACGCTGCCTGGCCTGCTGCGTTCACCAGCAACTTTGATGTGTGTTGCCCGTACTTTTCTAATCCCACTCGTTCCATACGTGTGCAGGTGAACAGAATGTACTTACTTACTCACTGCCCGTCACGCCACTTGTGCTTAGGGCAGCGGTGAAGGTCCACCATCTCTGGCAGTGTTCAGGGCTTCCTTCATCATGTCAGTAACTTCCCCTCAGTTTTCACTACTGTCAGTCATGCAGGTGGAGACTCAGTAATTTCATCATACTCAGACGTAGAAGGATTCTTCATTGCTGGTTCCATAACACTTTTGTTTTACAGTCAGTGTTGTTAGCCCTGAGCTGAACCGCTGAGCCAGGAGGACCAGTGGACTATTCTTAGTCTGGCCTCTACCCTTTGACCTGATTGGCATGGGTGACCCTACCAAGAGTCAAAACATAAATCCAGATCTTAGGGGCACACAAACCTCCAAATCCTACAATAAGGTTGTGGTCCTCTTGGAGGAAACACAATGTCGAACTCAACAATTGGGAGGACAACTTTGCTACACAGTGGGAGGGATCTCAGGAACATCTGCCAATCATTGATTAGTACCATAGGCCATTGATTGGCTGCTTTTGGCCTGATTGACATTGATTATTGAGGTTCTGTCATACAGTAAGGGGAGATTTGACAGGATGAGCTTCCTGTCGAACAGTTCACAATCTACCACATTCCCACTTTTTTCAGGTTCCAGGGATTCAGGCAGGATCTCTAAGAGGCATTTCTTGGTCCACGGTTTGACGTGGCAGAGTGAGTGCCAATCTGCACAAATCACAAGTGCCTGAGAGAGGTGGTGGTGTGTTGGATTGTAGCTGGTTCACTGGACAGGGCTTCACACCTTCAAGGTGATCAGGTCTGGGTCTGGCATGCTGATAGACTCTGAGGACACAGGCTCATATGGGAAATAAAGCAGCAGTCACAACACAAAAACTGGTCCTTCGCCCCACTGAGTCCATACTGACCATTTAGAGGTTTAACTATTTAAAAGATTAGCTGTATTTGTCACATGAACATCGAAACATACAGTGAAATGCATCATTCGTGCCAGGGCTGCAGAACGTATATCGCCGGGTCATTGAGGCATGCAAGCTTCCGAAACCTACGACAAGGAGGATACTGGATACATTAGCATAATTAAAGCCCAAGGATAAAAGTTGCAGGGACAGCATGAATATGAAACTGTTCAAAGACCAGAAAGAACCTAAGCGAGTAGCAGTATTTCCGAGGGGTGAATTACAGTGGTGTACTCTGGGGATCTATACTGGGACCATTGTTCCTTTCAAGGTGCAGTACTGAGCTGGACTCAGAGGTGCAACGTACAGTTGGAAAGTTCCCAGGTGACATTACATCTGGAAGTGCAATGAACAATGCAAGAGGACCCAGAGACGGACTGCTGTGAAGAGCTGGCATATAGCAATCAACAGTAAATGCAGGAACGTGTAAGGTGATATGTTTTGAGAAGAATAAAAAGTGGATACAGTTCTACATAGGGTTCAGGAACAGACTTTGGAGCAGAATTAGGCCATTCTGTCCATCAGGTCTTCTCCAGAATTAGTGCATGGGGAAATTATTCATAACTGACTTACAAAACCTGTAGGTTCCTGCCTCTTCAGCACAGAGTACCAAAGCAAGGAAATTCCACTAACCTGATTCAGGTCCTGAAAGTCTTTGCTCAGTGGATGCCTGAGGAGGTGTTGGAGGCAGAGATGAATACATGAATCGCCAAGGCAGAGAAAGTTGCAGACCAATAGCTGGTTAATGAGGTCAGTGTAGATGAGTATGTGATGGTGAGCATGGATGTGATGGGCAAAAAGCCATTTCTGTGCTCTGTGACTATATGCTATCCATTTCTGACTCCTACAATTTGGGAAGGATGTTTTCACTTAGGAGGGGTCATCAAAGACACTAGATTAGATTAGGTTCCTTTAATATGAGAGAATGTATAGAGTTTGCAATATGAAATTCACATTCTTCACAGACATCCACAAAACAAGAGATCCCATAGAATGAACGGTAGAAATATCAAAGCCCCTCCCCTCCCCCACCATTTACAGAAGCACTAGCGAAAGCTTCAACCTCCCCTGTCCCCCCACCCACACCAACAAAAGCATCAACCTCCCCTGTCCCCCCACCCACACCAACAAAAGCATCAACCTCCCCTGTCCCCCCACCCACACCAACAAAAGCATCAACCTCCCCTGTCCCTCCCACCCACGCCAGCAAAAACTTCGACCTCCCCTGTCCCTCCCACCCACACCAGCAAAAGCATCAACCACCCACCATGCTAGCAACAGCAAAAGCCCCCAAAGAGACCTTGATCCAGAGTCAATCAAAACTACAGTCCATAACCCGGTACTTCGGTATCTCAGACAGGCTCCCTCTCTTTTGAGAGGGAGAGAGAGGTCACTCCTGCAACAACGAGAGCAGAGACCAGCAGCTCGCTGTTCCAATATTACAATCTTCTATGTCGCTTCTCCAAGGCTCCCATTTTGAGGACTGATGGGCTCTCACTCTCCGCCAAAAGAGAGAAGGATTGTTCGAATGCAGGGACCTTCTTCTGACGGCAGCCAGAGATTAGCAAACACACTGTCTTCAGTTTTGATGTCTCAGTCTCCCACATGCTTCACTCGGACAAATAGGCAAGGAACGAGGTCATCCACAAGACCGCTCCCCGAGGGCAGACATCTTCCAGGCCGTTCATAGGGATTGTGGAAGGCTAGGCTACACAGCGAGTCCGAAAACACACCGCTTGCGAAGAACCATACTTTGAACTAACTAAAGGTCCCAGGGACGAAATGTCAGGGAAGGTGGGTTTGCTTTCCTTACCGCTCAGGTAACTAAAGTGGGATTCGATGTAGTTGTGTGGAACAGAAACTGGTTCCTCAGTCTGACGTGTTCACACTGACAACAGGAATTCTGCAGATGCTGGAAATTCAAGCAACACACATCAAAGTCGCTGGTGACCGCAGCAGGCCAGGCAGCATCTCTAGGAAGAGGAACAGTCGACGTTTCAGGCCGAGACCCTTCATTGGGACTAACTGAAGGAAGAGTTAGTAAGAGATTTGAAAGTGTGAGGGGGAGGGGGAGATCCAAAATGATAGGAGAAGACAGGAGGATGGAGCCAAGAGCTGGACAGGTGATTGACAAAAGGGATATGAGAGGATCATGGGACAAGAGGCCCAGGGAGAAAGACAAGGGTGAGGGGAACCCCAGAGGATGGGCAAGGGGTATAGTCAGAGGGACAGAGGGAGAAAAAGGAGAGTGAGAGAAAGAATGTGTGTATAAAAATAAATAACGGATGGGGTACGAGGGGGAGGTGGGGCATTAGCGGAAGTTAGAGAAGTCGATGTTCGTGCCATCAGGTTGGAGGCTACCCAGACGGAATATAAGGTGTTGTTCCTCCAACCTGAGTGTGGCTTCATCTTTACAGTAGAGGAGGCCGTGGATAGACATGTCAGAATGGGAATGGGATGTGGAATTAAAATGTGTGGCCACTGGGAGATCCTGCTTTCTCTGGCAGACAGAGCATAGGTGTTCAGCAAAGCGGTCTCCCAGTCTACGTCGGGTCTCGCCAATATATAGAAGGCCTCATCGGGAGCACCGGACGTAGTATATCACCCCAGCCGACCAACAGGTGAAGTGTCACAGTGTTCGCACTGACCAGTTTTCCCATTCAGTTCACCGTATTAGAATCTTATAAAGGATTCAGATGCGGCACTTGCTCCCATCAGATGAAGGGTTGGAAACCAAGGGGGACAGCTCTAGAGGGAACAGCCGAGGATTAAAGACAAGGGGAGGAGAAGCCTCTCAGTATGAAGAGTGTTTGGGATCTGCCACACACCGCCTGGTAAGATAGTAAGTGCAGACTCAAACATGCTAGTAAAAAGGCAATTGGCGAAATACTTTTAGAAGGAGAAAATTGTGGTGATACAAGGAAAGCATAGAGTGAGATTAACTAGACTGCTGAGTGCAAGTGCAGAATCTCTGAGCTGCATGAGCTCCCACTGAGTTTTACTGCACCGGTGTCTGGGCTAGTATCTATCAGCAGTTTGAAACTGTTCGCCTGATCCTGAATAACACATGCTGCCTCTTCAGTTTCCAGTGATTCAATAATTACCAAAGAGGTTTGTGGTGGAGCCTGGGACATGAAAGATTAGTGAAAGGTTGGAGGACTGAAGGCTTTGGAAACTCTATGGATCAGGTGGCATCCGTGGAAGGAAATGAACAGTCAATGTTTTGGGACAATACCCTTGATCTTAAGGTGACTGGGCTGGGGCGAGTGCAGTTTCTGTCACTATTCCAACTCTCACCTTCTCCATGTGGATCTCTGTGGATCTACCTATCACCTGCCACCTCTTTCCTCCACCTTTTCATTTCAACCTCTCTTCCTTTCAGCCCTGAAAACGTCAAAACATCAAGTGCCCACTTCCCTCCATAGATGCTGTCTCTCACTGTCTACTACCTTGCCATTCATTCTCTTGCAGGCATTAACAGGAAAAGCAAAGAGGTACCATAGAATTCATGAAAAACGGTGTAGGCCAAGACTGATAAACAACCGAAGTACTAAAGAAGACAAACTGTACAAATAAAACCTAATACTGAGAACATGGAGACCTTGAAAGTGGTTCTGTAGTCAAAGAAGCAGTTCAGAGTAGTGGAGATTGAGGTCAGCCTTGTACAGTGGGACAGGCTTAAGGTGACAAATGGCCTATTCCTGTTCATTACGACCCATAAATGCAAATCCTTTCCTTCTCTGCGGCTGAGAAGTAGGAAGGTGAGGAAAGAGTTAATCTGCCTGTACAGTGCAACTTACCAGCACCCTCTGACGGTGAAAAACACAACCATTAGCCTTCTTCTCAAGCAGGACTACATTTCTCCGTGATTCATTACTTTGCAGAGAGCTGTGGCGGTACTCTATCCATCATTTCTTTCAAGTGTCATTGCAGTCCAGCCTGTCATCTGATCCCCATTAAATCCAACATAATGAAATCTGAGGCTACTAATTACACCTGAATACTGAAGTGCTCTTAGGCCTGACCCCTCTGTCACTGACAATGAGGTGTGATGGGAATCATATCTGTGAGAGGTTCTTCCACAGAACATTCCTGCACAGCCTTATTGCTACTATATCCAGCTGTAGTTGCAGAGAATGGAGCCAGGCCCTTCAGCCCACCGAGCTTGTGCCAGCCCTCAGGCACCCACTTACACTAATCCTATTTTATTCTCCCATCAACATCGTCCAGATTCTGTCACGCACCGATACACTAGAGAGAATTTACAGTGGCAATTAACAACCAATGTGTACCACACTGGGTTTGTAGGAGGAACTCCAAAGTTGTTCCTGGATTCTGGTTACTCTTTTTTTTGCTGTTTTTTGAGCTGTTTGATCGGGGTCTTGGGAGCTTTGTCGAAGAACGGCCCTGCAGGCTGCTATGCGCTAGCGCTGCGGTGCTGAACTGAAGTAAACTGAATACTCCTGGACTCCTGAATTTGACATTTGATATTCTGTGTGTTGTTCGCTCGCGTTCTGCCATTTGCACAATTCGTTCTTTTTTTTCCTGCGTTGGACGTTTGATGTTTTCTTCAACAGGATCTGCGGTGTTTATTTGTCTTGTGGCTGCTTGTGGGAGGACAAATCTAAGACTTGTATACTGACTTTGATAATAAGGGTACTTTGAAGCCGGAGCACTTGGAGAAATCAGGATCAGAGTCAGAATCAGGCTTATCACAGACATACTGCATGTGTGAAATCTGTTGTTTCATGGCAGCAGTACATGCAATACATAAAAAAAATTACTATAAGTTAAAATAAAAATAAATAAATGGAATATGTTCATGGACCATTCAGAAATTTGATGGTAGAGGGGAAACAGCTATTCCTAAGGTATTGCTTGTGGGTCTTCAGATTCCTGAAGCTTCTCCCTCTTGGTACATTCATTACCTACATTTATCCGATGAGGGTCTTTAATGATGGTTGTTACAGTCTTTGGTGATACACAAATCTCCTCAAGTACAGGTCCTGGTACGTTCTCTGTGTGACCGCATGCTGGTGCCATGCGGGTGATGCCGGAGGTTAAGATTGGACCTGATTCTCTGGCGTTACCAGGCTGTGCTTCTACCAGCTGCACCACCATGCTGGTTTAATGTGCGCAGTCTGAGGCACACAGTGTTGATCCAGGATTTCAATCCAAGACTTGTACATGCCTAGGACAAAGAAGTGGGCAGGAAAAATCATTGGGACCCTACTCACCCTGCAAATTGCCTTTTCCATAAACTCCCTTCTGGAAAGCGCTATAGGGCTCTTAAAACAAAGCCTTCACACCATATTAAAAATTTCTTCTCCCAGGCAGTTAATCTGATCAACCATTCTAGTTAGCTCCCCTACCCCCTCTCTATCTATTACCTCAGTCACTGTAGACACTTTAAACCACTTTTTTAAAATGTTGCTCACATTGTAGATACATGCTGGTATTTACGTACTGATGCACATTTCATTCCACATCTGTTCATTAACCTCTAGCTTGTTAGCATTTTTTATTTATGTATAACTCTTTATTCTTTATAATTGTTGAATGTTGTTGCTGTTGTTGCATGTCACACTCTGACCAGCACACCACAGCAAATTCCTAATCCATCAGGCAAATAAAGTTGATTTTTATCCTTATCCAAAACATCAACAATTCCTTTCCTGCTGCAGATGCTGAAGGACCAGATGAGCTCCTGCAGCAGACTGATTGATGGACGGTGTGAACCGGCTTCCTTGCAGGACCTGTCACACTGCTCCCAGCCACGTTTGCCAGCAGTGCCTCACGGTGACAGTTTGCACACTTGCAGACAGCACCGCAGCAACTCTCCCAGGATGCTGGCACCTCTCAGAACTGTAGCCTCTACTACCTGCAGGCCTAGGAACACGGGAACACCCCATTCCGCAAATTTTCCACCATTCCTTTGTTGTCGTTGAGTCTGAATTCTGAAAGTCCTGATCCAACCCTCATTAGAGATGACCATAACCGTTCCAGATGGCAATTGAAAACAGGCATTAAGTTCTGGCCGTGCTGATCATTTCTGGCACATGATCTGTAAATGAACACAATAATCTCGTCATTTAATGTGCTACTGTTAAAATGAAGCACAGAAGGACAAAGATGACTCACATTTCCATCTCATTACTTGAATCATAGTTACCTGTACCCTCTTGCAATCAGTTTCACTGTCGAAGTTGGAAATTAATTCAAATGCAGCAAGATCCCACTACCATGAGCAGCTCCAAGCTGAGAACACATAAGACCATAAAACATAGGAACAGAGTTATGCCACATGATTTACAGACACCCTGTCTACACAAGCAAGTGTTTGGGAGACCTTTAGGATGGATGGGGAAAGATTTAATGGCCAGATTGGAACAGGAAATTCCAGTGTGTCTTCTCCCCTGCTCCCCCCCCCCACCCCTCCGCCTAAGCTGCTATGACTGGGGGCTGAGTCAAGCCAAGCAGAGCTGACTCACTCATTCCCTGAGTCAGTGAGGCCAGCTAGCGGTCGCTTCTCTCCATTCCTGCTCGCTCTCCCATCACCGCTGTTTCCATGAACCCCTCCCACACAGTGCAGTCCTTCTCCCTCTTATGATCAGTCTGCAGGACCGAAACACTCTGGCAACTGCAGGTGTTGCTGTCGACCTTCTGTGCTTTCTCCTGGCATGGGCTGAGCCAGTGATGTTGACACGTGCGCCGGGGTAACTTCCGACTTTGGGCCACGGTGTCCATAACATTCACCTGTGAGGGGCTCCTGTTGGAAAACTTGCTGCTGTTCACAGGATTGTTCCATGGTCAGTGCGCACACGGGCTCCCTCACAGAGCTGTGGTCCTCACCCTGCGCTCTGCGCCATTCCAGTAGGAGCAGCTGATTCGGAACTGCTGCTATTAATAACTCCTGCTGTCCGTCCACTCAACTGCAGCCAATTATTTCCCAACAACAAATCCCTCAAAAACAATCA
Source organism: Mobula birostris (assembly GCF_030028105.1). Lineage (NCBI taxonomy): Eukaryota > Metazoa > Chordata > Chondrichthyes > Myliobatiformes > Myliobatidae > Mobula > Mobula birostris. The sequence goes on from NC_092401.1 coordinate 13,023,031, forward strand.
TTTCTGACCAGCTTCACGAATCGCAGTAACAGCAGAGATTCCACCAGCTTGCTGACCTTTAATGCACTAAAAGATGAACGCTTGATCTCCCCGTCTGCCCTGTGGTGATCTTTGCACTTTGTTTGTCCGCCTCTGCTCACTTTCTCTGTAACTGCAACACGATATTCTGCAATACCTTCCCTTTTACAATCACAACTTACTTTGTATGGAATAAGCTGTCTGGGTGGCATGCAAGGAAAATATTTCTGACTGCACACGTGACAATATTGAACCAGTAACAGTATCAAGAATAAACCACTGCCAAAACCAATGCCAGGGCCAAGCACCGGTGAGTTAGTGTGACAGAGTCACTCACACCAAGGATCACTGTGCTGATCCAATTGCCATTGCTCCTCCAGAGTAATTAAAAATCGAATGTGTGCTCATGGATTGGAGCCCCTGGCTCTTACTTGTTGCTTGTTATCAGGATGGACATCATTATGCTGCCTTCTTTTTGTGTGCTGCCTCCACTGGGCACATAGTATCCATTTCTCTTCAGGGCACATGAGTGACTGCTCCCTACAAAACACATTGCCATCTGTAATTATACTGATCAATAGAGTCTGTGCACACCATGATCACAAATTGTACTGATCAATAGGGTCTATATACACTGCGGTCTACAATAGTTCTGATTGTTAGGGCCTGTAATCGTACTGATCAACAGAGTCTGTACACACTGTGATCTGTAATGGTACTGATCAATAGAGTCTGTACACACTGTGATCTGTAATCGTACTGATCAATAGGGTCTGTATATACTTGATCAGTAATTGCACTGGTCAATAGGGTCTCTATACACTGTGATCTATAATTATATTGATCAATAGTGTCTGTATGCACTGTCATCTGTAATCATACTGATCAATAGGGTCTGTTTATACTATGGTTTGTAATTGTGCTGATCAATAGGGTCTGTACACACTGTGGTCTGTAATTGTACTCATCAACTGAGTCTGAACATACCATGGTTTGTAATTGTATTGAGCTGTAGGGTCTATACACTCTCCGGTCTGAAATTGTGCTGACCAATAGGGTCTGTATACATTACTTTCTCCAATTGTAACATTGATTGGAGTCAGGACTCACTTCCACCTGCACTGAAGGCACAAAGGTCTGTACAGATCACTTTGCCGTGTACACAGTACATGGTCTGGACAGTCTGATCTCCCCGCTGTTCACTGTACCACCCTGACCTTTGTGCAGTTCATCGATTTGACCATGATCCCACGGGTGAGGGTAAAACTGAGACTAAAAGATTCTTAGCTTAGCTGCTTAAACAAGCAACACCTGCTCTCCACACCGAGCATGGATGCTGGGTGGGTCCTGTACCCTGCAGACAGCTCCCATTGTTCCAGTTGTCCGTGTCAGGGCATTCTGTCTTTGCTCTGACAGCGAAGGGAAGTGATGCTGCAATCAAGTGCGAGACCACACAAGGCTGCCTTTACCGTCTCTCTGTTCCCTAATTATGCTGCCATCTTCAAAGGCAGTTGATCCAAAGGACTCAGAGCCATTTAATAGCGGAGGATTGAGAGACAGCCAGAAAGGTTAATGAATTCTCTTCATCTCTGAGGCAGTATTAACTGTTTAGGTGCAGAGCAGACACTTCAAGCCAATGTGCTTTTAAGGTTTCAGCTCCATCATGGGCACTAGCCTCCATAAAATCCGAGACACCCTCGAGGAGCGGTGCCTCAAAAAGGCAGTGTCCATTATTAAGGACCCAATCACTCAGGACATGCCCTCTTCTCATTATTACCATCAGGAAGGAAAGAGGTACAGAAGTCTGAAGACACACATCCGGCGATTCAGGAACAGCTTCTTCCCCTCTGCCACCCGATTTCTGAATGGACATTGAACCCATGAACACTCCCTCACTTTTTTTGTTATTTCTGTTTTTGCACTATTTTTAATTTAACTATTTAATATACATATATATACTTACTGTAATTCAGTTTTTTTCTATATTTGTCATGTATTGTACTGCTGCCTCAAAGTTAACAAATTTCACGACATAGGCTGGTGATACTAAATCTGATTCTGAACGTGTTTGACAGGAGATGTGATGCAAACAATGGAGATAAATCATGGGATCAATGAGAAACGAGTGGGGAGGGAGGCAAATGTTTTGCCAGAGAAGGAAGACCAGTCAGATCAGAAATGCAAACATCAGGTACACGGAGAAGTGCCTGACCCTGTAGGGTTGAGCAATATTCATGGACTAGATTCAAAATGAGCTTAAATCACCCATTTAACGACGATGTGATACAGACATTTTCTTTTTTCTCCTCTACCTTCTCTGTTACCTTGACTCCAACATTTTGTGCTGTTGCTCCAGATTCCCACATCTGCAGTCCCCTGTGTCTCTGCTTCACGTCTCTTTGCACTTTCTCAGTTCTGATGCTCCACTTGAAGCATTAAAAGTAGACAAGAGTTTTCCAGCATTTTCTGTGTTCATTGCAGAGTTCCACCTTCTGCGGTGGGGTTTGATTTTCACTGAGCACCCAGAGACGTGGGTTTGAATTCCATGTGGCAGCTGGAAATTTCAATTCAGTTCATTACCCATGTCTGCCAGTAAGGAGTTTGAACGTTCTCCCCATGACTGCGTGGGTTTCTTCCAGGTGCTCTGGTTTCCTCCCACAGTCCAAAGACATACCAGTGGTAGGTTAATTGGTCATGATAAATTCTCCAACGATTAGGCTAGGATTAAATTGGGGGATTGCTGATCAGCGTGACTCGAAGTACCAGAAGGGCATATAGCGTGCTGTATCTCAATAACTAAATAAACTGGAATAAAAAAAGGCTATTCTCAGTAATGATAACCATGCACCCACTAGATTGTCTTAACCCTTATGGCTTGTTGCTGTCCTTCAGAGAAAGAGATCTCTTCTCTAAAACAACGTGATTCCAGACCCAGCAATCTAGTTTGAAATGCCTCCAGGATGTATGATGGGCAGGTTGTGTCAACCAAGTCAGTGATGTCCTCATTCTGTTAATGAATGCAAAACATGCAAAAGTGGAATACTGCAGCTGCTGGCTATGGTTGATTGGGGCAGAGTCTCTCTGGGCTTGTAGACCAGTCTCCTGTCTACTATTCGCGCCATAGTGGTGCAGCAGTTAGTGCCACACTATTAAAGCACAGGACGTGTTGGAGACCGGAGTTCAATTCCAGTGCAATTCTGTAAGGAGTCTCTGAGCATCTTCCCCATGGAATGCGTGAGTTTTCCCGGGATGTTCAGGTTTCCACCCACAGTGCAAAGACGTACCAGGTAGGTTAATTGGTCACTGTCAGAATCAGAAGCAGGTTTAATATCATTGGCATAGTCAAGAAATTTGTTGACTATTTATATATAAAATAGTTAATTTAAATAAATAGGGCAAAAATAAAAACAAAAAAAGGTAGTGAGGTAGTGTTCATGATGGATCTGACTAAGCTTACAGCTCTCTTCAGCTTTCTTCAGTCCTGTGCAGTAACACCCCACCCCATACCAGACGGTGATGTGTCCAGTTAGAATGCTCTCCATGGTAACTGTGTAGAAATTTTCAAGTATTTTTGGAGAAATATCAAACTTTTTTTTACCACTAATGAAATATAGCCGCTGTTGTTCCTTCTTTGTAGCTGCATCGATAAGTTGGGTCCAGGTTTGATCCTCAGAGATATTAACACCCAGGAAATTGAAATTGCTCACTCTTTCCACCTCTGATCCCTCTATGAGGACTGGTGTGTGTTCTCTCATCTCACCCTTTCTGATGTCCACAATCATTTCTCTGGTCTTACTGATGGTGAGTGTTAGGTGGTTGCTGCAACACCACTCAACTAGTTGACATATCTTACTCCGATACACCCTCTTGTTACCTTCTGAAATTCTGTCATCAGCAAATTCATAGATGGCATTTGAGCTGTGCCTACCCACGCAGTCAGTGGACAGAATAGAGCAGTGGGCTTAGCAGACATGCCTGAGGTATGCCAGTGTTGATTGTCAACCAGGTGGGGATGTTGTTTCTGATCCGTACAGGTTGTGGTCTTCTGGTTAGGAAGCTGAGAATGCAGTTGCAGAGGGAGGTACAGAGGCCCAGGTTCTGGAGCTTTTTGATCAGCACTTTAGAAATGATGGTGCTAAACACAGAGCTGTAGTCAACCAAAAGCGTCCTGACATAGGTACTTGTATTGTCCAGGTGATTCAAGGTCACATGAAGAGCCAATGAGTAAATTGACCTGTAATTAGGTTAGGATTAAGCAGGTTGTAGAGGTGCTGGGGCAGCGCGGCTCAAAGGGCCGGAAGAATATTGATAAATATATAAATGAATGTATAGATATTGATTTATTATTGTCGCATGTAACGAGGTACAGTGAAAAGCTTGTCTTGCATATTGTTGATACAGATCAAATAATTACACAAAGTAGAACAAGGTAAAACAAAAACAATGCAGAATGAATTGTAAAAACTACAGAGAAAGTGCAGTGCAGATGAACAACAAAGTGTAAAATCTCAATGAGGTGGATTCTTTTTTTAATATAATTTTTATTGTTTTCTATGTAATGATAATATCTACCCTCCCCCCTCCCCTTGACCCTTCCCCCCAATATATACCCCTACCTGAAAAAAAAGGAAAAAAAAAGAAGAAAGAAGAACTGCCTGGATATTGGAAAGTTTCCACATGCTCCATGGGATTCAAAATAAATTTAGTATATTTATTTATTACTTTCCCCAAGGGACCAACATCTTTGTCATCGGAGCAACTAAATATGCCATCCTATCTTTTGTAAATATGGGCGCCAAATATTCAAAAATGTATCATATTTATCTCTTAAATTATAAGTAATTTTTTCAAGTGGAATACAGCTAGAAATTTCATTCTTCCAACAATCCATACTTAAATACGAATCCGATTTCCAAGTAACTGCTATAGCCTTCTTGGCTACTGCCAATGCAATTTTTATAAATTCTTTCTGATATTTATTCAGTTTAAGTTTGGGTTTTATCCCTTCAATATCACCTAATAGAAATAATATAGGGTTATGTGGAAGTTGAGTTCCAGTAACTTGTTCCAATAAAACTCTTAAATTTATCCAAAAAGGTTGAATTTTGGAACAAGACCAAGTAGAATGTAAGAAAGTACCAATTTCTTGATTACACTGAAAGCATTGATCAGATAAGTTTGAATTTAATCTGTTTATTTTTTGTGGTGTAATATATAATTGGTGTAAAAAATTATATTGTACTAATTTAAGTCATGCGTTTATTGTATTTGTCATACTGTCAAATTCTTGAAGTCAAGAGTTTATCTTGTCGTACTAGACGTCCCAACAGAGAGATGCAAATGTTACACATGCTATTTACATTTCCAGTCATTCGTCATGAAGTGGGTGGCGCTAGAATCATTGTGCAGTGACTGCTGAAATATACTTCCATCATACTGGCTTTGATAGACAATCTGTAGATTGCTCAATACCCAGGGTGGATGCAGCATCTGTCCCACTTTGTATCCTGAACCACCCTCCCCCTACCTGTGAGATCATGAACAGTGATGATTTGACCCATTAGCTGGCCAAAGATCCCTTGTTCCCGTTCCGTCTTCCAGCAGTCATGGAAACAGAAGCAATCGAAGAACAACAGAGGGAACAGAATGAAGAGCCAGTGGGAGAGTTTTGAATGCCTGCAAATGGAAACATAGCTGGAATCACAATATCAGCAACACCTCAGGACTCACTATACAGACACAGTATGTGAGACATTAGAATTTGACACTCAGAATCTTCTCTAAGCTTGTGTAGTTCTTTTCTCTATTATGCTCAAGTTTGAAAGCCCAATTTTGGGCTTTCAAACTTGAGCATAATAGAACAAAGAACTACACAAGCTAAAAGAAGATTTGCAGTACTAAATTGGGAAAGAAAAACCTAGGAATTCATGCTCACCTGCTCTGGGTTCTCAATTCTGATTCATGGACACCTGTAGATATGAACGTTCCTATAAAAATTCAGAAGTTTGGTGTTCATACGAATGTCTAAGCTAGCTCTCTCTCTCTTTCTCGTTCTTTCTCGTATACTCCAGTGATCACTTTATTAGGTACACCTGCTTGTTCATGCAAATATCTGATCAGCCAATCATGTGGCAGCAGGTCACTGCATAAAAGCATGCAGACACGGTCAAGCAGTTTTGGTTATTGTTACTGTTATTGTTATTGTTCAGACCAAACATCAGAATGAGGAAGAAATGTGATCTAAGTGACTTTGACCATGGAATGACTTTTGGTGCCAGATGGGGTGGTTTGAGTATCTCAGAAACTGCTGATCTCCCAGGATGCAAAACAGCATCTAGATTTTATAGAGAATCATGTGATAAACAAAAAAAAAATCGAATGAATAGCAGTTCTGTTGGCGAAAATGCCTTGTTAACAAGGGAGGCCAGAGGAGAATGACCAGACTGGCTCAAGCTGACAGGAAGGTGACAGTAACTCAAATAACCATGCGTTACAACAGTGATGTGCAGAACAGCATCTCTGAATGCACAACATGTCGAACCTTGAAGTTGATGGGCTGCAGAAACAGAAGAGGTACAGCAGGTAGATAATAAAGTGGACTTTGAACGTACAATCGCAAACAAGAGAAGATCTGCAGATGCTGGAAATCCAAGCAGCACACACAAAATGCTGGTGGAACTTGGCAGGCCAGGCAGCTTCTATGGAAAAGAGTAAACAGTCGACATTTTGGGCCGAGGCCCTTCATCAGAACTGGAGACAAAAGATGAGAAGTCAGAGTAAGAAGGTGGAGGGAGGGGAGGAAGAAATACAACGTAGTCGGTGATAGGTGAGACAGGGAGGGGGGGGAGTGGTGGAGTAAAGAGCTGGGAAGTCAATTAGAGATAAAGGGCTGCAGAAGGAAGAATCTGATAGGAGAGGACAGAAATCCAAGGAAGAAAGGGAAAGGGAGGGGGAGCACCAAAGGGAGTTGATGGGCAGGTAAGGAGATAAGGTGAAAGAGGGAAATGGGGATGGAGAATGGTGAGGGGGAAGAGCCATTACTAGAAGATGGAGAAATCAATGTTCATGCCATCAGGTTGGAGGCTACCCAGACAGATATAATCCTCGACTGCCCTGATGAGGCCACACTCAGCTTAGAGGAGCAACACCTTATATTCTGATTTTTGTGTACTTTCCGCTTATGGACAAAATGAACTAAAGGGCATCTGTGAAAGTGAAACCCAGGAGCAATATGTTTTCAAGCTGTAGCTCTCCCTTTCATCTTTGGCAGCTCAATTTTTGGACTTGGTTTCCTGCCTTGGCTCCTCGGCTTAAAAACACAATTTGTTACATCTATTGGAGCCAGTCTGGCTCCTCAATAAATGTGTTGGACTATGATACGTTCTCCCTCATGAACAGGTGGCACGCCTTTTGCCAAGCTCAAACAGGAAGTTACAGTGAACTACAGACCCTCTGGTTGTGGTTTTAACACTCCTCCTGCCCACTTCCTCAACACTCTTAAATCTCACTGCAACTTCCCCTGCTTGCAACACCTCCCAAACTGCAACTTCCTCTGCTCCTGACACCTCCAACCCAACTATATCCTTGCCCGTTCACACTGTTATTCTGCACTCACTCTGTCTTTGGTGTTGAAATCTTTATCCTCCACTTCTAATGACTGGATTCAATTCCTTCTTACTGCATCCATTAATTCACCCATTGAAAGCCCATCAGTGAGTTCCATTGGATTTGCTCCTGCTCTGCCTGAGGGTATATTGTTTTCCTCCTCCCTCAGCACATTACAACAGAAGTCTGATCCATTTCTTGAAAGCAAAATAGTCTAGATGCTGGATATTGACAAACAGAAGAAGCATCTGTGCTGCTCTCCAGTATTTGCTCGGTGGAAGACAAGTTAGATTGCATTCACGGAGGAATGTTTGCAAAAGAAGGGGCCAGTCGTTTAAAAATGAGGTGTGTAGAAATTCCTTCTCTTAGGGTTAGTCAGTCCCTGGAATTCTCTGCTCCAGAAGATGTTGGAGACCAGCTCACTAAGTGTATTTAAGGTGTAGATAACTGGAAGCTTGGGGAACTGAGGGTTATGGGGAACAAGCACAGAGAGGAGTTGAAGGCAGCATGGATCAGCCACTATCTTATTGAATAGTGGGACAAATTTGAGGGGCAGAGTGACCTACACCCGCACATATTTTATTGTGCTTAGCTCACTCTTGCCCTCCACCAGCCCTGTGGCATGACATTCAAGGTCTCCTGCAGAGAGGGTTTCAAAGCCACAGCTCGCTGGATGACTGGCAGTCAATGGAGTAGAATGGAACAGTAAAGCACAATTCAGGCCCTTCAGCCCATTATATAGTGACAAACTATTAACCTACTCTAAGATCAATCTAATACTTCTCTCCCACATAACCCTCCATTTTTCTTTCATCCATGGACCTATCTAAGAGCCTTTTAAATGTCCCTAATATATCTGCCTCTACCACCACCCTGGCAGTGCAGTCCAAGCACCCATTACTCGCTGGGAGAAAAAAAATACCTCAGACATCTCTATAATTTCCTCCAATCATCTTAAAATTATTCACCCTCATATTAGCCATTTCTACCCTGGGAAAGAGACACTGGCTTTCCACTTAATCTATGTCTTTTATCATATTGTACACCTTTATCACATCACCTCTCATCATTCTTTGTTTCAAAAAGAAAAGCCCTAGTTCACTCAATCTATCCTCATAAAGTCTGCTCTCTAATCCAGGCAGTATCCTAGTAAAACTCCTCTGCACCCTTTCCAAAGCTTCCACATCCTTCCTATAATGAAGTGATCAGAACTGTGGTCCACAAGAGTTTGAAAGATCTGCAGCATTATCTCACAGCTCTTAAACGCAATCCAACTCATGAAAGCTAATGTGCACCTTCTTAACCAGCGTATCAACTTGCACGGCAGCTTTGTAAGATCTGTAGGCGTGGACCCCAGGATTCTCGTGTTCTTCCTTAATTTTAAGATTAAGGGTTGAGAGGAATGGCGTCCTGTGTGGTTTGACTGGAGGGAGGATTTTGTGAAATGCCGGTCACAGACAATGTCAGTAAAGGACCAATCTACATATAGAAAGCAGCAAGCAGTCCTGAAAAAGCAAACAAAAAGGGTAAAGGAGTTAAAGGAGCATAGAAAGTTTAAAGGTAAATCTGAAAGAAAACTCACAACTCTTCAGTAAGCGTGTACATCAAAAAAGGAAATGGGATGGATTATGGAGACAAAGGCAAGTGTCTCATGCAAACTGACAGCACCACAGGGGTTCTTAGTGAACCCTTTGCATCTGACTTCACTGAGGATGTAGCTGTATCTGACGGATCAGAATCAGAATCAGAATATTATCACCGATGTACGTCGGGAAAGCAGAACAGTGCAAGGCATAAAAATTGTTAGAAGTTATGTATTAAATAAATAGTCCAAAAGATGAATAATGAGGTAGTGTGTGCATGGGTTCATGGACAGTTCAGAAATTTGACAGCGGGGGGCAGAAAGATCTTTCTAAAAATGACGAGTCTGGGTCTTTAGTCTCCTGTATCTGCTACCCAGTTATAGCGATAAGCCCGTGATAGTGCTGGCTGAGCCTATGACCCTCCGCAGCCTCTTACGATTGATCCTCTGCATTGGAGCCTCCATACCCAGTCAGAAAGTTTTCCACTGTACATCTATATAAATTTGGGTGCCACGGTGGCATAGCGGTTACCGCGACGCTATTACACCTTAGAGTATTGGAGTTCGGAGATCTCTGTAAGAAGTCTCTGTACGACCTCCCCCTGGTGTGCGTGGGTTTTCTCCAGGTCTTCAGTTTCCTGCTACTGTCCAAAGATGTACCAGGTAGGTTAATTGGTTGTAAATTGTCTTGTGATTAGATGAGAGTTAAATCAGGGTTAGCAGGGGTTGCTGGGTGGTGCAGCTTGAAGGGCCAGAAGGGCCTATTCTGCTCCTTATCTCTAAATAGCTAAATAAATAACTAAACACCAAATCTCCTCAAACTCCTAGTGAAGTAGAGTCACTGGCGTGCCTTCCGTGAGACTGCATCAATGTGTTGGGCACAGGATAGAACCTCTGAGATGTTCACCCCACACTGAAGGAGGAGGGAGAAGAGGAATCATGGGAGCGTGGCCGCCTACGAAGTTGGCAGCTCTGAGCAAAGACGAAGGGAGGCCTCAACCCACAAACTTGGTTTCAGGCTCCCAAGGCGAGATGTTCTCCTTAAAATAGGGTTCTTCTTGATGGAGATTTGGACCCCAGTGAGATCAGTCAGCAAACTGTTCTATCGACTTCGTAATATTTGCGATTGCTTTCCTTGGGAGTATTGTGGCACAACAGAATTGCTACCACAAAGCTCTAATGACCGGGATCCTCACCTTGGGTGGAGTTTGCTCGTTACCCCTATGAGCACGTGCAGATTGGGAGTTTCATTAGTTGCTGTACAATGGTGAGGGACGGAATTTGGAGTGCAGCTGGTGAGAAGGTTGGGAAAATGAGGTGGGACTTAGGCAGGGGCAGTGTAAATAGATCCTCAGTCATCAGAACAGACATGGTGAGCCAAAAAGCCTCCTCTCTCTCTCTGTCTCGCTCGCTCATTCTCCCCCCACTTCTCTTTCTTTCTCTCTCCTCTTTTTCTCTTTCTCATTCTCTTCTATTCCTCCCTCACTCTTCCTCCCTTTCTCTTTCTCCTTTCTATCACTCTTCTTTCTCTTCTCTTTCTCTTCCTCTGACCCTCTCTTTCTCTATGACTCAGTGAGTTAAGTGCTCACACACACATGTAAAATCTGCTGCTTTCTGCATGTAAGTCCTCCAGAGGTCTTTACCTCACCAGACTTCAAAAATGTAAATACACAAATTAGGAACTGGAGTGGTTCATTTGATCCTTTAAACCTACTCCACAATATAATAGGATCACAGTTTAGAGAGAAGAGTGACCATGCCAGGTCCAAACGCAGCTGACCCAGCTGCTGACCATTGTCGTCCCAGTGACCTCTGTTGGGAGCGATCGCTGATGAGGTCTGAACGCCGCTGAACTTATGTAGTTACTTTCCGTGGTGGGGAGGAAGGTGCCTGTGAAATATTGGGCTGTGTCCACTGCAGCTTCTTACAGCTCTGCACTTTCAAATTGCTGAAACACATCTGTGCCATGATATCACTAGCAGGGATGGGTCTAGGGTTAAGGAACTAAAGATGTGTGGAGAGACTGGAAGGACTAGGTGTTGTTCTCCTTAGAGTAGAACAGGTCTAGAGCAGTCTCTCTTCTCCGAAGATCATCACTTTGTCGTCATGGAGAGGCTTGTGAGTTCCTGATATCTATTCTGTCTGGAGTTTAGCCATGTGGCATTTAGCTTCTGGTAGGGTCATCTATGGCAGGAAAATCAAGGTGGGGGGGGTGGGTTCCAGACAGATCGATCCAACCAAGACTCAGTGATGGAGCTGGCAGAAGATGACAACACATCATAATGGCCGTGAAAGTGGAAATCTGCAGCAGTGAAGAGTCGCCAGTCATCTTGTCCTCCAGGCCCCTACTGGACCCTGACGCTGATCTGTCAAGGATCGTCTGGTGGCTGCCCGTGCGTCAGCCTCCTCACGTTAAACAAAGTCACACACAGGTGTCCTCCATTAACGGAATGCACCCTAACATCCCAGATTAAACTCTACAGATTGACCATCTGAAGACCCACCAATTGACTACCCCTTTGGAGAATGTCATACTCGACTCGACTAAATGCACTACTATAGAGCAGACCAAAGTAAGGTGTTCAAAATTATGATATGTTTTGATAAAGTACACAAGGTGAAATTGTTCCCCTGGCAACTGAATGCAACCAAATAAGTTGAAATAATTGGCCAGAAAATCAGGCACAAAGTGAGGAGAATTTTTTTCACACTGAGGTTGCAAAAATCTGGGTCACATTTCCAAAAAGGAATGTAGAATCAGATTTCATGTGAACTTGCTTAGAACAATTAAACGCACTGACAGAAATCTGATCTGCAGGGTTAGGCGTGCGGGAAGCAACAGACAGTACTTTCAAAGGGCAAGCAGAGGCCAAATGGCTGCTTTCTCTGCAAGATAACACATCATTGATTGAGCTTCTGGGCACAGTCAGAACCTGCTTGCTGCAGTGAAGAGGCAAGATATTGTAAGTGCACAGAGCTGTTATAGGTTCCCCCGGATGAAAAATATGAAGAAGCCTTCACTGGGACTTTGTAAAATATTCTTTTGACTGCCATGGGATCTGCAATGACATGAGCTGGGTTATCACAAGGTCCTGGAACTCCTCCCCTTCCTTTTCTTCCATGGCCTTCTGTCCTCTCTTGTCAGATTTCCCCTTTTCCAGCCTTTATCTCTTTCACAAATCAACTTCCCAGCTTTTACTTCACCTCCTCCCCCTCTACCAGTTTCACCTACCACTTACCACCTTGTACTTCTCCCTCCTCTCCCCCCAACTTCCTACTCTGATTTCTTCTCTCACTTTCCAGTCCTGATGAAGACTCTCGGCTCGAAACTTTGAATGTTTACCCTTTTCCATAGCTGCTGCCTGGCCTGCTGAGTCCCCCCAGCACTTTGTGTGTGTTGCTATAAGCTGGGAGTATAATGTTTGGTGGCAGGACTCACAGGCAAAGGTCCTGGGATTCTGTGACGGGGTTCCTGAAATCTTGGTATTGGGTCAGGGCCAATCTTCTCAGCAGACCAGAACACTGTCACAGATCATCCTTTTGAGATCATTGGTCAGGGACACAGCTAGTCCTCCCAGGATCATTTGTTCATATCTTTACACGTTTTTCATATATTTTTACACAGATTATCCCCTTGGGATAGTTGGTCAGGGACACAGCTAGTCCTCCCAGGATCATTTGTACATATCTTAACACATTTTTAACATATTTTTACACAGATTATCCTCTTGGGATAGTTGGTCAGGGACACAACAAGTTCTCCCAGGATCATTTTTGCATATCTTTATTTATTTATTTTACACATACAACATAGTAACTGCAACACAACCCTGATTCATAACAGCAGATGGCTTATCTTTCTCATCACGAATGGAGAGTCAAGTTTCAAGATTGCTTATTGTCACTTCCAGCACACAAGTGTAAAGGGGACCATTTATATATTCAATTTATTTTACGATACAACACAGTAACAGGGCCTTCTGACCCAATGAGCCCATGTGACTAATTAACATACTAAACTATACATCTCAGGAATATAGGCGAAACAGGAGCGCATGGAGGAAGCCCATGTGGTGATGGGCAGGACGTACAAACTCCTTAGAGACAGTGGTGGGGATTGAACCCAGAACATACAAACTCCTGACAGACAGTGGTGGGAATTGCTGTCACCGTAAAGCAATTGCGCTACGGTGCTGCCCCAAACCTCCAGCGTGGGTCTTTGAGCTCTGGTACGTCTTCCCCGATGGTAGTATCACCCAGGTGTTGAGGTCCGGGTTATCATACCAAATCTCCTCAAACTCCTTTGGAAGTACAGCTCCTGACATGTTCTCTGTGAATGGCAAGTGGTCAGACGTGTAGATGGCATTGTAGGTCAGGACTGAACCTAGGTCTCTGGCATTGTGAGGCTATGGTTCCACCATCTGCACTGCCATAGTCTATCATGTATCAGCCTGCTCCAGTTTACAGTGTCTGTTCATCAGCCTTACTCGGGCACCTTCTTTCCAAGCTTTTCCTTGGATAATTGTTTTCATTCCATCTCTTTCCCTGTTGTTATTTTCTCTTTTCCTTCCTCTGTCTTTAATTCCTAGTCCTTGGTCCATTTCAAAGATTCGAAGTGCATTTATTATCAAATTATGTATAAATTATACAACCTTGAAATTTGTCTGGTTACAGGCAGCCAAAAGCAAGAAACCTGAAATAACCCCATTAAAAAAAGGACTTAACACCCAATGCGCAGAGAAAGGGGAAAAAAACAGCCATGCAAACAACAGCATTCTGAACCAAATTGAGTCTATAGACCCGAATCCCAGAGCAGCTGGAGTAAGCCCAAAGCCTACTAGGCACATTTATATCCAATCTCTCCCCTATCTACCTCATGGTGACTCCAGTCAACCCTTCGTTCCTTTCCAATAGTTTAATTGCACTGTTTTTGTTGATTTTTCTCTCTCTCCCTCTCTCCTTCCTTCTTTCAATGACAGTAGAAGTCTGAAATAAACACAGCAGATGTGGGAAATGTTGGAAGAAGGGGCAGAGTTATTGTTTCAGGTCAATAGCCTTTCAATAGAATGAATGAAGCTGGAAAGTTAACTCTGCTTCTCTCCCCATGGACACTGCCTGACCTGCTGAATGCTTCCAGCATTTTCTGTTTTATTTCACATTCTGTTTCCATTCTTAAGGAACAAGCACACACACACTCACACACACACACACACACAATGCTGGAAGAAGTCAGCAGGTCAGGCAGCATCTATGGAAATACCGAGATCCTTCTTCAGGACTGAGAGACTTTGCAGTATATTAGCAAATCATAAACATGAGAAAATTTGCAGATGGTGGAAATCCAGAGCAACACACACAAAATGCTCTCGGAACTCAGCATATCAAGCAGCGTCTATGGAAAGGAATAGATAGTCAACATTTCGGGCTGAGACCCTTCTTCAGGATTTCTGTTTCTCTCAGCTTTCATTTCTCTTTTCCTCCTTTCTTACTGTCTTCAGCTGTGCTGTTCCTCCCTTTCACTACATCTCTCTACTTTTTCTTTGTGCTTCCTCACTGACTCCAACTTCCATCCATGCCCTCCCCTCCACTCATTTTCTTACCCCCCATTCTCTTTCCCTCCTTTTGTCTGTCTCACTCCCACAATTCCTCTTCTGTTCTCAAGTTCTCTCTCTCCCTCTCCCTCTCCTTCTCTTCCTTTTTTCATAGAGTTATAGATGCCTACAGCAAAGATTAAGGCCCTTTGCCCAACTGGTCCACGTTGACCAAGATACCCATCCAAGTCAGTCCATTTGTCTCATTTCCTTCTCAACATTTCCTATCCATGTACGTGCCAGGTGTTTCAAATGATATTTTTGTACCTGCCTCAACCACTTCTTCTGGAAAATCATTACACACATACCACCCTCTGCATAAAATGTTGCCCCTCAAGTTCCTCTTAAATCTCTTCCCTTTTACCTTAAATGTATGCCTTCTAGCTCTGATTGCACAACCCTTGTTAAAAAGATGGTGTGTGTTCACTATTTCAAGCCCCCATTCTCCCCTTTTCTCTCCCTCTTTCACTGTCTCTTATTCTTTCACTTTCTCTAGCATATCTCCTTTCTTTTCCTTTGTCTCTCCCTCAGTCTCTTTCCTCTGTTTCTGTCACTCTCTTTCCCTGTCTCCGTCTCTATTTCTTTCTGTCTATCTGTTCCCTCAGTCCATCTGTCTCTCTGTTTGTCTGTCTGTCTCTGAGTGTCTTTCTCTGTTTCCCTCCCTCTCTCTCTTTCTCCCTCTTCCTCTCTCTCTCTTTCTCCCTCTCTCTCTCCCCCCCTCTCTCCGTCTCTCTCTCTCTCTCTCTCTCTCTCTGTCTCTCTCTCTCTCTGCTCAGTTTTTTCTTTCTGTCTTGGCTGACTCTAAGACAGAAACAACCACTAATTAAACCCAGGACAGGGACGGTGCCCCAGGCTGCTGTGCAGCACACAGCTGACAATTGTGTAAGACACAGGTGTTGGATGAAGGAGGCAGCCGAAGGCTAGGATAGACAGTGTGATGGGTTGGTTGGTGACCCTGCAGTTCAACAAAAACTGCCAACACTTGCATTACAGTGCCATTGAAACACCCAAATGCTTCTCCCTTCAATCATCTCTTCATCTATTTTTGTACTTGCTGGAGTAAAGCCTTTGCCTGTAGTAATATTTTCACAGAGTTCAATGGTGTCAGGATTCAGCTGCTTTTGCAATCAATCTTTATTTTAAGCTTTTGAGAACTTCCAGGCAAACAGGATTTACTCAAAACAGATCTCTTACTTCAGCCTCCTCCTCAAACCGCTGCTGGTGATGTCCGTCTGCAGTCCCCACTCCAGCGCAGAATAGGCCCTTCCAGTCTTTTGAGCCACGCCGCCCAGCAACCCCTGATTTAACCCTAGCCTAATCGCAGGACAATTTACCATGACCAATTAACCTACTGACCAGTATGTCTTTGGACTGTGGGAGGAAACCGGAGCACCCAGGGGAAACCCACGCAGTCATGGGGAGAACACACAAACTCCTTACATAGAACGGTGGGAATGGAAGTCGGGTTGTTGGTACTGTAAAGCATTGTGCTAACCACCACAATACCGTGCCGCCCCTGGACCTGGTTGTCAGAGGCTCTTTAAGACGCACGCCATTGAGCGCATTTAAAAGTAGTGGAAGCTCCTCTCCACTACCTACCTCGGCTATGACAACCGTAAGGAACCCAGACCCAAGGACAGCTGTTGTTATAAGACTTTAAATAGATCTCATATACAATATAGACGAGCTCTTGATTTCTCAATATAACTCATAATAGTCCTTGCACCCTATTATATACCTGCAGTGCACTCTCTCTGTAACTGTAACACTATATTCTGTATTCATAGAAAACATAGAAACATAGAAAAACTACAGCACAGAAACAGGCCTTTTGGCCCTTCTTGGCTGTGCCGAACCATTTTCTGCCTAGTCCCACTGACCTGCACACGGACTATATCCCTCCATACACCTCCCATCCATGTATCTGTCCAATTTATTCTTAAATGTTAAAAAAGAACCTGCATTTACCACCTCGTCTAGCAGCTCATTCCACACTCCCACCGCTCTCTGTGTGAAGAAGCCCCCCCCGCTTTAAACTTTTCCCCCTTCACCCTTAACCCATGTCCTCTGGTTTTTTTCTCCCTTTGCCTCAGTGGAAAAAGCCTGCTTGCATTCACTCTATCACTACCCATCATAATTTTATATACCTCTATCAAATCTCCCTTCATTCTTCTACGCTCCAGGGAATAAAGTCCTAACCTATTCAACCTTTCTCTGTAACTGAGTTTCTCAAGTCCCGGCAACATCCTTGTAAACCTTGTCTGCACTCTTTCAACCTTATTAATATCCTTCCTGTAATTTGGTGACCAAAACTGAACACAATACTCCAGATTCGGCCTCACCAATGCCTTATACAACCTCATCATGACATTCCAGCTCTCATACTCAATACTTTGATTAATAATGGCCAATGTACCAAAAGCTCTCTTTATGACCCTATCTACCTGTGACGCCACTTTTAGGGAATTTTGTATCTGTATTCCCAGATCCCTCTGTTCTACTGCACTCCTCAGTGCCTTACCATTTACCCTGTATGTTCTACCTTGGTTTGTCCTTCCAAAGTGCAATGCTTCACACTTGTCTGTATTAAACTCCATCTGCCATTTTTCAACCCATTTTTCCAGCTGGTCCAAATCCCTCTGCAAACTCTGAAAACCTTCTTCACTGTCCACTACACCTCCAATCTTTGTATCATCAGCAAATTTGCTGATCCAATTTACCACATTATCATCCAAATCATTGATATAGATGACAATTAACAATGGACCCAGCACTGATCCCTGTCGCACACCACTAGTCACAGGCCTCCACTCTGAGAAGCAATCCTTTACTACCACTCTTTGGCTTCTTCCATTGAGCCATTGCCTAATCCAATTTACCACCTCTCCATGTATACCTAGCGACTGAATCTTCCTAGCTAACCTCCCATGCGGGACCTTGTCAAAGGCCTTACTGAAGTCTATGTAGACAACATCCACTGCCTTCCCTTCATCCACTTTCCTGGTAACCTCCTCGAAAAACTCCAATAGATTGGTCAAAGATGACCTACCACACACAAAGCCATGTTGACTCTCCCTGATAAGTACCTGGCTATCCAAATGCTTGTAGATTCTATCTCTTAGTACTCCCTCCAACAACTTACCCACTACAGACGTCAAACTTACCAGCCTATAATTTCCCGGATTACTTTTCGATCCTTTTTTAAACAACGGAACAACATGAGCCATTCTTCAATGCTCCAGCACCTCACCCATAGACACCGACATTTTAAATATATCTGCCAGGGTCCCTGCAATTTCAACACTAGTCTCCTTCAAGGTCCGAGGGAATACCCTGGCAGGTCCTGGGGATTTATCCACTTTAATTTGCCTCAAGATAGCAAGATAGATTCTGTTATGGCTTTTCCCTTTCTACCACATTATGTATCGAATGATCTATCTGACCGGCAACCAAGGCAAAGCTTTTCACTATATCTTGGTACATGTGACAATAATAAACCAATTACTAATGATCTCTCTTACACAAGAACAACAGAACCTTCATTAGCTGCAGCCAATGCTCATGGACTATTTTCACCTGTGAGCAGGCCAATGCTCTGCCTTGACAGAGCGGATGTTTCATCTTTTGAGAAATTCCAGGATGAGGGGCCACTGTCCAGAGGTTAACACACACAAAATGCTGGAGGAACTCAGCAGGCCAGGCAGTGTCTATGGGAACAATCGATGTTTTAGGCTGAAACACTTCATCAAGACTGGAAAGGAAGGGGAAAGGTCAGAATAGAAGGTGGGGGGAGTAGAGGAAGACGTACAAGATGGCAGGTGATAGGTGAAACCAGGAGGGGGGAGGGGTGAAGTGAAGAGTTGGAAAGTTGATTGGTGAAAGGGGTAAAATGCTGGAGAAGCGGGGAATCTGATAGGAGAGGACAGAAGGCGGCCCATTTCAATTCTACTTCCCATTCCCATTTCCACATGCTAGTTCATGACCTCCTCTACTGCCAGGATGAGGCCACACAAGGGCTGGAGAAGCACCTTATATTTCATCTAGGTATCCTCCAACCTAGGCATGAACATTGATTTCTCGAACATACGATAATTGCCCCCCCCTTCACCATTCACCATTCTTGTTTCCCTCTCTCACCTTCCCTCAGTACGTGCCCATCACCTCCCTCTGGTGCTCCTTCCCCTTCCCCTTCTTCCATGGTCTTCTGTCCTCTCCTATTAGACTTCCCCTTCTCCAGCCCTTTATCTTCATTTTAAGCCAGAAATGAGATGAACTGTTTTCTTTCAGTAAGTGATGAATCTTTGGAACTCTCATCTTCAAGAGGCAGTTGAAAGCAGAATGATTGGATATTTTTAAGGTAGTGGTAGTGGATGCTCAGAGAGATTAAAGATTTTTGGGGATAAACAGGAGTGCAGAGGTCACAATCAGATCAGCCATGATCTTTCCAAACAGTGGAGCAGGCTTGAAGAGCTGAGCCTCCTCTTGATCCGAATTTGTATGATTCTATTTTCAAAGTCTGGTGGGTCAAGGCTTCTGAATGCGGAAGGAATAAAAATTAGTTTGCACACGGATTTACCACCTCAATTCATCAAGTCATATGGTATAGAAACAGGCCCTTTTGCCCATCAAGTCCACCTTGATCATCAAGCAGCTAACTAGACTAATCCTCCCTTAATGCCCACCCCCACTCTCCCCACATTCCCATTAGCTACCCCACCCCCACGGCTTCTACCCTCAGCTACGTAGGGTGAGCGATACCTTGGCCAGTGACCTCCCAACGTGCCAACACCTTAAGAGATTTTAGAGATTAGCTTCATTTGTCACACGTGTGTCAATACATACAGTGACATGTGCAACTGACATCAAATCAAATCAGCAAGGATTGTGCTGGGCAGCATGGAAGTGTTGCCATGCTCTGGCGTCAACATAGCATCCTCACAACTCAGTAACCTGAGCGTATTCTTTGGACTGTGGGAGGAAACCAGAGCAGCAGGAGGAAATCTATTTCGGTCACGTGCAAACTCCTTATAGTCTCTGGCAGGAACTGAACCCCGATGTTAAGCTGGTGCAGTAAAGCATTGCAAGGACTGCTATGATACCTTTTTGGGACGTGAGATGAAACTGGAGCAGTCAGAGGAAACCCATATGGTCACAGGGAGAATATTCAAATTCCACCAGAGCCCACAGTTGCTGGAGTTGTGAGACGGCAGCTGCACCAGCCCAGAAATGGCCCTTTTTCTATTTCTGTTCTTCCCTGGAGTTGATCATCAATATTTCACATGTTTTTGCCAAGCTCAGTTTGTTAATTTTACCACAAGCTCTGTTTAGGGAGACGAGGCTCACCTCCAGGTGACAGATGATGTGTTGGCAGTGGTTCCTGTTCCCAGCAGTGGCTGTGCTAAGAGATGTGCAGTGAGTTGTGAGTCTCCTTCTTCCAGAAGTCCTCTGCATTCCCAGCTGGCTGTATGTTGTGTATTGAATGAGAGAAAGCACGTTAATCAGAAGGTACAGTACCCAGAAATCCAATCCAAAACTCCTTGTGGCTGAATTCCCTTAGGGAGCCTGGGGCAGCAGACAAGGGTAGAATGTAGAGATTATCCATGTATTGAGAATGTGATGACCATGTTTCCCTCCACCATTACTAGACCATGCCCTGGGAAAGTGCTGGATAAGCTAGGCTTTGGAGTTTTGAAGTGCAAGAGAAGACTGGATTAAAATAGGGATACTGAAAGGCTTGGATCAGGACAACATGGAAAATATGGATATTTCCATTAAAATGAGAGTCTGTGATCCAAGGGCACAGCCTTAGAATAAAGGGAAGCACCTCTAGAACTGAGACAATGAAGAACTATTAAAGTCTGAAGGTGGTAAATCTGTGGAATTCGTTGCCCCAGGCAGTTGTGGAGTCCAAGTTAATAAGTGTATTTAAAGTACAGATTGATAGATTCTTGATTAGTAAGGACATCAAAGGTTACAAGGAGAAGGCAGAAAAACTGGAGTTGATTCAGATTATAGATCAGCTCCAGGGGCATCAGTTCGATCCTAATATTGGAAGTATCTGCGCAAAGTCCTCTCTGAAACTACATGGGTGTCCCCCAAATGCTCCGGTTTCCCCTTACATCACAAAAATGTGCAAATCAATGCGTTAACTGTCCACAGTTAGTTGCTGCTCCCCCTCAAAGTGTGTAAATGAGTGGGAGAATTTAGAAGAATGAAGCAGGATCTCACTGAAAACCACCAAATACTGAAAGGCAGAGACAGAGTGGGCTTGGAAATAATATTTCCAATAGTGTGAGGGTCTAGGACTAGAGGGCACAGCCTCAGAATAGAAGGATATCTCTTTAGAGCAGAGATGAGGATAAATTCCTTTAGCCACAGAGTGGTGAATCTGTGGAATTCCTTGCCACAGATGGCTGTGGAAGCCAAGTCATTTAGTACATTTAAATCAAAGGTTGATAGGTTCTTGGCCCCCTTTTGTGCCCAGGCTGCTGTAGGGATGGTTCCTGTTAAAAACTGATGCTCTTTCCCGAGGACCTCCCAGTACAATAGCATCACCATGTTTCAACACCATCATCACCCCATCCCCTACCCCCCCCCCCAAAAAAATAGGTGAATACTTGCTTGTGACCTTTCTGGCTACCTGATTTAGTTGTAGAGCTGCATGCAAAAATCTCAGCAAGCAACAAAACAAGCAAACCTGAAATCCAAAGCAGCACACACAAGATGCAGCGGAATTCAGCAGCATCTAGGGCGAGAAATAAACGGTCAACATTTTTGGGCTGAGACGCTTCATCAGGACTGGAAAGGAAGCGGGAAGACAACAGAATAAAAACATGAGATCCAAATTCTCAGCAATAAGAACATGGGAACATAAGAAATAGGAGCAGGAGTTGGTAACTGACCCAATGAGCCTGGTCTGCCATTCAATAAGATCATGACTAATTTGACAGTGGAATCTGTCTTTTTCCCAAAATCCTTAATTCCCCTGCTACACAAAAATCTACTAATTGTATCTGAAATATATTTAATGAGGTACCCTCTACTGCTTCCCAGGACGGAGAATTCCACAGATTTACTGCTTTCTGTTTATAGCAGTTTCTCTTCATCTCCATCCTAAATCTGTTCCCCTGAATCTTGAGGCTATGAATCAGAATCAGGTTTAATATCACTGGCATATGTCGTGAAGTTTGTTAACTTAGCAGCAGCAGTACAATGCAATACATGATAATATAGAAAGGAAAAAAACTAAATCAATTACAATAAGTGTGTGTATATATCCATATTGAATAGATTAAAATAGTGCAAAAACAGAAATAATATATATTTTTAAAAAGTGAGGTAGTGTTCATGGGTTCAATGTCCATTTAGGAATCATATGGCAGAGGGGAAGAACCTGTTCCTGAATCGCTGAGTGTGTGCCTTCAGGCTTCTGTGCCCCCTTCTCAGCAGTAACAATGAGATGAGGGCATGCCCTGGGTGATGGAGTCCTTAATAATGGATGTTGCCTTTCTGAGGTATTGCTCCTTGAAGATATCTTGGATACTACAGAGGCTACTACCCAAGATGGAGCTGACTAATTTTTCAACTTTTTGTAGCTTCCTTTGGTCCTGTGCAGGAGCTCCCCATACCAGACTTTGAGGCAGCCTGTCAGAATGCTCTCCACGATATATTTATAGATATTTTTGAGAATTTTAGGTGACAAACCAATGCTTTCGAACTCCTAATGAAATATAGCCACTGTCTCACCTTCTTTATAGCTGTATCGATATGTCGGGACCAGGTTAAATCCTCAGAGATCTTGACATCCAGGAACTTGAAATTGAGGAATGGTTTGTGTTCCCTTGTCTTACTCTTCCTGAAGTCCACAATCAGCTCTTTCTCTTGCTGAAATTGAATGCAAGGTTTTGACTGCAACAGCACTCAACTAGCTGGTATGTCTCGCTCCTGTACGCCCTCTCATCTCCATCTGAGATTCAACCAACAATGGTTGTTGTCATCAGTAAACTTACAGATGGAATCTGAGCTATAGCTGGCCACACAGTCATGCATATAGAAAGAATAGAGCAGTGGCTAAGCACACACCCCAGAGATGTGCCTGTGTTGATTGTCGGCAAGGAGGAGATATTATCACCAATCTACACAGCTTGTGATCTTCCAGTTAGGATGCAATTGCAAAGGGAGGAATGGAGGCCTAGTTTCTGTAGCTTATTGATCAGGATTGTGGGAAACACCGAGCTATAGTCAACAAACAGCATCCTGACATAAGTGTTTGTATTGTCCAGGTGATCTAAGGCCACCTGAAGAGCCCCTGAAATTGCATGTACCGTAGCCCTATTGAAGGTGATAGGCAAGTTACAGTGGGTCCTGGTCCTTGTTGAGGCAAGAGTTGATTCTGGCCACGACCAACTTCTCAAAGCATTTCACCACCATAGATATGAGTGCTACTGGGCGATAGTCATTAAGGCAGCTCACACTACTCTTCTTAGGCACTCGTATAATTGTTGCCTTTTTGAAGCAGGTGGGAACTTCTGACCATAGTAGTGAGAGGCCGAAAATGTCCTTGAATACTCCCGCCAAGTTTTCAGAGCCTTACCAGGTACTCCAACGAGTCCTGCTGCTTTGCGAGGGTTCACACTCCTTAAAGACAGCCTGGCACCGGCCTCCAAGACGTAGATCACAAGGTCACCAAGTGCAGCATGGACTTTACAGCTGTAGGTATATTCTCCCTTTCAAAGTGGGCATGGAAGGCGTTGAGCTCATCTGGTAGTAAAGTATTGCTGCTATTCATGCTATTGGGCTTTGCTTGGTAGGCAGTAATGTCCTGCAAACCCTGCCAGAGTTGACGTGCATCTGATGTCACCTCCAACCTTGCTCAGAATTGCCCCTCATTTCTAGATCAACTTGGTGAACTTCCTCTGTACTACCTCCAAAGCCAATATACCTTTCCTCAAAAAAGGAGATATAAATACAGTTATATATTGCATGTTTCTATTCCTAGCCCTGGATGAGAGGCAAAGCCCTGCACTCCAAGCATTAATTACCAGAATCATATGCAAGAGACTAAGATTTTTTCATCATCTGATCTGAAATAAAGATTAACTTTATTTGTCACGTACAGTGAAATGCGTCACATCTAGCACACTCCGAGATGTGCGAGGGGCAGCTGGCAAGTTTCACCACACTTCCAGTGCCTGCATAGCTTGCCCACAACTTACAAACCCTAATGTGTACGTCTTTGGAATGCGGGAGGAAAGAGGAGCACCCGGAGGAAACCCATGTGGTCACCATCTCCATACGGACAATGGTGGGAAATGAACCCTGATCTTACCACTGGTACTGTAAAGTATTACCCTAACCACTGCTCTACTGATAACCTCCACATTTCAGTCTGAAGATGGAAGGAACAAACCTTTCACTCTTTCTGAAAGAGAAAAGCTTTGGATGTCTAGAATGCTCTTCACATCTCTTCAAAGTGGCATTGTATTAGGGTTTCTTAATTCACTTTTGGGGATTTGGGCATTGTTAGCAAGGCCGGCTTTCTTGCCCATCCCCAATTACCCTGAAGGTAGGGGTAAGCTGCCCTCTCAAACTGCTGCAGTCCTTCTGGTAAAGGTGCTCGCATGATGGTGTTGGGGAGAAAGTTCAAAATTCAAGAGATAGATTCAACATTGTTTAATATCATTTCCCGTACACAAGTGATGTTGTTCCTTTTCGTGCCTTGTGGTGCACTGAGCGGCAATTTTTGCTGTTTCCTTAGCATTTTGTCTGTTTTTCACAAGGCCGAGTTGCCAACTCAGCACTCAACTCAACACGGATAGAAAGTGTGCAAGGGGCTGGCTGGATTCGAACCCCAAACCATTCGCTTCAAAGTCCAGTGCTGACACCACTGGCTGGCAGTAAGGAGTGTAAGGAGAATGAAATAATTGTTACTCTGGATCAGATACAGCATAAAAAAGCACAAAATATAAAGAGCACAATAATAAGTAAATAAAAACTTAATATAAATATAAATACCGAAGGGTTTTGTCCCGAAACGTCGACTGTACTTTTTTTCCATAGATGCTGCCTGGCCTGTTGAGTTCCTCCAGCATTTTGTGTGTGTTGCTCGGATTTCCAGTATCTGCAGATTATCTCTTGTATATAAGATAGCTTATTAGTACATCGGCTGACGTTAGGCTGTAATAATGTGATTGATGGGAAATAATAAGGTCGTGGTGGAGTTAGTGGGTGGAGATGTTGATCGTTCCTACTGCTTGGGGAAAGTAATTGTTTTTGAGTCTGGTGGTGCTGGTGTGGATGCTATGTAGCCTCCTCCATGATGGGAGTGGGACATACAGTCTATGAGCAGGGCGTGTGAAATCCTTCATAAGGCTACTGGCTCTTTTATGCCACTTTTCTGTATGTATGTCCTTGACGGTGGGTTGGGTGGTGCCATTGACTCACTGGGCAGTTTTGACTACCCTGTGAAGGCCCTTCGTGTCTGCCGCAGTGCATTTTCCGTACCAAGCAGTGAGGCAGCTTGTCGTGATGTTCCAGTGACAAAGTAGAAACAGCAACTTACTTCAAAATGAGGACGATGAGAGGTATGGTTTTCTTGGTGTCTTTCTGGATGGTAGAGGATGAGGATTCGGGGTGTGTAGCCTGGACAGGTAACACTGTGCGTTTTGAGATTGCTACGCTGAACAGCCAAAGTACATCAGAGTGAACGTTTAGAGTGGTGGACAGAATGCCAATCAAACACAATGCCTTATCCTTGAGGGTGTCAAAGCTTTTGAAAGCTGTTCAAGCTGCACTTACCCAGCCAAGTGGAGAGCATTCCTAAACTCTCCTGACTTTATAGATGGTGAAGAGGCTTCAAGGTATCAGGAGGTGAACTATCCCCCCAGGATACCCAGCCTCTCAAGTTCTTAAATAGTGTTCGCCATCATCGCAATGTTGGCAAAAAAAGCAGCTTATTTGGAATCCACAAGCAACAATTTAGTGAATGCCGAATGTGTTTTAGTAATATTGATTGAAAGCTAAATATTGATCGGTACACCAGGCCACAGAGATCTTTCTGAGTATAAAATTAAAACGGCTGAAACACAATCCAGTAAGGTGAAAGGGCAGCCACAGCCATTGCAGACCTGAATCAAAATTTGGACAGCATTGTTTTGATACCGGATTTTACCCAAACACAACGCACGGTGTTCTGCTGGGGACTAGTGGTCAGACTTTGACAGGTGGGGAGGGGTGAGGGTTCTTCGCTTCTATACAGTGGCATCCACCCATGAGGGCAGAGGGGCCCGAGGTTTAATGCTATGGCAAAGAGACCTTCCTCCGTGCCACACAGAATTGTGAGTCTCGATCATGCATTCAAGGCACTTAATTAAATTCACAGCCCTCAAAGGCAAGTGTCCCATGGCTTTTTTTCAATGAACGTCTGCAGCAAATCAAAAGCTGTATTTATTAAAGGCAGCCGGCAACAATTTTTAATATCAGTCTGATTAAGCCCTGATAGTCAATACAGGATCTAAGATGTCTGCCTTTTTCAGTAACTAAAAAGAAACCCGCTCCCACTGGAGAGGTAAAGAGTCAGATGTCCATTTTTCGTCCCACAAGAACAAAAAACAGAGGAGCAGAATTAGGCCATTTGGCCCATCGGGTCTGCTCTGCCATTAATCATGGGGGATCTACTATCCCTCTCAACACCACTCTCCTGCCTTCTTGTATCCCATGACACCCTTACTAATCAAGAACCGTCAACCTTCACTTTAAGTACACCCAATGACTTGACCTCCGCTGCCGTCTGTGGCAGTGAATTCCACAGATCTGTCACCCTGCAACGACAGAGCGCCGAGAGAGCACATAGACAGTCAGACCCCAGACACTGAGTTCACTGACGCAAGGCATTGTCGACCAGCAGGACTCAGAACTGCTCCCCGCTGCTGAATATTTATTCTCCCATCAGCAGAGTGGTAGGAATTGCGAGGAACTGCGCAATAAACTCTGCAGTCCCTCAGGGCACAAACTTAAAAATGCTCCACTCTTTATTAGTGTTAGCTGTTTATTAATGTAAATATCGATTTACATTTAATCGGATTTTGCATTGTTTATTCTCTCCCACTGGTGCATTCTGGTATTTTCTCTGGAATTGATGATTAAAGTCTCAAGCCTCAAGTCAAGTTTATTGTCATTTAACAACATACAAGTGCATGTATATAACATATATACCCATATCATGTATAAAGAAACGAGATAACATTTCTCAGAACCAGAGTATAAAGCACAGTAATACACATCACCCATATAACTCACAATAACTTATGAAAACAACAATAAAATCTACTGGTGGATCACATATGAATAACAAACCAAAGCACATAAATTAAATATTGTGAGGTACAGAACAGACTGACCAGTGACACTTCGAATACACTGCAGCAGGGAATTCAGAAGCTTAATAGTGTGAGGGAAGAAATTGTTTCCCATCCTCACCACTCTGGTCTTTATGCATCAGAGTCTCCTGCCTGGTGGTGGAAAGTCAAACAGGATTCTGGATGGATGGGTGGGATCCTTAATAATACTGGGGGCCCTGCGTACACAGTGCTCCTGATAAATGTCCCCGATGGATGACTGAGAGACCCCTGTGATCCTCACAGTCATTCTCATAGTCCTTTATAGGGAGTTCCGGTCTGATGCTCGACTGCTTCCATATCAGGTGGAGATGCAACTTGTCAGGACACTCTCAGTTGTGTTCCTGTAAAATGCAGTTAAAATGGCAGGGAGTGGGGGTTGGTGTGGAGAGCCTTGCTTGCCTCAATTTCTTTAGGAAGTGGAGACGCTGCTACACAACTCAATGGATTAATCAGTCACGAGGAAATCTGCAGATGCCTGAACTTCAAGCAACACACACGAAAAATGCTGGTGAACACAGCAGGCCAGGCAGCATCTAAAGGAAGAGGCACAGTCGACGTTTTGGGCCGAGACCCTTCGTCAGGACTAACTGAAAGAAGAGATAGTAAGAGATTTGAAAGTGGGAGGGGGAGGGGGAGATCTAAGAGCTGGGAACACACATCAAAGTTGCTGGTGAACGCAGCAGGCCAGGCAGCATCTCTAGGAAGAGGTACAGTCGACGCTTCAGGCCGAGACCCTTCGTCTGAAACGTCGACTGTACCTCTTCATAGAGTTAGTCCTGACGAAGATGTTTTGGCCTGAAACGTCGACTGTACCTCTTCCTAGAGATGCTGCCTGGCCTGCTGCGTTCACCAGCAACTTTGATGTGTGTTGCTTGAATTTCCAGCATCTGCAGAATTCCTATTGTTTGCGTCTAAGAGCTAAGAAGTTGATTGGCAAAGGGGATATCAGGCTGGAGAAGGGAGAGCAAAGAGATCTCTCCGTTTTCCTATCATTTCGGATCTCCCCCCTCCTCCTCCCACTTTCAAATCTCTTACTTTTCAGTTAGTCCTGACGAAGGGTCCTGGCCCGAAACATCAACTGCACCTCTTCCTTTAGATGCTGCCTGGCCTGCTGCGTTCACCATCATTTTTTGCGTGGATTAATCAGTGGTGTGTCGTTTATCTCTGTGCCCCTATCATCTATAAGACATGGGAGCAGAATTAGGCCATTTGGCCCACTGAGTCTGATCCAGGGAGCTCCAACAACATGAGAGAGGACAAGAGGACTCCTGTATTGTAAAGAAGTAAAATGCAATACAGAACGATGCAGGACCAGAGGAGGCCATTGTGACTAAAGCCCTTTGAAATCCCACTTGCCTGGTCTGAATCCACCACCCACTTTCCTTTCTATCTGCCACTTGCTGTGGAGAGTTGCTGTGGAATCTGTTTTCATGTCTTCACCAGCCTTCAGAGCCATGCTGTCCAGTTCATTACAATTCTCTGTGTTGTCCTTATCTCCCCTCTCAATCTTCCACTGATTATTGGCAGCTTCAATTTGTATTTCCTTCATATTGATCTTCCTGCCCGTGGAAACAGATTCTTCTCCTTAATATCTTCTAACTCTTCATGATTTTCCATGCCTTTATTAGATTTGCTGCCAGCTTTCTGTGTGAGAGAATGGATGTGTATCTTTATGTGTGCGTAGGTCTGTATATGTATGTGTGAGATTTTATATGTGTGCTTGTGCGTTGTATGCCGTGCATGTGAGTATGCAAGCGTATGTGCGCTTGTGTGTACGTGTGTCTGGGTGTGTGTGTGTGTGTGTCTGTCTATGTATACTCGTGCATGCGTGTGTGTGTGTGCGCACGCATGTGTGTGGTGTGCATGTGTACGTGTATGTGTGTGTGTGTCTGAGAGTGTGTGGGGTGTTTGTGTGTGTACGCGTGCGTGCATGTGTGTGTGGTGTGTGTGTGTGTGTGGGGTGTGAATATGTGTGTGTGTGTGTGTGTGTGTGTGTCTGGTGTGTGTTTGTGTGTGTGAGTATGCATCTCTATGTGTGCAAATATGTGAACGTGTCAGTGTGTGTGTGTGTGTGTGTGTGTGTGTGTGTGTGTGTGTGTGTGTCTGTACACGTGTGACCCTGACCCATGAGAAGGGTGAAAAAGCTAAAGCACAGAGAAATTCCAAGAACAGAGGTGTGGAGAAACTTCCTTCCACAGAGGTGGTGAACCTCTGGAATTCTCTGCCTTGAGGGTGGTGGAGAGCAGATCACTGGATAGGTGTAAATTGAAACCAAATTAAGGAATCAAGGGCTGTGGGGAACTGTCACAAATGAGGAGCTGAGGCTGGCAGAGATCAGATATAATCACATTGAATGGCGAGGCAGGGTTGAGGGGCCGAGTGTCCTACTCCAGCTCCTGTTTCTGGTGCTGACACAACTCATTCTAGAGACCACTGCAAAATGAGACACAAGAAAAATTGCAGATTCTGGAAATCCAGAGCAATGCACAAAAAAAAACCACAGGAGGAACTCAGCAAGACAGGCAGCTCAACAGATCAAGTCAGTCCTGCTGAAGGGTCTTGGCCCAAAACCTCAACTATCCGTGGATGCTGCCTAACATGCTGAGTTTCTCAGGATTTTGTGCATGTTACTACAAAATGAGTAAGTTTTTGTAAAGGTGCAAAGGGTACTTGACTTTATATATCGGAGACTGAATAAAAATGTGCTGAAATCTTTTTTAACCTTTCTGAAACACTGATTAGATCTCGTCTGGCGAACTGATATTAGTTCTAGCCTACATGCTTTTCAAGGTGTGGAGATGGGGCTAGTTTGATAGTGACAGGAGATTTACCAGTGTGGTTCCAGGAACAAGTAACATTTACATGCTATCCTGGGGAAGTTTGGATTGTTCACCGTGGAGTAGGTTAGGGGAAAGTTGAAAAGAGGAGTCAAAATTATGAGGGATTGATAGAGAAAATAAGGAGAGAGAAAGAGAGAGAGAAGGATGATAGGGATTCCATTGGCAGGATGGTCTATGATCTTTGAACTCAGATTTAAGGTGAAGGGTTGAAAAAACATTGTGAGGAAGGTGATGGAAATTTGTATAGATGCGGTAAGTTAGGAGCGGAAATGTGTTTGTTATTGGAAACAGATTGAACAGCAGCTTCAAGAAGGAACAGAGCATTTCCCTGAAAAGGAGAGAATTTGCGGGGCCATGGGGAAAGAAGGATGAGTTTGAACTAAGTGGATAGGTCTGTCCAAGATTTCATGCAGAAATGGATGTAGCATTCTGTATTTTACTTTCATCGTGATTATCCATCCTCTCTCTGGTAGTCTCTTTCCCACTTTCTCTCTCCCTCCCTCATTTTCTGTCTCTCTCTCTCTCACACACTCTTCCTCTTCTCCATCTGTCCTCATTCCTCCTTTGCATCATTCTCCCTCACTGTATCTGTCTGTCTCTTTCTCTTTCTCCCCCTCTCCTTTCTTTCTCCCCATCACTTCCTCGTTGTCTCATTCTGCTCTTCTCCCCTCCCTGCCTCTGTCTCTCCACTCTTTGCCTCTCTCTCTTCCTCTCTACGTTCTTTCATTATCCCTCACCGTGTCCTTCTCCTTCTCTCTCCTTCAGTCTTTCTGCCTCCCTTTTGCCCTCTCACTCTTGCCTCCAGTCTCTCTATCTCCCTATAGTCCCCTCTCTCTTGCCCCTTGTCTTTCTACCTCTCTGTCATCCCTCTCTCTCTCTCCCCCTCATTCTCTCATTCACCATCTCGCCACCTCTTCACACCTGTAATTGAAAAGATGACAATTGCTGTGTGGTGTTAAGCTGTCAGCGGCTGACAGTATGGGGACAACTGGTGAAGGCTGTTCATCAAAAAGGCTTCACCAGATTTTTCAATGTTTTTCCACGGGAACTGGTGCCACTGTCAAGGCCAGCATTTATTTGCCGCCCCCGTGAGCCAGAGAAGAAAGTGGTAGACTTGTCTGCACAAGGAAGGTGACGCCACAGTGCCTGTAGCTAGGAGTATTTTTCCTGCCACAACAGGGAAGAGATGACAGATAACTGAGTGAAAACGGTGCATGAGTTAGACTATAAGACATAGCAGTAGAATTAGACCATTCAGCCCATCAAGTCTTCCCTGCCTCTCCATCATTGCTGATTTATTATTCCTCTCAATCCTATTCTCCTACCTTTTCCCCGTAACCTTTGATGCCCTGACTAATCATGAACCTATCAACCTGCACTTTAAATGCATCCAGTGAGGTAGAGCAGGTATCAGAGCTGCTTCCCTTGACCTCGGTGACAGAGTCTGCAAATCGGCCAAGTGTAGTCATGAAACCCTTGGAGGATTTCTCCAAGGTATTTAGTGGGGGCTCGGCTCTCAGTTGAAAGGAGAACATTTCTGGTGTCATCCTGTTTTTGAGGTTGCTCCTCACAAGAAGGTTTCATCTTATTTAATTTCCTCCCTGTATGAAGGGCACCCCTCCCACCCCGAGCCTATTGACCATCTTGCTGAATAATACCCACAGTAACTTGCTACACCTGCACCTCACAAACTCCTGATAAGAGAGTGTGGTATGAGCAATGTAACAGGAATTCTAGATGCACATGTGGATCTACAGAGGTATCTTTGTCAATGTTTCTACACCCTGTCTGGTTAGACTTCCTATATTTCCTTATGGTCTAGGAGAGTATTCGGGGCATCAACTTGGTGCCAGCTCTCAGACCAATCCCATCAATCCCATCCTTCAAGATCTAATTCACAACTTCTGATTCTCCCACCACTCACTGACACACTGAGGGTAATTTACATGTGGCCAATTAACCTACCAAACCAAATGTCTCTGAGATGTGGGAGGAGATTGGAGTACTCAGGGGAAACCCACACGGTCACAGGGAGAACATGCAGACTCCACAGACAGTGACTGAGGTTGGGATTGAACCCGAACCTCTGTGAGACTCGGCAATGGAACAAGGTCAGAGTCCTGATGAGGAGTCTCAGCCAGAAATGTCAATCGTTTACTCTTTTCCACAGGTGCTGCCTGGCCTGCAGAGTTGCTCCAGCATCTTGTGTGTGTTGCTTTGGATTTCCAGCAGGTTTTCTCATGTTACTGGAAAAAGCTGCTGAGTCAGTGAGAGAAAACTTGTCTTTTTATCGCGCTTTTCACAACCTCAGAGGATCCACAAGCACTTTATAGCCGAAGAGATTCTTCAGTGTTTAGGTGAAGGGCCTTGACCTGAAATGCCAAATGTCCATTTCCCTCCACAGATGCTGCCTGATCTGCTGAGTTCCTTCAGCTTCTTGTTTGTTGCTCCAGAACCAAGCATCTGCAGTCTCTCGAGTCTCTCCCTTCTTCTGAAGTGTGATCAGTATTGTAACGAAGGAAACATGGCAGGCATTTCCGAGACAACATGCTCCCACACATGGCAGCATGTTCACATGGTTGTCTGTTTCAATGGGGTAGACACTGGGCACAGCCTGGGCATAATTTTGAGATCCATGAGGCTGCGGTGCAAAAACCTGAAGAGGCAAACAATCTGATGGAGAAACTCAGCAAGTCGGGCAGCATCTGTGGGGGTGGGGGAAGGAACTGTTGAAGTTTCAGGCTGAAACCCTGTGCCAGTCCTGATGCAGGGTGTCAACCCACAATGTTGACAATTCCTTTTCCCACACCGATGCTGCTCACACTGCTGAGTTGCCCCAGCAGATGACTAGTTGCTCTTGGGCATAATCCCCATGCAGATTTTAAAATCAATGCCTCACATTGCACAGAGCTTTGGTTGACCACCTCAAGCTTGTTCTGCAACCCTTCACTGAGGATGGGAAATGCCAAAAGTCACACCACAAGGTGAGCAGGGTGACAGACAACGTGCTAGAGGAACTCAGCAGGTCAGGCGGCATCTGTGGAGGAAAAGAGACATTTGTTGTCCAGAGTGAGACCCTCAGGGAACAAGGAAATGGTGGACTAACTGATTAAGTATTTTGCATCCATCTTCACAGTGAAAGACACTAGCAGTATGCCAGAAGTTCAAGAGTGTCAGGGGCAGAAGGGTGCGATATTGCCATTACTAAGGAGAAGGTTCTTGGGAAACTGAAAGGTCTGAAGGTAGATGAATCACCTGGTCCAAATGATGTACACCCCAGGGCTCTGAAAGAGGTGGCTGAGGAGATTGTGGAGGCATCAGTAATGATCTTTCATGAATCAATTGATCCTGGCATGGTTCCGGAGGACTGGAAAATTGTAAATATCACTCCACTCTTCAAGAAGGGAGAAAAGCAGAAGAAAGGAAATTATAGGCCAGTTAGTCTGACCTCAGTGGTTGGGAAGATGTTGGAATCAATTGCTAAGGATGTAGTTTGGGGTTCTTGGAGGCATATGATAAAATAGGCCATAGTCAACATGGTTTCCTCAAGAGAAGATCACCCCTAACAAATTTGTTGGACCTCTTTGAGTTCGGCTGATGTTGTGAACTTGGATTTTCAGAAGATCTTTGACAATGTGCCACTCATGAAGCTGCTTAAGATGTTAAGAGGCCATGATATTACAGGAAAGATTGTTGCATGGGTAGATCATTGGCTGATTGGCAGGAGGCAAAGAGGGGGAATAAAGGAGGCCTTTTCTGGTTGGTTGCCAGTGACTGGTGGTATTTCACAAGTTCTGTGTTGGGGCTGATTCTTTTTACATTATATGCCAATAATTTGGATGATGGAATTGACGGCTTGTGGCCAAGTTTGCAGACAATATGAAGATAGGAGGAGGGGCAGTTTCGAGGAAGTAGAGAAGGACTTAGACAGATTAGGAGATGGAATACAGTGTCGGGAAGTGTGCCGTCAAGCACTTTGGCGGATGAAATAAAAGTAAAGCCTATTTTCAAAATGGAGAGACAATTCAAAAATCTGAGATGCAAAGGGACTTGGGCATCCTTGTGCAGGATTCCCTAAAAGTTAATTTGCAAGTTGAGTCTGTGGTGAGGAAGATAAATGTGATGTTAGCATTCATTTCAAGAGGACTAGAATATGAACTCAAGGATGTAATGCTAAGGCTTTATAAGGCACTGGTGAGTCCTCACTTGGAGTATTGTGAGCTGTTTTGGGCCCCTTATCTAAGAAAGGATGTGCTGATATTGGAGAGAGTTTAAAGGAGGTTCATGAAAATGACTCCAGGATTGAAAGGCTTGTCATATGAGGAGCGTTTGATGGCTCTGGGCTGTACTCACTGGAATTCAGAAGAATGAGGGCTGACCTAATTGAAGGCTACCTAATGTTGAAAGGCCTCGATCGAGTGGATGTGGAGAGGATGTTTCCTATGGTGGGGGAAGTCTAAGACACAGTGGACACAGCCTCAGAATATAAGAGCGCCCCTTTAGAATGGAGATGAGGAGGGATTTCTTTAGCCAGAGTGATGAATCTAAGGATTCATTGCTACAGGCAGCTGTGGAGACCAAGTGATCCGGTATATTTTAGGCAGAGGTTGATTAGGCAGGGCATGAAAGGATACGGGGAGAAGGCAGGAGATTGGGGCTGAGAGAGAAAATGGATCAGCCATGATGAAATGGCGGAGCAGACATGATGGGCCAAATCGCCTAATTCTGCTCCTATATCTTATGGCCTTGCGTGAGACTAAACTAGAGATCATAGATTTAGGGAGAAAGTTGAAATATTTAAAGGAAATCTGAAGGGGAACTTCTTTAGTCAGAGTGCGGTGCAAGTGTGGAATGAGCTGCCAGTGGAAGTGGTAGATGTGAGTTCAGTTGGAACATTTAAGTAAAGTTTGGATCATACATGAATGGGAATATGAACCTGGGGTGCTAGGTCCAGGTACAGGCTGATGCGACTAGACAGAAGATCAGACTGGCATACACAAGGCAAACATGAGGAAATCTGCAGATGCTGGAATTTCAAGCAACACACATAAAAGTTGCTGGTGAACGCAGCAGGCCAGGCAGCATCTCTAGGAAGAGGTACAGCCAAGCCCCTTCGTCAGGGCTAACTGAAAGAAGAGCTAGTAAGAGGTTTGAAAGTGGGAAGGGGAGGGGGAGATCCAAAATGATAGGAGAAGACAAGAGGGGGAGGGATGGAGCCAAGAGCTGGACAGGTGATTGGCAAAAGGGATACGAGAGGATCATGGGACAGGAGGCCTAGGGAGAAAGAAAAGGGGAAGAAAAAGAAAAAAACAGAGGATGGGCAAGGGGTATAGTGAAGGGGACAGAGGGAGAAAAAGGAGAGAGAGAAAAAGAATGTGTGTATGTAAATAAATAACGGATAGGATATGAGGGGGAGGTGAGGCATTAACGGAAGTTACAGAAGTCAATGTTCATGCCATCAGGTTGGAGGAACATGGCCTCCTCTACTGTAAAGATGAAGCCACACTCAGGTTGGAGGAACAACACCTTATATTCCGTCTGGGTAGCACAAGGGCCTGTTTCCGTGCCGTTGTGTGCTCTGCCGCTATGACTCTTTCTGGACTGTCCATTTCCCTCCATCGCTGCTGTTTGATCTGCTGAGTTCCTCCAGCTTTTTGTGTGGTGCTCCAGATTCCTAGTGTCTACAGTCTCCCTGTAACCGGGTGAAAGGGGCTGTCCGAGCCACAGGCTGCAGCAAACACCTAAAATGGAGCTTGCAAGCAACAAATTTTTATTTTTTAATTTATTGAGACATGCCGCGCAGAAGTGGGCCTTCCACCCCAGCAACCCTAGCTGTATCACAGGACCATTTACAATGACCAATTAACCTACTAACTGGTACATCTTTCGGCATGGAAGGAGGAGACCGTAGCCCCCCAAAGAAACCCATGTGCTCACTGGAAGAATGCACAAACTTTCTTACACAGCAAGTCAGAAATGAACTCCAAACTGCAACACCCTGAGCTGCTGTTTCCCCTTTACCTACCAGTGACAGATTGCTAGCTAACTTCAAAAGAATTTAAGGATAGCTATCAGCACAGAAAACAAAGAAGAGTAATGGTGCGGCAGCTAAACTCAGAAACTGAAGCAGGGAAATAAATTGGTTAAAATTGCCACCTTCTCCGAGATTCAAGACATCTGAAAATTTTGTAGGGATCTGAAAACGTTTTAGCCAGTAATTGCATTCAGCAGCTGATGGAACAGATGGAAGGGACAATAAGAAATTATTGAATGAAATATTTCTGATGATTCCAGCTTTTAGGAAGGAAAGGATTTGATACGGGATGAGTACACTGAAGAAATGATACAATCCCAAAATAAAATCCAATCCTTGGCAAAGCACAGTTTGGTTATGCAGAAATCAGGTGGAACATTTCGTCAGTGGAAAAGAATGCTCAGAAATCTCACCTTAGCCAGATGACAGAACCATCAATAAAGAGCAAGCTGATTTGTGAAGTATTAGGGATTCATTGAAGACGGTGCCATTGGATCCTACATTAGACAAAGCAATCCAGTTAAGTAGGCTGGTGTGAAATGGTAATCAGGCAAGCTGTAGATCTGTGCAGAGAGGAAAATAGAATCAATCAAGCACCACTTAGGAACGTGATTAAGAAATATGTGAATGGCACGTCTTTCTGTCAAAGTCAGAAAGGGAGTGATTGTACAGAGCATAAACCAGTCAAAAGCTTGGTGTGAAGTGTGCCAAAACTAACTGTTGTGACAAATGTTGTAAATCACGGTTATAAATAGAAAATTCAGCTGGGCATTGTAGAAGAAACGTTGCCTGAAGAACGCTATGTGGCTGGAATAGCTGCAAATCATGCATGTAAAAGAGACGCGAATACTGTCATCAGTTGTGATGGCAACAGACACGCCATTCAAATTGGATGAAGGAGCCCAAGAGTGTGTCAAGTTGAGTGCGGTTATGTTGCAAGGGTCAAAGTTTGAATAGATGGGGCAGGAGACAGGCGGACCGTAAGGGTAATGGAGCTACGCTGATCTCTTTGTCAAAGCCAATCTCCACACTCCAATTTTAGCTCCGAGTGCTTGTGAGAAGGCGTATGAATGGCATTGAAGGAAGAAGGTTCAAGCGAAAGGGCAGCTGAGGCCCATGTGAGACTGCCGCAGAGTGCCGGGCGTGTAGCTCACTGTAGGCTTTGTTTAGCTCCTCGGCCTACACACTAAATCCCGGGGAAGGATGTTCAGAACTTTGAAGGTTGAAAAGCAGCCACCTTGCGAATGAGTGTGTGGGAGAAACAGTTAAATAAATCATTGAGAGAGATTGCAGAAGCAGAGATGGAGAGTCTGTTTACTCTGCAGCCTGGCTGCATTGGTAAATATTCTGAATTCAATTCCCTCAGAAACCGCTGCAATTGATTCCCCTCCACGGCTATAGCCCAATTATCAATACCCTCCTTAACATCTCCACACTTTTCAATAGGGTTGACCCCTATGGCCTCTCTGATGCACCCTTCCCTCACAGCCATGGTCTCACATTCACTCCGTTCTGTCCCAGTACCCCAGGTCATACTTGCAGTGGTGATCGGAGTGAAAGAATGAGTCAAGGATTAGGGTGAAAGAAAGAGGAATCGGAATCACGGCCCTATGTCGTAAAACTTGTGGTCTGTGCAGCAGTAGTGCAATACAATACATAATAACAGAAAGAAAAGAACCACGAATTATAATAAGTATATATATTAGATTGTTAAATTAAATAAGTAGCGCAAACATAGAAATAAAAAAAAGTAGTGAGGTAGTGTTCATGAATTCAATGTCTATTCAGGAATCGGATGGTAGAAGGAGAGAAGCTGTTCCTGAATCATTGAGCGTGTACCTTCATGCTTCTGTACCTCCTCTGTGATGGTCACAATGAGAACAAGGTGTGACCTGGGTGGTGGGGGTCCTTAATGATGGTCGCTGCTTTTCTGAGGCATCGCTCTTTGAAGATGTCCTGGATATTGCGGAGGCCAGTGCCCATGATGGAGCTGAATAGGTTTACAACTCTCTGATCCTCAGCAGTTGCCTCCCCCCCACCCCGCCACCATACCAGACGGTGATGCAGCCAGTTAGAATGCACTCCACAGTACACCTGTAGAAATTTGCGAGCGACTTTGGTGAAATACCAAATCTCCTCAAGCTCCTGATGGAGGAGAATGGTAAAGTGAGTTATGAGGGTGAGTGAGGATATTGGAGGATAATTCACGTGCAGCTGAATTGTAGGGTTTTTTTCCACAAATTTCAGACCTTTTTTTGAGATTCTCAAGTGTAACATTGGTGAGCAGGATCAGAATCAGACTAATTTATTGTTATTTATAGAACGTACAGAGAAGTGTGTGATTGCATTAACAGCCAACACAACCAAGGGGATGTGTTGGGGACGGCCCGCCAGTGTCACCACACATTCTGGCGCCAACATAGCATGCCCACAATGTTCAGCCGAGTACCACAAGCAACAGCAGAACAAAGCAGATCTGCAGATGCTGAATATCCAAAGCAGCACACATAAAATGCTGGGGGGACTCAGCGGGCCAGGCAGCATCCATGGAAAAGAGTGAACAGTCAATGTTTCGGGACCGGAAAGGAAGGGGAGAAGTCAGAGTAAGGAGGTGGGGGGAGGGGAGGAAGAAGTACAAGGTGGTAGGTGGCAGGTGAAACCAGGAGAGGGGGAAGAGGGTGAAGTAAAGAGCTGGGAAGTTGATTGGTAAAAGAGATGAAGGACTGGAAGAGGGGTTATCTGATAGGAAAGAATAGTAACTGCAACAGCAAAGCAAGTCCCTTTTCCTTCCTTCCATCCATATTTACCTCTTTCACACACACAGGCAGGCCTCCGACCTCAGGACAGGCCACCTTTAGGCCTCTAGCCTCTGGACCCTAGCCCGGACTCGCAGACATTGGTCCTCCCGACTTCCAGACATGCCAGTGGGCCCTTGATTTGCAGACTTCTCTAACTTCTGGGCTCGCCCTACAGTAGGCTTAATTGGCCCCTGATGTATGGGGGAATGGTGGAATCGGGGAGGAACTGATGAGAAGGTGTGGGGAATATGCTGCAGAGAGAGAGACAGCTCACAAGGCAGCATGGACTTGATGGGCTGAAATGGATTCCTTCCATATCGTATGCAAATCTATGAAAACAAGACCAGCTTGGTGTCCACAACATAGCACAGAAAGAACGGTATTTATACAGTGCACAGCAGGTCCTCCAGCCCTCTGAGTCGCACCACCCCGCAACCATCCAACCCCAATTTAACCCTGTCCTAACCACGGGACAATTTACAATGACCAGTTAGCCTACCAGGTAATACGCTACCGTGGCACCCACCACGCAACCAGTGATGCTGCTAATGGTGG
The DNA here is from genome assembly GCF_030028105.1 of Mobula birostris. Taxonomy (NCBI): domain Eukaryota; kingdom Metazoa; phylum Chordata; class Chondrichthyes; order Myliobatiformes; family Myliobatidae; genus Mobula; species Mobula birostris. The sequence goes on from NC_092401.1 coordinate 13,062,452, forward strand.
TTGGTGTGTTACTGAAAATGTACTGAGGTGGAGTGAAATGGTTTTACTTGTGTGCCATCCAGTTGGATCATTCCGTACATCGAGGCAATGGAAGGAAAACAGAAGGTTCAAAATCCAAAGTAAATTTATTAACGAAGTCGATATATGTCACTATATACAACCGTAAGATTCATTTTCTTGTGGGCGTATTCCATAAGTCTATAGAATGATAACCATAACAGAATCAATGAAAGACCACAACAACTTGAGCACTCAACCAGTGTTCAAAAGACAGCAAACTGTGCAGATACAAAAAGAAAGAAATAAAAATAAATAAGCAATAAATATCGAGATCATGAGGTGAAGAGTCGTTCGAAATGAGTCCCTTGGTTGTGGGAACATTTCAACGATAGGACGTGGAGTTGAGTGCCGTTATCCCCCCTGGTTCAAGACGTGATAGTTGAGAGGTAATAACTGTTCTGCACCTGGTGGTGTGAGTGCTGAGGCTCTTGTACTTTCTTCCTTATGGCAGCAGTGAGAAGAGAGCATGTCCTGGGTGTTTTTTAATAATTGATGTTGCTTTCCTGCGACAACGTTTCATGTAGATAGAAACATAGAAACATGGAAAATAGGTGCAGGAGTAGGCCATTCGGCCCTTCGAGCCTGCACCGCCATTCAGTACGATCATGGCTGATCATCCAACTCAGAACCCTGTACCTGCCTTCTCTCCATACCCCCGATCCCTTTGACCACAAGGGCCATATCTAACTCCCTCTTGAATATAGCCAATGAACTGGCCTCAACTATTTCCCGTGACAGAGAATTCCACAGATTCACCACTCTCTGTGTGAAGAAGTTTTTCCTCATCTCGGTCCTAAAAGGCTTCCCCTTTATCCTCAAACTGTGACCCCTCGTTCTGGACTTCCCCAACATCGGGAACAATCTTCCTGCATCTAGCCTGTCCAATCCCTTTAGGATTTTATATGTTTCAATCAGATCCCCCCTCAACCTTCTAAATTCCAGAGAGTATAAGCCTAGCCGATCCAGTCTTTCATCATATGAAAGTCGTGCCATGCCAGGAATCAATCTGTGCTCAAGGAATGAGAGCTTTACTCATGATGGCCTCAGCCATATCCACTACTATTGGTAGGATTTTCCATTCAAGGGCACTGTGATGCAGCTGGTCAGTATCTTCTCCATTCCCCATCTATAGAAGTATGTCAAAGTTTTGGATGTCATATTGACTCCTTGCAAACTCCTAAGAAAGTGGAGACAGTTTGTAAAACACTGCCAGTGTTTTACATTTTTCCAGAGAAAGTACAGTGTATCTAAAATGTAGGAGGGCCATGGCGAGATGGATTGATTGGGAGATCAAGAGTTCATCATGACTGGATGAGATGTCTGTTGAAGAGTCCGATAACAGTGGGACAGGAGCTGTCCTTGGGTCTGTGTGCTCTGCATTTCGAGTTTGTGGCATTTTGTTACATGAATACAGTCAATCTGTACACTTTACTTAGGCATCAACAGGACTACATACAAAACAGAATAGATACTGAAATGCTGTTCTCCACCGCAGAGGAATCTAAAACCATAGGTTTAAGATAAGTGGCAGGAAGGGATATGAGGAAATATTTTCTCACGCAGAGAGTTGATGGAATCTGGAAGTGTCTGAGGGGATGGTGGAGGCAGAGGTTCACACAAGACTTAAGCAGTATCTTGAATCAAGATACAGAAGGCAACGAGCAGAGTACTGCAAACTGGGATAGGTGCGGAGGAGTCCTCAGTGGTCTGCCTGGAATTAGAGTCATAGAGAAGTACAGCACAGAAACAGGTCCTTCGGCCCAACTAGTCTATGCCAACACCTTTAGACTGTCTACTCCCATTGACCTGCACCAGGACCATAGCCCTCCATAACCCTACCATCCATGTATCTATCCAAACCTTTCTTAAATGTTGAAATCGAGCTCGCATGCACCGCTTGTGCTAACAGCTCGTTCCACACTGTCACCCCACCCTCTGACTGAAGAAGTTTCCCCTCATGTTCCCTTTAAACTTCTAACCCTTCACCCTTAACCTATGACCTCTGGTTGTAGTTCCACCCAATCTCAGTGGAAAAAACCTGCTTGCATTTACCCTATCTACACCCCTCATAGAATTGATGGGCTGAAGGGCCTGTTTCGGCACAGCATGATTGTATGACTTTACGATCAGCGCAGTGGGACTTGTAATGCCATAAATAATTTTGAAATAGATTGGAAGCATTATAAACTATACCAGGTCCCTCAAGCACTACCAGTGTTTTTCAGTTTATAATTAGGCAGGGCCATCTGAGTGTTTATCATTTACATTCCACGAGACTAGAGAAACACACAGGGGATTTGGTGTACAATTAGAGTGGGCAGCATACTCAACAAGGGATTTACTTGTTATAGTCCCTGTGCTGCACCATTGCGTGTGCCTGGCTAGCAGGGGGTATTGATGCAGTATGTCACTTATTTTTGGGGCACATTGTTGAAAGAGCTCACTGATTTTAAACTCACATAAAGACCTAAAATTTATGAAAACAACAATTGAACTGCATATAGATTATCTTCAAATATCTAACCCCCATTCCCCCCCCTCAGTCTACCGTGACTCATGCTAACATAACGAACAGTCGACATTTTTGATCATGACCCTTCATCAGGATTAACCTACACTGATTGTATCAATGCTTGTTACCCTCTAAAGGTCCCAGTTAGCACTAAGATAGATGGTTGCACCCTTCCTGATGCTGGGCATTCTGACCCTTGTGGTACCTTTAGGGAGCTCGGCCGATTGAATTGGGAGATACGTCCTCCTGGACTGGGCAACTGGCTGTGGGTCAGGGAGGTAGCAGCCACACCATTGGGAACACAGGCAGCTGACAGATAAAGGGTGGTGGAAGGGGGGGGGGTTGGCATCTTGGAGAAAGGAAGGGAGTGTGAAACATTTGGAGCAGGGTGGAAGGAGGGTATGAAGAAGAGGGAGCTGAAACAGGGACAGGAACAGTCAGGGGGTGTGAGGGGGATTGTGGACAATATATGTGTGCATTTGTGTTTGTGTGTGTGTGTGTGTGTCTGTCGGTTAGTGTCAGTCCAAAGTATGTGAAGCAATTTCTGGTCTTCAATCATTTTTGAACTCCTTGCCACTGTGGATAAGACTCTGTCCAAGCCTTATCCACAAGTAAAACTCCGATAATCCAGCACACTCAGACTTCGGTGATGCCGGATTTGCATAGTTTCTGAACCATTGGGTGTTGTTACTATTACTGTAACAACCCAACACATTTTAACTCACTATTGTTTTAGATTCTACACAGTGATGCGTTAAAATTTTCAGTGTCCCTGGTAAGTTTAATGAGAGCACAGGAAATGGGACCCAGGTTAGTTGAAAAGGGGCAGAAACCAAAGCTTTGGTGATTTCAGTGGGAGCGTGAAACCAAAGACCTGGGGATTTAGAAGGAAGAACGGGAATCCAAATCAGAATCAGGTTTATTGTCACTGTTCGCATGTTGAGAAATTTGTCATTTTGTGGCAATAGTATAACAAAAATCAATGAACAGAAAAAGTGCAAAATAAGAATAGTGAGGTAGTGATCATGGGTTCATGAACTGTTGAGAAATCTGTTGGCAGAGGAGAGGTTGTTCCTCTGTGTAACCAATGGTCCCCACATTTTCTGGGATTGAATCCCTGGGCCATTGAGGCTCCTGAGATTAAGAAGGTGTGGGAATAATGGCTGTGGTAACTCAGAAGGGAGCACAGAAAACATCTCTGAGTGGTGTGCGTACTTTCAGAGATGTTTCACCGTGAACTAGGGGGGAAGCGAGTCATCCTCAGCTCCGAGGAAGTGCTGCGAAGCTGCAGGAGTGTGCAGGCTGCAGTGTCCCTGCTACCGAGAGACTCGTCCCAACTTCGCCACTCACAAGTTGACCGCACAGACAGGTGGACGCTTCTCCTTCGGCAGGTGAATGAGCAGGGGTTTGCTGAGCTGACCAGGGGCGAGAGGAGGAGGCTTTCAGAAGGAAGACGCACTTGTTCAGGGTAAACAGAGAAACAGATACAAAGTGCTGGAGGAAATCAGCAGGGCAGCCAGCATCTATGGAAGGAAATTATCAGTCAACACTTTGGACTAAAACCCTTCATCAGGACTGGGAACCAAGGGAACAGAAGCCAGAATAAGAAGGTAGGCACCTTGGCTTTTCATATAACTCTCTTTCTCCACCTCACCTGGGCTCATCTATCACCTGTCAGCTTGCACTTTTTCTCTTCGCCCATCTACTTACGCTGGCACATCCTTTCCAGTCCTGATGAAGGATTGCGACCCAAAATATTGACTGTTCATTTTTCTCAATTATTGCCACCTGACCTGCCGAGTACTTCCAGCATTTTATGTGTATTGCTGAAAAATATCCAACATCTTAAAGATCAGTGTGTCCAGGGTGCAGTTGTCCGATATGAGCGAGCCCCATGCAATTCACGACGTCAGTCATTCCAAGCAACAGTTCCAACCTCTGAGCAGGACATGGCCTCTCTGTTACTGTCAAGGTCACTACCATCAGGATATTTTATACGTTTGTGTGCTTTCAAACTGGAGCAAGAGACATTTGCAAGCTCACTGTCTGTCATCTGCTACTCTCATTGGCAGTTCTTTCCCCCTGAAAATGCACCTTATTAATAAAACATGCAAATATATTTTACAGCTCATGACACAGCACTATTAACACAATATTTATTTAGTGTCATCTTGACAGCAATTTTTTTCCCCCAGTGATGGGTTTCAGAATCAGAATCAGGTTTACTGTCACTGATATAAGTTGTGAAATTTATTGTTTTGTGGCAGCAGTACAGTGCAGGCATAACAAGTTACTATAAGTTACAATAAATGAATAGATAGATAGAAAAATAGATAGTACAGAAGAGGTATAATGAGGCAGTGTTCATGGACCATTAAGAAATCTGATGTCAGCAGGAAAGAAACTGTCTGTAAGACATTATGTGTAGGTCTTCAGGCTCCAGTCCCTCTTCCTTTATGGTGGCAATGAGAAGGAGGCATGTCCAGGATGGTGGTGGTTTTCGGTGGTGGATGCTGCCTTCTGGAGGCATTGCCTTTTGATGATGTCCTCGATGATGGGGAGGTTGTGCCTGTGGTGGAGTTTATGCTGCCAGTGGAGTCAGGGAATTTCCCCACAGAGCCTCTGTGGCTGCTGCACAGAGATTCCACCCGTCCTGGAATGTGCCAGGGGCTCCTTGCACTGACGGTCTAGCAGGTCGAGGGCCAACTAGGGTATAAATTTCACTGAGCTGATGATCACCCACCAGTGGTCAGTTCATTGCGCATCTAGTTTGTGGAGCACAAAGTCTTTTTTGCACAGCTGTTCGGGATACACCCCAATGAAGAATACTGCATCCCTTTCTGTAGCTTCAAGGAAAAGGTACATTCCAGAAAAAGATGGACAACTGTCTCACCCACGCTGCAGATGTTTCTAGGGTAGCGTGTGGCAGGATTGAACCTTGGGCTGAGCACAAAGGATCTGACAGGAATAATCCTCTCACCATCAGTCAAATAAGAGCTTGATTTCTTTCTGAACATTCAGATGATGAGCTGTTCTTCCACTGTCATCTTTCAACAGGGCCTTGAGGACATCCTGTGCAGATGATTGTCTTGTGGTCAAAGATGTTCTGCACAGACATTTCCACAAGGGATACCAATTGAATAGAGCATTTTATGACAACCCATATTATGTTTTCTAACTCCAAAAATTAATCAAAAGAAAAACACGAGAGCCAGAAATACTTGTGTCCTTGGATTTCTTTTAGTGAGACGCTCACATATGATGTGGTGGCGTAATGACATATGACATTCACATATTCCTTACATATAACCCAAAATAAATTATATAAACACCAAAGAATGCTTAATCAAACACTATATTTACAATATTACTGAAATATTGAATACACTACTCTCTTCCCTGCTTAGCTATAAATTCCAATTCAATATAGAATGAATCCCAACTCAAATATGTAACGAACTGCTCTCTAGTCATCTTATTTACATAGTATACTCTATAATACAACTAATATATAGACATCCACAGCATAGTCAATTTTAAACTGTCCCATTCAGGCCTGAAGATTTAATTGCTGCAGAGGATTTCTTACTCTTGTGGAGCAGTGTCTTTCCTGACAAGGGGGAGACTTGTGGCTGTGACACAATCTCAGGTTCTGGGGCTTACTGCGTGGTGGTGTAGGGGTTGACCCTTGGACTGCAGGAAGTGGTTCTGACATCTCTGGACACCATTCGTCTCTAGCGATTAACTCTACCCTCTCAACTAATCAATGTGTCATCTCCAGACGCAGTCTCCACTCTATAGGTGAGTGTTCCAGCTCTGTCCTTAATCTTTCAAAGTACCCACTTTTGATCACCTCTGAAGCCCCTTGCCAGGAAAGAAACATCAAAACTTGTTTGAGGAGCTCTCAGTTTGTCTCTGCTGTTTGTCCTGCATACTCCTAAGATGGCGTTTGGGGAGATTCAAGCAAGAGCACAATGGATGATCCAGCAACAGCAGAACTGGTGAGTTGTTGGTTGTGGAGTGTGCTACACTATGATATGCAAAGAGGAAATTAGCAAGGTTCTGAATCAGCGTAATGTGTTTTTTAGACTCTGGACAAACCTTTCCTCCAAGCCGTATGTAGCTGGGTGGTACAGTGCAGATTTTATATATCTTATTTCATTCACCTTCAGGAATGGCTGACACTGTTCCACAACAAACTGTGGTCCATTGTCACTGACTAAGTGTTCTGGAGCACCTGTCCTTGAGAAGGGGCTTTTCAACACATCAACAGTTTGCGAGTCTGTAGTGGAGGATATTGGGAAGACTTCTGGCCAGTTTGTAGCTGCATCTACTACTACGAAGAAATTTGTGCCCATGAATGGTCCAGCAAAATGCACATGAATCCTCTGCCAGAGCAATGCAGACCATTCCAGGGATGAGGGGGCATTGCTCTTGGCATCTTCTGGACGTGTAGGCATCTCGAACAGAGCACGGCTAGCTGCTCAACCTGCTGATCTATCCCAGGCCACCAGACAAAGCTTTGAGCAAACACTTTCATTTTAACCACACCTAGATGACCAGCATGTAGCTGCTCCTACACTTAAGCTCTCAGTTTGGATGATACGACAACTCTCATTCCACACATAAAGCAACCCAGTCAAATGCAAGTTCTTCCCGAGGTTGGTAAAAGCGTAATTTCTGCTGTACACTCCAGCTATTTTGGGTTGCCATTCAGATCTGAGATAGTGTGGGGTCTTTTCTGGTTTCTCTTTGGATCATCTTTGATGTAATAAGGGGGCCTTTCGATTTGCATTAGGGAGAATATGTCAAGAGGAGTGTACACTTTTGTAACTATTTCAGATAATTACTTTTCCAATGATAAATGGGATAATCCATCACCATTCCATGATTAGTCATTTCGTGAATTCGATCTTGTAATTGTGTCCTCCAAGAAGCAGAGCCTATCTTTACATTTGTGCTGCTGCTGTAAGTGGAACAGCCTCCTGTGGATTGAAATGGACACCAGTGGTCGATGATCAGTAACGCGGGTAAACTCTCTCCCATACAGGTACAGGGTAAAATGTTTTACATCCCAAACTTGACTCAAAGTCTCTCAGTCAAACTGTGCGTAATTTTTCTCTGTGTTGATAAGGGAGTGCGATGCAAAGGCTAAGGGGTGTTCACTTCCATCACTCATAACATGTGACAAGACTGCACAGGCAAGCTTCACTGGACAATGGATTATCATGTGTGAATGCAGTGTCCAACATCACCATTTTATTTGCTTTTGGAAAGCCACCTCACATTGCTTTGTCCATTGCCATTTCTTCCCAGTCTTTAATAATGAGTTCAAAGGGTGGAGCACAGTCGCCAGGCTTGGCTGGAACCCATTATAGTAATTGACAAATCCTAAATAGGACTGCAGCTGTGACACATTTATAGCCTTGGGGCAGCAACAGCTGCCTGAATTTTCTCAGCACAATTGTGTAATGCTTTGACGTCAATGGTGTGACCACAGTAAGCGATACTTGCTTTAAAGAATTCACACTTGTCGCATCGTGCTCTGAATCATAATCTTCAAATCTTTTCAACACGTTTTGGAGATGTCCCTTATCATCCTCACCAGTAACGATGATGTTATGCTGGTAACACTGAATGCCTGGACAGCCTTGCATCACCTGGTCCCTAGCTTGCTACCAGAGTGCAGGTGCAGATGCTACTCCAAAAATAAACCCATTACAGCAATAAAGCCTTTTGTGGGTATTTACAGTGAGTAACATGGACTCTTCTTCCATCTCCAACTGTAGTTAGGCCTCAGCTAAGTCCACTTTACTGAAGTGTTTCCCTCCAGAAAGGTTTGCAAACATATCCTCTAATGTGTGCAAAGGGTATTGATCTACTTTCAGGACTGGGTTGATGGTGACCTTAAAATCCCCTCAGATCCTGACAGACCCATCCTTCTTGGCTACTGAGACCTCTAGTGTTGCCCAGGGCTCCACTCAACCTTGAAAAGATTTTTTTCTGCCATGTCTTTGTCCATTCTCCTAATCTGTCTAAGTCCTTCTGTAGCCTCTCTACTTCCTCAAAGCTACCTGACCCTCCACCTTCTTCATATTATCTGCAGACTTTGCAACAAAGCCATCAATTCCATCATCTAAATCATGACATAAAACGTAAAATTAATCGTTCCCAACATAGACCCCTGTGGAACAACACTAGTCACCTGCAGCCAACCAGAAATGGCTCCTTTTATTTTCACACTTTGCCTCCTGCTAGTCAGCCAGTGTCTTATACATGCTAGACCTTTCCTGTAATACCATGGGTTCATGGCTTGTTAAGCAGCCTCATGTGTGGCACATTGTCAAAAGTCTTCTGAAAATCCAAGTACACAACATCAACCAATTCTCTTTTGTCTATCCTGCTTGTTATTTCTTCAAGGAATTCCAACAGATTTATGAAGCACGATCTCCCCTTGAGGAAACTATGCTGACTATGGTTTATCTTATCATGTGCCTCCAAATACCATGAGACCTTAATGATGCACTGAGAGATAATTCGGTTCATGGAATCTTACTAGAAAGCATTCAAAAACAGCTCCTAACTGAAGCACAACTCACGTTTAAAAGGACAGCTGAAATTGTCTATCAATGGAAACTGCAGGCAGAGATGCAGGTGAGTCGTAGTCAGGAATGAAAGTTAGCATGTACAAAATTGCATCTTCTAAACAGAAACCTGCCTGCCAGAACAAATTGTTTTACCATTGTGGCAGGGGCTCACATACACCAGACTAATGCAGATTAAAGGCGAAACTTCCAGAAAATGCAACAAAGTAGGACACATACAAGGAGCACATCAGGCAGATGAAAACAAGTAGACTGCACAGGGAAGAGAGAAAGATAAAGTCAAGTTGAATTTTTAAAAAGAGCACAAATCTGCATGTTGTTGAAGAAAAATTTGACAATGATGAGAGTGAACACGAGGAAGTCTGCAGATGCTGGAAATTCAAGCAACACACACAAAATGCTGGTGGAACGCAACAGGCCAGGCAGCATCTATAGGAAAAAGTACAGTCGACGTTTTGGGCTGAGACCCTTCGTCAAGACTAACTGAAAGAAGAGATAGCAAGAGATTTGAAAGTGGGAGTGGAAGGGGGAGATCCGATATGATAGAAGAAGACAGGAGGGGGAGGGATGAAGCTAAGAGCTGGAAAGTTGATTGGCAAAAGGGATACAAGGCTGGAGAAGGGAGAGGATCATGGGATGGGAGGACTAGGGAGAAAGAAAGGGGGAAGGGAGCACCAGGGGAAGATGGAGAGCAGGCAAGGAGTTATTGTGAGAGGAAACTAACAGGGAGAAGCAATATGCTTAGCACAGAAAAGAGTGGCAAATGATTTGGATGGGTTCATAAGTTTGCAGATGATACGAAGGTCAGTGGTGCTGTGGATAGTGTAGAAGGTTGTCATGGGTTACAACAGGACATTGATAGGATGCAGAGCTGGCTGAGCAGTGGCAGATGGAGTTCAATCTGGAAAAGTGTGAAGAGATTCACTTTTAAAGGACGAATTCGAAGGCAGATTACAGGATTAATGGCAGGATTCCTAACATTGTGGAGGAACAGAGGAACCTTGTGAGCCATGTCCATTAATCCCTCAAAGTTGTTGTGGAATTCCATGCCTAAAACTATAATGGATGGCAACTCAGTTGATACCTTTAAGTACCAGCCCAAAGCATTTACTTAACCTTTCTTTCAATAAGCAACTTTTTCTCTTTTATTTTCATGTTTATTTTAATTTTAATTTTTTTATTTTCATTTTTGCATTTTGTCCCGTTGCAAAGCACTTTGAGCTGCATCATCTGTATGAAAAGTTCTCCACACTTGGAATATTATGTTCAGTTCTGTTCACCTCCTTATAGAAAAGAAGTGGAAGCTTTCAGAGAGTGCAGAGGAGATTTACCAGGATACTGCCTGTATTAGAATCGTGTCTTTTAAGGATAGGTTGAGCAAGCTAGGACTCTTCTCTTTGGAGCAAAGAAAGCTGAGAGCTGACATGGTAGACATGTAGAAGATGATGAGGCCAGATTGAGTGAGCTTTTACTCAGGGCTGAAATGGCTACAATTAGGTGTTTGGAGGAAAGCATAGGGGTGATGTTAGCATTGGGTACTTTACACAGAGACTGGTGGGTACATGGAACACACTGCCAGGGAGTGGTGGCAGAGACAGATACATTAGAGACATTTAGAAAGGTACATGGATGCAAGAAAAATGGAGGACTATGTTGGAGGGAAGGGTTAGATTGATTTTAGTTTAAAGGGTTGGCACAACATTGTGGGCACAGTTCTACAACCTGTATTCTGTGTACTCATCAGGAAATAATCTCCCCTATTCAGCTTGAGATTTATACATTGTATCCCTGTTGACACCATCTATTTTTGATCTGTAGATGAGATAGTAGAAAGCTTGATTGACTGCAGCAGCCTAAGAATGGAGTTTTGGCCACACCTGTGCCATGTGCAGCAATACTGAGAGTGCCTCATATCCAGTAACCAAGGGATGAGGAGGGGTTTCTCTCTGACAATCTCAATTTCTGCCTCATCTTGTCTGTATGCTGACCTGACCCTGGCCTTGGCACAAGCCCTCACAGTTCCAGAACATATTCGCAATTCCCTGGAGGAACTGGGTCCATCCGTAAAGGGGCCAAATGCCTGGTTGCTCCAGTCACTGAAGAACATGGCATTGTTTTGCTGTAATTAACTGCAGATTTTTGGAGCCAATCCAGAATGGTTTCTAATACTCATCAGTCTGCGGATCCAGGCAGGAGATGGTGACATTTACAGAGAGGCTTTGACCTAAGTATTTTCATTGTGTTGTGTTGTCTTCTCTCTTTTGTCCGCAGCCTTGCTGTTAGTTTTGATATTGGAATTGGTTTATTATTGTCAAATTTACTGAGACACAGTGAAAAGCTTGTCTTGTAAACCGTTCATACAGATTAAACTATTACACAGTGCATCGAGGTAGAACAATAACATTGCAGAATAAAGTGTAAGAGCTGCAGAGGAAGTGGAGTGCGGGTAAACAATAAAGTGCAAAGATCTTTATTTTATTTATTTAGAGAAACAGCCTTTTGCAGACCGTTCTTGACCAGTGAGCTCACGCCGCCCATTACAACAATGTGACTGATTAACCTACTAACCCGCAGGCCTTTGGACTGTGGGAGGAAACCGAAGCACCCAGAGGAGACTCACACGGTCACGGGGAGAAAGCATGGAGGGGGAATTGGACCCCAATCGCTGACGCTGTAATAGTGTTAAGGGAACAGCGTAACCACACTGATGGTACAATTTATGTTAATAAGAAGGCTTTGGACAGAGTTGGTTCCAGCACACTAGTCAGACAAAGATGACTGCCACCCTTACTTAGTGTTCCTGAGGTCAGACTGGGTTCCAGAATGCCTGATAGCACCTGTGCGGCTCTGCCGTGCCTTTCCTCCAAGTGGCGTCGGCTGCCTTTCCATTGTGTGGGGGTAGTGGCCAACGTAGGTGGTGCGAGCAACGCACAGTGGTAACCCCAACCTGAGCCACCCACTGGGGCAGTAAACGCTGTTTGTGCTCGTCAGCCATGCAAATTAACAGGCAGCACAGAGTTGGCACACAGCCTACAGTGAGAGCAAGTGCGCGCAGGTTCGTCACGGTCTACGCCCACACTGGGGGAACAATAGAATTCAGCTCCCACTTCCCAAACCTGAGGGCCACAAGCCTTCCCTCAGTCTTTGTCGTTTGTCTCCGTTTCGCACTGCACAGGAAGTCAGGAGCATCACCTCCCCGTTGCATACATTGGTCGGTTGGGCTGCCACCCAACTGGGAGCTGTCCTTTGTGTGTGAAACCATGCCAACAGACGGCAACTTCCCAGGTGGATGCTTCCGAGTGGCAAGAGGTGGGCAGAGATCAGATTCTGATGGAAACACTAACCTGCATTTACATAACAAGGGAAAAAAAACCCAAAGCACGGCATGAGAGCCTAAATACAATAGTGACAATGTCCACTTACAGCAGGGGGCCCCAACTTGTGTGGGGATAGTGGTCCATGGCGTAAATATGGTTGGGACTCCCTGATTTACAGGGAGGCTTTGATCTCCTCTCATGCAATCATCTTCTCTTATGTCCACACTCTGGCCCACATCACCTCAAAGAATCATGCACTAGGTTAAAGGAGTTTTCTGAAGTTTTAAGTTTAAGGCTGAGAATGTTTGAATTGGGGTGGTGGGGAAAGGTGGTAGGTGAATAGGCTTCATTACGAGTTGGGACGCAGAGTGCACAGTTCTGAATGACCCTGTTTACAGGGAGTAGGAGAGAAGCTTCAGAGTAGCCAGGTTCAGAGGAGCAGCAGAAAGGATGGTCGTTACAGAGGTGGGGAAAGTGCCAGTTCTGCTGAAGACGTGATCATCAGGTCCACAGCTTATTTTGGTGCAGACTTGTTACCAAGGATGCAAATGGGTTGGCTCACTTTCAGATAGCTGGCAGCAAAGAGATAAAGTCTGTAGCTGAAAGTGGAGCTCGGGACCAGGTCTGAACACTGTGACTTCTCTCTTCCCCGAAGTTAGTGAGAAAAAGGTCTGCCACTTAGTATAGGATGTCAGATAAACAGCAGGGCAATTTAGAAGTGATGTGAGTGGTGAGCCATCTGGGTGTTGACAGTGTTACACGATGATTGACACTGTGTTCTCCTCTTACAGAAACACAGAGATCCAGACAGACAGGTGTGGATGTGGAAAAAGATTGTTAGACTGAGAGCCAATTTGCTCTTTCTTTGCACTGCAATGGATTTTTTTTGTTTTAATTGTGTTCTTTCTTGCATAATTTATGATTAATTTATACTTTTTCTTGTGAATGTGGTGTCTATGATGCTGCTGCAGATAAGTTTTTATTGCACCTGTGCACACTTGTGCATATGATTATAAACTTTACTTTGACTTTGACTAAGAATGGGTGAGAGAGGTCCATGTACTGTATTTGAACTAGGGGCATGAGTAGGTTTCTCAGTCTCTCAAAACTGCACCACCATTGAATAAGATCAAGGTGGGCAGACAAGGACGTGGACTTGATCTTGGTCTTGGGACAGAAGTTTTCCGTTATTTTTTGAGCATTAATGTTTTGATTGCTGGTGAACTTGGCTCCAAGATCAATACACACATCAAAGTCGCTGGTGAACGCAGCAGGCCAGGCAGCATCTCTAGGAAGAGGTACAGTCGACCTTTCAGGCCGAGACCCTCCTGACGAAGGGTCTCGGCCTGAAACGTCGACTGTACCTCTTCCTAGAGATGCTGCCTGGCCTGCTGCATTCACCAGCAACTTTGATGTGTGTTGCTTGAATTTCCAGCATCTGCAGAATTCCTGTTGTTTCCAAGATCAATAATCAGGTTTCCGATGAAAGACGTACTATGGAGCAGCAGGATGAGATAATCAGAAGAAGTGAGTCTGTGGTTGTATCTGATAGCTACTTTCCCACCCACCATGGTAACCAGTCACCCTCTTGCCTATCAAGTAAGTATCTCTCTTTGCCTTATAACACATATCAATACTCTGCTTCCGACCATATTTGAAGAAAAGTGTTCCAAAGATACATCACCATTGAACAAAACTTATCTCTTTCCTAAATGGATGATGCCTTGTTCTTGCTTCTCCCACAAGAGACAACCTTTCCACCTTTACTGTGTCTTGTCCCCTCAGAATTTTGTACATCTCAATCCAGTCCCTTTCCACTCTTCCGAATTCCAGCAGATACAAGCTTGGTCCATCTAGCCCCTCCTCATAGGACAACAATCCCATCCCAATCAGCAGTCAAGTAACAACAACCTGCTTGAAGAGTCAGAGTCAGAATCAGAATCGGGTTTATTATCACCGGCATGTGATGTGAAATCTGTTAACTTAGTAGCAGTTCAATGCAATACATAATATAGATGGAAAAAAAATAATAATATTAATAAATAAGTAAATCTGATTCAGTATACTTTATTCAGTATACGTATATTGAATAGATTAAAAATCGTGCAAAAAACAGAAATACAATGCATTAAAAAAAAGTGAGGTAGTGTCCAAGGGTTCAATGTCCATTTAGGAATTGGATGGCAGAGGGGAGGAAGCCGTTCCTAAATCACTGAGTGTGTGCCTTTAGGTTTCTGTACCTCCTACCTGTTGGTAACAGTGAGAACAGGTCATACCGTAGGTGCTGGAGGTCCTTAATAATGGATGCTGTCTTTCTGAGACACCACTCCTTGAAGATGTCCTGGGTACTTTGTAGGCTAGTACCCAAGATGGAGCTGACTGAATTTACAACCTTCTACAGCTTCTTTCGGTCCTGTGCAGTAGCCCCTCCATTCCAGACAGTGATGCAGCCTGTCAGAATACTCTCCATGGTACATCTATAGAAGTTTTTGAGTGTATTTGTTGACATACCAAATTTCTTCAAACTCCTAACATAGCCACTGTCTTGCCTTCTTTATAACTGCATCAATATGTTGGGACCAGGTTAGGTCCTCGGAGACCTTGACACCCAGGAACTTGAAACGCTCACTTTCTCCACTTATGATCCCTCTATGAGGATTGATTCCTTCATCTTACCCTTCTGTAAGTCCACAATCAGCTCTTACTGATGTTGAGTGCCAGGTTGTTGCTGCGGCACCACTCCACTAGTTGGCATATCTCACTCCTGTACGCCCTCTCGTCACCACCTGAGATTCTACCAACAATGGTTGTATCGGCAGTAAATTTCTAGATGGTATTTCAGCTATGCCTAGCCACACAGTCATGGATAGAGAGTAAATCAATGGGCTAAGCACACACCACTGAGGTGCACCAGTGTTGATCGTCAGCAAGGAGGATACGTTACCACCAATCTGCACAGATTGTGGTCTTCCGGTTCGGAAGTCAAGGATCCAATTGCAGAGGGAGGTACAGAGACCCAGATTCTGCAACTTCTCAATCAGGACTGTGGGAATGATGGTATTAAATGCTGAGCTATAACCGATGAACAACATCCTGACGTAGGTGTTTGTGTTGTCTAAGTGGTGTAAAGCCGCATGGAGAGCCATTGAGATTGCATCTGCCATTGACCGATTGTGGCAATAGGCAAATTACAATGGGTCCAGGTCCTTGCTGAGGCAGGAGTTCAGTCTAGTCCTCTCAAAGCATTTCATCACTGTAGACCGGCATCGGAGGGTAGGGGGGGAAGAACTGTCAGAAGTTTGGGTCAAAACACTGCATCCGGTCCTGATTCAAGGTTTCAATGTGAAACATTGATACTTTTTGCCTCACAGATGCTATTTGACCTGCTGAGCATCTTCAACAGTTCATGTTTTGCTCTGGGTCAAGCATCCTGAACCTTCGTGGTGTGGTGATCTGCATCAAAGGCTGCGGACAAGTCGAGATAGATGAGGAGAATTGCACTTGCCACCATCACATCAAGTGTCAGTGGCAGACGCAAGAGACTCATGGGACAATCTTGATACTAATTCCAGGGGATTGCACTTTTGTAGAGTTTGTGAAGGAAGAACTAATTGCACTGATGAACACAGAACGTAGAACATAGAAGAGTACAGCACAGTGCAGGCCCTATGACCCACAATGTTGTGCTGACCCTTTAACCTACTCCAAGATCAATATAACCCTACCCTTCCACACAACACTCCATTTTTCTTTCATCCGTGTACCTATATAAGAGTCTCTTAAATGTCCCTAATATAACTACCTCTAAATGTCCCTAATATAACTACCTCTACCACCATTCCTGGCAGTGCGTTCCTCGCACCTACCATTCTCAGTTTGAATAACCTACCTCTGATATTCCCCACTGTACTTTCCTCCAAACATCTTACAACTATGCCCCTTGTATTTGCCAATTCTTCCCTTGGAAAAAGACATTGGTTGTCCACTCTATCAGGGCCTCTTACCATCTTTTATACCTCTATGAAGTCACTTCTCTTCTTCCTCTCCAAAGAGAAAAGTTAGCTCACACCCATTTCCTCATAAGACATGGTCTCTAATCCACACAGCATCCTGGTAAATCTCCTCTGTACTCTCTCTGAAGTTTCCAAATCCTTTCTATAATGAGGATCCCAGAAAGACCCCTTCCATTTTGATCACTGCTTCTGACTGAGAGGTCTAGAGATCAGATGGCTCTGGTGATGAAACTGAAGGTGCTCTAATTCTGCTCGGACAGGTGATTCAGAGAAAGACAGTGGTGGTGGTGAGGGTGGGATAGGGCTGCCGGTTGTTGTGGACTTTCTGTAAATGTCCCAAGGAAATACTATATGCCAGTGTCAAATTTTTTTCTAAAATGGTTTTTAGCAATTGTTAAGTTGGTCAATCTGTTCTACACCATTGGAAAGGCTGTGTGTAACAAAAATGCTTCAGACTTATGCGAGGGGTAATTGATAAGTCCGTGCCCTAAGGTAGAAGCAGATGAGTTATTAACTTCAAACTTTCTGCATAATCACTTGAAGAGTTGACCTGCATGTGCATGTAACGAGAACTGTATAACTCGTCTCCTTCTACCTTAGACCACGAACTTATCAATCACCCATCCGCGGACACTTTCTGGAGGTCCAAGATCCGTATGCTCCACAACAGCTGGACTAAGTGTGTAAATGTAGGAGGGGACTATGTTGAAAAATAAATGTGCTGGGTTTTCTAAAATTGACTCCTTCTACCTTAGGCCACGAACTTATCAATCACCCCTCGTATTTTATGCTCCCATGGACATCACAGGACCTGAGCTTACATTAACCATTTAGGCTCCAGTCAGATTCCAGCAGGCACATTCACGGCCTTTCCAGGTTCGCTGATGAAATGGTAAAGAAGCAGATGTCAGATGGTTCATACTAAACTGGCATTTTGTTCAGACCAGACTTTCTTCCCCCAAGAGTAGACACTGGAAGTCAGCAGTATCACCAGTACATCGAAAGGTACCCGTGCTCTGAACCTGAAACGACGCACCCTTGTACCCAGGACACTGTGGGATGAGAGTCCTGTGTCACAGCAATTGGCAATCCTGTCTCACTGCTCCAGTGTCCCAGGTTTGGCCCTGACCTTGGGTATACTATCTGGTGGAGTGTCAGTATTCTCCTTGTGAGGGCATGGCAGGGTATTGGTGGGGTGTTGACGGGTAGGTGGCAGAGAATAGGTTGCAGAGAAACAAGTGCTCTGAAAGGCAGCGTTAGTCTCAATGGACCAAATGACTTGCTTCTCTGTCATAAAGAAATGAAAGTGAAAATCAAGTACAAAACTGCAGTTGTTGGAAACCTAAAATGAAAACATCTGTGGGATTGAATGCAGCATGGAGTCTGTGGGAACTAACATTCATTTTGGGTGTCTGGAGTGTGGGTGTGAAGAAGGAGGTGTTTGAAAACTGTATGTAATTCAAAGGAAGCATTGTAGATACACTGTAACTATAGAACTGTTGTGCTGTTACTTTTGATCTTTAGCATATACAAATGTCATGTCATATTTGGTTGATAAGGCCTCTTCTTTCAAGAGTGTCTTCATATAATGCCTTTTGCTCTTTTTTGCTGAATAAAGTACTTCCACATCCATCAACTTCAGTGTCTCTCCAGAGACTTTCTTCATGTCACAATAGGATGAGAAAGTGAACTGATGTTTCAGGTCAAAGATAATTCACAAGCAATGGATTATGAGAAAGATAATTTCATCATGCAGTTTCCCAGGATAGAAATATCTAATACCAGAGGGCATGCATTGAAGGTGAGAAGGGGTAGGTTCAAAGAGGATGTGAGAGATAAGTTTTTTACTCAGGGAGTCGTCGTCGTGGCTATCCCTCGAGGTTGAGGATGATGGTCTTCGTTCTGAAGAAGTGGCCCACAGAGTGAAGATGTCCGTGCGTGTATTTGTTTAATGTGTACTTGATGTTGCACTCCAAGAAGCACACGATACTTCACAAATCAACCAACTGATTCCAATGGCATGGAAACCACGGCGACTGGAGCTGATGGATTTGTTGCAGCCTTCATCCGCCTTCACAGCCGTTGGATTCGAAGTAACTTCGTCTGCCTGTTCCACCGTTGAGGTCTTGGTTGGACTGTTCTTTGTCAGGGACCTCACCCTCAACCTTACCGCCATGGGTGACCCTACCAGGAGCATAGCTCCAGACGGCATTGCTCTCGGGATCACAGGACCACACAAGCTTCTCCACCACAACAAGGTGACAATCCATGGAGAGGATTCAGGGAGTGGTTAATGCCTGAAATGTGCTGCCTGGTACGGTGGTAGAGGTAAATACGTTAGAGGCTTTTAAGAGACATTTTGATAGGCACATGGATGTGAGGAAGATGGAGGCTTATGGACATTGTGCAAGTAGGAGGGATTCGTTTTTGGATTTTTTTGATATACTTGTTAGCTAGTTGAGCACAACATTGTGAGCTGAAGGGCCTGTTCCTGTGCTGTCGTATTCTATGTTCTATGGTTTATTAAGAAGGAACTTTGACCTGAAACATTGCCTCCATTTCTCTTCCCACAGAAGCAGCTTGATTGACTGAGTATTTCTATTATTCTTTGTTTTGATTTTATGAGAAATTTCATCCTTCAGTGAGCTGAATTTAACTTACAAGAGAAGCAGTTATCTTACTGACTGGTGGAATTAGTTCAGGGGGATGACCAGCCACCTCCTACTCTTTTGTGGCAGCTTCCTCTGAATAGTAATTAATCCAAAAACTCTCCTGAGGCAAGTTATCAAGAGTCTTGAAGTACAGCGAGAACAAATACTGTGAAAATCACATTATTGGTCTCTACTTGGATGTGTCTTGAGTGAAATATTTTATGGTGAATTGGTTCTGGGGTAATATTTTACATTTGAAACTGTTTTCAATTTTACGGCCTCCTTTTCCAGATTTTTAACTCAAAAGTTTTAACCAGCTCGATGCCTTGAAGGATGGGATTGCTCACTGACTACAGTGGAAAAGCTGGTTATCATCTTGTGTGCTGAAAATTACCCCCAGGAATGTACCTAACATCTTACACCTAATTAAACACAAATGACATCAATAACCTCAAACACACACAAAATGCTGAAGGATCTCGGCAGGCCAGTGCTGCTGAAGTGTTTCCACCTGAAATGTCAACTGTACTTTTTTCCATTGATGCTGCCTGGCCTGCTGGGTTCCTCCAGCATTTTGTGTGTGTTACTCGGATTTCCAGCATCTGCAGATTTCCTTTTGTTTGTGCTTCAATATACTCAAAGTATATGAGAATCAAAAAAAACCCCGCAGATATGGGAAAACTAAAATAAAAAACAGAAAATGCTGGAAATACTCAGCATGACAGTCTGCATCTGTGGGATGAAAAGCAGAGTTAATGTTTCTCCGACCTGAAATTCTAACTCTGTTTCACTTTCCAGAGATGCCACTGACCTGCTGAGTATTTCCAGTGTTTTCTTTCACCACTCTTCGTTTATGAATGCTCAACTTCTGGACAACTATAGAAATGAATGAGCTCCCGTTATATTATTAGATTTAAAAGTCCCGCCTACATATATTTGTTCCTATTAGTTTCCTCTCTCTTGCTGTTTTCACTCTCCTCTGTAAGTGAGTGTTCTTTATTATCAAGTCTAGTGTGATTTCGATACTATTTATTACAGAACTGTGGAAACGAATGTTCCGCACCTTGTGGTGCATCAGGTTGTAACCTTGCCATTTCTTCAGCACTTTGGACTGTTTTTTATGAGGCCAAGTTCTCAGCCTGACACTCAACACTGCACGGATATAAAGCGTGCAAGGAGCCAGCTGGGATTCGAACCCGTGACCAGTCACCTTGAAGTCCAGTGCAGATCCCACTACACCACCGGCCGGCGACAGTGGAGTTGTCATTACCATATTGAGTGATCTTTGTGTATTTACTAACTTATGGACAAAATGGATTTGAGGATATCTGTAAAAATGGAACCTATTCATTATCTGGGCTCAGCCCATATATCCTGCTTCCCTTAAAGCTGGATTTCCTGACTGTTTTCCCTGGAATACTGCCCCATTAATACAGTCGCCTTGAACTGTCTGAATATTCCAACAATTTTGGGGCCAGCATGGTAGAGTAGCAGTCTGCACTATGCTTTACAGTATAGGCGACCTGGGTTCAATTCCTGCCGTTGCCTTTAAGTAGTTTGCACGTTCTCCCTGTGACCGCATGGGTTTCCTCCCGGTGCTCCTTCATCGTCCCACAGTCCAAAGACATATCAGTTGGTAGGCTAACTGGTCATTGTAAATTATCCTGTGACGAGGATAGAATTAAATAGAGGTATATAAAATTATGATGGGTATAGATAGAGTGAATGCAAGCAGGCTTTTCCCAATGAGGCAAGGGGAGAAAAAAACCAGAGGACATGGGTTAAGGGTGAGGGGGGAAAAGTTTAAAGGGAATATTGTAGGGGCTTCTTCACACAGAGAGTGGTGGGAGTGTGGAATGAGCTGCCAGACGAGGTGGTAAATGCGGGTTCTTTTTTAACATTTAAGAATGAATTGGACAGATACATGGATGGGAGGTGTATGGAGGGATATGGTCCGTGTGCAGGTCAGTGGGACTAGGCAGAAAATGGTTCGGCACAGCCAAGAAGGGCAAAAAGGCCTGTTTCTGTGCTGTAGTTCTATGGTTTCTATGGTTTCTAAATTGAGGGATTGCTTGAAGGGCCAGAAGGGCCTATTCTGCACAGTATCACAATTCCTCAAGAATGCACTCAGCTTACCACAGAAACCATATTTTATCCTCGATTTTGCCTCCATATACCTTTAGGTTAACTGATATTCCATAATTATGCCATGAACACATACGAAAGAAATAACGAATGTTAAAAATAGAATTTAAATAGACTGAAAGAAGCAACTGGAAAATCAGCGTAATTAATAAACGTTGACAAAGGTATGGTAAACTGGGAATTTGCTGGATCCAGAAACTATGACAGGTAATCTGCAGGAGATTTTTTTTTTAACCAAACTCCCAGAGTGAAGTAATTTGCAATAGGCAAATATTTCAATGATTTGGATTGTCTTTGTGTTGCTGACAGCACAATGGATCCTGTTTCTAAGTAATACAAACCCCAGGATTCTATTGGCATTCAGACTTTTAAAAGTTATTCCACTGGTCTCATTTGGGAGTAGATATGCCTTGTGGTGGTAACATATTACAGTGGAGCTATGACAGCTCTGGATGCCAGAGCTCAGAGTCCAATTCCAGGCGTACTCTCTGAGAATATTTGTACGTTCTTACTGTATGTATGTGTGGGTCTCCTCCAGGTGCTCTGGTTTCCTCCCACAGCCCAAAGATACACCGGTTGGTCGGTTGATTGGTCATTGTAAATTGCCCCGTTGTTAGGCCAGGATTAAATCCGAAGGTTACTGGGTGGCGTGGTTGATGGCCTGGAAGGGCCTGTTCTGTATTACAGTATATCTCTATATAAAGTAAAATTAAATTATATTAAATTAGATATAACTCCTCTCTGTTAAATTCTGTTAAATTATAACCACTTTATACCTGCCTAGAGATGTAAACTCATAGGTATACAGCACAGAAACAGGCCCTTCAGCCCATTACATCCATGCTGACCTTTTTGCCCCTCTGTACGAAGCCCATTTGCCTGCATTAGTTCCATATCTAGTATATAATATCATAATGTTCCCTATATGTCTTGCCTATGCAAATGTCTGCTTAAATGCTTCTCCAATGCAGAAATTGCAGACAATTCCACCACTGCCTCTGGCAGTGTGTTCCAGATTATCAAGCAATCTCTGTTTCTCCTCACATCCTTTTTAACTCTACCTCTCAGCTTCTGGATACCCGCTACCATAGGAAAAATATTCTGAATATCAACCCCTCCTGTACTTCTCATCATTTTACAAACCACTGTGAGGTATTCATGGAGCCTCATTCGCTCCTTGGGAAAACTGGCCCGGCGTATCCAATCTCTCCCTTTGATTAAACATCCTGGTGAACCTCTTCTATGCTCCCTCCACCACAATCACATCCATCCTTTTGCCTTAGTGCTATCCCCAGGTACATTACCCCAATGAAAATCTATCAACCACAATCTCAAAAGGTCCATGTCCCCAACTCTTGATAAAGGTTCTTTCAGACAATTACTACCTATCATGTCAACAAGTAATGCTTGGTTACTTACATTATCTGTTGACTCCTTCTTTCTTGATTCCCTATCAGAAGAAATCATTTCACTAAATCTACTCAGTGGAACACTTCTAATATTTTGAACGGCTGGGTTCCATTCGATGGATTTGTTCCAGAGTATGATGAAACTCTTCAAATGGAAAGTGATGTTAAGGACCTAGGAATTAGAAGCGGGAGAAGGCCATTCAGTCCTTTGCTCTGCTATCCAATAAGATCATGGCTCATCGATTGCCTCTCTAACCCTTGATTCAGTGTCCAAAAATATATTGATTTTCATCATATCAGAAGATGATGTGATAGTGTGTTTATCGGAGACATTCAGTCCTATCACACACCACTAAAAGGCTTTACTGTAAGTTCCCAAGGCCAAATTTGCAGTACAGCAGTAATGTTGGTGACACCATGGGGAATGTGTTTATCAGAGGCAGGGTTCGAGCCGATTCTGCTCACCCTTCCATGACGTTTACTCCTCTCTCCACAGCGCTGAGGCTGTGAGACTGCTGCGGCTGCTCCTGGCTTCGTCGCTGCGAGCTTCCCTGCGATTTGCGCCGCTTCGTGATGAACTGAGATTGGGGCTATGGTCCTACCCTGGCTGGTCCAGCTCCGGGTCTATTGACTCAATCTTGTTCTGAACGCCGTTGCTTGCTTTTATTGTTTGCTAGATCTTGTCGGCTTTTTCCCTCTCTTTCTGTGCATTGGGTGTTGGTCTTTTTTTTAAAAATCAAACTCTTTCTTCTTTTGTGGCTGCCTGTAAGCAGAAAAGTCTCAGAGTTGTATAATTTGATAATAAATGTACTTAGAACTTTGAACTTCAAGCTAGGAGATGTGTCAAGAACATATGAAGAGCTTGCCGAAACCAAACAAATCATTGAAAGAACCCAGCGGGGCAGGCAGCATCTATGGAGGGAAATGGACAGTCCTAATTGCAGGGTGAGGAATTTTTTCTTAATGCAATACAGTGCGGAATAGACTCCTCCGGCCCTTCGAGCCGCACCGCCCCTCAATTCCCTGATTTAATCCGAGCCTAATCGTGGGACAATTTACAATGACCAATTAACCTACCAGTCAGTACATTTCTGGACTGTGGGAGGAAACCAGAGCACCCGGAGGAAACCCACATGGTCACAGGGAGAACTCACAGACTCCTTACAGGCAGCGGTGGGAATTGAACCCAGGTCGCTGGTACCGTAAAGCGTTGTGCTAACCACTACATTATCGTGCTACCCACAGGTCGAATATAAGGATTCACCTGAAATGTTGGCTGTCCATTTCCCTTCATGGTTGCTGCCGGACTCATTGGGTTGCACCTGACTTCATCTGAAGCTCTGGATACCACTATCTTCAGCCTCTCATGGCTCCATTTTGCCAAGTGTTCAGTTACAGGAAGCAGCAAATAATCTGCCGGAGTAAAAATGAGTTAAGCATCCTCGCTGAGGGGTGGGGGAAGGAATTGTCAATGGTTTGGGTTGAAGCCCTGCATCAGCTCCTGATGCAAAGTTTTGACCCTAAGAGTCAACAATTCCTTTCCTTCGGCAGATGCTGCTTGACCTGCCAAGTTCTCCCTGCAGATTGTTTGCTGCACTAGATTCCAGCATCAGAAGTCACATGTATCTTCAGCTACAGCAAATTGCCATGACAAAGTCTTATCCAATCTATCAGCTCTGAGGGAACTGTTGCTAAAGGCTGAACAGTTATGCAATCAAATGGGTGCATTTAAAGAAGCTACTGACACAGCCTGGGTTCTAAACCTCCACTATCCTGAAAATGTAGCTGATGCACTACAGAATGGAGTAGACAACTGTTCTGCCGAGAAAGTGTGATGATTAATGGCAAGCTGTCACTTAATGCATTCTATTTTCCAAATGATGTGAAGGCAAGGCATGCACCACAAGAAAAAAGGAGCTGTTAAGTACGATGTTTGCTTGTAAAAAGTCAAATCAGTTTTGCGTACATCTCAGACTGCTGGTGTGAAACAGGACATGGGCAGTTTAATTGCTCTAGTTGAGATAGTTTTGAACAATTCTTTGAACAACGATCACATGACAGAAGAGTAATGTGAGAGTATTCCATACCTTGGGCAGATTTACATTCGTTTTTGATGCATTCTCAGATGGGAGGGAGTGGGCTTCGATACAAAAGAGTAAGAATACAAGTTTACATTGACGTGGTGTGAACGGTTATTAAACGAGGCCTTCACCTTACCAGATACCCAAGGCATGAGACCTCCCAGGAAGGGAAACTACCACAAAGGTGCAACGTGCTTGCCCTTCATCATTTCAAAGACTGGAACTGTAACGAAGAGTTGGCAGTAACAGATGGAACAAGTCATTCCAAAACACAAACCTTGTGTTAAAAAATATTTCTTTAGAAGTTCCTCCGCTGTCACAATACCTGAGAAGCTTGTGTATGAGCCCACAATTTCACCCCAGTGAATCAGGGCAGATACAGCTCAAGGGAATTTGTGAAGGCTGAACGTGCCTATGGTGGCCCTTTGAAAGTGCTCTCCAATTAGTCCCACTTCCCTGCACTTTCCTCACAGCCACAAACATTTTGCCCTCTCAAATATTTATCCAAGTTTCTTTTGAAAATTGCTATTACCTCTCCTTCCACCAGCTTTACAAGTTGTCCATTTCAGATCATAACTTTGTTCTAGGACTTTATTGGCTTCTGCTCAACTCAGTCGAAGGTGCAATTGGTACACAGTGTGCCTGCAGGAAGATGATCAATTGCACAAGGGTTGTATTTGCCAGACTTGAAACAACTAATGGAGTCTGCTGTGACAACGGAAAGCACTTTATAAGCATTGCATTCAGGCACTTTACTGAAAATAGAATTTGTACACACAATTACAGTACCAAATTACTCACAGCTGCATTGGATTGATGATGGATTAACGGCCTCATAAAACGTGAGCTTGATGTGCACACTTATTGTGGTACTCAATCAGGGCCTTCGAAAGCCCAGCTACTCACGGGAAGGGACCTGAAGAAGAAGTCATAACATTGCAATAAACAACATTCCATGTTCACCTTTCCTGGAAATACGAAAACATGGAATAAAAAGGAAAGATGAACCATACTTTCTGATCAGCTTTCTACACTTCCTCCACTCCCAATGTTTTGCTCAGAGCAGACTCATCAATCCCAGGCACAGTTCTCCAGAGTCCTTCAGTTAAAAGAAAATTCTTGATATATTTATCCTGCTTCCTCTTCAAAGCTGTTGAATTGGCAACAAGAGCACTTGCAGTCATAGACTGGTGGAATACTGCATTGAGAAAGCTCTTTCTTGGTTTCCCCTTCTATACCTACAATACAAATCCTGTTAACAGTCAAAGTAATCTTTCACTGCCTACCCTTTCAAACTGTTTCACAAATTCCAACTCTCCAGTGAAAGCATCTGCAATTTTTGCAAGTGCCTCCTCGTAAATGAAATTCCTCCCATCTTTGGTTTTGACCCTGGAACCAATCATTTTACCTTGTGACATGACTCCTACGGCTATCCCTTCTTGTTGATTATTTTCCAGACTGCATCTTAATAGATTCACCATACTTGTTCAGCATCACCCTTTGTAATTCAGTGGGCTCTACACAAACCCAAGGCCCCATTTAGATTCCTCAACTCCGAACCTGATTTTAAAAATGTCTGCAGCTCTACAGTATATCTTCTTCGTCCTGCTCTCCAGAAGAAATCAGACAGAGTCCTTTCTACAAGGATGTACAAATCAGAAGAGGCTACTCAGGTTCACATCCTCCACCTAACACCCAATTCTGGAATAGACTCAGTGGCCACTTTATTAGGTACCCCCTGTACCTAATAAAGTGGCAATTGAGTATATGTTTGTGGTCTTCTGTTGCTGTAGCCCATCCATTTCAAGGCTTGATGTGTTGGCATTCAGAGATGCTCTTCTGCACACCATTGTTGAGTTACTGTTGCCCTCTTGTCAGCTTGAACCAGTCTGGCCATTCTCCACCGACCTCGCTCATTAACAAGGTGTTTTCACAGAACTGCTGTTCACTGGATGTTTTTAGTTTTCTGTACCATTCTCTGTAAATTCTAGACACTACTGTGTGTGAAAATCCCAGGAGATCAGAAGTTTCTGGGATACTCAAACCACCGCAACTGACACCAACAATCATTCCATAGTTAAAGTCACTTAGATCACATTTCTACCTATCCTGATGACAGGACCTCTTGACCATGTCTGCATGCTTTTATGCATTGAGTTGCTGCCACATGACTGGCTGATTAGATACTTGCATTAACGAGCAGGTGTACAGATGTACCTAATAAAATGACCACTTAGATCAGGGTTGGTCTGATTCTTAACTCCAGCTGCCCAGTTGGAGATACGTAACTCTTTCCCCACATCTATGACTACTCTTGTATATTTGCATGCACTTCTATTGTTATGAGGTTGTCCTGTGTCTGAAACTATTCTGTGGCCTACTGTGTTCTGGCATTTTGCTGGGACTTCTGGTAAACTATCATCAGCAAGTTCGGCGCCATTCCCTTAGTGTCCAAATGGCCAAAATATAGAGAAAACAAAAGGCAAATGCAGTAGTGGAATCTGATAACAAAGTTGGTCTGGCACTTTAACTAGTTGAACACAATGAGGTGCTGTAAAGGAACAGAGGAACACTTACTATATCCCTTCAAACCAGATCTGTCTTTCAAAATGAACATAACTGTTCCTTTATCTCTGCACCACTCTCCCACACCAGTGCTGTCTCCCTCAAATCCCCATGTATCCAGAACCCTATCAATCTTCGAATCTCTGTCTTGTTCACTTGTGGTCATGGATTTATGACCACAAGTGAACAAGACAGAGACTGTGGACATAAATCACTGCAAAGAGAAAACTTCTCCACTTCCTCTTTGATGCTCACAAAACATCGAGCATCCTTGGTGTTCTGGGTGAGAGAAATTTCATAGATTTGCCCCCTCCCCATCCCCAAGATAAGAAATTTCCACTCATCTCAGTCCCAAGTGACTGACCATATCCTGAGGTCATATCCACTGAGGTCATTCCAACATGGGAAAACACATTCTCAGTTTTACAGTGCCAAGCCCCTTAGGAATTTTACATCTCAGTGAATCGCCTCTTATTCTTAAGACCAAAATAATTTTTATAGTTAAGATAATCAAAATGATATCACAAGATCTTTGAGCTACTATGCTCAGTCTCTCTGCACTAGTCAATCCCTCATCGCCAGGATGTTCTATGCTCCTTAGAACATATGACATTGAACACAGAATAAGACAGGCCTTGTTGAATCTCTCTAACTTCCAGAAATCACTCACCTTTGCCCCCCTCCTCTTGTTTTTCCTTTCCCCACTCTGGTTACACTCTCACCCTTCTCCTCCCCGGTCTTCATGACCTGCCATCGCCTCCCTCTGGTTCCCCATATCTTTCCCTTTATTTCATGGTCCACTGTCCTCTTCAATTGGGTTCCTTCTTCTGACTTTGCTTCTCCCACCTGTCACCTCCCAGCTTCTTACATCATCCTCCATCCCTCACCCACCTGCCTTCCCCCTCACCAGCTCTCTTCCATCAGCCGCCAGCTTGTACTCCTCCCCCCTTCTTCTCCTTCTCCCCTCCTCCTTCTTCTCCTCCTTCTTCCCCACTTTCTTATTCTCCTCCTTCCCCACCCTCTTAATCTCCTCCTTCCCCATCTTCTTATTCTCCTCCTTCCCCACCTTCTTATTCTGACCTTTGCCCCCATCTTTTCCAGTCCAGTTGAATGGTCTCAGCCTAAAATCTCAACTGTTTATTCCCATTCATAGGTGCTGCCTAACCTGCTGAGTTCCTTCAGTATTTTGTGTGTGGTTGAACGTTACCACCCTCCTGCCCACGATCTCTGTACCAAACATTAAGCCAAATTAAACTAATCCCTTCTGCCTACATGTGACCTATACCCCTCCATTCCCAGCATACTCATGTGCCTGGCTAAAGTCCTCTTCAACACCACCATTATATCCCCTCTAGAACCAGAGGGAATGACTTTGCTCAACTTCACCTGCTGCATCACTGAACTGTTCACACAACCCATGGACCCACTTTCAAATCTCTTCATCTCATGTTCTCCTTATTTATTGCCTTTTTTTTCTTTTGTATTTGCACAGATGGCTGCCATTTGTACATTGGCTGTTAGACCATTCAGATGGGCGCGGTCTTTCATTGATTCCGTTGTGACTTGGGTTTACTGTGTATGCCCACAAGACAATGAATCTCAGGATTGAATATGGTGAGGTATATGTACCTTGATAGTAAATATACTTTGACTTTGCTTCCTCCCTGGCAGCTTATTACAGGTATTCTGTGGAAAAAGTTTGCAACACCCCACATTTAATTTCAATTTTACCCCCTCGTTTCCCCCCAAAATTAAATGCATGTCTTCTATTATTTGATATTTCCAACCTGGGACTATTTATCTTAACTATGCATCTCTAATTTTATAAACCTCCATCAGAACTCCCCTCGGCATCTAACGATTCAAAGAAAACTAACCAAGTTTGTACTACATCTCCTTCTAGCTAACAGCCTCTAATCCAGATAGCATTCCAAGGTGTCAATGCCTCTGAGCATCTAACGTGGACCCAAGATATCGATGCAGCTACAAAGAAGACATGACAGCAGCTATATTTCATTAGGAGTTTGAGGAAACTTGGTTTGTCTCAGTTGTACCATGAAGAGCACTCTAACTGGCTGCATCACCCGTCTGGTATGGGGTGGGGCTACTGCATAGGGTTGAAGTAAGCTGCAGAGAGTTGTAAACTTAGTCACCTCCACCACTGGCACTAGTCTCCATAGTATACGGGACACCTTCCAGGAGCAATGCCTCAAAAGGCAACATCCATCATTAAGGACTCCCATCAGCCAGGTCATGCCTTGTTCTCATTGCTACCATCAGGAAGGAGGTATAGGAGCCTGAAGGCACATACTCAACGATTCAGGAACAACTTCTTCCCCTCTGTCATCAGAATAGATACTGAACTCATGAACACTACCTTGCTACTTCTTTATTTCCATTTTTGCAATACTTACTTAATTTAACTATTTTACATATATATACACACACACGCTTACTGCAATTCATGTTTTTTTTCTATTATTCTATATTGTATTGTGCTGCTGCCAAAAACCCAATAAAATTTCACAACATATGCTGGTGATATTAAATCTGATTCTGATCCTGATTCTGACCCTGATTAACTTTTTTTTTTGCACCCTCTCCAAAGCCTCCATACAATTCCTTAACTTGGCAGCCAGAACTCCATGCAGTAATTCATGATTAGAAGCCGAGACAGGCCATTGTACACCAGCAGTGCTCTCAACAAAACCCTAGTTTACTGCGGTAAGCTATTTTCTCCGCCAGACAATGGGGAAAGAAGCCTTTAAAATGACATCCGACAGAGTTCAGTGGAAAAAAAATGCTAAAAGGAAAGAACAAGATGAGACTCCATGAATGAATAAAGCCATTATGGATCAACTGCAGGTCAGGAAAGAGGCAGACATCAAGTACACAAAACGTAGAGACGTGGATAGCCAGAGAGAATATGAAGGGATTAGGAAGGAAGTCAATAAAACAGTTAGGAAGGCAAAGAAGAACAATGAAATTGAATCAAGAAACATAAAACAAATATTAAAATACTTGACAAATGTATCAATAAAAATGTTATGTTTGGCTTGGGAATGGAGTCATTGTTAACTATCCTGTAAACCACCCACTCTCTCTTACCATCCATAAATTAAGAAATTGTGGTCTAGATTTCAAAATCTAAATCATTAATATAAATTGTGAAGATCCCACTGATACAGCTGTGTCAATGTTATGCAGTATTACACAGCCTTGACTATATTAGCAATACATTACACAAAGGAGCTTCACGTCCCCATTAAAACAGCCATATATTTCACCCTGTCAAAAAACGGACCTCTATACCCTCCTCCACCTTCTCTGCTCCAAGTTCTCCTGTTCTTCCTTTTCCAAGGTCTGAAAAGGGCCTCAGAACAGAAACGTTAATTGTTTCTCATTCCACAGATACGGTCTGATTTGATGAGTTTTTCCGGATTTTGATGTTTTTATTTTGAATTTTTAACATCTGCAGTTTCTATTTCCTTCCTGTGGAGCATCGTGCAACACCTTCTTTAACCATGAATAACTATTCTTTCCTCGTAAGCGCCTGCTCTTTGTTCTGAAGGTGGTCACAGTCCTGCCTGCTTCTCTTCCCCAGATTCCTGTTGGTGAGGCTGCTGAAGCAAATGTCTTCCAGCAGCCATCAAGCTCACTCCTCGCCTAGCTGGCTGGTATTCAGGAAGTGCAAAGAATCTGAATCAGAAACAGATTAATTATTACCGATATCTGCTGTAAATGTTGTGGTTTTGCAGCAGCTGTACAGTACACAACATAAAAATTACGCTAAGTTACTAATAAATGTGCAAAGAAAGAATAAGGAATGGTCCGGAGAGATTCTGCAGATATTGGAAGCATTGAGCAATACGCACGAACCGCAGAAGGAGCTCAGCAGGTCAGGCAGCATCAATGGAGGGCAATATACGGTCGTTGTTTTGGGCGGAGATTCTTCATCAGGGCTCATGAAGGGGCTTGCCTCGCAATGACAACCATTTATTCCCCTCCATAGATGCTGCCTGACCTGCCGAGATAATGGTCACGGGTTCAGAAATCTAACAGCGGAGGGGAAGCAACTGTTCTTACAATGACGAATTAAATAAAGAAAGAAAGGAATGTTAAAACATGGAATGGTGAGTTTTTGTCAAAGACATGTAACCCCAGAGACAGTTGT